>NW_026991715.1:97948751-99198751 GCF_029215605.1 Mirounga angustirostris | reverse complement strand
GAGACTGGCAGGACCTGGACAAGCTACGCTCCGTGGATACTGACCCGCATCAACTGGATTTGCTAGCTGATCAGTGACAAAGTACATGGGCTGCAAATGCCCCTAGCCCCGCACAAAACTCTGGAGCGTAAAAATGGCTGTAGATCCATTTTCACCATTTAAATTTCACGTAATGTGTGTGTGTGTGTGTGTGTGTGTGTGTGGCGCCAACCGTAGCCAAGACCATACAGAGAAGATTTCAGACGTGATATTAATCTCGTATAAGTTGTTTTTGTGAGGACAGTGGGAATTAGTGAATGAAGAGTCCTCAGTACAATGATTCCCTCTCCCAAATTTGCCCTGGGCCAAAAGGAGCAGACTCACCCAGACATACTTCTTTCCATGAAGAATTCTGTATCCTGTCATTGGTCGGTGTGGATGAGATGCAAAAGTCTATTCCTTTTGCCTCATTTTGTTTTTGTTGTTGTTGTTTTTTGTTTGTTTTGTTTTGTTTTCCTCATTTTGAATTAACTTTTAAAGACCATCTCAGGTCAAATGCTTCCTGTGGAATGTGCTGAAGCTCCTGAGTCAGTTCAGCTTTCCATCTAATCTTACTTCCTTCACTGTCCAGTAGGGGTATATCCTGTGGGCCATTCCCAGTGATCCTCCGGCTTCTGTCTTCACCTCAGAGACTTTCTCTGGGAACCTGACGTAAGAGAGGGATCATATTATAGGTGATCGTAGAAAGCCAGAGGAGTTAGGAACACCCATCATACAGGCCAGTGAGCTAAATTCTCATCACCATCATCATCCTCCTCATCATCAATAACATTGCTTTATACCTCAGGAAGCAAGTTAATCTTGTTTGTATTAAGGAAGACAAAACCTTTCTTATCACCAGGGCCTAATGAATCCAGGATATATTTTTTAAATCACTCAATAATTGGGTATGACTATGAAAAATGAAATAATTTAATTTGAATATTAATAATTAAATATAAATATATTTATAAAATAATTATATATTAAATATATTTATATTTAAAGGTCCATGTCCTCACTTTCTACCTTCATTGTTGTTACTAGAAAGGGTGATGTCTGAAGCCACTAGGAAAGCGGTGTGTTGAGGATGGTGTCAAAGCTGTTCCACGTGACGATAGCCCTGGATGACTTTGCGGAGCACCGTCTCCTACATGAGATATAAATAAACCATTATTATCTCACTTGAAACACTGAATTTTTTAATCTCATTACAGCAGCCTACCATTTATTCCCTCTAATACCCAAAACCATGAAGTAGTTGAATCAGGAGGAGAACTCAGTTTTATTTAATGCGAGAAAAAGTAAAATCACAAACACATGCCATACTACCTCCCCAGCTTTTGCAAACTAGAAAGAGAAACTCTCTGGATGAGAACTAACTTCCTTGACTTATGACTGATAGAAATAAGAGATAGAGATAGGGCAGCAAAAACAGTTAAGAAAACTTCTAGGTGGCTTAGCTTATAAACAGGTAAGGCATATAAATGGAGCAGGCAGTGCTCTGCTTAATTTAACTTTTTTATAGCCAGAATAAAAAATGAAAATAGAATTCAGATTACCAACTGTGAGTCTCTTGGCCACTGTGTCTTTGTATTTTGATATGCGTGCAGTGTTTTATATTATTCCACAGTGAAGCTCTCTGTAATGCAAATGTCTTTCCCTAGTAATATGTGAGATACACAGGAAGATGCATTAACATTGATAGTTTATTAGCAGACTATGGAGAGTGCTGTAGAAATAACCTACTCCCCGGAAGTGACGTCAACACAGAGCAACTAGAACCCTGAATATGTGTTCACACATACAAACAGGGCAGTCAGACTCTGAATGCAGTGGGGCTCATCATTTTAATATCCTGACTTGAAATTAGTCTTTTTCTTTCTTAATTAAAAGAAAACTGATATATGAGACAACAGTGAAAAGTGATCACTTTGGAGAACAGACAATGTGTGCAGTGGGAACAGAGCAGACAAATATAAAGACATATTCAGTCAAAGCCTGACTAATGCCTGCACCAAAGACTTTCCAGTAAAAGGGGAGATTATGAAGAGTTTCAATTTAAGGCTTACTTCTAATTTACTTTAAAACAAGGTTTTCTAACATTTGCCTTTCTCCTCCACCCTAAGTTTTAAGAATTTCTAGTAAGGCATATATTCTATTTCTTATAGAGGCACTCTATATAAGCTGGAATTTGAAGGTAACTGGCAACCAGTTTCCTCATTCTGATAGCTGTATAGAAGTTCTAAATCTTCTCTGTGGTAAAGTTATGAAGAAGAGAAAGTCTATTAACAGTATTTTTAAGAAATTAAAGATTTTTGTATTTTGTACAAATTTGAAATTTAAGTACACTTTTAAATTAAAAATAAGGGATTTATAGATATCTTGACATGTTTCATACTAATTAGCCATCATTTGCTGTGATGACTTTCTTTCTTTACTCTCGAGAGGTTTGCCAAGTACAGCAAGTTCCAAATATTGTATTGCTTAATAATGATTAATACATAAAAATATTGTCAAATTTCACTTTTCAAAACTTTAAAAAACTAAAATATTTTGTGTCATATAGTTCATGTTATTTTGGTTTTTTAAAAAAGCATATTCTACTTTTTTTATTAAAATATCCACTTTATTATTTCAAACAATAGAATCATTTCCATGATGGATTATCTTTCCTCACAATATATCCATGCTTCCTCATACTCCCATTCAGTCTTTTTAGCATACTCTGTCTCTCTCTGTCAGGAAGAAATCCACATATTGTTTATTTTTGTGATCTGTTAGTGAAGTGTAATTAATTATCAGCAATTGAAATGATAACATCTGACACATGTATTACCTGTTACAGAAAGAATTTTATCCCAATGCCATTTATTCAATAGAAATTAGTTTTATTTATTTTTTGTTTGTTTTTTATTGAAGATATTCTCCTTTAGTATAATAAAAAATTTACTGCTAACAAAAAGAAAGCATCTGCATGCCTGGGATAGGTCTTACATCATCCATTAGAATATAGACTGCTCATGGAAATGCAGTATTTGTATAGCTATCTTTAGTGAGATCATGGAAATAGATGGTTCTTTATTTTGTAAGAATATACCATTATGAATATTGAGCTATTATGCTTATGGTGTATCTTGCCATAAAACTGAAGCAAAAGTCAATTTGGACTTAGGTAAAACTATGAAATCATTTTTAAATGAAACAAGGCAATTAACTGTTTTTTAGTTGTTTCATATCATGTCAACAAAATTTGTTTTCTTAAACTACTTCAGTCCAAAATATCCCTACACTCTCCCTGATGCTCCAGAAAGGGTCCCAGTGTAGTTCTTTATATTGCCATGTGCCACTCCATTATCGTCCTAATCACAGTTGCCATTTTTCATTTATTTTGATGTTTACTTAAGACCAGTGTCCTTGGGGCACCTGTGTGGCTCAGTCGTTAAGGATCTGCCTTTGGCTCAGGTCATGATCCCAGGGTCCTGGGATCGAGCCCCGCATCGGGCTCCCTGCTCCGCGGGGAGCCTGCTTCTCCCTCCCCCCCCCCCCCCCGCTTGTGTTCCCTCTCTCGCTGTGTCTCTCTCTGTCAAATAAATAAATAAAATCTTTTTAAAAAAAGATTTTATTTATTTATTTGAGAGAGAGAGAATGAGAGAGAGCACATGAGAGGGGGGAGGGTCAGAGGGAGAAGCAGACTCCCTGCCGAGCAGGGAGCCCGTCGCAGGACTCGATCCAAGGACTCCAGGATCATGACCTGAGCCGAAGGTAGTCGCTTAACCAACTGAGCTACCCAGGCGCCCAAATAAATAAAATCTTAAAAAAAAAAAAAAAAAAAAAAGACCAGTGTCCTTCACTAGACTCTAAGTTCTGTAAAGGCAGAGATAGTGGCTTTTTGGATCATGATTTAGTCCTGTGTTTCTAACACAACATGGAACATATAATAAAAGTAAATAGTTATTCAATTAATTTAACATCCCAATGGCATTTTAATCTATGTTTTCATTTTTTGACATTTTATGTCCTCTTAGAAGCAGCATCAAAATGCTTGAATCAAGGTGGGTGTCACAAACTCAAATGTATCAGAGTATTTAAGAAAATCAGTTAACCTATTTGATGAGTAAAAGCCCAGTGCCCTGGAGCCTGATGAGATAGTAAAAGAACAAACCACCTTCTCTGGTTCCAATCTTTGACTACTAATTGGGCCTCATCCCCTTTGGCAAGTCACAGAGCTGCATTGGACCTTTTGTTTTCACAGTTTAACCCAGGGAGGCTGGAAAGGATTCTTAAATTTCAAGCTCCACTCCCAAGAATTTTTTCAATGGTCCTGCAGAAACCAAGTATCTAAGTGGGCAAGGCTCTGTCCCCTTCCCTTAAACCAGATTAATTCCATCCTTTTCTGATTTGTCTCTCAAATACTTGGACCCTATAGAAATATCGGTGGATACCATTTTCTAGGCTCTGAGAATGAGTGAAAATGGTCTTGTGTCCATCCTTACGACCTCAAGTGTCAAATGGGATAAATATGGCAGAGTAGGATTTTATTCCTTTCTATGACTTCTGTTCTAACAACAATTGAACATTCACAGTGGAAACATGCGCTTAGAATGTGTTTGGATAGTATGTGAACTATACTGAAGTGTAAAACCCATTCTTAAAAAGAATATTAAAACCATATTTTTTAAATGGGGTGGGGTATGTTGAACTATAAAACTGCTGGGGAAGGGAAAGGGCAAAAAACAACTTATTTCTCCTAGCCTTATTCATTTAACACTTACTCTAAAAGGAATATAAAGGTTAACAAGTGATTATATATCATTTATACATAATCTGGACATACATATTCATGCCTTGTTCTTAATATTCAGCATTTCTTGGTAGTATCCCTTAAGGACATCAAAGGATCAGCATTTAAAGTCATTTTGATATCTAAAAATATGCAGATTTTGCCTCAATTATGTATACAGGAAGCTGTGTTTTCCCTCACGTAGATAAAACAGGAGGTATGCCCCAGGTTCTGCCACATGTATGGGAGGTACATGTAGCTGTTGGTGCAGAGGACCGGCTTGTGGGGCCAAGGAACAACATACTACAGTTCCCACTTTTCAGGCAGCCAGAGAACTCTAATTATCTGGGCTATTTTAGCTTCCACTGAGAAGGTCCATGGATACATATACACCTGAGGAAAAACAACAAATAACAACCAACCAAACAAAAACATTTATTTCTCTTCTCTCTCTTCCCCTGCTGTGATTTCCAACTACCTTAATGTGTTCAATTTTTTAGGAATAAAATATCTTATTACTACATTTTCTTGAGCAGAGAGAAGATACATTTAGTGAAACTAATCTGCCAAGTAGCACTAGTTTTATCTGGAGATAAATACCTCCGTCAAGAAAGAACCCAAGGATAAGGATACCTCTCTCTCATATTGTGTTTGGATTTCAACAGTATCAACACTCACAACCTTTGTAAGTAGGGCAAGAGAGAACTTGCCCTACTTACAAATGTATAGTTCATTACTGGATAATTCTTTAAGCATGTAGGAGTCCTGTTTCCCCCTGATCAAGAACGAATTAAATGGTGCCTAAGGTCAAGGAAATATAGCAGAGAGAAGTTGCTGAGTAGATTAGTGTCTTATAGCTCCAGCTTAGTGATATATAAAGGATCCCAGTGATTAAAGGAACCTCCCATGATTCCACATCCCATAGTGCACAAATTCTGCTAACTGTAATTCCAACATTCATTTGGTAGAGTCTTCTCTGAGTGAATACCCCATATGGATATGGCATTGTGTGAATTGATTTTGCCAGATTATATCCTTAGCTTAAGAACTTTGTTTTTATTGAGGTGAAAGTGGTACCAAAATTGGGAGATGGGACATTGATCTTATGGAATAAAAAAAACAGATTTTCTTTAGAGTTTACCTACAATTAATTATGCTTATGGAAAAACAAGCTTGCTACTTACGTAGTAGATATTTAAATGATAGCACATGCAGTTAAATACAAAATACAATGGTTTATAAAAAAGAGTGAATTGGGTAAAGTGGTAGTGAAAATTTCCTTAAACACTTTGTAAGCTTGGCATAAGAATAGTAAGTGACATTTTATGTTATTGGCTGTGTTCTGGGTACCATAAAGTTTTACAGGCATCATTTCATTAATTCTGATAATAACTCAGTGGGTTATACACCTCTTATCACATTTTACAGATAAGAAAACTGAGGACTTCAAAGTTAGGGATGAATCCAGGAAATTTAGCTCATGCTAAATGTGAACAAGGCTTCAATCTAGGTCATCTGAATTCAGAGTATGCTTTTAAGACTTCCCTACCCACTTGTTTTAATATAAATGTTCTTGAATAAACTTATCCTTTTATATATCATGGCAACCAGGTGAGCTGATTTAGTCTGGATTTCCACTGCCTTTTCCTTCTGTAACTTTAAAACTCGTTCTTCTTCCTTCTTTTCTTTCTCCCTTTCTTCATCCCCTCCTCTCAAACTTTTCTTTTCTTATTGAGACTGGTAAATTTAATGCCTTCATTTCTCCTGCTTTGTAGGACTCTTTTGTACCAAATTTCATCTGTCTCCCATGATTGATCTCTCCCTTTCTCTGATTACACACCCATCATCTCAGTAAGGTTTTCTAAACTAGAAGCTTCAATCATAGACTTCCCCACTGATGATCACCTACAGGAATCTCCCTGTGGCCACCAGTAGTTATAAGCTCAGGATTTGTTCTTTCCTTTATCTGCATCAGTATTATTAAATCGAGTCACCTTCTTGGATATCCTTGACAGTGTAAGTCTGAGATGAAAACTGAACCCCAAGTTCCAAAAATAGATTTTAAGTATAAGTTAAGTAAAATGGAAAATACCAATTTTCAACGACCTGTTTTGATTATTCCAAGCAAAATGAGCTTAGTAGAGTTTTCTTTTTCATGTCAAAAACTTAAAGTAGAATCAAAATATTATTTTCTTAATTATAGAAAGAGATTTATATGCAAACTGGGAAAGTAATGGACTATGGACTTGAAAGAGTATCATAAATGGTCAGTACTGACATATATTGCCTTTTGTTTCATGAAATGTGTCGTACGAAGTGGTATTAACAAAGTAGCTTCAAAAGCACCCAGATAATTTATTCTGAGTGAGAAGTGAAATTGTTATTCAAGTACTCTACTTGTCAAAGTATTACAGAATCTATTTCTTTCCCAGTCAAGATGGAGGCAGGTGATTCCAAGAAAGAAATTATAATATACAAATGAGCCAAAAGTTTTAGGAATAATTAAATGAAAAGCCTCTCTTCTTCCCTGTACCCCAGTTAAATTTAGTGCCACCGCATTTGACAACTTCATAATTTTGAGTACAAACGCAGTACCAACAGGAAGGAATATGAAATGAACCCTGAACTGAGAGTTCAAGTATGGCTTGGCAATGCAGGTGTAATAAATATTTATGAGCCCCTCAAGGATTTGTAAAAATGTGTGTAAGATGAAAAGGCTGGTTGTTATCTTCTATATCATTAGCAAAATGTCCTGTTAAATTTATTTGTTTGTTTTTAGACATTGTTCTATGTTGATATTTTTCTTTATAGAAGTAAAAATAATAAAAATATTTAGAAAAAATAATCCTGATACTGTAGTTCAGATTCATGTTAGAGGAAAATATAAGAAAGAGGGAACAGGGTTATGGTAGGGAAGTAGGAGAACACTAGATGGGTGGGAAGATGGGGAAAGAATAAAGGAAGCTAATAGAATTCTATCAAATAGCTCTGCTAAAGGTGCATTGAAATAGGACTTGATACAGAGTCCTTATGTATAGAATCTCCCCTTGCCTCCTGTACCACGCCAACTTCTTCATTTTGCATATGACAGCCATTCTCTCCCTTGGGTTTCACTGGGCTCTTTTCATCTTGGATACTTTTCTCCTTTGAGTGTTCATTCACTTCTTCACTGTCTTCAGGTCTTCACTTAAATATCCCCTTCTCAGTCTGTTCAACCATGTTCATCCAATTTAAAACTGTAACCTGTATACCCACATCTTCTCCCCACCTCTGAATATGTCAAACTTCTATTTACCCTATGCTATTTTTCATAGTATATTCTGCCTACTATATCATTTACCTATGTATTATGTAAGAGGTTAAAAATGTTCAGAAATAAATGAAAGAAAATAAAAATTGTTATAAGAATACTAATCTTTCAAAAATCCTTTCTTCAGTGTGTGAATAAAGAGGGACAGGAGGAGTAGATGCAGTGAGTTATTTTGTTTTGTAATTAAAAAAAAAAACAGAAGAAAGGAATGACAAAAAAGGGAAAATAAAAAGTATGGTGCTAGGGGGATTTTTTTTTTTTTTGAGATTATGAAGAAGGGATATTCAAAAGAAAACTTACTACTACTTCCTAATGAACCAGAGAATAGGCATGAATAAACAGTATATGAGAGGAGGAAGTGTTTTGTTAAGCTTCTGAAAATATGGAGAACATCAATGTTTGTATCTCTCACAATCATTATATTTAATTCACAAAAATTAAATGTAGTTCAGAAGTTTCTAGCAGGTGACTGTTGGCTGAATCTCACCACCAGATGTGCTTTATTAGGTTATGATGGTGGTTTAAAATTCATAAAATGTGGAAGACTTTAGCTGAGCTAGCAGATCTTTACATACTTGCAATTGTCCTATGCCTGACCTCCTGTTCATGCTCATCGCCTTCGAGGACCCCTCTGTGCATTTGAATAGGTCACCCCACCTCTACCTTTGGAGTCACCATAAAATATTCCTTCGTTGCTTCAGATCAAAATTTTGAATAAAAAGGTAGTCAAAATTCCAAACGATGGCTTTAATTTATATGTTTTATTTAATCAGATAAGAAATTGTTCCAATAGGCTGTTTTTAATTGTTGAATCTGTAAGAATCCACAGGTGATTCTGCAGTTTACAAATGAATCAAATACATTCATAAGAGTAAGATAATTATATGAGAATATACAAACATAAGTTCCCCCAAACCTTCACTCAGACTAATTCATAATCATGTTTTAAGTTTCCAACAAATTCCAACAGACCATTTAGGTTTAGGATCTCATGGAAATCCTGTTCTTCTATCTTGAAAGAGATATCTAGGAGGAAAGATGTATTGGAAGAAATCTAGCATATTTTCAACTTTTCCCAAATTAGGCACTATGATTTGATTTCTCTATTAACATTGTGGCAGATGAGAATATATACAATTTTTGATTTTCTCACAATCTTTCATGAACAGGTATCCAATCTAAATCTCACTTCCAAATATGTATGTTGCTAAAAACAAACAAACAAATATATATGATGCTTGCTGATTTTCCCTTCCGATTTCACCACAAACATTTGGTGCCCACATGTTTAAGGCAAGATGTTACCAGATAGGGACACCTGGGTGGCTCAGTTGGTTAAGCGACTGCCTTCAGCTCAGGTCATGATCCTGGAGTCCCTGGATGGAGTCCCGCATCGGGATCTCTGCTCGGCAGGGAGCCTGCTTCTCCCTCTGACCCTCCCCCCTCTCATGTGCTCTCTCTCTCTCTCTCTCTCATTCTCTCTGTCTCAAATAAATAAATAAAATCTTTAAAAAAAAAAAAAAAAGATGTTACCAGATAGCAGCATTTGATTGCATTTGATCTTTTCAGGGCCAGGCTGGGAACTTTTCCTGGCTTTCAGTGACAATTCATAATTATTTCAAAACAGGCATTTCTAGTATTTTTATAACTTGTTCTGGGATGACCATATTCACTTTACTGAATAACCCCAAATGAAGTGTAGCCATGTATGTAGGAAAAAAAAAATTACCTTCCCTTGGTTGAAAAAAAACATAACCGTTTATACTTATAAATGGACTTCAGAGAGAGTGAAAGTATGGTTAGGGGGCTTTGGCAAGGATGACACAAGTAAAGAAAAGACCTAAAAGACAGCCAAAAGTTTATGTTTTGACAGAAGTTAGTCATTGTAAATGTCATTCTATAGAATGTCACTGAGAATGAATAAACAAGTTAATTAGTTTGGTTTCCTTTGTTTCTTTTTTTGCTAAACCCAGCCAAACAAACTGTGATTCCAAAAGCAGAAATAAAAGAAAAAGCTGTTTAACTCCCCATAATCCTAAATTTCCTGATTTGGGGTCTTTCAGTTTCGATGCTTCTGGTAACGTGTTCATTCAAACATAAATGCGATCAGCATCAAAGGCTTAACATTCAGATTAACCACTTTTTGGCATCTTACCTCTTTTTAGTTTGAACTTGGAATCTCCTCCATGTACAGACCACTAATGAGAAAATCCTTGCTTATGAATTCAGTTCAGAATGGGAGCAGTTTTCCTCTCTCTCCTTTTGCATAATGTCGGCTTTGAAGTCAGGCAGTCCAAGAAAGTGATTGATCTCGCCCAAGTTCATAACTTTTTCAAAGTACTGCCGATATCATTAAATTTTAATTAACCCTTTGAGCTCCTTCTATGATGTAAAGATGAGGGAACATCAAAGGCTCATGTGTTGGAACAGCAGTGGCATCTTTTGTGCTCATATTGCTTTTTAGAAGATATCTAAGATGCAAATATTTCAACGTGGTCTTCAGCTTTGTGTGTGTGTGTGACATTGTTATGCTGTTACTGGGTTAGAGCTAAAATCTATTGTTAGTCTTTCAAAGCTGATTATTTAAGAATTGCTGTGTTAAGGGCTTAGACGTGGTATATCTTTCCACCTCTTCTACATAAAGCATTTTAATCAGGGAGTCTGTTTAAAATGTCACTCAGTTTGTAGCTTCTTGTGGTGGTGTCCTTCACCAGCTCTCATTCATAATTAATCTTATTTCCATTTTATGACTTCATGTGTAATATTCTGCCTGTGGTCTTGGAAAGTCACAGAACTGCTGGATGAAGAAACTAAGGTAGAAATGGGAGTGTGTGGTGACAGAGGTTATGAGATCTGAGGCTGTACATATATTGTGGAAAGGAAGAGACTTTCTTGAAGCATTAGCAAATGTTTATCTAGTGTACAGTCTGTGCCAGGCATTGCTGAAATGTGCAGTCATTGCCCTCATTAAATGCACATTTTAGTGAATCAGAATTTGCAAACCTGGGCATTCCTGCTCTTGGGTCTCTCAGCAGTTCCAACAATCACTGGCAAAAGGGTATTTGAGTGCCTCCTAGTCCACTGGTACCTATTAGGCTACTGGGCAATGTTAGCAGGTGCAGGGAACCCAGGATCCTAACATCCTGCACAGATTGTTTGAAATAGGGTCTCATGTCATAATCAGAAATTGAGAAACTTGTGTAATTGGACACGGGTATATCTTGTTTATTTGTGTCTTGGGTTTTCCATACTTCTGCGTGTTTTCTTCTGTCTCAAAAATTTAAATGAAGTAATACACATATGTGTTTTGAAATACTGAAGTACTAATGCTGTTTTAACAGTATTAAGCTTCATAATTTTAGGCTTGCTATTTAGATGTGGGAAAAGTTGGCTAGAATATATTTGCTTTCTTTTGGTGGTCTTTGTTTTCTACCATTTCTGTTTTAATATAAATATCCACTAACTACAAGTTTCCCTCAAAAAATCTGGGGGAGGGAAAAGAAGTGATAAAACTCTTGATTGCTTCACTTCTTCAGAAGTAATGATAAACTCATTTCCAAAGCCCAAATGCACATTTGCCCCTTTAGGGTCACTTTAATCAAGGCATTATCGCAGACGATGCGTGTCTACCAAAATGAGATTTTGTGACCTACTGAAATGAACATGATCTGGGCTTGCATTTGGGGTCCCTGACTTAGTGACCTTCATGTTTATGAGATTTAAATTAAACCTGCATATATTATTAGGGGAAAATGCAACAATTTTTGCAATAATTAAAAAAAATTGTTGATTTTCTCTTTCCTCTGATATCAAATTTGAGTGAATTGTAGTGGAGATAATTTAAATACTGCTCTGTTAAATGATGCCTTAATGATTCTAGAATCCCTGAAAAGGACAAATGCATATTTTAAAGATAAAATGGGATTTGAAACAATGTAACTATTGTTTTGGGCTTAGGATATAGATAAGTCTATGTGACAGTTGCCTCCTCTGTAAACAATGCGTTCTAACTCCAGCACACAGGGTTTTTTTTTTTTCTTCTTTTCTCTATATTTGAGAAGACATGAGATAAATTAGTTAGAGAGATATATGTATGTTCTAGAAATGAATGAAAATGAAGGAACATTCAAATTTAAATTTGGGTTGGTAACAGATGAGAATTCACTTAAAGGCTTTTTCTTTCCCACATTTCATAGTGTTGAGAAATAGCCAACCATTCGGTCACAGTGCCAGTTAATGTTTCACATTCCTCTTGAATGTTACCTGAATTTTTCCAAACTGTTAATTATTTGCAGAATCTTATATATTGTATATTTGTTCACCCTGGGCTATAAAAATAGTAATCGTAATCAGTCCAGGCTGCTTGAAAATAATATTCCAAAAGCCATCAATAAGAAAATTGTGAAATATAAAAACAAAATAAACTAGACTTAGAGTAGTAAAAGGTTTAAAGCTCTACCCTTTGTTTGTTAAAAACTGAATTTCTGGGGTCGCCATGAAGATATATAAGGTGGAAATAATTTGGGGGCGCATGTGCAAAAATGAGCTTAAAATAGGCTTTACATATATGATGAACATATGGTGATCTATGAATGCAGTGGCAAATGGGATTCACTAAATAATATGCCCATTCCTCCTTTTCTCTCCAATTCCTCTGTCGAGTGAAAGCCAGAAGAGATTATAATTAAAGTTATTCTGAGGAAAAACAAAATTCTGAATTATGGATTATAAACTTCCTTTCATTCTCTATTCTCTAACTTCCCAAACTCTCTTTTGCTACTTGAGGGCAGAATGACATCAGTGTTCACTGAGGGTGACCTAACTGAGCAATGTCATAGCAACAAAAGAAAAAAAAGTCACAGTGACTGTCTCTAACAGAGTGGGAAGTTGGTTTCTTCACTAGTGATTACATTTCAGTGTTTATATTTTCCCAAAGCCCCTCTGATTTTTATCATTATCGTAATAATACTGCTGTTGACAAACTTTTACTAATGCTGCTAAATAGGAGATTTCAGAAATTGCACCAGAAGCTTTAGATCTATTATCTCACTATCAGAATGACTCTGTGAGATACTTAATATTATCCCCACTTCACAGAACAAAGAACTGAGGCTCTGAACAGTTCAAAATCTTGAGGGATTGGCCATAGTCTGACTCCAAAGTCCTCGCTCTGTCCCACTGACCCAAGGTACTTTAAGTACCAGTAGAGATCCAAGTGCTGTGGGAACTCAAAGGAAAGTGAGATATATTTAGAGATTTATCAGGAGACAGCTGTAGAAATGAATGTCAAGGGATGCCTCAGATTTTAACAAAAAGTGATACAAAGAATGGAGACTATTTGTGACAGAGGAAAATAACAAGAACTTAAGTATAAGATATGCAGGATGAGGAAAGGATGTGAGAGTTAGCATAATGTTATGTTCCAGGGAGGAAAAATGAGGTTTGTTTTCAAAAAGCCTATAATCCTACGGGTTACCTTACTGGAAAAAATCACATTTATGGCTCTAAATCAAGAGTCTTATTTGAAAAATTACAATTATTTTATCTCCAGTTTTGAAACTGTCTTTGAGAAATCTTATTTCCAAATCTACCATATTAGAGATAAGAATGTAGAAAAATAAGAATTAAAAATCTGAATTAAGAGTTGGGCTTTGGGGTAAAAGCATATGGGCTAATTCCACTCTAGATCTGTGGGCATAAGGAAACTATTCATATTTTATTTCCTTCATTTATTTCCTTGCAAGATAGTTGTGAAAATCAACTATGAAGAGGCATGCTCAATTGTTTAGGAAAGTGTCTATTATATAATAAGAGCCTAATAATCATAAGGCGTTATCATTATTTTATATTACTATTCGTAGACTGATTATGGTTTAGGAAAATTAAGTGTTTTTCCCTGCTTGTAATCAGAAGGAACTACTTCAGGAACTGAAAAAGTAGAGCTCTGTTTTGCACATTTAAAAAATGTCATAACTCTGAAATTAAAATAGAAGTAGTATCCCATGCTATAGATGAAAACACTGAGGCTCAAAAATATATACATGATTTATCCATATGACTCAGTTTTCTTTTGGTTTTACAATTAGATAACATTGTTCACCATCTTTCCACCCTCCAATATATATTGTTTCATTGCCAACTACCAGCTGACTGCAAAGCCAATCCAAATTTTATTTATATACATTCCTTTATTATTCATAGCAATCTTACTTTTAGGTTCCAATTTTTATATCAATTATTTTTAAGCAAGGTTATGCTGAGGTAGCAAATACCTCCTAATTATCAGTAGCCTACAACCAAGATGGTTGATTTCTTGCCCATGATATATGCTGCACATCTGCTGTGGTTCTTCTCCATGAGTCTTGTTTATTCCAAGATCTGTGCTCAAAAAGCAGCTCGTAGCTGGGTTATACTGGTCTTAGATAGGAGGAAAAGGACTCTGGAAAAACACATAGGGCTTTCAAAGCTTCTTATATCAAGTAGTAATAGGTTACTTCAGGTTATGGTTCCTTGGTCAAAGTAAGTGACATGGCCAACCCTAATGGTAATAGCCTACAGAAGTATAAACCTCTCATGAGGTTAGTAAAGGACAGAACCATAATGCTCATTTTACTAACAAGACCCCTGGGTATTAATACTTATTATAGACAGAATTCTGAAATGGCTCCCCCACCTCATCCCTACCCCCATGAATAATCCCAGGGACTGTGAATATGATCTATTTTACTCCCATAAGTAGGTTATATTATATAACACAGTTGATCTGAAGACAAGAAAATTATCTGAGACGACCTGACCTAATCACATAAACCTGAGTCTAGAGATCATTGATAGAGGGACAGATTAGAAGCAGAAGGAGAATTTAATGAGAAAGGTTCTCAGTTGCTGGCTTGAAGACAGAGAGGGCTATGGGGCAAGAAATGTAGGTGGTCCCTAAGAGCTGAAAGAGGCTAAAGGATAACAACCAGCAAGGGAATGGGACCTCAGTTCTACAACCAGAAGTAACTGAATTTGGTCAAGGGCACTTCAAAGCAGATTCTTCCCCAGAGCCTGAAGAAAGGGACACAGTCCCACTAACACCTTGATTTCAGCCTTCCATATGACTCTAAACCCAGTTCTGTGCCCAGACTTCTGAGCTCCAAAACTGTAATCTAATGAATAGATGTTGTTTTAAGCCACTACACTTATGGTAATTTGTTACACAATAGAACTTGTTACACGATAAGGCAATAATGCTTTACTACTTACTAACTCTAAGACTTTAAGCCATGGCCATGACTTCTCAAAGCCTTAATTTTCTCATAGTTGCAAATAAAATCTCTACTCCGTATATTCCATATTGTTATGATAATCAAGATAGAATATGCAAAGTTGATTGTAAACAAAGTGCTACAAACCTGTAAGGAATTGACATATTTCAAATAAAATAGTTTATTCATTTCAGTTTATAAAACATTAAGTTATAGGAATTATTTATTTTACTATAATGTCTCACCAAATTCAGAGGTAACAATCATGGAGCCATGGAGCCAAGCATTCATGGGGAAATAAATAATCATTGGGACGAAGGTTTGGTTTCAGTCCTGCCACAGGAAAAGCTACAGGAATTTGCACAACATACTTAATCTCATTGGGCCTCAGTTTTGTTAAGTATAAAACACATTTGATATGCAAGAAGGCTTTGTTTTTGAAAGCAAGAGGTCATACAGTGCACCTAATATTAATTCATATCATTTATAATAAAATAATGAACACTTCCTATAAAGTGTCAAAAATTTATGCAGTATATGTCCATGCCATTCCCTTTCTGCCGTCTCCTGAATCAGATCAAATTATCTATTGAGGTACAAGTTCAAAATGGAATCTAGCAAACTGCCATCCATACTGGCCATATGGGCTTCAGGCTTAATCAGGATGGGAACATTCCCCACTCATCATATCCTCAGCTTTCAATTATGGGTTTTACAGTAAAGTTCAGTGAGCATCACAGATAAGTTCTCTTGATTAAGATCATTAAAGAATTCTTTATCTTTAGTTCAATGGCATCTTTCCTACAGATTTATTAGACTGCTTTTTTGGTACACTGCCTGTTTCAGGGAGAAAATATTTCACTACTACATACGGGCAGGATAAAGATTAAGCACAATTGCCAATTGCACATAAGGAGTCTGATGCGTTCCTATTACCAAAAGGAATCTGTAGAGTCTGATATCCAGGAATAGGAAGGAACTTCAGAATATCCTCAAACCCAGACTCCTGAACTGAGTCAGGTCAAATGGTAGTATCTGTTTCACACACTGAGGCACTACAAGTTTGGGTGCTTTTTGCTACCTTGTAACTGGATTGGGGTCTGACTCTCAGGGCCTGTGTTCTGCCTATTTTTTCACAAGATGCATAATGCTTTTCTCCAGAGGCGGTCTCTCCCACTCACAGTCTCTTGATGGGTAAGAAGAAGCTTTATTCTCTTGATATGTGTTTACAAAGTGGATAATCTACCAGTGAATCAAATATTTATTGAACACCTACAGTGGGCAAATGGTGTTGCCAAGGCACTAAAAGGAAGCTAAGATATCTAAGATACAATTCTTGTCATAATGGAAATGACAGTTTGGTTGAGCCAAGAAAAATTCTCATAAAATTATAATTAACATTATAAGGAAATATGTAAATGTCTCTGAAAGTGTGCTCTTCTGACCACTGGCATCAAAATCAAGGTGATTCTTTTATAAGTGGTACATTTTGAGAATTATGCCAACACATGATAAATATCATCACTCATATGATTAAAAAAAAGTGCTATACAGAACCAAAATGCAGGACATTAATGTGAACACATACTCAATAAAAGATGAATAAGTGAATGAATAAATGAAGCAGAGATTTGAAAAAAAAATCAAAATTAATAGAAGTGATAAGAGAATATACTGATAGAAATATGAATAAGTAATTAGCTGGATTCATGACCAACAAAAGAACTGGCATAGAAATTCTATGACATTAATAATAATGTTATTATAGATGGGCACTTTTTATCTCTTTTTATTGCCAAAATTATGACCAAAATGGAGAGCTTGAAAGCACAGGGCATTTTGTAAATGCTTTCATGGCCATAATCTTTCATTTTCTGAGGATACATTAAAGGAAAATAGTGAAGGCTAAATGATGACATGCAGTTACATTAAAATATATTTTTAAAAACCAAATGAAAAGAAACGATGTGTTAAATCCTATTCCAGGCTAACAATGTAGTTATTTCCTTGGGGTGAAAGGTAAACATATATAATTGCCAGCAATGCAATTCCTTTAACAGTGACATATTAAGAATCTATTTTTAAAAGTAGAAACTTCTACAAGACTCGTTCCCCTTATCCTCAGATTTTTTTTTTTTTTAATTTAAAAATATCTCACCAAACCCTTGTAACTAAAGCAGCAGTGGCTGAACACTTCCTTAAAGAACACATTGAATTACTAACGTGTGAATTAGTTTTTTTGTTTTTTGTTTTGTTTTGTGTGTTACATTTTACATTTTGCTCGAATAGAATGGTACATTTAAAAAAAGTGTATTGGAACTTCTTATGCACCATTGTGCTTGGAAAAAAACATATTATTTGTGAGCATGTGGTATTTGGATTTTATTTTTATTTTTATATTTGCATTATATCTTTATTATAAAAATAACACACTCAGGTAAAAATAATAACCTTGATTTCACCATAATCTCACAATTCAGAGGTAATTACTGTTAATTATTATTTTATATAGTAACATCTATCTCTACATATTCATTAAACAAAAGTGGGATATCATGTGTATTCAACCACTTGCTCTTTTTTTCAAATTTGCTAATATACATTGGATAGCTTTCTAGAAATATTTTGTCCTTCAGCAAGAACAGACACTTGGAAAAGCACATAAAGTGAAGAGTCTCATTACTCTAGTATGAATTACACCTAAATCAGATTGGCTAGAAAACAAATGGCTAGTTCACATTCTCTTGCTGTTGTGAATATCAGTGCTAGTTGGCTGCATTTGTAGTACATTCTGGATATGGTTCCAAATAATCAGCAATTCTAAGTCATTTTAATGTTATTAGTCATATTATTATAAACTTCAGTTTTTAAGAAATATCAACAGGCATATTATAATAATCATTCTATTAAAATGATCCACTGCAATTACTGTAACAGCCAACACAAGCCAACACCTTATTCTGGAGTTTTCTAGTATGGAAATAATTTAAAGATTTATAATATGTCAACATTACCTTGTTCCTCTGAATGAAATTTTCCATGTGAAATCAATTTTTCCCACATTGAGATACAAACTAGCTCGGTGTGGCATAGTCATTAAAGATAGACTCATTTAAAAACATTGCTAAAACTAAAAGCATTTTGTGTGCTCATTGCATTATTGAAAGTATTAGATAAGGAAGAAAAATTAACATTTATGTCTGTCTTTATGATTTATAATGTGTTTTTGTATGATTTTCTCATTTAGTGAAGAATATTTGGAAAAACACAAGCAAGATGTCAGCATTCTTCCTGAAAATTTTAAGAATTATCATCTTGATTTATTTGCCAGTCGTTTATTGAGCAACTATAATGTTCTAGACCCTGTGATGCAAGGATTAATCCAGGGGTTCTTAGTCAAGGCTGTACATTACAATCACCTGAAGAAATTTTATTTAAAAAAATAAAATAAAATGATGCTCAGGCCACAGCACACACCAATTACATTAAATTCTCTGGGGTCAGAACTCCAGCCACTGATGATTTATTCAAGTTTTCAGGCAATACCATTGTGTAGTCAAACTTGAGAATCAGTAGTTTCCAATTGAAAAGCTTAATATAAAGATAAAAACATTTTAATTGGCAGTTAAATGGTATATGCTAACATAAAAAAATTAGATTGGAGTCATTAAAGTACAGAGTAAAATGCATTTTTATTATAATTATAGTGTAGGATCATATTTCACTTGCTGAAAGCCACAAGGTTCTCTTTGTACTGCTGTTGATATCAAGAAAAACAATGGATGAGACAGATAAGTGTCCCCAGTATGGGTAAATTACCCTAGGATCTGCCTGCTTCTCTGCAGGCCAAAAAGGAAAGGAATCTAAATACAAAAACCCAGGAAGGATATAAATCCCTACTGTATGTTTCCTTAAAAAGGGCACCTCAAAATCTCAAAAGCTCATATTGCATATCACAAAGAAACAATACTCACTCTTTCCCTAAATCTTCCAACTCATAAAAAAAAACAACAAAACATTGCTAAAAACTTTCCCTTTCCTGGAGTAGCCTCACCACCATGTCTCCACCCATATATTCTCATCCAAACTTTTCTCCAAGCCATCTTGCACCCCACATCGTCTTCACTGAAGTAACCACTATCACACAGATCCAGAAATCTTGTTATTTTCTTGTCCTCCCTGTTTTTTTTTTTTTAATGGTGCAAATTGATCCCTTTGGGATTTTGGCATATTAAATGCTTAATTTGGGGTATGATTGAGTGGTTAGCTTGATAATGATGTCCAGATAGATTGATAGAAAAGACTGGGAAGGGACGGAGGAAGGGAGAAAAAGGATGAAGGAACAGATGGAGGGGAAATTAAATGAAATCCTTGTCTTTCTCTGCTCAAAACTAACACTCTCCCCCAAATCAGAATAAAATCCAACCTCTTTATTGTAGCCCACAAAACTGCATGCGCAGATATGGCTCTACCCACATCTCCTATTCTCCTTCCACTTGCTACTTCTACTCTAGCCACCCTGACTTCCTTTCTTGAACATACCAAGCTCATTATTGCCTCAAGGGCTTTTGTTTACTATTTCCTCTATCTAGACCTGTGTATTTCAAGAGGGCATGACTTTTGTCCCTTTGGCAATATCAGCAGACATTTTTGGTTGTCACAAGGGAGATGCTATTGGCCATTAGTGGGTAGATGCCAGGATTGCTGCTAAACATCTTACAAGGCCGGGAATGGTCTCTTACAACAAGGAATTATCCATCCCCAATGTCAGTAGTCCTGAGGTTGAAAAATCCTAGTCTAGACAGAGATCTTTCCCCAGATCTCCTTTCTTTTCTCTTTTCTTCAGGGCTCTTCTTTTTCATGACACTTACCAATTTAATTTGTTATGATGTTAAAATAGATACATGAGGCAAACAAAAAGTATGTTTACAACGAATGTCCAAGAATTCTAAGATGAATCACACTTTCAATAATGTTAAAATATGAG
Source organism: Mirounga angustirostris (assembly GCF_029215605.1). Lineage (NCBI taxonomy): Eukaryota > Metazoa > Chordata > Mammalia > Carnivora > Phocidae > Mirounga > Mirounga angustirostris. The sequence goes on along the minus strand of NW_026991715.1, from coordinate 99,178,403 downwards.
GGAAAACAAAACATACAATTTAGGATTGAGGAAATACAAAATTATCCATTCTGTATAGAAAAGAAAACTGAGGCTTCAAGAGGTTAAGGAACTTGCCGAAGATCATATCGTTACTAAGTGGTAGATACAGACCTCTGATGGCTAGATTTGCTCTTGAAAGCCTTTTTGATAAGTTGAGTTGGGGCTGGGAATAGGATGATAAAGATTAAGTTGCAGGGGAAGGGAAAAAAGGAGAAGGAAATGGGGAGAGGACATACATTCCAAATAGAAGTGTTCTTAAACAACAAACAATTTCCCACACTCTGGGGCATAGCATTTAGCTCATCTCTAAGAAGCACAAATGACTAGTATTGCTCAAGGTATAAAATAGCAAGGTCACTTGACACCAACTCCCATTAATGCAATCATAATACTTTCACTGTAAAATGCTCTGCTGTAAAACACAGCCAACATTCGACCACCCAGCTGAGTATCCTCCCTGGACTAATTATTTTTAAAAGTTAGACAGAAAACCATTATAGTTTTAGGCACTCTTATCGACATAGGAGTGAATAAAGCACATTTCTGCCAACCAGCAGATGGGGTTTAAGGAGCTTGGCATTCTTTTGCTTCTTTCTTTCTTTCTTTTTCTTTCTTTCTTTCTTTCTTTCTTTCTTTCTTTCTTTCTTTCTTTCTTTCTTTCTTTCTTTCTTTCTTTCTTTCTTTCTCTCTCTCTCTCTTTCTTTTCTTTTCTTTTCTTTTCTTTTCTTTTCTTTTCTTTTCTTTTCTTTTTTCTTTTCTTTTCTTTCTTTCTTTTTTTTCCTGTCTTGATAATGTTTTGATTGTGCTACCAAGTAAGAGCTCAGTGCAAACAACGTGACAGTGCTAAATGGATTACATATACCATAATGAATGGTATTGTAGATACTAAACAACATCTAAATGCTCATATCAAAAGTCCTAAAAGAAAGGCACAGATTAAATATTCCCAGGCTATAGCTGAGAAGTAAAATGCAAATTTTGGAAGTAGAAATTGAGCCCTTGTAGTTATACAACTATGGATGTACCAAACCATATAACTGGAAGAAATTCTGAAAGTAATTTCAATTTGAGGTTTAAAAGGGTACTGGATAATTTTCAAATATTAATTGATTTTAAAGGAACAAGCACCAGTGGTAAGAATAAACACATAGTAGATGTTGCAAAAACAATACAGAGGATTTTTCGGAGGGCTCAGATCGGAAGAAGACAGCTGGTTTTGAATTCAGGCTCTGCCACTAATTGCAACCTTGGGCTAGTCCCTCAGCTTCTCTGTGCCTCTTTTCTCTGAAGAGTAAAGGGCGAATATTAGAAACACCAGCCTCACAGGTTGTGATGAGCATTCAACACATTTAAGGCACTTTAGAACAGCACTAGCACTCAATGAGCCTTCAATAAATGGAAGTATGATTACTACTGATAGCTTCAGCCCACTGTCTTGTGAGCACCTGAAGTGACACAATACAGACCAGAGACTTTCTGTAGTCCTTGCTTGCTGATTTTCTTTTCTTTCTCATTAAAATAATTACTGAGACTATTGGCACCGGGCAGAGCATAAACCATTTAGACCAAGATAGTTTGCAAAATTAACCCAGAATGGCAAATTTCTTCATTTTTCCATAATAAGACATCATTCTTCTTTAGACTTTGTTATATATTTTAGGTTGAGAACAGGAATCTTTACAGTTTTTTTCTTTCTTTCCCCATCCGCACTCACTCCTCATTCTCTCCTCCCCACATACAAAAGAGAAACCTCAAAAATACACAACGGCCTTTTCTTTTCCTCTGTCAGACGTTAAGTTTTGAAGACTTTACAATTTATTGGTGGTCAGGTGGGAAAACAGAGTTTTCTAAAATGCAAACATTTCTAAAAAGACCAGTGTCTCCTCTGGCAGCATCGGCTTCAAATGATCTGCCCACTGAGAGCATCTCAGTTTGATACATTCCGTTTCATAAAAGCTGATTCAGGCTTTAGACTCCTACAGGGTCTTCATAAAGTGGATATAAAATAATAATAAAAAAATAAGGCTAAAGCTTAAAGATTTAATCTAAAGAACATTTATTTTTTATCTCGCCACTCTCATTTTAGAAGAAACATGCTGATTTTTTTTTTTTCCAAAATATTTTTGGTTTACTTCAGTAAATTTTCTTCTGGTAGGATCCCACGAAGAAATGGCTTGTGCTTAGTTTGGTATTTATAATTATACAGCTGCTTCAGCAAATAAAACATTTCAAACTGAAATCTCACACAAAGGGTCAAGGTATTTTATTTTGCTTGGACTCACAGCCATCATTTACTCTCAAATGGATTCTGACTCAGGTCGCCTTAACAAAATAGTGTTCTGCGACAATGAAGCTGTCTTTTTTCATTTAAAAAAAAAAAAAGAAAATGGTATTTGTTTATGTTACATATCTATGAAATAAATTAAGTGGAAACCGTGGAAATAGTCACAATCCAACTTAGAATGCCTTAAATTAGGTAGCTAGCTTTCATAATCCCTAAATGTGAATGGATTGAACAAGAATCCTGGATCTTTCCCTGTTCCCGGAAGGGGGGACATCAGAATCCAGTCATGCACAAAATATACCAGTTACAGAAGTTTGGTATATAATAGGACATGACCAAGAAACCCAAACTTTTTTGGTGGCCCTAGGTGTCTTCACCACGCACAAATATGTTTCTTCTATCCCATTGTAATTTCAGAGTAAGAATTATATTGTTTCAGAGTAAGCAATGTCTAAAAAAAAATACTTGTTTATTGCTTCCCTTTGTATTTACATCTAACTGGTCTTTCAGGGTCCTTAGCAATTTTTTTTCACTCTGTACAGTTTCTCATCTTCATACAATAAAACGTCCACCTTATCTTTTATAGCCTTCCCTGTTTTTTTTTTTTTAATCAATAAATCTGGACATATTTTTTTCTGGTGTTCTATGATTTTCTTTCATATTTACATTGGTATACCTGATTATTATTTTCATGCAATAAATAAATAGGGATCCAGATTCATTATATTTGAAATATTTAGCATTTCAAGCAATAGCACTTACTTTTTTTTTTAATCTAACGTTTCCATCAATTTGAAATGCTATACTCTTTGTTGGCTAAGTACTCATATATTTAATCACAATATATTTACTCCTATATTGTGAAATTTATCTCCTCCCTCACTGCCCAGGTACGAACTTACTGTCTTAAACTATTATAGTCTGTTCATGCATTTAATTCCTGTGAGGGCTACCTTCCCTACCTGCCACTTAAGTTTCTTTCAATTTTTAATTTTATTTGAAAAACAGTATTTCTGGATAATCTTAACTTTTAAATTAAAATGCATTCTAATATGATTTTGTCATGTTACCATAACTTCCAGTTGATGTTTTAATTATGTTAATTTAATGTAAACACTTTTATAAGGAAATATTAACACCTGTGCAATATTAAATCCTTCTATCCAGAAATAAGGTATGTTTTTTTTCTGTTTATCTGTCTTCTCTCATGTCCTTAGTGGAATTTTAACATTTCTTTCCTGCGAGCAATATATTTTCATATAGTTTTCCTGGAAATGTAATTACATGTGATAATTCCGTGGGACTTATTTTTTTAATCTATAAAAATTTATGAGAATATCTTTTGACCTTGCAATTACACAGCTAGGAATTTACCTTGTAGAAATATTTCCCAAAGTACATGAAGTTATTTGTACAAGTGTGTTGACTGAAGCATTGTTCATAATATTAAAAAATTGGAAGCAATTTAAATGCATATCAGTGAGGACTATCTAAATATAATATGGTCCATAACTCCATATAATAGAATGCTTGCATCTGTAAAAAGGATTAACATAGACTTTCATGCACTGCTATGGAAAGCTTTCCAAGCTATATTATTAAATGAAAAAATATAAAGTGCAGAACTATGTGTATAGTAGGTTGACATCTGTATAAATTTTTTGTAAATTTTAAAAGGATAATTATACTACAAGATTAATAATAATTTTTAGAAGGACATACAAAAATATTTTACTAGAAGAATATATAATAATGACATATTTCTTAAACATTGAGCATATTTTTGACATCGTTCTAAATGCTTTTCATATAGCTCACTTAATCCTCACCATAATTCTGTGTAGTGGGTTGTATTATTATCCCTATTTTATAGATGAAAAACCTGGGGCATTGAGAGAATAAGTAAAGTGCTCTAGAACATATATAGGAAATAAAATCTGAGATTAGTTTCAGAATCAGTATTCTGAACTAATGCATGTATTTCCTTTTAGAAGTGCACATCTTTGAGGGGGAAGTCCTAAAAAATGGGGTAAGAATCATTTTATTTTGTTTTTGTAACTTTTTGTTCTAATATTTACCTGTGACAGTAATAATTTTTATCTAACTTTAAGTTCCCAGGTTTCGTCCAAGTAATAGATATGGGTCTTTCAGTTCTGTTTTTAGGATTTTTAAGTTGATACAAAATCTAATATTATATTTAAAAATTTAACAGTAAAAAAATAATGCAGATGCCCACGTAAGGGGCAATATCTTAGAGAAAATGCATCTTCCCCCATGCACAGAGACTACTGGTAGTAAAATTGATAGAGAAGAACATTGCACCAAAAGGTAGTTGGAAGTATAAGAGGCAGTTTTTCTGAGACTGGCTATCACCATGACCTTCTGACTTGAATATATTTTAATTTACCTTTGAAATGATGAAAGTTATTAGCAACACATGACAAAGCAGCATGATATGTAAAATATTCTAAGTCAATCTACATTAGAGCATTTGACTATTGAACAGGATTACTATTCACACAGTTGATTCATAGTATTGTTACTACTTTAAATTCATTAACCCTTTCATATAGGAGAAGTGGTGATGTAATAACATTATAGAATTATGGGAGATGTGTGACAGAAATATGATCTGATGGAACAACTGGGTCTTTGCACTAAAATGAATTTTATTCATTCATTCAAACATAGTGTTTATTTAATAGTTTCTGGCTGGTGTGAAATAATGCTGTAATTGGGATTTATCCAAGCAGGGATAGTATCAATGGTGTGGATTCACTTCCAAAGAATCAGTTGCTTTCTTCTGCAAGTTATTTATGCATCACTTACTGTTCCAAAAAAGACTTAAGGTTGGATCTCTCACATATTCCATCTAGAGACTGAGATGTATGTGTGCCTACGCAAGAGTGTTCAGCAACATGTATAACTATGTGGTGATATATCTAACACTATTTAAAATGACAACTAGAATGTTATTGCAAATTGTAGGCTCAGATTGAAAAGCTTTGGAAAATAAGTAGCAAGATGCCTACAGCCTAGCTCTAAATGTAGGTGCTAGGTAACTTAGCAGGACTTCCTAAGAGATGGATGGGGATGTAGCAAATGTGGGAAAGGGATGGAAGGGTGATTCCTAAAGATTGGGAAAGTAGGGGGAAAAAAAAGACAGCTCATGTTCTACTTGTCTCACTTCCTTAGAGTGGTTTCTTAGGACACTACTCAGACTCAAGTTAGATGAAGGAGAACGTGAAATTCGACTAGATTTTTACTACCTGAAACTTAGAATGTCTTAGAACTGAACATGACTGTAAACTATCAGTTGTTGTAGGGGATGGGGAAGGAAAATGTGATGGTTAATTTTATGTGTCAACTTGGCTGAGCCACAGTGCCTCAATATGTAGTCAAACATTATTCTGGATGTTTCTGTGAGAGTGTTTTTGGATGACATTAGCATTTTGATCAGTGGGCTTTGAGTAAAGCAGATGTCCTCCCTAAGGTGGTGGGCCTCATCCAATTAGTTGAAGACCAGACTTAGAATAAAAAGACTTGACCTCCCCTCTCCCAAGCAAGAGTAAATTCTGCAGCAGACAGCCTTTGGAATCGAACTGCAATATGGGCTTGTCTCTGGGTCTCCAGCCTACTCGCTTACACTACAGATTTGGACTTGACAGGCTCTATCGTTAGATGAGCCAATTCCTTAAAATAAACTTCTCTCTATATATTTACACATCTTATTGGTTCTCTTTTTCTGGAGAACTCTGACTAGTACAGGGGCATGTTTGAAGCAGTGGAGGGAGAGAAAATAAAGCTGTCTTTAGCTTATGCCCTAAGAAGTCTAGCCCATTCAATAAACTGGTTATAGACTAGGCAATGTTTCCTCTTACACTGAAGACTGGAGAAAGATTCAGAGAAACAGAAGAAAATACAGTGAATTTTATCTCTCGCCCTTCTCTCCTAGTATAGCTCACTTCTCTTTCAGTTCATCCTTCTCCTCTCAGGAAGTCTTGCAGATGGTTCTATCATGTAAAAAGGTTGACTTGGTCTCTTGCTCTTACAGAATCTATCATATCATTATCCAGAAATCATTTTATGTCAAATAGCAACATCTAAACTTGTGTAAAATTGTTGACAGATGTGTAACACCTTACAAGTAAGTAAAGCTTCCCCCTTTTTAACTGAATCTTGTAGCTAAATAGACCATTTTTAAATGGCACGATTGTTGAATCCACTTTGAGTAGAGTTGCAATCCACTGTGCTGCACATTTCATAACCAACTCACACTCATTTACAATGTCATACAAACTCTACGAAAATAAATCACCTTAGATTCCAAATACCAAGGTCTCACACCAATGCACCTTATATTTCAATGTCTTTTGTCTAATGACATGAAGGCCTTAGACATGCAAATTTATAGCAATTTATATACATTTGACGATGGTCTGAAAATAGCTTGATTTTCTTCTCTTTTTTTTACTCAATTTTCAAAAAAAGTAATTTATCCTTATTGCCTAAAACAAAACAAAGAAATGTAATTGGGTATTCTTGAGAGCAGGAGATCTGATCGTTTATTTACACTCTTATGCAATGGTCACTTTTTCTATATCCTGCAGAATAAATTCTAAATCCCTTCCACGATCTGACTAGAACCTGCTTTTTTGGTCTTTTCTACTAAACATCTGTCATCCGCATGAGTGCACCAAAATAGAGAATGCTGTACTTAATACTGGGGTTTCTCCTCTTATCCTCAACACACTGGCACCCAACATCAGCGAGCCTCTTTCCTGTTGAGTGAAGAAACACTTCTTGGTTCAAGCCAAAGAAAGGTGGTAAAAGTGGTATAAACTACCAGATTTGGTCTCTGTAAGTTCTCCACACAATCATCCTTGTAGTATTATATCTTTGCTTATAAACTCATCTAGTTGGATGTAGAAAATCCAAGGAAAGATTCCAAGGCTCCTGAGTGGTAACAGGAATTACTACATGTAATGGGCCTAGGTCTCTAAAGGACTGTGTGGAACAGAAATCCCATGATGAGCCACCTTAGACTGTAACATGAAAAAGAAATAAATGTTATCTTGGCAAGCCATTCAGAGTTTGTGTTGCTTACTACTGCAGCTAGCAGTACTTACCATTAATAATGCAGATAGTCAAAACTTTAGCTACAGTAAATTATTTTCATACTTTGTGCATGCTATCCCAAATTCTAAAATGCCCTCCTTCCTCTAACACCCATCTCTGTGTACCAATCCCTTTTGTTTATTTAAGGGCTCATTAAAATTCTCCTTTCTTCCTCATACCCGTGGTAGGAATTTATTATCACCACAGAACTTACTGTATGTCTTATATCACTCTTTATGTCATAATACATTTAGTTTTCTATAGTACCCAATACATTTCTGTATCTCCCTTATGGATTGGTATAATACTTTAAACACATAGATGTATATAGAACAAAATAGATATGCCCCATCTGTCCTATTTCTTATATCCATTCATAAATCTATTAATATTTTTATATTCTCTAATTGTACACTAAATACCCATAATTATATATCTAGCTGCAAAAGATTTTTATCTTAGTATATTTATATATATCAAATAATTAGAAAAGTTGATCTCTTTCGGAAATTGAAGGTTACATTTGTTAGAAGAAAAAAAAAAAAACCCTAAGTAACATCTATTATACAGGTTGCTGTTGTGACACACTTCGCAGGTAAATCTTTGGTGAGGAGTTAAGAATTCTTCACATTTTAGACACCATTAACATTTTGAAGTTACAGAATCCTGAGGTCAGCAATAAGCAGACTAAATGGTACCCATGAGGAAGTCAGCACATGTCCCCAAAAGTAAATTTCTTATCCCCTTATCACAAGAAGCAGCCTATTAAGTAGTTATGGTAGTAAATTTTAAATTCCCCTGAAGAAAAGGTTGACAAAATTGAATTATGAAGAAGAGCAAAGAAGATTAAATTACCAGAAGAAGAGCAGTCTTGGGAGTAACTTCATAGCAACCTTCAGGCCCATGAAGTTTTATTAAGTAGAGAGTAGGAAGGATACAATAAGATAACATTGCTGAATTTGCAAATGTTTGGGGTATCTATGTGTAATGTCTGAAGGGTGTAAACATTGCATGGGAGGATAAAGGGACTTTGTAAAAAATTAGCATTAGGGAGCTTTAAGACCAGCATATTCCTCATCCTAGAATCAAATGGCTATCAAGTCTACCCCTCTCATTTCTACGATGAGCAAACTGAATCTTAAAGCGATTAAATAGAACTGGTACATTACTTCGACTTCAGATTTTGAAAGTGTTTAGTGAGTCCTGCACAAACACAAACTTGTTATTTCAACCCCTCTGATTTCTAAAATAAAACCCATTCGAACATTCCTGAGATGAGCACAATCTGTAAATGACATTTTCTCATCTGGAAATGAGCAATATATATTGGATTAATTCCATCTTTGCTGCTTATCCTACTTTGAGGCAGGTAAGAAGGTGAGACTGCAACTGTTTCTGCAAGTTCTTTTGGTTGAGTTGTAGATGCTTTAGAAACATCAGCATTAGGTACTCACTGACCTTATCCCCCAGCCAGGTCCACTGAGCATACTTAAACAGGACATAGGATGCCTCTTCTGGTGTGTCTCTCCATGGTTAAAGGACCCTTTTGTTTGGGATCCTAACATGAATAAAGTAGACCCAGAGAAGGAAGTAACTGTTACCTGTGAGTCTCATGTCTGTACTTTTTCTTCATATGTTATATTTCATTTTATAAATACTGATTAAGCTAGCATGTAGATTAAAGTCATCAGAAAATTGCTGTCACCAAGGGACTAACAACTGGACTGTTCATTTAGGAATGATTCATGGGGCAACTTTTCTCAGTTGGGAATTTGGTAGTTCTTATAGTGAAATATCATTACTGTCATCAAGAAAACTAAATATTATACATTGAAAATGTTCTACACATTTTACTCTTATGACAAGGAGAAGGAAATTTTGATGTGGTTGATATGGCAATACTCAAACAGTATATTGATTATTTTATATTTATGAACTCAGTTACATATAAATAGACCAAGTCACATTAAGCTGAAAGGGGCTCCTGGAGCCATATAGCTTTTATCTCTGAATCTAAGAATGAATGAGCCCAGTTCATTACATTTATTAATTTATACAAAATAACAATATCAGGTGGTGATAATTATTAGGGAGAATAATGAAGTAGGGGAGGGAGAAAGAGAATTCCAGTGTGTAAGAGGTAGTTTTTCAAAGTACAGGAAATGAGAGTGATGCTTAGAAATCACATTTGAGCAATGAACCAAAAGAATAGAGTAAGTGAACCACGCAGGAAATCTGGGGGAAGAGTTTTAGGAAAGGGGATATGGACTGGGAATGTTCTGAATTGAGGAGTTGCAAGAAGACCAGGGGAAAATTTGTAGCAAATAAAATCAGAGACATATGGTAGGACTGGATTATATAGTGTTTGTGGATGATTACGAGGGTTTCAGTTTTCTTCAAAGTGAATTGAGAAGATACCTGAGGGTTTTGAATAAAAGAATTGAATGAAATGTCTTCCATCTTTCAAGTCTCCTGTCCTGAAACCATAGGAGAATAGAAATAGTAGGGTGAATACAGAGGCATAAGACCAGTGGAAAGATTATTGAATAATATAATAAGGGAGGATGGTGTCTTAGAACAGAGTAGTTAGAGTAGGCAGGCTGAGAAGGCAAACATTTTGAAGGTAAAAAACAATAAGCTTTACTAAGGATTAAATGTGAAGTGTGAAAAAGTGAGGAATCATGAATGAGTCCAAGACTGGCCTGAAAGCTAGAAAGTTGGAATTGTCACTGAAGGAGATGAGAAACACTGTGGGAGGAACAGGTTTAGGGAAAAAGACCAGAACGTAAGTTTTAGATATGCTACATTTGAAATGCCAATTAAATTTCATGGGAGATATGTCAAGTGGGCCATTAAGTATGTGATTCTGAAGTTCAGGGGAGAGGTTCAAGTTAGAACCTTCCTGGGTGTCCTTACCCCAGGACTTCAGTTATCTCTTTGAGGGACTGCACAAAACACTTGAGTGCGGCAGCTGATGTTGCTGGGGTTTTCTTTTTTCGAAGAAGAGTCCCCACCACTCTTTTATGGGGGGTGGGGGGTATCTGAAAAACCAAGGAAGCAAGCGTATTCTGGGAAAAATACTATGATTTGTATAGAATAAACTGTTTCTTTCCAAAAAAAAAAAAAAAGGTACTTGGTAACTTCTCTTTCAAGTTTAGATTTTAGTAGTAATTTCATTAATTAAATCAATGAACTTCCCATGTACCTAACAGAGTTATCCCTGACTTCTTAAACTTCACTGGGAAATTATTCCAGACACAGAAATTCAGGCAAAATCTAAATCACACATGGAAAAGAAAAATACAACTTTAAAAGTTTTAATAAGGCTAAATCTCATCAGTTCTCCTATTCTAATGCCTAATGAATTAGGGTAATTGAAATATTCATGTTAATGGTGGGTGTTGAGCAAATTTAAAAAAGTGAAAATAAATTACCAGTCCTTACCTTCACCTCTCTCAGTCACAATTAGTACAAGGCTGTGGAGTGAAGGGTGAGAAGTAAAGAGATGCATCTCCCTTTAACCTCTTCACCCAATCAATCACCCAGTTTTACTTAGATCTTCTAGCTCACCCCTAAACCCATCCTTAGATACTACTTTTGTAGATGTGTCAAAAATCACTTCTCTCCTAGACTTGGAAAAACTTCCTACTTGCTTGCTCTGCCTTTACTTTCTATTTTTGTCTATCATAAATATAGCTATTGAAATTATCACATTCAAAACACTGAAATATGTTCCTATTTATAGTTTTTTCCATATTTCTCATTTGTTCTTTCTAGTTCTCTCTCTTTCCTGCTCAGGCATCATTATAATGTTGATAGTCTTTCAAGAAGATTTTGGTTTTGTTGATCAATTCTGTTTCCTTGAATTTGTATTTCAGCAAATTGTGCTTCCATCTTTATTGACTCATCTTCCTCCTATTTTTGTTATTTTCTTTTTGTTCTTTTCAGCCTCTTGAGTCATGAGCTTTAGTTTTCAAATTTTAAGTTTTTGTCCGGTGTATATATGTTGGCGCTTTATTTCTGTACGCTGCTCTGGCTGCATCTCAAAGTAACTTTTGTTTTGTAACTTTTCTGAAATTTCAATGATTTTTTTTTCCCATTGTAATCAAGAGTTACTTAAATGGATGTTTCCAAGTGAATACATTTATTTTTCACTGTTATATTCAAGGTCATGTATTGTTAATTTCTATTATTATTGCATTGTCTTCAGATAATGTAGCCTTTATGACCTCTGCTTTTTGGGACTTCTTGAAATTTTCCTCAGTGGTTTAATTAATAGTCCATTTGTGTGGATGTTCCATACATGCCTAAAGCAAAGTAGTTTGACAATTTTAAACACAGAGACCTTTATTTTATTATTTTTGTAAGATTTTATTTATTTTTGAGAGAGAGAGAGAGAGAATGAGCAGGGGGAGAGGCAGAGGGAGAAGCAGGTTCCTCACTGATCAAGGAGCCTGATGTGGGACTGGATCCCAGGACCCCAGAATCATGACCTGAACAGAAGGCAGACTCTTAACTGACTGAGCCACCCAGGTGCCCTAACACAGAGACCTACTTTAGACAAATCTGGCTAATAAAAGTAAGCCAATCAGCTATTTAAGAATGAACAAATAATTATATTTATAATGTGCCAGCACTGTATAAGGCAATAAAGATATTGCAATGAACAAAATAAAGTTTCTGTTCTCAATGAGTGTAATGAGAAAACAGTAAACAAGCAAGTAAACCCATTATGTATCAATACATGATAAATTGAGTGAAGATACAAAAGTAGTACTAAGTGGATGGAGAGTACCGGGAAGGGAAGACATTATTCTATAATTATCAGGCCAGGCTTCCCTGATGAGATGACATTTGAGGCAGGACCTCAAAGAAGTGAGGGACAGCCTTTGTGAATATCTGGGAAGCCAGTGTTCCCACATCAGGAAGTGCTTATGCAAGTCCCCAAAGGCAAGAACATTCCCGGTGCAATCTAGGAATAACAAGGAGGTCGAAGTGGCTGGAGAAGCAAGTAAGGGAAAATATTGGTCCGATGGGTGGTGGGCAGATCATACACTGGCTTGAGAGCCACACAAGCAACATCAGCTCTTACTCTGAATGAGATGGAAAATCTTTGGTGGGCTTTGAACATAGAATCACTGTGATCTGACAGGAATTTTGGTTAAAAGAATCCCTCTGTGTTGCTGGGTTGAGAATCAGCTTGGATGGGGTGCCTGGGTGGCTCAGTTATTAAATGGCTACCTTCAGCTCAGGTCATGATGCTGGGGTCCTGGGATTGAGCCCCACATCGGGCTCCCTGCTCAGCGGGGAGCCTGCTTCTCCCTCTCTCTCTGCCTCTCCCCCTGCTCATGCTCTCTCTCTCTCTCTCTGTAATTCTGTGTCTCAAATGAATAAATAAAATATTTAAAAAAAAAGAAAAGGAGAATAAGCTTGGATGTAGGGAAGAACTGAGCAAGGGCAACTGTGAGGCCAATTAGGATTTAGGGAAGATTTAAAGGTGGCATTGAGCAGGTGTAACATTTAAGGGAGTGAAAAGTAGTTGAATTTAGGGTGTGTTTTGGAGGTAGAGTGAGAATTTAAAAACAGATTGGGGCACCTGGGTGGCTCAGTTGGTTAAACGACTGCCTTCGGCTCAGGTCATGATCTCAGAGTCCTGGGACTGAGCCCCAAGTTAGGCTCCCTGCTCAGTGAGGAGTCTGCTTCTCCCTCTCCCTCTGCCCCCCTCTACAGCCCCTGCTTGTGTGCACTCTCTCTCAAATAAATAAATAAAATCTTTAAAAAATAAAATTTAACAACAGACTAGGGAAGTAGCATGAAAGAAAGAGAGGACCCAAGTTTTTGGCATGACCAATGGGAGGATGGAGTTTCCCACTTAGAGACAGGAAAATCGGTGGATGGAGTAGGTTTGTATATTTACTTTTAGACATTTTACATTTGAGTTGCTAATGACACAGAGAGGAGGCTGAATAGCAGTTGGATGAAAAAAATCTTTAGATCAGGGAAGATATCTGGACTCTATATAGACATTTGAGATTTTTGGAGGGATTAAAAAGCCATGAGCCTATATGCGATTACCTCAGGACTGGGTATTAAAAAGATGAGACTGAGAAGTGAAACCCTTTGGGCATCTCTGTTTAATTGCAGAGGAGGAAACAAAGAGATATCTTTCAAAGAGCCTGAGAAGGGGTGTTTGATAAAGAAGTAGAAGAATCAAGGTATTGTGATTTCACAGGAGCTAAAAGTTTCAATAGGCAGGGAGCAATCAGTTCTATCAAATATGCTAGTTCAAGGAGGATGAAGACTGTAAAGATCACATTGGATTTAGCAACGTGGAGATCATTAGTGACACTGACAAAGGCTGATGATGTCTCCTGGTAGGCATGAAAGCCTGATGGAGTGGCTTTGAGCAAACCGAACAGGTTCAGATCTAGTATACAAATGGAGAGAGGTACTAAAAGAGAAGACCAGGGGTGCCTGGGTAGCTCAGTCAGTTAGGCATCTGACTCTTGATTTCAGCTCAGGTCATGATCTCTGGGCCGTGAGATCAAGCCCCACACTAGGCTCCAGGCTGGGCAGGGAGTCTGCTTGAGATTCTTTCCCTCGTGCCCCTTCCCCCTGCTAACTCTCTCTCTCTCTGTCTCAAATAAATAAATAAATCTTAAAAAAAAATAGAAGAGAAGACTATTACTTGCTTTATGTCTCTGTGTATTTCACAAGGAGCAATGTAAGGGTCTTGTTAAGGTTGGAAAAGCATTGCCTATTTTCTGCCAGAAATGGGCTTGAGTCCTTCCAGTCATGTTTCTTCTCTTCCTTGCATTCCTTTCATATATAGGATAGGAAAGGTCAAAGAGCTTAAAATTTTGCATCTTTCTTACCTATTAGTCCCACCTTGAAGATAAATGTTTGGCAATGAGTACTATTTTTCTTTTTTTTTTTAAATTAAAACTTCTTAATTCCCTCTGATTATATCAATTATACTCATTACAATTAACATAATTTTGGGTAGCAATATTTGGGGCTCATTGGTTTTCTATTCATGTCTGTTTGAGAACTCCTGATTTTATCAGAGCCATGCTCAGATGAGAGCTGCTAGAAGAGATCTGTAACTGTTTGCCTCTGGATGTGGGACCCCTGTCCCTCCTGGGTTTGTTATTATAAGGCACACTGATTTGCTTCTCCTATCCCAATGCTGATTTCTCACTAGTCCTCATTTGGGACACTCTTCCTGCACTTCTGCTTGGGAAAGAGTGGCTACCTTCAAAAAGCTCTGATGGTAGCTGTCTGATTGGTCACTCTGATATTTGCTTAATTGTTGCCTTTGCCTGGGTCTGAACTCATGGAGCCTGGTGCTCCTCTACATTTACTCTGCCTCTCCAAGAATCTTTCCTTTTGTATATTTTTGATCCTGATTGTCTCTGGTCATTTTCTTGTAGATATGACCAATTCTGCCCTCTGTTTTTCAGAAGGTCCCCAATATTTCTCATTTATAATCCCGTAACTTATTTTCCAATTCTGATATTTTTCACTGATAAATCCTCCTCTACATTTTTATGAGATTTGAAACAGGGATAATTTAGAAGAGTATTGATAAATGTCAGTTTTCATTCAGTCACCATTTTAACTTATTTTTATCTTACTAACTTACTTGAAAATGTGTCAGAGGTCTCCATTTTTTATACTTTTTTTTTTAAAGATTCTATTTATTTATTTGACAGAGAGTGATACAGTGAGAGAGGGAACACAAACAGGGGGAGCGAGAGAAGCAGACTCCCCGCTGAGCAGGGAACCCGATGTGGGGCTCGATCCCAGGACCCTGGGATCATGACCTGAGCTGAAGGCAGACGCTTAATGACTGAGCCACCCAGGCACCACGATACTTTATTTTTTTAATAGCAAGAAAAAAATATGCTTATGTAAGAAAATGCTCTTCCAAAGTGTTTATCATAAAAAGAATTTCTCTCTTAATTGCACCCTAATCCTACTCTCTTCTTATCTTCTGAGGGGTAACCTTCCTTGGAAGTTTCTCATATACATGTGTATGCAGGTATGCAAATAAATATTTTGTATTTTATTTTCACATGTAAAATATTATTGCACATATCACTATTTCAAAAGTATTATATTGGAAACTTTTCATGTCCATACATAAAACATTTGTGCATTTTACTGTCTCCATTTTATATAGAGATAATGAACTTGAAAATTGTTAGCTAAGTCAAAAGACAAAAAATGATGACATAAGGTAAAGGAGAGTAAAAGGGCTGTTACATAAAAGTGACTGAATCACAATGAATATAATAACCTATAACATAAGACTGTGATGTTGAGGGCTCACCTGTGAACTTAGAAACGTTTCCTTACCTGTAAAACAGTGGTTCTACTAATAACAATAGTAATATCCATCTTGTAAAATTATTGTAATATATGAAAAAATGCACAGAAAATACCACAATGCCTGGCACATAGTAAGTACTCTATAATGTCGATTGTTATTTTCTTAAAAGAAACAAAATAAGCTATTATGTGATACTAGACAACAAATAAACCTTCAGCGTTCTCAAGTATCAGAGTATCTGGAGTAAGAACAGCATCCCCAAATCATTCTTTAAGATCAGGGAAGGTAGGACATCAGAATGAGGGTGGAAGAGAGTATTCCTGCAAAGATATTCTTATCTCTGGATACCTTTTGTCCTACCTACCATTTTAGTTTTCACTATAATGTTTATACTTCAGAGATTGAAGGGAGGGGAGTTATTACTGATTTTTTTTTTCTTCATAAGCCCACTGCCAAAAAATAGCTACCCAACCAGGTAAACACTATAAAGAGGGAAGCCATAATGCTACCTCTAACAGAACTGTTTTCCAAGTTTGGAAAGACTACCCCCTACACACATTTACTTACATCAGGCATGTTTATACATGAGGGATACTCCATCTTTCTCCAGGGCAAGGCTTAGGTAAAGGATGCAATAGAACTGTTCCTAAGAGTGCTGATGTTGGAGGGGTATCAATATCTTCATTAGAGAAAAGCCCTGGAAGGTTCACCACTCTTAAAACTGGACTTCCTCAAAGCACAAAAGAAGGTTGAAACCACATACTTACAACTTCATTAATTTTACAGAGTTTTCTAAAAAGGACAAAAACTTTAAAAAATTTACTACACTACATTTTATTGTTATTTTCTTGGTGTAATAAATAATTGACTGAACTAGGGCGACTGGGTGGATCAGTCTGTTAAGCCTCTGACTCTTGATTTTGGCTGAGATGGAGCCCTGACTTGGGCTCCACATTGGGCGTGGAGTCTGCTTAGAATTCTCTCTCTCCCTCTCTCTCTGCCCCCTCCCCCACGATTGTGCAAGCACTCTCTCTCTGCCTCTAAAAAAACAAAATTAAAAAAATAATAATAAATAAATAAATAATTGAATTCATGAATTAAAGTTTTGTTTACAAAAGTATAAACATGGTATATACAACAACAGAATACTATAGATCAGTAAAAATAAATGACTATTACTTTCAGTAATGTATATAAATCTTAACATTATTATACTGAGTAATAACCGTAACTTATTTTTTTTTTTAATAGCAATCTCTTCCTATTTTTTTTAAAGATTTATTTATTTATGTGTGTGTGTGTTTGAGAGAGAGAGAGATTAAGCACGCAAGTGGAGGGAAGGGGCAAAGGGGAGAATCTTTAAGCAGACTCCTCACTGAGTGCAGAGCCTGATGTAGGGCTCAATTCCATGACCCATGAAATCATGATCTGAGCCAAAACCAAGAGTCAAGACACTTAACCAACTGAGCCACCCAAGCACTCTAAGAGTAACTTTAAAAAGATTAGATAGGGTGTGTGCCATTTTATAAAGTTAAAAATAACTAAAACGATGTGTTTTTTGGATACACACTGTATTAAGGAACTCTGCACACATACAGCCCCAAGAGATTGATCATCCAGGATGATTGTTATTTTGGGTTGCGGGAGGAAGACAAAAAGTTTAGAAGACCATGTGGGCTCATGTTAGTTACCATCAAGGCTCTACTTTTCACAATAAATGTAGGTTGACTATGTTATTAAAAATAAGCAAACAAATAACTAAATAGGAGAGAATCTTTCATGTCTTGAAACAAGCTTTATAATTAATCTAGGTCCTAGGAAAATAAATAGTTTTTAAGAGACATATAAGAGACATATAAAACTTTACAATAGAACTTAAAATTTTTCCTCTCTCTCCCTCTCCATCAAGAGTCATTTGAAATACTAAATATATTTCTGCTTCTTCCAATTCCAAAATTCTCTGGTTTTTCAAATGTCAGCAGTCACACAACTCAGGGAGAAGCTTTTGATATTCACATTTATTGTAATATAGAATATAAATGCATTTTGATTCTGCTTCTTGAACTTAAAAAGCTTGTATGGTTAAAATTGCAAACCCAGGAAGTGAGGGATCATTATTTTGAATCACAAACTGAGATGATTTTATACAAGAAAATATATAAGAAGTAAGCAATGAATGATGGAGGGGGGCCGGAGAGAACAAAATAAAGATATTAAAGTGGTATGTTAAGGAGGAGCCAAAGCAAGAATTGCTGATTTTATTTTATTTTATTTTATTTTATTTATTTTTTTATTTATTCACACATGCATACATATATACATACATATATTCATACATTCAGGTGTCATATTTAAATGACTGAGTGATTATTAAAAATCCAGTCTTCAGGGGCAGAAAAATAGATGTCGAAGGTCATCTAAGATTCACCTAATCCATTTCATTAGCCTTTACATTATTCGGAGTAATTCCCTTGCAGAAGGGTTAGATTGGATAAACAATACGTTTTCTCTGATTTTATCACAGTTCTTTAGAAACAAAACAAAAACTGAATTGGAAACAGACCAAGAACCCATTTCAAGCACTCATGACCTACCAGAGGGGAAACCTCACATTCCAAAGATTCAATTATGTAGGTTATAGCCATTTGCTACAGGCTTTAGGGATGATCTACATGTTTTGGTCAAACTGAAATACTACTTTTAAGATTTGGAATTCATTTCAATGTAACAGTCATATAAAGTATTCTGCCTTGCTAAAAGAATGGTAAATATATTAAATATCATATTTATAAATCATCAAATCATTATAAAGTCTAGCTATTTATCATATACCTGTTGCAATTTGACCAAATCAGTCAAGACAAGGAAGCTTCTTCAAATTTCTTTCTCTAGGTCCTATATCTTTAGGTCCAGATAGATACAGTGAAGGCTTGGGACATAAGCTTCTTGACAATCCAAATGCATGTTTTATCTTTACTATTTTAGAGTCAGTAAACCAGAAGCAAGCTATGCCAGGTTATGCCTGGGCATCTCAGACTTACACCTTTGTCACCATTTACAGTTTAGGGGGAAGAATGCAGTCAGGCTTCCCATTGCTACATTTCAGGATTCCATTAGTGTGTGAGGCTTCCCAAATGAGTATTTCAAGTGACAGATGATTTTGTTGTGCCCCTTCTCCACAGCGTCAATATCCACTATTCTATGGAGGATTAACTAGAGTAAGCACCCTGCAGTCACTGCTTATGAATTGTAAATGTGTGGCAATTATGGCTCTTGAGGTAGAAAACACATTTTTTATAGTGATTTGTGGGGCCTGTTTTTATTGGGAATGAGCTTAAAACTGCCAGATTCATTAGCTACTTGAGCTATACTGGTCATATCCTTTGTGTGTTTGTGCATTAGGTTTTCTTAATCAGAGAAATAAGCTTACATAATTTCTTTTAAACTACACATAGTGGGGAAGGAGGTATTCAACACGGGAAGGATTGTGAGAAAAACTATAAAGTAGAAATGCCAAGAGTGGATGCACATTAAAAAATATTTAATGAGCAATAAAATGCTTCTGGAGCAATTCCAAGGGATGCACAGCGTAGTCTGGGGAAGAAACAGCTCCAGTAGTTCTTCTTGGGAATGGTACCACTGGGAGAGTCCGATTATTTTCTGCTGCTCAGGTCCCCTTGTCTGGTCGTCTATCTTATTTTTTTTCCTATTTGGAGTCATTAACAGTAAACTGATGTTGAGATATTTACAGGAAAGATGATTTCAAAGGTTGAATGATACCTCATCTTTCGCCGAAAGGCCACAAGGAGGATCTCATTGTGTGACAAACTGAGAGAGAGTTTCCCTACGAAAGGAGTATCGTATACATAAAAACAGAAAAAGCATAAAGTTTAAGTACATTTTTTCAGGACATCCACAAACTAATGAAGTATATAAGGGAGTGTGTGTATACACACACATGTATACGCATATGTAAGTACATGTTTATATATAATTTTTATATATTTACTATATATAATGGATATATTACCTATATAAATGGTATAAATGAGGTGATGTTTACCCTAATAACTTAATGCCATTGGTATTTACTCAGTAAATATCCATTGTACCAGGTACTCCGCTAGGTTTGGGATGCAATAACACAATAGAAGCAGCTTTCACTTTATGAAACTTACATTCTAATTGGGTTACGGGAAGGCTGTTAATCAAATAATTATGCAAATTAATGTATAATTAATAATTGTGCTGTCAAGGAGAGGGGCATGTTATTGTGGAAGTGTGTGATAAGGGGATGTGAATTGGCTTGTTCTCTGGCTCCCCTAATAACCCTCATCATTTGGACCTTTCAACTTCTGTCTGGACTTCTGAATCTCTCTGTGTGCCAGCCTAGTATCTCAGAAGTGATGAAGCACAAGTACAATACTGCTTTTCACTTCATCTGTCTTCAGGTTCTCTTAGGACCATCCTACCTAGGAAAGAAAACTCTAGGTTTACATAACAAAACCATAGGTTTTTCCAGAGTTCTGGTGAATGATCTCCTCCAGCTTGGGGCAGGGCTGGTTGACCATTCCCAAATCCCCTCCTTCTGATGGTTGATTCATGTGTCAACTTGGCTGGGCTATCGTGCCCAGTTGTTTGGTCAAACAGCAATATAGATGTTGCTGTGATGTTAACTTCTAGATGTGATTGAACATTTACAATCATTGGACTACATGATGTGTGTAGGCCTCATCAGTCAGTTGAAGGTCTTAAGAGCTCAAACTCGGGTTTCATGGGAAAGAAGGAATTCTCCCTCAGGACTGTAACATAGAAATCCTGACTCAGTTTCCATCCTGCTGGCCTGTCCTGTGGATTTCAGACTCAGGGCTGCAAAATGAACTCTTATTTGAATTTCCAGCCTGTGAGGCTGCCCTATAGATTTTGGACTTTCCAGGCCCTACAGTCATGTGAGCCAATTCATTAAATTAAATTTTATTCTCTATATAAGTATCTCATCGGTTCTGTGTCTCTGGAGAACCCTGTCTGGTATACTACTAAACTGCTAAAGAATAGATTAAATAACCTGCAGTTGGTTTTCTTAGAAGCAAACACTGAACTGAATCTTCATGTGTAAATGACTTAGCAGAGTTCCTTCCAGTAAGAAACCAGTAAAAGTGTGGAGGTGTGGAGGAGAGAGGATAGTGAAGGGATGTGTTCCATCAAGAATGGAAGTTCAAGCAAAGTTCTAGCCTTATCCTGGTTTTATGGGGAGTGAATTACACCTGAAAGTTGGTTCTACCTTAAGGAAAGGAGCTGAACTTTCATATTTGCAGCATTTAGTCATTGGATAGGGATTAGTAGGGCCCTGTAACTCCTAGAAACTGCTGGCTTTTGGTGCTGCTGGTACAACTTGTTGGAAGCAGAGCACACAGACACTACAAAATAGTAAACTGGATCTGCAGTTATGTGAGTGAAGCATGGGCAGTCATGTTACATAGATAGTTAACAAATTTGGTTGATTTGGCCTAAGCCATGCCATATGCCAACTACTTTAATAAAGTGCAACGGCAAAGAAAACAATGATGGGTTAACCATAGAATTTAATATGGTCGTATCTCTCTTACACAGGAAAGAAATATTCTTCCTTTTCCTGCTGTCCAAGAATAGGAGAAAACTGTAGGTCAAATCCCATCCCAGTAAATCAATTGATAGCTGACACCCTACTGTGTTCCCAGCCCCGCACTAGATGCTAAGGAAGAAACAGAGGAGTACAAGACCTCTTTCCTCCTCTCTAGAACTCGGCAAATATAGATTGGAAAATCATATATGTGAACTTTCATTATCTAAGTGAACTTTGAGCCTCGTCTTCATTTTGATGTGAGGATGGTAGTGATATTTCTTTTCATTTGACTGATATGAACCTTAGATAAATGCATGGAAAATGGTTAGCACAGAGAAAACCATAAATGGAACCTATTTCTAATTTTTATTCTTTTGCTGGGCTATAACATCATGAAGTGAGGAGTCTTGTTTTCCTCACCATTTTTCGCCTAGATCCTAGCATATTTCCTGACTCATAATAGGCATTTTATATGTTTCAATGCAGGAACAGGAGACATTAACTAAGATAAAGATTGATTTTTCCTCTTGCTTTTTGCTTAACATTGTAACATTTTTTTTTAAAAACATGGGATACTCAAGGGCAAAGAGTTAATGCTAGTTGTGAGTTACATACGACTGGCAGTTAATGATAAGTAATAATATTTGAGTCAATTTTATATATTTATTTATATATTGTTCTTCAGGGATGTACCCATTGTTTATTAGCCTTTAGGGAAATGTCTTAAGTGTGAGGGAAAATAGAAGACATATGGGGCACAGGTATTTGCTGAGCTATCTGCATACACTCTTCTCATATGCAAACTTATTAGCTACATACCATCATCTATATCTTCTGATTGCTCTAATTATAGCCAATTAAATAGCCTTCATCTACCTGAAATGTATTCCTCTCTTGACAAGCTAAGGCTGCACCCAGGAAGGGGGCTGCGTGTTTGTTTCTTCAGTCATTTACTCCTTCATCCCCATGCATATCTGCCATGGGGAATGCATCTCCCCATTGTGCTGGCACCACTATATACTTTGGAAATAAAAAGATGAATAAAATCTCTCCTCTCTGGCGATTAAAAAACTAGTAGGGCAACACATATTTTTAGAAGTTTGCTCTTGTGGCATGCAATAAATAATAATAGATCTGCTGAACAAATCTTAAATTTACAATGTGAATTTTTGCTTATGCATACATCCATGTAATCACTACCTATAAAAGAAAAAAATAAATAAAAGTATTCCAGGAGACTCCTTTATGTCCCTTCCTAGTCAGTAAGTCCCCATCTAGAGAGAACAATTATTCTATCTTCTAGTGCCCTGGATTAGATTTACCTGTAAAGAGACATTGAAAGAGATCATTTTGATACTATTTAAAATAACTAGACACAAATGGGTCCAAGAAGATGTTAAATGATAATGAAGCAAAAGAGGGCCAACAAGCATAAGAAAATGCATCTTTTTTTTTTTTAAGATTTTATTTATTTATTTGACGGAGAGAGAGACAGCGAGAGAGGGAACACAAGCAGGGGGAGTGGGAGAGGGAGAAGTAGGCTTTCCACCGAGCAGGGAGCCTGATGCGGGGCTCGATCCCAGGACCCCAGGATCCTGACCTGAGCTGAAGGCAGACACCCAACGACTGAGCCACCCAGGTGCCCCTAGAAAATGCATCTTTATAGAGGTGGTAACATTTTAGTTATATTGAGAAGAATGATACAAGTTGATGAAAAAGCGGAGAAAGAGGAACTTCCATGAAGAAAAAAACACGGCATGCACAGTGAGCATTCTGTGTTTAGCAGGTGGTAAGTAGATCATTTTTCTAGACATTAAATTCCGTGATAAGAGAGCATGGGGAATCAGCTCGAAAGGTAAATTTGCATCAGATATAAAACTTTTCATAATATGTTAGGAGTTTAAATACTATGCCGTGAGCAAGAGGAGGCCAGAAATGCTCTAATTTTTAGATGGGGAAGAAATTTGGAAAGGGGTAATGTGAGGATAACTTGCACAGCACTGAGGCATCATTTCCCACTGAATAAGAAAATATTACCAGAATCATAACGCCCAAATGGCAACTCTATTGTCTCTTTCTGTTGAGTATTTTCCCAGGTCTTCTCTCAAACTCAAATTGCACAGTGTATTATGGGAGGTATTAGAGACTTTATAAGAGAAAAGTTTCACATGTTTAAATGTTTTAGGCAGTACAGGGTTAAACCTAGTAGGTTTCTTTCATAAATAACTTCACAGTACCTTTCATATGTGCATTAGGAATATCAGGAAGAGGGAATATATTTTCTCTTACACTTGTATTTGGCTGAAAAACATAAAAAAATAATTTAGAGTATCTCATCATATGGATAGTGTTCTATAGTACACAGTTTGGGAAATGTTACATGATAGAAAAATGAAAAATGGCCTATCAGAAAGTTTACCTCTATCATGCAGATTCCTAAACTGGGAAGGTCAAGCTATAGCCACATCATTCTAAAATGTGTGATAATTGCCATAATTTTAATCAAATCATCTATTAACCCAGAGGTTTTCATCCTGGGATCTAAATTCCCAGAAATCTTCAAAGATAGTAACAGAGGGACCTTAGTGATGGAAGATAGGGAGCCCTTCCCCCAATGAAAATATTTGAGAGTTTGTGAAATACATTTGTCTTCAAAATTGAAATCCTGCTCTCGAAAGTAAGATATTAAAGGGAGAGAGGGCTCTGTGAAGGAGAACCCCTGTTAAATAACAAGAAAGGCTCCAGAGGCTAACTGAGGAGCAAGCTTGAGGGATAGCTCAGTGCCACGGAGGTCGAAAGCTACACGAGTATGAAATGCTGTGAGGGTGGACTTGCAGAAATTTTGTTCTGACTGGATGAGTTCGCAGCCACAATTCTGGGTTTGAATTTAAGGGCAAACTGTGTGTCAGTCTGGCTGGATACATTCACTAAAACAAATGATGAACTCTCCACTTGAAAAACAATGAAGTAAATATCTGCCATGGCCTTCATTCTGCAGGCCCTTAGAAACAGTTATAAATTAAGAATTTAAGACAGAGTATCTACACTATGCCTGATTCAGTTTCATTTTTCTACATTTCCCTCCTGGTATTCAGAGCCTACAGATACTCAGAAGAAGAAAAGAATATACATACAGTACATACTTAAAATGTTGAGATATAAAATGTCTGTTTTTTTATATCTTGGTCCTTGCAATAATCCAGGATAAATGTGTATCCCATTGTTGTTTGCCTATAGTTCTTTTTTATCACTATTTTTAGATTTTATTTATATTCAAGTTAGTTAACATATAGCATGCTATTAGTTTCAGGGGTAGAATTTAGTGATTCATCAGTTGCACATATCACCCAGTGCCCATTACATCACGTGCCCTCCTTAATGCCCATCACCCAGTTACCCCATCCCCCTCCTTCCCTCCAGCAACCCTCAGTTTGTTCCCTATAGTTAAGAATCTGTTATGGTTTGCCTCCCATTCTGTTATTATCTTATTTTATTTTTTCCTTCCCTTCCCCTATGCTCATCTGTTTTGTTATTATATGACTATTAAAAATTCAGGGAAAAAATAAAATATTCTCAACAGCAGTACACAAAGCATCACTTCTATTTTTCATTTAAGATAACAATAACAACTTAGGATAAATTTTCATGTTTCTGCATATCATTATGGCTGTAGTTTAAAAATAAAATTTAGAAAACTTCTGCTCTTCCTCTGTTGGTCTACTTTGTATTATTGTTAGTATTATTTTGCCTACAAAATTTATAAAATTGGCTTGCTTCCAACCATATAACTCCAAAAGCATACTGTTTCTAACAATATTACTTTATGGCAAAGGAGAATCTTCCTGCCGCAAATGTTTAATTAATGTCACAATGAAGGTAAAACTACCTCCAAGTTAGGAGAACTAAATACATTTATCCTAAATATTACCTTTTAAATTAGATAAAGTTTTGAAAATCTGCTATCAACTTACTATTTCTATGACCATTTGCTAATAATCACCATAATTGTAATGATTGTCTACCTTCATTTATCATTTATAGTGCCTTATAGAAGAAAAAGCACATACAACATACCCATGTGCATAGTAGGCGCTAGCATGCTCCTCTTACAGGAAAAGAAATCAAAGTTCAGAAAAGATGCCCCATGTCATCTAGTAACCAGGATTCCAACCTGATTTCATGAAGAAACTATAAACTGTATGTAGAGCCTAATAATTTAGAGAAATAATTAAATCATTATGTTTTAATGGTAGAAGGAGGTCCAAATACCATCCGGTCTGATCAGATGCAATGTGATGATAAAAGCTCAGACATGTCCAGTCATCTCCTCAGTGTTACCCCACCCCCATCCCCATTATCTTAACTCCTTGGAGGCAGCATTAACGTTCTAGTTCCAGACCTGTGGCACTGGCTAATGAGCTTTTTCTGTCCTCTTAGGAGGATTTACCTCCTTAATTTTAGCAATTTTATTTCTTTTTTTTTCACATTGACCAACCATTTTAATATCATAGAGTCTTAAATTATTTAGAACAGTAAAGAATGATGCTAGCCACCAAATCCAATCTAACCTCTTCGATTTCTGGGTAAGAGAACAAAACCCAGTGTGGTTATATAATTTTCCCAGCATAGCCCAGCCATATCCTAATTTGGCAAAATCTCTCTGTGATCATCTTAGTCGACTTATTTGCAAATCTAAACTCTGATTTTATAATGGTTAAAGCAGCTCTCTTGCTACTTTTCAGTTATATTGGAATGATCACCAGGAAATAGTGTTTTAGTGGGTATTCTCAGGTTCAGAAGAGCAATAAATGTTATTGAGTGATAGATAAAATTCACTATTATAATAGATCCTGAAACTGTTAATATGACTAGTAGCACAAGATAGAAGAGCAGTTGGTGATATTCACCAGTGTTGTCTTGGAAGAGCTAGAATAAGACAATGGATTTCAACATGAACACCAGTCTTAAAATATATATTTCCATGTTAAATATATTGAACATTTTTATGGACCATATACATGCAAAATAGAATCTGTGCAAATGTACAATTTCATGTATATAGTTACACACATGCACACATACATCGTGTGTCTGTGTGTGTCTGTCTTGTTTAGTTCCTATCTGTATACTATAGTATGGTTCAAAAGTACCTTTTCTGTTAAAACTACTGCTTGATTCTCAACACCTTGCTATCTTATCTTCCTTCTCTTCAATCTCTCAGTTAATGGGATTTCTATAAACCTGCACGACAGTGGGCTTGGTAGCTCAGTAGATTAGTCTGTGGGCTTTCATCCTTGGAACCTGGTTCAGATTCAGGCCCCACCAAAATTTCCAATAATCATCCATGGGCAGATTGCTCTCAAAAGGGCATGAAGCCTAGTTTATCTTTGAACCTGATTTGGAGCTGCTTTTACATCCATCCTAGACTTGAGGTTTCATTCATGCAACTGAGAAAAAGGTATGAAATGTGGGCTTCTGCCTTTGGGCTGTAACTAGTTTCCCTTCTGGAAACAGCAACAACAACAGCAACTCAGTACAAATATCCAAAAGTAAAGCAATATTGTCTTTCCATGTCTTTACAACCCCTTTATTACAAGGGTCTGATAGTAGTTTTCACTGTCTCCTCATACCATGTTCTAACTATATTATTGCTCATAGACAGACAAATTATAGAGTGATTTCATCATATTACTCCTTTAATTAAAAGCCTGTAACGATGCTTCTTTGTTGTCTGTTCTACATTAAATCTATATATTCCTGAATTGCAAGTTCCAACCTACAGACTTTATTTTTTCTTCTGCAGTTAACAACTTTCTAATCAGGCGGGAAAACTCACCATCTATACATAGCATTCTTTCTTTCTTTCTTTCTTTCTTTCTTTCTTTCTTTCTTTCTTTCTTTCTTTCTTTCTTTCTTTTCATATAATGTATTATTTGTTTCAGAGGTACAGGTCTGTGATTTAACAGTCTTACACAATTCACAGCGCTCAACATAGCACATACCCTCCCCAATGTCTTTCTTTTCTGAGCATTTAATTCTGTTACTGCTCCCCACCCTGTTCCTTTTCACCTGCTGGAATGCCTTCAGTCTTCTTTTTCAGTCCCACCTATTCGTTATGGGCTGACTGACTTCATCTCCTCCCATAAGCTGTGCTTCTGCCATATCATTCAACAAAAGCTCAGTCTTCTATAAGGTAGATTAGAAAGAGCACTAAATTAGAAATCAGGAAACATCCTTCTATTCATCTCTATTTCATTAATTAGCTGTGTATCTACAGCAAGATATTGATGAGGATGAGGAAGATGATGGTGGTAATGTAGTAAAAACAATTATGGTTATTTTCTGAGTACCTGCTAGAATCTGGGCAGGATGCTGGGTGTTCTTTCTGAGGCTTATTTCAATATGATACCATGAATATATAACCCTAATATTCAATCCTAAACATAGCTTGTATGTAAGACTCACTAGCCCTTTTAATAGGGAAAAACGTGGGGAATTTTAAGCAATTTGCCAGGTAGCAATAGAGCCCAGACTTCAACCCATCTGTTTGATTGCTTTGTCTCATTTCTAATTGTGATGCTGCTAATCCTATCCTCTTAATCTGAGTTTCACCTATCAAGTGAAGGGATCTAGACAGGTGATCATGAGGTCCTTATAGCTCGAGAATTACAATGGTTTTATGAATTCTTACTTGTTTCCACTGTGCCGTATAATATTTTTTAAGTATCTGTGACAGATTAGATTTCTCCTATTTGATGGATACATATATAAAATGTATATATATATAACACAAATAATGCTGAGTATTCAGTTAAGATTTTTTTGTAGGCAAAATAAAAATTTTAAAAATACATAGCCTACAGCCTTTTATTTGCACTAAATCTAGAAATAAAACACTGAAGAACCACTTCACTGAAAGATTTACTTAACAAGGGTTTGAATCCTCCCTACTTTGAAGAAAGTTTTATTTTAAGCAAGTGGGACACCATGTTAAGCACAGTGTCTATAAACTAAAACTTAAGAGATTTGAATATTCTTAATGTCTTTGTTCTGCATGATCCCAATACTATGAACTTTCAAACCTTTTAAAATGGGAAAAGATTAAGAATGACATATAATTTTGAAAGAAACTATTGTCTATTATTACTAATTATAATAGATTTATTCAGAATGAATAATATCTAGAAAATGTTCATGACCTTTTATTCCCCAAGATGGTGGAGAAGCTAGATGGCTAGCTAATTTTTCATTAGGAATCAACTGAGTCTGCAAATCTATTCTCACAAATATTAGTACAAATAAAAACTGTTAAGAAAAATGTTCATCTTCAAATAAATTTATTTCCTTTTTTCAGTGCAGGCACCCTAAATTAATTGATATCAAGTCAGAATGATTATAATATCCATTTCCATTCAAAAATTCTAATAATGAAATTTGTCCTTCCATATTTCTGTTTATTTTATTCACTCATTCTTGCATAATAGAGAGCAATAGTTAAATTTTTAGAAATTTCCCAGTTACTTATATTTACATTTTATTGGTGCCAAATCAGATGTGAACAGCCTATTTGATCATTGGAGTTGACATTAGTGTATCAAACAAGAGAGAATTTAGTAGTTGATCAATCCACCTAGAAAGAGTCTTTCAAGTCTCCAGCTTAGCCTCAAGAAAATTAGGACATTTTCTTGCTTAAAAAAAGCATTTCTCAGTTTATCAATATAATCATTACCATTATTTATTTAACCAACAATTTTAAAGGAAACACTGGGGCACAATAATCATTTCGGAGTCGCTCAGAATGAGATTTCAAATCCTGGTGTCACTCTTCATTGGACATTATGGTAATCCCTTCAAGTCTCTATTTCCTTATTCTAGAATATAAACAGTAAAAGTGTCATCCCAATGGTGTTTCTGTAAGGATTAAATGATATCCTGCAAATGAGTTCATCAGAATGCCTTGCACATAATACACATTTAATAAATGTATATGTTTAATTAATGTATGGCAAATTAGGCATAGTTAATGGCATGGTTGAGGAAAATGTCAATACTTTCAAGAAGAGAGAAATAGTTGGGTGGGAGGGGTAATAAACTATTTAAGAACATACTAGTCTTACACCTTCTCATTGCATGTACTTCAGCCTATATTTTAAAAAAATTAGTCTGGAACTGAATGTATTCTAGGACTTAGGGTATTATATCCTATTCTTTTTATCCTATATAGTTCATGCATTTATTCATCTCTCTTTTATGCTGAAAGGATTATAGGGTTATTTAAAGATGCATCTAGACATAGTAGCTAAGACCCATCCATAGTCTGGAGGCCTACAGACTGGGATTAGGATATATTCTAAATAGTTTACATCCACTCCCCCTGCTTGTGTTCCCTCTCTCACTGTGTCTCTCTCTGTCAAATGTCAAACACCCAATTTAGCACTGTCTGCCCTTAGCGTACTGCATTCTTTTTTTTTTTTAAAGAAAAAATTCATTACCATGTATCCAGAACCCTGTTAGTGAAAGGTATATCATCATAAATGAAAAATGCTCCTTACCTCTATGGATTTGATAGTCTAGAGCAGTTGTTGGAAAACTGCAGCCCACAGGCCAGATCTGTATAGGCCATTATCTACTTTTGGGCCACAGATACAATAATTTAAAATATTGTCGTTGACAGCTTTTGCACTAGAAAGGGAGAGTTCAGTAGTTGCGTCAGAGACCTGAGGGTGGCAAAACCTAAAATATTTTCTATCTGTCCCTTTGCCAAAAGTATTTACCAACTCATGGTCTACAGGAAAAAGTAGACATTGAATAAAGAAATGGATACATATTTAATTTTAACAAAATTGTGACAGGTGCTATTAAAGAAAATAATATGGCAGACCTAATTTGAGTGGTGTGGCCAGGCTTCCATTACAATAACATAGCTAATAACCCCAAATCTCAGTGACCTAATACCATACAAATTTGGTTTTTGTTCACACAAAACCAGCCGCTGTCCAGCCAGCTCCCTAAGGCATCTGTCTTCTTTGAGATGCCTCAGTGATCCATCAGGGTCATTGGCTCCACCATCTCAACGAGTTCACTGTTAAAAAGGAAGAGAGTCTGAAAGAATCATAGAGGAGGTTTTCACTGACCCAGCCTAGAGGTGACATTTGTCATTTCTGTTCATATGTCATTGGCTGGAACTAGTCACATGGCTGTGCCTAACTTCAGAGAAATGGGAAGTATCTCCCAGATGTGTAAGAAGGAACGGAAGTCCCAAAATTGTTGAGCACAAATAATATTTGCTCCATCATTCTGAGAAAGTTATGTCTAATCTGAAACCTGAAGATGGAGAATAAGGAACGAAGGTAATGAGGAAACAGAATCTGAAAGGAAACAGGATTTGAGAAGATGGGAAAAAAAAAAAAAAAAGTAAAGCCTCAATGTGTTCCAAGAATCAAAGACCAATGAGTTGTAGGGAAAGTGGAGTAAGATGTGATTAGGGCAGAATTCAGGAGAAAGATCAGGCAGGGCCTTATAAGCTCTGTGTATGTTTGAGTATTATTCACTTGGCAGTCAGTAGAAGGTTGAAAATGCAGGACATCATCTCATTTATGTTATAAAAGAACCACATTACTTTCTGAGCGAGAATAGATTGGAGAACTTGTCTATGTCAGGTAAACCTAGATGAAATTCCTTCTCTTTTATTATGAATTTCCTTGCCATCTCATTTATAGATATGGAAAAAAAATTAATTAATTATTTTGCCACTGAAGGTCATAAAACAGGTATAAGAATTAATAAAAAGAGAATTATTCTATTGCAGAGATTAAGACATACGCATAAACTGAAAAGTTATTTCCTTGAGAAATTGAACCTAACACTTGCCACAAATCCCCCAGACCCATCCCTGTTCATATAGATTATGCACCAGCGAGGAGACAGAGATTAATGATGAAGAACCTTATCAGGAGCCTCTTTTGTTTTTCTTGCTATAAAATGTAGTTTATGGAACCACTCCATCCTGAAAGAAAGCCCATGTTTGTTCTCTTGTTTTCATTCCCTTTCTCTCTTCAGGTGCCAAAGAGTTTTTATATGTTAAAGAGATGGATTTTTATGAAACAGGAAAATATCATTTTTTGGTTGACTCTTAGGCATAAATTTTATAAATACTAGGTAATAAATCATGGAGCTCCAAATAATATATGTGATATTATAAATGTAATTTCAATGTTTTCATGACTAGCTAAATAACATAACTCATCCACAGTGCAATCACACCTCTTATAACAATTCTTATATACATATATCAGGTTAATTATAGCCTGCGTATCTGACAAGAATTTTATGACAGCTGAAAACAGTTTTCATTTCTCTTTATAAGTAGGTGATATCTTTTCTTATTTGGGGATTATTTTATTAGTTGTATTCAGCATGAGTTATAAAGAATTCTCTAAAATCCACAGTTCAAGTTTATGAGATTTCTAAGATTCTAAATGCAACTCTATGGGTTCTTTCCCAGTTAAAGTTAACCCTGAGTTTTATGCCACACATCACCTTCATACAAACACTTCCTCTAAGGAGCCAAGGAAGAACCAGCTCCTTTTATGACTACTGACTCTAAAACAATTTGCCCAGTAGAAGAAACAGTTTGCATCTTCTCTCTTCAATGTGGAATTTGTTGTAGAGCCCTCATGACTCTGACACTCACTAAAATTGAAGGAGAAAAACCTCCTTTGGAGGCACCATGGTTTTCAAAAAAGTAAAGTGCTCTGATTTTATAGATATCTTTGTGTATTAGCAGAGGAATGTTGGATAAATCCACAAGAAATGGCACTTCCCTTCTAAATATTATTTGAGTTGGGAAATGGAATGAACACAAATCTGTATTTTAAAAATATAAACTGTGGCTCTACTTGTCCTGTGACAGCATGAAAATCGCATATTTAATCAGGAAAAAAAAAATGAAGCATAAACTGAGTGTCTTTTCCGTGTAGAATACGGCCATATCAAGGTAAATCTTTTGCCAACGGCTCCTCAGTTATGGTTTTTCATGTTCTATGTATGAGAACCAGCACACTTTTATTTTGATAATTTCAAAAGTTATATGATGAATTAAAGCAAATGATACTGGAGAAATTGAGGATGGAACTGGAGAGTGTTATGCTGAGCCAAATAAGTCAATCAGAGAAAGACATGTATCATATGACCTCACTGATATGAGGAATTCTTAATCTCAGGAAACAAACTGAGGGTTGCTGAAGTGGTGGGGGTTGGGAGGGATGGGGTGGCTGGGTGATAGACATTGGGGAGGGTATGTGCTATGGTGAGACTGTGAAGTGTGCAAGACTGTTGAATCACAGATCTGTACCTCTGAAGCAAATAATACATTATATGTTAAAAAAAAGAAAAAAGAAGATAGCAGGAGGGGAAGAATGAAGGGGGAAATCGGAGGGGGAGACGAACCATGAGAGACAATGGACTCTGAAAAACAAACTGAGGGTTCTAGAGGAGAGGGGGGTGGGAGGATGGGTTAGCCTGGTGATGGGTATTAAAGAGGGCACGTTCTGCATGGAGCACTGGGTGTTATGCACAAACAATGAATCATGGAACACTACATCAAAAACTAATGATGTAATGTATGGTGATTAACATAACATAATAATAAAAAAATGCTAAATAAATAAATAAATAAATAAAAAGAACTGTTAGAGGGGCACGTGGGTAGCTTAGTCAGTTGAGCGTCTGACTCTTGATTTTGGCTCAGTTCATGATCTTAGGGTCCTGAGATCAAGGCCTTCATCAGGCGCTGTGCTCATCATGGAGTCTGCTTTTGTACCTCTCCCTCTGCTCCTTCCCCTTCTCGCCCCCTGTTTTCTCTCTCTCAAATAAATAAATATATAAGTAAATAAAATAAAATCTTAAAAAAAAACTGTTAGAATTGTAGTCGTTAATTGTGGGTGCTTAATATGTGCCAGACACTGTGCTAAGCACTTTTCATGTATTTCCTCTTTTAATCCTTACCAGAACTATGAGGTAGAGATATTATTATTCCCATTTGACAGGATAGAAAGTTAAATCTTGAGCATTTCCTTGATGTTATACATGGAAGATCAGAAATAAGAAATTTATTATTTTCTTCAGACCCAATTTTGAATTTTAGTTTTCCCTAAGTTAAACTCTCTCTTCAATAAACAGGAAGAAAAAAAGAGAGAGAGAGAGAGAGACTTTTGCATATTCCCAAAAGACACCAAATCTGGGTAGTAGTTTGGCACAAGGATTAAATGGATTACTAATAATTCAATGATCATAAGCATAGAATGGTCTTTTGTGGAATGCCACAAGTCTCTGAGCCACTTGACAATTTTTTTTAATGCTAAGGTAAGTGTTTACATGGTTGTTTACAAAAAAACAAAACAAACCAGTGTGTGTCTGTGTATAGATGATTATGAGGAGGTAACAAACACCAGGATGGCTGTCACACAATTTAGAACAGTAAACACTTTCGAACAGAATGTATTTTAATTAAAATAAGTCTTTAATTTGGGTCAAGAAAAAAAAAATAGTAATTCACTGTTGAAAAGAAAACAAATATTTGAGTGTGCTAACATTTCGGTAGTTACTTTGACTAAAGTATTTTAAGTTTTGCAACAAATCATCTTTTTTTTAAAAAAAAACAGATAAGGCTTTTAAAAAGTTGAATAACTTATCAGGGTCACAGAGTGGAGAAGGAATTCAAGAATAGATCTTTCTGTCACCAGTCATTATATGTATGTGTGAGCGTGGGTGTTTTTTTTTTTACCTTTGAAATATTGCTTTCTATCAAGCACATTATAAATAATAGCATGTGAAAAAAAACAGGTTTTAATTAAAAACTCAATTAGCAAGAGTTAACAAATCAGCATAGCTAAAACCCAAACACAGTTTTTCCTTATATTAATTAAGATATGGAGTAAGAAGATCTGGAGTAAGAAAGGAGTTAGTCTGTCCCTCCCTCACTCTGAAGTGTTCATGGCCCATGTGGAAACTTGACTTGCAGCCAGGGCCACAGACTTGAAAAACATTGACAAATGGCATAAAGCAAAGACAGATAACAAGTTGAGAGACCATCTCTCAGGAGGAACAGTGAAAAGAATGGGACATATTTGTTAGAGAATTAAAAAAAAAAAGTGTAGCAATTTGGTTGGACAAAACAACCAGCTTTATTTTTTAAAAGGATTCCTTTGTATAAAATTTTTTTCAAAAAAAAATAATATATTGGCCCCAGCTACTTAAAATGAACATGTTTGTCTATTTATGTATCTGCATGGTCCTAAACCAATAAAGGCATAATTGTTATTGTTAAAAAAAAAAAAAGGATGCAAATTACCAGTGTAGTATGTTATTTTGAACAAAGTGGAAATGGTTACTACATTTCTCCAAGGAGAAATTCTGGTAATATATGAAATTCTGTGCTAGTAGGCCTGTCCCCCTGCTTCAAACAAATGAGAGGAAGTGACTTTTGAAAGCAGGTTAGAAGTACCTAAAACTTTAACAAGACTTAAGGATACACTTTCTGAATTTGGAAAAAAAAAAAAAGATATTGGAAATACTTCTGCTTTGGGTGCAAAAAAAATTTGGAATTTCAAAAAAATTTTTTTTCAGTGTGACTGTAAAAGGCAGTTTTCCCAGAGATAGATATTAGTACAAAGTAGTTTTAAACTCAGTATAAGATAATTAATATATAATTCTAAAGTCCAATATGAGTAAGCTTAGTAGGAGTTTTTCTATGGGACTAGAGCTGCAGAGCTTTGAATAGTTATAACAGCTATAATTTGTGACTTTCTAATTTGTTCTTAGAATTTGGATAATTCCAATGATTTCTTTCAAGCTTGGCAATTTATTTTGCTTTTTAAAACATTTTATCTGACGTGTTACATGTTTAGAGAAGTTGGGAGGATTAAGAATGATTTCACAATAGTCCACCATTTTGAAGGGAAGTTCAAAACTTCATTGTGATTATCATTCTATGACTTTGAAAAGGTTGGGAAACAAAGTGGCAAGCGTACTATGACTAAAATTCTTGTCTTACAGACCTCTCACTATTTATAACCATTAGACCACACTGCTTTGCATTTATAAGTAAATTACATCATCTTCTCCATGATCTGGACTATTCTTAAATTGTCAACAAAGATACCCACAGTAAAAATGTAAAGCTTGAAAGATCTACCATTTCATTGCAATCATCAAAAGAAAAGCTTCCATAGTAGCTCAGCACTCTCTTTCATGACCCATGACCCTTATTTAGCAAGTTATGTTTGGGATCCAGCCTAAATCCCTTCTAGTTATAGTCTCATCCTACTGCCTCTGTTCTTTTGCATTGCAGTTAGACAGAAATTTCTCAAAAATGTAATTCTTTTGGATAGTTTAGGTCTTGTGTTCGCCCATAAAACTGGGCCCTTGTTTCAATGTATACTACAAATTAAAAGGACTGTTTACAGGTGTTTCATTTGCATTGGGGTTTTTTAATTTAAAAATTTGCCATATGAAATTCTTACAAATTAATCTATTTCATTAGAAATATTTCATATTTTTAAAAATATTTCGTATTTTATTTATGACTTATAATTTCATATATATATATATATATATATATATATAAAACAGTACAATGGCCATGCAAAGAAGAAACCTGTGACCATGTGTATATGTGGGACACAATTGCTTGCATATATGTGAGGGGGGGGTTTTGTGTGTGCTTTGTTTTTTTACAAATTAATTTCCACTAAGCCCTATTCAGTCTCTTCTAAGGGAGTTGTAAAAATTTTCTAGTACAAAGTCCTGTCATTCCTACGCACCTTTTAGCTTGCAAACTCTGGCAGTTATTTCTAGTAATTTATTATTCTAAATTAAAGCTATTCAATTAATGCCATACAGTTCAACTTTGTGAGGTTTATTAATATTTTCTCTTCTTCAGTTCTCTGGTACATGGGGGCATAGACTAAGAGTCATGGGGTTTGTAAGCTGCTGTATGATTAATAGTGTGGCACTTGGAATTTGGCATCTGGCAAGTATATAATAATCCCCTACCTGTATAAGATATATGAAGCACTCTTAAGACTGTATATTTCATTCACTTAAAAAAAAAGAAAAAAGAAAAAAGAAGAAGAAGAAAATTTAGATTCTGGATGAATTCTGATCTAAATAAGTTTAGTGACTGGTATTTTGTGTTAGGTCAGTTTCTCCATTTCATTCAAGCAAACATTTACCAAGAGGCTTTACTATGTTTTAGGTCCCCTTCTAATTGATGTGAGTATGGATACAGTAGTGAGCAAAACAGACCAATATCCCTGCTTTCATGATGTTTACCTTCTTGTGGAGACAGCTAAAAAGTGAAGAAAATAATGAAGTGCAGTATATAGTGTGATAGACAGCAGTAAGTGCCACAGAGAACCAAGAGAGGGAGAGTGTAATCTTACAAAGGGTGGCCAGGGGGCCACACTGAGAAAGGGACATTTCAGTAACAACCTGAGGGCCCACTCCGAGGAAGAGTGTTCCAAGAGCAGGGCGCTGCTGTGATGAGGCCTTGGAACTGGAGATTATGTGTGATGTTCAAAACACAGAAAAGAGGCTTCTTGATGGCCCATCTGCCTTCAAAGCCGACTGAGGGCGTTCCATCTCACACACAGTAAAAACTAACGTGTTTACAATAGTTTGTAAGACCCTAAAATATTTAAGTTATACTCCAGCTGGTGTGTTGAGTGGATTCGCATGGAGGCAGCATTGGGAAAAGGTGAGAATTTAGAGCACTATTATAATAACCAGGGAACTGATGATCGCAGATCGGGCCAGGATGGAAAGAAACAGTGGCATTTGCAGTAAAGTGTTCAAAATGTGTACACGTTCTGAAGGTAGCAGCAACAGAACTTGTTGGTAAATGTCATGATGGCTGAGGGAGAGAAGCCACACATGGCTCAGGTTTTTGACTTGAGTAAGTGAAAAAAAACTAATTGTTGTCCACAGTTGAATTCCAAAGAAGGAAAACGTAAGGCAAAGAAAAAGGAACCAGTTGCTAATTGCTTTTCAGACACACAGAAAAATTACTATGTCTATTTCTATGAATCAGAAAACTAAAATGACCAATGAGTGTCAGAGCTCTACTGGATGTGCAGGCTTTTCTGACTGGAAAGTCTAGATTCCCTTGTATGTCTAAATGTGAGGTTTTCAAGTAGATTGTCGAGAAAACAGCTGATAGCAGTTTGGCCGGTGAACTGGTTTCAAGAAGAGTCAAACTATAGGTTTTTAAGAGTCACATTCAGGGGTGCCTGGGTGGCTCAGTTGGTTAAGCAACTGCCTTTGGCTCAGGTCATGATCCTGGAGTCCCTGGATCGAGTCCCGCATCGGGCTCCCTGCTCGGCAGGGAGTCTGCTTCTCCCTCTGACCCTCCCCCCTCTCATGTGCTCTCTCTCATTCTCTCTCTCTCTCAAATAAATAAATAAAATCTTAAAAAAAAAAAAAAAGAGTCACATTCTGCGCTCTCCTTACATAAGATAACTCATTGTGGCGCGAGTTAAGTATCTTGTTTCTACAAAGACACAGCGTTTTTTTATTAAATTAAGTAATGAGTAGCATACATAAATAAATTGGTTCCTAGCATATAGTAGGTGCTTAGTAAGTAGAAACTGCTTTCACTGTTATTATTGTAACTATTATAAACCTTGTCATTTGGTTGAGATTAAAGATTCGACCTATTGCTTATCTGTTAAGCCCTTTTAAAGCATATTAAAGTCTTACACAATTCACAGACCTGTACCTCTGAAACAAATAATACATTATATGTTAAAAAAAAAAAAAAAAAGAACATAGTAGGAAGGGAAAAATGAAGGGGGGGAAATCGGAGGGGGAGACGAACCATGAGAGACGATGGACTCTGAAAAACAAACTGAGGGTTCTAGAGGGGAGGGGGTTGGGGGGATGGATTAGCCTGGTGATGGGTATTAAAGAGGGCACGTACTGCATGGAGAACTGGGTGTTACACGCAAACAATGAATCACGGAACAGTACATCAAAAACTAATGATGTAATGTATGGTGATTAACATAACATAATAAAATAAAAAATGTAAAAAAAATAAAGCATATTAAAGTAACAGAGTCTGCTGAGTTTATATAATTAATATGGGACTGGTCATGAATTCATCAACTTACTTGTTTTTTAAATGCATAAAAAACTGGAAAAGATAGGTAATCACAGTATAATTTTCCTGGCCTTATGGTTAAAATCTAGCCCAGTTGGGAACAATTTTGTTTAACGGGGGGCCTGAATATTATACATGAGTCATAAACACTACATCCCTCTTTTAGCACTAATTATATAAATCAGTAGACATTCTCGAGCATGCACCTTATCAAATTCAGAGAAACTATGCTATCATTAAATAATTTTATGAAAGTGATTTTATTTAAAATTTATTTTCTTCTCCAACTGAAGATTTTGTCTCCTACTTGGGATGGAAATATTTTCCTTTCAGCCCAGACAAGCTAGGCACAGGGATTAGAAAAATGGCCTGACAAAGTCTCCTGATGTAAATCTACAGCTAAGAAATATTTATAATAATAAATGTAAAACATTAATATTATTGTTATTAGGATTCATAGTATTCATATATATACTTATATTTATTTATTTTCTCTTAGCCTCCAAAATGTTTTTTTTGTGTGTCCTTGGTTCTAGGAAAACAGAATGCAGTTTATTAACTCTTTCAACATTATCCATTCAACCTTCTTATTTTAATCCCATATATTGGACTAGGTGTGAATTATAAAGCAATACATGAGAAATAGTCCCTGGACCTCAAGAAGAATACTCTCTAGAGCAGTCCTTTCTAAACTGAGGTCAGGAGTATATTGTTTGGGAAGATGAATGCAAGTGTGCTGAGGATATAAACTGGATCATCAAAACATTAATAATATTTCCTTGCTATATAAGACATCTCAAAAGCTTTATAAGCTGCAGAATATTTTGAGTTTCCAAAGGATTGGTAAATAAAAAAATATTATCTAAGCTTATTTGATCAAGAAACATTTATTCAACTAAGAGGTTTAGAATATTATCATTAAGAAGTGCTAGGCTGATGTTATGCTACCATATACCTAGTAAATTACAACTTCAGTATCATGCTGACAGTCATTTAGCCAATGAACAAGTTAATGTAATGAAATTTTTACAATTACTATGTTGGTACTTGAGGGTCACTTAAAGATCATTTAATCACTATGCCCTTCTTCCAACCTTTGCCTCTACTTGATACATACTATTTATGAGCCAATTCAAAGCTGTCTTCACAGTTGCCTCCAATCCATGTTGGCCTATTGGTCCTACAGATCCATTCAATCTGAAGCTAAGCTGTAATGCGTATTATGGCATTCATCAGAGTCTTCTGAGATTGGAAATAAGTTTATGATTATAGCCTCTTGTGTTCTGAAGACAAGGGCTATGCTTCTGTTCTTTTTTTGTATTCAATGCTCAATTACTTAAGAGGCCCTAAGAAGCGAACATAAAAGTTCCATCCCCCATATACATTCAAATAAACATTCACTATGCTCATCTTAAGAGCAAGGCACTGTTCTGGGCACTGGGGATTTAGCAAAGAAAAAAACAGACAATGTGTCTACCATCATGGAGCTCATATTACAGTAGGTGAATCAGACAATAAGCAAAGTGGTAAATAAATATGCAATATAATGGCATGGAATAATAGCTTTATAAAGAAAAATAAAGCAAAATAAAAAGATTAAAAATGATTACAGTGATTTAGCAAGGCCTCCCTGGAAGTAACAATTTTCGATTTGAAGAAATAGTTAAGTACAGAGACCCTGAGATGAGAGAGAGGTCATACTGTGCTCATAGGATAGCAGTTAATTCTAAAAAAAAAAGAAAGAAAGAAAGAAAGAAAGAAAGAAAGAAAGAAAGAAAGAAAGAAAGAAAGAAAGAAAGAAAGAAAGAAAAGAGAAGCATGAAAATAAATCAGAAAAAAATTAATAGGAGGCATTTGTTAATTCAAATTTGAAAACACCAAAGAGTTACATGTAATTTAGATGTATGATAAATTGTTGTGGTTTAGATATATGATAAATTTTGGTAAGTGTAGCTGTTCTTTTTAATTTAATATACTTGTCATCCAGTAGAGAAGTTGGTTGGACATTTTCTCCTCTAACTCAATGGCAGTTGTAGAGACTAACAACCAGGTGAAATAGAAGCAACCATTTTTTTTTCTTTTTTAAAAAAATTTTTTGCTGAGGTGAAATTTACATAACAAAAAAATTAGCCATCGTACACTTCAGTGGCATTTAGTACATTCACAGTGTTGTGCAACCACCACCTCTATCTAGTTCCAAAACATTTTCATCACCCCAAGGAAGCGCTTTACCCATTAAGCAGTTGCTCCCCTACCCCTCACCCTGGGACTTGGAAGTCAGCACTCTGTTTTCTATCTCAACAAATAAGATTTTTATTTGTTTGTTTCAGCTTTAATAAGATCTAATAGACAAATGATAATTTTTCCTTCTTTATAAGATTTTTAAAGTGTACAACATGATGGTTTGATATGCACATGTATTGTGAAAGGATCCCTCTCAGTGGTTTTTAAATTGTAAAATTCTATGTAAGTTCATTGAGGTCTGCTCTATTCTATTTTGCGTTGTGCTTTTACTTTGCTGAAGTCTTAAGTACATAATCTGGCTGTCCTCCAAACACCTAGCAGAAGTAACTTCCCAACATAGTTTGCTTAAATTTTGTCTAATCTATTTGCCCCCGCCCCAACACACACTTTAATTTTATAAAGAAGGAATTTGGTAATTAACAATTAAATTATCTATTCAGGGTTACGTAGCTATCTATCACAAATTTAGGACCAGTACTTAGATCTCATGGCGAATCTCCCTTTTCGTGGTTTAGGTAAGAACACCAAGCAGTGAATTTGGAAAAGGTTTGTGCTTTCTTTATATCACACACCCAGGACGTTTCTGGTGAATGTGATGAAAGAACATAAATCTTAACTGCAATACCACCTATATGCACAGAACTATTCTAACAATCTGCACTAACAACCATCTTACTTACAATTAAGGGTCTAAGAAAGCATTGAAAAGGAATAAGAGAAAAAGAAATGCTGGAGATGAATGCAAACGCATGTGTTGCTTTCCTCCAGGGATCTAAATCAAATCCTCATTGTATAATTTGATTTGGTTACTCATTGTTTCTAATTAGAAATAATCACATTTACATGATTTCCCCCTCCTTTTTAGTTTCTCACCAAAATTGCTTTGCACAATTATGCCACTTTATGGTTTCATATAATTTGTATCTCTTGACTCAACAGTTCCCCACATCATTTGGAATGTGTTTTATTTTTTTTTAAGAAGTGAAAGTTTAAGAGCTATTCTCAAACTGATCGTGAGACTTAAGTAGCTCCAGTAAGCACAGAAGCATGCTAAAAGCAAACTGAGGAATACTTCAAAGTTCAAAACTAGAATGATGCTTATTACTAACTATATGTGAAATTAATTAAAGATTTAATTATTTGAGGAAAAATAAATTGGCAGTTTCTACTTTTGAGTCATTAAAAACATGTCTATTGCTCTAGGGGTTTTGAATGCATGTGCAAAAAATAGACTACAACAAGCTTTGATGTTGCAAGATTTTTTTAAATAGGAA
Source organism: Mirounga angustirostris (assembly GCF_029215605.1). NCBI lineage: Eukaryota > Metazoa > Chordata > Mammalia > Carnivora > Phocidae > Mirounga > Mirounga angustirostris. Next base: position 99,136,364 of record NW_026991715.1, on the reverse strand, counting down.
TTCAACTTAAATATATGTTGCAGTCTTAGCTTCTTATCCCAAATATGCCAACCTATTTTCGCCTCTAAAACAGTGTATATATATATATATATATATATATATGTATGTATGTGTATATATATATATATATATATATATATATGTATTCACCCAGATATTTAAATACTATAAGATAATTTTTCCTGGGCGCCTGGGTGGCTCAGTTGGTTAAGCGACTGCCTTCGGCTCAGGTCATGATCCTGGAGTCCCGGGATCGAGTCCCGCATCGGGCTCCCTGCTCGGTGGGGAGTCTGCTTCTCCCTCTCCCACTCCCTGTTTGTGTTCCCTCTCTCGCTGTGTCTTTCTCTGTCAAATAAATAAATAAAATCTTTTAAAAAAAAAAGATAATTTTTCCTTCTTTATAAAATCCCATTTTTGTAAAATGGCATTTAGAGTTAAAGAGGAATTTCAGGCTCATTTATAAATAAAGAAACTAAAACTGGTGGGTGTGTTGTGGCCTATGGTTACACAGCTAGCTAAACACAGAACCAATAGGGCATGGAAGTTCTATAGGATAGTGCTCATTCTGCTACATGATTTGGTAGAGACCAATAATAGGGAAGAGGAAGGTAATGATGGGAATAGACATATTAAAAGTATTTCTTTTCATCTTATCTATTTATGTATTTAATAACTTCTATGTAATATATTAGAATACTTTTAGTTTTCTTTTCTGTCTCAGTTTGCTCTTCAGTAGTCCATACTCTCACTAGCAAAACTTAAAAAAAAAATATTGATGCAACACATAGCTATTTACATCTATTATGTGTCACCATCTATTAGAATGCTGAGGCTATAGTGAAGCACAGGGTAAAAAGTACATTTTTAGTGAAAATAATATTAAACAAGTATATAAACAATTTAACTTCATGGATCTGTGATAGAAAGAAAGTAAAACAAAGTGCTATAGTAGAGAGTGAGTAGAGTCAATTGGTCGTGGTTTTTAAGTTGATTGGATGGTCAGGATGCTATCTGAAGAAGTGGAGGTCTGATTAAAGAGAACAGGAACCAACTATAGGGATAATTGGAGATTGGTGTTCTAAGACCCACATGTAGCAAATATATGCTCAGGCCTTTAGATGAGATTGAATTGATCGTATAGAAGTCCATATGACTCCATATGGTCAGTTCAGTATAGCTGGGATGAAAATGAGATTTCAAGATGAAGGTAAAGCAGAAGGGAGTGAGATAATGTAGGACCCTGAAGGCCATTAAAATATGTCTGGACTTTATGCATAATTTTACAAGCTATTTGCCTTCATTGTGTTTGTTTACACAGACCATAGAGTTCAAAGTTAATTGCCCACAGTTCAGGGTCGTATCTGATCCAGAATCAAGAGATAATTTGTTTTAGGGGAGAAAAGATATACACGCATTTTTTCCCCTTAAAATCCACTGAAAGAATTCTTTACTGGATAGCTATCCATGCCCATGACCCAGTTAACTGTGCTTACTTCCTTTCAGATTCAGAATTTTAAATAATATTGAAAGTAAGGTACAGGAAAATATCCTTATGCATTCTAACAAAGTACAGACTAAGAATTTTATCTTACTTGCAATTTTTATTTTCAAAATATACATCATTTTCATGTAGAGAGAGAGCATCTATAAACAATACAAACTTCTAAAACCAGAGATGATCAGATGAAAGTGTATCCAAAATGATGACCTGTATTATTTTGGCACTAATAATGGAATTTCCCATGCAGTAATTTGGGTTATTTCTTACCCTTTGAAATAATTTGTGTTTTTCTGAACCATGGGTAAAATATGATCTGTGTATCAAGGGTAAAGACAACTAGCAGTAATGTAATGTCATCTGACTTTTTGTCTTTCCAAATTTTTAATTAATTCAGATAACCTATAAGTGTAAAGTATGACACAAATGATTTTAATTGAAGTTTTATATCCACATGTATAAAGTGTTGCTATTTCTGTTGAACCCCTTCCAATTCATCAATCTGCTCAGTTGCTTAAGACAATTTATTGTGAATTAGAGGGTAAGTATAAAGCAATGTTTATGTGATGCCATGCATAGGAGAGCAAAGTAATTAGGAATGCTTTTAACACCTTGAGTAAAGGGAAAACAATAGTTAACAGAGAACCAAATAGTGACTTAAAGAGTCACCAGCCAAATCAAATGTGGCTATTCCAGATGTAGATCTCAATAAGGTGGTAATTTAATGAGAATAATAATATTTTGAAATCAAATAGCCTGGATTTGAATCTCAGCTCTGATCCCTTTGACCTTGGACAGGTTCCTTACCATCTGGAGCTTTTGTTTTCTCAATTTCAAAATGGGGATAATAATGCTTACCCCATATAGTTACTGTGAAATTTAAATGATGCAAATAAAGTACTTAGTAGAGTAACTGGGATATAATATTTGTATTATACACTCATACTGTGTAAGGTCAAAATACCACTGTATCATTCATTTTCACATTTGGGATGGAAAACTGTATCAAGACATGTGCATCTAGTTTTCCTTTGAACATTTTTCATTTGTTGCCCAGTGATTTTCTTTATCTGCTGCACAGGAGCTCCCAGGTATCTGTCATTTGACAGTTGAGATGTTTAGAGGATTAGTGCATTGAATGGCAGGTTGACTTACATTACAGTTCTGTTCCTGTGTAGCTTGCCTTCATGTTCTTAAAATACAATATATCACAGACAAGATTGATGATGACAAAGAAGAAAACAGTGCTCTTATTGTCAAGCTGAACAAACTAACATAACATCAAAATAAAATTCGGACTGGGATTTCAATTTGTTTTTTTAAGGTAGAGATGTTTTCTTCCTGAAGTCAAGAAAGTGAAAACATTAATTCTCCCAAAGAAGAGAAAATATGGAATACTTTAAATTGCACTATGCTCTATAAATTACTAATTCATATTTATCTACACCTGAAATAGTCAAATCTCAATTGGCTGGTGGTTCTTTAAATTAGTATTTGGTTCTAGGTTTCCCATTGTCTTCGCTTATTTCAGGGTGTCAAAAGCATCATCAAATTCTTTGATTAGGAAGAGTGGACTCTATGGGGAATTTGAGTACCAGATGAGTGGTGGAGGAAATGAGCATTTGAGGTTTTCCTTATTTCATTTGTTTTCATTCAATGCCTGGATAAAATTATATTCATAATATTAACAAAACAATTATAAAATGGAATATAATGAAAAAATGGAAATGTTTCCTTCTCATTCTTGTCTCTTATCTATTTTATATCCTTCCACAGCACATTTATGCTCATACACACAAATACGAATATAGATTCTTCACTTAACCTTATTTTCTAGTCAAAAGATAGGAAACTATATGCATTTTTCTTTACCTTATCTTTTTTATTTATTTTATATATACAGATATATATATTACACTTAAATATATGTATTTTTTTACTGAGGTATAACTAATGTACAGTGTTATGTTAGTTTCGGATATGCAGTATAAGGATTCAACAGTTCTATATATTACTCAGTGCTCAAGATAAGTGTACTCAATCTATTTCAGCTATCCCTAGATCCACCTCCCCTCTGTCAACCACCAGTTTGTTCTCTGTATTCAAGAGTCTTTTATTATCTTTTTTTGTCCATGTTTGTTCATTTGATTTGTTTCTTAAATTTAACATATGAGTGAAATCATATGGTATTTGTCTTTCTCTGTCTGACTTATTTCACTGAGCATTATACCTTCTAGGTATATCCATGTTGTTGCAAATGGCAAGATCTCATTCTCTTTTGTGGCTGAGTAATATTTCATTGTATGTATATACCACATCTTCTTTATATATTCACCTACCCATGGATTGTTGGGTTGGTTCCATATCTTGGCTATTGTAAATAATGCTGCAAATTAGTGGATCACTAATCTCCAAATTAGTGGATCTTTTTCCTTTTATTTATTTCTTATGTCAAGCTTTTTATTTACATTATAGTTAGTTAACATATAGTGTAATCTTGGTTTCAGGAGTAGAATTTAGTGATTTATCACTTACCTACAACACCCAGTGCTCAACAAAACAGGTGTCCTCCTTAATACCCATCACCCACTTAGCCCATCCTCCTTCTTCCAACAACCCTCATTTTGTTCTCTATAGTTAAGAGTCTCTTATGGCTTGTTTCCCTCTCTGTTTTATTTTTCTTTCCATCCCCTCTGTTCATCTATTTTGTTTCTTAAATTCCACATATGAGTGAAATCATATGGTATTTGTCTTCCTCTGAGTTCTGGCTATAGTTATTAATTTGTCCATGCCTACTTAAAATCATCTGTAGTTTAAAAAATATTTTTAATATTTCATTGAGATCAAGTTAAATTAATAAAAGAAATGTGGAGAATTAGCAAGTTTATGTGTTCTGCTGTGTAACTCAGTGTGACCTTTTCTTTGTTCAAGTCTTCTCTGTAACCTTCAGTAGGGTTTATAACTGACTTCAAATAGGCCTTGAATATTTCTTTCCATTTATGCCTATGCACTTGTCTTTGGTTATTATTGTAAATGATTTTTTCTTCATTTGTATATTTTATCTTGTGGTTCTTTGTATTATTTTATTTCCTATCTTCTCATTCATTTATATAAAATATGTGTTTTTTAACAATGGATATGACATTCCTTTGTTTATAGCAGTTTTTCAGTTGCTTTTGAGAATTTTTAGATGCAGTTATCTTTAAATATTGAGTTTTACCTCCATTCTTTCTCTATGTTTTTTTTTTAATGTTGTATAATTATCATATTTAGCATCTCTAGGAAAATATAAAGTAATGGCGATAGTGTGTTTTGAAATCTTTCTTTTTTTTTTTAATTTTTTTTTTTTTAAAGATTTTATTTATCTGAGACAGAGAGAATGAGAGAGACAGAGAGCACATGAGAGGGGGGAGGGTCAGAGGGAGAAGCAGGCTCCCTGCGGAGCAGGGAGCCCGATGCGGGACTTGATCCCAGGACTCCAGGATCATGACCTGAGCCGAAGGCAGTCGCTTAACCAACTGAGCCACCCAGGCGCCCTGAAATCTTTCTTTTTTTAATATTTATTTGACAGAGAGAGACAGCGAGAGAGGGAACATAAGCAGGGGGAGTGGGAGAGGGAGAAGCAGGCCTCCTGCTGAGCAGGGCGCCTGATGCGGAGCTCAATCCCAGGACCCTGGGATCATGAGGGATCATGGCCTGAGCCAAAGGCAGATGCTTAAAGACTGAGCCACTCAGGCGCCCCTGAAGTCTTTCTTCATTGCTTTGAGTTCCTCACTAACTGTCTTTGGTCTAAATTAGATGACTTTTTCATATTGTGGAAGTATAGATCAATCTTATTTTACTGAATACTTTTAAGAAGTATTTTTGAGGGGCGCCTGGGTGGCTCAGTTGGTTAAGCGACTGCCTTCAGCTCAGGTCATGATCCTGGAGTCCCAGGATCGAGTCCCGCATCGGGCTCCCTGCTCAGCGGGGAGTCTGCTTCTCCCTCTGATCCTCTTCCCTCTCATGCTCTCTGTCTTTTGTTCTTTCTCTCTCAAATAAATAAATAAAATCTTTAAAAAAAAAAGTATTTTTGAATATTATCAAAGGCTTTTCAGTATATATAGACATAATCCATTTTAATTAGATATATTAATATGAATGCTTATATTAATATATTTAATCCTTTGTAACATTATACTCACTTAGCAGAATGAGTATGAAAGTTGCCCTTTTCTTAATTCTCTAAAAGATGTTTTAAATTCTGAAATTACCTGTTGTTTAACCATTGGGTAGAATTCCCTTAAGAAACTGGTGGGACTGGCACTTTCTTAGGGAGCTAGTGCTTTGAAAAGTTACCTCTTTTCATTAATGGAAAAAATTCTGTTTACATTTTTTTCTTTCCTCTCTGAGATCTATTCTGGTAACTTATATTTCATAGAAAATGACACACTTTTTTCCTGAAAGTTGTGCAGAGTAGTTTCTTAAGGTTCTTTTAACATGCTCTTTATATGGCTACTTCTCCCTCATCATCTATAAATGTATTTGTTGTTTCTCCTTTTAAATTTTATCCTTTTCTACTTTTTTATGATATTCTGTTATTCTTTAAGATATATTTTTATTAACAACATTATATTATTCTTTAAAAGCTTAGTTATTTTCTATTTTCCACTCTTGAGAAAGCTTTTAAATTTATTTTTTCCTCTTTCACTTTTTGTTTTTGACTTATTTTTTCTTTCAGTTTATACTGTTATTTATATATATTTCTTAAAGATTTTATTTATTTATTTGAGACAGAGAGAATGAGAGAGAGAGAGCACATGAGAGGGGTGAGGGTCAGAGGGAGAAGCAGGCTCCCTGCTAAGCAGGGAGCCTGATGTGGGACTCGATCCCGGGACTCCAGGATCATGACCTGAGCCGAAAGCAGTCGCTTAACCAACTGAGCCACCCAGGCGCCCTGTTATTTATATTTTAATAAAGTTTGAGTCTGATATATAATTGATGTATGTCCTTCTTAAATTTCTATTATTATATAGCAATTAATTTTCCTTATAGTACTTATTTAGATAGTGTTTACATTATCATTGTTTTTCAGAAATCCTAAAGTATTCCTGTTTTCCTTTTTGATACAAGCCTGTTTTAAAAGGGAGGTTTTTTTTGTGTTGTATTGTTTTAAGATTTTATTTATTTATTTGACAGAGAGAGACACAGTGAGAGAGGGAACACAAGCAGGGGGAGTGGGAGAGGGAGAAACAGGCTTCCCACGGAGCAAGGAGCCTGATGTGGGGCTCGATCCCAGGACCTTGGGATCATGACCTGAGCCGAAGGCAGACGCTTAACCGACTGAGCCACCCAGGCGCCCGTTTTGTTTAGGTTTACAAGGAGAGTGACCTTACCTGTTTTTGTTTCTATTTTGGTTTTTAAATTCTAGTTTATTATACTGAAATATGACACATTTTTCTACACTTTTTCTATGTTTCAGTGCTGATTGAAGCTTTCTTGTATAACATGCAATCATTTTTTATTGCATATTCTATGAGCACTATTGTAGGAATTCATTAGTAGACTCTGTATTATTTTTTTTTCCTACAATTCATATATTTCCACTTTTCCTTATATTTTCTATATTTATAATTTGTGATTTTAGGGTCAGTATAACTCACATGCTTTATTATTATAAAGCTGTCTTGTTTTACATAATAATATTTAATTTATTTGTATACATTGTGCTGATATTAAGACCATGATCCGTGCTTTCATATTTTGTTTTCCTGATATAATTTTGCACATCCATCCATTTTCAAACTCCCAGAAGAACTTTGTTTAGGTATGTCTATTATACACCATATAGAGCTGGGTTTTGCTTTGTGATACAATGTGAAAATTTCATATTTTTGCTTATAATTGGTAACTTAGACTCTGAGCTTTCTGTGTATGTATTTGTGTATGTGTATGAGTACATATATTTATGAATTCACATTCATATGTTCATATTCTCCTGAAACTAAACAGAAGATTTCTGTATCAAAACAGATTATTATTGCTTACATCAATAAACACACCAGTTCCCCTTGTCCTAATCTTTCTTTTTGTTCAAATTTTCTGTTTTCTTACCTACCCTTATTTACTCTGATTTTTTTTGTTCATCATATAGATTCTGCCTTGTCAGAGCATGTAATTTAAATTCTGATCTCTCATTATAATCCATAAATCTATTTTATTTTTAATTCTGTAGTTTAAGAATTTTTGCTCTGATTTCCCCCCCAAAATCTCTTATTTGGCTAAAGTCATGTGGTTTTCTTTGTTTTTCTAAATAAGGGCTCAAATGTAATATGTCCATTGAAGTCTTCCATATTCAAAAAATATTTGTTGACTGTTTACATAGGGAACAACATGATTGGATAAATAATTCCTTAGATCATATTTCTTTTTCTAATAGGTATTACTTTATTACCTTTAATTTTGTTTAATCTTTTCTGTGCTCCTCTGTTTTTGAATGTTGGTATATTCAATTTGATGTCAATCTGAATTTTTAATGAAAGATTTGGTCTTTTTTAGATCTGCTCAAAGGATTTGTTCCTTATCATTAAGATCTGGTATTTCAGTAAAGTATATCCTATGGTAGCCATTCTTGGTCAACTTTTCCTGGCATACAGTATACCTTTTAACCATATAGATTCATATTTCAATTTATTCAGGAAAATATCCTTGAATAATATCTCCATGTAATTTTTCTATTCAAATAGTTGGTCTACTTCTCTGGCAGAGCCAATTAATCATATTATATATATATATATTATATATATATATATATATATATTTTGTCTTATATCTACAATTATTTTTGTCTATAAATGTTTTGCCTTCTAATTTCCTTTTCTCCCCCATTCATTTTGATTGTTTTTCATAGTTCCATTCACTAAATCCCTTACTATATTTTCTACAGTGTCTGTTCTTTGATATGTTTCTTCCATTTTTCTTTCTTTGTCTATAAAGGTTGTGCTTTTCCTTTCTCCCCACTCCCATTTATTCTATGGGTTCTGCCAGTTCAATTTTTATTTTCTTCTCTTTTATTTGATTTTTCTGTATATTTGTTGTGTGGTTTTCCTTGATGGAGGTATTGCCTCACAGTATTCTTCTAATTCTCAGACAAATGTTTGGGCAAAATTTTCATGTGTTCTGTGGCAGCATTTTTCTTACCAAATTTTAGTAAGTTTTGCTGATTTTCTACCTTTTATTTTTATTTTTATAATTTTTTTTGTATTTATGCTGTTATGCTTCCTTTTTAGTGTTTCATGGAATTAGTTGAATTTTCCTGGCTCAGCTTTTTGCAGAATGTCACCACCCTTGAATTTTTTTTTTAGTCTGTTCTCTAAGCATCTTTTATGGTGTTGCCCATACGGCTTCTAATCCATAGATTACAGTACCAGTCATTCCAAATCTCACAGCTTTTGTTTGATGCAAGGGCTATAGGAAGGCTATAGGAAAATGCCTTTTTGCTTGCATGTCTAGAAATCTACTGATATTGAGTTGCCTCATTTTAATTTTTTTCCATATGGTTGCTACTTTATTTCACCCTACATAATGTCTATGAAGATTTTGACTGATTTTGCAGTTCTTATGCTTTTTGAAACTCACATTTTTGGTTTTATATCTGTTCAATTATAGTAGTGACTATAAACGCCAAAATCTCAATGCTTAACTCAGTAAAAGTTTATTTTTATCTCATGTAGTCCAAATGTGGTGCTTCTGTTTGGAAGGACTGATGGGACCACTATCTTCCAGTCAGTGATCTGGAACACAGGCTTTTTTTTTTCATATTATGGATCCACTCTCTTAAATGTGACTCCCACCATCACATGGTAAGCAGCTATAAGTGAAAAGATGAAAAGAAACATTAAAGGACAAAGCATTAGAAGAGTGTACACAATTCTCATGACATTTTTATTGACTGAAATAGAGTCATATGGTCTTACCCTCATGCAGAGGAGACTGACATATAATTTAGCCATAAGTTCAGTAAGACAAGAACATGAATGTGGTGATCAAATAACCATCTTTACCAGAGTAGAATGCTGGAAAGAAGTCACTTAGTATTTCATGCTGCCATAGACATATTAAAAATTGTTTCTATAGCTCTTTCTTATTTTGATATTTTAAGATTGAGCCTAAGAATTGGTACGTAATTTAGTAAATCTTTGATGAATGAGCTAAAATACAAAATAGATAGTTGCTTATCTTACTGAAGGAATAATGGATGAGAAAATGGCTGGATAGATCAGAAATTACAGGCAGATAAGGTAGACAAATTGGTACAACAATTCATCTTATATCATAGCATATTATTTTCTTAGTTTTCTTCTTATTGTCTAATAGTCGAGGATGAATGTGCGACTTCAGGTACAGAGAAATATAAAAAAATGTAAAATCAGTGGATTCTATTCCAACTTTAATTTCACTCTTGCTCTGATTTTTTTCTTTTTTACATTTTTCTTAGTCTGATTAAGACAGATTGCCACATGCAATACAATAAATTTAATAGGAAACAGCTTCCAAGTGCATTGTTTGGTTGGATTTAGGCAAAGCACTTTTCAAAGTATAAACATGAAATTGTCCATAAAATCTGTGATGAAATTGGAAAGATTTATAAACAGCTCAAAGAATTTATTCTGCTTTTATCTCATTTATAATGAGGAAATAAATAGGAATTTGAACCAACTTGAAGGAGGCCCCCTAAAATGCTCCAAAGTTAAACTTCATCTGGGCTTTGGATAGCTATGCTTTGAAGTCTATGCAGAATCTTTTAAAGGTTGTTAGTATTCCTCAGTGTGGTCAGCAGACATTCGTGTTCAAGTCCCCAGGATCTGTGAATGTGTTATATTACATGTCAAAGAAAAATTAAGGCTACAGACATGTTAAGGTTGCTTATCAGCTGACCTTAAAATGGAGAGATTATCCTGGATTATCCAGCTGGACCTGATATATTCAAAAGGGTCCTTAAATGTGAAGAGAAAGGTAGGAATGTCAGTGTCAGAGTGATATAAAAAGAGAAAGATTCAACTGTCCATAGCTGACTTTGAAGACAGAGGAAAGGAGTTATGAGCCAAGCAATATGGATAACCTCTAGAAGCCAGGAAAGTAAAAAAAAAAAAAAAAAAAAATTCTCCCTTAGAATTTCCAGAAAGGAGTACAGCCATGCAGACACTTTGATTTTAGCCCAGTAAGACCCATTTTGGACTTCTAATCTCCATAACTTCAGGATAATACATTTGTGTTGTTTTAAGCTATTGCTTGCTGTAATTTGTTACAGCAGCAATAGGAAACTAAGACATTCAATAAACTAGAAGGTTTCTAGTCTACGAAATCCACATTTTTCCCAACTTAGGCAGAACGGTATAGTTGAACAACATGAGACAGGTAGTTTGAAAGTCTAAAAGTATATAACTGAATTGTCTGATCAGATTTGTTGTTTAATTTGCTTTATTGGTTCTAACCAATTATATTACATTTCTGCCATAACTAGCAACAGGTGTTTATTGGGCCATTTGAAAAAAAATCAGTTCATATGAAATGCCAAGATAAATCTTGTTTAATAGGAAACCTTATTGGTCACACTGATGAGGTAGAAGATAAATTATTATGTTTTGAGATTCAGTTTAATGCTCATTTCTTAAAAATAATTTAGCATTTGTGTGAAATCCAAATTCATATGTGTTAGTTTATTTGTTTTCTTCTCAATTAAAAAAAAAAAAACTGTTTCTTAGGATGCTTGGGTGGCTCAGTTGGTTAAGTGTCTGCCTTCGGCTCAGGTCATGATCCCAGGGTCCTGGCATTGAGCCCCGCACCTGGCTCCTTGCTCAGCAGGGAGCCTGCTTCTCCCTCTGCCTACCACTCCCCCTGTTTGTGTCCCCCCCCCGCCGACAAATAAATAAATAAAATCTTAAAAAAAAAAAAAAAAAAAAAAAAAACGTTTCTCTTCATGGAAAACATACATTGCATTTTTATTAGGTTAGGAAAGACAAATAAACCTGACTAGTAAAAAGTAAAATAGTAGGTAGGGAAAAACATATTTGTGGACAATTTCAGTGGAAGTATGCAAAAAAAAATACTCAGAAGAAAATTATCTTCCAAACCAGGCATACATACCTAAAAGTGATTGTGACTTTTAGGTATCTCTCAAAAGAAGTGAACCATTTGCTCAGTAACTTAATCATGATCTAGATTTTCATATTTAAGTAGCCAAGTAGGGGGGTTGCTGTTTGGAAACGTAAAATGAGCTGAAACATCACAATAGTATAAAGTATATTTCTGATAATTTTGCTAATTAAATTGTTACAAAAAAGTTACAAAGCTCTGTCTGCCCCATGGGAAGGTTTATTGTTTTTCTGAAGTGTTCCAACAAGAAACCAAACTATGAGCACTTATGAAACAACATAATGTGTAAGGCCCAAAGTTAGATTAGCCAAATTGTTTTGAAGAGGCATCAAATAATTGATCAGGAAGTAAAACTGTGATTATAGAATAAAATCACAGTTGAATTGTAGCAAATAATTGCAAAAATAATTAAAGTCACAAATCCTCCCAGTAACAATGTGAAACAATTCTCTTTAGTGCCCCACAGGGATGGAACTTGCTAGCTTTGATTGGGATTAAACCTGGAGGTAAAAGAAAAGGAAAATTGTGGTCTGGAAGAAATCATATTGAGAACATATCATCCATAAGAAAAAAAAGTTCCTGAAAAGTGAATTTGGAAGTTAGGTAATTTCCATTTCAAAGGATGCAATTTATTATAGTTCCTTTAATGATTTTTAAAGAAGTCAACGTAAGTTGAGCTTTCATATATAGATAGATTTCTAGTTCTCAGTTTATTTCTTCTTCTGCTATGGTAAAACAGAGCCAGCTTGTTTCACATCTCTAACTGAAAGAATAGGAACTTAATTAAGGGGAAAATTTTGCTTTCAGAAGAATTATGGATATGATTTTTATAAGTAAATGTTGACTCTGTAAGAGTAAAATAACTGTTCTTTTGCTTTTAGTACTTGTATTGCCCATATACAATGCATTATAATACTCACTACTGGATGACACCCTAGCAGTAGAATGAATGATTTCTGAAAATATATCTTCCATTCTTTAAAAAAATATAACACAATCTGAAACACACGAATACGTTGCTTATATTCTACTTGGCCTTCACGTTAGCTACTCAATCTTTCCTTTGATGTATATGTTATGATCCAAGTGTAAATATCTACCCCATCTGTGATCTCTCAGGTTTAATAAATAGGACTGTCCAAGCAAAAAAGATATCATAAAAAAGCCTTAAAAGATAATGACATAAACCCCACTCTTGAATGTAAAGCACCTAGGGTTAGACAACAAACTAAACCACAACTCTTAAAAGCTCCAGTGTTTTAAATCAAATTATTTTAGTAATTCTAAATTATTTATTGAGTCCTTACTGTGTCTTTGGCACTGTGTAGAACATTTTATACATAAGGGATTTGTAATTATATTGTGAGAACAAAGCCTTCTCAGAATGACACACTAAAGTAAGACAAGGTGGTATATAGTTAGTTACAAAAATGAATGCAATAAATAAATTACTCAATTTAGTGAGCTTTTTTAAACACCAAATTAATATATCTTTTTTAATTGAGTATGTTGTACTAATGAATCCCAAAAAAGTCAATTTAAATTGCAGCTAGACAACCTCAATCTGTCTATATTTAATAAATACTAATTCAACACATACTATGTACAGATACTGCATCATGAAATCAAACTAATATGATGAATAAAGTGAGAAAAATAGACATAGCTTTAGCTCTTTCAGAGCTTATACAATGGTGGGAGATATATACAAGAAAATAGGCAATTATAATATAGTGTGATAAATAATAATGCTGTGAAGCAAGACAGTATCACTAGCTTGAAAAGTCAAGACTGAAGGATGAATAGAAATTCACCAAATAGAAGGGCTAGAAATGTTCTGGTAGAGAATATAGCATATAGCAAATGTCCAAAGTTGGAGAAACAGAAAGAGGAGAAGAGAGAGAGGAAAAGAGATGACCTGCTTAATAAATGCGAGAAATTATTTATGGATATGATGGAGTCTAAGGGGAAGTATGAAAAAAATGAGGGTGAAAGAAAAAGCAGGAATTATATCATAAGTAAAGCACAAGTGTACCTGTGCATGCGTGCACACACACACACACACACACACATTTTTTTTTTTCCATCTATCCAGGACAAAAACATTTCCAAGAGATTGACACCCTATTTGAAATTCATGTTTACAGAAAACAACAGATCGCTTTATGATATTTTTTGGAGCCAGAGATAGTCCATTAGAAAAATACTGGAGAAACAATGGAGGGGCATTGTAATAAAGGCGGTGAGCATTGCCTTTTGGTCACATCTACTGAAAAATAAGAGCTCTTTGTGGAGCAGCACAGAATAGGAGTCAGTCTCCAGAATGGCTGCGTCCCACCTTTCCCATACCTCACTCTTTATACTTATTTATACAACAGGAGTTACACACTTGCAGCTGTGAGCAACTCACAATCTATAAGCTACTTAGAGAAGTCTTTTGTTTTAAACACACAGTGATACATTTGATTTTGTTTTTGTTTTTGTTTTTTGCATTTACAAGTTTTGAAATTATAATTTAAAAATCCAGATTCCTATTTTTCTGTAAGAAACCTGAAGCTCTGGCAATGCTGTCCTTTCATTTCTTCATGGAAGAAACTGGCTGGAGCGGAATAATGGCAGCCTGTATAGGGAGGGAAAGCCAGCATTTAGTTTGCTGCAGTCCTAAACACTCTCATATACCCAGCCTCTGTAGAACTTTGAAACTTTGACTCAGGGTGTAACTTCCATGGCTGTTAGCCTTGTCACTAGGTTACTTTAGGTTTTTACCTTGTCTTCTGGATTTCTGGCTTGGTATCTTCTTTCACTTGGCTTGGAACCCTATTTAACTTCTGTCTATGTTTCTACCATTCATTTTGGACTTGATTTCATAGACTTTGTCTTCCCACGTATTGCCCCAGTAGACAGGTCCTCACACAGTCTATTACCATTTATAGAATGTCAAATAATAGAACTCCTCTGCTCAAAAATCTCCAAGAGATGTCCATTTCATTCAGAGTGAAAGCCAAATCCCTATCATTGATCCATAAGGATCAGTACTAACATTTCTGAACCTATCACCAACTATGCTCCTCACCTACTCTGTTCTAGCCCATTGTTCTCCTGGTTATTCTTCAAACATGCCAGCTATGAACCAAATTCAGAGCCTTTCTGCAGTTTGAACAGTCTTCCCTCAGATATTTTTTACAGTCACCTTGTTCTGTTCAGTTCTGACTTCTTCAAAGGCTTACCCTGATTACTTGATTTAATAGAGCAACTTGTTCTGCAACACCACCCCCCACCCCCGCTACTCACAAACCTCCATATTCTGATCCACTTTTGTGGTTTTTGTTGTCTTGCTTATAGCATTGTTTTCAAACCATATGCTTTGTAGGTATATTTTGTTTATTGTTTATCATCTATCTGTCTTTCTAGAACATATGCTCTGTGAAGGCAAGAGTTGATGTTTTTTTTTGTTGTTGTTCATTGGTCCTCTCAAAGTCCCTGGACCAGTGACTAATAATAGTTGGAGGAATAAATAAATAAATGAATGAGTTACACCTGATAAATAAATGAATGAGTGATTTACAATAAAATGCAAAAATTTCACCCCTATTCCAAGGTCTATTCATAAAATCTCTTATATTTACTTCCAGAAGGAACTTTTGTTTTGGAAGAACAATATATTTATCATCATCATTAAAAAAGTATTAGTGTATATGTTCTCCCAAAACCTCATGTTTTTAATCTGGCAAAAAGAATATATTAATGCCTCTGAGTCTTAGTGTGAAGATATAAATAAACAAGTGATTATAAGTGTTCTTTATATAAGTGTTAGTTGTTACTAATAAAAAATAATAAAAATAATAGAAACTAACATTTATTAAGCATATGCTGTGTACCAGGCACTATGCTAAGCATTTTATAAATATTATGTTGTTTAATCTCATTGAATGCTTGTAATAACCTCATGGTGCACAATATATTATTATGCCTAAAAACTAAAATTTAAAGAAGTCGTTGGCAGAGCCAGCACTTGAAGTCAGGTTTTTTTTAATCCAAATTATTTTAACTACTATTCTATTCTTGTGTGTTATATTATAAAATAATAGTTACTTGTGTCTTATAGATCCAGGCACACCTATCTCTTTTTGTCTTTTCCTACATTCTTATTTCCCAGTTATTGATGCAGAGCTTCCCTAAATGACACAGTAGTAGACAGTTGTGCATCAGCATTATATTGAGGAATTGTTAAATGGTTTGAACTGGGCTAGAAGGTGCAGTAATAACCAAAGGGCCAAGTGTCTACCAGAGCAGGAAGTCTATATCAGAGAACACTCAGTGGTTGGTCAAATGTCAAATGATAGTATCTAGGTTGAAACAAGAGGAGCAAGGCAACAAAGAATAGGAAAAAAAAAAAGAAAAGAAAAGACTATTCTTTGAAATGAACATGTTTCCCTTTAGCTAGAGTGCCTCTTCTAAACTGACCCCATGGATATTAGTCCACTTTACATAAAACATTCTTATTCTGTACTTACATATTTTAGTGGGAGAAAAACAAATGAGAGATTGTCATCTGTCCCAGATTCTTGGCGTTTGCATGATTTCCTACAACTAGCAATGAGCTAGAATTGCTGTTCCCTCCACTCAGTTGCATAGTTATGTGCTAAGACAAAAAGAGAAAAGGCGAAAAATGCAATTTGGGCAGTAGTAGTCCTCCAAACCCAGCATTTTTTTAGCCTCTATTTCCCAAATGATATTCCAACAATCATAGTAATTTAGCATGTTATGTTCTTGATTCTGGTAGAGAGAAAGTGATTATGTAAAAAAAAAAAAAAGGTATATTGTGCTGTTTGCTGTTTGATATTGCACTTCAGCAAAGGAGCATCACCAGCTGACAGTAATCAGGCAAGGAAGAGCAATTAGGCAGAAATTGCCCAGATTGTGCCTGAGCTTAATGAAGGTAGAAAGGTGAAGATCACTTGTAGTTTGGTCAGCACATTGGGAGTTCAGAGTACAAAATGTACAACTTAGAAAGTAGGAAGTGTCTGTAAGCCCCACATATTAAGAGATTACTTTTAAATCTAAAGAGAGATCACTTGTTATTCAGGAGCATGGGAGACCAGTTTAAGTATTGGGGACTCTCAATGCCTGGTTTTCCATATATCAGTCAGTGGATTAAGTGACATACAGTGAAGAAATAGGCTGTGATCTTCAAGATTATGCCTACCTTCTTAGGAAAACATATTAAATGTATGTAGAGGAATATGATTGCTCTAAAACAAAATAATTCAGGAACCAAGTCCAGGGAATAGGGATGTTTTTTGGGTAAGGAAGTGATGCGGTAAGATGAAAGTTTTCTTTAAAAAAAATGATCAAAATTATATGAGAAAATATGGTATAAAAAGATAGGTGACCATAGCACTTTGCTGCTTGAACTTACAGATAAATCATCTCAGTTGCCAAATGAAGTGACAGAGTGGATTGGAAGGAGTGTTTGGAAATCACAGGCAAAGATTTTCAGTAGATTCAACATTTGGTAACTATGAGACCTCAGGCATTTATTTAAAATCTCCAACTTTTGGTTTTCTTATCTTTACAATGGGGATAATACACCAAACTCAAGGCCCATTGAAGTGAGAAATAAATGAGATGATACTTAAACCAGCTAAGCCTATGCCTGGCACATAGGAAATGGTCAAAATGTTGGTTCTTCTCTTCACTCTCTTGGCTCATAAAATAATAAATGGTCTGCTAACAGATTTATTCTTTTCAAGTCAAGATAATAAAGTTCAAGCTAGAGAAAACAGAGAAATGTTGGAAAGACATAAAGTAAAAAAAATGTGTAAGACTCTGCCTGTTTGTTATAGAGCATTTAACTTTTTAATGTCTTCAAATAGTTTCCATTTGATTTTCAGTTTGTTTTTTTTTAAGATTTTATTTATTTATTTGACAGAGAGAGACATAGCGAGAGCAGGAACACAAGCAGGGGGAGTGGGAGAGGGAGAAGCAGGCTTCCCGCGGTGCAAGGAGCCCGATGTGGGGCTCGATCCCAGGACCCTGGGATCATGACCTGAGCCGAAGGCAGACGCTTAATGACTGAGCCACCCAGGCACCCGATTTTCAGCTTTCTTAATTATAGAAAGTATTTTTGTAATTATATATTTTATATATTATATACTTACAATGTTTCCAATAATAAAATAAAATCACATTGCTTCAATTAGCATTTAAATTAATTTCTTATAAACTTACTGCACTGAAATAGTTTTTCTTTACCTTTTGTTTTTATGTATCTACTCCATTTTCTTCTTTTCTATAATATATTTAATCTTTCTGTGATACTGTGATTTCTAATAAGAAGTAAATAGTTGGTATCTGTCCCTTTTTCTAACACAGAGCTCCTAAAACCCTTGAAATTTCCTTAGTGATCACAGTGATAAAGGTGTCTTAATATTCATAACAAACTCCTTATAATCATACCTGAGTTTATGTTAATGAGGTTATTTTTGGAAAGAACTTAATGATGGGGGCTTGTTACCAGGGAAGCCAACCTTGTGATTGGAAAGTTGCAACTTTAAAGTCTCACTCCCCTGACCTCAGGGAAGAGGGGCTGGAAGTTGAATTGATTGCCAGTGGTCAATGATTTAATCAATTGTGCCTGTGTAAGATAGCCTCCATAAAAACCCAAAAGGACAGGATTTGCAAATATTCTGGGTTAGTGAACACATGGAGGTTCAGGGAGAGAGACTTGCTCAGACAGCTTAGGAGCTCTACATTCTTTTCTCTATAAGTTGCCCTATGCGTTCTTCCATCTGGGTATTCCTGAGTAATTACCCTTTTATAATAAATCAGAAATGTGGTAAGTAAAATGTTTCTCTAAGAGCTGTTCTAGCAAATTTATCAAACCTACAGAAGATGTCCTTGGAAACTCTAACCAGTAGCCAGTGGGTCAGAAGCACAGGGACAATTTGGACTTGTGATGGGTGTCTGAAATAGGGAGCGATGTCCAGTGGGACTAAGCCCTTGACCTGTGGGATCTGATGCTGTCTTCAGGTAGAGAGCATCAGAACTGAGTCAAAGTGTAGGACACCCAAATAATGTCACAGATTTGCTTGGTGTGGGGAGCTGTCTCTTATCTTAAGTTTCCTTTTGATATTTACAGTCTTCCTTAATGGAGGCCTTCAGTGTCATTTTAAACTCACCATGCCTTAGGATTGCATTCTTAACCCTCTTCAAGCCACCCTTTTCACTGGCAAAATATTTACATGTTAGAAGTTAGGTCAGTTTGAGTATTTCTCCAGTGAGGAGAGAAGTTTCTATTGCCTTCTGCATTAAATTTTAAAGCCCCAGGACAGAATTCAAGATCTTTGAAAAATCTACCCCTTGCTGTTCTAGTTTCATGTCACCATCAGTGTCTCTCTTCTCTGCCTCAGAAATGGTCCTGGGGAGCAAGAATGAGCACAGGAATTGATGCTGGCTCATGATATTACTTTATATTTTCATATGTTCAAATTGAACAGTTAGAAATGAATAGGCATAAAAATCCTGATATTCTTCAGATGAAATCTTACCAAATAACTCCTCAAATCGTGGCAAGTGAGTCTACTTTAAACACGTAGAAGTCACTTCCCTGGACATAGGTGCCATTTAAGAAAGCCCCCACAAAGTCAAACCTTCAGAACAGCAGATGCAACTTTAAAAATGCCCTCGATATTTTCTCAAATATCCTCTATCTTTCCTCACACAAAGTACTTTCGTTGATGTAACTATTGAACAGTATGCCCTATGATCACTGCTTTTGACTAATTATAAAAAGAATCATCAAAACACTGGACCCACATCACACAACCAGTGAGTGATAGACCCAGAACCACAAATCAAGTGATACACTCAGATCCTCTCCACTATACAGCACGGCCTCTCGTATGTTGTTATAGTCTGCATCTTATGAAAAATAGTCCAGGATTTGGGTAGATGCTTCATTTTTTTCTGTTTATTTTTCTTTAAATCAGTTTAGAAACAAAAAAAACCATAAGTATTCCAGTTTGATGCCAACTACCTTTTCAATTATTTGTTTTCAACTTCCCAATTGATGTTAGATTTTTTTTTCTAATTTGGCTTGTGGGAAGGAAATCATATGTATTCCATTTGTTTCTATATCGCTAATGAAATTCCCTTTTGTGAAATATGTTTCAAATGAGGAGTGTCTAAAATTATAAAGGTCTAAAATTAACTATCAATTTAACATATAGCATTCTGAATTTTACAATTAATTTAGCATACAATACATTTTTAATAAGAATGAAAGAATTTTTTTTTTAAAGAGGCATTTAATCCTGCTCATGTCTATACAAGGAGAAAAAGAAGCAGATTGAATAATGAATACATTTACACTGTAAATTTTAAAATCTGTGGTGAATAGTCCCTGTAAAATTGTTTCTCTCTCATAGAAGAGTCACAGAACATCATGAATGTTTACAATGGATGGTGGTGTGCTGAGAGGTTGTCTGGTTATTTTGTTTTATTTTTTAATTTATGACTGTTTCCATTCTCCATCAGTATTTTCAGACAATGCTACTGGAAGGGGATTTCATTTGCTTCGGCCAACGTATGGCTGCTTTTCCAGATAGAACTGGAGAAATTTTTAAAAATGATCTATGCTGCTTCCTGCTGCAAATAATGTCCTTTTACCAATCTTTACTAGTGTAAAGGTGTGAGTGTGGGTGTGCATATGAATAACTAGAAGCAAAGCTATAGGTAAATCAGCATATGCTGATGCTCTTTTAATAAAAGAATATGTTATTTTCCTTTTCTACTGGATAAGCCAGAGAAGAATTGCTATCAACATAAAGATGGTTAAAATGTAATGACATGCAGAGTTATCTCAGGGGGAGTACATCCAGTCTTATCTGTCTATCTCCAGGGGAGTATATGTAAACTAAGCATAAATATTTTTATGTGTGGCAGATTTTTAAAGCTAATTGTTAGTAAACCATGGCTCCACAAAAAACCTCTAAGGGGCAATAAACTGCTCCAGTATTAAGAGCATTGTAAAATAAAATTTGGCTAGTGAATATAATGTATTCAAAGAGAAATGATGGAAAACATAGTACCAATAGCATGCAGTATTTAGTTTGGTATGAAAATATTTTAAATATGCATTATAGGACCAAAAATTTGGAAGAAAAAATGCCCAACTAAGAATGAAAATCGAATAATGGCCATCTTTACTAGAGGGGAATAGGAACTTTCTTTCATTTTGCCAATTGATAAAATATAAATATATATGTGTATGTTTTTAGGACTAATGAAGGCAAGATCTCAATTAGCTGAACAGGATTAAGATTAATTTTAAATATATTGGGAAAAGGATTTTCAGATAGCCAGATAACGTAATCCCCCATCTCATAACTCACCAAAAAGAATAAACCTACATTTTCATGGGTTGTGAGACTTTTTGCTGGCAAACAGCTACTCAGAAAAAAGAAAATCTAAGTATAAACCTCATTTCAATTATTTTTTATTAAAAATTTTGAAAATTAAGCAATGCTAAATGTCACATGCAGAAAAATGTATTGTTAACTACAGCATTTATTGGATGATACACACAGGCCTCTGTGATGTATTTTCAAGATTATTGTTCAGTATAGTTCATTAGATAGAGCACATCATAGATTCATGGTAAATCATGTTAGTCATGACTATTAAAATTAACTGAATTTAGATAGCAAGGACTTTCTCATTTTTGCCTCCCTATCTTTTATAAATTTGAATTCTATGTAATATTCTACACTTCTAAAATATGGACAATTTATTGTGGTTTTATGACTCTTACTGCATTTTGCTCTGAGTTTAAAATAAAAAAAGTCCCCTGCAGTTGAATACTAAAGTTCAGGTGTCTAATATTTGTAATAGCTTATATTAATACATTGTTTAAATACATATTGTCAAATTTACAGCTGGAAATAAAATTAATGGAGCGACTACAACAACAACAAAAAATCTAGTTGTTTTGTAGAAAGTCCTTTGCTAAAGGGTTCAGGGGTAGAATATGAAATTTAATGAGTGTAAATGTCAAGTCATGCATGTGCAGGGAAAGCATCAAGCTAAGTTCAATTTAAATGGCAGTGAATTAGTTAACGGGGGTGAAGAGATAAGGATAAATAACTAGATCCAACATCTGAATTCTCATTGCATTATACAGGAATCAAGAAAGCTAATAAGAGGCTGACTTTTACCAAGAGCAATATATTATCCAAGGATATTGTGCTCTCTTGTTTCATGGGAATTAGACCAAATCTGGGATATATGGTGAAGTTTTGCTGCTTCATTTTTTCAGAAATATATAATCAAGTTTAAAAGTTTTTTGTAGACACATTAAGTTTTGCACATAAAAAATTGTTATTTCTCAAAAAATGCAAATAATTGATTACATAAGTATTTAGTATTTAAAATTGACCTAAGACAAAAAAATGTTTAAAAAAGTTTTATTAGGGGGCGTCTGGGTGGCTCAGTCGTTAAGCCTCTGCCTTAGGCTCAGGTCATGATCACAGGGTCCTGGAATCGAGCCCCGCATCAGGCTCCTTGCTCCACGGGAAGCCTGCTTCTCCCTCTCCCACTCCCCCTGCTTGTGTTCCCTCTCTCACTGTGTCTCTCTCTGTCAAATAAATAAATAAAATCTTTTAAAAAATAAGTAAGAAGTTTTATTAAATAGATTTCTAAAAACATGAAACCATGTATCTTGGCATTAAATGGTTGAGAGGTATTTAACTTCAGTTTCATAAAGGCCAAATAAAAGCAAAACTTAATGTCTTAGAATGGGTAGTACCATTGATAATCTATCAGAAATGTATTGCAAAAAAAAATGTATTGCTCTTCAGATATACAAAACTAATTAACATATTACAAAAGTTTCAATATTCTCTTATGGTGATACTCTTTCTTGTTTTGTATCCCCCGTAATGAACAAATGAATCTTGTTTTTATCTTGTTCACTGTTCTTTCTCAGACTTCTAGAACAGTGCCTAACACAGCTGCTTAGTAACTATTTGTTGAATGAATGATGAATGATTGAATAAATGACCGGGATCCTGTTTCCATATTGCCCAGGTGTTGATAAATAGTCCAGATTTTTTTTCAATTTGAACAGGGAAGGTTTACTATAAAAATGATTAATGACTTATAGGAAATAAGCTAAGAGGGAATAAAAGAGTACACTAAAGAAAACTCTAGGGCTGAGGGAGAGTAGTCAAGGAAGGAACAACATTTTGGGAAAGTGAATCCTCTCCAAAGTTAAGTTTCAGACTGATAGGAGAGAGTGTGGTTGTAGCCCTTTGGTTGAGGAAGAGTTGACTAGGTTGTTCCAAAGCAGAATTGGTCGGCAGTCCATGGGCAGAGGCTGGCTGGGATGCCAGAGAAATGCTCTGGGGAGCTGCCTGCTGGAGGTACTGCCAAACTATCTAGGAAGCCATAACCAGGAGGTCATCAGGAAGCAAGCTGGGGAGCCTCTGAGTCTAGATTTCTCTTGTGAAGGGCTTTCATTAGTAACCCAGTGTGCAGTTATACAAAACTTGGAAAGGAAGTATGCTACAGACACTCTGTCCATCTAGGAAGTTGGAAATTAGACTGGGGTTAGAATTTAGGTGGTACCAGCATTTGATTCCTTTTTACTGTGTTCCAAAAGAACCTCAGTTATCTAGCCTTGGTTTTCCAGTCTGTACTTACAGTTCTTTAAAGGATTAAATCAGATAACCTGTGCAAATGTCTAATATAGTATCTAACCATAGTAGACCCTCAGTTTGATTATTTTTCCCTAGTCCCCTTACATGGTCTATTCACAGTTTATTCCAGTAATCAGGATATCACTTCTTGCCCCCATACCATGCTATACTTAGTAGAAAAAAAAATCCTAATTCTAGAATAATCCTATTCTTTCTTTATCATCTGTGGAAAATGTGAGACTCACTAGCTAGGCAGAAAGCAAGAAGCTGCCTGAAATCTCTATGACAGAGCACTCATTACAGTTTACCACTTCATAACTTTCTAAAGCACTCTATGCCTATAGTCTAATTTGATCTGCAAATCCATTCTTAAAGGAATCAAAGAAGAGGCTGAATTATTGTTCTCATCTGAAACATGTAGAAACCCCTAGACCCCTAGAACAGTGAATGACACATCACAGCTCGTTAGTAACCATGAAAAAAGGAGTCAATGTCATCTGATATCTGACTCCATCACTTTGCACAATTATGTAATGGAGTAGTATTTTATTTTATTATTTTATTTTATTTTATTTAAATTCAATTAATTAACATACAGCATATCATTAGTTTCAGAGGTAGAGTTCAGTTATTCATTGTTGCATTTAACACTCAGTGCTTATTATATCACATGCCCTCCTTAATGCCTGTCACCCAGTTACCCCATCCCACTCCCACCTCCTGTCCAGCAATCCTCAGTTTGTTTCCTATAGTTAAGAGACTCTTATGTTTTGTCTCCCTCTCTGATTTCATCTTATTTTATTTTTCCGTCCCTTCCCCTATGATCCTCTGTCAAAGATTTTTAATTTTTACTATTTATCTGCTTATTTCCTTTCCTTTGACACTAGGACTTTTTAAAAATTACATATGTCAGGGCGCCTGGGTGGCTCAGTCATTAAGCGTCTGCTTTCAGCTCAGGTCATGATCCCAGGGTGCTGGGATGGAGCCCTGCATCAGGCTCCGTGCTCGGCAGGAAGCCTGCTTCTCCCTCTCCCACTCCCCCTGCTTGTGTTCCCTCTCTAGCTGTCTCTCTCTCTCTGTCAAATAAATAAATAAAATCTTTAAAAAAAAATTACATATGTAAGGAAGTCCAACCTATAAAATAAAGTCAAACTGAAGTACTATGGTCAAGGTAGGAATGTGGAGACAGTGACCAATTCACTGGACCCCTTCTCATCTCCTAAAATGGGCCCCATAGGTGAGAGGAAGCATCTTGCAGCTTTAAGGAATACCATTTCTTTTCAGATAATAAAGCCTGCTAAAATGCTGTAAAACAAATTAAAAAAAAGGGCACCTGCCAACTTCTATGGCCCCTTGCATGGGTTTCCTCTCTTTGAAATCTGCTTTTTGCAATAAAGCAAAATGTCCATCGATTTCAGTATATTGTTAAAGATTACTAATTTTTGATATTACCTTGGGTGGACCAGAATGAGATCTGCCTTCTTGTTGCTAGAGATGCTGAATGCACATTTATGAGAACAGCCATGTCTCAGACACAATATAGAATGGACAAATAATTTAAACCTCTCTTAATTCCAGAATTACTCTGTAACTGCTTTTGGCCTAAGATGGTATTAATTTTAAGTTATTATTTTTTAACTCTTACTGTTACCTGTCTTATGACTTCCTGACTCTGTCTGCTTGCTTTCTAATTCCCCAAATCAAAACCTAATCCTCTGAATGGAATACATTTTTTTTTAAATGAGTCTCAGTCCTTAAGTGGTTAAACTGCACCTCTGGGATCTCACAGAACAGTATCAGTCATCTTATGTCAAGAAAAAAATAATGTCTAATATTTGACAGAAATAAATTACTTCATATGGGACAGCTACATTTGGTCTAATACTTGTTGTCAGCTTTCACTGGAAGACGAGGAACTAAGAAATAGATTTCATCAAATTCTGAGATGGGAGGAAATGAAATCTTAGCAAAGAAAACAAGTTATGCCTCTGAAATGAATTGTATGAGCAGGAAGATATATCAGGTGAAAAGTGAATGTTAAAATCATTTACCAACAGATGACATAAAACATTTTGGACAGACATTTAAGGGTAGAAAGCCCTGATATTACCAGTTTATAAAATATTCATGTATTTAAGAGAACTAAATTATCTCTAGATTTGGGAATTGCTTGTAAACATTCTCTGGTTTTAGCAGTATTTTTTTTCTTCATGATACTCCTATTTTTTTTGTTCCATGAACTGCCTATTTGATATGGGATTTAAAAAAAAAAAAAGTTTGTAGTGTAAATTTAGTCCCTTAACTTGAATGTATCTACAGTAATTTCTCAGCACTTGCTCACCTGGATCACTGCAGATTTAAATAAAGGGACCATATGTACTGTCTTGCATCAACAAAAGATGAAACATCATATTCGTCAAAAGAGGAGTAGAGGACCAGATAGCTTAGGGGATTAAAGGTGGGCAATGGAACCTTTCAACTCTAAGTCACTTCTTGCCATCTGTTTGTGGTAGGTTAACTTGACAGAAATCATTACTATCTAAAGGCTGTTCAGTTGTCTCCTAGTTGTCAAAGACATGGCGGTCTTCATCTAGCTCTTGTTAGACAGATGTCCATATCACACAAAACCGGTCCTGACTAGCAGCCAGTGAATTTATCCCCTTAGGGCAATATGAAACTTTCCTACCTTTGCCAACAAGGAGAAAAAAAATGCTGTTTCAGGTGCTACCCATGGACAAAATGCCTCTGATGCTTTATCTTTGTCTTATCCAAGGAAGATCATTTGGAGATGAATATTCTGCTCTTTTAAGTCTATTTAAAATAGCTGACTCCCCAAAGTTAAAAGGCCCTAAAAATGCAGTTTGCAAAATTTAAATAGCTGGACTTGAGTATTAATGGTTTTGGGGTAAAATATATTCCTTGCACTCTCTCATTTCTCATCTTTATTTTTAAGAAGAGAATATTATGTAAATTTAAAAATGTTTAATGAATAACATATATACAGAAAAGTCCAAAAATGATAAGAATTTTCACAAAGTTAACATGTGTTAAAAAGTATCTTCAATAACACACATACTGTGATCAGCATCCTCAGGAAGCTTTCCTTGTGCCCCCACTTATCTCAGTTCCTACCTTCTCCCCAAAGCATCCTACATCTCTTTTCCATTACTGTTGGTTTTTGAGTGATCATTAATATAATTTATTTCTTGAACAGTTTTGTCTGAGTTTAGGGCTAAAAATGTATTTGATTACAACTAGCAAAATAAGGATATGGGATATGCACACTTGAAGATAAGATTTATAATCTTGGGACTTGGATTACATCTGGCCAAAGTTTATGGAAGTTTATACATTTATTTACAATGGTTTCATGTTATATTTGTCTGTAGACGAACGTACTAAAAGGGGAGGGGGGCATTCAGTGCAAGGCCTCAGACTATAAGAAAAAGTTACACAGAAACATGATGAAAGAAAGTGAAGTAGAATTAGCCCTGCATTAATGGTGGTATTTTATTTCTAACAATTACATTATAATTTTAGGTGGAATATTTAACTCTTCTGGGTTTCAGTTACCTCAAGTATAAATGGGAATGCAAACAACAACTTGCTAAAGTCACTTCTTACTAAGATCAATGATTCTAGGAAGACAGTTGAAAAAACATTTTTTTCCCCTACTTTTTGCTGTCTTATCACCATCTCTACTACAAAGTTGGAGGGTTGGTCTCTTTTTATCTTTACATAAGTAGAGGTAGGAGATGGGGACTTCTCAAGATACCTGTTTCAAGCTGAGGAATAGAAGATGTGTGGATGAATCTCTCTTTATGCCAAGGTCACAGCTGAAATGTCTATTTTAGACTATCTCAAGCCATGAGGCAATGCTAACTTTGTCGTTCTTAGCAAATATCTTTGAGAGGTAGGATACAGACTTAATCTTTCACATTATACAGATAAGAAATGAAATCACTAAGCACTCAAGTGATTTATGAAGCAGCAGGTAAACGTTAGAAGAGGAAAAAAGGAAATTTGGTCTCTTGTCTCTTCTTTCAGGATGCTTTTCAAGGGCTTCCTGCTGCTCCTGGACCACATAGGCACTTTTAACAGCCACCAGAATGAATATTGCAGAAACTGTATTCTGCAAAAGGTAGAATGTGAAAAAGACAAAAGGGCTCTTTCTTATTAAGCCCTTGACCTCTGGTGTTTAGTTTTCCCAATATTAAGTGCATGGAGAAACAGCTTAATGGCAGAAATGTCACTGCCAGAACTTTAAAGAGGTTAATCAATACTGAGCCTCAATCAAAATTTTACCATTATGTTTCCAAACACTGGAGTCCTCATGGAGACTTTTACATATTCACTGAAATGTTTTTAGAACATAGAGGTCAAGCTTTTTAAATTGTTCAAGTGTTGCCAACCATCAGCAGTTCCCTGTAGATTATAAACAAGGAACAGAGCCACTGTCCTCCTATCTGATACTTGTTTTCCCAGAAGAGAGTGAGAGCTGCTGGCTGAAATGTCAGAATAAAACAAGACTTGCCTATTTTTAGCTTAAGCTCATACAGTTTCCCTCCTCTTTAATCACATATCAGGATTTTTAGACCAGCCACCTTTTGAGAGGCTTCAAGTTAAGGAGAGCTGGACTCAATAAATATGGAAGATACTTTAATATGAATTATTACAATATATAGTTTTTAAATAATTATTATTATAGAAACATGCAGTTTTGGGATTTTATTTTTGACTATCCTAACCAGTGTGTGTGAATAGATCCTTGGTCACAAAATTGAGCACAATGTTAAGGGTTCCACAAGGAATTAAAGAGGAAAGAAAATAGAAAAATGTAAGAGGTTAGTATCCTAAACAGAACTTGCATCTCAGGCAATATCCTTGCCTCCTCCATCCCATCCCATCCCATGACCAGAGACTATATAAGAAAAGGGAGTATAATCAGTTTCTAGCTCCAAAGAAGAATGTGTTGGATAGTAGAGAGTAAGAAATGGAAAGGTTTCAACTGCACTGAGATATCACGTGATCCAGTGGGAGTACTAAGCTTAGAGCAGTAATTAAATCATAATAATATCTCTTATGTGGGTAGATGATGATTTGGTGAAAATTTAAGTATAGGTGACAGATTGACCTAGAGGCATGAAAACATTAGATACTTCATCCATTCATTCAACAAATATTTATCAATGCCTACTATGTGCTAATATCTGCTCTAGATCCTGGGGATAGAGAGAGCAAATGGTTGTGGAAATTGTATTCTAGTGGAGGAAAATAAGTAACAGCCAAATAAATGTATAGATCAGACAGTGCTAACTGCTATGAGGGTTAAGGACAGATAACAGAAGTCATTTTAGCTCAGAAAGCATAATCGTGGAAGTCTTGTTTCATCATCAGTGTTGAGCAAAAACCTAAACAAAGTCCAGGAGTGAGCCATGTAGATATATCTGGGGAAGGAGTGTTTCAGGCACTGGAATGGAACAGCAAAGTCATTGAAATGGAAATATACCTGATGCATTTCCGGAAGAATCCAGAGAACAGTAGGCACAGCAAGTGTTCAGGATGGTGGTAGGAGGGGGTCAGAACGTGCAGTACGTTAGAGGTTTGTGGGGGTTTTTTGGGTTTTTTTATTTTTTTTATTATTATGTTATGTTAATCACCATACATTACATCACTAGTTTTTGATGTAGTGTTCCATGATTCATTGTTTGCATGTAACACCCAGCGCTCCATTCAGTATGTGCCCTCTTTAATCCCATCACCAGGCTAAGCCATCCTCCCACCCCCCTCCCCTCTAGAACCCTCAGTTTGTTTTTCAGACTCCATCGTCTCTCATGGTTCATCTCCCCCTCCGATTGCCCCCCCTTCATTTTTCCCCTCCTGCTATCGTCTTCTTCTTTTCTTTTTTTAACATATAATGTATTATTTGTTTCAGAGGTACAGATCTGTGATACAACAGTCTTACACAATTCACAGCACTCACCATAGCACATACCCTCCCCAATGTCTATCACCCAGCCACCCCATCCCTCCAGCAACCCTCCGTTTGTTTCCTGAGATTAAGAATTCCTCATATCAGTGAGGTCATATGATACATGTCTTTCTCTGATTGACTTATTTCGCTCAGCATAACACCCTCCAGTTCCATCCACATTGTTGCAAATGGCAAGATTTCATTCCTTTTGATGGCTGCATAATATTCCATTGTATATATACACCACATCATCTTTATCCATTCATCTGTTGATGGACATCTTAGCTCTTTCCACAGTTTGGCTATTGTGGACATTGCTGCTATAAACATCGAGGTGCATGTATCCCTTTGGATCCCTACATTTGTATCTTTGGGGTAAATACCCAGTAGTGCAATTGCTGGGTCATATGGTAGCTCTATTTTCAACTTTTTGAGGAACCTGCATACTGTTTTCCAGAGTGGCTGCACCAGCTTGCATTCCCACCAACAGTGTAGGAGGGTACCCCTTTCTCCGCATCCCGCCAACATTTGTCATTTCTTGACTTGTTAATTTTAGCCATTCTGACTGGTGTGAGGTGATATCTCATTGAGGTTTTGATTTGGATTTCCCTGATGCCAAGCGATGTTGAGCACTTTTTCACGTGTCTGTTGGCCATTTGGATGTCTTTGGAAAAATGTCTGTTCATGTCTTCTGCCCATTTCTTGATTGGATCATTTGTTCTTTGGGTGTTGAGTTTTGTAAGTTCTTTATAGATTTTGGATACTAGCCTTTTATCTGATATGTCATTTGCAAATATCTTCTCCCATTCTGTCAGGTGTCTTTTGGTTTTGTTGACTGTTTCTTTTGCTGTGCAAAAGCTTTTTATCTTGATGAAGTCCCAATAGTTCATTGTTGCCCTTGCTTCCCTTGCTTTGGCGATGTTTCTAGGAAGAAGTTGCTGCGGCTGAGGTCTAAGAGGTTGCTGCCTGTGTTCTCCTTTAGGATTTTGATGGACTCCTGTCTCACATTGAGGTCTTTCAACCATTTTGAGTCTGTTTTTGTGTGTGGTGTAAGGAAATGGTCCAGTTTCATTCTTCTGCATGTGGCTGTCCAATTTTCCCAACACCATTTGTTGAAGAGACTGTCTTTTTGCCATTCGACGTTCTTCCCTGCTTTGTCGAAGATTAGTTGACCATAGAGTTGAGGGTCCATTTCTGGGCTCTCTATTCTGTTCCATTGATCTATGTGTCTGTTTTTGTGCCAGTACCATGCTGTCTTAATGATGACAGCTTTGTAATAGAGCTGGAAGTCTGAAATTGTGATGCTGCCAGCTTTGCTTTTCTTTTTCAACATTCCTCTGGCTATTCGGGGGCTTTCTGGTGCCATACAAATTTTAGGATTATTTGTTCCATTTCTTTGAAAAAAGTGGATGGTATTTTGATGGGGATTGCATCGAATGTGTAGATTGCTCTAGGTAGCATTGACATCTTCACAATATTTGTTCTTCCAATCCATGAGCATGGAATGTTTTTCCATTTCTTTGTGTCTTCCTCAATTTCTTTCATGAGTATTTTATAGTATTCTGAGTACAGATCCTTTGCCTCTTTGGTTAAATTTATTCCTGGGTGTCTTATGGTTTTGGGTGGAATTGTAAATGGGATTGACTCCTTAATTTCTCTTTCTTCTGTCTTGTTGGTGTATAGGAATGTCACTGGTTTTTTGCATTGATTTTATATCCTGCCATTTTACTGAATTTCTTGTGTGTTTTTTTTTTTTTTTAAGATTTTATTTATTTGACAGAGAGAGCACAAGCAGAGGGAGAGAGAGGGAGAAGCAGGCTCCCTGCTGAGCAAGGAGCCCGATGTGGGACTCAATCCCAGGACCCTGGGATCATGATCTGGGCCGAAGGCAGCCGCTTAACTGACTGAGCCACCCAGGTATCCCTACCTTAGAGGTTTTAACAAGCATTTTAGATTTTACTCAGAGGGAGATGGGAAGGTTTTAAACCATTTTAAACTTTTGAGCAAGGAAATTTGTGATCAGATTTGCCTTTTAAAAGGATTTTTCTGCCTGCTCTATGTGACTAGACTATTGGATTCCCCAGATAGAAAGCAGAGAGACCTGCAAGGAAATAAATATACCAGTCTAGGCAATAGATGCTGGTGGTTTTTTGACTAGGAGGTAGAAATGAGAATAATTAGATGAAACCTGATTCTAGATATGTGTATAGAAGGAGATCCATCTGATGATGACATATTGAATGTGAGGTGTGAGAAGGAAGAATCAAGGATGATACCAAGGCCTTTGGCACAAGGAAGTGGTAGGATGGACTTGTTAATTACCAAGTTAGAAGAGACTGTAAAATAAATGGATTTGGGGACCATGGGAGGGGCAGGGTTCATGGAACTAGGATTTCAAGTTTGGACAACTCAAATTTGAGATCCTACTAGACTTCCAAATAGAGATATAAAATCAGTGGCTAGGTATATGAATTGAGTTCACAGAACAAGTCATGGCTAGTTTTGTAAATCAATGAGTCATCAATCTATAGACGGGTTTAAAGCTATGGATCCAAATGAGTTCACCTAGGAAGTAAGCAAGACGGTAGTCTTAATGAAGTTATTTATTAATAAATCCATAAATAGTAGGTTATCTTTACGCTCTTTAATTCCTTGAAATCTAATAAAAATGGTCTTAACAATCAGTTAGAGATGTATTTATAATATATTTGAGGCTTAAGGTCTTGGGAATCATTTCTGTGGTTTATCAAACTTCAGACAATGAGTTACACCACCATTATCTGGGTTTTACAAGAGATCTGGTTAGAGCATTTTTCCCTTAGTCTTGTGTACAGAAATAGAACATTGTCTTCTGTCCATTGTTCTTAACCCCACTTCAGTTGTGTGACATTCTTTCATCCATTCTCAAAAGATTGCTTATCAGATAGTGCACTGCCTTTACAGTGAAATACTGATTAGTTTGTGGGAGTATTTTCTAGAGTTGATAAATCAATGCACAGCATTCCATTTTAAAAGAAAGCTAACTGTCTAAGCCAGTGTTTTTTAAAGCACATTCCAAATAACATTAATTTCCAAGGATTTAAATATGGAAAATATTAAGTTAAACAGGTTTCTATACTGCAGGACTTCTCAGGGCCTTTAATAAACTAATGAGCCTTGAGTCTGCAGAAAATAAGAGAAGCTATAAGTAATATTTGTCATCTCCAATTGGTCTTTGAATCTTTCTTTTTAAAGTACAGGTCTTAGGTGTAGTGTCATAAGGAATAAGATTGTTCAGTGGTCAACGTGCCTAACATTAAATATTAAGTATTCTTTGATTTTGAACTATAAAAGTGACAAATATCTTCATAAGCATTACCAAATAACAGGTGCTATGCTTTATATAAATTACTTCTTTTACACATATAAGGTGCATACCAAAATTATTCCCATGTTAAAGATGCAGGAACAAAACTGGAAGAAGTAAAGCACCTCTCCCAAGGCCACAGAACTAGCTGATGGGAGTGATACAGTTTAAACCTAGATCCTTTAAGTTCAGAGCCAGGTCACCAAGTCACTGGTTCTCAGAGTGTGGTCCCTGGGCCAGAAATATTAGTAATTCCTGGGAAGTTATTAGAAATACAAATTCAGTCCCAGGAATCAGCAACTGTGGAGGTGGAGCTCAGTACTTTGTACTTTAGCAAACCTTTCATAATAAGTCTAATACTGCAGTATAAGAACCCCTACTTAAATCATTGTAATAAATTGGAATAATATTGTGTATGGTAGAGAATCCTAAGGTGACTGGGTTAAAGGAAATAATCACCTATTTGTTCTAAATTAGAGATCTCAGCTTTTATTATAAATCGGAAACACTCATGGAATTCTTTTTTTTTTTTTTTACTTATTTTATTTAGATTAAATTAGTTAACATATAGCATATCATTAGTTTCAGATGTAGAGTTCAGGAATTCCCACTCATGGAATTCTTAAAACACCAAGATGACCCTCCAAAACCTGAATATACTTAGGTGAGGCCAGGTATAAAATCTACACGTGATTTTAATGCATTATCAGAACTGAGATAAGTATAGAAATTAATGGGGGACAGTCACTTGCTAGTCTTTATCAGTGCTTCCCAAAATCTGATGTTTTTGGGAATACACAGGGGATGTTATGAATTTAGATCAATCCACTAATTCTGGGTGGTTGCCTAAGATCCTACATTTCTATCAAGTTTCACGCTGATACCCATACTGTGTCTGAAGACACACATATCAAGTAGCAAGGATTTAATTTACCCTTAAAGTTTCTCATTTTCTCCTACATTACTTTATATTTAATGACTATAAAATTAAAAGCTTGAATTTACTTAGAAAACCCCTCTAGAGGAATTCTAAGTACTCTAAGCACAGTATGTTAGCATTTTAGTTACTGTTTCTCCCTGTTACACGGTTGCTGACCAACCATCTTGGTCTGCCTAGGACAGGTTTAGGAAGTGAATGAAGGATGTTCAGTGCTAAAC
Organism: Mirounga angustirostris; assembly: GCF_029215605.1. Lineage (NCBI taxonomy): Eukaryota > Metazoa > Chordata > Mammalia > Carnivora > Phocidae > Mirounga > Mirounga angustirostris. The sequence goes on along the minus strand of NW_026991715.1, from coordinate 99,102,555 downwards.
AGGGTAAATCCCAAACAAATTGGGATGATTTTGTCATCCTGCAAAGGTATGTACTTCCATCTGTTATGGATGAACCCTATCCTAACCTAGAAATACATTCTAGTTCAATGACTACTCCTAGTGTTACACTGTGTGTAAGATGTAGGAGTGAATTGGGTTTACAGAAGCAGGTTACCCAGCAGTCTTGGATGACCTTACACCTGTCTAGTATTCACAGACTAACTGGTAGGTAGACCCACAATCTGAACTCAAGCCACCTGGCTTTCAAGCCCTCCATCTTAACTGCTATCATAGGCCAACTACTCCCCTAATGCCTCAAAGTAAGTTTTCTCCAAAGTCAGGTGAATATGGCTCAAGTGTGTTAATAATTGAACTTTATCTTTTCTATTAATTTTTCACCTCATCCTTTAAAGATTTTATCTTGGAAGTTGCTGTATTTATTTTTAAATAAATAGAGGAGATATTTGGTATATATGCACACACAAAATATGCCTGTTACTCATGATCCAGAAAGCATGGAAATCACCACCACCTGTGAACCATCTCCTCCCCTCCCCCCTCTTGCCTTCCCTTCCTTTCTCTCTCTCTCTCTCCCCCCCCTCTTTCTCTCTTATGTATGTACGTGTGTGTGTGTGTGTGTGTGTGTGTGTGTGTGTGTCACAATCCATCCTACTTCTAAGGCTCTTCGTTGGGAATTTCATTCATTGGCTTTGCCTAAATTCTGTAAGTTACTCAAGTGGCAAGCTGATAAATGAGCATACCTTAATATCAAATTTGAAGTATTAAAAATAGAATTAGTTCAAGGGAGTTCTAGGCTATTTTAAGATATTTAGTACAAATTTGTTTAATATTCTGATATCCTATCTCTATAAGCTCTTATTAAGACGTTCCTAAGAATTTTAGCAACAGAATGAGTTTGAAATCCTATGCACAGAATCAAGATTTGAAATAACCCCAATAGGAGGCAAAATCCTTGAAATATATATCTTTCAAAATTTATACATTTTAATATATATTTCATATATGCTATAAACGTTTAAAAAATAATTTAAATTGTAATTCCTTAAATAATTCTTCAAAATCCATATTCTATTTATTGCTGCAGAAATTTTCTACTAACACATCAATGCATTATTTGATATATTTGAAAAAAAATGCATTGTAAATTTAAGCAAGCTAAACTGTTAATTGAGAGTATCCTAAAATGGACTTTCAATTAAGTTCTTTCTTTTTTTCTGTGCATATGATAAAAATTACATTATTCAGTATGACCATTTTTTAAAGTTCCTTTAAACATCCATCACTTAACCAAATAACAGGACAGTTCCACTAGAATAATTTTCAGTGCTGGGTTAAAATGCTTTTCTAGAAAATTAGGGCCTTTCTATTCAACAGCAGTGAAAACAACAACAGTACTTGAGTACTTAAAAGGCTCTACGCTGTGTGTTTTGCATGGATTTTCTTAATTACTATTCATAACAGAGCAATGGTCCATTCAATCTGACCACATTCTCCTTGACACACTTGCTGGTCTTGGCCTTTGTGGCACCCCTACTCCTTCATTTTCCTTTCCTCTAAAAGCAACATCTTAATGGCTTTTGCAGACTCTTCCTTCTTTCTCTACCCAAACTTTTAATTCTAGAATTCCTATGGCTTAACCCCAGGTGGTAGATTGAACAGTGCCACGGAAATGATTGGTCCAATGCCTAAACTTTGGTACCTGCGAACATGAACTTCTTTGGAAATAGGGTCTTTCCAGATGTAATTAAGAATTTCAGGTTGGTATTGTCCTGGAAATAGGATGGATACTAAATTAAATTACCTTGTCCCTATAAGAGAATGGAGAGGGGACTTAAGATAGAGTAAGACCACACGAAGACAGAGGCAGAGATTGAAGTTATGCTGTCACAAGCCAGTGAATGCCAGGAGCCACTGGAAGCTAGAAGATACAAGGAATGTCTCGCCTCTGGAGCCTTCAGAGAGACCATGACCCTGCCAAAACCTTCACTTTTGCCTTCTGGCCTCTGAAATTGTAAGAGAATAGATGTCTGTTTTAAGCTGTCCAGTTTGTAGTAACTGGTTATGGGAACCTTGAGAAACTAATAAATATATACCCCATGCCTCTACTTTTTTTCTTCCTTTTGTCTCCAGCTCCTCTGACCTTACATACCAAGTATATGCTGAAGAATTAGAAGTTCTACTTATGATATAAGCCTTTCCCATGTGGTTTAGATATCTATCTACTTTGTGTTTCTACTTAGCTGTTTTCTTAGCACTCAAAATTGATACATCTCCAAAAGCTCTTAATTATTAAGCCTCCCAAAAAGAAAAGCCAGTTTTATTCTCAATCTTATTTATGTCTCTTTGTCATGAACCTCTTCCCAAGTGTCTAGAGAAAACTAGAATCATTCTTCATTTTCTTTCATCTTAACTGCCCCCACCCCTGTATCTAATTTGTCAATACTCTTATGATTTATGACTTAGAAACATTCTCAAATCAATTCATTTCTCCTGATCTCCATCTTTTTACACATACTTTGTTTTACTGCATCTTCCTTTCCTTACTGATTTTCCTAGGTTCTTGTCCTTCTTAGGGAGCTCTTTTATACACAGAAATCAAGCAAATCATTTAAAAATATAAATTAGAAAATGTTGTTAACCTGTTTGAAATCATAAAATGACTTTCTTTTCTACTTATTAGAAAATCCGTAATTTTTGTAGTTGCCTATGAGGTCCTATATGGCAAAGGCCTTGCTTATTTTGCACTTTTATTTTTACCACCCTGTCTAGGTAGGATTGCTTGAAACCACTATTTTTTCCATAGCACTTACCACAATATGCATTCACATACTCACATCTATTTATTATCATTTTTTACTCACTAAACTGTAAGCTCATGAAAGTTAACATGTGTCATTTTTATTCACTAACAAATTCCTGGGATTTAGGACAGTGCCTAGCACTCTGTAGTAATTTTGAATGGATGAAATAATGAAAAAGATCTACATACCCTTGATATATCATTTGTCAGGTTCTCATAAAGGCTATTTAATTCCAGAACTTTAACAGACAGTGCTCCTGAAAGCTGCCTACCTGTATCATTAATCTGTATTTTTTATTAGTATTTGATACTTACTGAACACTTACTTTGTTCCAGGTACTATGCTAAGCTCTTTGTCTATATAATATCATTTAATCCATACAATAACCCAGTGAGGTAGATAGTTGAATCACTTCCTTCTACAAATGAGAATTGTTATGCTCAGAGAAATAAAGTGATTTGCTCAAGACAACACATCTCTTACAGGCAAAGTCAGGTCTGTGGCAACAGAGTCCACACTCATTATGACTGTGTCATTTTCCAAGAACCTACTTCAAGACTTCAGTAGTCCTTTCTTTTTTTTTTTTATTCTTATGTTAATCCCCATACATTACATCATTAGTTTTAGATGCAGTGTTCCATAATTCATTGTTTGTGCATAACACCCAGTGCTCCATGCAGAATGTGCCCTCCTCAATACCCATTAACAGGCTAACCCATCCTCCCACCCCCCTCCCCTCTAGAACCCTCAGTTTGTTTTTCAGAGTCCATTGTCTCTCATGGTTCCTCTACCCCTCCGATTTCCCCCGCTTCATTCTTCCCCTCCTGCTACCTTCTTCTTCTTCTTCTTTTTTTCCTTAACTTATATTGCATTATTTGTTTCAGAGGTACAGATCTGAGATTTAACAGTCTTGCACAATTAACAGCGCTTACCAGAGTACATACTCTCCCCAGTGTCTATCACCCAGTCACCCCATCCCTCCCACCCCACCCCCCACTCCAGCAACCCTCAGTTTGTTTCCTGAGATTAAGAAATCCTCATATCAGTGAGGTCATATGATACATGTCTTTCTCTGTTTGACTTATTTCGCTCAACATAATACCCTCCAGTTCCATCCACGTCGTTGCAAATGGCAAGATTTCATTCCTTTTGATGGCTGCATAATATTCCATTGTATATATATACCACCTCTTCTTTATCCATTCATCTGTCGATGGACATCTTGGCTCTTTCCACAGTTTGGCTATTGTGGACATTGCTGCTATAAACATCGGGGTGCACGTACCCTTTCGGATCCCTACTTTTCTATCTTTGGGGTAAATACCCAGTAGTGCAATTGCTGGATCACATGGTAGCTCTATTTTCAACTTTTTGAGGAGCCTCAATACTGTTTTCCAGAGTGGCTGCACCAGCTTGCATTCCCACCAACAGTGTAGGAGGGTTCCCCTTACTCCGCATCCCCGCCAACATCTGTCGTTTCCTGACTTGTTAATTTTAGCCATTCTGACTGGTGTGAGGTGGTATCTCATTGAGGTTTTGATTTGGATTTCCCTGATGGCAAGCAATATTGAGCACTTTTTCATGTGTCTGTTGGCCATTTGGATGTCTTCTTTGGAAAAATGTCTGTTCATGTCTTCTGCCCATTTCTTGATTGGATTCTTCGTTCTTTGGGTGTTGAGTTTGATGAGTTCTTTATAGATTTTGGATACTAGCCCTTTATCTGATATGTCATTTGCAAATATCTTCTCCCATTCTGTCAGGTGTCTTTTGGTTTTGTTGACGGTTTCCTTTGCTTTGCAAAAGCTTTTTATCTTGATGAAGTTCCAATAGTTCATTGTTGCCCTTGCTTCCCTTGCCTTTGGCGATGTTTCTAGGAAGAAGTTGCTGTGGCTGAGGTCGAAGAGGTTGCTGCCTGTGTTCTCCTTTAGGATTTTGATGGACTCCTGTCTCACGTTTAGGTCTTTAAATCATTTGGAGTCTATTTTTGTGTGTGGTGTAAGGAAATGGTCCAGTTTCATTCTTCTGCATGTGGCTATCCAATTTTCCCAACACCATTTGTTGAAGAGACTGTCTTTTTGCCATTCGACGTTCTTTCCCGATTTGTCAAAGATTAGTTGACCATAGAATTGAGGGTCCATTTCTGGGCTCTCTATTCTGTTCCATTGATCTATGTGTCTGTTTTTGTGCCAGTACCATACTGTCTTGATGATGACAGCTTTGTAATAGAGCTGGGAGTCCGGAACTGTGATGCCACCAGCTTTGCTTTTCTTTTTCAACATTCCTCTGGCTATTCGGGGGCTTTCTGGTGCCATACAAATTTTAGGATTATTTGTTCCATTTCTTTGAAAAAGTGGATGGTATTTTGATGGGGATTGCATCGAATGTGTAGATTGCTCTAGGTAGCATTGACATCTTTACAATATTTGTTCTTCCAATCCATGAGCATGGAATGTTTTTCCATTTCTTTGTGTCTTCCTCAATTTCTTTCATGAGTATTTTATAGTATTCTGAGTACAGATCCTTTGTCTCTTTGGTTAGATTTATTCCTTGGTATCTTATGGTTTTGGGTGGAATTGTAAATGGGATTGACTCCTTAATTTCTCTTTCTTCTGTCTTGTTGTTGGTGTATAGGAATGCCACTGACTTCTGTGCATTGATTTTATATCCTGCCACTTTACTGAATTCCTGTATGAGTTCTAGCAGTTTTGGGGTGGAGTCTTTGGGGTTTTCCACATAAAGTATCATATCATCTGCAAAGAGTGAGAGTTTGACTTCTTCTTTGCCGATTTGGATGCCTTTGATTTCTTTTTGTTGTCTGATTGCTGTGGCTAAGACTTCCAATACTATGTTGAATAGCAGTGGTGATAGTGGACACCCCTGCCGCGTTCCTGACCTTAGGGGGAAAGCTCTCAGTTTTTCCCCATTGAGAATGATATTCGCTGTGGGTTTTTCATAGATGGCTTTTATGATATTGAGGTATGTACCGTCTATGCCTATACTCTGAAGAGTTTTGATCAAGAAAGGATGCTGTACTTTGTCAAAAGCTTTTTCTGCATCTATTGAGAGGATCATATGATTCTTGGTCTTTCTTTTGTTAATGTATTGTATCACATTGATTGATTTGCGGATGTTGAACCAACCTTGCAGCCCAGGGATAAATCCCACTTGGTCGTGCTGAATAATCCTTTTAATGTACTGTTGGATCCTATTGGCTAGTATTTTGGTGAGAATTTTTGCATCCATGTTCATCAGGGATATTGGTCTGTAATTCTCCTTTTTGATGGGGTCTTTGTCTGCTTTTGGGATCAAGGTAATGCTGGCCTCATAAAATGAGTTTGGAAGTTTTCCTTCCATTTCTATTTTTTGGAACAGTTTCAGAAGAATAGGTATTAATTCTTCTTGAAATGTTTGGTAGAATTCCCCTGGGAAGCCATCTGGCCCTGGGCTTTTGTTTTTTGGGAGATTTTTGATGACTGCTTCAATTTCCTTAGTAGTTATAGGTCTGTGCAGGTTTTCTATTTCTTCCTGGTTCAGTTTTGGTAGTTGATACATCTCTAAAAATGCATCCATTTCTTCCAGGTTATCTAATTTGCTGGCATAGAGTTGCTCATAATATGTTCTTATAATTGTTTGTATTTCTTTGGTGTTGGTTGTGATCTCTCCTCTTTCATTCATGATTTTGTTGATTTGGGTCATTTCTCTTTTCTTTTTGATAAGTCTGGCCAGGGGTTTATCAGTCTTGTTAATTCTTTCAAAGAACCAGCTCCTAGTTTCGTAGATCTGTTCTACTGTTCTTTTGGTTTCTATTTCATTGATTTCTGCTCTGATCTTTATTATGTCTCTTCTCCTGCTGGGTTTAGGCTTTATTTGCTGTTCTTTCTCCAGCTCCTTTAGGTGTAGGGTTAGGCTGTGTACTTGAGACCTTTCTTGTTTCTTGAGAAAGGCTTGTATTGCTATATACTTTCCTCTTAGGACTGCCTTTGCTGCATTGCAAAGATTTTGAACAGTTGTGTTTTTGTTTTCTTTGGCTTTCATGAATTTTTTTTAACTCTTCTTTAATTTCCTAGTTTACCCATTCATTCTTCAGTGGGATGCTCTTTAGCCTCCATGTATTTGAGTTCTAACTGACTTTCCTCTTGTGATTGATTCCTATTTTCAAAACATTGTGGTCTGAAAACAGGCAGGGAATGATCCCAATCTTTTGGTACCAGTTGAGGCGTGATTTGTGATCTAGGATGTGATCTATTCTGGAGAATGTTCCATGGGCACTAGAGAAGAATGTGTATTCCGTTGCTTTGGGGTGGAATGTTCTGAATATGTCTGTGAAGTCCATTTGGTCCAGTGTGTCATTTAAAGTCTTTATTTCCTTGTTGATCTTTTGCTTAGATGATCTGTCCATTTCAATGAGGGGGGCGTTAAAATCCCCCACTATTATTGTATTGTTGTCGATGTGTTTCTTTGCTTTTGTTATTAATTGCCTTATATAATTGGCTGCTCCCATGTTAGGGGCATAGATATTTATAATTGTTAGATCTTCTTGTTTGATAGACCCTTTAAGTAGGATATAATGTCCTTCCTCATCTCTTATTACAGTCTTTGGTTTAAAATCTAATTTGTCTAATATAAGGATTGCCACCCCAGCTTTCTTTTGGTGTCCATTAGCATGGTAAATGGTTTTCCACCCCCTCACTTTCAATCTGGGGGTGGCTTTGGTTCTAAAATGAGTCTCTTGCAGACAGCATATCGATGGGTTTTGTTTTTTAATCCAGTCTGATAGCCTGTGTCTTTTGATTGGGGCATTTAGCCCATTTACATTCAGGGTAACTATTGAAAGATAGGAATTTAGTGCCATTGTATTGCCTGTAAGGTGACTGTTACCGTATTTTGTCTGTGTTCCTTTCTGGTCTATTTTGCTTTTAGGGTCTCTCTTTGCTTAGAGGACCCCTTTCAAGATTTCTTGTAGGGCTGGTTTCGTGTTTGCAAATTCCTTTAGTTTTTGTTTGTCCTGGAAGCTTTTTATCTCTCCTTCAATTTTCCATGACAGCCTAGCTGGATATAGTATTCTTGGCTGCATATTTTTCTCATTTAGTGCTCTGAATATATCCTGCCAGTCCTTTCTGGCCTGCCAGGTCTCTGTGGATAGGTCTGTTGCCAATCTAATGTTTCTACCCTTGTAGGTTACATATCTCTTCTCCCGAGCTGCTTTCAGGATTTTCTCTTTGTCTATGAGACTCGTAAGTTTTACTATTAGATGTCGGGGTGTTGACCTATTTTTATTGATTTTGAGAGGGGTTCTCTGTGCTTCCTGGATTTTGATGCCTGTTTCCTTCCCCAAATTAGGGAAGTTCTCTGCTATAATTTGTTCCATTATACCTTCTGCCCCTCTCTCTTTCTTCTTCTTCTGGGATCCCAATTATTCTAATGTTGTTTCATCTTATGGTATCACTTATCTCTCGAATTCTGCCCTCGTGATCCAGTCGTTGTTTATCTCTCTTTTTCTCAGCTTCTTTATTTTCCATCATTTGGTCTTCTATATTACTGATTCTCTCTTCTGCCTCATTTATCCTAGCAGTTAGCGCCCCCATATTTGATTGCACCTCATTAATAGCCTTTTTGATTTCTACTTGGTTAGATTTTAGTTCTTTTACTGCTCCAGAAAGGGTTTCTCTAATAACTTCCATATTTTTTTCAAGCCCAGCTAGTATCTTTAAAGTGATGATTCTGAACTCTAGATCTGACATCGTACTAATGTCCGTATTGAGTAGGTCCCTGGCAGTCGGTACTACCTCTTGTTCTTTTTGTTGAGTGATTTTTCCCGTCTTGTCATTTGGTGCAGAGGAGAATAGATTAATGAGAGAACAAAATGCTAGCAGAGTAACCACGTCCCCAGAAAATATACTCTAAACCAATCAGAAAAGACCTGAAGCAGTGGAAAAAGAAAGGGAAAGAGAGAAAAAAGAAAAAGATAAAGATAAAGATAAAAACAAACAAAAACAAACAAAACAAAACAACAACAACAACAAAAAAACAGAATGTGATCAAATATGATCAGGCTTTTATATAGATCAGTGCCACACACTAGATTTGGGGTGTATTTTGGTCTGTTAGAAGAAAGTGCCTCCCAAAATTTTAAAGAAAGAAAAACTTATATATGTACAAAAATAAGGGTTGATATGATGAAGGGATGGAATATGACTGTAAAGATGGAAATTATAAAAAATTTTATAAAAGGAATTGATAAGAAGTTGTTTGAAAAAAGAAAGAAGAGGATTTAAAAAAAGAAAAAAGAAAAAAAAGGGAGAGAATGTGATCAGGCAGGGGAGTAGAAAAAACTATATACTAGAGATTTAGGGTATATTTTAATCTATTAGAAGAAACTATCTCAAAATTTTAAATAGAGAACAACTTATATATATATATGCCAAAAATACAGGTAACTACTATGAAGGGATAGAATATGACTCTAAAAATGAAAAATAAAAATGTTTTTTTTTAAAAAGGGATTAATAAGATATCGGTTGAAAAAGGGAAAAAGAAAAATTCAAAAAATAGAAAAAAAAGAAAAAAAGACAGTTAAAAAAAATTAACTTTAAAAGACTAAAGAACCATGGTAAAAAAGCCGTGAATTCTAAGTGCAGTAGTCCCCTAGCGCTGGAGTTCTGCCGTTCTCATTGATCGGTAAACTTGGTCTTGGCCGGCTGTTCTCGCTGATCTTCTGGGGAGGGGCCTGTTGCCGTGGTTTCCAAATGTCTCTGCCGGAGGCGGAATTGCCCCGCCCTTGCCCCCTCCCGGCTAAGTAATCTGCTCGGGTTTGCTCTCCGGGGCTTTTGTTCCCTGCGAGCTTTCCCTACAGCTTTGGAGGCGGAGAGTGAAAATGGCGGCCTCCCAATCTCCGCCCCGGAGGAGCCGAGAACTCGGGGCCCCGCTCCTCAGTGAGCCCCCAGAGAAAAGCCGTCAGTCAGTCCCGTCTCCCCGGTCTCCAGCTGCACTCCGTGCTCACCCGGCCTCTGACTGCGCGTTTCTATCTCTGGCACCCGACCCCGGGTGGAGTCTCCAAACCCAGTAGATCCCTGCGTTGCACTCCCACGCGGCTCCTCCCGGGGGAGGAAGGTGAGTCTCCCCGGATCTGCCGCTTATTGGGTCCCTGCTGGAGGAGCAGGGGCCTGACTGTGCCGCGGATCACGGTTTATGGCAACCCCGAGCTGAGAGCCCGCGCCTGGGCTCTGCCTCTGCAGCCGGCTTCCCTGGTCCGTTACCTGGGAGCTCTGCCGCACTCAGGCACCCCCGGTCTTTCTGTGACCCCGAGGGTCCTGAGACCACACTGTCCCGGAGGGTTCCACCCCCCGCTTAGCCACCAGAGTGACGTCTCTCAGCGGAGCAGACTTTTAAAAGTTCCGATTTTGTGCTCCGTGGTTCTATCACTTGCCAGAAGCGGCTGACGGAGGCCCCTCCCCCGCCGTCTATCCTCCCGAATATCGCCTCGGATTCACTTCTCCGCACGTCCTACCTTCCAGAAAGTGGTCGCTTTTCTGATGAGAGAGTTGTTGCTATTCTTTTCTTCGATCTCCTGTTGAGTTTGTAGGTGTTCAGAATGGTTTGATCCCTATCCAGCTGAATTCCTGAGAGGAGACGAAATCCAGGTCTCCTACTCCTCCACCATCTTGCTCTGCCCCCACTCAGTAGTCCTTTCAAAGCTCTTTTTTTAACTATTGATTTTCCTACCATCTAAAAACAAACTGTATTCAGAATTAGACAACAAGACAAAATCCTAATATTATTAGAGCATTTCCCTGGGAAGTCTTTAGGATTGGGAGTTGATGGCTTTCTTTCCTTGGAACTGTTTTAAAGGAAATTCTTACTTGCAAAATCATGATTATCCTTTAAATATAGGGGTACTCACAGATTTTGTTAGGTGGACATAATCAACATAAGTTTTCAAAAATAGATACAAATAAAATGCTTCAGGCCTCAATGACCAAAGCAGATATGGCAAAGTTCGGGTTCAGCCAAATTATTTAATTGCCGTTAAGTCCCAAGTTGATTTTTGTGACATAGTTCTGTTGACATATTTACTCGACTCATGTGTGATAGTTAATTTATGTGTCACATTGGCTAGACTATGGCACCCAGTTGTTTGGTCAAACACAAGTCCAGATGTTTCTTTGAAAGTTTTTAGATATGAGGAACATTTAAATCAGTATAGTTCCTTTAAAGGAGATTACCCTCCATAGTGAGGGTGGGCTCCATCCCATCAGTTGAAGGTCTTAAGAGAGAAAAATTGAGGTCCCCCTGAGGAAGAAGGAATTCTTTATCCAAATGCCTTTGAACTCAACACTGCAACCTCCCTCCACTCTTCCCTGTTTCTCCAGCCTGCTGGCCTGCCCTGCAAATTTCAGACTTGCAAGCTTTGACCATAGTATGAGCCAGTTCCTTAAAATAAATCTTTCTCTCTATGTATCTATACATCCTATTGGTTCTGTTTCTCTGGAGAACCCTAACAGACTATGTAACACACATGTGAAGGGAAAGCTTCTTTTTTTTTTTTTTTAATTTTATTATGTTATGTTAGTCACCATACAGTACATCATTAGTTTTTGATGTAGTGATCCACACTTCATTGTTTTCATATAACACCCAATGCTCCATGCAGTACGTGCCCTCCTTAATACCCATCACCAGACTAACCCCTCCCCCCATTCCCTCCCCTCTAAAGCCTTCAGTTTGTTTCTCAGAGTCCATAGTCTCTCATGGTTCACCTCTCCCTCTGATTTCCCCCCCTTCATTTTTCCCTTCCTTCTCCTAATGTCCCCCATGCTATTCCTTATGTTCCACAAATAAGTGAAACCATATGATAATTGACTTTCTCTGCTTGACTTATTTCACTTAGCTTAATGTCCTCCAGTCCCATCCATGTTGATGTAAAAGTTGGGTCTTCATCCTTGCTGATGGCTCAGTAATATTCCATTGTATATATGGACCACAGCTTCCTTATCCATTTATCTATTAAAGGGCATCTCAGCTCTTTCCACAGTTTGGCTATTGTGGACATTGCTGCTATGAACATTGGGGTGCATGTGGCCCTTCTTTTCACTACATCTGTGTCTTTGGGGAAATACCCAGGAGTGCAATTGCTGGGTCATAGGGTAGCTCTATTTTTAATTTTTTGAGGAACCTCCACACTGTTTTCCAAAGTGGCTGTACCAACTTGCATTCCCACCAACAGTGTAGGAGGCTTCCCCTTTCTCCACAACCTCTCCAACATTTGTTGTTTCTTGCCTTGTCAATTTTTGCCATTCTAACTGGTGTAAGGTGATATCTCAATGTGGTTTTGATTTGAATTTCCCTGATGGCTAATGATGATGAACATTTTTTCATGTGTCTGTTAGCCATTTGTATGTCTTCTTAAGAGAAGTGTCTGTTTGCCATTTGTATGTCTTCTTCAGAGAAGTGTCTGTTCATATCTTCTGCCCATTTTTTGACTTATTTGTTTTTTTGGGTGTTGAGTTTGAGAAATTTTTTATAGACCTTGGATACCAGCCCTTTATCTGTAGTGTCATTTGCAAATATCTTCTCCCATTCTGTGAGTTGCCTCTTTGTTTTGTTGACTGTTTCCTTTGCTGTGAAGAAGCTTTTTATCTTGATGAAGTCCCAGAAGTTCATTTTTGCTTTTGTTTCACTAGCCTTTGGAGATGTGTCTTGAAAGAAGTTGCTGTGGCCGATGTCAAAGAGGTTACTGCCTATGTTCCCCTCCAGGATTTTGATGGATTCCTGTCTCACATTGAGGTCTTTCATCCATTTTGAGTTTATCTTTGTGTATGGTGTTAGAGAATGGTCGATTTTCATTGTTCTGCATGTGGCTGTCCAATTTTCCCAGCACCATTTATTGAAGAGACTGTCTTTTTTCCATTGGACATTCTTTCCTGCTTTGTCAAAGATTAATTGACCATAGAGTTGAGGGTCCATATCTGGGTTCTCTACTCTGTTCCATTGGAATCAGAAAAGACCCCAAATCACCAAGGGAATGTTGAAAAAGAAAAACAAAGCTGGGGGCATCACGTTGCCCAATTTCAAGCTATATTACAAAGCAGTGATCACCAAGACAGCATGGTACTGGCACAAAAACAGACATATAGACTGAAGAGAAAGCTTCTAATAGTTTTACTTCTCTTTTTATTTTATTTATTAAAGTAGTCACAAAGGTTCAGTGAGTTTCCAGATGAGGAGAAATAGAATTCACCTCTTGATATGGAATGTCAAGGTTCTGGAAAGCATAGTAACCCCAAACTGGTGATTTTGCCAAGGTCATTTTTACAAAATACAACCTGACACATGTCTTCATTTGTGATATCCCCCCCCCCCCAAATACTTCAATCTTTTGAATCTTTTTCTCTCTTCAAGGAAAATTCTACCTCCTCTCTGAAGGCTTCATTGATCAGTACTTTACCTCCTTGATGTCACTTATCATCAGTGCTGTTTGGCATTTAAATACATCCTAAACATGGGCTTTGTAACCAGAAATCATAGTAGTAAAAAAACAAAAACAAAAACACACAAAAAGTGTGGCATCTGGAATTAGGCAGGGTTCAAACTCACCTCTGCTACTTCTTAGTGAGGCAATTGATAAATTAATGAATCTCTCCAAGCCTCAGTTTTCTTGTCTATAAAATGATAAAATCATAGTACCATTGTATGGTACTGTTATAAAATACAAATGAGGGAACATTAATAAAGAATTTGGGGGGGTTGCCTGGGTGGCTCAGTAAGTGTCTGCCTTCAGCTCAGGTCATGATCCCAGGGTCCAGGTATCAAGCCCCACATCTGGCTCCCTGCTCAAAGGGAGCCTCTGCCACTTTCCCTGCTTGTTCTCTCTCTCTCTCTCTCTTAAATAAATAAATAAAATCTTTAGGGAAAAAAAAGAATTTTTTGTAATTGTACCTAACATTTGTTGATCACTTTCACCATACAAGTTTGGCTGCTCTATTCATTATGTGATTCAAACCATATAGCAATAGAGGTCATTATTATCCCCATTTGATAGGTGAGAACCTTGAAATCTATGTCATTAATGTAACTTAGTCAAGACACACAATCTAGGAACAATATAAAAGCTGAACCTTGAGCTCCTGAGTTATGGTTCATTATTCTTTCACCAGATCATGATGTCTCCCTCTTTTTATTCTCACTATTATGCCTACTTTTGTGTCTTACCCATTGTTGCTAAATAATACCTATTAAATAAATGAATATTCATATGTTTTCTTCAGCTTTACTGAGGTATAATTGAGAAATAAAATTGTAAGATATTTAAAGTATACACTGTGATAATTTGATAAATTGTGAAAACATTCCCACTTCTAATTAATACATTCATCACTTCATACATTTATATACATATATTTTTATATAACGTAAAAAATAATATATATATTTTATTTTCTTTCTGTGAGAATGTTTAAATTCTTAGAAAAGTTCAGTTATAGGGACACCTGGGTGGCTCAGTTGGTTAAGCGTCTGTCTTCAGCTCAGGTCATGTTCCCAGGGTCTGGGGTCCAGCCCCATATTTGGCACTCTGCTCAGCGGGGAGTCTGCTTCTCCCTCTTCTTCTGCCTGCAGCTCCCTGTTCATGTACTCCCTCTCTCTCTGTCAAATAAATAAATAAAATTAAAAAAAAAATTCAGTTATGTAATATAATGTTAACAACTATGAAACCATGTTTTAGATCAGATCCTTAAAACTTATTCATCTTATAACTGAATGTTTATACACTTTTACCAACCTCTCCTTATTTCCACCACTCTCCAGCCCCTGACAACAACTTTTCTACTCTATTTCTATGATGTTCTTTTCTTTTCCTTTCTTTTCTGTTCTTTACCTTTTTTCTTTTTTCTTTTTTAAGATTTCACATATGAATAATACCATGCAGCATTTGCTTTTTTTTGTCTGGTTTATTTCACTTAGCCTAATGCCTCAAGATCCGTCCATGTTGTTGCAAATAGCAGGGTTTTCTTCTTTTTCATGGCTGAATAATATTCCTGTGTGTGTGTGTGTGTGTGTGTATCTCACATCATTATCAGTTCATCTATTGGTGGGTACTTAGATTGTTTTCATATCTTTGCCATTGTGAATAATGCTGCAGTGAACATGGGTGTGCAGATAGCTCTTTGATATCCTGTTTTCATTCTCTTTGGATAAATACTCAGAAGTGGGAGTGTTGAATCAATGATAGTTCTGGTTTTAATTTTTTTTTGAGGAATTTCCATATCATTTTCTATTTTGACTGTGCAAATTTACATTCCCACCAACATTACACAGGGGTTTGCTTTTTTTCACACTCATATCCCAACACTAATTATCTCTTGTCTTTCTGAGGCTAGCCGTTCTAACAGGTGTGAGGTAATATCTCATTGTGGTTTTGATTTGTATTTCCCTGATAATTAGTGATGTGGATCTTTTCATGTACCTGTTGGACATTTGTATGTCTTTGGAAAAAGGTCTGTTAGCTTCCTGTGCCAATTTTTTATTCAGATTATTTGGGCTTTTATGCTATTGAGTAGTATGTGGTATTTCAAATCCTATTAATCACAAATTGCAATTCATATCAATCATAAAGTCACACGAAGTGTGATTTTTGTATTTCAGATTCTAGTAGACAATTGAGGGGTATTTTTTTTTCAAATTTTTATTTAAATTATAGTTTACATATAGTATAATTTTGGTTTCAGGAGTAGAATTTAGTTATTCCTCACTTACATATAACACCCAGTGCTCAACACAACAAATGCACTTTTTTTTTTAAGATTTTACTTATTTACTTGACAGAGACACGGTGAGAAAGGGAACACAAGCAGGGGGAGTGGAAGAGAGAGAAGCAGGCTTCCTACAGAGCAAGGAGCCTGATGTGGGGCTCGATTCCAGGACACTGGAATCATGACCTGAGCCAAATGCAGACGTTTAATCAACTGAGCCACCCAGGAGCCCCAACAAGTGCTCTTCTTAATGCCCATCACCCATTTAGCCCATCCCCCACCCACCGCCCCGCCATCAACCTTTAGTTTATTCTCTGTAGTTAGGAGTCTCTTATGGTTTGCAATACAAACACAGCCACTCTGGAAAACAGTATTAAGGTTCCTCAAAATATCAAAAATTGAACTATCCTACAACCCAGCAATTGTACTACTAGGTATTTATCCAAAGGATACAAAAATATTATTTCTAAAGGGCACATGCACCCAAAGTTTATAGCAGCATTATCAACAATAGCCAAATTATAGAAAGAGCCCAAATGTCCATCAAGTTATAAATAGATAAAGAAGATGTGGTAAACACACACACACACACACACACACAATGGAATATTACTCAGCCATCAAAAAGATTTAGAGGTATTTTAATAAAATCTTGTTAATCTTAAGACCTGATAAAGTTCATGAAATGAAAATAACTAGCTATTGTAGACATGTCTGGTGTCACCAAGGGTCTCCAGTAATGAAGACCATTCACTCCAGACTTGTCAGTTAGTAATACATGCTATCTTCGGGTTATTATTGGAATTAAAAATTTTGATATTAAACTTCCTGTTTTTTTTTTACGAACTAGTACTTTCGCAGCAGACAGATTTATTATACACTCCAGCTATTGTGCTATATTTAAATTAAATGGCACAGTATGTGGTGTAAACAAAAGGTTCTAAAAACATTGTGGTGATAGGGAGTTTTAAGCAGTTATCTCAAATTTCACTTGCTCTGCTGAACTGGATCCCAAAACTTTGAAAGAAGACTGGATAAGGTCTCGATACTAGATACTAGAAAGAATTTTGACTTCAAACTGACTTGAAGTCTTTCAACATAGCTGAATTATGTTGTATGTGAAATGTGTAAGTTACACAGATGATGTCTAAGGATCTTGAAAGTTTTAAAATTTAAAATTATAGATAATGTTTGACTATGGTCTAAGTCAAATCCTCAGGTTTTTTGTTTTTGTTTTGTTTTGCTTTGTTTTGTTTTTTGGTGTTTGTTTGGTCAACATAGTGTTTTCAAATACATGAAATCATCTTTTGTTTGATGCATACAAACAGTGAAACTTACTAAAATAAAATCATAAATACAGTCTATCCTAAAACATAATGAGAAGACTGACAAAATTGTACCACAAATTAGACCCATAGCACCAATTAATTAGAATGGGGTACTTAGCTCTCCTGCTGTAGAAAGAATATGTCTTGGCCAGGTTAATGCTAGACCCATTTGACTCATTAACATTAACATTTTTGTCCCTGCATTAATATGAGTTTGAGTCCCCAGTTCTGAACAAACCACAGTCTTTGCTTTCTCATTTCCTTTCATTCTAAGAAAAGAAAATAGATCCATCATAACATAGTGTATAATGTCATAATATTGAACTTCAGGGATATAGACTTTTTTTACATATTAAAATGTGGGTGTAGGAAATGTACTAGTAGAGTTACATAGCTAGTTTAAAGCTGTAGAATATCAAATAAAATTATTTCTCTAATTCAGTTAAGTGAAATAATAGTAGAAAATAGTAGTAGTAGATGTCTTCTAATAATATGGCAAACTAGATAATCAGAGAAGTCCTTTTACAATAAAACAGCTAGATCTTTCTTGGAAATGGAAGTGACAGCATATATTATTAATGTATTGCTGGGCTTGCACAAGATAATAGACATCTTTATGGGCCCTCTCTACCAAACATATAAAAAATATCATAAATCTCAAAGCAGATTCATGAGGATATGATAGATTTAATCTAAGGCAAAATGCCTAAAGCGGTGCTGATTTCAGGGAACTAACTCTTTTTAAAAAGAATTTTATTATTGAAGTATAGTTGACATACAATGTTATATAAGTTTCAGGGGCACAATACAGTGACTTGACAATTTTATACATGTGCAATACTCACCACAATAAGTGTAATTATCATCTGTTGTAATTACAATATTACTGACAAAATCTCCTATGTTGTTTTTTTTCATTTTTAATTTAGTGGAAGTTTGCACCTTTTAATTCCGTTCACTTATTTTGCCCTTTCCTCAACTCCCCTCCTCTGTGACAACTACTAGTTTGTTCTCTGTATTTATGAGTCTGTTTCTGTTGTTTGTTTGTTCATTTGCTTTGTCCTGTGGCACGGTGGGGCAGTTGAAACTGAGATTATTTTTTTAAGTGATATATAAGGTCAAAAACAGGCCACCCCAAAATGGGCCACTTTGGCCTGAAGATTATTTTGATTTATAAAGCAATCAAAACCCAGCAGGTTCAGGAAAGGTTCCCTACCTCCCCCTCAACTGCCAAAAGAGAATTTAGATAGAGGACTTGCTCCAGGAAGAGAACTATCACCATTAGATATCTACATTGTGATAAGAACTAGGTATGGTAGATAGGGAGGAACCTAGCAAGACCTGTTTAATCAAAGTCTTCTCTTTGTCCTATTGTTTATGAGTAGCTCAGCAAGTATTTGTTTACCAAACTTTTATTCTTTTTTCATTCTACCTGAGGATTGTATTCCTTCCCTTTGAAGTTACAGACCCTTACTCCTTTAGTTCTCCCTTAGTTCAGGATAACACATATATCTCATTTTGCTTGACTGTCTTTGGAATAGCCATGTCTATGTGGATTCCTCATACATATGCTATTAAATTTTATTTTCTCCTGTTACTCTATCTCCTGTCAATCTGCTTCTCAGTCTGGCTAGAAGGACCTTGAAGGGGATAGTAGATACCCTAAAAGTACACTCAAGGGATACCAAGAAAATTGTACTCATTGACTTCTAGCAGAAGTAAACACAGAGAGAGGAGGAAGGAAGAAGGAAAGAATAAACATAAACTCAGTGGCTTAAAACAACAGAAATTTATTATCCCTTAGTTTTGGAAGCTGAAGTCTGAAATCAAAGTGTCAGTATAACTGTGCTTTTTCTGAAGGCCCTAGAAGAGATTTCTTTATTTGTGTCTTCCAGCTTTTGGTATCTCCAAGCATTTCTTGGCCTGTGAGCTGTATATCTGCAGTATCTGCCTCTGGGGTCACATTGCCTCCTCCTCTTCTGTCAAGCCTCCCCTGTGTGTGTCTGTTATAAAATAATTGTCATTATCTAGGACCTAGATAATTCAGGATAATCTTGTCTCAAGATACTTAATTCTATCTGCAAGGACTCTTTTTCCAAACAAAGACAAATTCACAGTTTCTGGGAATTAGAATGTATGCATATCACCTTGGTGCTACAATTCAACCCACTGCAGCATCATTGTATGCAAATTTATTTTTTAAAAAGTTGGTATGAATTGGTTAAAATAAAAGAGATTATATGCACATTCTTATACTCATATTTTCCCTCATATGCCCAAGTTATCAAGTTGAGAATTTTGGGCCAGTTTCATAACAAGGCTACTTGAAATGTATAAGATATAATGGAAAAGAGAAAGTAGAAGTTTAATAGTGCCTTGGTAGCTGTAACAGACACTTCTGTTGCCTACCCAATTGCCATTTTTACTTTCATTTTTGTTCCCCACAGAGCCTCAATCTTGTTCAGGACAATGTGCCCCCGCACGGTGGATTGAATGATAATTAGGACAAGCCAGATATGACCATCCTGTTGTTGATAATTCACTTTCCAACCACTCTCCCAATTCAGGACACCCAGTGACATAGTTACGACCAATAGAATATAAATAGTTTTTTTTTTTTTTTTTTATGTGAAAAAAAAAAAAGGTTTTCCTCTCTGGCAAAAGGAAAATCCTATTCTTTTTGTTTCTTCTTCTGTGTTCAGATCACTGGTACGAAGATATGATGCAGGGGCTTTGGCATCTATAATGTGACTCAAACCTAAGCCCAAAATAAAAATCCAATGGCAGCAGAGCAGGACATTGTTGCACAAATACCATAATCGCCTTTTTCAGACTTCTTCAAAGTGAGATAATTTAATGTCTATATTACTAGAACAAGTATTAGATTTTCTGGTGCTTGAAAACTAAATGTCTACCTAAAATTGCAGGAGATGACTTTTCCAATGATCTTCATTTCTCCATATTTTTGTCTATATGAAACAGCAAATACGTTCATGGTCTTTTGTTGTCCAGACTCACTTTTACAAGGTCAGAGACTAGAGTAAGCATCTGTTATTCTAGATTATTTTCAGTAGTTACTATTATCTACCCACTAGAATGAGGGAAATGATTTGTTAGGGTCCTTATTTAGACTTCTCACTCTCCTTTTAAATAGTTATAAAATACTGACTTGTTATTGCTTTAATTGTGAAAAGAAAATTAAATCCACAGGAATTAAAGTTTTATTCTTTGTTTTTCTTCTTTTTATATTTTCTAAGAAGTACAGGACTGCTACTTGATCCATACCCCCCTTTTTGATGCATGAGACAATGTTTAAGGGCTGTCACATTATCATATGTACCTGACATATTTTCCTGGCAAATACAATGTTGACAGAAACAATTGACACCTAACATCTAAAATATAAACCTCTCTTCAGATTATTGACTTATGACTCTGAGAAGAACAGCCTTCAATAGCACTGACAATCACAACCTTGCTCTTCAAAAAGTATCTCTCTAAATACCAGAACTTGTTCCTGTAGAGATTTTGGGAGGTTTACCTGATGTTGATATGTAGTTCGGACACAGAAGGTTGTGAATCTCATGATCCACAAAGGATCTTTCCTGGTGTTATCTGTGCATTTATAGTTTTCATTGAAGTTAATCAAAAACATCTGCGATTCCATTTTTGGTCACTCTTCATTTACTTCACAGTGTTACTGAAACTCATCATCATGTCATTTAAAAAGTTATGGTGAGTTAGAGAATACTGTTTTGTATTCCCAAGCAATTATGTCTCACCTGAAGACAGTAAACAACGCCACAGAGAGAGGTATCAAATTAGTAATGATTAACTCACAATCAGTACAAATGCCAGTGGACTCAAGCCTTTTTACTTTAATATTGCTTAAATTACAGTCAACTTCTTAGAACATTTAAAATGTGTAAAATCCGTCTAGTCTAGTCTCAGGAATTTAAAAATTAACAACTTTGTAGAACTCTAAAAAAAGAGACTTATTGTGTCTAACAAGCAATAAGTTTCATATATAATAAATTCAAATATGATACAGTTCAATATATATTCCAAATGTCCTATAAAATGACTCTTTGCACATATACATATTTACATATTTATGTATAAATATGAAATTACAAAATGTATTTTAAGTTCATCCCATCATTTCTCAGAGCTTATGTCCTTGAAAGCCTGGGTTTAAATTTAGGGTATCATGTGAATGTACACTGTGCATGTTTAAATGAAGAGATTTCATCTATTTAAAAAGAGAGAATTTCTTATTCTATTTATTTCTAGAATTCTTCTCCTTGGAGAATATTCCCAAACTGAGAAACGGTGTTTAAATTCTGTTATTGCAACAAAGCTATCTTCAGTATTGAGTATACAAACACATACATTCACAAACAATTATTTATGGACCAATAAATTACCAACATCTAGGTAGAGAGTCCAAAATAGGCTTTGGAATTCAAATTCTACTTCTTTATTCAATAACTGCATCTTCTAATACACACACACACACACACACACAGCATTCAGAAAAATGATTTGACATTCCTGAGCTTCAGGTTCTTTATAAGTGATGTGTAGGATATTGATATCATCTCTATCCATTAGGAATCCTTCAGGGTTAGGTGGTGTACTCACATGCAACTCAATTCAGAATTTATGCTATGTCCTGGGAGCTGTCCTTCATCCCAACTTCCTTTAGGTAAGCTCCCTTTTACCACCTGGCTGTAAGAGAGTTCCCATTTGCTTCTGGAAAAGCAGACTTTCAGACTCGCAAGTGATAGGAAAAGAGGAAGAGTCTTGGTTGTAAAATTCCATCCAAAATTATGTCCCCCTGGCCATGATTCAGTCACAAGCTTATCTCAAGAGAATTTATATAGCCAAGTGATTAAGCTGATATAAAATCAACTCCAGAAGAAGCACTTGGGGAAAGGGGATAGTGCTCTGAAGGAACTCTGAAGAATTGTTAGAAGGAAATATCTTAATAGATGCTGGTCAGAAAAACCAATAGATGTTTACTGTAATTATTTAGACTGGTTCTTGTGAGGCTTAAATATATTAAGTTAACAGGATGCCTACATGTTGCCAAGAAATTAAGTATAATCAAGATTGTAGTTATTAACAATATTTTGACACTATTAATGACTTCTGAAGTCATTTTATATATTTGATCATAATTCAGCACTCACAACCCAAAATTCTTTCTGAGTTATCCTCGGAGGTTATTTGTTTCTAAATGTTTGCAACTCAGGGAGGCTGTGCTACCAGCCCAAGGTCATGTAGCTAACCAGCGGGAAGGCCTAGACTTATACCAAGTCTTGCAACTCCATCAGACCATAGGTGCCTGACTAGGCATCCTGTGGATATGATAACTGTGTTTTATCTCAGTGATTTGTAAAGCATTTACTATGTGTTGCATATCTATGCGATAAAAAATGGACCAAAAGGACAATGTGGACATTTTCTTTCATATAAGGCAATACTGTTCATCTCAATTTAGTGGTACCTCCCTATTTAATCTATAAAATTGCATTTAACTTGTGCCTAGTCCCCTTCTGGATGAAGAGCCAGAGGTGACACAAACGAAAGGCCTATATTTGCTAAGCCCTATTTGATGTCACTTGGGAGATTGAAATCTAGGACAGTTCAAGTGAGAAAATATGAAACAGAATTTCAAAAGCAGTAAATTAGAACAGGTAAGCGTAGGTAAGAGTAAGGGTAAAGATCAAAAGTCCTAAGTATTTATAAAATCTTTTTAATCAGTAATCCAGTAGGAATTCCGTTAAATATAATACCAGTGAATCTAGCTACGTAAATATCTACCTGGGTTTCATTCACCTTTTAAAATCAATGACTAGAAACACATAAGAAGTCACTTAGTAACTTTTGCCCTCTGACTCAGAGACTTAATATCAGTCCAAATCAGCTATCCTGTTATATAGAGCATAGATGTGGTTTTTGAATGCTGGAATTCATCTCAACCCTGTATTCATACATTCCTTTTTTGAAATACAATGAACAGGACAGAAAGCCTCCCACGGACAGGTAGAGTAAGGGGTACATACTGAGTGTAGCACATTGCTTCTGAGGAGCTTTAGGTCCCATAATTAAAGAATTCAGGCATGGGAAGACAGGGAGATTCTAGTAACAGTATACATTTCTGGCATTTTGTCGATTGTAGAACCAGAGAGTAGTGACAGGAGAAACCCCAACCTCAATATGGTACAGCTGTATTAGACATTGGAATTTGGCATGTCAAATTGCCCTCCAAATGCAGAGCTGTAAAATGTGTTAAAAGTTGTCTAAGTGGAACTTTTAACGAAACTTTTGGCAAACCCACTCTTTTGCTGATGACTGGGAGGGCTGGGTAATTTCACCTCATTTGCCTCTTCCTTTCTTAACACCAGTACCCTTTCTACTCTAGTATCAGGCTTCTTTTATCCTGATACAGTTTCTACCTTGGCTGATCTCAGCTAGTCCCATGACTAGCTGATGACCCCCAACTCTTTGTTGGAAATTAGTTCCCACACAAGCTTCTGCTATAAATTCGAAACTTTTATATCTGGCTGGCTCTTTAACATTTCTACTTGAAGGTATAATACATATTTAAAATGTATACTAAAGCGAGTATCTCATCTTTCTCTCTAGTTATTCCACTTGCCTTAAAAGATTTCGTCTGATGTTAAGAAAATTATGCTAGTTTTCTTTATTTTGTGTTTACCTTATATATTTTCCTAATCTTGTATGATTTTATTTAATTATAAGACATGCAGAAAAATGCTGGTAAACATATATCTTAATGAATTATCACATAGGGAATACCCTTGTGTCCACCATGATAGTCAGAAGATAGGATGCTGCCAGTGCTCTGGAAGCTGTCATCTCAATTATTGCCCCCTTCTTTTCTAGAAGCAGACACTTTAACTTGACTTCTAACACTCTAGTTTTACTTGCTTTTGAACTTTATATAAATGGAATCATGTCATGTTATTTTTGTGTCTGACTTATTTTATTACGTTTATATGACTTATCCATGTTTTTGCATATAACAATATTTTAGTTATTTTCCTTGCAGTACACTTTAAAAAACAAAGGAGTATTGTATGAATATACTATTTATTCATTTTAGTACAGATGGACGTTTGAGTTTTCTTTAGCTTTTGTTTATCACAAATAAATCTGGATATCCCTATATATATCTCTCTAATGAATATTCTTATCAGTGTCTTTTGGGCACATGTGAATATATTTCAGTTAGACATGCACTGGATCATAGGATATTTATTTGTTAAGCTTTAGAAAATAGGGTGCCTGGGTGGCTCAGTCAGTTGGGCTTCTGCCTTCGGTTCGTGTCATGATCCCAGGGTCCTGAGATCTAGTCCCACATGGGGCTCCCTGCTCAGCAGGGAGCCAGCCTCTCTCTCTCCTTCTCCTCCTACTCATTCTCTCAATCTATCTCTCTATCTCTCCCTCTCAAATAAATAAAGTTTAAAAAAAAAACTTTAGAAAATAATGTCAGTTTTCCAAAGTGGCACTATCAGCGTACGATGATACCAATGATATATGAGTTCCAGGTGTTTCACATCTCCAACGCTATGTCTTGCGACTCTTCTTATTTTACCCCTATTCATAGGTAGAAAGTGACATTCTGTTTTTATTTTAAATTGCAATTCCCTAATTGGTAATAAGGCTAAGCACATTTGTATATGTTTATTTTTTTTCTGTGTGTAAAGTATCATACAAATCACTTGATCTTTTTTCTTTCAGATTGTATGCCTTTTTTTTATATTGACACATTATCAGTTTTATGTTATGGACATATTCTCCCATTATGTAGCTTACCTTTTATCTTCTTGATAGTATCTTCTGACAAATACAAGCTCTCATTTAATGTAGTAGTTTAATTTATCAATCTTTTGCTTATAGGCAGTACTTACCATTTAACAACCCCTACTCTTCAGGACCATAAAAGTACTCTTCTAATATTATCTTTTGGAAGCATATTCTTGTGCCTTTCAAATTTAGGTCAACAATCCACTTGGAATTCACTATTACACATTGAGTGAAGTAGGAGTCAAATTTCATTTTGTATTTCCATAAGGTGATATAATTGAAATAACACCATTTTATGGAAGCAACTGTCTTTTCCTCACTACTCTGCAATGCCACCTTCATCATACAATCAAGTGTCCCTAAAGATGTAGATCTGTTCTAAACTTTCTAATAATGTTCCATTGGTTCATATGACAATTAAACAAATACCAAACTGTCTTAGCTATAGTAGCTTTTTAAATAAGTCTTGATATCCAGAAGAGCAGCTCTTACCCTCTAGTCCCCCTCAATGCTGCTTTGGCTATTGGCTCTTGGTATTTCCCAAGTTTCACAGACACAGACACACACACACACACACACACACACACACACACACACACGAAAAACTGTTGGGATTTTGATTGGGACTGCATTGAATATAAAACATATAATTAGCATCATTTCAATATGGAATATTTTTTTAATCCATAAACATAGTATTTCTCTCCATTTATTTTCTTTTGGTGTAATCGAGCTCAAAACATTTTAGGATCTTGTGTGCCTTGTACATCACTTGTTAGAAATTTTCTTAGGTTGTTGATATCTTTGACTACTTAAAATGTTTACTTTCCACTGTCTATTTCTGTTAAGAGAAACATAATCAGTGTGCTCGTGTGTGTACATATGATTTTGTAATCAATAATTTTTAAAAGCTCAGTTATTAATTGTAATACCTTATCTCCTTTTTTTACTTTGCATAGAGGCAAATATGAGCTATCTTATCAAGGTAGCAGTTCATATTTAGGTACTTGGCAAAGCACAATTGTGTGTGTGTACACCTGCTAACAAGGGGAAGGAAATTTTTTAAATGGAGACATGCACTGGGCTTTTTCAGTTTTAGTACTAGGATCTTGATCTTAGCCAAATGACTTAACTTGCTAGTTTTCATTTGATCACTGATAGAGTGAGGGTGAAGCCAAAATTGTCCAACCTGGTCTATCCTCACTAAAAACTCTGAAGACGAACCCAAAGAATGTCTGTATAATGCTTATAAGTCTCATAGGTATAAGAGGATTGGAGATATATGCTCCCTGATAACTTCACCTGTGATGAGAATATGATTTAATAAGAGAATACCAGGCAATTAACACTTACTTATATGTCAGTGTATCAGTTTCCTAGGGCTGCCATAGTAAAGCGCCATAAACTTGGTGGTTTTATACAACAGAAATTTGTTTTCATAGTTATTCTTCTTTTTTTTTTGGTTTGGGTTCCCTTTTATTTTATTTTTTATTTATTATTTTTTTTTACTTTCAGAGGTAGAGCTTAGTGATTCATCAGTTGCATATAACACCCAGTGCTCATTAAATCAAGTGCCCTCCTTAATGCCCATAACCCAGTTATCCCATTCCCCCACTCACCTTCCTTCCAGCAAGCCTCAGTTTTTTTCCTATAGTTGAGTCTTTTATGGTTTATCTCCCTCTCTGATTTTGTTTTATCTTATTTTTCTCTCCCTTCCCCTATGATCCTCTGTTTTGTTTCTTAAATTCCACATATGAGTGAGATCATATGATAATTGTCTTTCTCTGATTGACTTAATTTTTTTTTTTTTTTTAAGATCTTATTTATTTATTTGACAGAGAGAACACAAGCAGGGGGAGTGGAGGCAGAGTGAAAGGGAGAAGCAGGCTCCTCACTGAGCCAGGAGCCCAACACGGGACTCCATCCCAGGATCATGACCTGAGCTGAAGGCAGACGCTTAACCAACTGAGCCACCCAGGCACCCCTGATTGACTCATTTCCCTTAGCATAATACCTTCTAGTTTCATCCATGTCATTGCAGTGGTAAGATTTCAATTCTTGATGGCTGAATGATATTCCATTATATATGTGTGTGTGTGTGTGTGTGTGTGTGTATACACACACCACATCTTCTTTATCCATTCATCTGTCGATGGACATCTGGGCTCTTTCCATAGTTTGGCTATTGTGGACATTGCTGCTATAAACATTGGGGTACAGGTGCCCCTTCAGATCACTCTGTTTGTATCCTTTGGATAAATACCTAGTAGTGCAATTGCTGGGTCACAGAGTAGCTCTATTTTCAACTTTTTGAGGAAACTCCATACTGTTTTTCAAATTTTCAAAGTGGCTGTAACTAGCTTGCATTCCCACCAGCAGTGTAAGAGCATTCCCTTTTCTCTAAATCCTCACCAACATCTGTCCTTTTCTGACTTGTTAATTTTAGCCATGCTGACTAAGGTGGTATTTCACTGTGGTTTTGATTTGTATTTCCCTGATGACAAGTGATGTGGAGCATTTCCTCATGTGTCTGTTGGCCATTTGTATGTCTTCTTTGGAGAAATGTCTGTTCGTGTCTTCTGCCCATTTGTTGATTGGATTTTTTTGCTTTTTTGGTTGTTGAGTTTGATAAGTTCTTTATAGATATTGGATACTAGCCCTTTATCTGATAAGACATTTGCAAATACCTTCTCCCATTCTGTAGGTTGTTTTTTAGTTTTGTCAGCTGTTTCCTTTGCCATGCAGAAACTTTTTATCTTAATGAAGTCCCAATAGTTCATATTTGCTTTTGTTTCCCTCACCTCTGAAGAAATATCTAGCAAGAAGTTGCTGTGGCCGAGGTCAAAGAGGTTGCTGCCTGTGTTCTCCTCTAGGATTTTGTTGGACTCCTGTCTCACATTTAGGTCTTTTATCCATCCATTTTGAGTCTATTTTTGTATATGGTATAAGAAAATGATCCAGTTTCATTCTTCTGCATGTGGCTGTCCAATTTTCCCAACACCATTTGTTGAAGAGACTGTCCTTTTTCCATTGGATATTCTTTCCTGCTTTGTCGAAGATTATTTGACCATAGAGTTGAGGGTCCATTTCTGGGTTTTCTATTCTGTTCCATTGATCTATGTGTCTGTTTTTGTGCCAGTACCATACTGTCTTGATGATTACAGCTTTGTAAGATAGCTTGAAGTCAAACTTTCACTCTTTGCAGATGACATGTTACTCTATGTTGAAAACCTAAGTGACTCCACCCCAAAATTGCTAGAACTCATACAGGAATTCAGCAAAGTGGCAGGATATAAATTCAATGCACAGAAATCATTTGTATTTCTATAAACTAACAATGAGACAGAAGAAAATTAAGGAATTGATCCCATTTACAATTGCACCAAAAACCATAAGATGCCTCGGAATAAACCTAACCAAAGAGGTAAAGGATCTGTACTCTGAAAACTATAGAACACTTATGAAAGAAATTGAGGAAGACACAAAGAAATGGAAAAATATTCTATGTTCATGGATTGGAAGAACAAATATTGTTAAAATATCTGTTGCCCAGAACAATCTATACATTTGATGTAATCCTTATCAAAATACCATCAAAATTTTTCACAGAGCTCTTCTTTCATAGTTCTGAAGTGTTGCTTCTTTTTGAAGTTTCTGAGGGAGAAGCTATTATTCCATGCTTCTCTCCTAGTTTCTGTTGTTTCTGGAAAACCTTGGCATTCCCTGCCTTGTAGCTTTATAATTCTAACCCCTGCCTCTGTCTTCACTTGTATTTTAACACAGCTTTCTTTTCTGTTTATCTCTGTGTCCCACATCTCCCTCTCTTTTCTCTTGTAAGGACAGCAATCATTGGATTTAGGGCCCCACTAAACCCAGGATAATTTATTTCATCTCCAGCTTTTAATTATATGAGGAAAGATCCTATTTCCAAATAAAGTCACATTCATAGGTAGCAGGGGTTAAGACTTGGAGATATCTTTTTGGGAACACTAGTCAAGCCACTATAGTCGATCAATAAGTAAAACTTAAAATACATGATACTTTTGAAAATAAATTTAAGTACTGAACTTGAAATATTTTATTAAATTCATTTTTATAAAAATGGTCTAGCAAATTGGTGATTATATCCCTGTAGAATTAACAAAAATAAATGTTATTTGTGTGTGCAAGCATCCATATCTTTTAATTATATTTTTTTCAAATCAGTATTAAGTAACCAATAAGCACTTAATTTTTGATATTCATTGTTCTGGCTTTTGCTTCATATTCTAAAGAATTCCTTTTGCTAAATAGTATTAATCCCTTTTGATAGGAAAGGGCTTTTAGAAAATGATTTATTGATGATTAAAAAATAAAGTTTCATTTTCTTCAACCTCATCCCATTTGATCTTAGATACAACATTTATGCTTTTTTTCCCCATTATTTAAGGTTAACTATTTTTGTTTTTACTTATTTCTTCTCTATATTGTGGTGCATTCTCTTTTACTTACTTTTTTTCTAGTTTTTATTTAAATTTCTGTTAGTTAACATACAGTGTAATATTGTTAGAGGTGTAGAATTTAGTGATTCAACAGTTACTGACAACACACAGTGTTCATCACAACAAGGGCCCTCCTTAATCCCCACCACCCCGCTCTGGTAACCGTCAGTTTGACAGCATATAGATGGGTTTGTTTTTTATCCATTCTGACACCCTATGTCTTTTGAATGGAGCATTTAGTCCATTTACATTCAGAGTAATTATTAATAGATATGTATTCAGTGTCATTTTATTAGTTGTTGTTTTTGGAGGTTTTCGCCATTCCTTTCTTGTCTTTGTCACTTTGGGGTCTTTCCTTAACACTCAAAGAGTTCCTTTAATATTTCTTGCTGGGCTGGTTTAGTGGTCATGAACTCCTTTAGGTTTTGTTTGTCTGGGAAACTCTTTCTCTCTCCTTCTATTCTGAATGATAGCTTTGCTAGGTAGAATATTCTTGGCTACAGACTTTTCCCATTCAGCACATTGAATATATCATGCCACTCTCTTCTGGCTTGCCAAGTTTCTGTTGAGAGCTCTTCAGCTAGCCTTACGGGTCTTCCCTTGTAAGTTAGGGACTTCTTCTGTCTTTCTGCTTTTAAATTTTTTTCTTTATCATTATATTTTGCAAATTTCATTACAATATGTCTTGGTGTTGGCCTGCTTTGGTTGATTTTGATCAGAGTTCTCTGTGCCTACTGGATCTGGATTTCTGTTTCCTTCCCCAGATTAAGGAAGTTTTCAGCTATGATTTCCTCAGATAAATTTTCTGCCCCCCTTTCTCTTCTTCTGGGAATCGTATAATACAAATGTTATTATGTTTGATGGAGTCACTGAGTTCCCTTAATCTATTCTCATGTTCCATATTCTTTCTCTCCTTTGTTCGGCTTCATTATTTCCATTTTACCTTCTTTATCACTTACTTGTTCTTCTGCTTCTTCCATCCTTGTGTTTATTTTAACAAGTCTGTTTTGAATATCAGTTATTGTATTTTTCATATGTGACTGATTGTTTTTTAACTCTTTTAACTCTGCAG
The DNA here is from genome assembly GCF_029215605.1 of Mirounga angustirostris. NCBI lineage: Eukaryota > Metazoa > Chordata > Mammalia > Carnivora > Phocidae > Mirounga > Mirounga angustirostris. The sequence goes on along the minus strand of NW_026991715.1, from coordinate 99,072,267 downwards.
TAGGGCCTCCCTGAAGTCTTCCATTCTTTTCTCAAGCCGGGCATGTATCCTTAGGATTGTTTCTTTTTCCCCATCAAGCATGTCACTTATATCTGTTTCACTTAGACCTCTGGCTGTGACCTTATCTTTTTCTTTCATTTGAGATGCATTCTTCTGTCTTAGCATTTTGTTTAAGTCTCTGTCTTCTTCGGTGTGTTAGGAAAGTCTGTTACGTTTCCTGCTCCTGAGAGTAATAGCTTCATGAAGAAGAGGTCCTATATTATCCAGGGCATGGTGCTTCAGGGAATGTCTCTGGTGTGTGCTGTGTGCACTCTGCTGTTGTGGTTGTCTGCTCTGTCCTTCAGGCCAGTCATCTGCAGAGGCTCTCCTTGCCTGCAATGGGCAGTGTTTGGTCCTTGGCCAGAATGTGGCAAGTTTTAAGTAGGTGTGCTGTGGTCTGCTTGTTAAGTGAGACCTGATACTACTTCCACTAGCACTGAAACCCTGCAGAACAGTCTGGTAGGGAGACATGGTGTGGGCAAGGGTTTCTTCTAATCTTCTTAGGAAGGGGCCTGCTGTGCTGGGACTGAAGTAAATTTGACCCAGGAGGGTAATACTGGCAGAGCGCAGGGTGTGGGACTAGATGTGAGCAAGTTAGGCAGGCAGCGTTGGCTCTGCATTGCTTCCTGCAGGTGCCTGTGTGTTTATGCTGAGGGGCAAGGGAAGGAAATGACACCAGGCAGCTTCTTTGTCCCCAGAGAGGGGTGTTTGTGCCCAGTGCCCTCAGGGAAGCACTCCAAGAAGAGCGAATAATTCCCCTGTGTGTCCCAGGTGTTTTTCAGATCACCGTTTTCAAGCTGTCTGCTTCCAGATTGTTTGCCTGCAATCTCTCCAGGAGGATTTCAGTGCCCTCTGGGCCCTATCCCAGCCAAGCCTGCTGACTTTTAAAATTCCAGGGTTTGGGGACATGGTATGTGTGGGGACCTGTGCTGGTCTTCAAGGGTGGGTCTTACTGCACTTGGATGGATACAGTTTTGACCCAGAAGGTTGGTTACACCATAGCACAGGGGTATGGGACTTGGAGCAAGCAGGCTAGGCAGCCAGTGTCAGGGCCGAGCTGCCCTTAGCATGTGACTCTGCATTTATGCTGAGGGGTGGGGAAGTGAAGTGGTGCCCATGAGCTCCTTTGTCCCCAGTGAAGTGTATCCCTGAACTCTGCCTCTCAGGGATGGGCTCCAAGAAGAGCAAATAATCTCCTCACTGTATGCACCTGTGATCATGCCACCTGCCCCGGGGTTGCTTGCCTACCTTCTCTCTAGAAGTAGGGCAGCACACTCAGGGCTCTGTCATAGCCAAACCCACTCACCTTTAAAACTCCAGTCTTGAAGCTCCACTGTTTACAAGAACTCGTGAAAATCAGTCTCTCTCATTTTCCCAGCCAATGGCTTTGGGGAAATGTTCTCCCTGTGCATTTTCCCGTATGCTCCTCTCCTCTCTCTCTCCCACTCTCTCTCTCTCTCTTTCTCTGTGACCATGGTCCCTTCCCGCCATAGCACCTAGGATCCATTTCTCCCCAACCACATCTCTGCACTTCCTACTTTTCTTGATATGGCCTCTTCTCTCCCTCTAGTTGTGGAGTTTGTTCTATCAGTCCTTACGTTGATTTCTGAGGTATTCAGAATGATTTGGTGGTTATCTAGTTGTGTTCAAGGGACAAGACGAACCCAGGGTCATCCTACTATGCCGCCATCTTAGTTCCCTCACCTCTATTTTACTTTAATGTCAACAACAGTACTTGCAAGACTTCCCCAGGCAAAACTGGGAAGTCCCTGAAATTACCTATCTTGTTCCCATCCCATCATGGAGTACTCCAGAGCTTTGTTCACTCTCAAAATCTCCACACAACTCTTCTATAATAAAATACTGTTGGATAAAACATTCATATTTATAAATGATCAATTTATTTTAATGTTTTAGATTTTATGATATTTCCATTTTCACAGATTATTGGAAAAATAAGTTAAATATATCAGTACTTGTGGGGGCGCCTGGGTGGCTCAGTTGGTTAAGCGACTGCCTTCGGCTCAGGTCATGATCCTGGAGTCCCGGGATTGAGTCCCGCATCGGGCTCCCTGCTCAGCGGGGAGTCTGCTTCTCCCTCTGACCCTCCCCCCTCTCATGCTCTCTCTACCTCATTCTCTCTCTCAAATAAATAAATAAAAGCTTAAAAAATATATATATATATCAGTACTTGTGGAATTTTAGTGCTTAACAAGAAGGAAGAGTGCTTTTGAGTGATCAGAGAAATTAAAAATATACAAAAAGTAGCAACATTTTAAATAACAGATTCCATTTAGGTGAAAATTTCTAAAATGATAAATAAAAAACAAATTTATTAAGAGGGAAATTCAAAGATGAACAAAAATAACCAAGGCACATTTGTGGTAGATCTTAGAACTAACTCCTTGCCAATCAGTTAGCATGGGTTCATCTTCTACTTCCTCCAAACATGCCCTTCAGCTCTTTTCCTGCAAGCCCTTAGGTAACATAAATTGATAATAAAACAGAGGGATATAATTTGGTCAGTGGAATCTGGGGCTATTTTCATGTCCTCTTGACATTCACCTTAACTTAGAAGTCATGCAATGGCCCAGAGTAAAGTGAAGAAACTGTAATAAAATTTTGATACTTTCCAAAGTTACAGTAATTATCTAAATCCTGTCCTAGCAATTCCACTCCATCCTAATATAGCATGATAGTCATCCCCATAAAAAAACAAATAAATAGATAAATAAATAAAAACAGAGAAAACTTTCTATGATATTTAGAATGGAGGTCTTATTTGCTAGTTACTGGACATTCCTTTGTTATTTTAAATAGGCTATAACCAGATAGAGACAAAAAGACATTTGTACTTTTCCTATATTTAACCTTATTTATAGAGGATATTGACCTGGTTCAAGGTCTGAATGCATGTTATGCAATGAAGATATTCAAATTTAAATAACTAGCAAGAAAAGAACATTAAAAAAAAAGTATTTTGTAGATGTATAATCAAAAACCATCCTCCTTGAAAAGCTTCCTAGTAGCAAATGGAGGAAAAAGTTAAATTTAACAGTTCTGCATTTTCTAAGTTCACTGCTACTTTTATTTATTATGATTTTTTATATTAGGTATTCATATGATTAAACTGTTAAACATTCATATAAAGTTTTAGCATTCAAATTTCTAGTATAATGGTACAATTCAAAATTTGGCATTGATGACTTGGGGTTGGTTTAGAATCAAATTTTGAAGATATAGTATGAGACAAAAAGACATACAATAATTACATGAATTTGAGTATATGTTTATATATATTCATAATTATGATATTCTTATAAATGTTATAATTATATTAATGTATTAAGAGAAAAATACTTTTAGTATTCCTGCTAGTTAGGGAATTCATGAGTTTAATCCTAAAATGTTTATTGAAAGATATCATTGAATTGTATCTATGTTTCTCTTATTCAATAGAATATTTTGAATATGACAATATAGACTGTGGCAATACTTATATGAACAACCTCTTGAAAAATATTACTGGATGTGAAGATATTTGAAGTAATTTCCAAAACACCACAAAATGTTGTGAAAGGTCAGCAAATTAAAAGGAATTTAAGTAAATTAGAAATATCAACAAGAATCTTAATTACCACTAATATTGGTAGCAATTTACTAATGTATAGCAGGGAATTCTAAATTACTGTGAGAAGGTGAACCTTCATACACCTTATTAAAACATGATCGAAGCAAAAATATATCTGAATATGAGTTGTGAAAAGAATGTAGTAGGTAGAATACTTTCTACCTTCAAGCAAATTTCTACATCAGCCAAATTTGCAGCCATGTAGGACAGAAGAGCAGAAAATTTGGTTTGAGTTCACATTACTTTCAGAAGCAAATTCATTTGAAAGTGTGAAAAATGCCATTTTTCTGCACGGTTGTATTTTGCATGTGGATTGCTGCATGGATCCCATTCACAAGTCTTTTGAACATTAAGTACTCTCTCTGAGTGTAGGGACTGAGATAAACCTCATTAGCAAGTTGTCCAGAGTGAGAAAATACAGTTCCTACCAGTTTCCTGGCTTTTTCTGTCCACTGTCAGCAGCAGGAATAGCTAAACAACTTGAAAATGTTTCACATGGTAAAGATTTTTTAAACAATAATAATGTTACCCAAGTGAGAGTGTGAGATTGTTTCATCAGGGGGTCTTTGTTGGTATGATACTTCTTACTTGCTCAGGGAGAATATCAGTTTCAGTTGTAGGAGCCCAATGGTTTTTAATAATGGTGCACTTCAGAATCATATGGGAAACTTTCTCCAAAATCCATGTATCCAAGCCACATACTTAGATCATCTGGTTCAATTGGTGTAGGGTAAGGTTGGTCATTTTTTTTTTTCTTAATAATTAAGCTCACTCTCACATGCTGATATGGGCTGCTGTCTAAGAATTGCTGTCCCAGAATGCCCCTTTGTGCTTAGTTGGTTACCTGCTGGTGTTTTAAGGTCCCAACACCTATGAGTTTTATGTCTCCAGTGTTAAAACAACAACTAGATATTTTAGATGCCTATCTGATATTTTTATATAGATTTGTGTCTTTTCACTTTCAATACTATTTAATAGTGTCCTAGGAGGACAGACCTAGGTAATTTTGAATCTTTCACAGTCGTTGGTAGAGATCCAATAGTCATTCTAGAACTTCAAACACTTGTTCTCTAGATCTTGAAGGGTGCACTTGGCAATCTGTATTAAGGACAGGCTCTTTCTTTGGTCTCACAGGAGTCACTTCAGTGAGCTATCTTAGACATGCTATGTGAGTCAACAAACTATTAATATCTAATACTGTCCTTGAAGTACCTTCATATGTAGGTGAAGTAGTTCAGAGACACAGACTTTAGCTTGGAATCGCTTCACTTGATTTGCAAACACAAAAGATAGCCCTTTTGAGGATACTTTACAGAAACTATTTTGAGATTGTTATACATTGTAGTTACTTAAGAGAAATTGACAGTTTCACTTACGGTCCAAAAGATAGGCTTGGAGAAGGCTTGGTATGAAAGAGGTGGGGAGAGAGGAAGAAGAGAAGAACAAACGCTTGGTAAAGAATAAAATTAAGAGGGTCTCATTTTTTAAGTATAGACTAGTTTGGAAACTTATTTCAAGACTTATGTACCTCTACATGACTTGTTCATAGGGAGATTCTCTTTCTTACTCAACCTCCAGGTTTGCTCCAAGAATTACAGTACTGGGGCGCCTGGGTGGCTCAGTTGGTTAAGCGACTGCCTTCGGCTCAGGTCATGATCCTGGAGTCCCGGGATGGAGTCCCGCATCGGGCTCCCTGCTCGGCTGGGGGTCTGCTTTGTCCTCTGACCCTATCCCCTCTCATGTGTTCTCTCTCTCTCATTCTCTCTCTCCCAAATAAATAAATAAAATTAAAAAAAAAAAAAGAATTACAGTACTGATTCAAGTCTTGGGTATGATAATATAAGCCCTACAGTCCAGTTTTTGTCAAAACTAAATTGCAACCGAAAATGTATTTATTTTCACCATGTAACAATTACATATTTTCACTACTCACATTAAATAATTGTATTTGCTGTGGAGGGTAAAAGAGTTTTTCATTTCAACTCGGCTGAAATTATGATTCAAGTGGGCTAGTCACCACAAAGGGTCTTGATCAAAGGCCTGCAACCACAAGTGAGTTCTCGCATAAAGAATGGCTTTCTTTGACTACTATTTAAGGGATAGCCACTGCAAAGCAGTAGTGCAAAACCTTTCTTCATTTATACCTCAGATCCTATGGTGTACCTTGTACAAAACTTTCTAAAATTTTCTTTTCATGTTTCTAATAATTAAAACCTTCTATATTTACCCCTTTCCTTTATATTCTTCATAACAAAACCCCAAAAGAATCATCTGGCAAACCTAGATCCTCACCAAATGGGTAGTTGTCAGTGGAAAAAATCATAAAGAATAAAGCCAGAAACCTTTTTGTAGGGTTACAAGAAAAAGCTAATAACATTCATACATTAATATTTTTGTCCCATATTATAATTCACACCTGATTAAAGAGAACAAGAAAAGAATTGTACATTCATGAAACTCTAAGAATGTACTAGATTCTTATAGTACAATATAAAAAGCTCTTCCTTCCCCAATTTTCTCTTCTGTATTCTCTCTTTTAATGGTATGACCTTTATATATTTAATTCAAAATTTTGAATTTTTCTCAATTCTTTATTTGCTGACTAATCCTGTAAGTGCTGCCTAGTCTATATTTCCCTCTCCTCTACATAATCTCAATTTTATTGCCTTGGTTCAAATCCAAATAATGTGGAAGTATGCTGAGGAATGTTATAATCATGATACTGGAGTCAGGTGGACTTAAATGTGCATCCTGAATTTACTAACTACTATTCTCATGAGTTTGGACAAATTACTTCATCTTCCTAGACCTCAGCTGATAAATGAAAATAATAAGGACATATCACTTTTAAAGACATTATAAGGATTAAATGAGGTGATACTTTTAGAAATTTAACACATAGTATGCATATTGTAAACACTCAGTAAATTATATTTACTATTCCATTAAGTAATAATAATTAATAATTATTAACTAATAATAATAACATAAGGGTTATAATAAGTATTATTAATGTCACCTGGACTATCGTAATGATATTCCTAATTATTTCTATTTTTTATATACCTTTTGCCTTTAGGCTTGCTTGTTTATATTTCTCATTAGTATCAAAATTATTTTTTTTTAAAGATTTTATTTATTTATTTGAGAGAGAGAGAATGAGAGAGAGCATATGAGAGGGGGGAGGGTCAGAGGGAGAAGCAGACTCCCTGCCGAGCAGGGAGCCCGATGCGGGACTCTATCCAGGGACCCCAGGATCATGACCTGAGCCGAAGGCAGTCGCTTAACCAACTGAGCCACCCAGGCGCCCAAAATTATTTTTTTTCTAAAGATCCAAATCACTTGCTTTTTTAATTCCTTAAATATTTCCTATCACTGAATCTCAAATCCCCCCACACATATACACAATATACAAATATTGTTCAGAATACACACACAATTACATGAATAAAATTAAAAATATATTGGCAACCATAACTAGGTTGTTGACATATAGAATGGATTTAAGGGTTTTCAAATGACATTATTGTCTCCATATTCTCATTGCCCCCAGTCTCTGGATATAAATAACCTTCTCTCTCTCTCTCTCTCTCCCCCACATCTCCCCATCTCCCCATATCTCTCCCTCTCCCTTTGATCTCTTTTCCTGACCACTCCCGCCACTCTCTCGTTCCCTTCCTCCTTCTGTCTTTCCCATTCTATCTTCCTCACCCCACTGTACCCACCAGAGCATTTCTCAGATATACTTCCTCATTCTTTCCCTATGGTAGAACATCCTTGTCTTCAGGACACATCAGGTGTGTTCTAGTTTGGGTTACAGTCATTCCTGTGCCAATCACTGTGACCAGAAAAACGGCCTAACATAGTTGGCTAGACGTAGTACACATACCCTTGTGAGTAGCAAGGTGGAATACAGTTATGAGAAGCTCCTAGAACTACATGGAGTGTGCAAAGAACAGATCCTTCAAATGAAGGCATTTGCTTCTGTCAGAAGAGGCCAGAAATGGAGAAAAATACAGCAAATTCCACTTTAGCGTGTAGCAGATGACATGGTACTTACCTTGCATATTTCCATTTCTAATTTTCAGTATAGCACCTGAAATGTCAGCTCTTTATTATTCAAAAGGCAATTGGTTATGAACAATATAAGAAGGAAGATGAGTCTACTCTAATTTACTAAAAAAAAAAAAAAAAAACAATACCAATCATTACACGTCTCACAAAAAAAGTGTTATGAGACTCCAATATGTAACAGTTTCCTGACTGAAAACATCAGAGTTGAAGGGTAAGTACAAAGCCTTTCAGGCTCTGTTTAGCTTGCTATTTTAACATCTTGTCCCACTATTTTCCATCCTGCTTGTAACCACTCTCCATCTAGCACTTTACAATACCATAGTCTTAGGCTGTGCAATGGGCTATCATGACTCTGATTTGCACCTGTAATTTATGTTAACTATTACTGATTTTTGGTGACTAGCGTAGAGCCTGGCCCATAGTAAATTCTCCATCGTTGTTAGTTAAATTGTTTTGATGACTAGGGGAAAATAATCACAATTCATTACATGGAAGACTTTAACAGATCAAATGAGTGTTTGGCTGACATGGATACAGGAGGTAAAGGAGAAATCCTGCAGAATGAATAAAGTAAGGTAAAAATCCTGTAGAATGATCCAGGCTACAAATTCATTATGCTACTTTTATACTTGTGCTAATAGATAGTATATGGATGGGATCTGAAATGTAAACCTGTTCTTGGGGCAATTCCCCTTGGGATCTAGGGATTGCAGACAACTGTTGATGTTTATTGACTTCTTAGGCCAAGCCATAAAGGCTTGAAAATAGAGACAGGACCTATAGATTTAAGAGTGCTTTAGCACAATTCTCTTTATTAACTGTGTTTTGGTGTACTACTTCTTTCCATCATTATTACATAATCATATACAGAAATGCAAATATTTCAATCAACTTCAAATATTTGTAAATAACAAATAAAGTGAAGCTATTCTTTGATTTAATACACATACGGGGCAGTAGATTGAAATCATATGCTCTTCCTACAGTGGTGTGATGCTAAGCCCAAGTATTCCTATTTCAATCTAGAAAAAGAATTGTTTTCCACTTACAAAGGTTTCAGTTATTTACGGTTAATATCAAGAGGTATGCATTCTCACTACTTTTAGCTTTTATACCAAGATAATTACCCTGGAATGAACTGAAATTTTCATTTAAGCCCAACTTAAGACTTGGGTGATATTTAAAGTTCCTAATCGAAAAGTAATGGCTTTCTCCTTAAACCCTGTGTAGTAGGAGCTGCGGCCATCTCAGTAGTGTCTGAGGCATAGTCTTGTCAGCCCCTGCACGGATATCAGGATGAGAAATAACTTTCCATTTTTAAGGATCTGAAAAGTCCAGGTCATAGGGTGTCATTGTGAAAATGAATACTGAGTTGGGACTCCCAAGTTTTGATTTCAATTTCTGATTCTGCCTTTATCAAACTATGTGAAACAAGAGACGTAACTTAGCCTTCTACTATGTTAATTTTTCATTTGTAGTGTGTGGCAAATAACCTAGTAAATACTACAAATCATATGTTTTATGTTTTATGTGTGTCTGGGGTACCTGGGTGGCTCAGTCAGTTGAGCATTTGACTCTTGGTTTCGGCTCAGGTGATGGTCTCATGTCCCTGAGATCAAGCCCCACGTCAGGCTCTGCACAGGGTGCAGTGTCTGCTTGAGATTCTCTCTCTCCCCCGCCCCTCCCCCTGTTCTCTCTCTCTTTCTCTGAAATAAATAAAATCTTAAAAAAAATCAGATATATTTTATATGTGTCAAAGTTGTACATTAAGGTGGCTAAAATGTTTAAAAGTTCTGCAGAAATATATTCTACCCTTAATCTGTTTCATCTCCCCAGAAACAATTTTCAGCTCTTTCATTAGTGCTTACTGCCAATCCTCTAAATTATTTTGAGAATTTTCAATTTAATTATCTATATAGGATCAATATTTTGCTTTATTCCTACCTTCCCTCCCCCTGCCCAGCACACAATCACATATTTTGACCATCTTCCTGGTCCCAATATATTTCCATACTATTTATGGTTAGCTCAAAGCCTTTTCCTTTCCTGAACAGCAGAGTGTTAAATAATGATCTTGATTTTTTCATTGTTGTTGCGTTACTGTGTTAGTTTGCTAGGGTTGCCATAACAAAGTACCACAGACTGGGAGACTTAAATACCAGAAATTTATTTCCTGATAATTCTTGAGGCTGGGGGTACCTGGATGGCTCAGTTGGTTAAGCTTTCAGCTCTTGATTTCAGCTGGACTCATGATCTCAAGGTTGTGAGATCAAGCCCTGTGTTGGGATCCATGCTCAGCAGGGAGTCTGCTTCTCTCCCTCTGCGCCCCGCCACCCTCCCCACCCCCGCCCCACTCACTCTCTCTCTCTAAAATAAATAAATAATTAAAAAAAAATTCTTCAGGCTACAAGTCAAATCAAGGTGTCAGCAAGCTTGTTCTTCAGAGGTCTCTTGGCTTGTAGATGGATGTCTTCTCTCTCTGTATATGTCTGTGTCCAAACTTCCTCTTCTTATAAGGATACTAGTCACGTTAGATTAGTGCCCACCCTAATGACTTCATTTTAACTTAATCACAACTTGAAATACCCTACTTTTAAACAGAGTAACATTCTGAGGCACTGAGCTTTAGGACTTCAACATGAATTTTAGCTTGGCAAAATTCAGCCCATTAACAGTTTTTTGTGTAATTCAAAGAAAACTCAAAACTTGTCAAGGATTATGTAAGTCTCCTCTCTAGATACTCAGGTACATTATCTATTCTTTCCATTTCATCTTCCTCCAAAAGTCTCTCATAGATACATAGCTCTATATATTCATTATACAGCTACCATGCTAGAATCCCTCCTCAGTACTATCTTAGGGAGTACCTTTATTTATTTCCTAGGGGGGATGTCTTATTTCCTACAGACCATGATTTATTTCTTGATTTACTCTTTCATTTGGGGAGAGCTAAACCTGCAATAACTTCCTTAAGAAAGGTATATGAGAATTAAGAATTTTGAGACTCTACAGGTCTGAAATGTTTATTCTACCAGGGAAGTGATTTAAAGTTTGGCTAGGTATAAAATTGTAGGTTGAAATAATTGCTCTTCTGAATTAAGACATTGTCCCATTGCCTTCTACTTTTCAAATATTGAAAAGTATTAAAAAATTGAATTTTTATTTTGCTTTTTAACATTTTTATTTTTCCTCTCTCTGAAAGTTCTTAAAAACATTTCTTTGAGTCTGGTACTTTAGAAAATTATGACTAAGAGCCTCACTGAAGAGCATGCCAACCATTATCTTTATTGTGATATGATTAGTCTCTATCAATAATCTAGAAAACTTCAATTTCAATTTTTTTTTAAGTTTTTCCTCTTGTGCTAGTCAGATTCCCCAGAGAAATCTTTAAAAATCTGCTTGTCATGTGAAAGCATGGTTGTTAAAATTCTAAATTTTGGGAGGGAGAAGGATATTTATATTGCCATCCAGTATACACATGTGCATCAGCCCTCCTATTTTCAGAAGGATGATAGCACTTTCAGTCAGTACTGTCTTGTCACAGAGAGGTCTTGTAGTATCCTTGTGGTTTTCACAAGCTATAGCCACATTTTCCATAGAAAATCCTGAGATCAGAGTTTTGCTGCTTTTGCCATCTGACCTCCATGTTGGGTGATGTAGAGACCCATCAGGCAACACCTATACAAGTTCTAATGTTGAAAATTAGGTTTGCTTTGTTCTTTCTGGCTCACAGAAGAGAACTGGGATGAGGCCACTGCTTTTTCCAAAATGCATTGAGACGGTAAAAATGAGTAAAAATGTCACAAATTCCCTACCATTTTGAATGCGGTTCTCCCTTGTTTGGGCTTTCACTTGCTTGCTGTAGATCTTTAACTGATTACCAGAACTCCTATCCTATAAAGTTATATTAGCCAGTTTCCAGTTGTTTATTTAATGTATCCATGAGGAAAATGGTCTGGATTTTCTTGATCCACTATTTGCTGATGCCTTCTATTTAATTTTTGCCATCCTTTTTGCCCCATGTCTAAAGAATACCACATTTTGTGGTATAAATCTGGTGTATTTCCAGCTTTTGCTACATGGTTTAACATTAGCCTTTTCCTACTTTTATAGCTATTATTAGAATACCTGTTCTATGCATGTTGTGTGTTTATATTTATTGCATTTTTATTTTATTTGTGACATTTCAGGTAGGAAGATGTATAGATACTTGTGTTTAATATGCCATTTTTACATGGATTCCTAATAAATAACACATCATTTTGAAAAATAGGATTGTAGGTATAAAAATGGTTTGGGTCTTATTTAAAAGCTAGAAGCATATTGTATTATATTATAAATTGTAGGGCTTCCTTCCATATGTATGTCACACTGACATTTGATTCTGTCAATAAATTCAGAAAGAGACCCATCATCAATGAGGCATTTAGAACTCAACATGTGAGTGCCAAGAGTTAGGGAGCAAGCATGATCGAACCAAGAAAGACGAATGATGGAAGGTAGGGATGGGAGAATATGAAAATTAAAGAAGGTAGAAAAAGAAGGCAAATAGTGAATGAGTGAAAGTATGAGAAAGAGAGAAAAATGAAAATAAAAATGTGAGAAGTATATAGAAAGAGGGACTTGGAATTACTTAAATCTTTTTATTTTATTTTATTTTATTTTATTTTATTAAGATGGAAGGCTCTGAAAGCAAGAGACTATATTAAAAGTGGGAATTGGCCATCTATAATTGAAATTGCAAAAATAATCTTTTCTAGGAAACGCATCCTTCATCCAACCTCACACAAATAGGGATGACAGTTGACTTCTTGGAGATTTTTAAATGCTTTTTTAAATTTAAAACATTGTGGGATTTTTTTTAGTTAAATGTCCATATGATAAAGCTAGCCTTACGTAAACTAGAGGCAGAGGATACCATGTTCACATTAAAGCATTTTTTTTAATGAGATTTAGTCTATATCCTCTAATTATAGTGGTAGTAACTGGAGAATACTTTTGAAGAAATCCATAAAACCTAGCTACAGTATGTTTATTCAATAATAATTTTTATTTATTAGCACAATAGTAATTACCCACCTAGGTTAAATTCTGTTAAATATATTGCATCTTGTAAAACTTTGAAAGGGATAGTAATTAGTATTCAGAGAGTGTAAAGTAAGTTAACTCACATTGGTATTACAGTAGTAACTTGATTAGATGGCATGCTACCTATTACCTTAATTATACTGCTTATTGATGTAATGCCAAAATTTCTGCTCTTTTATCAATTGGAATACCTACACCACAATTACTCTATACAATACCTAAAACTGGTATCTTTCCTCATTGGTACAATGCCTCCTGACAGTGTGATAACATGCCTCTGTGAGTTCTGGCAATCTGCCATAAAGCAATGCTATTTGCAAAGGAAAAATCGTGTCTCTCTGTGTGTCTATGTATAGCTTATATGTGAAAGCAGAAAATCTTTTACATATTCTTATGCCAAGCTGATACACTCACAGGCTGTTTTGAAGTTTGAACCTAGAAAAAAAATACTGTTCAACATGAAGGGAACAAATATTTCACAACATCATGTATTTTCAAGTATTTCTTGAAGTGGACCTGGTTTTTCTTGAACGTTAAATCCCCACCATGTTTGACAGAAACCTTTCCCTGACACATGAGCTGTCAATACCTACCCCATTATAAACTTTTACCTTTGGAATTTCTGACTTTGGTTGTGTCAAATTTCAATTAATGAGGAAGTGTTTGCTCTTGCAAATGTATTTAATATTTTCAAACATTTAAGTAAAACATAGTCTGTTAGACCCAGACCCGTTTTTGTTTTTTTTTTTTTCTCCATTGGGGGAACTTAGGGAGATTTGCTTTCCAAAATTGGCTTTTGCATATGAATTATGATGCGCAGAGCAATAGTAATAGTTATTTTCCAAATATGTGCTGGAAAGAGACAGGGAGGAGGAGGAGGAGTGGAAGGAGGAGAGAGACTGAGAAAGAGAGAGATAGCAAATAAAATAATTCATGTAAATAGAACTTGAAAACTTTTTTGAAATCTGGATTCCACTGTTACTGATGCTTGTAGGAAACTGGCTCTGGCAAAGTGTATTTCTTTTTAATTTTTAATTTTTTATTTGTATTACCTTTCATTATGAAAATGTTCAAACATGAATAAAATTGGAATAATATAATCAGCTCCATAAACATATCACCTGAATTAAATTGCTATTAAGATTTCACCATATATGCTTCAATTCTTTCTGTCCTAATGTAATCTAAAGCAAATCCCAGATCATCATGATTCATTACCCCTACAGACGTCAGTATACCTCTTTAAAATAGGAGAAAATTTTGTACGTACTAGTGATTTTTGTTTTCATATCCTAAGTAATATTTTTTGTTTTGTTTTTTTTTAACAAACTCTTCATAGCATTTGACCCTGTGAATATTTTCTCCTCCTTAAAACTCCCTCCTTCCTTTACCCACTAGATTTTTAAATCTCATTCATGTGTTCTTCTCCCCTTACCCTCACCTGTGGACCCACATTTTAATTATGTGGTAAATCTGGATTTTATCCTCCTACATCTATTCATTTGATACCAAGGACTAGTAACTATTGTGGGGAGCAATAAGCACTTTTTTAAAATATGACAAAAAATAGGGAATCTTTCCTCCTAAAAACCATATAGGTAAACAATACACTTGCACCCTTGTGCATGTATATTGCTTCAAATATATTTTAATATCTCCATAATGCTAACCTTCAGTCTATAATGCTATTTTAAGGTTCAGATCCTAAAAATTCAACTGCCTTATAATCACCTGAACTTGGGTATTACCTAACAATGTCAAATTAAGCATTTCCACAATCTCAACTTTTCATCCTGTTCACCAAAATTGTTCAACTCTGTTTCCTGTCTGAGTGAATGGCACCATCACAAAAATAGAGGACCAAGACAGAAATAAGGATTCAGATGTTACTCTTCCCTAATCTACATTGTTTTAAACCAATATGACAGCAGTGTCTGCCTTCTAAAAGTACTTTAAGTCCATGCACTTCCCTTGTGTAGCACTACATTGTCTGTGTGGAAGACCTCATCTTTTACCTCCTGCCTTAGGATCAACTTCTTAGTTGAAGCCCTGGCTGCCGTTATATCCATCCACTTATCTGCGTCTTGCCAGAGTATTCTTGTTGAAAATCCAAGTAGCCCATATCCGTTCCATGTTTAGGCCTGCATTGTTCTCCAGAGACTTCCAAATGAAGTCATATACATGAGCTGCCTCTGACTTTTTTATAACTCTCAACTCCCTGAAGCTCCTTGACTACTTTGGAACATTTAGGGTTTTCAGGTCTTAGAACTTGTTATTTCCTCTGTTTGGAATGCTCTTCTCCCTTCGTGACATGAGTGTTTTCCTTCAGCACTCAGCTCTGTTGACATCTCCTTTTGGAAACTCTCTTATTCCTCCAATCAGCATTAAGTGCTCTACCACTGTGCTCTCTCGGAACTTAGGACATTCCACTACCATACCACCTATCACACTGCTTGCAATTATTGATTTGTCTTAACTGTCTTCTTAAATCTGTAGCAAGTCCCTTGAGGGCAGAGACATGATTTATTCATATTTATCCCCCTATATATAGTAGAGTGAGGGAACATTGTAAGCACTAAGTAAATAAATATGAATTAATAGGATAATGATAAATGCTATGGAAATTCAGGCTAATTGTCAACTTATCTCATTATTAAATCAGTGTAGATAGGGCGCCTGGGTGGCTCAGTTGGTTAAGCAACTGCCTTCGGCTCAGGTCATGATCCTGGAGTCCTGGGATCGAGTCCCGCATCTGGGCTCCCTGCTCAGCGAGGGGTCTGCTTCTCCCTCTGACCCTCCCCCCTCTCATGCTCTCTCTATCTCATTCTCTCTCTCAAATAAATAAATAAAATCTTTAAAAATAAATAAATAAAAATAAATAAATCAGTGTAGATAGATAATAGTAAAAAGGGGGGGGGAGATTTCCAGCCTGAAAATTAAGAACTTTGGAAATGGTTGCCTTATATACATAGGTTTTAAATAATATTTTTTAAATTATAAATATAAGACTAGCTGATGGTAGAAAAATCAGAAAACAGGAAAAAAGACTGCATATTATAAAAACGGTACCATCAACCAGAGATAATAATTTTTAAAATATACAGACAAATATAACACATGGACTAAATTCTATATCTAAAGTTCTTCACACTGTCCAGTAGTATTAAATATTCCTCAAAATTATAATATTTAATTGTTATAGAATATTCAGTTTAAAAAGAACATAGTTTAGTCAGCCTAGACATACTAGAAATCTTTCTTAAGCATGATTTACAGAACATAATCACTGAACAACATTGTACAGGGCATAATAAGATATAATTCTAAAATTATATATTCTTGTCATTTTTTCCTTATTGAAGAAGTATTTTTACAACTGAATGCAATTAGAGATTGTTCTAAAAATAATGTGCACTCCTACTTCCTGTAGCTCATTTATAAATCCCACAAAACCAGATTTTTTTAATGGGAAGAAGAAAAAAGTTATACAAGAAAAAATATAGCACAGGTACTCTAAAAAAAAATTAATGTAAGTTAACCCATAGCAGTTTGAATTGTGGACCCCAAAAGATGTCTACCTGAAATCTCAGAATGTGACCTTATTTGGAATAAGTGTATTTGTAGGTGTAATTAGGGAAGCATCTCAGGATAATATCATCCTGGATTTAAGGCATGCCCTAAATCCAATGACTGATGTCCTTATGAGAGAGAAGCAGAGGGAGTTATAAGACACAGAGACACAAAAGGGAGAAGGCAATGCAAAGACGGAGGCAGAGACTGGATTATGCTGTCACCAGACAAAGAACACTTGTAATCATCAGAAACCAAAAGAAGCAGGAAGTCTCCCCTAGAGCCTTTGGTCAGAGTATGGCCCTTCCAGTACCTTGAATTTATGACTTCTTGCCTCCAGAACTGTGAGAGAATAAATTCTGTTGTTTTAAGCCATCCAGTTTGTGGTAATTTGTGAAGGCAGCCACAGGAAACTGATACACATCTGAAAACACTAAAAAGATGGCTGCAGTAAAATATTGGCAATATGTACAATACATCTGACTCGTAGGAAGGGGACGGCACGGGACATAGGACTAGAAGAGTAAAATGCAACAATGATTGAAAGAGTACTTTAAGCATCTGGTTAGAAATTAAAAATAATTTATTAAAATTGGTGTTCATTTAAGAGACTAATGAAATTATTTTGAAATTTCATTGTGAGATATATGTGTGTGTATATATATATATATATATATTTTTTTTTTTTTTTTCCTAACACAAAGAAGTAGTGGGAAGGCAAATCTCTGTAGTCTTGATGGGATTGCTGGGGGAAGAAGGGCCTTTCCCTGTGTACAATATTTTCTTTATTTTTTCAATAAAACTATTGCAAACGAAAATCAGATGTGACTATTCAAATGGTAAACACTAGTGAGGGAGGTATGCCATGCTGGAAAAGAAGTTATTGAGGAAAATTGCTTGTACTACTGAAGAGAGAGAGAGCTGCTTAGAATATGTTGCATGCCAGAGATGAGACTTAAAAATGAAATACACCTTTAAGCATAACTTAAATAGTTTGTGTTCTTGCTGAAGGACTCTGGAGGAATATTACTGTAACAAATTGCTATTTTAATTCTTGGATAGCAGCCAGGTATAGGTCAGACATGAAATTTTTCTATTAAAATAACCACTAGCAAGGGAAAAAGAGAAGCTCATGCCTAGAGACACACATATACACATATCATACTGTATGTAACCCAATGGTCATTACTTCATGGTGACCAGACAAGGCAACGTGTGACAAAAAGCACCCAGGGTCTCTTAACTACTGAGTGATAATAATGTGGTACCTAGGATTACTGATGCTCCTGTAACAGATATTTCCCCATGAACTATTTACTGCTATCTTGGGCTATGATACTTCCAAACATTCAGGAGAGTTCGGCCACCCAGTGCAGCTCATGGAGTATAGTCACACACGGCATGCAGCAGCCCAGGGAACCAAAGGAATCCAATCCCAGGTAGGCGACCCTGCCTCCTAGCAACCCTCTTCCAATGACATGTGGCAAATCTCTCCCCTGAGGGTTGATGTAATAGATATCAGGGACTAGTTATTGATTGAAAATGGAAATCAGAGTGATTCAACAGCTGCTTTTCTTTTCATATTTTTTTCCCATTTAAGCCAAAATGATTTTGATTTTGTTGAATTAAATAGTATAGGAACCAATCTTCTGCTGTCACCTGCAGTGCTTTTGTTAGATTAATGATTATCAACAGGTAGTAGACTGGTGTTCATTAGAGTAATATTAGGTATTATAAGTAAAAAAAAAAAAGGTATTAAGCATTAAAATATATCCTTGTGGCATCAATCTCTGTCTTTGTCTAGAAATGTATCATTTAGCTGACTCACTGATGCTGGGTTGTATATAAAACTTACTAATCTCTTAGGAAGAATTTGAAATTCCCAGAATTTATAACCCCAGTGATGGGGCATGTTACAAAATGTGGAACTGTTGTTGACTATTGTTACTGGGCTTAAACTGCCACCATGCAAGATAAAAAATAGGATAGTCTCGGGTGCCTGGGTGGCTCAGTCGTTAAGCGTCTGCCTTCGGCTCAGGTCATGATCCCAGAGTCCTGGGATCGAGTCCCACATTGGGCTCCCTCCTCAAGGGGAAGCCTGCTTCTCCCTCTCCCACTCCTGCTGCTTGTGTTCCTGCTCTCGCTATCTCTGTCTCTGTCAAATAAATAAATAAAATCTTAAAAAAAAAATAGGATAGTCTCTCTGGCTATTCACAAAAGTTGCAATATAGTAAGATAGTCATGTTTTTGTGTCTCTTGAATATCAGCTGAGCCCCATGATTAAATCAAAGTTTGCAATCCAGTAGCCAGTGGGCTAAGATCTGCTTTGCTTTTAGTAACTTGCCAACTTCTAAAATAATCATTTACATTCATCTCCAAATCCCAAATTCTACCTTCTCATGAACAGATCAAACAATCTGGCCACAGTAGAGCCATATGCCCACATAAAAATTATTGGCTGAAACTCCATGGTGGCATATACTTTTAGAAAGGGCATATTAGCTTCCACTTCACTATGAGCCCGTCATTCCTTATCACGTCACATGTGTTGGTTGCAATTTACCATCAGACTAGTTTGATCATTTGATCATTTGACTTACTCATTTGACTTATTCATGATCATTTGACTAATTCATATCCTCTGTATGGCCTCTAAAACAATTGATTATTTGACTTTTTCATGTTCTCTGTATGGCCTCTAAAACAATCAAATTCCAAAGCCTGGTTTAGCTTCTTATTTCTTCTATACCTCCACAGGCAGTGCTTTTTCAGGCCACAAGAGTGTATTCAGTTGATTAGATATCCTGAGTCCTAAAGAGTGATTTTAAAGGAGTAACTTACGCTCTCAAACAAGTCAGACACATTTAATTATAACTCCTAATGTTATCACTCTAGACATGCTAGTAGCTTGTTGATCTCAATAATTCTGTCAATTAGAATTGGAAATGTTAAGCATTTTGAAAAGAAACATGCCTGCTAAAGTGATAATGCCAATCTGATGATAGTGGATTAAGGAAGGTGTTATTGGTGGTCTTTCCTAGTGTAGGCCCTGGGTCCTCCCCATTTGCTCATTAGGCTCCATTTCCACCAAGCCCTTTTCTTATTCCCCTAACATGTCAAGTTCATCCCATTTTAGGACTTTTGCACTAGATGTTCTTTTTCTGTGAAAATAGCTCTTCCTTTACATCCCCTCTAGATGATTTCTGCTCATCATTGTGTTCTCAGCTCCTATGCTCATTCTAGTGTAACACATATATGCCACTCTGTCCTACCAGGTTTAATCACATCATCTTGTTTTGTTTTCTTCAAAGCATTTTTGATTTTTGGAATATACATAGTTTATGTACTTGTTTATTTTATTATTTGGTGTTGTCTCTCATTAGAATATAAATTCTGTGAAAACAAGTATTGTTATGAAGTGATACTCTATTAAATATAGGGTGAATGTGTGAATGAGTGAATGAATGACATGGTGCATTATGACACTGAAATGGCTCTGTGGTAGAAAAGGGAGAAAGATGACTGAGAATAGGTCCTCTGTTATAATACTCTAGAGCTATACATTTGTTAAATCCACAGATCTAAGCATAAGACCAATTACACATGGGTAGTTTTTGTCACTCAAAGTGCTATTATTTAAACTGCTTATTAATGGACTCTGACAAGACATGCAGTGTGTACCAGAAGGCAAATCCACACACTATTTCCTTATTGAGAAAGTCCTTCTATGAAAAAAATGTCAGCTGAACATGACAGTGTGCCTAGTGTTGTAATTTATATCCCAGCACCATCTCATCACATTGCAGACCGTAACAGTTTTCAGATTGCCATCTACCCAAGGACAAAGCTCTATGTAGTCTTGACTTAGGTATATATATATATTTAAAAACAAAATACCACTTGAATCATGAAATGGATCTCATGAGAGGAAATACCTTCACAATGAGGAAAAGTATTTTTTCATGAGACTAAGTTACTTTATGAACCTATTATACTTTCCATGGATATAAGCCCTTTATTGAAAGGAATGGTAAATTAAAGAGATTGGGCAGAAAAACGGGTGTGTGGGGAGGGGGCAGGGAAAAGAAGTCACTTAAGAAATATATAAGAGCATACTCAAAGTAAATAATGAAAGGAATTGATTTTGACTGTAGTAATTTTCAGAAGGCATATCATGAGTAATTTTGTGGCTTCGAAAAACAGTATCTGAATAATAGTTGAGAGCTGAATCTGAAATATATTTTCCATACATGCTTCTAACAAAGTAATTAGATGAATTATTTTATGTGTTTCAAGAGTGTCAGAAAAGACAATTTTAATTTTAACTTCAATAGAAAACCAAAATTTATTAATAGAATTATAATAAAGCTCAACACATTATTCTTCTTTGGCCAACTCTTATCACTTGACTATTTTTATAGCAGAGTAACTGTGTAAGTAAGGCTTGCATAATTCAATCATAGTCTGTTTTTAACTTAGCCATGAGTATCTTATCAATTGAAGATTCTTCAGGGTGGCCTACTGAAATGGAGTGGCCTAAAAATGAAGGTTGGTTGGTTGGTTTGTTTCTCCTTTCCATTTTGTATTTGCTCTGGTCTTTTGGATAACTGTGAAAATCTTTTCAGCAGGTAAATAATCTCAGAGGTCAGAGAGGAATTAAGGACTTGGAAAACTAGGTAGATAGGACATTTCCAAATACAAGTAATAAATGAATGAGGGTACAATCAAATAGACTTTTTTTTTTTAATTTTTATTTATTCATTTGAGACACGGGGATACAGAGAGAGAGAGAGCATGAGGAGGGAGAGAGGCAGAGGGAGAGGGAGAGGCAGGCTCCCCGCTGAGCAGGGAGCCTGATGTGGGGCTCGATCCCAGGACGCTGGGATCATGACCTGAGCCGAAGGCAGACGCTTAACCATCTGAGCCACCCAGGCGCCCCTCAAATAGACTTTTTAAAGTCAATTCCTTTTTGAGAAATAGATTATCTAAGTGAATTCCCCTTTTACCATTAAAAGCCAGCTTCCACATAGGTCTGATCCATTCATTCACTGGCCACTAAATGGCATTGACAAATTACACTTTCTAATCACCCAGCACTGGCAATGATAAATCTCTTAACTTTTGGCTTTGTAAGGAGATTGGATTTGGTGAAGTAGCTGCTGCCCCAACCATATCCTTAGAGATCTAAGCAATCCAACTCTCTACCACTGAAATAATAGTTTTCTTTTATTCAGAGTGCTGATGAAGCCAAACCCAATGTTTTGATTTCAGAGAAAGTAGATTTAATTATGGCCCCTGAGCATATTAGACCCCAGTTAGCCATTGGGGCGGGGGGAGAATGCATTCCACTGGTTGCAAAGAGTATTAAAAGTATGCATGTTTCAGGACAAATTCCATTGATTTGTCTAAAACAACCAGTGAAAGCCACCCTATGCTACTTTCCTGCTGGTATTAGACAAATGTCTTCAACCCTTTGAATCAAGAAGAGAATCCAAGTACAGTAAATTCACACTTGTTCTCCCTTTGCCATCTTTGAAGTACTCTTTTCATAGATTTTCCATTTCATTCCATGTCCTGACCTATGAAAGGAAGAAAATCTGTAGAGGCCTCGATGAGGCAGAGCAACTCCCTCTTGATTTACATGGTGAGATGGAGTCAGACAAAACAATTAAGGCAGTACAATTTTCTTCTTGCAGTAGTCAACAATAACTGATGCAAGATATTTGGTTTTCAAGTTCTGCTGGTTTTCTGTCTCCTTTGTGTATTGGTTTCACATGTAGTGGCTGAATATGGAATTCAGATCTAGCAGTAGTATGATAAATTGCTATACCATGGAGTCATTATCCTTCTCCACTAGAACTAATGGGAAGTAGCCACAGGAACTCAAAATAATACTCAGCCAACCAGTATCATGGTCAAAGTATGCACTGAAAATGTGAATTGCTTTTACTTTACCTTTATAAAATTAAGATACTATGGAACATCCCTGATATAAGTTGGAATTTCAGCATGACTTTAGGATTACGGCAGAGGGCAGTTTTAGAAATTTGTATTTCAGGAGGTAGAATTAAAATAGAAGTCTCTTTAACTACATAAGTGCCTATTAATATTTTTTTCTACTTGACACATTCAAAAAAATTTTTTTAATTACACGTATGTGAATCTCCACCCCTTAAGTAGCCTTTCACATTTAACATATTCCTATTATAAAAGCAAAAATAACTTTTGCATTTCTTTCATATTCTTGCATAAATATAGTCTCTTTGTTTTCATTAGAAAAAAATACTGTTTATATTGTATTTTAGAGAATTAGACAGGGATGTATGTTTTGAGCAATCTTAAGACAAGGTTAGTGGCTAATTAAGTGGTAAATTAAATAGGCCTCAGACTTGGGTGGCAGCATCGGAAGTCTGGACTGCTTTTCCATTACACTTCTTTAAGAAGAACAATATAGGTAAATGTAAGAGAGAACATTTTGCTTTGGCTGACTGTTGGACTGCCTCTGTTTCTAAGACATTTATTATGTTTGCCTTTTCTTTTCTCTGAGTGTAGGAATGTGTGACGGTGAGAGTGTGTTAGCCGTGTAGTTTTGATTTAAAGCACGGTGGATAACAGCAGGCTTGGTTTTATATATGAGTGGCCCCAGCAGGTGATGAATTGTTTTTGACTTTCATCATTTGCCAATAAATAAGAAAATTGAGAGATTTATCATGTAGGTAAAAAACTCTGGCAACATTCTCTATCATGTAAAATAAAATTTAATAAAATAACATTTTAAAAAATGCATGCAATCACTTGCCTTACTCTTATAGGCTGTAAATTCTGGAACCTAGTAGTCTTTACAAAATGAAGGGTGGGAGCCAGGGAATGGACCTGCTTGTCCAGCATCAGGGTAGTGACCATTTTGCACAGCTGGTGGATTTGCAGCGTTGAGTGGCCATCTTTGTGTCTGATTCCCTGTGACCCTTTTATTAAGCACCTAGCTGTGCTCAATAGCGAAATGGATTCTAATTGCTTCACAGCAGGTTAAGTGATTTAACCTGAAGCAAAGCAATAGTTTTTTATTTGAAATTGCCAGCATATTCACGTTGACTCCCCTCTACCTCAAAAAAAAAAAAAAAAGAAAAGAAAAGAAAAAAAATCACCACCTTGAAAAGAGAAAACATTACCAAAGTTAGTACTTACATTTTTTTCTTTTTCTTTTTTTTAAGATTTATTTATTTGACTGAGAGAGACACAGCGAGAGAGGGAACACAGCAGGGGGAGTGGGAGAGGGAGAAGCAGGCTTCCTGCTGAGCAGGGAGCCCGATGCGGGGGCTCCATCCCAGTACCTACATTTTTTTGTCTCATCATAAAACAGAGGAACACAGGACAATGTGTCCAGAGATAAGAAAATGTTAATACTGGAAAGAGCCTTAGCAACCACCCAGTTCAGTGTTTAATTTTACAAATGTAACAGTGATTTGAATTTATTTATATTTATTCATTGACAATATAGAAGTTTCCAGAGCTGTGTGGCAGCAAGTAACTAATTTTGAATGGAAGCAAAGCTTTGTTTAAGATAAACACAAGGCTAATTATTTTGGATTTCTCTCTTCAAATATGTATTGAGCTCCTTCTAAGTACTAGTCACTGGGATAGATCCCATGGGGTGTGGAGAAACAAACCAGACATGGTGTCTGTCTCAAGGAGCTCACAGGCCCATTAATGTCATGCTAAGGACCAAATGTCTGACTGGCACATGGGCAGGAGGAAATCATATTAAATATTAATATGTGTCTTATTTTGGATCAATTTGATATTCTTCTAACCTTGAACTTCCAGAGGAATTATCACGTTTTGAAATGGTGTTCTTTGGCTCTCTGCTTGAGTTCACATAATTTTTCCATTTTTCCCCTTTCCTTTCTCTTTTCCCAATATTTGTTTGGATGAAGCAAAAGAAATAGGCAAAGACCCGATTGTAAGAAATAGAATTACCTCCCTACTCAGATTCAGGATCATGTGATGAACTGGGACTATTCTTTCTCCACTGTGTGTGTCTATAGAAAATCCTGTCCTTAGTTCAGGTGCTGAGAACATGTTCTCATTTCTTATACTTTCCTACCATCTGTTATCCAATAAAATTTTTTAACATTCTGAATATAGTTTGGGGAGAATCAGGTTAGCAAACCCTTTTTTTTTTTTTTTTTTTTTTGGTCAAGAAGAATCCTAGTCAGTACCAATTATAATAGGAAAAAATAGTATAATTTAATTAGAAGTACAAAAATCTTTTACTTTTAAAACTTCAAATATTTGTGAACCCCTCCCACATAACACAGTCACAGTCCTACTTCTGATCTCTGGCTTAAATTCTCCAGACACACACACCTTGGCAAACCCTACACATGAATTAATCACTGTATACAATTGTAATGTTTCTGTCTCTCTCCCAGGCCCTTTTCCACTCCTGGCTGATAAGAATCTCTAATGTGATGTTGTAAACGCTCCATTTCTATACTTAGTCTAAATAGGAAATAACATTTACGTCTATTAGCATCCACAGAAACATTTGTCAACAACAACTTGGAGAATAACATAACTTTTTTAAGTGCACCCATCTGGGAAAGTTTCCAAGTTGGGAGATACCCAAATTGGCAAAGATTCTAAGAAACTCATTCATATGCACTATACATGACAACAATTTCTGGACTTCTTTTATATTTCCAGCTATTAGATTTGGAAGTGCTGGAGATAAGACAAAAAAAATCTACACATACATACATACAACCATACACAAATATACACATACATACAACCATAAAATAAAGTAAAATGTATGAAAGTTCTAATAGGATAGCTCTGGTAAACTCAGAGCAAGGGAAAGGTCAAGATCACCCTTTGTGTTTAGTCAACTCATCTTCAAGCCTGGCCCACTTATTCAAGGACAAATGAAAACTACTATAAAACCATTCGGGGTCTACCTCAAAAACTGATCCTTTTTTATCAAGGACTCTCCAGAAATGCCACAGTGTTGTCTGCACTTATACAATATAAAAGAACATACATAGGATTTCTTTCTTTTTAAAATTTGAAATCCTTCTGAATTTTGGTTTTCATTTTCTGTTACTTATCTTACTATTTCAAGCACAGCTCTCTACTGATGAACTGTTCAGTAATTTTTTCTCTTCATTCACAAAACTAATGCCATCTTTGTGTATGTAAGAAAGCCACATGAGTTTTCTACATTTTCAATTTTGCTTTTAGTAAATGCATACTGGAATGCAAAGTTCTTTATTCAATTGGTAAATGTTGACCTTTTTTGTGAAATTGGTTCTGAGAGTTCTATAATTTAGACCTGTATTTATTTGACACATTTGGTAAGTCCTTTAGCTGATGTTTTGAAAAATATCATGTAAGAGTAGAATTTTACTTAGCATCAGATTTGAATGAAATAAAATTCATTCAGTAAAATTGTTAATAATTATCAAGTGAACTCAAGCCGACTATTTGTCAAGCTGATCATTTAAAATGAATCTGTACAAAGGGGAATATTTATCCTTAATAGTCATTGCTTCAGAACTTAAGTCAACAGGGTCATTTTACCTAAAATTACTCATCCTTTAATTTGAGCTTTTATGGAATTGTACCATTCTATGTCTAGACACCAGAAAGTGATATAATCTTTGCCACCACAACAACCATTTCTAATTCTAAGCACCTATTCTAAAATAACCAGTTTGTAAAGTTCTCTTTTAGATAAATTCAACTTTTCTTTCTTGTAATTTATCACTGGTTAATATGTTTTGGTATTTTTAATTAAAACATATTAATATTGACATCATTAGTCTACCATTTCAGAGCTTCAAATTTGGAGCTAAATGCATGGGATCCAATTCCAGATTTGCCATTTAACTAGCACACTTAACTAGTGTGATCAAGGCAAGTTGCTTAACTATAGTTTTCTCATCTGTAAAAAAGAAATAACAGAAACCTCAGAGAGTTGCTATTAGAATCAAATGGATTAAGATGTGTAAAGCATTTTAAATAGGGTTAAGTTATCAAGACTATTATCATGACTTGTAAAATACAGCATTGGCTCCTCTTATAATTTAAAAATAAATTTTCATTACCTTGGAAAAAGAATAAATAAAAGATAACTCTTCATCCTGTATATTTTCTATATCAGTCCAAAATTGTCCATAAATGCAAATGTTGAAATATAAGTAACCATTATGAATGGTGAGTACTATGTGTGTGTGGGGGGGGTGTGTGTGTGTTCCTTTTTAATGAACTACTCAAAGTAAGAAAGATATATTTATGATCTGAGATGTTTGATATGTTCTTCCTAATAATTAGACTGATATAATTTCAGAGTTGGTAGTCTAACTACCATAGAGGTCATCAATTCAACTAGTTACTCTGATGGTTTAAACTGTACTGAAAAAAGAGTGTCCTTATTTATAGGGTCCACTTAACTAATATTGGTGTGACAAATATGTACCACATATTGAACTATATACCAGCATTGTGCTGGGTGATCAGGAATGAAAGATGAATAAAATATGCCTACCTATGTTAGGGGAAGGTGCCTATAGTCTCTTAGTCATTGGCTTACTCAGTGCAACCTTATGCCTTTAATCTGATCTTTCTCGAATATCACTGTTGCTTCCCCAGCCTCCCAGATTCTTACCTGGAAAACTAGCTTAAAGTTAGAAGTCCCATCTAGAAATTAGAATTCACAGATCATTACAAAATATTGATGTTACTTTGGAGAAGAAACACACACACACACAATGAATCTTGGATACTGTGTATAATCTAATAAAATGAGTATGGAATTTTTAATGTGAAAGCTTTTCTTAGTTTTGGTACTTATTCACATATTTTTATATCCCTGTCCCATTTTACTGTTTTTATATTGAAAGACAGAATACATGTTTATATTCAAAGCAGAGTAACCAAATTAAATTTACTGGTTAATCACCAGGGGAAGATGTGGTGAAAGAAATATAAATAACTAAGAAATGAATTAATAAAGATAAACTATCAGTGTATTATCATTTCTGCATAAAAATTTAAATTTCTTCCTATAGATTTACTCATGAATATATTGAATATGTTCCTTTTCAATATCAAGTAAGACAATTCAGACTGGCAAAAATTATATAATGCACTTACTATATTTTAAATTTTTCTGCAAAGGACTTAGACAAATTCAGTAATTATTAATAAAAATGTTCTGTCTTCTACTAAAAAACATACTAAATCTTGTTTTTTGTTAATATAGATTAAATCTTGTTAACTTTTCAAAACAAACTATTAAAACTAATCCTGTCCTTCATATAATCTCATATTCTCATGATAATTAACAGTTTACAAAATTATATAGGACTTCTCATATAAGGGAACCAAAATTAAAATTCATGGCATGGTACAATTTTTTTAATTCTAAGACCATATTTTTATATTTTGATAAGACTCTCCTGGAAAAATCTAAGCACCCAGAGGATAAAGAAATATATCTAGATTAATAACAGATGTCTTCATCCAATAGTAATGCAGAACACTATTGGTTCTCTAAAGGTTTAAGTTAGAAACAAATTTAGTCAAATGACTATTCATCATCACCACAACTTTCTACAATTTTTAACATATTCTGAATATTTTGGATATTTTTATCAATTTTATTTTTTCTAGTATATGTTCCCATTAAAAAATTGCACAAATTCCAGCACCTGGAAAATGTAATAATATTAATTATAATGATGATGATGTTAGGGGACTTAAGTAAAAATTATGGATTTCAGGGGCAAAAACTCACAAACTATTTCCAGTGTTGTACCCAAATTATTCTTGATAGCCAGGTTATCTTCCTTTTTTTAATTTAATTTTATTTTTTTTAAGATTTTATTTATTTATTTGTCAGAGAGAGACACAGAGAGAGGGAACACAAGCAGGGGGAGTGGGAGAGGGAGAAGCAGGCTTCCCGCAGAGCAGGGAGCCCAATGAGGGGCTCAATCCCAGGACCCTGGGATGGATCATGACCAGAGCCCAAGGCAGTCGCTTAACGACAGAGCCACCCAGGCATCCAGCCAGGTTATCTTCCTATAGGTATGAATGTGAGTTATAGAAAGAGATTTTAGAAGCCATCAAATAGAATCATGAGGAATTTTTTAGAACCAAATGCCTATTATAGGTTAATAGATTAGCCCATCTCATTTATTTTGCAGAGCATGGAAATTTGTTCCAGAAAAAGGACATGACTTGATCAAAGGCACAGGACAAATGAAAAATAGAGCCAGAAAGAGAGCTGAACTATCATGACACCCTAGCCAAGAATTATCTTTTATCTACTTGCTTCCATTCATCTTCACCGGTAGACTCTTTCCAAGAATAGTCAAGACTGCTTTTACTTTTCACCACTGTATTCTCAGAGTTTAGTATAGTTTTGGGGACATTTCAAGTACTTAATAAATAATTGTTGAATGAATGTAAGAATTTAAAAAAAATGAATAACTACATAACCTGGGAGAAAATTCAATTTGTTACGAAGCCACGGTCTTTCTACCATATTTGGATGCTAACTTTAGTTTGAATTCACACCAGCAGGGCTTATTAGTAGCCTATAGGTTAAAATTTATTTTATTTAGTATTACAATATTTGATACGCTTTGCCTAGCATCATCAAAATTGAATATTCAGTTGCTCTTTTTGTGCTTCCAACTCTATTCATTTAAAATTATCCTCTGTGTGACAGTCTTTTTTTTCTAGGGCTGCTACTACTTGGCTTTTACAAATTAAGTCGTAGATTTGTCTGAATTTTAATTGATCCTGAATATATTTTTTCCCTAAAATAAGGTAGAACCACTGATAGAAGAAGTATGTTCTATGGAAAATAAGTTGCTGGTGTTTCACTAAATAATTGGGAATACTTGCCAAGCTTTAAGTTAAAAAAAAATATGGGAAGGCTTTACGGATGATGTGGCAGCATATTGGGAGAGAGGGAGGGAGGAAGAGAACCACACTTTAGTTTTCAGAGATGCTTGTTATATATTTCACTGGCTCTGTTTTATCTACATAACTTGGGTCTTCTGATTCTCTTTCTTTTTTGTGTGGATAATTGCTTTGTTGTTAGTGCTTTGACACTGAGTGACAGTGCTTTTGGGTGATTGACAGCCAAATCTATTGGCAGACGATAGTCCTCATCCACGGAGAGGTGCTTTCTTTCTGCCTAGTGACAGTAAGAGCTTCTAAGTTGACAGAGGAGGTCTCATCCCTCTCAGAAGAGAGACAAAAGCAAAGCAGGTAGAGTAAGATTTCTGCCAGAATAAAAACATTTATTTAATTTGCTATAGAGAGAAATACAACAGGCAGTGCCTATAATGAGTGCACGTTAAAACAAATCATTTTATTTATGTGTGTTGCCTATGGAAAATTTTTATCACTTAGGAAGCTATCAAGGTCTTTATATCTTGCTTTTGGAATCACTGCAAACCAAAAATAAATTATTTTTCTTTCAGTGCAGTTTATTAAAAGGAGACAATCAGGAACAGAGTAGAGAGAGGATGTGAATGCAATTTTGTTATATTTCAAGTCACTGAATTAAAGCCATGTAAGTAAAAATATCCCTAACAATGGTTAGTAGAATTATGTTTCTAAATTTTGAAAGATATTTTTTTGCCAAGTGATTTGGAGGTATAGGCCAGAGAATCTTGATTTACCATTCATAATTTGCAGTTGAAAATTACATAATTTGACATTAAAAGGCATCTTCTTGTCTTGAGATAGGAGTTAACCATTTAGATTCTAAACCACCATCTGTGCAACAGTTTGCATTTATGAAACCTTGAGAAAAGAAGACATAGGGAAGGCGATTGCCCATCTGTAGAGAGAGGACTCCTTGAGGATTGGAACTGTGTCTTGAAAGATCTTATTCATCATTCAGCGTCTTTAAGTAGAGTTGGGGGTATTTGTGAATCTCTGGAAATAGTTTGTAAATTTTTGCTTGCATGTGCAATTTTCTATTGAGTAGATTTGTATTTTCATTGAATTCATAACACTTAGTCCATAAACTCAAGGAAAGAATCCCTCCTCTGGTAACATGATAAATATTGCATCATAACCACCATTTCAACTATTAAACTTTTGTTTGTTAAAAATAAATAAATAAATAAAAGTCTCAGTATCTAGGAGAGTGAGTGACAAAGGATTGAAACTCAGTAACTTGTTGATTGACTCAAGGTTGAGTCTTCAAATATTAAAATGATCAATCTTAAAGTAGAATAGCCCTTTTAGAGAAGACTGAACAGGAAGTCAGTCATGGGATGACAAATTTTTGCCCCAAAAGTAGAAAGGCTTTCTAACAGGAGCCTCTAGGAATAGAGTGAACTGCCCTGGAAGGTAATGACTATAGGTTTTAAGTAATGTTTAGTTTTATTTGGTAACATGAACTATATCTTAGTAGAATTTCTGCCATGTGCCTGGAACTACTTAAGATAAATTAGATACATCAGTGAACAATCTAAACTAGGTCTGTGTCCTTATGGATGTTACATTCTATTGGTAGAGATTGACAGTAAACAAATAAATTATTAAATAAGTAGTATTATATTGTACAGCAATAAGCACTGTGTTGAAAACAAAAGACAATGCTATAATAAATAATTTCAAAGAACTCTGATTTAAATGGCCTCTTCAGTGAAGTCCTTAGGTGGTATCTGTGACAAAATCTGAATGACAAAATGCACCAGTCACTTGACTACCTGGAGATTAACAAGGATCTGCCAAGGACTTTGCAAAAGAGACTTTCTGTAGGAAGGAAACAGACAAAATGGCCCTCTAAGGTCCCTTCCAACTCAGTAGTATAATATTGGATATGATCTCAACTTCTAGATTTCATCATCCATTGGCTCTCTTATGGTCTCCTTAGTGAGACAGAACTTATGAATAATTGAGTTGAAATGAATAGATAAATTGGTTTCTTCAACTGAACAGTATCACCTACTGTGAAAATTCAACTGGGAATGATGAATGATGATAGTGTTGGCTATCCTAATTGTCAATATATGATCCAGATTCACTTATCTGATACTTTTAAAATTTCTTTCTTTGTTCTTTTTGTTGCTCCAACTGGCTCTATCACAGCTACTTATCAATTTTTCATTCATATTTGTCTCATCAGTGAATTGCTGGAGGTTTGTAAGCGTCCCTTTTGACATGTTGCCCAAACAGAATGTAAATCATAGTAATGTGTTCTTTAAATTAAATTAGTATCGGGTCCATGGTCAGGGTGCTGCCATTTGCTGGTGTCTCAGGGTGTTTCTGAGATGGCTCCATGCCTACTAGACCCTGAAGAGACTGGTGAAAAAGAAGACATTAAAATATTTTCAAAAAGTAAGACTTCTGAAATAAACAACACATATTCATTTATTATTTCAATTAAAGGTTTTCCTAGCAACACATTTTCAGTGTTCTAAGCTTTTCCTAGAAGGAGTCCTATAATATATAGTGTAGTTCTCATTTTTTGTTTGTTCTTCTTTTTTTTTCCCTAAACATATCTATTCTTACAGTGACTAAAATACCATGCTTCATGTATAGGTCTCAAACATGAGTAGAAAACATTCCCTGCTCACAAATACCCAACGATCTACTGTGTGAGGGTGAAGGATGGACTGTGGGTGAAGTCTGTGCAAGATGCAAAATATAGGAAGTAGGGAGGCAAAATAAGAGAGGTAAAACCAAAACAAAACAATGGATCTCACAGCCTTGTGGCCTGAATGAGACAAGCTTTCTTTAATGTAATAGCATTTAAACTGGACTTTTAAGGAAGAATTGCAATTTCAACAGACAGAGATAAAAATAATAATAATAATACACAAGTGGAGATATAGGGTACTGGGGAGGCCGAAGGAAATAATAGTATCCATATAAAGTAGATTTCGTGTGGAGGAGTGAAGCCAGAAATTATTGTAATTATGACTATTTTGGTTGTAACGATCAGAAACATCTTAAAACTGGTTAGAGTAATGCTTTTTATGTAAGGATAGAATTAGCAACTTTATTGACATCAAGGACAGGAAATGAAATACAGCTGAGCTCATGGGTCCAGAACGGCAAAAGCAGGAGAAATGGAGGCTGTCCCATGCCGTTTCATAACTGATAGGCATGGAACACAAAGGAGAGGTGGGAGTCAAAGATAACACAAAGCTTTTGAGATGGGTGAGGGAATTCAATATCCTGGTAGAGAGAGCACTCAATAAAATTACCTACTCTTAACTGACTGCCTGACAGACTGAAAGATTTCTTTCAAAAGGAAGAACATCATACAGACTTTTGACATCAGATTTTGATATTTGATCCCAGGTTGTAGGAGTCAACTTTCAGCCATTTAGTAGGGATTTTAATAGGAAAGACTGCATTGCATTTCCTGATGAATTGTAATGTTTGGTATTCTAATGTTATGTATATTTCTGAGTTTACTAAAAACTTTGATGTGTTTTTATATACACATGCATTTTATTCTCATGACACTGAGATTGAGTAGGTAGGCAGTTTACACCTGAGGATACCAAGGCTCAATTATTTATCTAAAGTTTAAAATTTTACTCTATTAGAGAGAAGATATAACCTAAGGGTCTTAGACTGTAAGTCCTCTGACTTTTCTAGACAATCCAATAGTGCTGGTGTAAAGCACAAATCTCTTCCAATTCAGTGTTGTTTTTCTAATGTTCCTTTGCCTTAAGTGTCTTCCTATTTAGTAATTCACACTCCAGTAATTCTGTGTGAATTATAAAACACACAATTGAACTGTCCCACAAGATAGGACTAAAATCTGATGACAGGAGCCATCTCCCTCAGGACTAATATGGATTATTTTAATTCCTTCTACTGGAATTAATGAAACTTAAATGGCATATGCCTTATTATAAAAACCAAACCAAACCCAAACCAAGTGAAAACTAAAAATTTTCACTACTCATTAGATATTCAATTTAGCTCAAACCTTGTAAAGTAACACTGGGTCAAATCTTAGGTCATAAATTGATATGAGAGCATGTGCCTAAATTTAAATTACATAATAAGCAGAATTGAAGTTCAGCCAGTACAGATAATAGACATATTCTATTGCTCTTTGAGTCATCATTTCCTCTGGCTTGGTGATGCCTAAGCCTGTTACGTTTTTAATTATCTTCAATATATCTTTTAGTTATTAATGATAACTAATGCATTTTTAGGTATAATTTCAAACACAAGGATTTCAAGAAATAACTATGTTACCAAACTGGAATTATATATATTTAATTAAAATTTGTGCTTTGGAAAACTATTTACTTTGGTTCCCATACACCTGAAACATAGATAGACTGAAATTTTAAGTTTCTATTTCAATGCATTCTACTTCTGTCTTCATTTATCCAGAGATGCTTTTTAGAAATTAATTTCACTAGAATCTCAGGCCAGGAAAATAAGCAGAAAAACTGTGCTTATGAAAGCTTATTTATTTAAAAAAAAAAAAAAAAGAAAGAAAGAAAGAAAAAAAATCCCAGAAGAAATGGACTACAAAACATAATACAATTTGCAGTGAAATACAAACACCCACTAATAGTATGATGCAAATCTAAGTTTGTTGACATGGAAAGATTGTGTATGTGCACACATATATGTGTGGATTTATGTGTGGATTTAAAATACCAAACTACAAAAGATTATGTTTAGAAAGTCCCATATTTGGGGCGCCTGGGTGGCTCAGTTGTTAAGCATCTGCCTTCGGCCCAGGTCGTGATCCCAGAGTCATGGGATCGAGCCCCGCATCGGGCTCCCTGCTCAGCGGGAAGCCTGCTTCTCCCTCTCCCACTCCCCCTGCTTGTGTTCCCTCTCTCGCTGTGTCTCTCTCTGTTAAATAAATAAATAAAATCTTTAAAAAAAAAAAAAAAAAGAAAGTCCCATATTAAACACTGTGTTTACCCACACATGTGCTCACACACACACAAAAAAGGCAAAGAATATTTAATATTTTATTAAGGTTCCATCATATAAATAAATTTGGTATAAATTTGGGGACTTTTTCCCCCTTTTTCTACTTTTTTGGTTCCTAAATATTTTATACAGATTTTATGAGATTAATAAAAGTTATATTTAAAAAAAGAAAAATGTGAAGTCTTTCTTTCTTTATTTAAGATGATCTTCAAATCTGATTCCTTTGCCTCTTGGTGATCATCTCTTTGCCCAACCAAATTCTAGCAACCTTGTGCTGTATCCCTTCTTTCCCTGTTCACTATCCTTAATTTCACTTTCACCCTCATTGATAAGTGGATATGGAAACTAACATCATCATTTACTAAGATGCAGGCATCTGTACTATGTGATTTCAATTTCAGTTGATTTATATCAGGATTTTAAATTATTATTATTATTGTTATTATTTCAGAAAGCAACTGACTTACTGAACCAGTGAATTAGGGGTGACCTTAGAATGCACAAATCACCCACTTAATAAATATTTATTGAAGTGATTTTTATGATAACTTGTTGAAAATTCTGTTTCAACTCTTCAGTACTTAATCTGATTCAGTATATTCTATTCTCTTTTGAAAATGTAAGGCCTTGTTACTATCTCTACTTCCAGTTTTCCTTTCACTTCATTTTTATTATTCTCACAGTCTTACAATCTGTGTAGTTACTCTCTAAATGTAAGTCAGCAAATTTAATCTTTGTATGTTTAGAAAGCAGCCTCAATAGAGATTTTTCCCAGTAACTGAAAATACAGTAGTCAGAGGTTGGAAAATATTATCTTTAGGTAGATAAATGTGAAAGTTACGATTTTGCTTCAGTTTTATCAATTTTGAAATACCTAGTGCATTGTTGGGGTTATATAAATATTAAATTCTAATTGTATTGACAATACCTACCTAAAAGAATCCTTTCCAGATAGGTTATGTAAATAATGATTCATTAGAGCAAATTAAATAAATTTGGATGTAAATTTTATAGAGTCCTTGAACTGTTTGCTGGAGATTAGTGCTCTGCTGAACACATCCTCAGAGCCATGTATGTATGTGCGTATGCATACATACATGTACATATATATGTGTGTACATATACATCCATGTGTATATGTATATGCATATATATATGCATATAATGTTTGCTATCACTTTTTTATTTGACTTCTAATTTGCTATGTTTTACTTCATCATTGTATGCCTTAATGATTTCAAGTTCCTTCTTCCCCTTCAATCCCCTCCGGAAACTTTTTTTTTTTTTTTTGCCTCCATATGTCCCTTTAATTGCATCTTCACAGTAATCATGAGAATACCATGTGGAGATTTGTGAAAGATTTATTGGTAAAGATCAGATTGCAGGAAACCCATGTACAAGGTTCAGTCCCTACAAAGTAATGATGTTATTTAAGAGCACTGAATCTCTTCATACCCATCACTTTGACATATGCCACATTCCACTTGGTTGCAGCCTCCTAAAAGGGACTGCTAGAAGCAATGTCAGTGTTGGTATGGGCACATTTGTAAGTGACAGGACAATTCCTGTGCAAAGCCCGTAGGTCCTAAATGAAATTATTTTGAGGACTTTAGCAAATACCAAGCTTTTTGCAGCATGAAACCCTGTTTCTATAAAATCTTCCAAGTTCCCTAGCATTCTTAAATAGAATTTGGGCAGAATGGCAGACAGATGAGGTTAAATGAAAAGCTTAAATTTACTTCTTACACTTTGTAGTGGTTTTAATTTATCAAAGTTATATTTATTTATAAAACACTTTGGAAAGGCAAATCTATAAAATGCTAATTAGAAAAAAACCAAAGAAAAAGAAAAAAGAGACAAAGGAATATGACCATGCAAGTGACAAAAGAGAATGCCAAATAACATTAATTTAGGAAGCAATTCTTAATTTAATTAATGATAAGAGACATAGAAAACACTACGTAAATAAGTGAATAAACAAGATACTATATTTCCTGTGCATCAGACAGGTAACCATTTTAAAGTTTGAAAATATCAAGTATTGGCAATGATTGCAAACTCTCTGCTGTGGAAGAGTGAACTGGAATAACCACTTTAGAGAATAGTTTGGCATTATCAGTAAAATTGAATATGTACGTAACCAGAAATTTCACTTCCATGTTTATTCTTTAGAGAAATATTTACACAACTTTACAAGAGGAAGATGTACAGATATGTTTATTGTAACATGATTTAAAATAGCAAAAAGAGAAAGCACATAAATGTCCATAATTTGCATAATGGGCAAGTTAGTGTGTGTGTGTAAATGGGAAATTATATCTGTTAACAGAAAGGGATAGACAAGGAAACATACATACTGACAAATTTCAAAACCACAATTTTGATTAAAAAACAAGTTGCACACATATAGATAGACTCTAGAATTATAATGCTGAGTTATAAAGCAAACTAGAGAATAATGTATATGTTAGAATATTACTTATGTAAAATGTTACAAAACATACACACAGAATAGATCTATCATTTATAAAGATATGTATGATAATTTATAAACTTAGACTCTGCTACACCAATGATAATAACTGCCTCTGTGGGAAGGGCACAGGAGGATATGACTTATCTCAATAATATTTTATTTTTTAATAAAAAACATGAAGCTAACATAAAAAATGCTAGCAATGGTCAGTTCTAGGTATTGAGTACAAGAATTTTTATTATGTTAATTTCTGTTCTCTTATTAAAACTATCTCAATACCAAAGGAAACTCCATAACAATAAATTGTCTTACTGTTTTCAGTGTACTATACTAATTGATAACTTGAGCAAATATTTTCTCTTTAGCAGTGAGGTGTCATGGTTATATTTTTAATGCTATTTCAGAAAACAAAAAAGTTTTTTTTCCTATAAGGTTATGTTTATTCAGTGTGATTTTAAGACATTTAATTCTACTGTTATTGTGAGACACTGATTTGCAGATTCTTTGATTTCAAATGTCTTACATAATTTACCTACACAGATTATGGTTTAATTTTAATTGCATTTAAGACATAAGTTTTCCTAAAGCAACACTCAATATGCACCATCAATTATCTTAGAGAAAGAAACACAGAAAATATATTAATTATAGGTCACGACCCAGTAAATTATGAATTTCCAACCAGAAGTAAATTATTGCCACTAATTAGCTTTCTTGTTTGCCAGACTGGGTTAAAGTCTTCATTGCATTAGTCATTTCATAAATCACTTTCTCAACATGCAAATCTGGAAGGAATGAGAATTTGAAAATATGCTAACAGCTTACTAATATTCAGGCAACAGAGTTTTGTTGGACAGTTTCTTCCCTTGTCAGGAATATTTGATCAGTTCAGTGTGGAATATTTGGAGAAGATACCTTATTTTCTTTACTAATATAGATTGTTTAGATGTCATTTATTATTTGTCCCTCTAGCCAATTAAGGCTTGGGCAGACTGAGTCTATATTAAGTAAAAAAGAGAGTGCTTTTTAAATTATTATTTTAACTGTCTTATTGTTTAAATTCTTATTTTAATTATCGAAGTATAGTTGACATACAGTGCTCTGTTAGTTTCAGGTGTACAACATAGTGACTCGACAATTCTGTACATTACACAAGGCTCACAGTAATATGTCTAGTTACAATCTGTCACCGTACAACGTTATTACAATATTATTGACTATATTCCCTATGCTGTACTTCTATCCCTATGACTTATTTATTTTATAACGGGAAATTTGTACCTCTTACAGAATGGCTATTATTAAAAAGACAAGAAATAGCAAATGTTGATGTGGAAGTGGAGAAAAGGGAACCCTGTGCACTGTTAATGGGAATGTAAATTGTTGCAGACACGGTGGAACACAGAATGGAGGTTCCTCAAGAAATTAAAAACAGAAATACCATACAGTTCAGTAATTCCACTACTAGGTATTTACGCAAAGAAAACAAAAACTCTAATTTGAAAAGTGTTTATTGCAGTGTTATTTACAATAACCAAGATACGGAAGAGTGTAATGTTTTGAATGTTTTCCGGCTTCATAAACTTTTCACAAAATTGTGACATTAACAGAATGGGTTTGCTTTAAACTCTTCCTAATTTAAACAAGTGATTCCAAATTCTCAGTATAACTGCTATGAGTAATAGAAAATGTTCTAATCTCTTTGCTATTCTGTCATTTTTCCAATCTTTTCCAAAATTTGGAAAATATTATCTTTAGGTAGCTAAATGTGTTCTGCCTTCAGAGCATCTGTCTCTGTTCCTATTTCCATTGGCTCCCACTTTCTGATGTTTCAGCTAAATAATCTAACAACAAAATAATACTAATAACTTAATAAATATTAATGAACTATAATGGACAAATGTGCTTACTCATTTACATTCACAGAATAACATATTTGGAATGTGCATGATTATTTTTTTTTCCTGAAGTAATGTCTTAACCATCTTCCCACTTAAATATAAGCAACATGAGAGTAGGATATTATGTCCCTTTGGTTGACTAGTATGTCCCTAACACTGGTACAGTGTGTGGAAGATAACAGATGTTCTTCACAGATAAAGAATACAGTAACAGCAAAATATTTCAAGAAGAGAGAAAAGGGTGGGAGAGATTTTTGAAAAAGCCTGTTTTTCCCCTGCTTCTCACTTTGGGGCACAAGGAATGCCCCAAGCCAGGGTGTGTGGAGTTGATTTCATCAGCATTTTGATGGTAACCATAGCATTTAGAAATCAAATCAGCATACTTTGCACTCTAGGAAAAGGAAAATGCTATTTTGCTGATTAGCTATTTTCCCTGAGGAATCACACTTTTCAGGAAGCTTTGTCTCTCTTGTTTGATTCCTAAGATAAAGGTTAGTTCAACACTAGCATGAAATGAGGTATATTTTAGTAGTTAGGAAAACTTCAGGAAACTAAAACCAGGTCAGGCCCTTGGCAAAAGTAGGGTGAGATCTTGTCTTTAGCACTGCCAGTCATTCAGCCCTCACCCTCTCCCCAAACCTTACCCTCCCCAGTCAGATATCTAAAAATCTCTTTCAAGCCCTTAGTGTTCTCATGGCCCTTCAGAATATTACAATTTTTGATGAACTATTCTCCCCTCAAATCAACCATAAATGTTGAGCAGTAGCTTACAAGGTTATGCAGGATTGGGAAGATGGAGTTTCCTGTGTCAGTAAGAAGGTGGCAGACAATACTTTCTATGTTTTGCTCCTCTATTTCATCAATACTTTTCTAAGGTCCCCAGAAGCTTCCAGGCCACTTCATCAAAAGACCTCTTTTCTATCCACACTTTACCTGCCCCTTCTAAAAAAATTTTTTGTAGCTAAAGATGACGTCTGTAGCACTGCACTCTACTGATTTTCCTCCTGCCTCTTTGACTTCATTTTATGTTACCTTTTCTGGCTCCTCCTTTTTACCTAACCTCAAAATGTTGGGATTACTCAGTGCTCTCTGGTGTCTATATATTCTTCTATTTCTCTCCCCCCCACCTCTGCCCCAGATCTTCTCATCTTGCCCTGTGGCTTTAAATAAAATATAAGTGCATTAGATCCCTGTATTTCCCTCTCTAGCCAGCCTTGTCTTCTGAACCATGGAACTTTGTATCATTTTGCTCTCTTTGATAGTTCTTAGATGTCAACTGAGGTATCACAAATAATAACAGCTTCACAACTGCACTCATTCTCCCTCCTACCCCCCATAAACCTGTTCCTCTTCCTCTAATTTTTATGACATAAGCCTGGACGTCACTTCATGTTTGCCTCTTCCATATATGTAGTATCTGGCAATACCCTCAATAAATGTGTGTTGAATGAATAAGTGAAAAAGGAACCTACATGGGCATTTGAGCATCCCTGAAGTCATATTATTTAGCAATCTCCAGTTCCACCAATATACATTTAATTGAGTATTCGTCTTAGACTTTTGGTTTAGTGGGAAATGCAAAAGTTCGAGTGTGTTTTAAGCTAATAATGTCAGCCTTCCTTGGTAGAGTACTGTAATTAAACCATTTCATTTTATCCTAAATAACCTTGAGGGATAGGTATTGTTTTTCTCTCTCCTAGATGATGAAGATAAGACTTGAAGAGTTTATGTAAGTCTCTAAAAGGTACCCAGCCAGTAATCAACAGAGCTGTAATAGGAATGGAGATTTTTTTTTCTTTTTTTTTTTAACATATGATTCCAGGCCGTTGTAGGATTATATATTTTTTCCATTAAAAAATTAAAAAAATGTAGGATTATATATTTTTTCCTCATAAAATGAGGTCAATGGGAGATTAGCCTCAGTTTCTTCATCCATAGAATAAGGGTAATAATATCTACCTCAATGCAATAATTAAATGAGATAATGAATGTAAAGCACTTAGTTACAGTGATTGGGCCATGGTAAGCCCTTGTGATGGGCTAGAATTTATTAATGTGAGATTTTAAATCTCTTCTTCTATGAAATGCAAAGCAATTAAAGGCTTTTGAGCAAGATAGTGATACAAAGAAAGCTACTATATGGGAAGATTAATCTGTCATTTGTGGAAAGGTTATATTAAAGGAGAGAGAAACTAGAGACAAAGTGAATAGTTTGAGGACTATCCTAATAGCTCAAGCACCAAGGGCTGCCAACTTAAACTAAAGTGGTGGCTGTAGAGGGTCCCACCAGGCTAGGAAGAGCCTATAGGGGCTCAGGCAGAGCCAGCAAGGGAATCCAGAAGGAAACCTTCAAGAGAAAGTGCAGTGTCAAAGCTGTAATGGAGCTGAAGAGACTGCCTGTCAAGCCAGAAGGCGAGGAAGGATGGAAAGCCATGATTGTTTCCCATCTTAGGACCAAATCTGGTCCACAGAAGTGTTTGTGCAGTGTTATTATTTTCTATCTAAATTAGTTGTCATTATTTCAAAATTCTAGGTTTCTGGGCTCCCTGATGAATTAGAAGTGAAAGCGGCTCAAAATCCACATTCACATGTGACAGTAATCTCCATTAGCCCCCATTAACTTCAAATAGCAGAAACCCCTTCTGATGCCACTTGTGTTATGCCAGGCCTGCTTCATTCATCCACGGGATCTGCCTGACTTTGGAACTGCTTTATAAATAAAGGACCAAAAGCCAGGGTGAATCTCAGGGACGTTCCTTTGCAAGAGCCCAGATGGTTCAAAAAAAAGTTTCAGATACAAGCCCTTTACAGTGAGAGGATTCTCACCCTTGTTTAAATAAAATAGAACTGAATTTCTTGATTCATGTTGGAAGCATGATATGGTTGGAAGTCCATAATGGGTTAAACACTAGCATTAATCAATATACAAAGTAAAGGATGAAATGGAGAGATGTTAAAAAGGATTAATTATGGTGGTTTTCTGAGTGTTAGAATTCCAGTGCAAGAAGATTAATAGTATTTCTGAAAATTTTAAAAATCACTTTAAAATAGGCAAGCCTTATATTTATTTGATTTATTTTCATGCCTGGAAAAACTCAGAGAAGCTAAAACACCAAGTGCTGTGGTTTAAAAATTAAGCTTCCTGGAATGAGAATTAAACATCAGGGATCAACAACATGTACTTGGTATGCTACCAAGAAAGAACTGTTAATAAACTTGTCGCTCAATAGAAGTGTAAGAATTTAATATTTTAGAAAAAATGTTAACGTACTATTTTAAATTTCTTTATCGAAATCCCTCACCAAACAATAACAAAACTCGCAGAGCATTATGGCTGCTCAGCGAAGTAATAACCACTTGGATTAGATTCTCTGCTTCAGCAGAATCTAGGTACATGTACAAGAGTGATATATAGTGAGCCCAGAGATACTGTAGAATGTCTTCACAGCAGACTGAACATTGGAATCGACATGAAACCTGTGTCAAGATACACACAAAGACTTCCAGACACAGAGCGCACCTGAGGTTATAATCTGTCAAGATTAGCAAAGAGTGAGTACCTGCTACAGCAAATAGACTGTGATATAATTGTCATCTCCAAACTGGTGAAAGAAGAATTTTCTTCCCAATTAACATTCAAATGCATGAGACTGAAATCCATTTACTCATTTTCTGATAATTCATGCAGCAATGTACAGAAGTAATAGGCATGGTTACATGGCACATTTATACAATACCTTTCATCCCTAAGGATCCTAAAGCTCTTTACAATTATAGCTAATGTTTGTTAAAGTACTTTTAAGGGGGAGAGAGCCAAAGACATTCCAAATATTATGATTATAAAAAGCTTGATACAGTATGTATAGAAGCACTTCACTGTCACAAAATTGTTGCCAGTTCTGGTGTAGGAAATGGAATTTCTTTATGAGACTGATGAGCCAATGTTTATACAACCTTTTTTTCAAGTTGTTTAAAGTCAGTCTCTTCTCTACTGTAACTACCTTGGAAATCACAATGTAAGTTGATCTAAAATTAATTATTTTCAGAATTTTAAGGGAATGAATATCCTTACTAGGGAAAAATATTTTGGGGGGGTCAATAAATAGTCATTTTTTCCAAATGATAAAATTATAGCATGTAGTAAGACCCTTCAGCTCAGGGACAGCAGAGAATATGTTTCATTATTTTGCCAGCTTCGGCTCAGAACTACTTTTCCATACATGAACATGTGAATCAAAGAATCAAGAGAATGGCAGGAACCGGACTTCTCAACTTCCCTCTCAGCAGCATGGACAGATGACCTAAATCCTGCCAATTGGACTAGCTTACCTGCACTTTGATCAGAAAGCCAACGTCATAAGGAAATAGAGACTACACAGAAATCCAATCTGGCTTAAATGGTATTAGCTATGGTGGCCTCACCCAGTTTTCAGAGGCAGCAGTACCCCAGGTGTAGCACAGCTGAAATGAAGTATGGAGTCTATGCCCATTGGTGTTGACAATGGAGTTATCACAGGACCAGTCCCACAGTGTGATCTGTAGATTTTTTTTTCCCCCTAGCAACATGACCTCCAAGCTGGGATCTCCAACCCAAATGGAGATTATATGAGCTATTTTCTGTTTTATAATAAACTATTTTTATGCCCAGATTATCATACTGGCTCTCTGTTGTTTATGATCCAAATCCCTAAGTGATCAATACACTGATGATGCTTTAATCCATTTAAACCAGTAGTTCAGTAAGTAAATATTTTGTTATCTGGTAAACTAATTGTTATATATGATTTTACTTTTTTTCCTATTTCTATCCTAGCAAGCAAATTTAGATATGAAAAATCTGTCCACTTGTCCAGACAGGATTTTTGTTTTGTTTTGATTTGGTTTGCTT
Organism: Mirounga angustirostris; assembly: GCF_029215605.1. Taxonomy (NCBI): domain Eukaryota; kingdom Metazoa; phylum Chordata; class Mammalia; order Carnivora; family Phocidae; genus Mirounga; species Mirounga angustirostris. The sequence goes on along the minus strand of NW_026991715.1, from coordinate 99,028,645 downwards.
CTCAGTGTCTGTGTGTGTGTGTGTGTGTACGTGCACATGCACGCATGCCCACGCAGTCATTTGACCTTCCTCTGGACCTAGTAGACTTATTGCTAAAACTAGTAACCTTTCCCTACAGCTTCCTGAGCAAAATAGAAATTAAGGCACTTAACATTGTACTAGTCTATATGTAATTTTGTTTACAAAAGATTGCATATTACTTCTTAAAAGACAATACAGTAAATGATTCCATTTGGAAAGCATCTATAAGCCTGTAAGGAGAATGGGAAACAGAAAAAAAAAAAGAAATATTTCTAATATCATGGGAGTGACCACTTTGAGCTAAGGATAAAATTATCGGGAACAAACTCATACTACTTTCAAAGAGCCTCATGTCCCCACAACTTAAATGGAAGTGAAAAGGACATGTGCTGCAAACCAAGACAGTTCAGAAGTGGTTCTGGTTGTTTTGAAGACACTGATGTAAATGATGCACAAGAGGAGCTCTCCCAAAATTGCTTTGTGAAATGCCAGGGAAAAATTCAAATTTCTAAATTCATATACGATCTTACATATTATGAGATTGTAATTACATATGTATAGTTAAATTAATACACTAAATATTTGAGTAGACACAAATTAAATCAGTATGCTGTGCAAGTTCAAATGGGCATGTCCTTTTACTCATTATTTCTTCTAATTTTTTTAAAACGACAGTTTTGTGTGATGTCTAACAATCTAGGCATTTGGTACAGACAAACTTAGGTTCAAGTCACGGTTGTGCTGAGGACTATTTGTGTGACATGGACAAATTATGCCACCTTTTCTAGCCTCCATTTTACCATCTGAAAGGAGCAATTAGCATACTTGCCTCAAAGAATTGCTAAGAAGACTGAGCACGTGAAGCCTGTAGCATAGTGCCTGGTGAATAGTAAGAATGTGAAATTGTCAACTATTGCAGCGATCGCTATTATTACTATTGTTGTTATTATCTTGCCATAGAAATAATCACACAAATGTTGATGTTACATAAATGTCCATCAATAGACAAAGCATTAAATAATTGGTTTCATCCATTCTTTGGAATAAAAGCAAACCATTTAAGAAATGATTTATCTCTGTGCGCACTGACAGTGAAGAAGGTCCAATACATGTCACTATTGATTATTATAAAAAGCACATTGAAGAACAGTATGTATCTTAATCCCACTTTTAAACATGTGTCTATACAAATATCTGTTTGTATGTGTTTATAGATGTGACTGAACAGTTGTATATCCATTAACATGAGTTACCTCTGGGGAGAGAGAATTGAGTGGGAGCAAATAAAGGAAGTATTTCACTTTTATTTTAGATTTCTCTTCTCTCCCTGTGTGACTATGTATGCCTTTGTTTACAACAAGCGTGTGTTACTTTTATACTAAGTAATCAAAAATTAGTAAGCTTTTGCATCCTTTTTATTCAACAGTACCCTCCCAAATGTCACACCCGTAATATGCCAATTTTCACCCATAAATTATGCATATGTGCAAGCATATTTCTTCTTTATATGATCAGAATCCTATAATATTAAAGGAGTTAGTCATATAGAAGAAAGATACTCCCATATCTTTCCTTTGTTGGCATTTCTCCAGCTGACAATTTATGGGAAGTTTATGACTCTACTATGCACTATTCCTTCTAAAGCCATGATCTTAGACAACCAGATGCCTTTCCTTTGAAAATATATCCTTGCCTTGCCTAGGTTGGTTTCATTTTTCTTCTTTTACCTGGGATGAATAATCACCCCTCATTTTCTCTCAGAATCAATAGGCAATGGATTGATGGAGGTCAGGTGTTTGCTCCACAGATATTTCTTGCATGTCAACTCTGTGGACAAAATTGCCTCACCTGCAGCACAACTCGCTTGTATCTCATGGATACTTGGCAATATTGAATTGAAACCTTCTGTCCACATATAGTTCATTTATTTTATGCAGAAAAAAATACGAGCACAATGTAGTAATATCCTTTGCCCACCAGTTACAGTTTGAAGTCACAAAACCCGGCAGCCAGTAAGCAATGGGCTAATAACACATGCTACTCTATAAAGATTTAGGTGATGGATGACTGGAATTTGAAGTAACTGGACAGCTGTCTGAACAGACTATTTCATTATATGTGAAGGGGTGCCATTTCTAACTGTGATGATAATTAGAGTAGATGAAATGCATAAATCAGTGGATTTTTTTTTATAGGATTGGTTTGGGGGAACAATTTTTACCCACCTTATGGGCTCAATCCATTGAATTAGGATCTAATGAGTGTTGCTGTAATTGGAAGGATATGATATTCTTTTTTTTTTTTTTTTAAGATTTTATTTATTTATTTGACAGAGAGACACAGCGAGAGAGGGAACATAAGCAGGGGGAGCAGGAGAGGGAGAAGCAGGCTTCCCGCTGAGCAGGGAGCCCGATGCGGGGCTCGATCCCAGGACCCTGGGATCATGACCTGAGCCGAAGGCAGACGCCTAACAACTGAGCCACCCAGGCGCCCCAGGATATGATATTCTTATTTCAAATGCTACATGGGACGTGTTTTCTTACATTTGAATTAATACAGTAACACACAATGCAATAAGAAAGGCCTGGTGCAATCAAGGGTTTGAATTTTAAAAAACGCCTGATAATATCATTACTGATATTATTATGTTTGTTGCCATTGTTATTATTATTTTAGGCAGGTTATTTCTTTAATTCAAAGCCACTCCTTTCACATTTTCTAATATCCCACAGACATATAACGTCCCTCTTTCATATCTATTGCTGTGTAACAAATGTTCCAAGACTTAAAAACTTAAAACAACTACCCTTTATTCTCCCTCAGTATTTTGTGGGATCATTCTCCCTCAGTATTTGTTTGGGATCATTTAGGCTGATCTTAGTTGGGGTTTCTCATAATGGAAGGTCTAAATATTCGAGTAGACACAAATTAAATCAGTATGCTGTGAAAGTTCAAATGGGCATGTCCTTTTACTCATTATTTCTTCTAATTTTTTTTAAAACGACAGTTTTGTGTGATGTCTAACAATCTAGGCATTTGGTACAGACAAACTTAGGTTCAAGTCACGGTTGTGCTGAGGACTATTTGTGTGACATGGACAAATTATGCCACCTTTTCTAGCCTCCATTTTACCATCTGAAAGGAGCTTAGACTCATCTGGAAGCTTTGATGCTGGGAAAGGCTGGGCCTCATTCCCTCTTTATATAGCCTGAAGGGTTCTCTTCTCCATGTTACCTCTCCATGTGCTTCCTTCATGTGGTGTCTTCATGTACAGTCTCCACCTTATAGTGAGACTTCTTACATGGCACCTTGAGGCTCCCCAAAGTAAGATTTCCATGAGGGAAGAAATGGAGAGCTGCCTGTGTTCTTAAATGCTAGGTTTTTAAGAGCTAAGGTTGAATTTACCGTATTCTGTTGATTAACCCTAGTTCCAGGGCCAGCCTGGATTCAATGAACACAGGAGGTATAGAAAAACACACATCGTGGGAGGCTTAATTCTTCAGGGACCATCATTTAAAATCAGTTACCACAACCTCCTTTCATGGAAGGGGACATAATAATGGTATGACGGCCTGACCATTGTCTCTGTCTCAAATCCTCAATTACCCCTGGACTCTAAATTCTTTGCTAGTCAAAACAGTGCTTTACTTTTCCAGCCCAATGCTTGGTACTTAGTAGCATCTCAATACAGTTTAAATCAATTGGAAGTCCTGCTGCTACTTCTTCACTCCTATATATTTTCTACTTTGTCTTCACTACCAAAGTTTAGATCGCATTATACACTATATTGTAATAGTTATTAGTACAGACTTGAAAAAAAGATGGATTTAAGTTCAGATTCCAGTTGTACCACCCATTAGATATATAATTTTTGCTATGTCAATTAGCATTTTAAAATATTATTGTATGTAAAATGTATATTTTATAATACTGCTTTCATTAATTGAGATAATGCATAGGAACTGATTTTCCTAGGGCCCAGGAATTATTAAGCACTCAATAAATGGTACCTGATAATCTCTTTTTCCACTGTATGCTTATAGCACCTTCTAAAGATCCCACTTTCTCCAGGCTCACCTACTTATAATTTATAGCGATATCGAATTAGTGGCCCTAAAAACAGATGTACGATCATATCACTTATACTCTATAAACTAATTCATTTATTCTTTCCCCACAGTCTAATCCAAATTCTCTTAACCTGGCATTCTCATCCTTTTAAAAGTGTTCATTTTCTCCTATTCTTGTTCTAAAATGAAGCCAAACTGATTCAACTAGTATTTCTCAGGCCATGCAGGGTATTTTCATATTTCCTTTTTTGTTCTTTTGTTTTTCTCTCTGCTTTCTTCACTCCCTCTGCTCTAGCTAAAGGAAGTTAAAATGATTTGGTCCCTGAGAATTTTCAAGAATACTATGTACAGTACTCTCCTTAAGTAGTTTATTGTGAACACACACTCAGATGCCTGCATAAGTCATATATCAGTCAATGTAGGCTAATCAACCGCTGTTGTAACAAATAGATCTCAAAATATCAGAGGCTTAACAAAATGGACATTTTTTTAAATCTCTGTAACAGTTCAGAGTGGGTGTTCAGCAATATCCTAGGCCCTGGACAATATGGACTATGGACCAGCTCTGAAAGTGGCTCGCACCAACCACTTCCATTCATATTCCACCAGAGAGCACTAAGCCATATTGCCAAAGTACAAAGAAAACTGAGAAATATAAGCTAGCTTTAGGTCCGAAGAAGGGGACAGTTCATTTTGATGCACAGTTAGCAGTTTCTGACTGGTCATTCACATTAAATAAGTGACACAACCTGGTTGTTAAGAAAAGAGGAGGATGTGAGGTCAGGGACAAACTAGAAAATGGTTGATCCAACTACACAGGGTAATGTTAGCATAGCCAGCTTTTGCCATGGATGAATGATTGTCAACTTCTACCAGATCTTTGATTTTTAAAAGAAACCTAAAACCATTTTTTTTTTTGTACCTGAAATCTCCATTTAAAAATATCAGTAACTAATTCAGTGTTTTAAAAAAACGCTGTGTGGGCCAAATAACCCATACACCAGCTGAATGTCAGAGACTCAGAGACAAATTATGAGAGAATGGGGCATTATAAATGTGACTCTGAAGAACTTCTCTATTTTAGGAAATAAACTTAAAATTTTTATGTTCTCACTTGCTAAACATGCTATGGTATTCATTATTATTTTTTTTTAAAGATTTTATTTATTTATTTGACAGAGACAGAGATAGCGAGAGCAGGAACACAAGCCCCGGGAGTGGGAGAGGGAGAGCAGGCTTCCCACCGAGGAGGGAACCCGATGTGGGACTCGATCCCAGGACCCTGGGATCATGACCTGAGCCGAAGGCAGACGCTTAACGACTGAGCCACCCAGGCGCCCGCTATGGTATTCATTATTTATATTAATTTAAATATGTCACATTCTCTGGGCATAAGGTAGAAATGAACTTTCCCATCTTCTTTGGAGTTGCATGTGGTCATGTGACTTGTTTAGCCAATGAAATGTGACAAAAAGTACCTTGTCACTTGTAGGAGGTAGTTTAAGAGCCATGCTGTGCTTTGCTTGTTTCTCTCACTCTTCCTCGTGGTAACTGGCAAAAATCCAGATAATGGGTGTTTTGTCAGCCTGGCATCTAGTGTGGCAATGATACATAGCAGAGTTCCCAGCAACCCACAGCAGAGGTAAAACATGAATGAAGGAAAAAAATGTATTAAATCATCAAGATTTGGGAGTTGTTTGCACAGCACTATCTGATCTCTCCTGATTAATTTCCTTGTTAATGGCCATGTGCCAGCAACTGTTAATTTTTTGGTGGGGGAATTATAAGGATTTGGATTAGACAATACAGCCTTGACTTGAAGTCCCTTGAAGGGAGAATAAGCTATGTGAACCTAAGGCACACTACTCAATGATCTCTCTGACCCTCAATTTTGTCATTTGTAAATTAAGGAACCCCAGTGGTACTATCCAGGATTACTGGATAATTTTAAAAGTATTTCTCCTGTAAAACTCACTGAAATGAAGTGTGTGCCCTTCTTGAATGACGAATACATGCTTACTGATCTACTAACTGACATGGAAGCCCACACTAAGCTATAGTAATGATTTTTCCATTATATTTATTATCAAAATTTGTAGATATGCTTAAAATTATTAGGTATGCATATTTGTATATATAGAATGGGTTCAATTAGATGTAGTTTATAAACAAAGACATGCAAATTCAAAGAAAGTAAGAGACTTCCTCAAAATCACAGAAATTAGTGGAAAAATCTAGAACCTAGACCTAGTGATTTCTGAGCATATGTCCTTTCTCTATTACCATATTTTCAATCTAAATTAGATTTCCTGCAGAAAGCTTTATTTATTTATTTATGTTTGATTTTTACCCTGCCAACATATATAGTACAATTAGGATAGTTCTCAAAGACTGAGGTCACTTAACACCACCCACTGAGAGAAATATGGAAGAACACTTGGAGAATTTGCCTTGCTTTGAAAAAAAACAGAACACTTCAATATGTTTTTTCATGGAGGAAAAAAATGAGAGAAGCAAGTTCAGGATGAGAAATTACTAGCCAGTAAGCACATTGTGATAAATCAGCCATAACATGATTATAGCAACTTCCTTGGGAAAGAAATCAATGTTGAATCAGACTTAGATAGACCAGAGGGATCAAATAGAGGTCAAAGGTACTTCTCCATCTTGAAATTGGATAATTATTACTGTTATTATTGTCAGTTGCTATACTATATTTCTGGTAGAAATACATGGTGCCCCTATGCTGCTTTTATTGGCTGGCTGGACAAGTGAATCTATTTATTACAAGGAAATAAATTCAAGTATATTAATCTAAATACCAAGTGAATTAAGGTAGTTAGAAGAAAACTACTTGTGAGTCTCCTTGAGATTTTTTTTTTTAAATAAGCAGAAAACAGAAACACAAAAAAAGCAATTTTGAAAGAAGATATTGCATGCATTCCTTTTGTTTTGAAAATCGGACCATAAGTGTTGCTTTAATAGAGAGTGTACCAGGTTGGAAACCTGCAAAGATGGATTTGAATGTCTGCTTTGCCACTTTACCATCCACCTTGTTACCCAGGCAGAACCCAGGAAGCATCAGAGAAGCCTACCGACATTTAGTCAATAAGTTTCCTTGTTAGGCTGCTTTAATGGTCCTGAAATCTTTCCTCTTCATTCTGCTCGCATTGCCTACATCTGGTCTTTAGCCTTCCTTGCCTTCAATTTTGCACTAGCCTTCTCTCTCATCTCCTTTCCTTTAGCTTCACACGTTCCTAGTACACTCCCTTTAAGTGATCTTCCTGAAATGCAAATGTAATCATCACACTCATGTTCTTTAAATCATTACTAAATCATTTAGTAGCTCCCTCTCATAATTATTACCCAAAGATTAGGACTATCTGTCTTCTCCTTGCCAAACATTTGTCAAACTCATTATCAAACAAATTCATCACTCGTTGTCTATGTAATACTTAGTAGTAATCCTTTATTGCCCTTATTGGACTCTCAGCCCTCTGCTGGTGAAGTATCTTTTTTTTTTATTTTTAAAGTCCATCTTGGATTATGGGTAGGGGGTGGGAACAGAGGTTCCTTAGTGATCAGGCTCTGTGAGTGCAACCTGATCATTGCTGCCCCGGGGAAGTGCATGAGCCCTCTTTTATGCCATCATAAAATGTTTCTGTTTCCTTTTGAAGTGCTGAGAGGAGCTTCTTGTATCTTTCAATATAAATGTCAGAAAATATATGTATAATTTCGCAGGAGTGTGTGTGTGTGTGTGTGCGTGTGTGTAGTATTCTAGAGCATGGTAAACATTCCATTCTCAAAAAATAATTTATATCAGTTATAATGACGAAAGGAAACAAATCATATGTTTGCAAGTGGAAGGCCCAGACTGGTGATTCTCTGCTCCAGTAACACTATTAACAGGTTATAAATCCCATTCTCTTAATTACTCAAAAGTCTTGATCCACACGGAAGGATTATCTTCTGTCTCTTGATCAACCCAAGTGCAGGTATAACACAAACTCAAGGGAGTTAATGCCCTAAGGGCATTTTTCAACCAGTGGAATAAGTATGTACCTAGAGGAATGATCCAAGCTTCCATTCTTTGGTAGGGCATCCATGCAATCTACACATGATTTAGATGACTTCCAGTGGGATTGAGTGCCATTTTTCCATAAGGGTTCCTAGTTCAGTAGTGGCGGCTCTAGTGTTTTTTTTTTTTTATTTGTGCCTCTATCACTGTGATCACCTGCCTGATAAGCTAGCAGAACCCAAAGTCTTGTCTCTGGTTCTTTTTTCAGGAGAACCCAGACTAAGGACACCATACTATCACTTATCTTTTCTAAATAGCTCATTATTGATTCTGTAGTCAGGTATGTAAGATATTTCCTTTTAGTGAAATCTTAGATACTCTGCAGTAAAAAAAAAAGCCAAAGCAATTGATACGAAAAATAATTTCAGGAAATTTCCTTAAACGGTGTTTAATTAATGGTTGATATCATCTTAATTTGCTCTTTTGAATAATTTTAGCATAGGACTATATGCATATATTAATTATTCATATGTATTATATTTTTATTATGAATTTTCCCTAAATTCAAAATTTGTTTGGAATAAGAGAACCCTCTATTATGAAGAGGATATAGAGCTTGGGGTATAGGGCTACATATCTGTATTTATGCATCATGGAGATGAATAACAATAGGCATGTAAAGATTTTCTGTTACCTAGATACAAGGGGCTTTTGATTTTATCACCATGGAGGTTTCTACTCCTGAAAATAATCACACTTCTTTATCGTAATGGTTCACTCTCAAGCTTTAAAAAGAAGGGACATTTTGCCATCTCTGAAGAAAGAAAGGTGTGTAGATTTTTATGATTCATAGGTTAAAGCAGAATATATCCCCCCTTCAGTACATAAAATAACAATTCTAGTGCAATGTTATCTGTTTCTTATACAGGGCACATTTTATGCCATAAAGGTTAAATATCAACATATGTAAATTAAGCCTAGGTCAACTAGGGTTAGTTCCATTTTCCTGAAATAATCATTCTTTGCTCTTATTTATATGCACATATACAAACATTTTTTTAACACTTCAATGTCTGTGATTCAGTTACAAATCCCTGGAAGTCTTATCTTATTCATTAGGATAATAAAGCAAGACAAATAAGCACTTCCTTCTGCTCCTAGTGTGTGAATTTCTTCTGGGTAAAAGTAGCAAATGCAGATTTCATTTACTAAGCTACCCATATACTTCCTAAGGGTATGGCAGCAAAGGGGAGAAAAGAAGTATAAATGTTTGGACTTATTTGCTAGTCCGTGATAATCATTTAGTTGTTTTCCTTCTGTTTTTTTTTAAATATTATTGTCTTGATATATGTGTTTATATGTATGTGTATGTATTCAATTCAACAAATGTATTGATAGCTACTGTTTGAAAGTTCATTAAAAGGTGCTAGAGGGCATACAAAGGTGAATAAATTGCAAATCTTCTTCTCAGGAAGCTTAGAAATTAATGAATAACTATAAATATCCTCATGTCAGTTCAGGCCAGGTTTGTCACCAAATATGAGTTCAGGTTAGGTTAATTTTTACCTAAACATAAATTACAAGAACGTTCAGTTTTAGCCCAGCCTGAACTCATATTTGGAGGGAACCCTGATCTTATCTGACATGAGACTATTTATAGTTTTTATCTTTTATTATGTGACTATTCACATATTTGCTGAAGAAATATTTTGTTTGATCATGAGATGCTACTCCTAACCCTGCCAGAGTATTATAAAATATACAAAAATATGCACCTAATTATCTTTCTAAAATCTAAAAATTCTGATTTCTGAAACACATCTGGCCCCAAAGGTTTTGGATCCAGGACTAATACTGAAAAGAATCTGGACTGCTGTGTTTGGTTATAGGAGTAAGTGGGAGCTTCAATCCAGCCCACATTGCATCCTCTTCTGGAGCTCTGTTGGCCTAGAGAATGCCATCTTTTATAAATTGGCAAAAAGAAATTCTCTTCTGACCAAGTGCTGCCTGCAATGGCCAGCCTGGGCCAAGAGGAGATCTCTTTTTTTAAAAAATATGATTTATGAAAATTATTGAGCCTTGTAGGAGATTAAGGTTGAAGTGAGTATGGTCACAAACCTGATAGGGGCAGGTGTGCAAACAAGAATCAATGAAGAATGCTCCTGTAATAAAATATTCTTTGGAAGTGTCCATCTAATGGCATTGGCTAATAGGCAGTTGGAAAAACAAAAGTGAGAGCAAGAGTTATCATGGTAGAAAATTTTGGTTAGTGATTTAGAAACCTTCTGTATCAGTAATCATCACCTGTGTGAAGTCTTTGTTGGGGGGGGAGAAAACAGGAAAAGGGCAGAAATAGCAGGGTGGTATAAGATTATAGAAGAATTTGCATACTAAAAACATGGTACTCTTGAATATTGTGAACCAACCGATGTGTCTTTGCTCCCAGCCCACATATATATAATCCAAAGAAAACATAGCCTACCAATATACTTTATTATTATTACTTCTCAGTTCAGATTGTAACTATTGACTTCTTTATTAATTGACTATCAACATGATGTATAATTGTCACTGGGACTTGAGAGTGTAACCACTAATAGATTCCCAATATTCTTTTTTTGTTTTTAAACCCTTCTATCAGTCTTATTTCTTCCCCCCAATCCCTGGCAACCACTTTTCTATTCTCTATTTCTATGATTTTAATCTTTTTTTAATCCATGTGTTAGTGATACCATGCAGAATTTCAGTTAGCATATTCCCTCCAAGTTCATCTATACTGTTGCAAATGAAAGGATTTCCTTCTTTTTTAAGGCTGAATAATATTTTTCTGTCTGTATTTATTTCTTTCCTTTTTTCTTTTTTCTTTTTTTTAAGATTTGACATATAACATTGTATAAATTTAAGCTGTACAAAGTGTTGATTTGATACATTTATATATTGCAGTATAATTACTACTGTAGTTTCACCTAACACCTCTATTACATCATATAGTTATCATTTTTTAATGCTATGTTTTCTTGATCCATTCATGTGTTGAAGACATTTATGTTGTTTCCATACCTTAACTATTGTGAGTAATGCTGCAGTGAACATGGTAGTACAGATAACTCTTCAAGAAAATGGTTTCATTTCCTTTGGATATCTATGTGGAAATGGGATTGCTGGATCATGTGCTAGTTCTAGTCTTAGACTGTTATAGACAGCATAGTTGTGATGTCCATGCCAATAAATCTTTGACCATGTGTAGGGAGCCTGCCGTGCCTGCTGTGGTATCTTTAGAGCTTATGAGTCCTGTCATCACCTTATGTGCTGGGGTGTGCATTACTCATTTGTCCTATTTTATCTCATTTACTCTTCAGGACAACAGTATGAACTGGACACTCATATTAATTCCATTTTACAGATTCAAAGATTGATATTTAGACAGTAATTCGTCCATGGCCACATCACAAGAGGTTGTGATGACAGGAATCTAACAGAGGTTGATATTATTTCAAAGCTAATACTCTTACTATTACACTAAACTAGAATAGTAGACTGGAAATATGGTAAATACGGTAAATCTGAGTTCTATTGCTAGGTCTGCCACCTCCCAACAGCAATCATTGTCCCTTTGAGTTGCAGAGGGTTTTTTTGTGTTTTTTTTTTTTTTGATTTATTTATTTATTCATGAGAGAGAGAGAGAGAGGCAGAGGGAGAAGCAGACTTCCCGCAGAGCGGGGAGCCCGATGCGGGACTCGATCCCAGGGCTCCGGGATCATGACCTGAGCCGAAGGCAGACGCTTAACCATCTGAGCCACCCAGGAGCCCAGAGTTGCAGAGTTTTTGTTTTAAAAACAAAAACCCCAATCAAAACAAAAACAAAGTTGTAGAAAATGGTTTCCAAAGTTTTTGTTTGTTTTGGGTTTTGTTTTGTTTTTTTGGTACTTTGTGATGAGCACCCAGATCTCCTTATCCCATTTCTAACTGGGATTCCCTACTTGGCTTCCTCACCTCTTAATAATATGGATAAGTCCGTTAAATTCCCTGACCTCTGACTCTTCATCTTTCCAGGAAGAGATTGAAATAGTGACATTTGATGCTTCTAGTTCTCTAAGTGTACACATCTCTCTCCAAGGCCATTACTTGAAGAGCTTAGGACAGGTTGGTTTGAAGCTCTTATGCACACTTTGCTCTCATTTTTTTTTCTCGTATCTTAACACCTTTGGCAATTTCCCCTGTACTTATTTGAAAGCGTTAGCTCTGCTCTCTGTTGCAGAATTTTTCTTTCTCTGAACTACCCTAGTTTTGTCATCAAAGTATTTGAATACATGCAAAATATAGATGTAATATATATATATATATATATATATATTATTTCTAAGACCTAAATTTAACTTGTATTCTGATATCAATTTGATTTCCTGTGTTTTTCATTATTGCTTTCAAAATACTGATTCCATTCATTCATTCACTCTATTCACTTAAAATATATTGAGCTGCTACATTGTTTCAGGAGCTCTGTGAAGTACTCAAAATACAAAGATGTGTAAATCATGATTTTTAGAAGTTAATAGCTTAGTAGGGCATATAAATTAATAATTGCTAAGACAAGTAGTTTTTAGTACAGTATGTATGGAATACTAAAGATACAAGAAGTGGTATTTTTTAACTCTCCTTCAGTGGATCTTAAAAAGGCATCATGGAGCTGATAATATCTGAAGTACATCTAGAAAGGTAACTAACAGAGTCTTGGTAAATAAGGACAGAAAGGGCATCCCAAGCAGACTAAGTATTGTGTTCTTTGTACCATTGTGTGTCGTATAATTACAGGCACCCCCAGTTTTTCTCATTACAGCTATAGGAAGACAGTTCAAAATAGTTAATAGACCTGTGGTTTTCACATTTTCCGTAAAAATTAATTATAGAGATTATGCTGAAATGACTACCATTTGTAAGCCATTCCGTTAAGTCATGTTCTCTTAAATTTTATATGTTGTGGAAACTAAATAAGAAATGGATGGTATGTTCGGTTATATAAATGCAATGAATTAAGGTCTATAAAATGAATTCCCACTTTTAAAACAACTATACCACCAATAAAAAAAAATCTCTACTCTTATACCTTATTCAAGCCTCTTAGTTGAGAGTAACAGAAGTCTGCTCTGGGTGATTATTTGACTTATTAAAATGAGTCCGTCTATCTCAAGGAATTTTTATGAAAAATGTAGAACTGAAATAAGTTCAAGATTGAACTTTTAGTAACAAGCTACAAATTCCACCATAGAATTGTGCAGATAAGAAAACTCTTTGCTGTTGCCATACAGTTGTAGCCATTATAATTGTACCTTGCATTGTTTCCATTTTGGTTCCTGAAATTTAACTTTACGAAACCTATATGACCATAATTAATGTCACTGTGGCTTTGGTTAACCATCCCCACTACCTATAATAATCACCTGCCTGTTCCTCAGTCCCTGAATTCATTCTGGAGAAACCAGACTAATTATTCCCTTTTTATTTTAATCCATCTCATCTCCTAGGCAGAGATAAGTACTTCCTTGTTTATTCAATACATGTTTATTTAACACTTAGTATGGACCATGCAAGCACTAATTTTGGTGACCAAAAGAATGTATTTGATTTATCATACCTGTTCTCATTTAAACACATATCCAAAAAGATCTGGACAAAGTACGGTGGTTGGTCAAAAACATGAGTAATCTTCCTATGGATAGTCAAGGTAAGCTTCAGAGAAGAGATTCTTCATAAGGAGGAAATTTGTCATAAGAAGAAGATTCTTATAAGATAAGTAACAAATTATCAGCCTAGCAAAGGAAAAGAAGGTGTCATACACAAAGGCAATGAAGCCAGAAAGGTAATATTATGATCAGGAATTGAGAAGTTTCATTTTGTGACTCTCAATTTTAGCACTTACTAGTTGTGTCTTAAATATTTTAGTATTTTATTCCCCAATAGTTTGTGAAAGATTATTAAAACAATTTTTGTGAACAGTAATATCCTAGTGTTCATTTAAAAAAAAGAAAAATATCCCTTTGATAATCCAAACATAATATATATACATATATATGTATATAGTTTATTAATGCAATTGAAGTTTGTTCTCCTACATATGTTTTTGTAATGTAAAATAGTTCACTAACGATTGGTAAATAGAGGAATGCTGTCATTTTTTTCAGCTTCATTAATGTGTAATTGACAAATAAATTGTAATATATTTAAAGTGTACAACATGATGATTTGATATACATATACCTTGTGAAAGGATCCCCGCCACTGAATTAACACATCCACCACTTTGCATATTTACCTTTTTGTATATGTGTGAACACCATTTCAAACCAAAATCAACATGTTTCACATTGGATCTTCAGATCTTATTCATCTTATAGCTGAAAGTTTGTAACCTTTACCAACTTCTTCCTATTTTCCGCATCTCCCAGCCCTGAATAACTGCCATTCTATTATCTATTTTTATTCTCTGTTTCTATGAGTTTGCTTTTTTATTTATTTGTTTCTTTTTGTAGATTACGCATCTAAGAGATACCATGCAGTATTTGTCTTCTCTTTCTGGCTTATTTCACTTAAGGAATGCTGTCATCTTTATGTGGAAGTCACAATGGTCCATAAACAATTTTTCTGGCAAATTATTGATTTTTACCATCATGTAGCAGTAGCTGAAATGCAAAGTATACATACAAAGTTGAATGAAGCAAGGAGGAATTGAATATAGTCCACATGCCCACATCTTCAGTAGTTCAGTTTGGCTATAGGGTCATTCTCAGAGGTGTTATCACACTTCCCCTGTCTTTATGCATTTTCACCTTACCTTCATAATTAGCATTTTCAACCCTTCATTATAGCTCTCTATCATCAAATCACGTGTATCTTAAATCATTCATGAAATAGTTTCTATAACATCATGTGAAAGAAAAAAGCTTCCCCCTCCCCATTTAATCAATAATCCATGAAAAAAATTAAGAAGATTCACTTGCTTTCATTCTACAAATGAACAAATTAATCTATTGTTCAAACAAATGCCTTCAAATCTTTCTTCCCCCAGTAAGACTATAAGGAGTGCCAAACACTAGAATACAAAAACAAATGAACGTTACAAGACTGAGTTGTAATGTAGCCCATCAGTTTGTTTTGTAATTGACAAATGCAATGCTGTAAATTTCTGGCACCATTGAAATTCAGCTATTGTTCTTATGTTACATTTTCTCCTCTGCTGTCTGTTGTTTTTTGTCCTTCTAACTAGATTGAAACTACTCAAGGGAAGAGTTTTTACGTCTACATTTCTTAATACCTAACAAAGTATCAGGTAGAGTTTAAGTACCCAATTAAGTGTTTTCTAATTGACTCATAATATTTGGGTTGTTGCTGAGTTGTACTAAACTTTGTGGAAAAAAAAAAATCTTGCAAAGAGTTGACTTTTAATATTTGAATTAAAAATAGAAATCAAAGAGAAGGAACATGACAAATCATTCACTACTACATAACATATTTTGTAGGTATCTCTTTGGAAAGGTAGAGAGAATATTTTTCAAGTACCTACTATATAAAATGTTCTCTAACATTGTATTATAAAACATGATTTGCTTAAAAGGTATAGTAAATTAGCCCATATTATACAAAAACTAATAATATTGCAAGAAAAATTTAATGGTATAGGTACAATCTGAAATATCCACTCTATGTCAACTATTTTAGTTGAGCAAATCTAATAAGTAGTACATTTGAACCTTAAGAGATGTCTTGTGGGTTTTTTTAGAGGATATGAATTTCCTAATTTGTTTCTATTTTGGTACAATCAAATCCTGCAAAGATTGAGAATTTCAAAAAACTACAGAAGAGTATTATTTCTTCTCTGTGTTGAATATATACATATATTTGTTGTTGTTTGATAGACAAATGATAGCTTCTGAGGTTATTGTTGGCCTGAGTCACAATTCTCCTTGGTTAGAAGGCTTTTTTACTATCGATTTATTTGGTAGAAGTAAAGAATGCTTTTCCTTGGTGGCTGTATATTTTCATCAAACCAAAAATATCAGCTTCAGAATTAATTAGTACAACAATTATGGCTTCTGTAGGTGATTAAATTGCTGAAAACACAGATATTGACATGTTACATCATTATTTTCAGAGCTCAGAAGTGAACTGTCATTCCCCACACCCTTCCTAATCTTCTACTTGGTTACATTTATTATCTTTGCTAAAGCAAAAATAAGAAAATTATATATTATGCACATTATATATAAAAATATATATGACATTTATATAAATACATATTATGCATACATGCGTATATATACACACACATAGATGTGCATACACACACACACACATTCACTAGGAAAGTACATGTGTGGCTCAGGGATGATGTTGATATTTCTCCATTCTCATTTCTAAACAATGCCTTAAGAAATCTAGTCACATTTATTTTGGATTGCATCTATATAAGGAGATAAAGCCTATTGAGAATATACCTTGACTTGGTAATAGGTTTCACCAATTATCTCAAGACATACTTGAAATCTTCTGCTCTTTTGTTAAAAGCTTTGAAAAGAGAGATTTTTTTTTTGATGGATTTAAGTCTGTTTCTCATATCTTAATAAGTAAGGACAGAAGTGTTTCACTGGACAACTATAATGTACCATATGGCTAGCCTATCAGTATATGTACTGGAAGAAGGACCCTTACAATCTAGTGATCTATACGTAATAACAAAAAAGAAGAGGAAGCAAAATAGATATATTTCTTAATAGTTGGATTGAATTTCGTTGAAATTTTCCTGAAACCATAGATGAAAATTCCCAGCTAGGTAGTAAATGCAGAATTATTATGTTTATAGTAGTAAACCTGTATGATTTTAAAAGTTACAGGTTTTGCAACTTTATAGTAACAACTGTTAGCATTGAAATGTGCTAAGCACCCTTTTTCTTGGCATACTGTGTGTCTCAGAATGTCCTAAGAATGCCCTAAATTAGAATAACAAAGAAGAGGTGAGTTACTAATATGTTATTTGTTAAGGTTATAGCACTATGATGCTTTAGAATTAACACACAAATGAGTCATTATGTTAAATTCTCTGACATTGTCTCTATTTTTTCTTCTAGTTTTAAAGGTTATAAGGAAGAAAAATACAGGGTAGCTTTAAAAGACTTCTTAAATCTTTTTATCTTAAATTATTCAAACATCACTCAATCCCAGAATAGAATGCAATCAATAGCAGTCACCAAAGAAGTATAGCATCCATACATTTGGGTGTTTCTATACACCTCTCTGTCAACTCCAGCCTCCCCTCCGGCCTGGTCTATAGATAGATGCCTCAGATTTAAATATTATGTAACTTGGTTTAA
Source organism: Mirounga angustirostris (assembly GCF_029215605.1). Taxonomy (NCBI): domain Eukaryota; kingdom Metazoa; phylum Chordata; class Mammalia; order Carnivora; family Phocidae; genus Mirounga; species Mirounga angustirostris. The sequence goes on along the minus strand of NW_026991715.1, from coordinate 99,011,174 downwards.
TTAAGTATTTACCTTTCTTTGGCATTCCACTTTAAAGTTCAAATTATGCCTAATAACCATATATGTTGTATTCTTAGTAGGATTTTGTTCAGCATTTTTCTTTCTACACCATGGAGTCCGGGGCAGGATGAATAAGGGGAAGAAGTAGTGACACTAAAGGATTAGAGGCAGATGGAATCCAAAGGCAAAGAGTGAGGACAAAAGATCACAGTTTGCCAAGAGATACCTTTGCTCCCTCACCTCAACTTGCTTTCTGTCGATTACCATTTTTGGAAGATTGGCTGCCTAGTTCAATGTTTTTGAGAGAAGAACAATGTATTAAGAATCAGAAGATTTGAGTATAGGACCTAGTTATAGTTCTATGATTAACTTAACTCTTTGGGTGTCTCTGTGTCTTTTGTGTGTGTGTGTCATTATAAAAGGAAGTGATAAAATCTCTCATTTAATGTACTATCTATGAGATAAATTAAGAAATGTACTTTTATTTCACTGGTTCTAAACTGGTATTTCACAGATAACATTGGATTACAAGGTGGATTCTCTTTAGCTTGCACACCATCTAACATTTGTTGAATCTTTATTTTCAACATCAAACATTTTGCAGACAAATTTGGATATTCTGCCTCTTGTGAAAATGCATAAGTTCTAGAAGGTACTATGCTAAGCTGGGCAGCCCCTGCTGTGGAGGGGGCCAGGTCACCATCCTCACCAGGAGCTCAGCTTTTTACATCCACGCTTCATTTATTCATGACACCTACATGACCCAATAGATTTTTGAGTTTGTGAGACCTGTTGTAACCTTTACAATTTTTCAAGATACTAATATAAAATATGACAAAGTAGAATGAGAATGGCTTAGTCATACAGAGAAACATGAAATAGGATCATGGGAAGTATTTCCCCCTCTTGTTGACTAGTGCTTTCTTGAATTCAAATATGGAATGAAAATGTTTAATAATCCTGACATTCATTCTTTGCATTTCCCACCTAATCTGAAACGTATCTATAAGCATCAAAGACATGCCTGGTAGGGGTTTATGAATGTAGGGTAGAGTGAAATGCCCACCAGGCAGGTAAATACATAACCCTGTCCTATAACATCCAGGAAAAGAAGTGTCTACAATGTCAAATTTGAATTTTCTTCAAACTAAAATCTAACATGTGATTATTTTTCATTATTACTAAATGCATTTCTATGAAATAATGTCTTTGCAAAATGAAATATTTGATACCAGTGTTACATCCAACACTCCTGAGAAAAATTGGTCCTGATTCCTAATCTTAGTTCATTAATATTTTTTGAGCAAAAACCAAATTTTATTAATTTACCTAAAGGAGAGAATGTGAATATGGTGTTTTTGATTTGTAAATGAACAATATGGCTCTGACATGCTTCCATATTTTTCAAAATAAAACTAAATCTTTATCCTATTTTTGAAAGATAGTAAATTTTTATGCTTTCTTTTCAATTTTAAATGCTAAATATCAACTGTTACAAAGACTGTCAAAGAACATGTAAAAATAAATAAGAATCAGTGCTGTTCATTTATAGCTTTCTATATTTAGAACATTTTTTATGAGATAAACCGAATTTGATAGAAGATAGGAAAAACTTTAAATACAAATGTTTTCTAAGTGACAAGAAAAAAATTCAAAATATAAAAAATGCCAATTTTCACACATATCAGAAACTATCACTATGATGTTTTCCTCTCTTGTACTTAAAAATGATTACTTCATTTGGTTAATGCACTATTTGCAAGAATTTGAGTGTGTTTGTGTATTTTTACTGAGTACAAAGGTGTGCAAATAGCTGTAATTTTATTTATCTGCAGCTGAGCTTAATTTTCTCTCAAAGCCCATTCCATAACATGGCAGAATATTTTTTAATTGAAATAAAACTTATACACAGTGAAATGCAGAGAGCTTAAGTATATGATTAGATATTTTTTGATAAATTCATCTGTATAGCAGCCATCCCAATCAAGACAGAATATTTCCATTACCCCAGAATGTGACCTAGTGCTTCAGGTCCGTTCTCATACCACAGACAATTATTGACCTGACTGTATCACACTTCCCATCCAGTCTTGTTAAAATTTATAGAAGTGAAATAATATCATATGCAGTATTTGTGTCTGGTTCTGTCACTTGCCATTTCGTTTTGGAAATCATCCATGTTTTTGAATGTGTCAGTAGGAAAATTTTCTTCTTGAGGACTGTTGTATGAATATATCACAATTAATTTATCCATTCTCCTGATGTTAGCATTTGTATTGCTTTTATGTTTTGACTCTTGTGGGCCAGGCTATTAACATTCTTATTCATGTCTCTCCATGGGCATATTTGCCCATTTCCTTAATTAGGCAAAATCCTAATAAATCATAGGGTAAACTTATTTCTAACTTTAGAAGAAACTGTCAAACAGTTTTCAAAAGTGGTGTTCCATTTTATACTCCTACTAGCAGTGTATGAAAGTATTAGCTGATCCATATCTTTACCAAGATTTGGTGATGTCAGTCTTTTTAATTTTAGCCATTCAGATGTGAGTGTTTTAATTTGTACTTCTCTGATAGCTAATAATGCTGAGCCTTTTCATTGCTTATTGTCTTGAATATATATCATATATCTTCTTTTGTTGAGGGCCTATGTAAGTATTCTGTTCATTGTTTTAACTGAAGCTTTGTCACTGTTGTTATTCTTTATAGGAAATCTTTATACATACTAGATACAAGATCTTTGCCAGGTACACCTTTTTACAAATATTTATTTCATGTTGATTGTCTTTTCATTTCTCAGTTTTAATGACTTTTTACAGCAGCACCTTTTCATTTCAATAAAATCCAGTTTATTTTTTTTATTTTTACTATTTTTTGTGTTTTTTATAAGGAATTGTTGCTTGCCCCAAGGTCATGAAGAAACAATTTAATTTTCCAAGTCACTTAATTTTCTAAAAAAGTCTTAATTTTCTTCTAAAATTTGTATCGTTTGAGGGGTGCCTGGGTGGCTTAGTCAGTTAAGAGTCCAACTGTTGATTTAGGCTCAGATCATGATCTCAGGGTTGTGAGATCAAGTCCCACATCCGGCTCCATGCTGGGAGTGGAGACTGCTTAAGATTCTCTCTCTCTCCCTCTTCCTCTGCTCCTCACTCTCCTCCCCCTTCCCTCTCTAAAATGAATGAATGAATAAATAAAATGAAAATTAAAAAACTAAAAGTTTTATCATTTGAGATTGTACATTTTGTTCCATGAGCCCTGTTTAACTAATTTTTGTCTGCAATTTAAGTAAAGATTGAGGCTTAATGCCCCTATAAATTTACCTATTTATTCCAGTTTGATTTGTATAAAAGTGTCCTGTCCCTCACTGAATTGCATTGGTGCGTTTGTTAAAAATTAATTGACCATGTAGAAATGAATCTGTTTCTGGACACTTACCTGTTTCTTTGCTTTATATGACTATCCTTATATTAACACCACTGTTCTGATTACCTCTGTGATAATTTCTACAACCATATTTTGTTTTTAATTTTTTTACTCTTTTATATTGTTTGAACTTTCATATAAATTTTAGAGTCAACTGGCCAATTTGTCAAGAAAAGTAACTATTAGGAATTTAACTGGAGTTCTTTGAATTTATAGATAAATATGATGAAAATGTTAACAATATTGAGTTGTTTAATTTATGGTAATGGTATATCTTTCCATTTATTTAGGTCTTTTTAAATTTCTCCTAACAACATTTTGTATTTTTTAGGGTACAGGCTTGTATGTTTTTGTTAAGTATGTTATTAGCCATTTAAGTTGTTTGTTAATATTGTAAATGGTATTGATTCATTTTGTAATCTTAGTTTTCAGTTGTTTACTGGTAGTTTATAGAACTACAAGTAATGTTCTATATTGATCTTTTACCTTGGGACCATGTTACATTTGTTCCTTTTTAGGTCTTTTGTTTGTTTTTTAGAATTCCTTAGGATTTTCTGCCAAAATAATCATGTTGTCTGTGAGTAACCCCAGTTTTATTTTTTATTTCTAACATCTATGGCTTTATTTTTTTTCCTTACCTTTATTACATGAGGTAGGGCCTCAGTATTGAACAGAAGTAATGAGATGGGACATCCTTGCGTTCTTCTTGATTTTAGGTGGAATTTTTTCTCTTTTATTCTGTTAATCTAGTAAATTACATGGACTAATTTTTTTTTCAATGTTAAACAGAACTTGCATTTCTGGGATAAACTCCATTTGGTAATGATGTATAATTTTTTTTTTATAAATTGCTTGATTCTACATGTTAATATTTTGTTAAAGATTTTTATATCCATGTTCATGATTTTGGTCTCTAATTTTCTTTACATATAGCATCTTTGTCAGGCATTGTTATCAAGATATGATGACCACGTAAAATGAGTTTGTATAAGATTACTGGGTTTTTTTCTTATTTAATCATTTGGTAAATTCACAGTCTATCCATATTCATAAGGATTTTCCTTGGTGGGAAGATTCTTTTTCCCATTACAAATTCAATTTGTCTAAGAGTTACACGGTATTTTGGGCATTCTGTTTTTTCTTATGTTGATTTGGTAAGTTATTTTTTCAGTCCCATTTCATCTGGATTATCTAATTTATTGGCACACAGTTTACATTATATCCCTTTTTTATATCTAAAGAATCTGTTTTAATAAAATTACTTTATTCCTGAGATTATGTTGAATTTTTTCTCTCTTCCTTTCATGTAGTCTTAAACGAAGACCATTATTTTCTATAATTTTCAAAGACTCAGTATTTGGCTTTTATAATTTTCTCTCTTTTGTCTGTTTTTGATTTCATTGATTTATCTCTTACATTTACTATTTCCTTCTTTCTACTTGACTTTAATGTTTTCCTCTTTTATTATTAAGAAGGAACTTAGTTCATAGATTTTTACACTTTTTTTTTTATAAGAATTTAAAGCTATGAATATTACCCTAAGCAACATTTTCATGCTATCTCACTAATTTTGGTGTTTTTCATTTTCATTCACTTCAAAATCTTTTCTTGTGACATTTTTGTGATTTTCTTTTTTTTAACCCATGATGTTTAGAAGTGTGTTTTAATTTTCATATATTGAGATAGTTTTCTAGACATCTTACTGTTATTGATTTCTAAATTAATTTTGTTATGGTAATAGATTTCAGTGTTTGAAATTTATTGATGCTTGACTCATGGGATGGTACACCTCTATGAACTTTTCATGTGCACTTTGTAAGAATCTGTTCTCTACAGTTGTTGGTGCAAGGTCTATAAGTTAACTGTTAGCTCAGGCTTTCTCATAAGGTTGTTCATGTTTTCTATATTCTTACTGATTTTTTTTTAAAGATTTTATTTATTTGTCAGAGAGGGAGAGCACAAGCAGGGGGACTGGCAGACAGAGGGAGATACAGGCTCCCCTCTAAGCAGGGAGCCCAATGATGGACCAATGCAGGACTAGATCCCAGGTCCCTGGGATCATGACCTGAGCCAAAGTCTGACATTTAACCAACTGAGCCACCCAGGCATCCCTGATTCTTATCTGTTTGTTTTATCATTTATTGAGATTGAGAAAGGAATGTTAAAATCTCCAACTAGATTGTGGATTTGTCTATTTCTACCTTTAATTCCATCTCTTTTTTTTCTCTTATATTTAGAAAAGTTGCTACTGGTGAGTACATATTTATGATTCTTATGTTCTCCTGATGAATTGATATTTTTATCATTGTGAAATGACTTTCATTATTTCTGGTAACACTCCTGGCTTTGAATATCTGATGTAACATAGCCATCCCAGCATTCTCATGTTTACTATGAGGAGTGTATTTTTTTTTTTCCTTTCTTTAACATGCAAATAAATTGTCTTTGTTTTTTTTTTTTTAAAGATTTTATTTATTTATTTGACAGAGAGATAGACAGAAGAGCACAAGCAGAGGGAGTGGCAGAGGGAGAGGGAGAAGCAGGCTCTGCACTGAGCAGGGAACCCGATGCGGGACTCGATCCCAGGACCCTGAGATCATGACCTGAGCCGAAGGCAGACACTTAACCGTCTGAGCCACCCAGGCGCCCTGTGTCTTTGTTTTTAAAATTCCTGACCCTTCTGTGGTTTTAACGTTAAATCCAGTGTGTTTATCTAGGCTTTCTAATTAAATGGATTCCAATCTTGTGTTCCCCTGTGGTGAGCAGCATCTAAAATATCTGCTTTTATTTCCTAGTTTTCTAGTTCTTTTGCTTTCCACCAGACTTTCCAGAATATTTTCTATTCATATGTAGTTCAGGAAAACAGTCAAGTATTTGATAGGAGTTTAAACTCAGATGAGGAGCTTCCTCTTTTGAGGGTTGTCCTTCTGTGATTTTTCTCCCCTTCAATTTATAGCCTTTCTGGTAGCCTGGATCTCTCTCCTCTGGCATTGAAGTCACTAAAGACTACAGTTTTCTGCTTGAGTTGCAATAGCATCACACCTCAGGCAGTGAAGTTGCCTTTAGGATGTTTAAGTCCGTACAGATGGCTCTCACATGGATCCCTTCCTTAGAGAGTGATTTAAAAAGTTGGGAAGGACTGTTGTAAGATCTCTTTTACATGAAATGAACAGAACAGTTCATCTGTACAAAATTTTCATAGCATCAGCAGGTCAGATTACTTGTCTTTCAGACTGAAGAATCTTTGAATGAAGAAGAAAAATATGGTTCCTTGTAAATAGGTTCCTAACATCAGGTTTTTATTTTTTTCCCCCTTACCTGGATTATGTTCATTTGCCAAAATCTCTGGACATACATGATGGCTAATAATCTATTTCTGTTTTGAGGAAAAAATCTGAATTCATATATAAAAGCTTTGTATTAAAACTTACTTGGTCTTTAAAATGTTGTATGTTAGCAATCATGTCAATTTTGTATTCGTTACGTTTACATTTGACTATTAGAATTCATTCTTTCCCCTTCCACATAAATCTAACGATCTTTATAGTCTTCCTGATTGTGGTAGAAGCTTCAGAAGGTCTAGCCAACTTAAAAACATGTAGTTGCCCTTTCACAAATATTACCCTTTGTTTATGTGTGTTTCAAGGTTTATTAAGCAAGGCTTATTTTTACTGTAAGGAGAAAAATAACTTCCTGCTCCGAAAGGAATAGTGCATTTTTTTCCTGCAATCTGAGGGCACTTTAATTCATAAAATTTGTTAAACACAAAAACTGGTTTTGAAATGCCCATATGTAGGCTATATTCATGCTTTCCTAACAGACATAAACAGAGTATCCTGGTGATTTCAGTAACCTGTGACTGTCCCAATTCTCTTGCTGACAAGGAACTGAAAAATACTCTTTGGATTTAGGAGGAACTGACATAATTTGACTGACTTGTACTCACTACCTCCAGGCAAGCACACCTGTAGTCACCTGCCTTGAGGCAGACCTGTGTTTTAGTAGAGCAGTAATAGTAGATTTCTCCCTTCCATATATGGAAATATTTCTTAAAACCCACAGTAGCAGGGTCCATGCTTTGATTTTTTCCCCCCAATGTTTCCAGTTTTTCAAAGCCATCTTTCTGAGCACTTACTAGGCACCAGACATCTTGTTGGGTTTGGAAGATAAAACAATGAATAAGACACATTCCACTTCTTCTCTGAATTTATAAGAAGTAGGAGAAATGGATTCGGACATAGCATTTAATAACAATTCTCTTAAATAAACTGCTGTACTTAAGCTATGAAAAAAATGTCATAGCAGTTCAGGTTTTGTCTTAGAAGAACATGGTACTGGGAAAGCTTCCCAAAGGTGTGGACACATGAACTCTTTCTTAAGAGGTGAGTAGGTTTTGGCAGGTGAAGAAATAGTTTGGTTTCAGGAAATGGGTTTAGGAAAGAGTGTGAGAAACCATGGACACCTAGTGCATTTAAGGGACATTGATATCCTTAGAAAAGAGTTGGGAAGAAAGGTTAATGACATTACTATCAAAGTCATTGAATGCCATGCTAATGAGATTAGGATTTCTTCTACAATCATGGAGAGCAGCTAAAGGTTTTTGGATTAATGGAAAATAAGATCAAGGTTATATAGTTTTGGAGGTAACAGCACTCTAAAATACTTGCTAAAAGATGAGAAATTCAATTTGGGGCATCCAGTTGGATGGCTCCTGATAAAAAATGTGATATTTTCAAAATTTATTCTGTGGCATACAAGTCCCACTAGATTAAAAAGAGATTTCAAATACATTTTTTTTCTTCTCAAAGTTTACGATACACTCTTTAAAACTGAAAAATCTAGAGATTTACAGTAAATATATTGTTCCTATGTCTTTAACTTATTGTTTCCTAAGCTTATTTCACCATAGCTCTTAGTGAGGACTTTCCTAAATTCTGAGACTGTAGTGAAAATGCTATTCTATCCAACACAGTGATAGAACTAGTATTGGTTAGTGTTCCATGTGCCACATAGGACCATTTTGTTCAAGATTCATATTATGATTTATTCCTCGTAATAACCTTAGTCATATATAAAGCACATGCTACTGACTTCCAATATGCAATCCACAAAAATCCTGAGACTTCAAGAGAGGAAATACTTTGCCAACAGTGCAGCATTAACAAGCAGTGGGACCAGAATGTGAGCCCAACTTTGACTCCAGTTCTCTTAATAGATAGACAATTCTATCTTCTCTTCCTTTTGCCCCATCTTATGCTCTTCTTGGGAGGAAAAAAGTAGAAAGAATTTATTTTCCCAGAAAAAAGAGGGATCTGAAACTTTTTCTTTCACTCAGAAAACACTATTGGAAAGTAAAAGATCCTAAATATTTCTTTTTTTTTTTTTTTTTGCCAATTGCTTTGCCATGTTTTTTCATCACCTAAAAAATACTTTGGAATATATCTTCGACCAGAAAAGGGAATTTGTCTTCTTTCTTAACTACTACCTTACTGCCCTGTCATCTTGAAACTGTCCTAATGATAGATATCTCTCTATTTGCTTCCAGTATTGGGATTTCCTATCTTGGTACTTATTCCTTTACCCCATTCGTAGGCTTCCAGGCAAATTTTAGTAGCTCCATGCTCATTGAAATAACTATGTGACTGTTTGTTTCCAACAGTTTTGACATTCCTAAAATGTTTTCCATAAAATAAGTCTAAAAGGATGTAAGCATACTTTTCAACAATTTATTGGATAAATTCTCTTTATGATTGGGAAGTTATCATGGAGAAGCAGAGAACCAAGGGATTCACAACAATCATGACCAACCCAGGGAAATAGAAGAGTTCTTAAATGTAATTAAATTTTCAACTCTACTGTTTTCCCACTTATGGTTTACCAGGAATTGCCAGAAAAACACCATAATAATAACTGCTAAAATTTATTTTGTGCTTTTCACAACCTTAAGGAAAGTGTTAAATCATTTTCATTTCACGGACAATAGAATCTATTGGGAATCAAACTAAGAGATGTGACTTAAGTAAATATGTTAAAGAATGAGGCAACCAAACCCAAAGAGTTCTGTTTGATGATGTTCCTACTGTCAAGATTTATCAAAGATCCTTCTTTTGTCAGTAAACATACCAGAGATGTTGATGTCTGCGCTACAAGATGATTAAGTTTGGTGGGGCTCAGGGTGCCGTCTTGGAGACATACATGGATGCATCTGGGCAATTTCCACATTTGATAAGGGCTTGTGCATTTGTCCAGAACTATGTTCTGCCTGCTCCTTACACTGCTCATCACTTGCCTTGCCCTAGGGGATTTCTGTCAGTAACAGTTAAACTACTGGCAGCTAAAGTATTCCTCATCAACCTGAAGCTATTTTGGGGCAGTTCCTGACATAGTATTGCAGAATTCCCACTAATAATCATTTCTTCTCCCATTAGTTATGACATTTTCTCTCAACGTTACCTATACCCTAACATGCACTCACGCATATGCATACAGTATATAAAGACAGTAATTACAGAAGACGAGGCTTTATTTTTTAGATTGAAAATATGAATGCAAGTTTTTCGTTAATTGAAACTGAAGGTCTGACTTAAAAATAACACAACTAAGTTAATAATCTAAATTCCCTATAAATATTTAATTATTCTCTAAAAGCTTGAGTTCCTGCTTTTGTCCTCTCCCCACGTCCTGAGTTCTGAGGGAAAATGCTTGAAACTGTTTGAACCTTTCTCCAGTCTCTCATATATACTAGCAAATTTTTATTAGTAGTAATTTAGTAGTTCTTTTTCTTTCTTTTTATTTCAAAGGGAGGAATTATAGTTATTTAAATAATTTTCAAAAATTTTTAGGCTCAGTGTGTTCAAATGTGATCAAAGTCACAATCGTTAACTCAGTGACTAAAAAGAAGATCTATTTTTTATCACTGTTTATTGAACATAAAAAAGTTTACCCTTAGTTATTTGAATTTGTCCAGCACTAGAAATATAAGGAATCATGTCTGAGAAAACTGTAAAACAAGTGTAATGCTTGTATCTTCAGATGTTCATTTGGCCAATCTTATACCTTTAGCTGAGTTATTCAGCATTAGATGAAGGCATATCCCTTCCATAGTCATACTTTTTCAGGGATTGCAAAGAGGAAAAAAAAAATATTAGTTTATAAAATAGGATTATATGACTTCTTCAGATATGAATCCAATGTTTACAATACCATTATTTTAGTTGTCCTGTGAAACAAAATAGTCTATTTTATGGAAAGACTAGTACCAGCTAAGTGTATTGAACAAAAAAAGAAAATAGCTAAATGTATCTCAGACTCAAGAAAATGTAATACTACAAATGGACTTAAAAATAATATTAGCCTGTGAAAAATTACTGCTAATGTTGGCTTATAGTCTTTTAATTAGATTGTAATGAGTTTACAAGTTATAAAAATCAAGAAAGAGTCACAAAAACAGCTGACAGAGATAAACAGTTGATTAATGAAGTGAAAACTCAAGACGACTATTTTGACTACATATTTGACTATTTCTAAGGTGACCATTAACAAAACATATCATCTGGATATCACGAGTTACAGGGACAGACTTCAATTTAATTGATGAAAACTATAACTTGCTCACTGCCGATGAAATTATACAGAATAATTGGCAAAGAAAACTTTTCAAAACATTCCTTTTTCTGCTTTCGAATCCATTTGAGAACCTTTAAAATCTAATCTCTTAGCAACTTTCAAATATACAATACAGTATTGTTAACTATAGTCACCATATAGGAATCACTTTTATTGATTTTTATTTATCTCAAATGTTTGTAGAACTCCAAAATCAAATATACAAGTGGCAAGTTTTAAGGATAATCTTGCTAAATCTTTACCAGACTAGAAATATAATTTTAAGCTGGGCACTTCTGATTTCAGCAAAACTCTCCCCAAGTTCTCAGAGTATAAGGTCTAATAATGAGGATCCCCTTTTTTCATCATCCTTCTTACCCTCTTACCCTTTTACCTCTTTCATATTTTGACCACTTCATTTCAGCAGTCCCACAGAAATAATAGTTTCTATCACAAGCAATGGGAGGAATATGATGTAATGCTCTGGGTAATTTTGTTAAACCCACTTAGCCCCTAATCCACTCAAGTCAAAGCTGGTATTGGAGTTATCACTCACTAGACTGGCTTTGTGCACAGAGCAATTCAATACCCACACATCTTCACAAATTACTGGTACGCATCCTCAGACAGTAGGCTGAGACAGCTGAAAAAAGACACCTCTTCAACTGCTAATTTTCTATATTTTTATTTCATTCTTAACACCTCTTTGCAGACAATTAGCTTTTTTCCCCTTTTCTTTCTCAGACTATTTTAAATTAGCCCATTTCAGGCTGATGAATGAGCCAAGTTACAGCCCATGAAGGAAGCACTAGCTGAATGCTAAAATGGTGCTCATTGCTAGAATGCAATGCCACATGTTTTATTCTTAGAGGCAAGCAATGGAATATTTACTTTTACACATTTTCAAACCAATTTGAGTAAATGTGAGAATATACTGCATATTACTGAAGAACAATCTAAAGACCCCATAGGTGACTGGAAAGCTTTCTGGGTAAGTTTCTCATTTAAAAAAATATGGTTAACCTATGTTAATGGGCCTTATTGCTTTGTACTTTTGCTTTCTCTGGTGTGGATTAGAATTCTTATAAAGATTCACAGTAAGGGGCGCCTGGGTGGCTCAGTCGTTAAGCGTCTGCCTTCGGCTCGGGTCATGATCTCGGGGTCCTGGGATCGAGCCCCACATCGGGCTCCCTGCTCCGTGGGAAGCCTGCTTCTCCCTCTCCCCCTCCCCCTGCTTGTGTTCCCCTCTCGCTGTGTCTCTCTCTGTCAAATAAATAAATAAAATCTTAAAAAAAAAAAAAAAAGATTCACAGTAAAAAAAATAATTAACTTAGAAATTGGATGCAAAGGAAGAAAAGTATATTGATAAACTATTTGTTTACATGCCTCACCACATACTTTTACTCTGTCCTTTGAGAAAACCTCTCTTGCTTGACTGCTGACCCTATTGGTTAAAACCAATACAGGCATGCTGTTTCTAATCATTGTTTTAGAATAGCAATATCTCATGTATCCAGCATAGTGTGTAAACACGTTCACATATTCAAATATTCTGGATAACTAAAACATACCTCTTTAGCAGCAAAGCTAAGCCTTTGGATGGAAATCCTTCTGCGATGTGTCAAACATTACAGTTTTTATTATTATTTTAAACAGAGTGCTAAGATAAGTATCTTTTCTCTCAATGACTCATTGTGTTCTTCCACATTATAGCAATGCCTTCATAGGTTTTTGAGATCCTTTATCCCTTTCCTAAGTCGTAGATTGTAGTAGTAGTTCTTCTGTCTTCCTCATTTCCTGTCAATGACTATCTTCTAATCTTCCACAGTATTTTAAAGACAATAGTCTGAACTGCTGTTTCTTCTTTCTTTTGGAGTAAAACTCGAGGACTTAGTGATACATATTTGCTACTCACCAACAATTTCCATCTGTTTTAGTTTTGTGACCATATGGAGGGGGGATGTGTTACCACTAGTCAGACATCTATCAAAGTGGGCAATTTGGGGTTATCCACCCTGAAAAAAGAGAAATATTAAAGATCCCACTCCATACCAGATACTTCAGAGGTTCTGAGGAATGTCTGAGCAATTCTCCTAATTTGAGAAACACAGGTAAACATGAAGTCAGTTTTGTTTCCAGAAACCTTCATAGCATATCTTCCTCTTAAGCTAAACCCATATACTTAAACTTTAAAGTCTTTGTACAGTAATCTAAGAATTTAACAATATGATGATATATTATGGATGTTTATAATATGAAACGTTTCATTTGCTGATCTCAAAGCAAAATAAAAATAATTTCTGATTTATATATTTCTCTATTCCCCTATCCTGGGTATCCAAAGTTCTAAAGGACATTAAATAATTTTATTTAACAAAGTGGCTTCATGATTATCATTATTATCACATGTTACACATACACAAAATCCATACTGTAGAGCAAGTGTCTACAATTTTTTTTCCACTAAAGGGCCAAATAGTAAATAATTTTGTTTTTGTGGGACCTCTGCTCTCTGTTGTAACTACTCAAGTCTGGGTGTTATAGCCATAGGTAATAAATAAGTTGTCTAAACTTTGTTTATAGACTCTAAAATTTGAATTTGTGTAATTTTTATGTATTATGAAATATTCTTCCTCTTCTTTTTTTTTTACTTTTTTTTTTCTCCAATCACTGAGAATGCTAACCTTTCTTAGGTCACAGGCCATATAAAAATAGTCTATGAGCCTATTTGGCCCACAGGCCAGTTTGTCTACCACTGCAATACAGTCCTGCTACAGAGGGTTTTAACAGCAGTAGAAATGGCATACAAACATCCAAGATTTGAGAGGTTTGCATATGGCAACAGGCTTCCAGTAAAAGGCTGAAAGTTTTGGTAATTTATTGTTTCTAAATATATTGATAATATTTTAAAAGATTTATTTATTTATTTGAGAGAGAGAGAGAGAGAATGACCAGGAGTGGTGGGGAATGGGGAGACAGGCAGACAGAATATCAGCAGATTCCCCTGCTGAGCGGGGAGCCCAGTGCAGGGCTTGATCTTACCACCCTGAGATCATGACCTGAGCCGAAATCAAGAGTCAGACACTCAACTGACTTAGCCACCCAGGCGCCCCATAAATATATTGATAATTTTAAAATGGAAAATTCCAGGGTATTTTACAGAGTTTGTTGCTTATTTGTTTTTTGTTCTGAGTAGTTCTTAGACCATAACTTTTCAAACTTTACTGTGCATGGGAATAATACATAGTTATCCTGTTAAGAGGCAAGCAGGCAAGTCTGTTTTGGCGCCCAAGACTATAGTTTTAATAGGCTCACAGGTGATGCCAATGTTGTTGGTCCTTCCATCACCCTTTGAGTAGCTAGGGCATAGACAACATTTAAAAAAGTCCAATTTGGGGCGCCTGGGTGGCTCAGTCGTTAAGCGTCTGCCTTCGGCTCAGGTCATGATCCCAGGGTCCTGGGATCAAGTCCCACATCGGGCTCCCTGCTTGGCAGGAAGCCTGCTTCTCCCTCTCCCACTCCCCCTGCTTGTGTTCCTGCTCTCGCTCTCTCTCTCTCTGTCAAATAAATAAATGAAATCTTTAAAAAAAAAAAAAAAAGATTTAAAAATAAATAAATAAATAAAAAATTAAATAAAGGTCCAATTTGACCTGATAAGTGCTAATGAGTCTATATATGGGAGTTTAAAGGATAGAAATTTTATGGTTGTAAATGAAGGGCATAGCCCTTGAAAAATGAAAGCCAAAAGATATGAAAAAAAATGTAATAACATTTACATTACAGACATTCCTCATCTGAAGATGTTTTGACTTAGGGTTTTTTGACTTACAATTTTGTGAAAGCAAGATGCATTTAGTAGAAACCATACTTTGAATTTTGAATTTTGATCTTTTCCCTGACCAGTGGTGTGTTTTGGTAATCTCTCGTGAAGCCAGTCATCAGCAGCCAGCCCCAGCTCCCTGCCAGCCATGCGATCACAAGCGTAAACAACCAATATACCTATAACCACTTTGTATCCGTACAACTGTTCTGTTTTTCACCTTCATTACTTCAGTACAGTATAAATATACTTTGTGAGATATTCAACACTTCATTATAAAAGTAGGCCTTATGCTAGAGGATTTTGCCCAACTATAGGCTAATGTAAGCGTTCTGGAGCACATTTAAAGTAGACTAGGCTAAGCAATAATGTTTGTTCAATAGGTTAGGTATATTAAATGCATTTTCAACTTAAATGATATTTTCAGCTTCAATGGGTTTATCAGGACATAACCCATTGTAGGTTAAGGAAGATTGGTATATGAATGGCTTCACCAAATTAAGAATTGCACTAACAGCCCAGAATACTTAACTTGCTAAACACTAAATATACTGGCTACTCCCAAAAATATAGCTTTAATGCAGACCACATTCATCCTAACTCTTCAAATATTTTTCAGCTTTTTGGTGGATTACCTAATACTAACGTAATGAGCAATTAAGTAAAAACTATAAAGTACAAGGGCTATTAAGAATTGCTATGTACCCTTTAGGCTTACATGTTGCATTTACTGTGTGCACACATAAATATGCAAGTATGCATGATGCTTAAAATGCATTTGGTCTGAGGATTTCTAATGTCAAGTTTCAATCCCATGCAAATGAAAGGGGCTGAATGCATAAACCTGTCAAAATGATGATTTTAATGGAAATGTCAAGATACTTCTGAAAGCCAATATAATAATCCCTTTTATGCAGCACTACGAAGGAGCCTATGATCCTAAAAGAACTAACCTGTCACCCTGCACTATATGTTTCATCCTATTACCATCCTCAGCTCCATTATCTAAATGACCAAGCACTCCTTCAATTCTAGGGCTAAATGATGTCATGACATGACTATCATCATATTTATACCTCATAAAATTAGAAAGGTTATTAAACATAATTTGACCTTTGGCATACTCTAATAGAATCCTGATTTTTGCTGTTTTCTTTCTTTTCCTCCTTTTCCCCTCTATGCACTCCCATCACTCAGTTTTTTTTTTCTTCTTTTCAAATAAATTGTTTCCCACTTACACTGATGTTATGTTGCATGACCAAATCTAGGATTTTATAAAATGCAATTTTTATTCTAGTGCTTCCTAATTATTCTTCAAAGCTGCCACTCAGGAGAGAAAAGTTACTTCTATTCAAACCTAAATTCAATGCCAAGTACATATGCCCTTGAAAATTTTCTAAAGCATCGGGTGATGTGGGGTCTGAGATGTCTTGCTGTTTTGTGGTTACTATTGTCTTTAACTAGCTGGTAATACAGTCCAGAAGGCTATTAGCTATGCTTATCTGTGTTGGTTCACTCTGATCAAAACATATTCAAAGAACAGGTGCTTCATGATGGGCTAAGGTCATGCATTTGGTATGTTGGACAGTTGAGAAGGAAAGAGTTTTTGCCAGAACCTTTACAGACTCCTATGCTGTATAACGACCTTCCCTCTTGTATTTAAGATACTTTTAAATAGATTTAACAGAAATAGTTATATTTTATAAATGCTTCAAAATAAGGGCAATAAGGTGTGTGTGTGTGTGTGTGTGTGTGTTCTTTTCTTTGGAGTTCAATGCTAATTTATCTTGTCCGTAATGTATGTTTTCTGTTCCAAAGCCTTCTCAACACAAAATCTTATTTTTCAGTCTCCTCCGAGTGTTGGTTACTTTTTAACATTCTCTCAGCTTCCTTGTTAATATCCCTGATGCCAATGGCTTCCACGTGGTGATACATTTTCACAATTAATTTTCCATTCAAGAAAGTAGTCTCTTACACTCAACTCACAGCTTCCTGTTCTCAGTTTGATTTATTATGGCATTTATTTACACTCAGTAGCTATTTATTAAATATATACTACATGACAAAAAAAAGCAGTCTCTGCTTTCAAGGAATTTGTAGCCTAGTAGGTCTATGGCAAGAGAATGGATAATAAAATATGATGTGATATGCCAGCTTTTAAATCCATGAATCAATCAATATATATTTATGAAATGAAAACTAGGAACAATCATCAAGCCTTTATTAGACATAGATGTGGATGTGGATATAAATACGGACACAAATAGAATTATTGACTCCAAAGAGATTGAAAACTGGTAGGAGAAAAAATAATAATATAAAGAGAAACCCTTGTTACGAGATATTATATGATAACTGTCATATATTCTTATTAGAGGCAGAAAGTCCATAGGAAATTAATCCTTCTCTAGTAAGAATGATTTTCATACCTGGTGTTCAATATTGGTAATAACATTTTATTCTTTGTTCCATATTTGCTTGATCACAGAATGAATAATTCACCTGCCTATGCATTTTATTTTATGAATTGACTAAAGAGATCACTCTATTTCTTTGGTCTTTCTTTATGTCCTGTCTTTTATTTGCCTCTATTTTTTTTTTTTTAAGATTTTATTTATTTATTTGACAGAGAGACACAGCGAGAGAGGGAACACAAGCAGGGGCAGTGGGAGAGGGAGAACCAGGCTTCCCGCTGAGCAGGGAGCCTGATGCGGGACTTGATCCCAGGACCTGGAATCATGACCTGAGCCGAAGGCAGACGCCCAACGACTGAGCCACCCAGGCGCCCCTATTTGCCTCTATTTTTTGTGTAGAGTAATTCAACTGGTTTGATCAAACTACCATTAAAAATACCATAGACTTCATGGTTTAAAAAAGGGAAACTTATTTTTTCTCAGTTTTGGAGGCTGCAGCCCCAGGTCAAGATGCCAGCTGATTCGGTTCCTGGTGAGGAACTGTCATTTCACAGCTTTGTAGTTCTAATCAAATAAAAATGGTCTTATCTAGACTAAGAAAATGGCTATCATTCACAAAAGAACTAGAAACACACTTCATATCAAGATGGTACTATTTATTTTTCTGTGTTTGATCATAGTCTCTATTTGGACTTTAGCTGTAAGAGACATACACAAGGATACACAGATACACACAGACATACTCCTTGCCAAGGGACTGATTTCTTATTGCCCTTTTAAAATATATCTAATCTTAATATGCTGGGAAAACAACAACCACAAAAACAACCAAGAATGACAGTATAAGTATACCACTTTTTCTATGAAAAAGCATGAGTGTTTTAGGTTACCCAATTAGTCTTTCTGTCTCCTCTCTGTTTTGTAATTTAGCCACTGTACTTCTTCCAACTTAGTTGTCCTATTGCACTGTTTTCTTTTTCTTTTTTTCAATTATTTTAAAATACACATAACAAAATTTACCATCTTCACCATTTTTGAGTGCTCAGTTCTATGATATTAAATACATTTATATTGTTGTATACCCATCACCATCATCCATTCCCATTACTTTTTTCATCCTGTAAAACTGAAAACCTATATCTAAATATTTATTACATAGTAACTCCATATTCTCCCATACCCCAGCTTTGGGCAACCACCATTCTACTTTTTATCTCTATGACTTTGTCTACCCTAAGTACCTCCTATAAGTGGAATCATACAGTGTTTGTCTTTCTGTGACTCATTCATTTCACTTAGTATAAAGTTTTCAAGATTCATCCATGTTGTAGTATATTACAGAATTTCTTTCCTTTTTAAGGCTGAATAATATTCTCTGTGTGTGTATACCACATTTTGCTTATCCATTCATCCATTGTTGGAAACTTGGGTTACTTCCCCATTTTAGCTATTGTGAATAATGCTGCTTGAACCTGGGTATAATATCTCTTCAAGATGCTGCTTTCCATTCTTTTGGATATATATTCAGAAATGGAATTGCTGGGGGCACATGGGTGGCTCAATCAGTTAAGCATCCGACTCTTGATCTCAGCTCAGGTCTTTATCTCAGGGTTGTGAGTTCAAGCCCTGCATTGGGCTCCACACTGGGCAAGGAGCCTACTTAAAAAAAAAAAAAAAAAAAAAAAAAAATGGAATTGCTGGATCACATGGAAATTCTATTCAACCTCGGCTGTAGCAACTTCTTGCTAGATACTTCTCCAAAGACAAGGAAAACAAAAGCAAAAATAAACTACTGGGACTTCCTCAAGATAAAATCTTCTGCACAGCAAAGGAAACAGTCAAGAAAACTAAAAGGCAACCCATGGAATAGGAGAAGATATTTACAAATGATGTATCAGATAAAGCACTAGTATCCAAGATATATAAAGATCTTATCAAACTCAACACCCAAAAAAACAAATAATTCAATCAAGAATTGGGCAGAAGACATGAACAGACATTTCTCCAAAGAAGACATACAAATGGCCAACAGACACATGAAAAAATGCTCCACATCACTTGGCATCAGGAAATACAAATCAAAACCACAATGAGATGCCACCTCACACCAGTCAGGATGGCTAAAATTAACAAGAAAAGAAACAACAAATGTTGAGGATGCAGAGAAAGGGGAACCCTCTTACACTGTTGGTGGGGATGCAAGCTGGTACAGCCACTCTGGAAAACAGTATGGTATGGAGGTTCCTCAAGAAGTTAAAAATAGAGCTACCCTATTACACTACTGGGCATTTACCCCAAAGATACAAATGTAGTGATCAGAAGGGGCACCTGCATCCCAATGTTTATAGCAGCAATGTCCGCAATAGCCAAACTGTGGAAGGAGCTGAAATGAATGGATAAAGAAGATGTGGTGTATATATACAATGGAATATTTCTTAACCATCAGAAAGGATGAATACTTACCATTTACATCAATGTGGATGGAGCTGGACGGTATTATGCTAAGTAAAATAAGTCAATCAGAGAAAGACAATTATCATATGGTTTTACTCATATGTGGAATATAAGAAACAGTGCAGAGGATCATAGGGGAAGGGAGGGAAAACTGAATGGGAAGTCATCAAAGAGGGAGAAAAACCATGAGAGATTCTTAACTCTAGGAAACAAACTGAGGGTTGCTGGGGGTGGGGGAGTTGAGGGTAATTAGGTGATGGGCATTAAGGAGGGCACATGATGTGATGAGCACTGGATGGTATATACAACTGATAAATTATTGAACATTGCATCTGAAACTGATGATGTACTATATGTTGGCTAATTGAATTTAAATAAAAAATAATAAAAAATAGAATTGCTGGATCACATGGAAATTCTATTTTTAATTTTTTTAGGGACTTCAATACTTTTTTTCACAGGAGCTGTACCATTTTATATTGCCAACAGTGCACAAGGATTCTCCTTTCTATACATCCTTGTCAATACCTGTTGCTTTCTGGGTTTTTTCATAGTAGCCTTCCTAATGGGCGTGAGATGGTTATAGCACTGATTTTTATCACATTACTCTATTGCTCAAAAACCTTCCATGGCTCCCCATTACCTTGAAATAAACTACAAATGCATGGCTTGTATATACTGTCAACAGCAAAGCTTTTAGAGTTACATCCCATTAATGCTATATATAAAGCCCCTGCAATCTTACTAGTTTCCCCATTATCTCCTAAACTTTATACATGTTTCCTCTTATATGCATACTAAAATTTGCAAGATTTCTTCCAAGTGATACACATTTCTTTTCACTTAACCCCGTTTTTCTCTAGGATGCAATATTGGCATTTAGGGCAGAATAATTTTTCCTTTTGTGGAATTTCCCTGCATCTCAACAAAATGTTAAAAATCCCTGGTCTTTGTTCATTAAGTGCCAGTAGAACTCTTATATTGTAGTACCAACCAAAATGCCTTCACACATTTCCAAAAGCTGTTAGTCAGGACTCTTCTTGTTATAAGTAGTAGAAAATATCAATCAATCTGGCTTAAGCAAAAAAGTGAGTGAATGTGCCAATGGAACTGAAAAATTCAGGGGAAAGTTTATAACTTCAGGTACATAAAGACTTACTAGCATCTAAAAGATTTTTTCTAACTTTGTGTAACTGTTCTATAGTCCAGTATACTTATAGATGGGCCTTCCTCTATGTTGGCTTCCAGTACTATCAGACCTATGTCGCCATAAGCTCTGATTCAAGAAGAGAAGAGATTGTCCCTTTCCCAGTCACTCAAGCAAAAATTCTACTTATATTTGAAATTGTCTTGGCTGGGGTCATGATCCTTTATAAAGGCATCACTAAGGACATAGAAACATAACATTCTTTTGCATGTTCCTCAAACCAAGGGTAGGATATGGACTACCATTTGGAAAGAGGTAGTTCACCAAAGAAATTTAAGGTACTCTTAAAAGAAGACAGAATAATGGATGCTGGAGAGCAAAATATCAAAATGAAGTTACCTATAAAAAATATTAGTTGCTTAATTTTAGGCAAAGAGTTTAAATTCTGAGCTGTTTCTCTAAATCTATAAAATGTAAATAATGGCAACTACCTCGCAGGTAGATATTATGAGATTCAAAGTGGAAAGTATATAACATAAAACCTGGACCATCTCTGCTTAAAACATACCTTATTCCCTTTAAATTCCTTTTTTTAAAAAAGATTTTATTTATTTATTTGACAGAGAGTGTGCACAAACAGGGGGAGCGGCAGAGGGAGAGGGAGAAGCAGGCTCCCCGCTGAGCAGGGAGCCCAATGCAGGGCTCGATCCCAGGACCCTGAGATCATGACCTGAGCCAAAGGCAGACGCTCAACCCACTGAGCCACCCAGGCACCCCTACATTCCCTTCTACAGTGAATCAGAAATGGTTTTTAAAATAGCAATTGGTAGGGATGAGTACAACCTATATAGGTTGGAGAACCTGACCTGTCAGACTAGAACTCAGCCAGTATACCACACCAAAGTACACAGCTGCTTATCATCTTTGGTCCTAGTGAAATTCTTCAGGATCACTTCTATCTGCATTCATCTTTCTTTTTCCTTCTAACCCATTGTGGAACTTCTAGTGATTTCTGTACCAAATCTTGTATGGCCAAAGACTTTTATTATCCTTACCCCTCTGTATTTCATAATTCATACTATTTTACTATTTTACATTTAGTCTGTAAAACCTGTTTTTTGGGGTACCTGGGTGGCTCAGTTGGTTAAGCGACTGCCTTCAGCTCAGGTCATGATTCCAGGGTCCTGGGATTGAGCCCCATATCAGGCTCTTTGCTCAGAGGACAGCTTGCTTCTCCCTCTCCGTCTGAGTTCCCCCTGGTTTTGCTCTCTTGCTCTCTCTCTCTCAAATGAATAAATAAAATCTTTTTAAGAAATGAAAAAAAACACCTGTTTTTAATCATTTAATTTCTTGTTTTAAATAATAGAAGACATATGCCAGTTAGATCTATAGGAACCTTTAGTTCATATAATTCCTCCCTAAAACAGTGTCAGACACAGAAGATAGCCTGCACTCATTATATCTTGTAAACCAGAAAGACATTGAGGGGCCCTGGATGAAAGTGGCTGGATGTGTGGAATTGCACATACTAATCGTATCCACCCCTCAATGTTGCAATGGCCTCTGTGCGCACAGATGGAAAACCATTGATGCTGGATAATGATTGCAGTTTTTAGAGTCAAATTCTCAGCTTTGCAGTAATGACCTGGGTGATTTTGGACAATTTTCTTCACCTTATTAATCCTCAGTTTCTTCATCTATAAAATAGAAATTATAATCCTTAGTTTTCAGAAAGAATATGAGAATTGAAAATCAACCAAAATTCCTGACAAGTAGCCATTCAGAAAATGAATCTTCATATTTCATGAAGATGATGGTTTCTGTGGCATCTCTGCCACCTTTGTTGGTTATTTAACTATTAGCCAGATGCCATTCTTGCCACCTCAGTTTATTGGGAAATATTTTGTGTCCATGAGCTCCTATTCTCTACTTTGCTTACCACAGTACCTTATAAACATTAAACTTTGAGTAAATGAATGCATGAATGAATAAATTTGTTAAGCAGACCCTTGAAAATGAAAATGGGAATGATTTGAGGAATCTTACATCGGACAGATAAAGCTGTGGAAAATTTTTTATATACAAGCATAGTTTCTTTTTTCTATGAAAAAATCAGGTTTTTGTCAGAATTTCAAAAAATAAGTTATATCTAATATTCAAACATTTTGATAATTTTAGACAAAACTGAGATTTTTATTAAAGCCTATTTAATGCTAAATCTGCATAATAGACTCTGATATGTCAGAAGTTTGAAACAGGAGCCAGAAATGAGGGTTTAAGCCTGCCATTTCAATCCAGCATTTCCAACTTCAAAACGAGGTGGTTGGACTAGGTAGTTTTTCTGATTCCCTTATTCATAGACTTTATGATCCTTGCCAAGATATTGAAAATACTTTTCAATCCATTTCCAAGTGGACATGCTCAGGGGAAAGCAGAATATTCTCTAAATATATCAGGATCAGAGCAACTTTTTATGATCCAAACCAGGGCAGACAGGGGCTACTATTCTTTGGAGTTCACATTCTTTTGGAATAAAAGTAAGCCAAAAACACAATATTATATAAAAAATATAAATCAGGGCAATGTGATAAAGAGCGAGTGATGATGGCCAAATTAGTTGAATGGCCCAGGAAAGTCTTTCTTAGGATAAGTCTGAGCAATGCCTGGAAGGAAGAAAAGAAAAATTGCATGCCCAACCATGCAAAGATTTAACAATGGAAAGAAACCTTGCAAGAGACGTACTACAAATGTCAAGTCCCAGAGGCTGGCTGGGCTTAGCATGTTAGAGCCAGAGAAGGAGAAGACTGTTTGGATTATAGTAAGGTAAAGGATAGAGGTGGGAAAATAACGTGGATGAGTTAGATCGTGGCTAGAGCCTAGAGAATTTCATAGTGAGATTGTAGAGCTATAAGAGTTTAGATTTTGGATGTTATTGTAGGTGCTTTGGGAAGTGATGATACCAGATTTATGTCATTAAGCCTTGCTTTGTGAAAAATTCACATTTCTAAAAGCTGGATTTTTTTTTTTTTTTGTAATGGCCAGGTCCTGATTCAAATCGAAAGAAACTGTTGTAAAAGAATTATTTGCTATTAAAATCCCTTCCAAGTACCTGAAGCTATTTTATTCATGCACTCTAATCAATACTCACGGAACAGGTTATAACGTCGTTTAAACGAGTCAGTTCCTGGCTGGCATCGTCATTGCCGGCATGTTCATGCATTCCCGTTGTTTTTTAAACTGCATTTTACACCAGGGGAAATTGCACACAGTAAATGTCAAGGATTCACTAGGGGCATTACAGTTTCCGAGGCATGAAGCTAATACATATTTGTCTCATTACTGTCAGTCGATCAACTTTATTTCATGGATGGCAAGGGCTCAGAGCTCATAGGAGATGTAGTTACAAACGACCTTTGGGAGGTTGTAGGGACCACAACTTCCAAAATTCACAGTAGTGTCATGTCATTAATAAGAAACCAGGGAAATGGTATTCATGGACTTTTTGATACTTGATTTCCTCATAGAAACAGGTGTGTGTTGGGGGGTGTCACATTTTTTAGCTCTGATTCATCAAACCTTAAATTGAAGACAACATAGAGCGTTTGAGTGGGCAGCTTAACCCACTCCTGTGGTTTCCATATTGCCCAGTAATTTTCCTGAGGTAAACATGTTTTGCAGGATCATCAGGCTGTTAATAGTCTTTTGCTTGAATAGTTCCAAAGACAGAGGGAAAAGAAAATCCTGATTTCTTGGTGAGGGCAACTATGCAGTATGGAAATCAGATTTTTTTTATGTGTCCAATCTACATGGGTTTATTCTTCATATTTTTAATCAGATTTCATGATTTTTTGGCATAGATTATGTTATGTTCTTTTTTTTTTTTTTTGTCTCAGTTCAAGTTTAATAGAAACAACAAAAGACAATCAGTGATGCCCTACTACTGTACATAAGAGTTGGCCTGCCCCATAACAGCTCAGGCCATTCTCTCCAGAGGAAGAAAGGCTGGCCTCCCCAAACCCTGCAGGAAAGGACTGTCCTGTCCCCATACCACATCTGTACAGAGTCTAAAGTCTTATGTTCTAAGCATGACAATAGTACAAAAGAGATTTTATCTTCATGGCCACCCACTACAGCCCAGCCCTAAAATAACACAGCACTCACTTCTGCTTAGAGAAATATTCTTTGCTCTTCTGGACATCAGTCTTGATGGTATCACTGCCAGGCTTCCAGCCAGCTGGGCACACTTCCCCATGCTTGTCAGTAAACTGGAAGGCCTGAACCAGTCGCAGAGTCTCATCCACAGAGCGGCCGACGGGAAGGTCGTTTACCGTGATCTGCCTAAGGATACATTTATCATCAATGATAAAGAGGCCCCTGAACGAGATGCCTTCATCAGCCTTTAAGACTCCATAGTCCTGAGCAGTGGTACACTTGGGGTCTGATACCAAGGGAATGTTCATGGGTCCCAGTCCTCCTTGGTTCTTGGGTGTGTTGATCCATGCCAGGTGACAGAAATGAGAATCCACAGAAGCACCAATCACTTGACAGTTGAGTTTCTTAAATTCTTCTGCCCTGTCACTGAAAGTAATGATCTCCATGGGGCACACAAAAGTGAAGTCAAGAGGGTAAAAGAAGAACACAATGTATTTTCCTTTGTAGTCAGATAGGCTGAGGTCTTTGAACTGGCCGTCTGGCATAACAGCCATGGCTTTGAAGTTGGGGGCAGGATGCCCAATTTTGGCATTTCCTGAAGACATCTTGCTATCAGCAGCTCTGAGAACAAAAACGCCAAAGACAAGGCAGGAAGAAGACGTCTAGATTATGTTATATTCTTAATGTATTTTCATTTTATTTGAAACTACAATTTTCAAAGTCTTTCCCCCCCCCCCAAGGTATGTAGTGGTGAAAAACATCTATAGGTAACTTTTTAAAAATTGTGCTAGAATATATTCATAATCATAGGGTATAATATGTCATAAACCTTCGATAAATAATCATTACTGAGGAAAATAATGTGAGGGATATCTTCAACTACTTCTGTTTAGTTCTATCCTATCTAAATACAGTACTAAGAGACTTTCTCTCTATTCTATGCCCTCCTCTTTGGCCATGGCTCTACCACCTATGCTGGGGAGATTCTAGGCAGGGATATTTGTGGCATTTGCCAGTGTTCATGGTGTCTACTCAACCATGACTGAAAACAAGAATCTTGCAAGAGTCCTGAAAATTGTGCCATCATAAGATAAGCAGAAGAGCTAACAAATCTGACAGGGTTACTGCTCAAGAAAATCCCGTGGCAAAAGGCAGGCAACTGTAGGGAAGAATGCTCCCACAGGATACACAAAGGGAAGGACAAGTAGTATGACCCTAAGCACAGGCAGAATGACAATGGTCCTTGAATGGTAAAGGACTCACTCTGGGCTTTGGATAGGTTTCTTTGTATCTTCCTGTTTGTGACACTGAAGAGTTCCCTTTGAGGCAGGAGCTGGGCAGTCTCTCAAAGCTAGCTCCACTATTGTCTTTCCAAGGTAAGTGGCTGCAGTGCCCTCCCATCTCATGCCCCCTCAGTCTTCCACGGTCACAACCATTTAGTCTCTTGTCAGTTATTGTTTATAGTTAAGTTTTTGCCTTGTTCTTTCAGAATAAGACCCCAGCTACCCTTATCCGGCCTCCTAAATAATATCTAAGTTCTTGCACATTAAAATATTCAGTCTTTCACAGGTGTTCTCCCTGATACGGACTTAAAGGGCTTACTTTTCGAAGCCAAAACCTTATTATTGGCCCATCTCTGTCTTTGATTTCCTCTTATGTCATTCCCATTCTTCCCTGAGGCAAAAGATGATCATGACCACATAGGAAAAAAGTTCATATAAAGGAAAGAGGGAAATCAAAAATCACATCATTTGGTATTCCAAAATAATACCTTGCTCCCAGTAAAAAGCTGGTAATTGAAATCTTTCATATATTTTAAATATAAATTTTGGCACACTGCCAGAGAAAAATGAACTTAAATTTTACATAACTAGATATCAGAATAACAGTGAAGAGCTCCCTTACCTCAACCAGAACTTAGCTTACTATTGATAGAAAAGGGAGATCTCTTTTCTCCAGGACTCAGAACCACCATCACTAATCAATGTCAATAGTACTTCTTCTGAGCCAGGACTCAACCTCAGACTCTTTGTCAGCACATTAGCCACTATAATACCTCTTGAATTATAATACTGGATATGAAACTATTTGGCAAATCTAAACTAACATATGTAAATATAGTTTTCTTATAGTAAGAAATTTGTCCTCTCTTACTGTTCTTAAGAAAGCATTTCATTTTGTGTGCTATTTTGTGATCCACATCAAAAATCTACAGTGGTAAAAAAAATGTATATATTCAGATACCTAAGTCTGGATTTCCAAATGGAAGAAATAAACATCCAGTGATCTTGATAGATATTCACAGTGAGATAAATGATGGGGTTTTTTAATGTAACTTCGTTTTTCCTCAGAATTCTAATACTTGGAGTTATTACCATATGTTCTTTTTGGGCAGGTCAAAATCTTATTGAAGACATGCCTATCTATGAATCAGTAAATTTAATGCTTGCTAATTAACAGTTTTAGCCCGAGAACCAGTGATTGGTGTTAGGATTACAGTATTTAATGGTTTTCAGATAGCTGTTGGTTAAATCCATTGTTCTTCAAAAAGTTGTAACTACTTGCGAACCCAACATTATATCCACACCTTTGGCAATATGTATAAGAAGTTAAACATGTGAAAGCCAATAAAAGCATTGAAGGTATTATATGTTATGATTCAATGTGCTTTCGCCACTCCAAAATAGAGGCCCCATTTTAGTTTATCTCAAATTGGTTTCTTTGAGTTTATTCCTGTGACTAGTAATTAAGTTATATACAACCCAAGAAAAGCTGTATCCATGTAATCTCTCAATTAATGAATGTAAAAGTGGCAAAAACAATGATGATTGGATGTTCACATTTTCCAGAAGTTCAATACGTATGATGTCCAACCAAATAAAAAAACTATAGTGTGCATAAGTTAAAAAAACTCAGAAATGTGCCTGCATAATGCCAAGAATGTGACTTAAAGTTTCAATTGAATAACATTATTTAGATTTTTTAATTTCAATTTATTTATTTTTTATTATGTTAGTCACCATGCAGTACATCATAGTTTATGATGTACTGTTCCATGATTCATTGTTTGCATATAACACCCAGTGTTCTATGCAATATGTGCTCTCCTTAATACCCATCACCAGGCTAACCCATCCCCCCATCCCTCTCCCCTCTAAAACCCTCAGTTTGTTTCTCAGAGTCCATGGTCTCTCATGGTTCATCTCCCCTTCTGATTTCCCCCCTTCATTTTTCCCTTCCTTCTCCTAATGTCCTCCATGCTATTCCTTATGTTCCACAAATAAGTGAAACCATATGATAATTGACTTTCTCTGCTTGACTTATTTCACTTAGCATAATCTCCTCCAGTCCCACCCATGATGATGCAAAAGTTGGGTATTCATCTTTTCTGATGGCTGAGTAATATTCCATTGTATATATGGACCACAGCTTCCTTATCCATTCATCTGTTGAAGGGCATCTCGGCTCTTTCCACAGTTTGGCTATTGCGGACATTGCTGCTATGAATATTGGGGTGCATATGGCCCTTCTTTTCACTACATCTGTGTCTTTGGGGTAAATGCCCAGGAGTGCAATTGCTGGGTCATTAGGGTAGCTCTATTTTTAATTTTTTGAGGCACCTCCACACTGTTTTCCAAAGTAGCTATACCAACTTGCATTCCCACCAACAGTGTAAAAGGGTTCCCCTTTCTCCACAACCTCTCCAACATTTGTTGTTTCTCACCTTGTCAAGGTGGTATCTCAATGTGGTTTTGATTTGAATTTCCCTGATGGCTAATGATGATGAACATTTTTTCATGTGTCTGTTAGCCATTTGTATGTCTTCTTCGGAGAAGTGTCTGTTCATATCTTCTTCCCATTTTTTGACTTTTTTTTGGGTGTTGAGTTTGAGAAGTTCTTTATAGATCTTGGATACCAGCCCTTTATCTGTAGTGTCATTTGCAAATATCTTCTCCCATTCCATGGGTTGCCTCTTTGTTTTGTTGACTGTTTCCTTTGCTGTATAGAAGCTTTTTATCTTGATGAAGTCCCAAAAGTTCATTTTCACTTTTGTTTCCCTTGCCTTTGGAGATGTGTCTTGAAAGAAGTTGCTGTGGCCGATGTCAAAGAGGTTACTGCCCATGTTCTCTAGGGTTTTGATGGATTCCTGTCTCACATTGAAAGAAACTCTTTCATCCATTTTGAGTTTATCTTTGTGTATGGTATAAGAGAATGGTCGAGTTTCATTCTTCTGAATATAGCTGTCCAATTTTCCCAACACCATTTACTGAAGAGACTTTTTTTCATTGCATATTTTTTCCTGCTTTGTTGAAGATTATTTGAACATAGAGTTGACAGTCCATATCTGGCCTCTCTATTCTGTTCCATTGGTCTATGTGTCTGTTTTTGTGCCAGTACCATGCTGTCTTGCTGATCACGGCTTTGTAATGTAGCTTGAAATCAGGCAACGTGATGCCCCCAGCTTTATTTTTCTTTTTCAACATTGCCTTGGTGATTCAGGGTCTTTTCTGATTCCATACAGATTTTAGGATTGCTTGTTCCAGCAATTGAAAAATGCCATTGGTATTTTGATCAGGATGGCATTGAAGGTATAGATTGCTCTGGGCAGCATAAACATTTTAACAATGTTTATTCTTCCGACCCATGAGGATAGAATGTTTTTCCATCTTTTTGTGTCTTCTTCAATTTCTTTCATGAGTATTCTGTAATTCCTAGAGTATAGATCTTTTACCTCTTTGGTTAGGTTTATTCCAAGGTATCTTATGGTTTTTGGTGCTATGGTAAATGGAATCGATTCTCCAATTTCTCTTTCTACAGTTACATTGTTAGTGTATAAGAAAGCAACTGATTTCTGTGCATTGATTTTGTATCCTGCCACATTACTGAATTGCTGTATAGGTTCTAGTAATGTGGGGTTGGAGTCTTTTGGGTTTTCCACATAAAGTATCATGTCATCTGTGAAGAGAGAGGGTTTGACTTCTTCTTTGCCAATTTGAATACATTGTATTTCTTTTTGTTGTCTGATTGATGTTGCTAGGACTTCTAGTACTATATTGAACAATAGTGGCAAGAGTGGACATCCTTGTCGTGTTCCTAATTTTAAGGGAATGTTTCTTAGCTTTTCCCCATTGAGAATGATAGTCACTGTGGGTTTTTCATAGATGAATTTTATAAAATTGAGGAATTTTCCCTCTATCCCTATACTCTGAAGAATTTTAATCAGGAAAGGATGCTGGTCAAATGCTTTTTCTGCATCAATTGAGAGGACCATATGGTTCTTCTCTTATTATTAACGTGTTCTATCTTATTAGCAAATGTTAAACTACCCTTGCATCCCAGGGATAAATCCCACTTGGTCATGGTGGATGATCCTTTTAATGTACTGTTGGACCCTATTAGCTAGGATTTTGTTGAGAATTTTGGCATCCATATTCATCAGGGATATTGGTCTGAAATTCTCCTTTTTGATGGGGTCTTTGCCTGGTTTGGGGATCAAGGTAATGCTGGCCTTATAGAATGAGTCTGGAAACTTTCCTTCTGTTTCTGTTTTTTGAAACAGCTTCAGGAGAATAGGTATTATTTTTTCTTTGAATATTTTGTAGAATTCCCCAGGGAATCCATCAGGCCCTGGACTCTTGTTTTTTGGGAGGTTTATGATCACTGCTTCAGTCTGTGGTCTATTCTGGAGAAAGTTCCATGTGGGTTCGGGAAGAATGAGTATTCTGTTGTTTTAGGGTGGAATGTTCTGTATATATCTATGAGCTCCATCTGGTCCAGTGTGTCATTCAAAGCTTTTGTTTCTTTGTTGATTTTCTGCTTAGATGATCTGTCTATTGCTGAGAGTTGAGTTTTGAGGTCTCCTACAATTAACGTATTATTATCAATATGTCTCTATTTTGGTTAACAGTTGGCTTATGTAATTGGCTGCTTCCATGTTGAGGGCATAGATATTTACAATTGTTAGATTTTCTTGTTGGATAGACCCTTTAAGAATGATATAATGTCCTTCTGTGTCTCTAACTACAGTCTTTAGCTTAAAATCTAATTTGTCTGATATGAGAATTGCTACCTCAGCTTTCTTTTGAGGTCCGTTGGCATGAAAGAAGGTTCTCCATCCCTTCACTTTCAGTCTGGATGTATCTTTAGGTTCAGATTGATCTCTTGTAGACAGCATATGGATGGGTCCTGTCTTTTTATCCAATCTGCAATCCTGTGCCATTTTATGGAAGCATTTAGGCTGTTCACATTGAGAGTGATTATTGAAAGATATGATTTTATTGTCATCGTGTTGCCTGTGAAGTCCTTGTTTCTATAGATTGTCTCTGTAAATTTCTGTTGTATATCATTCTTGGGGTCTTTCTCCTTTTATAGAACCTCCCTTAATATTTCTTGCAGGGCCGGCTTAGTGGTCACATATTCTTTCAGTTTCTGCCGGTCTTGGAAGCTCTGCATCTCTCCATCCATTCTAAATGACAGCCTTGCCAGATAAAGTATTCTTGGCTGCATGTTCATCTCATTTAGTACCCTGAATATGTCTTGCTAACCCTTTCTGGCTTGCCAGGTCACTGTGGACAGTTCTGACGTTATTCTGATGTTCCTCCCTCTGTACATAAGGAATCTCTTCCCCCTAACTGCCCTCAAGATGGTTTCCTTGGTGAGGCACCTGGATGGCTCAAGTCATTAAGCATCTGCCTTCGGCTCAGGTCATGATCCCAGGGTCCTGGGATCGAGCCCCACATCGGGCTCTCTGCTCGGCGGGAAGCCTGCTTCTCCCTCTCCCACTCCCCCTGCTTGTGTTCCTGCTCTATCTCTCTGTCAAATAAATAAATAAAATCTTAAAAAAAAAAAAAAAAAGATGGTTTCCTTGGTTCTAAGATTTGTGAGTTTTACTATTACATGCTAGGGTGTTAGTCTGTTCTCCTTGATCTTGGGAGGGGTCCTCTCTGCCTCTAGGACATGAATGTTTGTTTCATTCCCCAGATTAGGGAACTTCTCAGCTACGACATGAATGTTTGTTTCATTCCCCAGATTAGGGAACTTCTCAGCTACAATTTGCTTAAATATATCTTCTAGTCCTCTCTCTCTCTCCACCCCTCAAGGATCCCAATAATTCTGACATTGGAACATTTCATAGCATCACTTATTTCTCTAATTCTGTTTTCATGGATTTTAAGCTGTGTGTTCCAGGCCTCCTCCTGTTCCTTCTTTCTATCAGTTTGTCTTCTAGATTACTAATTCATTATTCTGCCTCGTTTACCCTAGATACTTGGTTAGAGTATCTAGATTAGATTGGATCTAATGCATTGATAGCATTTTTAAGTTCTGCCAGTTCAGCTTTAATTTCTGCCCTTAGAGACTCTTTGTTGCCATTAATCATTTTCTCCATTCTAGCAATTGTCTTCGTAACTGTTACCCTGAAGTCTATTTCTGACATCTTGCTTATATCTATATGCATTTTTTCTGTGGCAGAAGTCACAGTCTCTGAGTCTTTCCTATTTTGGGGGTTCCTCCTTTTAGTCATTCTGTTGAGGGGTGGTTGAGGGAATGTACAGAGTATAAATTATTGACCACAACTGAAGCAAGATGCATCTGTTTTCTAGGACCGTAGGGTTGTCAGCCTCTTGTTTTCCAGCCTGCCTACTGAGAGAGGGGCCAGGTATGCTGTTACTCAGGCAACCCTTTTTGGGCAGAGTTGCCCTGCCCACTGTGGGGGGTGGGGGCTCAGTGAAAACTGTTTTTTGGGGGCTTTTGTTCTCTGGCAGCTTTCCCTGGCTGCTTTCCACATCTCTTCAGAGAGTCAGAGCAGAAGTGACCATTTCCAAACCTCTGCCTCAGAACAGAGAGATTGCAGTCTGTTCTTCAGTGAGATCTCCAGGCCACACTGTCTCTGTTTCTGTCTGTGCTGCTAAAACCACAACGTCCTGGGTTGTGCGCCCCACAGCAGCACTCCCAGCCCTCCCTTCCAGGTCCAGGCACATCTCTGCTCTTTGTGTTTCTAAAACTGCCAGCCACCCCCAGTTCACACATGTGCCCCCACAGCTCCAGGTTTCAGTCCGGGGTGCTGCCCTAAAGACCTTTCCTGCCACTACCAGTCTGCATGTCTGTACCCGGTCCCCAGTGCAGGAGGCCTTCATGCTCTGGCAGTACAGGATCCAGGAGGCTCCCTGACCCTTCCGTTTATCTTCCTATATCTGCCCTTGGAATCACAGGTTCCCGCTTCATACCTAAAAACCAACTGCCAGTGATATTCTGTTTGCAGAGATCCAGATATATCTTCTTACATCTCAGGCTGATTTCTTGGGTGTTCAGAGTGGTCTGGTAGATATCTAGCTCAATTCATGGGACTGGTTGAAATAGGGTCCCCTACTTCTCTGACATCTTTGCCTAACCCATTATTTAGATTTTTAAAAAATTGGGTGTATAGTGGAGGGGAGACAGATAAAGGTATGGGACGATAATTCAGGATGGCTCTTCTAATTTAGCAGAGAGAGTTCTGCTCTCTGCTCCATGGACTCAGTCTAGGACCCAAGGTGACAGCAATTTTGCCATTTTTAAATGATGACTTCTCAGAGAACTCTAGTATAATTTTGTCATATAGTCAGCAGAAAGTGTGAGTTTAGGGAGGAGTGCTCAGGAGAGATGTCATGGGCCAGTCCATTAACTAATATACATCATATTGACTCACATTTCATTGGGGAGAACTTAGTCATATGGCCACACCTAACTACAAGGAAGACTGGGAAATGTGTATAACTCAAGCCTTATTTCCAACTAATTAGAAAGAAAGAAAAGACAGATCATGGTTAGCAGTAGCTCTATGATTGGGTAGTAGAGATGAGATGGGAAATGAGGTACAATCTGCTTAACTTTGTTAACCTAGTGTTTTCCAAACTTAGTTCACCATGAAGACACCTATTAAAACATTTTTTAAATAAATGCTAATCTAGAGCAATGATTTTATTCTATATCATTCCCTTAACCTAGTTGGAATTTCTGTTAAAATTTATGTGATGAAGCAAAACCCTTGAAATTGCAGTGTTAAAATCCCTGCATTTGTATATTCCTATCAATGAATGTCACTTTCACCCCTGCAGTTTGGACAGGTTTAGCATTAAATTGTTGGAGGGCTTCACCTGTGTTAGGAATCACTTACTTATTTTCTTCCAGAGCTTTCATACAACATAGATAGATACTTTTTCTTACTATCCGCCAGAAATAACAGCACTGAAAAAAATGACAGAACACATTTTATGAAGGCATAATATAACCCACTGCTGAGAACATGTCACTCGAGGCAAAAGCAGTTAGATCTGCCGGCTGGATGCTCTTCTGATGTTTCTCCTTAAATAACTTCATTATTCAATGAGAAGTGTTTTAATTATTTAAGTGACGTAAAAGATGAGGGTGTAGTATTTATATCTAGATTCTGTTTACTGATTTTAAGTTTTTTCTATTTATATTAGATTTGTAAGAACTTACCAAACCCTATCTCCACATTTAGAGAAACAAAAGATTTCTATGTCCTTAAAGTTTCTGTTTTTTTCCCAACAGGATCCCTGTGATCCCTCTTTTGCTGTCAAACATGGCCCTTGCTTTATTAAAAGAACTTTGTCCCTCACCTTTGCAAAAACATTTACTTTTGTTACTGATGCTCATACACGGTGCACTGATATTTACTGATAATGGATTTTTCCCCACCAGTGTAATGTACTATCATTAGGGATTGTTCTCTTCATGACAATAGACATAACAGTAATTAATCAACATAATTCTCATTACCTTTATTTAGTGTGCATTATATATTAGGCAATGGAGAGTTTTATGTACAAAATTTCACAGCAACCATGATATAGGAATTGTTATCTCTGTGTCATAGATGTAGAAACTGAGGAAATGTTAAATTAATATTTAAACAGTATTAAAACAACAGTAGCAACAATAGAAACACAGTTGAAATATTTTTAAACGTTCAAGTCACGATTCTAACAGAGGTGTGATTAACTTCAAGTTATATGCTTCCTTTTTGCATTATCCCATGTTCTTTCTAACGCAGAGTTGATAGATTTGAAAATACATCTGTACTCTTCTTTCTGCACACCTACTATCTTTATGTAGATGTTCCAATTCTTGCAATGGTAAATTGATCTTAGACTGTGAAGTAGTGAAGTCTTGAATTCAAATTAACAATGTGTATATGACATGGAAAACATCATAGAGGAGAAGAAAGGAATGAGGATGTCCATTATAACCTCAGTGGTGGATCTGAAAGAGATCAGTATTGTCTTGAGCATTGACAAACGCTGAACAGTGCTCAGCAAGGACCTAAGTAACCCTTAGGGACAGTGATTAGTAGGTCATGCGGGCTGCATTCCAAGGGCTCCATGTACTTTGCATTCCCTGGAGCCGGGGGCGGGGGGAGGGGGGGTTGGGGAGAGCAAAACTCCTCAAACTAAATGCAGAAATCCTCTTTAAAAGTCATTGGTGGGCTAAAGGTGTGACCAGGAATTGTGTCAGGAAAAACAGAAATAAAGAAAAGAGTAAAAGAGGAGAAAGAAA
Source organism: Mirounga angustirostris (assembly GCF_029215605.1). Lineage (NCBI taxonomy): Eukaryota > Metazoa > Chordata > Mammalia > Carnivora > Phocidae > Mirounga > Mirounga angustirostris. The sequence continues at coordinate 98,975,603 of NW_026991715.1, read as the reverse complement.
GATTAATAGAACACAAGAAGGCTCTATTAAAAATATTAAAATCTGTATGTACAGACCAACAAATGAGTAGATAATTAGTTGAGAGAGAAAGCAAAAATAAAATGGAAAAGGGGAGGGAGGAATGATAGGAAAGGATAGGATGGAATGCATTTCTATGCTTCCCCTGTCCTTTATTGTACACATAAAAATTAGCTGAGTTCCAATCTTACATTTACCAGTTATAATTCTTATATTGCAAGCAGCATAAAGTGGGTAATGGTTACGGTAAGAAAAAAAATAATAAAAGAAGTGATGAGGGAAGGCTAGAGGGGCATTCCAATAGTTCAGCACACAGAAGGAACAACTCAGGACCTATATGGTCCATTACACATCTGGAGCAGAAAGAGCTCTTGGGACTCTGGCAAGTGAAGAGTAATGAGCAGTCTCTTCAAGCTTCTGACATTGGGATGAATTTGCTTCAGCCATTTTCTGTCCTGAGCCATCCAATTAAAGATGCAAATACCCTTGAGTGTTTCCTAGGTCCAGCTCCTCCCAGGTCACAGGTTCATCACTTGGTAGAGAATGGGAAGGGGAGGCAATGCACATTAATGGCAGTTTCCACAAAGCCAAACAAAGTAGGGAGGAGTGGCTTCTTAAAGGGAAATCCTGGTTGTGGTATGAGAAAAAGAGTAAATAGATGCTGGGCAGGCACTGCCAACTCAGGTCTACCATACAGCACGGCTGTGCCAAGTCCAAAGATTTTAGTCTTCCAACACTTCCTGTGAAGGGGATATCAAAAAGAAATTACACTGGACGCTTGTAGAAAATGGCAAGGAAGATTTTATTCAAGACTATTGCAGCAGGAGAAAGAGGTTGGAATCAACTCCACTGAAACAAAAAGCAGTTTTTTTAAGCACTGAGGTAAGCTAATGGAAAAGTGCTGGAGGACTTTAGGTGGGTGGTTAGGCAATGTGATTAGGCCATCTGTGTTTGTTAATTGGTGCTCATTGAAGTTAGGGTCCTACCCTTCCACAGAGACTGGGAGGTAGGGGCAATGTCTTTCTTGATTGCATTTCAAAAGAAAAGTTCCCAAGTCGTGACAAAGACATTCCTGTGTAAAGCTTGCAAGAGGTTGGGAGAAGATTTACATCTAAAAGGGGCAGGGAAGAATTTATACTTGAATGTTTTTTTCAAGTAAATGCTCTACAGAAAGGGAGGTCAGGGACCTAGAGTCAGAAATAAACTTGTCTAACATTTAATCAAGCTGAGAGAAATGCTCAAGTGTTCTTGGTCAGTAGTCATTCACTCTGTGGATGAAAACCTATCACTGCTGCTTCCAAGTCCTGCCCCTGGGCTTCTCCAATTGTCCTATTGCTCCTACGTGCTGCTGCAGCTCACTCTGGTCCTCTCCTCTCAAAATTCTCCAGAGCAGCAATAATGCACAACGCTGGTGTACATGCCTCTCCTGGAAGACCTGCAGATAGAGAGAGGGAATTGCAGCAGACCGGAGGGGAGGGAACAACTTAAAACTGAATGTCAGACAGCAGTACTTTTGAAGTTATGAGCTCATTATACTTTCCAAGGAACTTCTCGGGGGCTCTACTGTGTTAGACCCCAGTCTACTACCACATTACTCAGCACCCACATGTCCCCATCAAAGCATCCTTCATTCTCTGGTTTCTTTGAATCCCAAGCCTTCTCTTTCTCCCAGCATCTCCCCCTCAAGCCTCCAGGGAAAAGTAGAAAATCCCCATTGCGTTATTATGCAAAACAAATTGCCCTTGCTTAGTTTCAACCTCTCCAAGCTTGCTAAGCCTCAGGACTTATCTGTGCGTATCCAAATAAGAAGTTTCCTAAACAGAAGGGCTTTGGGGCCTGGTTTTCACATTTGAAAGACTAGCAGAAGTTTCCTAGTTATATTTCTTTTACATGCCTCAAATCAAATTATTCTGCTGGGTTCAAAATCAGAGTACCAGGGCTTTCATCTGAGGATATAAAAGAGGAAAGGGGAAGAAAAAGGCAATAGAAATTTAAGTTTTTCCCTTTGCCAAAAAAAAAAAAAAAAGAGTGGAGGGCTTATTTATTTATTTATAATTTGAAAGAAAGAGGGAGAAAGACAAGCAGAACGAGAAATTCTTCAAACCAAAATGATTACAATGGACATAAAGCCACTGTGTGAGATTTATAAAATATGAATTCTTTTCCTTACCTATCTTACATTTTTGTTTATTGTTTCCATAGCTAAAAAGAATATAAACCAAGGCAAGACAGGATGCAAAGTAAAGATGGAAATGAGGTGCTCAAAAAATGATACCGTCATTGATAGACAGATAGACAAACAGATATAAATAGAGAATTGACAATCCCTTGCTAGCATGTAGGGCATAAGATCCCTGGGCATTCAATAGCGTGTGAAGATTATTTAGGCAAGTGACTGAATAATGACCTAAAAAGCATACTATTACTGTGGGGAATACCGAAGAACTGTTTTATATTACAAAGTGGAGAAGATTTAGACCAAAAAAGAAAACAAAATGAAACAAAAGGCTTACACCACAGCAAATATTCCTAACAAAGAACATAGCTAAGATATGAATATAGAAGACCTTTCTGGTTAGATATCATTGATACTAGAAGCACAAAATGTTGCTCATGAGCCATATTTGGTCTGTAGGAATATTTAATTTGCTATGCAATTAATAAAAACTGTTAAATTACATTTTTAATTTAAGAATACAAGCATTTGTAAAACTAAGAGCCAGTGTTTTTTCTTTTAATTGGAAAATACAGCCATGGGCTTATCTTTCTATATAGTAACAACTGGCTAAATACCATTCCTCCAATGTAGACAAGGCAGGTGGCAGAGTTGTAGTGGTGGCAGGTGGCATCAATGACTCTGAGTGAGGCAGGTGTTCACAGGACAATCTTCTCCTCTCTCTCTCTTTCCCCTGGGGAGGTATGACGTGTGTTTCCTTGGAGACTCAGCCACTGGAAAACTCTATGTGCCCTGGCCCAGGCTTTTTCCTCCATTTGGCTTCTTACAACTCTCCCTAAGCCACTGGCTTTAGTGGTCTACCTCTCTTGGGGTCACTTGGCAGGTGAGTTTTCATCGGCAGCATTCTTTCAAGTTATTAAAGTTGGCTTGCTTCCTCAGAGTCTATGTCTGGCCTTTCCTCTAGCATCAGCAGAAGGGCATTTGCTTTGCCTCTTTTCCTCGTACCTATCATTGCTGGCCTGTAGGTGTCTATTGATACTCCCAAGCAACAGAAAAGGTTACATTTATCTTTCTCTTCATTGGAAGAAACTGGATATCTCTTCTAGTGAATATGCTCATCCCCTGTCCCATGAGTATTTTTCATAGCACAAATATAGTTACTTGATCAAAGTACCTACATTTGGTCCCACCTTAACTCTCCAGCTCTTGACCTATGGATCAGCTGGTCAGGAGACACAAAGAGTCAGAGGCATTATGACTATTTTCCCTGTGTATTTGAGCCACAAGAGTCTGGCACAAGCTTCCTAATGAATGAATAAAGACCTGAGTGCAATTCATTTCAGAATACGGGAGGCAAAGAAAGGCTTGTTTGCAGAAATGATGATCTGTGCCTGGTTAACCACCTAAGCCACTTGTGCTGCTACATAATAATGCACCACTTCTCTGTTGAGTAAAAAGTTGAGTTGAGCTGGTAGAGAAAAATGTGCCATAGCAAATTGACCATGAATAAAACAAATTTACAAGTTTCTCCTGGGTGTCTGATTATCTAAAAATCTGCCAGGAAATGGAATTGCTTGTCAGCTGCCTAAATTATTTTACTCACTGCTATTGAAATTCTTGGTGGGGTAGGTGTTTTTAAAGGAAAAATAGGAAATGAGTTGGAAATGATTGATCCAACGTGAAAATAACTGTATATAGAGTCGCTTCTTTTATGTAACAAGGACCCCTTCCATTACATTCTTTTGTCATCCATCCAAAGAAGAGAGAATCAAAGACAGAAGACCCATTTTAAATGGTACAACTATTTTACCTGAGGTTTATTGATTTTTTGATGTGATATTGAGTATTAAGTATTATAATCAATCTAGAATCTGACTATATTGCTCATGTATTTCAAAATTAAGAGTGAAATTAATCCATCAACGAAATATGAATTAATGTAAAGAGGAGTAACATAGAGGGTATAATAGCTCTAATGCACACTATATTATGGTTATATTGTTCAAAATCCACCAACAAGCTTTTTTTTTTCTTTCCTTCTTCTTTAGATGGTTCCATTACCTTCTTTTATTACCTGACTCTCTCTTGAGGGCACTATGTGCCCTCATGGTTGCATTTTCTTTCATATGTCTTGTCCCAAGCATGAGACAGATGTCCTTCATGTTTTTCAATACTGCTTTCAGACTAGTCTTTCTCACATTTCCCTAAAAATCCCAATTTTGAAACTCAAGTAATCAGATTGCTTCATCAGTATTTCTTATTAGTGCTGTCAATGACAGAACCCCAGGTCAGTTCTTTCCATATTTAGATGACTTTACCCCATGGTTCAGTGTCACTCTCTCCAGGACTACTCCTGTCTTAACTCATGGTGATAGATGTTCCTTCTAACACCTTAGGTCCTCATTTTTTAAACTAATCTTCTTCAAAGGTTTGTATCTTCACCTGACTTCAGTTACTCATTCCCAGGGTCAGACCTTGTGACTGTGTCCTAATCATACCTAATCAACACCAATAACTGCTACCTTTAGATAATAACAATTATGTGCACCGGGTTCTTCGACTTCCACCTTCAATCTCCCTCTAGCACTCAGCTCTCTTTAAAAACACTAGCACCTCCAATCAGTGGATTCTGTCAACTTCTCACTGTTCTTCATTTAATGTCATTACCCACCCCCTTTCTCCACATGTTAATGTTATGGTCAATTGTTATAATCACTCCCTTGCTAATATTGACTTCCATTCCTCTTTCACCTTATACTCAGTTGGTACAACTAAAATCCTATAAAAGCAAATCTTCTGCCTATTCCATGTTTGCACCTGTGCAACTTAAATGCAATAGAGAAAAGCACATGACCCCTCTGACTGGTCTCATTTAAGTTTCACAAACAAAAATCTCAGTTGAGACTATAATGGTGCCAGACATTCATAGTTTAACTTCCTAGTGTAAATGGTTCTCCCATTTTCTTAGTTAGCAATTTCACAGCTTCTCTCTTGAATTCCCCAGTATTCCTTTTCCATGCTCATTCCCACCTGATGATACCGCTTCTTGCCTCCCTGACAAAATCGAGCCAGAAAAGGAATACACCTACTAGTATTTGCACCCTATTTCTATCCTGCTGCCTGTTACCATAGCCTTATAGGAAGCCAGTCTCTGTCTTGCATGTTAGATTCTACTGCTGCCTTCCCTATTCTCTGTCTCCTCTTTTATTCATATATCCACATCCATTTCATCAGGAAACGTTCACATCTCTACCTCCAAATTACATCTAGTAGCCCTTCATTTCTAATCACCTCCAGGGCTACCATCCTGGCCCTAGCCACTACCACCAATATCTCTAATATGAATTACTGCAAAAGCCTCTTAGCTATGCTCCTTTCTTCTGTTCTTGCCTGTTAACCCATCCACTCCCCTCCCACTATTCTCAAAGTTCATTACTATTCAAATCTGATCATGTCACTCCTCTGTCAACACCCTATGATAGTTTGCTGTTTTGTTTAAATGATTTTGTTGTTAAAATTGCCTAAATGACCCACTTCATCTTCTGACTTCATCTCTTATACACCCCAAACCCCCACTTACAGTTTATGCCTTGGATGCCTCCCTCCCTGGAATACCTTCACCTGGACAACTCCATGGTAAATTCCCTCACTTCTTTCAAATCTCTCTTCACATGTGACTTCTCACTTACCACCTATCCTGACCATTCTCTTTGTCTCACCTGCCAATTTTCTCTGTCCCTCTACTTCTATTGTTTATTATTCTAGTCTATTTAAAAATTTTTCCCATAATATTTGTCACCTTCTGAAGCAAAAAATACTTCACTTGCTTGTTTAGGTTATTATTTATCTACTCTTTTTAACTCTAAAATATAAATTCCTCAAGGTCAGGAATTGCTATCTGGTTTGCTTACCGATGTGGCCCAAATGGTCTAAGGCATCACTTGGCATATGGCAGGAGATCAATAAACATGTGTTAAATCTATAAACACTTTCTTACTGCTGGCACTCTGTAGTGTTGCTTGTTCAACTTTTATTGGTTTGATTTATTTGCATTGTAAACATAAGGGTATTCATATTCCTTCACCATTTGGTAAGTTGAGTAGTATTTATTTTTCTTATTACAATTGTGCTTTATGTAGTATGCCAGTTTATGTTTTCCTAGGTTAAGATGCCCTAATTTTCTCTTGTTCTCACTCTTTTGCTTAAGATTTTTACCTCTCATATAACTTACTTTGTTTTGAAATCTCTCATTGGTCCAGGGCTTCTTTGGCCCACCTTATAGACTATCCATATAGAAGGGATCTTTGAGATAATATACCCTAACTGCTTTATGCATAGGTGAGAACATTATGACACAGGAAGATGAATAATTTTCTATTATTTATTAATGATAAAACTCAGCTTCAATTCTCCTGGTTCTATTCTCTTTTCACTATAAGCCAAAATAGCATACACATGACTCACTCCATATTCCCTCTTCCATGAACTGATATATAGCACACCAGTCTTTCACAGGAGTAAGGCAATGGGTTTGGACGAAGTGGGTCATAGAAGTGGGGACTAAAGCACAAATTTAGTCTTTTTTGACATAGGAGGAACTCAGACAATAAGACAAGACTACATTCCTTGATACCATTTCAGAATAATGGTGAAAGAACCAAGCTGGAGCTCAGAGGACGGGGTAAAACCCAATGACCTCAGTAATACTAAAACATTGTTTTCTAGGTCATATAGGAAAACTTAAGTTATAGGTTGCAAGATGTACAATGCCTATCATATGGCACAGTATTTTAGGCTACTATGGGACTGATATTTATTTCCCTTAAGCTACCGTTAATTGAGCCCTTCCTCTGTGTCAGGTGTTGTTGGTTGCCTTAACTCTCTCAGTACCTGTGCAATAGATAATACTATTATCCTCATTTTACAGATGAGAAAAAGGAGATAATAATTTAGTAATTTGTCAGTTGTTACAGATGAGTGTGAGCTAAGCATAAATTTGAATACAATCCACTCTGCAAGAATGCCCTCCCCATATTCAATAAGGGGGTGTGGTTAAGGCTGCTTAAATAGTTCCAGTTTCCAGTTTCAGTTCATTTGAGAATTGAGACAGGATCAAACCTATCCATAGGGTGATATGAACACATTGAAAAGGAAAAGCTAGAGCAAGTAGGGTTACAAATAAGGTGGGATGATGGTAAAAAAAAAAAAAAAAAAAACAACTTTATTTGTTAATTCCTCTCAAGCTGTACAGTTTTGAATTCTTAAGATTATTTTTATTTTTTTTATTTTTTTTTAAGATTTAATTTATTCATTTGAGACAGAGAGAATGAGAGAGAGAGAGCACATGAGAGGGGGGAGGGTCAGAGGGAGAAGTAGACTCCCTGCTGCGCAGGGAGCCCGATGCGGGACTCGATCCAGGGACTCCAGGATCACGACCTGAGCCGAAGGCAGTCGCTTAGCCAACTGAGCCACCCAGGCGCCCCAAGATTATTTTTATTGAGAGACTATTCATGAAACAAAGTGAGACCTAAGTGATATCAAAAGTAACATTTTCCACAAATACCATTTGGGGTCAGTGATTTCACTAACAGAGGCAATTCTTAATTTTGCCAATAAATAAATAAATTTTGGAACATCAGAGAACTTTTGGGGGTGACATGTGTCTTCTAAAATCATTGTCCTTTGTCACAGAGGGGCCCATCTAATGAGAGGTACTGTGTTCCCACCAGAAAAAGCAGTTGGTTGCACATCAAACTGAATGTGGAATGATAGGAATCGCTGAAAATTTGCCAGCCTGGCAGTGAATTAGTTTTTCTGTGTCCTCAGGGATAGACTGCCCTGTGAGAATTTGAACCTATCAGTTAGCTGTCAAATTTCATTTGACACCTCATCCAAAATTTAAAAGGGCCTGCCATCTGAAGTCGGAGATGTTCTTGGAGAAAAGGAAAAGGCTATTTCTTTATGGGCTAGCAGGATCGAAGCTGCCAAGTGCTTCTACTGAGGGCATCAAGCTGGCAGCCCTACATGAGCAAACTTCACAGATATTATGGCTTCCTAATGTAAGCAATTCTTTCTCAGCCCCTAAACTCATTTTTCCCCTCTCTCTTTCAGACAGAGGGCCCCCAGAGGCACGAAATCCCTCGGGGGACATTTAGCACAAGTTGCAAAGTGCCGCTGGAGTGTCAGTCGACAAGAGGTTACAACTTGTAACTTCGCTGTTTCTTAACTGCAATTGGGTTTTCTACTCTCTCCTTGTCTTCTTCTGGGCATTACTTTTTAATTTTACCCAGAATACCTTGCATGCCCACCCCATCCTGTGAAATGTGAAGTTTTCACGTGTCTTTTTATGAGTGAAATCCATCGTAAAGACGTTTCTGCACACGCTATAGAAATGTTCCTCGCTGGAGAGGCGTTCACACTTGGCTGACAGATCACCACCTGACGTTGACGTTCTCTAATGCCCCCCATGCCCCACTTTCCCCCCAATTCTGCTAACTGCTTTAAATGGCTTCTTTGAGTGAGGGCTTCAACAGTTTGGAACCTGCCCTGAGACAAGGACCCCTTGATGGATTCATGATTGACCTCTTGATTATCCATGGCCATTTGAGGAAGATTAAAAGGGCATGGCATGAGAGGAACATTAGCTGCAATCAATCTGCTGCTCCCTTCTCCTTCTTCCTTTCTCCTTCACACAGACTGATTCATCAAAGGACATTTGCAATGCCTCATTTCAGAGATCCTGGCTTCAAAGCCAGGCTTTATTTTACAAAGAGAAAAATACTAAAGTCTCTCGCTAGATCCCTTCAGGGCCAAAGGAAAAAAAAAAATCCTCTAATTGTCACATCTATGCTGGCTCTGGGGGAAAAAAAAAAAAAAGTGCACATGTAAGGGCAATCATTTGAAAAGAATAAAGGAAAAATTGCTCACTTTTGTTTTATACCACCTTAATTTCTTTGTTAGTTTCTCTGTGCTAGTCACCTGTACCAAATCTGGACTCTTAGAAAACTACAGAGGGCATATAAAGATTTTAATTTAAACCTTAGCTTCTTAGGTAAATGAAGCTAGGTTCCTGCCTTTGCAATCTAATTCACACAGGGCCAATTTTATTCTTGTTCCATTATTTCATCGAGCTTCTGTGATCATAAGTCTCGCTTTGAAGTTGGTTGGAACTCTGAGCACAGATAGATTCCCTGGGTCTTGGAGTAAAATGAGTAATAGATCTGTAACCTCACAGTTCCTAATGCTTGCTCACTCTCTCTCTTTCCCTGTGGTCCTCATTCGTGTTCTGGAAATGACTGGAATTTGTGTAACTTCTGAAGTTTGATCTGCTACACGACTAGTTAAATGATGGGAATTTGGGTGAACAATAAAACATACATGTACAAAACAGAAATTAAACTAAAGTTGCCTTTTTTTCTGGTTATCTTTATATAGAGAGAAAGAGAGACAGAAATAAAAACAGAGTGAGGGAGAGAGAGAAAGAACATTAAACTGAAACTAAACTTTAATTTTTTTCAGGTTATCATTTTAGATAGATTGAAATAAATAGATATCTATACTGTACCTGTCTCATCTATCTATCTACCTACCTATCTACCTATCTATCTATCTATTGAGAGAGAGAAAAAAAACCAAACTAACTATGATAAACCAAATATAACCAAATAACCATATACAGTCCCTCACAATATGTGACACATTTGAGGAAGCGATTGGTTGAAAGATCACAGAAGCTAAATTTCTACACCAGATATAGTCATTCAGTCTATCTGACTGCTGGCCCCTATTTAGTCCTATCTCTGGCTTGGTGAGCAGTGCCACAGCTGATGTGATCAGTAGCCACTACTGGGGCCTTGGTCTCCCCAACCCCACATAAACTTATGAAGGCAGCAAGTTCATTATGTGCTCTTATGATAGGAATGAAGAAAGATGCATCGGGGTTTGGTGAAAAAGATATCACTCACACAAAAGTCTAGAATAGAGTGACAAATAGCTCCAGTTTACCCAGATCTGAATGGTTTTTTGGTATGTGGAACTTCAGTGCTAAAACTACGATCTCTGGAAAATAAGGACAATTGATCATCCTGGTCTGAAAGCTTAGATTGTAGCAGAATTTCTTGTGCATCTTAATTATTGTCCTCCATTTCTTTTTTCTATATTGAGTGGATAAGACTGGATCAGAGGTTTTAAAATTGGTGGTCAGAGGCCAAATCCAATCCACAAATCCGTTTTGTTTGGGCCACACCATGATGCGTGAAATTTTGCATGTTTATCTTTATTTTTATTTTATTTTTGGTGTCTTGAAAAGTAAGAAGGTATTGTAACAATGGGCCCACATGTGTACCAGGCAATAGTAGGTATCTGATGTTGAACAGCATCTACCCATACAATATGGGCAAAATATATATTTTCTCTCATTTACCTTAGCCACTGAGCTCCTGTAGGCATTAGAACATGAAGCCCCTGGACCAGATCAGTGATTGTCCACAAATCTGCTTGAGGCCTACCTCACTTTGAGCAATAGCCCTTCAGCCGATTTCAGGAAGAAGGGTTGCTTCTAATTCTTAGTTGTGCCCACATATTAAAATCACAGTAGCCTACAAAACAAAAATGTCCATCTTCTCCTTGAAATTGCCCAATGAGACTTGATAAAGTTTCAAGGATCTGGAAGATCTCCTGTAGCTCTAAAACTCTGTTAACTAAAAGGTAGAAATGGCCTATTTTTCACCTCTCATTGAAAATACTTGTTTTATTCTTTTAATCACTGAAATACTTCCTACTTAAAATATGTCAGTAGTATAAACCTAACCAGTTTACTTTGATTGCAAATCAAGTGTTTCCTCCAATATGCTTTTCTGAATTGGGAAAAATGGGGCTCTTAGAGATCAATATGTGGCATTCTGCATGTTGTGATCAATTGGTGATTAAGTGAAAATGGTTTAGCTTAATTTGCTTTGAAAAGCTGTGCTTGTGCTGATAAAGTGTAGAAGTGTTTCTGAGATGAGATACAAGGAACAGATGTTTAGTATAAAATATTGATAGCACAGAATAAAGATAAGCTTAGTATTTAATTTGTCTTAATATTTCCATTGCCACAAATTCAACAGTTTTTATCTTACTGGGTAATTACAACTCCCCCCTCCCCCCCAGGTATAAGATAAGATAGACTTTTTCCCATTTTCTGTCACATTTAAACTCTTTATGCCCCCCTTCTCTCTGTGTTCTTTTTTTGTTCCCCCAGGTCCTGGTTTCTTTATTTTAATTTCAGTTGCAATCTTCAGTTGAAAGATTAGAGAACTTGTTTATAAAAGTTGACCTTTTCCTTGCCTTAGAGTTTTTAGGTTATCTATTCATGTTATACCCTAAAAAGGAAGTGCATGTGTTAGGATATAGGTTGGAGGCTTCAGAAGGCTGCAGACTATAGAGATTCAAACAATAGAGGAGTTTGTTTTGGTCTTTCTTTTCATATAACATTCAGGTCAGATAAGGGTCTCTGCTCCATGTAGTCATATAGGGATCCAGGCCGGGCTATAAGTTTTGACCTCCTCAATGTATAGCTTCCTTTACTGATATACAGCTCATGCTCCATTTCTTAGTGTTTTTCAGACAGTTGGAAGGGGTTTGGGACCGAGTGGGTAAGTCCAGGGCAAGCAACTTGTCTTTAAGGAAGTGACCCAGAAGGTTCATACATTAGTTCTATTCTCTTATCATGGACATTTTGTAAATATGGTCACATCCAACTAGAAGGGAGGCCAGAGAACCATTTTACCCATGAAGAAAATAGATCTTCCTCTTCTAGCAGTAAGGCAAAGCCAATATGCTGAAAGGCCCACCTTCAAAACTCAAGCATCATAAATTAATATTATTATTGTGTTGCTGGAATAAAGGATATGAAGGAAATTGCCAAAGGACAAAGGAAAGAGGAACAGAAATTAAACGATGAGCAGAGACAAAGGCTGTGAGTTGTGAGCACATATTTGGCCCTCCTGGGTGGATAGAAACCTTTGGCCTACCTGTCATAAATTTTTAGGATGAAGCCAGAATGGGACTGGACTAGTCCCAAGTCAGTAGTAACCCTTAGCTCATGGAGAAAGCTACTGAATGAAAGAATATCTGAAGAAAAATACCATGAATTTAAGCATTCAAATATTCCACAAAAAAGAACAAATTTCCATTCAGATATTCCCAAATATGCCAGAAAATGAGTGGCATGAGAGTGGGCAGAAACAATAAACAAAAGATTTAGACCTCCAAGTACTTTTGATCTCACAGTTGTGAAATAGAGAATATAAGATGATCACATACATACATAAAATATGTTAATATATAAAATATAAGATGGAATCACAAAAGAAGGACCAAAAAGACTATGAAAAAGAGCAGAAAGATCTGAAAAAAGAATAAAAAAGAATTTAGAAATAAAGAAAACAATTTTTTTTAAGATTTTATTTGTTTATTTTTGGGGGGGGGAGGGCAGAGAGGGAGAGAATCTCAAGCAGACACACCATTGAGGGTGAATCCATATGGGGGGGTGGTGACCCCAGGACCCTGAGATCATGACTTGAGCCAAATCAAGAGTCGGATGCTTAGCCAACTGAGACACCCAGGTGTCTCAAGAAAAGGATTCTTAAGGTTACCAAAAAAACTCAGAAAAGACAACAAAACAGTAACACTTACATAAGACTGAGACTAGTTTCTATATAGAGATAGGAAGTAACTCTGGGCCACACTTCATTTTTTTGGATCTCAAGAAATTTTCATGTGGCCCCTGAATATCACATATTGTTTTACAAAAAGAGTTTTCTATGTCTCATTCAAGGAGGCGAAACAAATTCCTTCTTAGTAAGGCATTTTTTTCCTAAAACAACCCAAGTAGACAATTTTTACATTTTTACCCAAGAAACAGTTTTTGATCTTTAGAACTCCATCTCCATTTCAGAAGAGAGTATTTGCTTTACATTTGCATAACTAAAAGGCTCAGTTAGATGGTTTTCACAGAACAAAAGAACGTTCTGCCTAAAGAAATAGGCATTGAAGTTTCTGACACTTAAGAGTTAGAAATCACTTGGCTGCTTTTAAATGTCATTTTCCGCTCTCAGCACCCATAAGTTTATATCCATCAAGGCTTGAAAAATTGTAGGGTCAGAAGCCACCAGGACACTCCACAGACTTAGTCTGAAGCACTGGCCATATCACTTTAGTTTCATTCGCATGAAATCTGGTAAGCCAGAAAACTCGTTTAATTGCGAGCTTTTCCCCTCCATATTCTAACATGGTACAGTTATGAAAATGACCAAAGGGGGGAAAGTCAGGGATTTATTTGTTTTAAAGGAACAGTCAGAATAGTATTCCTTGTGCAACATTTAGTAAATGCACTCAGATCTAATCATTGTTGACTCAGTCGGATACTTTATCACCTTAAAATTACCCCTGAATAGTCAAATAGAGATCATTGATCTTTCTATAGCTCTTTGTATTTACAGCGTGTCAAAATTGTGTTTTGTCAGTTTTCTTATTTAATCCTCATGATCCTCTCTGCTACAGGGTTTATTATCACCCTTAATTTATAGAAAAGGAAACTGAGACTCAAGGCATAGCTAATAAATTTGAGAACCATGACCTGAGTCTTTTTTTTCTCCCTATAAAATCTGGGTATTTACATTACATAATGCTCTCTCCTTTACATATAGCAGAAGAGCTTAAGTATAATGTCGTTTTTGAAGAAGCGTAATTCATAGTTTGTATAGTGACTCTCAGTTGTCCAGAATAAATAAAAGTTTATGGATAATGGATAGTTACATATAGGTAGCCAGGAAACATGGTGGTTTATGTGAATCTCTGCAATTAACCAGGTGTGTGACGTTAAGCCAAACATATAATTTCATTGGGGTCCAGGTTGCTTATATGCATTTGAAGACTTTTTTATTTGTTTTTGAATAGATGATTGATTACTAGTGGTTCTTCTGGTTAAAAAATGCATATATTTTATTTCTAAAATACATGTTCTTTTTCAGTTCAAAACAAGTCATCTCAATATCAGTATGTGCGTGTGTGTATGTGTGTGTGTGTGTGTGTGTGAGTTTCTCCTATTTTCTCTCTTAGCCCATTCAGGCTGCTGTATCAAAAGTGCCATAGACTGGGTGGCTTCAACAATAAGCATTTATTTCTCGCAGTTCTGGAACCCAGGGAATATAAGATCAGGGGGTTTAGGGTTCAGTTTCTGGTGTGAGCTCTTTTCCTGGTTTGCAGATGAGCATCTTCTCACTGGGTCATCGTATGATAGAAGGGGTAAGGGAGCTCTCTGGGGTCTCTTTTATCAGGGCACTACTCCCATTCACAAAGATTCTACCCTCATGGACTAATCACCTCCCCAAAAGCCCACCTCCTGTTATCATTACATTGAATGTTAGGATTTAAACATATAAATTTTGGGAGGACAGAAATATCCAGTCCTTACAAAGGATTTTTCTATCTGTTTTTCAATAGATGACAATTAATGGTTCTCCCTGTTAAACAAATTATATATATTATGTATGTATGCATATATATACACATACATATACATATATAATATATGATCTTATTTATTTATTTTTAGAGAGAGAGAGAACATGGGATCAGGGAGAGGAGCAGAGGGAGAAGAAGAGGGAGAGAAGCAGACTCCCTGCTAAGCACAGAACCTGAGATCAGGACCTTGAGGTCAAGACCTGAGCCTAAATCAAGAGTCAGACACTTAACCCACTGAGCCACCCAGGCACCCCTAGACATTTATATAATTTATCTTTAAAATATATGTTCATAATTTTTCAGTTCAAAATTAGTTGTCTCAATGTTGCCTTTAAGAAAAGTTTTATTAATCTGAACAAGTCACATTACATTCCTCTAAATTTTGCCAACTGTTAAAAAAAAAAAGTATTGTACCATATTCTTTAGAAATTCTGTAAGTCTTGATATTCCTATTTGAGCCAAATGAGGTCTGGCTATATCACAGAAAATATCTTTAAAATATATCACCATTAAAGTATAAAAAAGAGCACTTTAAAATACCCAATTAAAGTTCACAAAATGGAATATAAAATTGGATCTTAAGTGTTTTTAAAGCTGACACTCATATTTTATTTAAACTTCTCAAAATATAATTTGTTTATTTTTTTCTTTTTTTTTTTTGTAGAAGGGATAGAACTGGTTCTCTAAAGCATAGGCTCTTCCCGAGTGAAAGTTTTGTGATAAAATGGCCACAGACCTCATTTTGTAAATTTTTTCATCCCCTCAGCAATGTCAGTTGCCTCCATGCGACTTCATTATTTTCCTCATCTCCCCCAATGAATCATATTAATATTAACACCTGATTATCCTACATTGAAGATCTATGAAGAAAACGGGTGAAAAGTTTGACAGTAACATTTATTTAATATAGAATAAAACATTCTTTAATGACTTCCCAGAAGTCAGAGATGAGGGGATTTTCTTCAGTTTATTTGCAAATATGTTCGGAATGATTTTTCCTTGTTTCTGATTTGGTGAGAAGTTTCTCATGTGAAATTTCAGCTGAGCACAGTCTGATACTGCTGCAAACATCTTTGACTTTGGCGTGAAAAATTCAGGCCGGTTTTCAGTATTCTAAAACGGCATTCCTGTGACTCTGGAAACGTGCCATACAACTTTCTTCCGTGAAATAGATAGGCATCCATTAATTAGACATTATTATTAATGCCATTTTCAGCTGCATACTAAAGGACAGAGTACAGAACTGAGGGCAGGACTGATGACTTTGATGATATATGGACAGCTTTCATAAATTACTTAAAGAAAATTCTCACTTCTTACCCTATTGCATACAATAATTAGAAAGTAATGAATAATTGTGGGAAAAGAGAAAACATACATGAATTAGGTTTATCTCCTGCTTCTTTATTGTTCGTTATTTTTCCCCAGTGGTGGGAAATCTCTGCGATGTTGCAGAAGGTTAGGGAATCACATGATTTAAGGAGTGTGATGACCTTTCTTTATGTCTATTTGAAGACCACCTCACCAGAGTTTCCAGGAACCAGACTGATGTTCTGTTTGTTATTTAACTCTGTTTGTTATTTAACTATGCCATATAGTGCCAGGGCAGAGTGTTCTAAAATATTTTCTATGATACCCTAACTCTTAGAACAACAAAAAGGCTCTGGGTTCAAATAAGCTTGAGGAAAAGTGTTTAGGTACAGGTAAACATTTCTTATTCTAGAACATCTAAGTGTCTTTAGCATATGACAGTGTATTCTGAGTTTACGACAGTGATATTTCACAAACTTAGGTGAATCATATTGTACTCTTTGTAGTGGAGTACCGAGTGGGCCTACTTTTCTTTGGAATATATGCTGGGTGTCCTATGTAAGTGATTCATACAACAAACATACGCCACAGTTCTTAACTTGAAAAGAACTTTCAGAGAATGGATACATTTAAATGAAGTTTCCAGGTACAATCATGCTGGTATATCATGTTGTTGTGCATTATTTCTGTACTAAAGATCAACTAAAAATATAAAATATTTGGTAATAACAACAGATAAAACAGTCTTAATGAAGGTGTCCTTCAGACACTAACACCAATCTTACAAACTAAATTTCCTTTTTTAAAAAAAGATTTTATTTATTTTATTTGAGAGAGAGAGAGAGAACATGAGCGGCGGGGAGGCAGGGGCAGAGGGAGAAGCATACTCCCCACTGTGCGGGGAGCCCAACACAGGGCTCAATCCCAGGACCCTGGGATCATGACCTCAGCTGAAGGCAGACGCTTAACCAACTGAGCCACACCGGTGCCCCTAAACTAAGTTTCTTAATGGTAAAGGTGCTGTGAGGGACTGGTCAATAAAATCTACTGTATCTGATTTTTGCATTCTCATATACATTGTCAAGTATTTGACCAGTTCAGTAAAATCATGATGGAAGTTGATCTGCATGAGAATAAATAATTAGGTTAAATTAATTTACATAAGTAATATACCAAATCAATAATTGGTTGCCTTTAATATTCATAATAAGAAATAGATTGTCAAATGTACATATTTAGAAGATTGCTTTAGTGAAAAGGTAATAATGGTTTGGAATTAATAATTCAAATATTATGCTTGTCTGTTAACAGATGGAGAATATTGAAAATAGATATCTTTCTCTGCATTTTTTTCCTCTGTGTTCTTGTAATAATACCACCTCTGAAGAAAACATGCTGTAATTATATATATATATATATATATATATATATATATATATATATATATGTTTATGTTGGAAATTTTCAGGCATTGTGTTCCCTTGAAAAGGTACCAAAGAAAGGTTGAATATCCTTCAGGAGAAAAAAATGTATACCAGATACAAAATTTTTATGTATTTCAAAGATAGTCAGAAATACACACTTTTCTGCTGTATAACCTAGTCTTGCACATCCTTAGGTCACCTGCTATCATACATGCATTATTCACAAAGTGCACTTCAGTACTTTTGTTGTTTTTTTTAAAGATTTTTGTGACTTATGTATTTGAGCGAGTGAGTGAGTGAGAGAGAGAGAGAAGAGAGAGCACAAGCCGGGGAAAGGGGCAAAGGGAGAGGGAGAAGCAGACTCCCAGCTGAGCGGGGAGCCCAACTCAGGACTGAACCCCAGGACGCTGAGATCATGACATGAGCCAAAGGCAGACACTTAACCGATTGAGCCACCCAGGCACCCCAGTGTTTTTGTTTTTAAGGCCCTTAAAATACGATGAAATACAATGAAAAAAAAAATCGGAATCCCTACATTTTCAAGTAACTCACAATTTATATAAATATCTGTATTATTTTAAGGCAGGTTACAGTTACTAAAAAACATTTTGTCTCTGAACTAGAGTTTATTATGTTAAGTCTCTTTTGTTCAGACATGCTATCTGAATCATTTCTGCTTGGGTCAAGGAAGCAAGACTCAGTGAGAGAAGGAATGTAAAGTTCTTCCGAGCACAGTTCCTGGCACACGGTTCACCATCATCAGTTTAGCTCTTACTGCTGTTGTCCACTGACCCGCTCTTTGGCCCAGTTTGCTTTTGCCCATATGCAGAGTTGAAGGGAAAAGAAATTATGAAAAATGTGGTAGTGGCCTTTTCTTGTCTCCATCCCTCAGCTTTAAAGTTTGAAGGCTTTTTATTGTCATTTCAAAAATTTGCACTTCTGTCTTATTTCAGTAAAACTTTTTCTGTAAAACAAAGTTTAGCTCATTAACTGTTGGAAATATTTTTAAAACTCGTTTAGTGAACTTGAGATGTGTGAGGTTTGGGCTTCTTTCTTTTGCATATTTAGAATCTGTAACTAACTCAGAATTACTGTTACAAGCAGCAGCATAGCAAAGGGAAGGAAGGAGACTGTAGAACTTGAGATCTGGGCTCTACTTTTCTCCTGCTGTGCAACCCACAGGACTTACATAGCTTCTCTGATATTTACATCTGTTGGATGATGGAATTTCTTTAACGGCCAGTTTCTTCGAATTCCAGTTGTTAAATTTGATGATATAATCCCTCTAAAACCCAGTTAGACTTTTCCAGAGAAAACTTAAACATTCCACATCCTCAGTCTTCCGTATGTTGGCTACTTTTAAGGAAAGTGACTAAAATCAGTAGATGATTCAAATTTAACATTAGTATATGTAAAATAATTAATAACGCTTACCCGAATGATAGTTTAATCAATAAGGGATGCCTATTTAAATAATGATTATATTGTGGCTAATCTGATAAAAAACTGGTAAAACAAAAATATCTTTTAGGTAAATGTCAGCAAATTGCAATTTATTTTATTGGTTAAACAGCACCGAGCCCGAGTGCTGTAGTGTAATAACTTAATCTCAAAGGGTGCACACCTCTCATTTTTCGTTTCCTTGCATAGAAAAGACTTAAGGTCATGATATTGCCAATTGAAATTTACAAAAACAAATTGCTGTTTCTCTGCAAAGTTACTTTTACACATTCTTTGCAGAAATCTACAGTGTAGGGATAACAAAGACACAGAAATCTGTTAAACTATGCTGATTTCTTTTTGTTTCATGGAATGTGTATGTATATTCTGAGAATAGAAAACTCACACACAGTACATAACCTTTTCAACTTTCCAGAGATTAAAAAACACACTGCATTGCTTTATTGCATTTTCTACAAAAAGGGACATATTTCAGCAGAAAAGGGCAAACCAGGAAATTTACTCATGAAAACCAATTTATGTAAGCATATGAATAGTCTAACTATTCCCATAGTATATCTGGTATTCATCTTTAGAACTCTTGGGGACACATGAATAATCCTTAGTGCAACTTCAATTTAGCCTGTGTTTAAATATAGACAGCAAATGAGGTTGGCTCTGGATTTATTATTATTATTATTTTCTCTCTGGTATCAAGTCAGCCAGTGTGATGGCCTGTGAACTCTTTCAGCATTCTCTCTGCAAAATCAGAGTGCGACAAGGTGTCAGCATTGACAGATCAGTAGTGGAGATTGAGCAGACCTGAATTAATAAAGGTCAAAATTGTCAACAGGAAGAGTGTCCGGTGGCATGTGAGGACTTGCTCCTAAACAGCATTTGAAGAGCAAAAAGTGATTCCAGAACAGAACCCAAGGCACTTAGACAAGCCAGGAATTTTCTGAGAACCTTCTCTAAAGTAAATACCTATTCTAAAATGATTTTTAAACGTCTCCCATTTCTTTTCTCTGTCTTTAAATGTTCCAAAACATCTCAGGTCCCAAAATGACCCAAGGTGTTAGAGGGAAGAAATGGCAGTTTGTGAGTAGAACAAGTAGAACAGTCCCCATGTTTCTCTGTAAGAGGAATAGGTCCTCCCAC
Source organism: Mirounga angustirostris (assembly GCF_029215605.1). Taxonomy (NCBI): domain Eukaryota; kingdom Metazoa; phylum Chordata; class Mammalia; order Carnivora; family Phocidae; genus Mirounga; species Mirounga angustirostris. Next base: position 98,955,569 of record NW_026991715.1, on the reverse strand, counting down.
TACCCCACCCTCTACTTTGCCTCTGTTTTTTATTTTTCCCCCTTTTCTCATAGCTTATGATGTTTTCCCAGCAATTTTTGGAGCCAAGTGCCTTTCTTCTCTACTGCATAATTTGATCATTGATTCTATTCTGATGATTACCATTATCTTTTCATTTTGTGTCAGTTCTATCTCTTAAGCAAAATATCTAAGAAACTCAGAGGGGTATCTTGTATTTCTCTTACATCCTCTAGAGTGTTAGCTGAGTCCACATTAGGTACTTAGTACAGAGGGGATAATCTTACTTTAGTTGATGAGGAAAGAAGTTCAAATTAGTTACATTTTTAGGGAAAATTTAACTTTTTTTCAGCCCTTCAAATATATTCTTTAAACTGCCAGAGTGTCAGGGTTTTTTCAAAATAAATAAAATCATTTAGTACTTATACAGGGAAAACGAAACTATGCGACATAAAATTTTTTTGAAAATTTGGAATTCTCTATAAAGTTTTATTTTTCTTATTAGGGCTGTGTTTGCCAGCTTTCTTATCTCTTGATCTTTTATTCAGAGGGCAGATCTAGATTCTCTTATAATGGGAAATTTATTTCTGTGTTTCCAAACTCTATCACTCTCTAGGTCCATAGTTTTTTGATTGTGTGTGTATAAGTGCCTGTGTCTTTGTGTCACCCTCTGGCAAATACTTCCTGGTGCCCGAACAACTTCCAAACTATTTGAATGAAAAATAAAAATGACTTTCTAGCCATTTGACTTTTCTCTGGGAAATGTGTTCATTCAGCCACATTTTAACCTCCATCCCTCATCCTGTCTTCGAAAAATGCAACTGAAAGTAACCAAATTCCTTGAGCCCTCTCAAATTTCATTTTTTTCTCCTATAAAAACTATTTTTTTGGGGCGCCTGGGTGGCTCAGTTGGTTAAGCGACTGCCTTCGGCTCAGGTCATGATCCTGGAGTCCCTGGATTGAGTCCCGCATCGGGCTCCCTGCTCGGCGGGGAGCCTGCTTCTCCCCCTCCCACTCCCCCTGCTTGTGTTCCCTCTCTCGCTGTGTCTTTCTCTGTCAAATAAATAAATAAAATCTTTAAAAATAAAAAAAAACTTTTTTTTAAGATTTTATTTATTTGTGAGAGAGAGAATGAGAGACAGAGAGCACGAGAGGGAGGAGGGTCAGAGGGAGAAGCAGACTCCCCGCCGAGCAGGGAGCCCGATGCGGGACTCGATCCCGGGACTCCAGGATCATGACCTGAGCCGAAGGCAGTCGCCCAACCAACTGAGCCACCCAGGCACCCTCTCCTATAAAAACTATTAACCAGTTGTTTTTTCAGTAAGAAACAGTTTATTTGGGAAGTCTAATGTAGCAAACACACTGTTTTCATTCTGTTAGAGAAAAGTATACTAATTAGCCAAAAGCATAAACTGGAATATGTTCTGTACATATTTACCGGATTGGTTTAGTACCAGGGTCTTTTCCAAATTTCTTTTTTTGTTTCAAGACTTTCAGTCCCAAGACAACATCCTCGTAAAAGTTAGGCAATCTCCTTTCACTAACATGTGGAAAGGATAATTATTTTATAAGGCAGAACAGTCTAATGATGCCATCTCAGTGACTAAGTAAAATTACAAAAAGCTTCTTTATGATTTTCTTTTTTTCTTTCCTAGCATACTAAGGTCTCAGGGGATGAAAATGTTAAAACATGGTATCCCCCTAAATTCTCTTTTAAGCTTTTATCTTATAGGTAATTATTATCTAAAGTTAAATGGGTTAAGTGATTTTTCAAAATGGCATAAATTGTACTTTTCGCTCATAAGGCATTTTTTCAAAGTTAGTTTCTTATAGTAAAGTCAGATAATATTATCAGCATCTAATTACTATGTGATGTGGTTTCAAAAAGGAAAAATGAGTAAACAATTCAACTTTGTTGTTGGTAAAATCCCAAACACTCTCAGATGCCCAAATGGTTCTGTGTTACAGAATGTGAAATTTTCTGTAACAGACAGAACTAATACTGTCCACCATGATACAGTGAAAAATGAAGGATTTAAATTGAAGAAGGACATTAAAAGTAACTACAACAATCTTTTTAAAAATAATATTGTTTTCCTGATTAAAAATAATAGCTTTTTGATGAAGAAAATACTGAAAAACTTATGAAGAAAAAAAGACCTGTATTGCTATCAATGTCAAAGTTATAAAATATTGCTAGCTTTTTTATTTTCACACAGAAATGTGTGTATTTATACTTGTATGTCTTATGTGTGTATATTTGTGTAAAACATTGGGTTGTATTTTTGAAGATTGCAAATTACAGAATGCATATGTGGAAGCCTGTTTTTATATTTAAAAAATATATCCTATGCAATTCTGTATGTCCACACATATTTTGTTATAAAAATAAGATTTTTCATGGCTGTGTAGTATTTCAAATTTTCTTTTTAAAATGACATATTTGAATACTTTTAGGCTATGTCTATTTTGCTGTTTTAAATAATGTTCTTACATTGTTTTTTCAATAAAATTACATCTTTATGTATAGCTTTGCTCTTTTTCCCCTTAGATTCCTTTGTTTTAGGTGAATCTTCAAGCCTACGTCATGTATACATTTTTATGGTTTTGATAGATTTTGACATGTTATATACCAGGAAGATTGATTCGAAACACACTGCCCCACTGGTTTATAATCCTATCTCACTGTTTATTTCCATGTATTTTATTATGATTTTTTAAATATATTTTATATGCCATTTATATTTTGGTTATAAATTATTGTACCCATTTTTCTGTTGAGGTATTTATTTTTTTCCTATTAAGGTAGTGTAATGATATTGTGTTTAAGTATTTTATGAGTATTTTTCTCTACTCTTCTAATTTTGTTCCAATTATTTTACTAAACTAAAAAAAAGTTAATTTTATAAAATCAGTGAGTTATTAGTATTAAGACTGTTCTTTAAATTTTTTTTTTTTCAGAATCAGTTCTATCTGTTTTGGTTATATATAATGTGTGCATATATATGTTTTTGCAGTACGTGTATACACAGAAAGAGATAGCTTTATAGACACAGAATGTCTTCACATGTCCTTTTCTTCCTTCCTTCCACTACTTCTACCTTTGCTTACCCCTTGTCTTTGTTTCTGCCCTCATTACCACAGTTTCATAAGAAATCAAAATAGAGAGGAAACTGAGACAAATATGTTGATTTCACTTCTTTTCTTTTTAGTGGTCTCATCTTATAATGGACATATTCACTATAAAATTGAATTGCACTTACTTCAAATCTCAGAAATAAAAAATCTTAATATACCCTATTTTAGGGTTCTTACCTAATGGAAGAGGAGAAAAATTAATTTTAATATTAAAAGTGGTACTTCTTGGGCACCTGAGTGGCTCAGTCAGCTTATGCTCAGGTCATGATCCCAGAGTCCCAGGATCCAATCCCACATCAGGCTCCCTGCTCAGCAGGGAGTCGGCTTCTTCCTCTTGTTCTGCTCCTTCCTCTGCTGATTCTCTCCCTCTCTCTCTCTCGCAAATAAATAAATAAATCTTTTTAAAAAATTAAAAAAATAAAAATAAAATGGTACTTCTCAATTTGCTTAATCCAAAATACAATTATGAAATTAGAAGTAAAAAGTATATGATAATCTTTGAAAATCTGGTAGCTTCTTTCATTAAGTGTTACTAGTGTTAGCAAGGACATATAAACAATAAGATTGACCAATAGGGGTTAAAAATGAAAAATAGAAAAATATACACAGTTAAAATGTAGAATATAATTGACACTAGTAATATAAAATTTAAAATAGTGATACAGAATGAATATATAGCTATTCTATTTCTTACTCTTCAATCTGCAAGAGATGCAGAATATTCAGTGTATCAGTTCTAGACCAGTCCTTGGAATAAACTAAGTCTTCCAACAGATAAGACATTTAAAAGATATAATAAAACTAGGATTGACTATTATTAATAAATTTGTTTTCATTTTTCTTTCTCTTCTTCCTTTCTAATATTATGATCACTGGGTATTATACTGACATAGATTCTAATTATTGACTTCTAAGAGTTTGAAAAATTTTCACCTTTTTCTTTTTGTAAATAAGGAAATAGACATTGCATTCATAAGTTGCTTAAAATCACATTGTAAGTTAGTGGAAGGCTTTTTTTTTTTTTTTTTTTTTTTTTTTTTTTACCAAATATTAGGGAGAAAGAATGACTCTTCAAGTCAGAGCTCCATTAGTTATCCAATCTCCAGTAGATATGTTGGTTTTACAACTTAAATACAGGTTTTCTTATATATGTAATTAATATAATTAACTTTATATTTACTTCTTTATATATGTAATTAACATAATTAATACAACATGCTAACAGTATAATTAACATAATAAATAGGTTATTCACTCATTTAAAAAATATTTATTAGATACTATGTGCCAGATTTTGTGATTTATTAAAAAATTAGGGTTGCCTGGGTGGCTCAGTTGGTTAAGCCTCTGACTCTTGATCTCAGCTCAGGTCTTGATCTCAAGGTCATGAGTTCAAGCCCCATGCTGGTCTCCATGCTGGGTGTGGAGCCTACTTAAAAATAAAACAATAAATAAATTAAAATTAGTCAACATGTAGGCACACAGGCATTTCAACAAATTCAGTCAATTCAACAAATTTACTTATTTTTGGAAGTTACCACATTAGTGGTATTAGTCAGAGTTCTCCAGAGAAACAGAATAGGAGATACTTATGATATTTATTACAAGGGGTTGACTCACATGATTACTGAGGTTGACAAGTACAAAGATCTGTTGTCAGCAGACTGGTGACCCAGAAGAGCCAATGGTATAGTTATAGTCTGAGTCTGAAGACCTGAGAGCCAGGGGAGCTGATGGTACAGTTTCAGTCTAAAGGCCAAGAGTCTGGAGATCCAGGAAGAGCTGAAGTTTCAGCTCACCTAAAAAGGCAGAAGAAAACTTATGTCCCAGTTTGAAGGCAGTCGGAGAGGAGAAATTTCTTCTTACTTATGGGAATGTCAACCTTCTTGTTTTTATTTAGGCCTTCAACTAATTGGATAGGGCTAACCCACATTAGGGAAGACTGATTGCTTTACTCAGACTATTGATTTAAATGTTAATGTTATCCAAAATCACCCTCAGAGACACAACCAAAATAATATTTGAACAAAGGTCTGGTCACCCTGTGGCCTGGTCAAGTTCATACATAAAATTAACCATCATAACATGTTTTCCTCATTGTTTTGGCATCATGTCTACACAGATGTTTTGTAAAGACATAAGCAGGAGTTAAATGGTGCAATCTTCTGAGAAGAAATATTACCACTAATATCCTTTGAAACACTAAACTTGGTGCATTTGATTACTATATTACTTTAATAATTGGTTAATAAATTACTGTTAAAAGTACGACAGTGATTGACATTAGAATGACCCACTAATGATTGATATGGGTAATATCAGTCAAGCTGATAGAACACTTGGGTCCTTAGGAAGCAAGTATGAATAAAAAGCAGTCTGAAGGACATTGCACTCTATCGAAGAAATCAAAATAAGAAGCCACAGAAGAGACAATTTACTATAGAAAGCTGGTAATCTTCAAGTATTTAAAAGCTGCTGATCTCTGTACTTTAAGTGAAATTTTTAAAGGACATAAACCAAATGCTCAATTGTGGAATGGGGCTATGAAATTTGCAATGAGAAAATACTTTTAACTGGATATTCTAGAGGGTTCCTGGAAAGGTTTCTTTTTTTTTTTTTTTTTTAAACTGGGAAAAACATTCCTCTCCATCTTTATCTAAATATCTACAGAAAATTTCTCTTTCTGTACCAGGTGACCGAAGGCAAGTGTGTGACATAAAGTATGTCTTCTTGAACCTTCAAACCAGCTTGCCCGGCATCTCTCCCTACACCTTCAGGTGGTCTATCTCTTCAGCATTCTCCTTTATCTTCCCCTGCTGCCAGGACAGGTTGTCATGGAACTCATTTATACTTTTCTTATTCTGGATAAATGCTACCAGCTGTTGCCAGGAACTGCCTGCCATTAGTAATAACTCATTAGACTTGACAGTGAAAATCTCTCCTACATGGCAAATGCTAGCTGGTAGACTGTACACTGATGAATCCATTTGAATCCATTTTCAGCCAGTGGGTGAACATGAATTAGGGAACTATATAGTGGCTAAGATCAGCCCATTGTATAATTCTTATTACTTTTTTATGGGCTCACCCAGCATGAAAATCATTCATTAGCAATGAACATATTTAATTGTTCTTTCCAGTTCATCCCTTTGTACATTTTAAACAGCTCCTTCTGGCTGGCTCCAAACCTGAAATCTACAAGCAGATGCTGCCTCTACTTGGGAGACTCAGGTAGGGTACTTAAAAAATAAAGAAATATACTTCTTTTTATGATTTTATGTCAATCTTTAATTGTGTCTGGAGCATGATGAATAAATGAATTAGTACATACATTGCATGCACTCATTAATAAATAAATTAATGGATAGATGAACAAAAAATTACCCTTCAGTGCCCATATTTGTTGTTTAAAAAGAGATAACAAAGAAAGGTGATGATACAGATAAAAGGACGAAGGAGTGGCAAATGGCAAACAGAAGCAGATGCAGAAAGATGGAACTCGAACTTCAGATCTCTACACTTACTTGCTGCTCCATCAGAAAAGAAGGAAGTAGGAAGGGAGGAAGGAAAGGAGGCAGGAAGAGAGAGGGAGGAAGGACTAAAGAATTCATACAGAATGAAAAAGGCTATAACATCCTGAAAGTTCCACAAATAGAAACATAAAGATAGAGAAGGTTCTTACAAACTCATGCAATATTTAGTATATTAGAGTACTTCACATATTTTGCTAACAAACATTTGAACTACTGTCAAATGATTGTAGGGGTGTTTGAACTTCAAGGTTACCACCTTGACATGGCTATCATGAAAGGAATTTAAACTTCTTTTGAATTTCTCATTAGTACTTATGAAGTTATTTAAAAAGGTAAATTGGTCTTTATCCTAACATCAGATATGCTTCTTGAACACGTGATCTGTTATTTTTCTATTATCCTAATTACAGAAACAAACACACCATGTTTGGCCAACAAAGCAAACAAACAAACAAACAAAAACCCCTACTTTAAAAAAATACTCCATTTTATTAATGAAGGAAATTAATGCAATCATATTTTACGCCTGAATACTTTGGGGATCAAATTTTAACTTGACAGTTGAGTGTACACTGTGCCTGAGGGAGGGGAATTCTGAAATCCATGTAGCAATAAGTATAATAAAAATCTATACAATGAATATAAGAGCACAATCGGTAGATAAATAAAATTTTGTCAGTTCATGTCACCAAGGTATCTATCCACTGGGGTGGGGAAACTGAGGTTTCATCTAACCTGATGAAACATCTCATCAACTGAACCCCAAATTCATGATTTGGAGCCTATCACAGGAATGTTAACACAGACACAGAAGGTGCTGGTAAAGTATCTTTTGTTAGTTTTGAGGCCTGCATAAATGGCAGCTGATCAACATTTTTTCTCTTGGAGGAGGGAATCAATATGAGCAAGATAGACAACATTGAGGAAATAGAGTTCTTCAAGCTAAGAAAGGCAAGCAGGGTATGTCAAGAGTGGTTTTCAAGTAAATATGAGGTTATTTAGCAAAGGGTAATAATCAGTTTTTCAACTCACTTGTGTAAAATAAGAAAGAGCAGAAATTATAAAAAAAAAGTCAAGTTTCAATTAGATAAGAAACAGGTGTCTGTGGTAGCTAATACATATATCTTTCATTTAGGATTTATTTGAGACCTAAAGTTGTGACATTATTTTTAAGTGACATTTTTTAATACCTCAATTAGGGTATAAGCTCTTTGAGGCTTGAGATGTTCTTTCTGTGTGTATTGGGTCAATGTATCTTGATTATAAGAGATGCTAAATAGAAACAAGTTGTTTGTTTTTGGCATTGGGCAGTTTTAAGATTCAAAGAATTTCTGCTTTTGGATATATTTGTTTTTGCTTTTTGTTTGGAATAATTTTGAACTTATGAAACATTGCCTAATGGTATAAGGAGCACCTATAACTTTTTTATCTAAGTTTACCTATTCTTAATATTTTACTTTATTTGCTTTATCATTTATATCCTCTCTCTCAATCTCTCTCATCCTCTCTCTCTATATATGTATAGGTGTAATTATTTTTCTGTATTATTTGAAGGTAAATTTCATATACGATGACCTTTAACACATAAATTCTTTAGCATAGGATTTCCAAAGAATAGGGGTATTCTCTAACATAACCACATTGCTGTTGCTAACTTCATAAACTTACATATATACAATACCTTTATCTAAACTACCATTCACATTCAACTTGGTCAGTTGATACAATAGTATCCTTTATAGCAATTTTTTTTTTCTTCCAGTACAGAAACCGGTTTACGGGCGGGTATTGCATTTAGTTGTCTGGTCTCTTTTGCATCTTTAGCCTTTTTAAAATCTCAGACATTTCCATAGCCTTTGTCTTTGAAGACGTTGACATTTTTGAAAACATACTCTCCCACATTTTCAAAAATAGAGTATTTCTCATTGTGTGTTTGGTGTGGTATTTCCTTGTTGACTAGATTGCCTTCTCACTGAAATGCTGCACAGGAGGTCTTTTGTCCCCCTGGAGCCACATAATGTCCATCTGTCCTCATGAGTGGTGTGAAATTTTAATATCTGGTCAAGGTGTTGCCCATTTCCCCTTTCTCCCTTGTATACTTGTTGTTTCATCTTTGTTTCTCCTCCCCTCTTCCTCACTCATAGGATTATAATAAACTAAACTAAAAAGAATTTAAGATTTGTTTGCTGTTCTGCCATTTCACCATACAGCCCGGTCTTCCCAAGACTGAGGGTGTATAGCTGAATGCTCTGTTCACAAGTAGATTAGTTCTTTCTTTCTAATCCTTTCAATGTGGTTATGGTATTCACTTGAAACATGATTAAGGCTCATTTTTCAGTTTGCTTCCAGTTTTTCCCCTTCCCATTCTTACTGATTTAATTACTATTTTATAATATGTGGTATATTAACATGCTTAAAAATTCCGAAGTATACCTAAAAGTATACTCAGAGAAGTATCTCTCTTTCTCCCATCCCTTCCAGTCCATTCCTCTGGCTCAACACATGTAGTTAACTTCATTTTCTTTTCTGGTTCGTGCTTCCTGTGTTGCTTTTTTTTTTTTTTTTAATTGTTTTAATTTCTTGATATTTTATTTATTGGGGTGCCTGGGTGGCTCAGTAGGTTAAGCCTCTGACTCTTGGTTTCACTCAGGTCATGATCTCATGGTTGTGGGATCAAGCCCCAAGACTCAGACTCTTATGCTCAGCAGGGAGTCTGCTTCTCTCCTTCTCCCTCTCCCTCAGCCCTTCCCTCTTCTCACAAGCATGCTCTCTCTCTTTCTCACATAAATAAATAAATAAATCTTTAAAATTTTTTTATTCATTTATTTGAGAGAGAGAGAGCATGAGCGGAAGGAAGGGCAGAGGGACAAGCAGATTTCATGCCGAGCACGGAGCCAACGCAGAGCTCGATCCCAGGACCCTGAGATCATGACCTGAATCTAAGACAGACGCTTAACTGACTGAGTCACCCAAGTGCTCCTGCGTTGCTTTTTTAAATGACAAGCAGGTATATATACATTTTCTTATTTTCTGTTCTCATACAATATATAGTAGTATATGTATAATGTTTTTTTACACTTTGCATTTTCACTTAACAGTATGTCTTTTTAATAGAGTCCTTCATTTTCTTTACAGAAGTGTAGCACTCCATTACATTCACCCACTCGCCTATGCTTAGAGATTTAGATACTTTCCAATATATTGCAACTACACATACTACTGAAATGAATAACCTTGTTCATCTGCATATAGCAAATGCATTTGCATATATTTGTAGGTATATCTTCAAGGTAAATTTCTGGAAGTAGCACTGCTGCATCAAAAGGCAAATGCACGTCAAGTTTGGTAAAAATTTTTCAAATTCTACTGCATTAGAGTTATACCATTTTTCATTCCCACTAGCCATGTCAGAGAGAGCCTCTTTCTGCACAGACTTTCCAACAGAGTGGATTGTCAAACTTTTGAATTGCCAATCTGGTGGTTTATAAATGTGCCTCAGTAGTTTTAATTACACTTCTCTTATCTTAAGAGAATTAAGGTATATTTTTATATGTTTAGAGGACATTTTTATATCTCTTTTTATGAGTTGTCTAAGTCATGTCCTTAAAAATATCATAATGTTGATTTAGGAGTGTTTTCATCCCAACTCAAAGACAGTGATAGATAATAAATAAACACTTAATGAACCAGAAGTCAGACATTAGGATGTCAACAGGACACTATCTTCATAATTATCTTCTTCTCTTCTGTATGTCTGTCTGATCTCCTGCCTCTCTTTTATAAGGACATTTGTGATGACATTTAGGCCCTATCTGGATAATCCAGGATAATCATCTCCTCTCAAGATCCTGAATTTAACTGTATCTTTTGCCATACAAGGTAATATTTATTATTTTGCTATATAAGATAATAGTCACCATTTTCAGGGATTAAGACATGGACATATGTTTTTGGGAGCCATCACTGAGCCCACTACACATGGATAATCTTATGATATGAAGGGGAAAGAGTATATGGAATTCTTGGTATCAAATATGCTTTGCTATTTGGAGGGAAGGTATTGAGGGAAACATGACCAGGTTACCCTCCTGGCTATCACTCTCACACTTGTCCAGAATACAAGAGCACTGGAGACTATCTGCACATCTGGCTGAATGAGATTCAGTAATTGTTTCTGTGTTTTAACTGGCTTAATCTTTTTTGTTGTAATGTGCCCTAATAGCAGTAATTACATTATAAATTTATTAAAAAAAAAGAACCCATCTGAGGATGTCTGGATTATACAGTAAACAATTTTGAAAAGGAAGAACAAGGCACTTGAAAAACTTTAAGCTTCTTATGAGCTTTATTTGCGACTTTGGCAACAATAACAAAACGTGATTGCAAAGCTTTCTAGAAGGGTGAGATCACAGTATTCCAGACTTGATGATTCAACTGAAGATACCATTCGGATACGGTGTCATCAAGACTGAACATATGTTTGAGCCACCTTGCACTTATTGCTGTTGTTTTACACAGTTGATCTTAAACAAAAGCCTACCTTGAAATGTCATTGTAAAGGGCTTTCTCCTTTGGGGATGTGATCATACAATTGGTAAATATTATTACCTTGTATATTTTCATAATGCCTGTCCATCAGAAAGGTTGGCCTGGTACTACATATTGTGATTTAAACAAGATGTTATTAGTCATGTAGAGATTAGCATTACATTTTACAATATATCCTGTGGGCATTCAGGATAAATTGATGAATCACAGAATCATAGAGTTGGCAGAGAATGTAGAAGTCAGCTCGTACAATCACTTATTTGATTTGATATTTGAACAGTTTTCCTACAAATACTTTGCAAAGAAGGCATCTAGATTTTGTTAAAACACCTCCAGTTTCAGGGAACTCACTACCTTTCAGAAGACCCTATTTCATTTTAATGGTTCTGCATTAAGGAGAAAATCCTCTTACATAAAAAATTAAGTTAAATGTTTCTGTACATACTTTGCAGATAGATCATTTACCTTTCCTAGTCATCTCTTTGCTACACTGACAATCCTGAGGATTTTTTGCAGTTCCTACTTGTTTGCTGTTTTGAGTTATTTTAGATTTTGTCTAAACATATGAATATTGCTAATGCCCCTGTCTTTACTAACACTGACTGCAACCACTTGTGTTTCCACGTTACTTGAAAGTGGGAAGAAACTATAAAATCAATGAGTAGGAGGGATTAATGGGTTGTCGGCTTTGGCTAGTCCTTTGGGCCTGAAGGGTCTATGGAGTTCCTTAAGATCTTGGGTTGTTGGTTAAGTGTTTTTGCTTAAGCCAAACAAGGGTTTTACATTATAGAAATTATAAAAATTCAGGGACACCTAGGTGGCTCAGTCAGTTAAGCATCTGCTTTCAGCTCGTCATGATCCCAGGGTCCTACTTAGCGGGGAGTCTGCTTCTTTCTCTTCCTCTGCCCCTCCTCCTGCTCATGCTCTCTCTCTCTTTCAAATAAATAAATAAATTCTTAAAAAAAGAGAAATTATAAAAATTCAGAAGTGTCTCATGGAACTGAAGTTTAGGAATGCAGCCAAGCTTCAAAAAGGAAGTAGAACGAGGATATGTAGAGCTTTTAAAAAAAAGCCCTAAAGTCTGTTCATTCATTTTCTCTCTGTCTCTTTTTCTTTCTCTCTCTCAGTACACATCTTAATTCTTCTTTCTTCTACATGTCTTCTGATTTTGCTTTATCCTTTTTCTCTCTATATAGACTGGCTTATGTGATATTCCTGGCTGTCAATTTTACATTAAGATTATCTTAGACCAACCAACTGTCTTCAGTTACAATTCTAAATCCCAGAAGAGATAAGCCACTTGCCCCAAACTCAGCTCAGGTCAGGCATTCTCCCTCCTCTAACCAGTTGGAGCTAAGGGCTGGGGACATGGAATGATGTTATTCAAAATCAAGTCTGGAGGTTAACCCCTGTAGATCAAGATCAGGCAATTCCAGGAGAATGTAGATGGCTCTAGACCAGGACAGGCAATCTTCCAAATGTCTGCAATGGAGAGGGGCAAACGTAAACTTCAAACTTTCTGGAGTTTGAGAAAACAAACTAAAATATTTTCTGTAGCAGGTAACTATATTGGGTGCTGAGTGTACAAAAGTAACAACTGGGTTAAGACGTATTTTAAGCTATTGAAAAAGTGAGAGAGGATCCTTAACTTTTCTTTCTTGTCTGGATCAGTATAAAGGGGAATTCAGGGGAGACCACATATGCAGAAATATTGTATTAACTATTATGAACCTCACTTGGTAAACTCAGGAAAGAAAGGAACCTCAACACAAAACTCTCCTGAATGCATTCCAAGAGCAGGTTGGTGTGTTGGCAATTAGGTTACTTTTTTTTTTTGCCCCTGTGTTAATTATATCTTACTAAAATCTAGGTTTTTTTAACATCTGCTGTTAAGTTATATTTCACCCTACCTATACTTACCCAATATTCCTTTGTACAGGACTTGACATTTTTCCTGAATGAATTCATGACATGGCTCAGCATTCCAGTCTAATATGACTTTTCTGAATTCTGATTCAGTAAGCCCATCTGGTAGTTATCCCTTAAGTTTCATGTCAACTGAAAATATGATTACATGACAACCGGTAGTGATGAGGTATTTAAAATAAGGTAGCAACTGTAGTAAAATGTATATATGGCAAGGTCTTAGAGATCTAGATTGTGATTTCAACTATGCCATATATTGTCTGAATTCGGGTAGGTCATTTAATTGCAGTATACCTTGTTCTATCATATATAAATGGAGCAATAAACAATTTAATAATTATAAATTGAAGTAGCACCCAGAAAGTTGGGCAATTGCTTGAACTTCTACACAAATTGGTAACATCATTGACCATCTCTAGTCTTAAGTATCAGGAAATGCCAGATGGGTTGAATTGCTTCAGTTCTGGCCCTTGGGCAGGCTGATCTGAAGAGCCAGTTGAATTCTTCTCTGCAGCTTAAAGAGGATATGAAGTTGCAGCTGTGGAGCACAGCCTCACTGGAAGGGTAATTTCTTCTCTCCCTAGCATCAAATGTATTTCAAGTGTCAGATGGTGCCTTTAAGGCACCAGTCAGTACATGCATCAAGGCTGTTAAAGGTGATGTCTGTGAAAGGAATTATATTAGTTTGATTCTGAGACAGGTCCACTGATTGCAAGGTGGCTTCTATACTGGGTACATGCTGTTTTAACTCGTGCAACAACCTTATGTCTTTCTTTATTTTTTTTGAACAGCATCCTTATTTCCCTTCAGGTAAACCACACTTTTCCATCTCAGTCCTTGTAGTTCAGCGCAGCTGAACCATTGTCCCAAAGGTGGACATGAGTTACATACTTGGCCAAATAGGCATCCATCTCCACTGATCATGGTAATAAAGAGAGACAAGCATGCATATCAAGTTAGTTCAATCAGACTTCTTCCCCAGAAAATTTAAATATTGAATAGAATGACAAAGACAAAAACAATTGACACATGGTCATTAGTTCTTGCAGTATATCCTCCAGACTGTCCTAGTTTCTCTCCTTCCCAAGGCCTATGCTGGGTTTTATTACTTATAACTGCATAACTGAAACTGATACATACCATGATTTTAGAAAATGAAGAAATATGCATTATAAAATCAAGAAAATGTAACACCTTTATGGCCCACAGGACTCCCATTGGGTCTAAGTCCCAATGAGTTCTGTCCTTTTCCCATTTATGCCAGGAACACCCATTATTAGCCTGGTCACTCCCATGATTCCCATGACTCACCATATAAGCCAGTCACCTTATCCACTTTGTATCCATCCACAACAGTCCCCTACACTTTGGGAATCAGCCCAGATCATGCTTTCCCTTGAACACTGGTTTATTAGTTCAGTCGTGATTACAATTCATGATTACTTGAAATGATTTGCCTGGTCCTGGCTCAGTCTTGCTTCTTTTGACCAGATTCTTTCCAAATTTCAAAGTCAATATTAAAGTAAACTTCTATACTATTTTCTGTCTATCTATGACTGCTCTTAATATAATATACAAACACATTTACTATTTGTTAGAGAAATTTGATCACAGAAAACAAAATTTGGCTGGTTGGTTGGTTTTCCTAATGTAATTGTAGTAAAAATCCCCATTGTACTACCTAGACTTGTAGGGCATTGAGAAGTACATTAGTTATTTATTGCTGGATAACAAACTACCCTAAAGCTCAGTGACTTGACCAACAACACATCATCTCATAGTTTCTGTAGGTGTGGAATTCACACACCACTTAGCTGGGTCCTCTGCTTCAGAGTCTCTCAAGGGATGGAGTCAACATGTCATCAGTGTCTGTGGCATCATCTTGAGGCTCAAGTGGGCAAGGATCAAATTGCAAATTCACTAACGTGGAAGTGATTCAGTTCCACAAGGGATATTGGACTGAAGGCCAAGTTTCTCATTGGCTGGTATGCTGGAGGCTGCCTTCAGTTCCTTGACTTCTGGGCCTCTCCATATGGCACCAGGCTTCATCAGAGTAGGCAAGCAAGAGAGAGAGAGAGAAAGAGAGAAAGAGAGAGAGGGAGAATATGAACAGGATAATAGTTACAGTCCTTTATAAGTTTAGTTTGGAAGTGACATCCCATCACATTTGCATATTCTTTTTTTTTTTTTAAGATTTTATTTATTTATTTGACAGAGAGATAGAGAGAGAGCACAAATAGGCAAAGTGGTAGGCAGAGGGAGAGGGAGAAGCAGGCTCTCCGCTGAGCCCGGCATGGGGCTTGATCCCAGGACCCCAGGATCAGGACCTGAGCCAAAGGCAGCCACTTAACCAACTGAGCCACCCAGGCACACCACATTTGCATATTCTTTTGTTACTAGCAAGTCCTGTTGCCTGGACCACTTTCAAGAATAGGGAATTCCACAAGCTCATGAATACCAGGAGTCAGGTCAGAATCTGCTTTCCACAGTAGACTTCACCATTTTTTTATTCA
Source organism: Mirounga angustirostris (assembly GCF_029215605.1). Taxonomy (NCBI): domain Eukaryota; kingdom Metazoa; phylum Chordata; class Mammalia; order Carnivora; family Phocidae; genus Mirounga; species Mirounga angustirostris. The sequence continues at coordinate 98,939,914 of NW_026991715.1, read as the reverse complement.
TTTATTGATATCATTCAGGAGCTTAATTGCCAAACATTGACAGTGGTAAGGCAGGAAACTACATAGCGTTCACTTTACAATGTCCTCACACTTCTGCATTTTATACAGTAGCACCTCTATGCTTGTGAAGAGAAACTTCACATACATTTCTTATTGAAATCATCTCATTGTCATTTTTAGTTACAGAGATCAGTGAGTTCCTTCAAAATTCATGGTGTTACATACCCTAGTGGCCATGATGCAACATGCTTTAAACATGCTAGAAACAATATTCCTATTTGCTTATGGTGCAGTACTATACAGGGTCCTCACTGACCATCAGCTATTAGTCATTGTTCTCCTTGAGGGAAGATATGAATGCAGTTAACTTGACTCTTTGGGGATGCCAGTGACTCTTGGGCTCATTTTTATGCTAAGCAGTTGAACATCTTCTTACAGAAGAATATCCATATTTTTTTCATGTACCAAGTAGCCAGTCTTTTTCTTTTCTATTGTCTTTTAAGGATATTATCTTAACATGACAATTCTCAGTTACTCTTAAGTCTAATTTTTATATATCTCATTGTAGAAAGTTGATTGTGTATGTATGTGAGTGTGTATATGAGTGTGTATGTGTCTGTTTCCTGAATCGTTGTCTGCCTTGGAAAGCATAAATTTAAGAATTTTGTATTTTGGTGCTTATTTTTAATTAGTCTCATGACTGTAATCACCAGTGATCTAGTATATAAATAAGTAATTTACATGTACTGTGCTTTTTTGATGATAGAAATAGAAGACTTAAAATTTGAATCAACATTCACCTGTGTCATACATACAATGCAGGCATGAAAATAACTGTGATTTGCAAACAGTATGGGCATTCTGATTAATTGAACTTTCTAGTTAAAAGAAACAAAATATACGAAGGCATTCAGAGGCTGTAGTAAATGTTTACAATTATACCTGGAATTTTCACACTATAGTGATATAAGTTGTGATGCCAAAATATTGTGAGAGCACTGCTGACATGTGTAATTAATATTTTTTTTTATTCATTTATACTTGCATTTATTCACTCATTCAGTAAATAGTTGTGGAATCTACACTCTGTGCCAGAAGACATACTCGGTGCTGGTGAGCATAAATAACACATAGTCCTCACACTCTCAGTATTCACAGTTTATTTAGATAAATGTAAATGTATTTACATTTATTTAGATGTGAATAAATATTTATGCTATTTTATACAAAATAGTGATAATAGGAGAATGTAAATGATATGGAAATTGTATGGAGCCCAAGTTCCCAAACTTCTGTATTTCACTAATCAGAAAACTTAAAAAGAAATTCTAAGAGGCTCAAATAGACTTATTTTGTTAACTTCATGCTTAGAAAAACAAAATGTATTATCACAATCAAATCATAAAATATAGGCAATTTTTAACACTAAAAATATAGGAAAGGAAAAAAATATATAGGAAAGGTATGATCTTAGGTTAAACTACATTTCTTCCAAAGAGAACTAATTAGTTATCTATTTCTGTTAGCAACTGTCTTAGTTACCTATTTCTGTTTAACAAAGTAGCCCAAAGCCTAGAAGCTTACACAACAAAGATGTGTTCTCTCACAGTTTCTGAGGATCAGGAGCCTTGATGCAGCTTAGCTGGGAACCTCTGGTTCTGGGTCTCTACAAGGCTACAGTAGATGTGTCTGTGGAGTGAAAGATCTGATTCCTAACCACTCATGTAGCTTTGGCGAATCTTGGGTCCAAATGGGTTGTTGGTTGGAGGCTTTCCTCCACTAATTCCATTGGTGCCTCTACCCATAGCAGAACCCAGCAGGGCAGCTAGTTTCCTTCAGAGTGAATGAGCAAAAAGAGGGGTGTGTAGATGGAAGCCAGAGTCTCTCATAGCATACTCTTGGAGGTGGCAGCCCAGTACTTTTTTCTGGATCCCACTTATCAGAAGTGAGATACTAGCTGTTCCAGCCCACATGCAAGGGGATGAATACCAGAAAGTGGGGATCTGCGGGCCACCCTAGAGGCTGCCTATCACAGAAACATATCAACTTTTTTCATGTTGTATTATTGCATCTTGTGTTGATGAATCTCTGTAATAAATGAAAGGAGAAAAAAATAAAGTCTTCTCAGAAGTAAAACTGAACAGTATAGTCCCACATAAAAAAAAGAAATTATTAGAATGACTGTTAAATTGATATAAGCAAGAGCTATCGGGTAAGAAATAGCAAGGTGAATTTCTTCGGATCAAGGATAAAGGGGTACATACAGAGTCAGAACAAATAGCACTGCAGAGGTGCCAGAGGACCTTATATACCATGATGAGTAGCCGGGCTTGTTTTGTAAGAAGTGTTTCAGAAGACATTGAGGAGAGTGCTTGATGTCTTCTTTTCATTTTTATTAGTATAATATCTGTGAAATTATTAATAGAAAGTTGCTTTGATAAAAATATTAGTAAAGTTTATAGAAGATGTACATATATTTGTTGCTCAATGGTTAGATTCCTGTAAAGAGTGAATCATTTAAAAGTAATTTTCTAATTACAAAATAAGAAAAAATCACAGCCCTTTTTTGATTTTTTTTACGATTTCATTTATTTATTTATTTATTTGTCAGAGAGAGAGAGAGAGAGAGAACAAGCAGGGGGATCGGCAGGCAGAGGGATAAGCAGGCTCCCCGCTGAGCAAGGAGACTGATGTGAGACATAATTCCAGGACCCTGGGATCATGACCTGAGCCAAAGGCAGACGCTTAACTGACTGATCCACCCAGGTGCCCCTGATTTTTTTTACAAAAAGCCAAACATGTCTTTTAAAAAATACTTTGTCTTAGCTTATCCATAAAAAAATGTTTAGGAGGACTGTTCAGCTTAGCCTTCTATCATCAACGCAATTAATCTCTATTCTCTCCATTATGAGAACTATTGATACGAAGTCTTGGTAATAATCAGTAAAGTTCATTCCTAGCAAAACATTGTCACCTATTGTTTTGATGGTGATTTAATTAAGGAGCAACATATGTCAGTGAAGTGTCACTCTTAAAAATGCTTGAGAAACTCTATTTGGTTCCAGTGGTGATTCTTCTCATGGCTTCTTCAATAACTCCATAAAATGCATGTGTATACAACCTGACATCAATGTGTGTGCATGCATGTTTGTGCACATGTGTGCGCATGCACACACACACACACGAATACATGTGCCTACACATATACATTGAGGGAAACACAACTCTCTAGAGAGTTACTTCAGAATATCTCAATACAGTATTACTGGGAACGTAGCTCCTGGTCTGCAAATCACTTTACTGCATTTTGCTATAAATATGGTCTTATCACCTTCAAACAGATGTCCTGGGGGTACTGCCACATATGCTTCCAGTATGTGATATAAAAACATTTGGCAAGCAGTTTAAATATTAATCCAAGCTTATAAATGTTTCTGCCTAAATTTTTAATGTTTCCATCGTATAACTAGTTTACTTTGTTTCACATTCGAGGGCACAAAAATAAGATAATATTTCTTTGTAAAATCCAGATTATAAGGTGCAGTGCCTTTCTCACAATTAAGAAAATATCATTCTCTCTGCTCTGGGATTCCTTTGTCCCAAAATGATCAAGAACTCCTGAGATTATGCTCAATCTAAGTAGTCAGCATTCCTGGTTGCAGTTGCCTCATAATATGAAAAATAGAAAATGCAATGTATCAACTGAGCAGAGATCAGGATGAGTAAGTTGAGGTAGAAAGGAGTAGAAGTCTGGAATAAAGAAAGAGCATGTGCAAAGTCCCTCTGGCAGAAGGGACTATAACAGGCATAGGCAGCTGAGTGAGACTACAGCCAGTGAGACTAGAGCAGAAAGAATAAAGGAGAGAAAGTATAATTGGAAATGCAACAGGGAGGTTCTTCAAAGTACACTTAAAGGTATAGGAAATGTTGTGATCACATAGGGAGACTATGCAGAGAAAACATCCTCAGAATTGCCCTGAGACATGCCCGCACCTACAGTCTGGGTAGAGGTTAATCTTGCAAATGATAAGTAGCAACCAGACAGATTATCAGGAAACATAATGTCCAAGGGAATGTAGCATTTCCAGAAGAAGGAATTGATTAACAGTGCTGAATGCTGTGGAGGCAACAAGAGACTTTAATAATAGAAAGCTGGAAATTGTCAGTGACTCTAATGAAATATGTTTTGGTGCAGAATAGAGGCAGAAGCTAAAATGGAATGAGTTGAGGAGAAAGTAAAGAGTGAATAAAATGGAGGCAGAAAATAAAGACGGTTCTCCCTAGGAGTTGGCATACCAAGTGGGGGAAATAGATTGGTTGTAGCTAGTAGCACTTGCCTGGTTGAATAAAGATAGTTTTAAAATGTGGAGGGGCTTGACTTAAAAAATATATATACATAAGAAACAATAATGCTACTCCTAGGTATATACCCAAAAGAATTGAGAACTGGTACTCATACAAATTTATGTACATGCATGTTTATAGAAGCAGTATTCACAATAGCCAACAGATAGAAACAGCCCAACTGTTCATCAGTATATGAATGAATAAACAAACGGTGATAAATAGATGTGACGAGTTCTTTTTCAGACATAAAAACTGATGAAGAACTGATACGTGCTACAACATGAATGAACCTCTAAAACATTATAGCAAGTAAAAGAAACCAGACACAAAGGATTACATATTTTCTGATTCTTTCTATATGAAATATCTAGAATAGCTAAATTCATAGAGAAAAAATGCAAATTGGTGATTGCCATGGACTATGGGGAGGGGAAATGAGAAACAGCTGATTAATGGCTATAGGGCTTCCTTTTGGGGTTTTGAAAATGTTTTAGAACTCGATAGATTTTGGAACTAGTTTGTGATTGCACAACATTGTGAGTGCACTAAATGCTATTGAATTGTCACTTTAAAATGATTAATTTTATATTATATGACTTCCACCTCAATTTAGAAAAAATAAGAGTAATCAATGATAAAGATCTAACAGCGGGAAAAATGAAGTATGCAAGAAAGAGAAGAGATATCAAAATACAGTATTCCTGAGAAGTCAGGAGGGAGTTGGAAGGAAAGTACAGATAACTTTATTTCTGAAGTTATCCATATTTTTTGAAATTCCATTTTAGGCTAGTATTATACAGAATTTAAAAATTTCAAAGTAGATAAATGTAAGGGACATAAATATCTGAATATACTCTTTTGCACATTTGCCAATGAGCGTGTATATACTTAAGGACAATTGCATCTTTCATTGAGTCTTTCCAAGAGCCAGAGCTATTAAAATTTGTCCAGATTTGAATCCTGGCTCTGCCATTAGGTATGCCAATTTGGGCAAGCAAATTAACATAACTTTGCCTCAGTTTCCCTATCTGTAAATAGATATGATAAACATACCTACTTCAGAGTGTTACTTTGAAGAATATATTAAATAGTACCTATAAGGATTTAGGAAAATGCCTGGCACATCTTCAGTGCCCAATAAAATTGGCTATTGTTAATAATCATTCACAGATGAAAGCAGTGGTATTACCCCACCATACATAAAATTTGTGTTAATACCACTTTTCCTAAAGATGCTTTCTGCAGTAAACATTTTATGCTTTCTATGTCCAACACCCCTTGAGAATCAGGTAGGACAAGGTATTTGTCTTTTGTATCAGAGTTATGGAAAACTTGTTTTCTAAATAGAGACCTACCTCAGTCTCATTGGTACTCTCTGAAATCAGCTAAACTAACAACTAAACATAAAGAGAGTCTAAAGTTATTATGAGATGCAGTATGTTAATAATAATAATATGCTGATTTATTTTCTGTGGATCACTAAACACTCAAATAATACAAGTTACCAATGTATTATTTTAATGATTAAAAATTACAGTTTTCAGATGTTTGGAATTTTCTGTCAATCTTGACAAAAAAATATTGAAATCTTTTTCTCTAGTAAACTTCAGGTGAATTAAGATGCATCTTGTTTTTTGTTTGTTTAAATTGAAAAAATCTATTACTAGTTTGGCTTCCTGGGGATAAGGAAGTACATCAGAATAAGTAGATTAATCTAAAAAGGAGGGAAATATTGAGATATAGAGAGAATCTGTTGAGTAAATTGGTAATTATTTATTCTTTCAGAGTGCATTGGCCTTTGATCAGTCAGTGCTGGAAGCTGTCATGAGAAATAGAGTTCAAATTGTAGAAGGATATGTATTTGCATCAACTTCTCATCGATCCAGGATAAAGAACCTTAATATTATAAAATTTTTAGCATAGTTCTATGATATGAACACATTTTATCCTTAAGAAAACTATGGCATTGTGGGTAAGAACATAACCTCTTTGTGGATTGTTGTAAGGGTTAAATGAATTAATAAATACAATTATATATAACAGTGCCTGGCACCTAATAAATATTCAGTTATTGTTAGCTATTATTTTGTATATTATTTGCTTTTTAAAAAAAACGTGTTGTTTAACCAGAGAGTGATGCACAGTTCAAGAGCAACTGTAGATTGATGAATATATTTTTTTTTAACTTTGAAAAGTAATGAGACACATGACCATGTAAAATCTTTCTCAACAGGGAACTATTAAGGAAACCAGGTGGTTCTGATGGACTTCTATATTATAACTCAATTTAAAAGGAAACCATACCCACAAATTTTTCATATATTCACAATCCCTTTTTGAGAATTATTTTAAATAGCATAAAAATGTAAATTCTTTAATCTTCTGTATCTTGGATCAACTTCCTTGATCATTTATCAGGGCATATAATAAATCTGGATTGATGTCTAAATTTAATTTGGAAAAAAAATTAGTCTTAATTTTCAATATTATTTTCTTACTTAGAGAATAGGAATTCTACATAACAACATACAGATTCGTCAGTTATAAGTCAATATTTGACCTAGCGATCTTACTATTAGGAATTCATCAGCATACATACAAAGTTCATATTTAAACAAAAATGCATAGGATGTCTATTGCAACATTTTTAATAACGAATACTGAAAACACCTGAAATGTTCACCAATAGAGATTGATTAGATCAAGTCTGGTAACTCTTGTACAATAGCTACTCAGCTATTAAAATAAATGTGATAGACACGTATTAAATTAGAAATCATCACAAGTTATATTAGTTTTAAAAATGCAAAATGCAAAAATGTCTATAATGTGATCCATCAGGTCACACTCAAGTATATGTATGTGCACATACAGAGGAGGCTTTTGCAAAATAGCTTTATGGACAGGGTTTGGGGATAAGAGTGAAGGACTTTCATATTATATTCGGTACCTCTTGATAGTTTTAGTAATTTCTAATGTCAACAATATCTGGTTGATGCAATGATGGGACATTTTAATTTTATTATATACTTCTCTATATTTGAAATTACTAACACATGATAATTTAAGGTAACATATTGAACATCCTGATAAAACAATACATTCCCCTTAGTTCATCTGTATCATTGCATAATCTTCATTTCTGTTTTTAATCTATTGTAATTATGTACTCATTAATTTATATTCTCCTTTAAACTATGAGCTTTTGCAGAGCTCTGAGAATTAGCATAGCACCTGATATGAGTGGTAGATAGTTAACAAATGTTGCTTATATGATCCAAAATATTCATCAAGAACATAGATTTCAAAATAAAATAGACATGGATTTAAATTAAGATTTTTGCCATCATTTAGCTGATAGTTACTGGTACGTTGCAAGGATTTGGATTGCAAGGAAAACAAAAATAACAACAATTCCTATCATATGGAACTTTAATAACGATTACATGATACACCTTTTTTTTTTTTTAAAGATTTTATTTATTTATTTGACAGAGAGAGAGATAGCGAGAGCAGGAACACAAGCAGGGAGAGCGGGAGAGGGAGAAGCAGGCTTCCTGCCGAGCAGGGAGCCCGATGTGGGACTCGATCCCAGGACCCTGGGATCATGACCTGAGCCGAAGGCAGATGCTTAACGACTGAGCCACCCAGGTACCCCATGATACACCATTTTTAAAAAGAATGCCACTGTGATTGTAATATAGAAAGTCTTCCATAAAATTAAGATCTCTTCCTCATTTCCCTTTTTCTACTACTCATTTAATAGTATAAGACATCAGGTTCTCCTTGCAAACATTTTAACACATTTTTTTTATATATATAGGTAATTTCCTGTTGGAATGAAATAGAAGTTAAAACATCCAAAAATATGTTGACAGAAGATGTGGAAATTTTCCTCCCATCTGTAGCCAGTAGGGAGTCAGTGATGGGAAATTAATTTTTAAAAGATATTTTGTATCAAACATTTTTTATCACGAATCATGTATATAAATATATACTTAAGCAGAAAAAAATATGATATATCAACTTTGCTTCCGGAGGAGATCCAAGCAGTGGCAGGCAGTATGAGTAATTTGGGAGACCAGTACAAAAGCTTTAGGATAATATATAATTCAGTTATAGAGATGCAAGTCATTGCTGTTAGTCTGAAAGAATTATAGTAATTTTTACTGCCGCCATTTATTACTTTGGATTCCCCAAGGTTAGGGGTTAAGGGAACTGCCCTTCCAGAGTCTTTGTTGTTGTTTTTCATGAGAGTAGTGGTCAGCTTATCTTTGCTTTATTTTTATTTATTCATTTGTTTTTAAGTTGAGTTCACAATTTAAGCTTTACCTACTAGCTAAGAGTTTATTTTTTCAGCATAGAATTAAATCATGAATTTAGATTAATAGCCTCTTTGTAATATTGCCATTGCCCAGTAGACTAATTACAAAACCACAAGCAGTAAGAAAGATAAGAAAATGCATTTACTCATATATGGAATGTTGACATTTGGCATACAGCTCCAAAGTGGATGTTTACACAGTAGCTATCTTAATATCCTTTTCCAATAGGTTACATATTATTTCTGACTTGAACGTCTCATCCTATATACGGCGCACTAAACAAACAGCTGTTAACCTATGCATAATTAAACATATTTCACAAGGCATTTTAGATATTGTGGACATATCCATTCGTTGATTTGCAGAGAATTGTGCCACTGTTTGTTACTGGATTTGAGGTCATCCGATCATAATGAAGTTCAATGAAATCTGAAGACTGGTTAGAAAAGGCTTAACCATAACCACTTGCTATCTATTGAAATATGTGGGGAAGCACAGATTGTATCATCATGAAATTGTCACACATGGTGCAACTCCATTTGCTAACAGTCACAGAGGGTGATACTTGGCATTTGAAACGCCACTATAGTATTAAACTCATTATGTGAAGTGATAATATCTAGTACAGGATTTTTAAAAAATGTCTCATTGTTGGTTGTGATTTTTATTCAAGCCATCCAATTTTAACATTTCAATGTAATAGTTTACTCCCTTTTTTTAGATGTGTGTTCTATGGAATCACAAATAATAATTTTAGTCATTACTATTTCTGAGAACAGATCTTGTGATACTCCTATATCTCAAGTTGTCTTCATGCAAGGTCAAGGTTGGTACCTGGGAAGGGGCTGAATGAAGCCAGCAGGACAGAGAAACTTTCACACAGGTGTGGTCTCATAGGCCTAGGAGATTGGGAATTGGCTTCAAAATCAGAAAGACCCGAGTTAAAATCCCTATCCACTATTTCTAAGCTACATGATTTGGAGACTAGTAATTCACTGTTCATTCATTCCATCAGTCCATCAGTAACATTTATACGGTGGTAACTTTGAGGCCAGCACCATCCTAGGCACTGGGGAAATAGCAATGGACTAGGCAAAATGGGAAGAAACAAACAAGGACACATAGCAGATATGAAGTACAGTGAATCTCCAAAGGGAACCTAATCGTGCAGGGTCAGCTGAAGCATGTCGGGTACAGCTGGGGAAGCTGAAGCCAAAGCATGAATTGGCTCATTCGGAAGTAGGAGAATTCAGGGAACCCAGAGCAGAGCAGCTGGAGGAAGAACAGCCTGTGTGGGTTCCCGCAGACTGACGTGTTTGTTTGAGGACTTGAAATGAAAAGCCTGGTTGGTCTGCATCTTGGTGGTGGTAGTGTTGGGGGGTGGGGGTCTGGAGAGGGCAACTGTGGCTAGATTCTGAAGGGCCTTGAGAGGAATGTCCAGAATTCAGACATTTTTCCTAAGAACATTGCTTAACCTCTCTAAATGCCAGTTCATTCAGCTTATAAATAAAGATAATATTATCTAATCTTATGAGGTCTTTATAAAGGTGATATGAGCTATATGTATATAAGTTGCTTAGAAACAAGGTCTGGCACATTATAAATAAGGTATCATAATAGCTTTGATTCCCACAGGACATTTGGCAATGGCTGGAGACATTATTGCTTGCCACAGCTGGGGGTCGTGGGTAGAGACTAGGAATGCTGCTCACATCCTAAAGTGCACAAAATAGCCACCCACAGCAAAGAACTGTCAATAGTGCTGAGTTTGGAAACCCCTCACCTAGAGTGTGCTGGCCAAAGTTGCAGTAGGGGCCATTGCTGGCACAAGGTGCCAACACTGAACTCCTGTCTTTAAAGCTCTTTATTACATGGTTGTCTCTATCTTTTGCCTTTGCTCTCTTCCTTTGTACTGGAATACAAAGTAAACATCTTATGGTGAATTACATATAGAGTTTGCTTATTTTCAAAGCTGCTGAAACATACATACCTTCTCTAATCAGCTTAAGCAAACGCCTGCAGTGGGTGGTAATTGTAGCTGACAATAGCAAGCATGTATTTCTAAAGTGGCTGTAGAGAAACATGAAGATTATATGGGAGTGTCAAATCTGTGATGTAGGCGGGGCTGTATCAAACATCTGCAAACAATATTGTTAGAACATCCAAATTAAGCAAAACCAGTTTTTAAAAGAATGTAAAGTTAGCATTATATGTAGAATCTGGAAAACATTAATGTAAGAAACTATTTATCTAGACTAAACTCAGGGCTTATATAGTCAATACATGTTATTGATTGTGCTATGAGGTTCTATATACAATCTCCTGAATTTCCTTAGGGATGTCTATATTTATTTTTATTGCAATATTACCTTAATTAGATGTTAAATAATAGTAGTGGCTGGGAGGGCTCATGTTTTGTAGTTTCTAATTTCAAGATTGAATAAGAACAAATGCTTCTGTAGTGGTTTATATGTAGAATTTGGCAAGTTTATAATATTAAAAAATTATAGGTGTCGTAAGTGTTAATTTACTTAAGTCCAAATTTATTTTCAATATAAACATTTGAAATTAGTAAGTATATTCTAATAATATATGCAAAAATCATATTTATGTGCATTAATTTTTATGTGAGTACATTTTAATTTTGAATGAAACTAATTACTAGAATCTATTAGGTTCAAACTTTACTTTTCACAATGCATAGGTAACAAGACGCCCAGATGAAAAAGGTATTAGTATTTAGCAAATTTCATAGGTCAGATGAAGTTAGGAAATATAACTTTTAAAAGTTTAAAAACAATTACAGTTGACCCTTGAACAAAATGTGGGTTGGGGGTATCACCTCCCCACGGAGTCAAAAATACCTTTATGGGGCACCTGGGTGGCTCAGTCAGTTAAGCATCTACCTTTGGCTCAGATCATGATCCCGGGGTCTTGGGATTGAGCCCTGCTTCGTCAGACTCCTTGCTCAGCAGGAAGTCTGCTTGTCTCTTTCCTTTTGCCCGTCCCCACCACTTGTGCTTGCTCTCTCTCTCAAATACATAAATAAAATATTAATAAAAATATAAATAAAATATTTAAAAAATACCTACATAATTTTGACCCCATCAAAACTTAATTACTATGGCCCATTGTTAACCAGAAGGCTTACTGATAACATAAACAGTCAATTAACACATATTTTTTGTGTTGTATATATATATGTATATATATACCGTATTCTTTCAATAAAGTAAGCTAGAGAAAAGAAAATATTAAGAAAATCACAAGGAAGAGAAGATACATTTACAATACTGTACTATATTTATTGAAAAGAATCCAAGTATGAGTGGACCCACACAGTTCAAACCTGTTATACAAGGGTCAACTATATTACATTTTTAAATTTATAATTCAGAAGTAATAAAAACAATAAAATATCAAGGTGGGATAGCTGTGTAATAGCCACAAGATCCAGGGTAATATTTCAAAATACCAATCTGATTATGTCATTCCTCTATGGAATATCTTCTCATGGTTTCTCATTATACTTGGTTAAAACAAACAAAGAAAAAAACAAAACAAAAAAACACAACTCCCCAAGAGAGCCTAGTGCCCAGTACAGTCTTTTTCTACATCTCCAGTCCTCCTTACACCAGATGCCTACAACCACAGGACCTTTACATATGCTGTTGCCTTTACCTGAAAGTCCCATTCCAATTAGTCTTTTGTGCTATGTGTATACTTAATCACTCAGACTAGGTCAAATCTCTAGATAATACATATTCAAGGAACCTCAATCTCTCTTTTTATAGTGCTATGACAGTGGTCATTTTTCTATGTATTTATGTGCTGATTTCATAGAGGGAGCAGAAAAGAATTGCAGCAATTTTTCTAATCAATTTATCACAGATTTACAGGGTTTACCAGTCTTTTTTCCCAGTCATTCCACATGATGACACATTTGTGGAAAAGATGAGGCCACGAGAGAAAGAATAATAATTATAAATAAGACTCATGTTTGTATAGGACTTTATATTTTACTAAGCCTATTTTAAGTCTTATTCTCGTTTGATCCTTGCAATAATCCCACGAGGAATGTAGGAAAGTTATTTATTTAACAAACATACTTTAAGCATTATTATGATGCTGAGTGCTAGGGATACAAATACAAAAATTAGCAGCAATTTTACCCCCCTGCCCTCAGGGAGATCCTTTTCTGAAAGGGGTGGGGAGGAGATACAAAAATCGCTAACTATAATGGAGGATAATTAGGGCTATGTTCAATATAAGAAAAGATTGATGTGTGAATGAGAACAGGAAATGGTTAATTCTGTCTGAGGAAAATAAAGAAGTGGGGGAAGGATTGCAAGCCGAGAAACAACATGAATGCATAACACATGATAGATGGTTTGTGTTGCACAGAACTCAGAGATGCAGAGAGATACTAGCCGAGTATCTTCTCATGGTTTCTCATTATATTTGACACCTGGGGCTGGACCCATCTTGGTGTCCTCTGCATACCTCTGTATTGGCAGCATTCTCAGGCAGGTTCTCCTCTGTTACCAGCAAACAGTTCCAATCTCATACTGGAGATAGTTGTTGTTCTCTCAGCATTTCCAGCAAGAGTCTCAAAATCGTGTCTTATGGATTTTGTTTGGGTAAATCAGACACTTTTCTCAGAGGTAGGCAATGTGTTAATGGTCCACATCCAATTAAAAAGTCTACTTCAAAAGTCAGATCTAGATTGAGTGTATCCAAACCCCATGCCTTAAACCAGTGGTTCTCAAATTTTAGCACACATTAGACTCCCCCTGGAAGGCTTATTAATACAAAGATGCCGGCTAGCGCTCCGCAGAGTGTGTCTGATTCAGCAGGTCAGGGTTGCAGTTATAACAAGTTTTTAAGTGATTCCAACACTGCTGATCTGGGACCACAATTTGAGAACGACTGCCTTTGAGAATTTGAAGTTTCTCATGAAAAATCTGAGTGATGTTACCTAAAGATATGGACTGGATTCTAAGCCAGCTAAAACCACAGAGTTCAATTCTGACTGTGCAAATTTGGGAAGTCTATGATAACTGCTCTTATTTCAGTCCTTTTCCCTTTACCTTGACCCTTTCTATTTCATTTGTTCAGTAGCCTCATGATTCTCTACTGACTCCACAAAGTTGCTTACCTTCAAGCACTAGATCTTTACCATTATAAATCAAAACATGTGATTTTTTTTCCTTTTCTCAGAAGAACCTGACCCAAAGATCTGATGGCTGCATAGTCATTAAAATCACAGAACAGATCCAGAGTCCTTGAGTTAAGCACTTTGTTTTGTCTTCTATATGACCTTGGGCATGTTACTTAACATCTGAATGCCTCAATTTCTTCATATGTAAGATGTTGATAATAATAGTATCCAATAATAATAACACTGTCATAAGTTATTGTGAGGATTCAATGAGTTAATATACGCAAAGTGCTTAGAACAGTTCCTGACACATACTTAAGGATTGTATAAGCCTTAGCTCTTATTAAAATCGTCCATTGTCAGTGGCTTTAAATAATTAGACTTGATAGATTTTAGAAGAGAAAAGGTACTGAAACACTGACAGAATTTAATCCCTTCCTTTAACAGTCAATATGCATACCTACAGAGAATTAAATGATCTGGCCAAGGGTAAAGAGATGGTTAGTGGGCTCAGAACTCATGTTTCTTGTGCTGTTGCTACTATACAATATAATTCTGACTTCTTTCTAATGAAGCATGACTTCTCATGGAAAGACCAGGAATTTCAGAATCATAGGAAAGTAGGTTGGAATTCCATTTTATTCCATATTCTAACCAAATAATTATGAGCAAATTAGGTATTCTTTAGAGCCTCTGTTTCCTTATTATTAAAATATTAAAACAGATATTTGTGTGTCTGTGTGGGGGGGGTGGTTATACAGATTTGTATGTAAAGTGCTTAGCACAGTCCTTGGAAAAATATCAGTTTTTTGGTAAATTTTTAATTCCTTTCTTCTTTTCTGTTTCCTTACATAAGCCTATTGCATCTATGCACAAACCTTTGTCTGCTATGTCAAGAGGATGACTAATGGTAGAAATTGTAGGTTGTATGTAGATTATATGAATGTAATGGGGAAAATATTCTATAAGAAGGTTTTCAATGCCCTACCAAGTACTTTTGTCAGTGACTATCCCCTTCAGTTATCTACAGAACTATGAGTACAATTATTAATAACTACCATTTATGGAATGCTTTAAATATGCCTGGCATTGTGCTAAGTCCTTGATATGAAGGAATCTATGTATTCCTCATCACAATGCTAGGAAGTTGGCACTACTGTTAGGCCAGTTTTGCAAGAGACAGTATTTTTACTGAAGTCTGAATGTCTTCAAAGCCCTCATGCAACTTGGCTTATATCTAAATTGTTAGGACCTTTGTACCATGTATCATGTAAGGGTTGAACAAAAGGCAGAATGGAAATGGTAGATCTTGACTGAAATGACTGACACGCTATTTTGAAAATGAATTGAATTTTAGTTTTTAGTATAGCTTCATGTATGTCCATACTTCTTCATGGGAAAGATATGTGATAGGCCAAATATACTCATTCTGAGGTCTGTGATATGGGGGCACCTCTCCTCATATGACCTATTCTTTTTATATCCTGGCCTGTATCTGGTGAGGAAGATTGGCCTATGCTGTCCTTAAGACATACTCTGATGTTTTCTTTCCTCTGGCTTTGCTGAACAACTTTTCTTCTCTTTCTAAATGCCTTTATCCACCTTATCCATTTGCCTAAATCTGATAAATTCTTCAGAATAGCTCAGTTGCCTTCTTTCATGAAGTCCTGCCCAGAATATACTCTATTAATTGCTGATCTCAGAGTTCTAATTTGCTAAATGTCTTAAAAATATTTAATATATAATTAATACATGTATAAATTTGAAAAATAAAAGAGATAAAATAAATAAAATAACCAATTGCGATTTCACCAGTAAGAAGGAAGTTGTGCTTACAATTTGCCTGCATGAATATGTGCACATGTAAAGTTACATATGTATGTATGTATATAAAATAAAATGTTAAAAATATCTTCCACCTATACATGTTAAAACAGTATCTTCCATTTATACATTTGCATGAGTTTTAATAGGTATAAGTGCTTTATAAGGCATTCCAAATGACAATGTAGCAAGACATGATTCATTTTCTGTCTACTTATTTAATATAAGATCTTGAGCAAACTACTCATTCTGTTGTTTTTCGTGGAAAAATATTTAACTTATAGGATTGTTTTGAGGATTAGATAAAATAATGCAAATAAGATGTGTAATAGTATTTCTCATATAATAAGTTTTCAAATAATTTATCATTAGTATTCTTTGCATTATCATTATTTATTTATTCATTCAACATATGTCCCCTATGTATCCAGAAATATGCTAGCTCTATCTTAACTTCTAGGAGCTTAAAATCTGTTTAAGTTATTTTTACTAGATAACAGTATTTCCACAAATGACAGAGGGAAATGATGGATAAGCATGTGGCAAATTAGAACAGCTAAGACTTTAGTCTTAAAAATGAGGTAGTGATACAAAAAATTGCAGAGAACAAGATTTCCTGTATCTCGATGGAGATTTCATAATGAGCTATCCAAACTTGTAACCTGCAACCTCAGGAATTTTCTTTTATCTTCCAGAACCTATAGTAAAAAAGCAAAAACCAAAATAGCTCTGTCACGTCCAGCCACTGTCAATTAATGCCTGGAACTGAATTAACTATGAGAAAACCAATTCAAGTAACACGAGACTCACCAGCTGTCAGGCAGGGTTAGTGTCCTTGGAGGAACCACATACATATTTTGTTGCCAAGGAAAACAGCCTATAACATCATCTTTTTTTCAGTGCACGGGTAAATTCCTGCGTCATCCATACAAAACCTTCAGACCTCCAAGAGGCCAGAGGGTACAGATTAAAATTCATGCCTAGCAGAAATAACTTCCACCCTCCTCACTACACTCTCGTACACAGTATTCAAAAGAGAATCCCAAGGACTAAGCTATTGTCTCAACTCTGCTTTGAACTCCGTTCATGTATAAGCATAGAGCAGCTAGTGTTTTACAAAGGGCAGGGGTGGTTACATTTAAAGTACTTGGCATTATCAGGAATCCTTGTTTATATCCTTTTTATGGAAGCCACAAAATGTATCTGCTACATTCTTTTTTACCTTAAGCCTTTGTTGTCAGGTTGGGAACACTGTTGAATTCTGTTAAACAATGGGGAATGGGTTTTTACAAACAACCGTGTGTGTGTGTGTGTGTGTGTGTGTGTGTGTGTGTGTGTGTGTCCCAAAGACCTGTAAAGCAAAGGAGACCATTAAAAGAAAATCTTAAAGCAAATCTGTGGGTTACCGGGCCCATCTGGGTCTTTACTGACTGTGTTCCACTGGTTTATTTGACTGGAAACACCTGTTGTTTTCTCTGCAGAGCTTTTGGGAAGAAAAGGTGTACAGCCGGAGCCTACTGATTAGAACATGTGGCTGGTGCATGAACCTTGGTAAGTCGTAGTAAAGCAAGAGTGTAAATACTGGAGTATACATTCTTTGTCAATTCCATGCTACTTTTGGAAAATTGTTGGCATTTGGTTTTTTGCATTTGGCACTATAGACTATTTTAATAATGTTTACACTCTTGTTCTGCTCCCTATCTCAACAAGCTGTTAAGAGAAGCCACATTTAAACAAGCATCCCTGCATCTTTTGCTTTTACTTGAAGAGGGTAACAGGCTGTTCCCCAGAATAGTCTGTAAAAGATCTTCTCCAAATAAACTACTTTAATGCTAAGCAAAATGCCACATATGTAAAATAGGTAATGCTGGATTATGTAAAATGCTTTTTTAAAAGATGAGGGAAAAGGACTTAGCATCAAATAAATCTGTCAGCATGGGGAGTTCCAGAAATAGTTTTAAAGGTAGTTTGAACTGCTTAATATTGCAATTGCTATTTATTTCCTCAAATTAGTCTCCATTATCTTGTGAAAGGACCTTAAGAATAATTTGTTTGACCTTCCAGGGGTTTATGGCCAGCCATATTATAAAAAGATGTTTTAAAGAGTGTTCTAGGAGTCTTCTAAAACCTAATTTAATCTTTGTATCAAACACTTTTACTTATTGCTTATTCCCTTCCAAACACTCCCACAATCCAAATTTCTCAAGGAATCCTTTTTCTATATTAGTGTTAATGCATTGGTACGCAGTAGGGAAATTAGCCTTGAGTTATATGTATCAAGAGAAACAACAAAGCGAATGGGCTTTGTTCTTAGCAAGCTTATTTAATCTCTCAGATATGTAAAAATGAATCAGAAAACAATATAAGCCACTTCTCCTTAACTGCAATGAATGTTGGACTAAAAATGTATTTTAGAGAGTACCTCCTTTAGACCCTTCTTTTTCTATTTGAGAAAAAAACAGGCTCAGAATGCTAAAACAATTGACCCAAGGCCCACAAGCAGGTATTTGGCAGCATGTTAATAATCCAAATGGAACTTTGTACCATATAGTTTTATCTTTAACGATCAAAGGCCAATACTTATCATTTAAGCCTCTATAACAATTTCTAGAATATATCATTATGAATTTATTTTGGGGGGAAGCTGTACCTTTAGACCTGTGGGGTGTCTATTTGTAAGTCAGTTTTCTTGGAATCTGCTTTTATATTTATGGTATTTACACATCTGTCTTCCATAATATTGCTATTTCTTAGAGTCTGTCTAGAGTTTTGACCATTCAATCAGCATTCTATTTAGTAAGGTATTGAATCCAAAGATGCAGTGAAACAATCCCAACTAAAGATGGGCTTTAGGAACTAATGTCAGGCAGAAGCAGTTAAAATACTTGGCAACTGACTGAACTGCTATGCTTGCCATGTATGAATTTCCTAGAGATAAGGCAAATTGTGCTTTGGCAAGAGATTAGCACTCATTTTTTTTTTAATCATTTCCTCTCTCTCTCTCTCTCACACACACAGGTTAAAAAAAAAAAAAAAGTCAACTGCTGTCCATGGTGCTAATTGAGAACTTTACTGGGGACTGGCACCTTGTATAGAGCCAGCTTGTGAAAAGCCTTTAACAGATACTGCTTTTAATCACTATAATTTTGGCAGTACCAAGCATATTTAGATACTAGTTCAGCACCCAGAGAGTTCTCCCCTAAGTCAAATGAGTTAAGGGTACCTGCAGTTGTTTAAATAGACACATTTGACTTTCAGGTAATTTTTAGGGAAAAATATGGCAAATGGACAAGTGTTGAGAATTATTCCTTAAAAAAAGACAGACTTAGCCTCTCAGCTCACATGGTTTATTTTAGCAATTTCAGAGGCTGTGTACTCAACTTCTTGTGTGAATTGTGCTTTTATACCATTCCATTTGACAATTAAAATGGAAAAACGTGGAAAAAGCCATTGTTTGTTTTTTCTATAGTGCCATCAATGTGCACTGCACTGAACAATAGTCAGGGCATGGCAAACAAAGGCTCTGCCCTGTGGAGCTTACAATCGAGCAGCATGATACAATGCAGAACAATACAATTCAGAACAAGCATGTGGTGATTAAGAAGCTTTCTAAGTGGCATTCTTTGCAGAATAGGAGGGTTTTGTTTTGTTTTTGTTTTTTTTTTATAAATCAGTGGGCGGGGGGGTGGACATACATTAATTGAGAAGCAGTTTCATCTATAGGGACTTTGACAGAAGACACAAATCAGCCTTGGGTGAATAGACCAAGGAGGAAAGAAGATTAGGAGGATGGTATGATCAGTAATTAAAGATTTCAGGGCAGGATATCTCTGCAGTGAATGGAGAACTGGGGAGCTCCTGGAAATAATGAGTATAGCCACATTATAAAGAAGAAAATAGGAACCATGGTATTTAAAAAAAAAGAGTCCTTTTCTAGTATATCAGGAAAGAAGCTGGGTTTGAAAGCATCCATGGAAAACACATAGGGATAGGAATGTGTTGTGTGTCCTTCAAAATTTGAAATTTAACTTGAATCATACAGAAATTCTGGCAGGTATTTGATAAATGAACTCTAAGTTGGTTATGGAAGAAGAAATGGTGCCATATAGTTAGAATTGTATGTTGAGAAGTCATGAATCCACAACAGTGGCTCTGTGGATTCAAACAGATTTTGGAATGTAAATCTGTTGTTCTGTGTGTACAACATTTCAGTAAGGTAGAACAACTACCAGAAGCAAGAAGGTATTTATATTCACTCCAATAATAATGGCCAATATTAATTGAGTGCCTACTACAGCAAAGCACTATTCTCAACAGTACTTACATTATCTCCTTCATTCCTTACAGCAGCCCTGTGAGGTAGGTAATATAATTGTTATAAACTCCATTCCACAAATGGATAAATTGAGGCACAGACTAAGTAACTTCTGAAAACAGTCTGTCTTCAAAGTCAGTACTCTAAGCACTATGCATAAATTCCTTTCAAAATGCAGATTCCCATTCTCAGGAAAAATTCCTTGAAGGAATCTTCATGTATTTTCATGAAGGTTAGGGAACACTGATTTCTTTTGTGCTTCTGTTATTCCATATATCATTTTCCCTGTACAGTTTGCATTCTGCTGAAATCTACTATATGAATCAGTAAATTAAGATGAATAAGATGCTATTGTTTGTGCCAAGTACAATAGATTTAATATCTAAAATTCTAGATTAAATATTAAGAGATTGGAAAGAATATTATGAATCCACTCAGCCCCCATGAAAGAATAGAGTAAAACTGGTAACTAGAACATGTAATAGATTAAATTTTGAGCCACTGGAATATATTCGCAAATGTCTTTTTGCTGTATGTGCTTCATTGCAGGAGGCCCCAGAGTGGTTTATGGCAGCCTAGGTTCACCAGTATCGCATCTAAATAGATTATAGCTAAATGAAGAACTTAAATAGCTTTCCTATTTTTTATCCCAGATGTAGCAATATCAAAATCATTTTTTTGCTATGCAAGACCCCTTATCTTTCTATTTTTTGTGTCTTTGTCACACCCAAGCTATCTCTTTATTCCAGGAGCCTTCATAAAGTTCTTGAATGTGAATTATTTTAGGTGACATTTTATTTTAAAATACAGTGGGCCCTAGAGCACCTTTTGCTTCAGATAGGAGGAGATGAAAACCAACTGCTATAGGAAACTTCTGCTATGGGAATTATTATGACAATCCTAAAGGAATTGAGACCACTAGTTTAAGAACATGAGAGCAAAATGCCAAGGACTTTTAAGTAGCTGCTTTTCTTGCTAAATGTAAGCTTGCATGATCTCTTTGTTCCTTGAACTTGAATAGCAATTTTTCTTCAAGTCTTCTCAACCCCTAACAAGTGGTTCACCAAATAAACAAATAGGGATGGAGAACACAACAAATTTCGTTAAATGCTCTATTTGCACAAGATTTTCTAAAACTCCTAAAATTATTTTAAGCAGATATGCATTTAACTTTTAACTATAATAATGTAGGCTGGAGTTAATATAAGGGGGAAGAAAGGCTAAACAGAATTTAAGGACCCAAAGCATATCTTCTTCAACTAATATTCAGATGTGAAAGGCCTAGGCTGATTTAACTTTACTCACAAGTACCATTATCAATTTTTAGTTCTTTCTTGATCTAATTCTTCTTGTTTCCCTATCCTGTTTATTAATTCGGTCTCATAAGCTAAAAATTCATCAGATCTTCCCTAAATTAAACAGTAACAATAAAACTACCACATTTCATTCCAAATAACTGTGGGGACTTTCTCCCTTCAAAATTAAAATTCTCAAAAAAAGGGGGGTCTACATTTCCTATTTATGATATGTTCCTTCAGTCCCTGTAATAGGGGTCTGCCATACCATTCCACTGAAATACCTCTTTTGAATATAATTAAAGATTCCTTTTTTGCCTTTTGTTTTTTCCTAAATTGAGATATTTATTTCAGTGAAAAAGCAGGGAATTCTAAATAATTTTTAATGTGTGCATTATATAAACCAAAGACCTCTGTAGATATAATAGTATATTTGCATCATTCCAGAACATTCCCCATTCCACCTTATAGGTGTGATGAAAGAAATCAGAATGATTATTCTCTCTGGTGGGATGGACAAGGCATTTTGATTTCTTTCAACATAGATCATTTTTTCCTGTTGCAGAACTTAAAATAAATGGAATCATACAGTGTGTACTCTTTTGTATCTGGTTTCTTTCATGTGAAAATATTTTGGAATTCATCAAAGTTGCAGCAGAAGTTCACTCTGTTTTACTACTAGGTGCTTTTTGTGAAATGAACGTACCTCAACTTATTAATCCATTCTGTTGTTTTTATATATATTTGGATTGTTTCCAGTTTGGGTCCATTTGAGTAAAGCTGTTATGAGCATTCTTGCACATATTTCTTTGTGAACATGTTTTCATTTCTCTTGGGTAATTGCCTAAAAACAGGGTTGTTGAATCATAGGGTAGATACATGTTAAACTTTATGAGAAGGCTCCAATTTTCCAAGTACATCTACCATTTTACATTCTTACAAGCAATGAATAAAAGTTTTAGTTACTCCATATATGTATCAACATTTGGCATTTTCAGTCTTTGTAATTTAGACTCTTTAATATGTAGGTATAATATCTCCATGTGATTTTAATTTGCATTTTCCTAATGACTAAGGATGTTGAGCCCTTTTTCTTGATTTTATTGTTCAATCCTAAATTGTTCAAGTATTTTGCCCATTTTTATTGAGCTGATTATTATTATTATTATTATTAAGTTGTGAGAAACCCCTACCTCATACCATACACACAAATTCATCCACAATGGAGTGTAGAATGAAATATCAAAGTTACCAAAACTGCAAACTTTTCGGAAACACTAGGGAAGTATCTTCACAAAAAAGGCAGAAATTTTCTTAGAGGGAACAGAGAAAGCACTATCCATATAATAAAATATTGCCATATTAGATTTCATAAAAATTAAAAGCTTATGCTCATCAATAGTGACCATTAAGAAAATGAATAGGCAAGCCACAGACTGAGAGAAAATATTCACAATGCATACATCTGACAAGTTCTTGTAGGAAGAATATATAAATAACTAATGATCTTTTAATTATTAAATATATGGGCTTTCATTTCTTTTATGGCTTATTTTTTACATCATTTAGTCTTGTTTGACCAGTCCCTTCTTGAAAATTTATTCATCTTAGTTGTTCCTTTCTTTATTTGTTCATTTTTTATTTTCACTAATTCATCTATTTTAATCATTTTAATTGCTTTTTTGGAATTTTCCTCTAGTGTGTTATCCAAGATCTTTTTTATCATTATAATTTTATTTTTTTTAGAAAAAGGAGCTAGTCTAATTTTTTTTTCCTCAGTGGTCTAAATTCTTGCTACTCACAGTGTGATCTGTCAATTGGCAGCACCAGCATCTGTGAGCTCTTTAGACTTGCAGAACCTCAACGCCTGAGGTTGAGGTGCATTTTATCAAGATCCCCAAGTGATTCCTACATACACACATTAAAGCTTGAGAAGAAGTAGTGTAACTTATATCTCTGGTTTCAACTGTCTCCTCTGCTGATGGTTCTTACATATTTAGTACATGCCATTCTAATGTGGTCCAGATTTGTCTCAGCGTGTTGAGTATTTCCAGATGGCTGATATTTAAGTAGGTATATAAAACACAATATGTTCAAAAACAAACTCATTATCTTTCCCTTCTTTTATTTCCATATCTCAGTTAATGGAGAGGTGGTCAAATAATTTTTATTTTATAGTACTAATTACTAAAATTTTTTTTAAGTAAAGAAATCTTACAAAAAACTAAAATGGTGTTGCATTACTCAATTTTTAATTCTATATGGCTTGGAGGGTACAGACTGAGTTATTATGGGAAGAAAAGAAATGAAAAAAATAATAATAGTAAAAATAATAAAAATAAATAAATGGGGATAACATATATTAATTCCCTAGAAGATAGTTATTTGTGATCTTTCATCCTAAATAATCTTTGAGTTCAAAACTTAAGCACCTTTTCCTTCATGTAACCAATTCAGCAATTCATTTACAGGAGAGGAATATAAAATGCTATGGATTTTGCTTATGTCTGTTATATGATTTCAGAATATCAATGGTATTTTTATCCTATCAAAAAATATCCATCAACAAAAACTAAAAATAAAAGTTATGTTTTTATTCAGTTTTTCCCAGTCACCAAGAAAGCAAGCTGTTAGACTCAGATGAGAGGAGCAAATGCAAAGGATTTGATTTATATAATATAAAGACTAAAAATTACTATTGAATTGCTAGTATTGAATTACACATATCCCATAGGTCCTGAGTCCAATGACAGTTAAATTTTTAGTGAAAATACTTCATTTCATCTCATATGTCAGAACATCTTGATAATCATGTCACAGAAAGGATTTTTCCTCACCATTTCTCTAAGGTGAAGATCCAAATTCATGCATTCTACTTTGACTAAGAAAGAATTTTCAAGTGAAGTTTTATATCACTCTTGTCATACTTCAGCCTGATCCTAAACTAAGTTCGTAGCATAAAATACCCATAAGCGTGACTGAAAGATGGTGTCTCCATTGTGTTTGGGCTATAATAATACCATTAGATAACAATTATAGAAAGCTTCTCTGTACCTCACTTTATGATCATTTTTTCATCAAATTCATACAACAGCCACATGGCATTTAGAAAGTTATAGTGACTTTCTTACTATCTCAGTTAGAGAAATCCTACTCAGGATTGCTGGCTAATTCCAAAGTCAATGTTATTAACCACTCCAACATATAGGGGTAGAAATTTATCTTCATCTTTTTCTTTCACTTCTCCTATTTGGAGAAATAATAATAAAAAAAAAGAAAATCTATCCCCTCTGCACCTCTGGAGGGTAAATTTTCTGCTCTGTGGAGTCAGAAGGAGAGAATCGGTCAGAGAAATAATAAAAATGATGGCATCTGTGTCAGTTCTATGGAGGAGAAGAAAATGAATCACTTCATGGCATCAGGGTGCATTTGGAAAGTAGGACTTCGAGAAATCCTAGGAAGAAACTTTATTTTGGAGCAACGTGTGAATGTGTGATTCTCTCCCATGCCCCAACATGAGGCCAAAAAAGTCCCCACTCATTCCCGGTAGGAGCAAACATCCACCTCTCTCTCTCTCTTTCCCTCTCTGTCTCCGTCTCTCTCTCAGCTTCAATGTTAGTATGGACCCCAAAGTTACTACTTGTACAACTAGACACATGAGTGTTTCCAGCTGAGAAAACGAATTTTTCACACATTGCTGGAATCCTAACCCTGAGCAGACACAGCATCCTACCAGTATATAGCCTTTCTGAGTGAAATCAGTGCTGCTGACAGGATCCACATTTTCAATCTATATTCATCCACACAGCATCATATCTTCTTGGGGAGGGCATTGTCATACAGTTGAAGCGAATGTTCTGTCAGGCTTTTATCTTGCTAGTCTATCATTACAATCCCAACTGAACCAGAAGGCCTCAGGGGTTTTCTGTTGCTCTCAGTCAATCAGTACGACAGTTACCAACACACTGATCCAAAGGAGGCAGTCACTGCATGGGATTTCCACCTTTGGCATCTTTTCCTCTTCCTACATAAGAAATCTGGAATAATTAATTGGAAAATACTGAAAAACTTTAGGTTTGCAGGATTTGTCCAGGCTGTGAGTTTCAATTAATATTTGTAAATTTTCAGCCTTCTCTTTAGCTGCTATCAAAAAAAAAAAAAAAAACAGCTGCTAAAATTTAAAGTTCAGGAAGAGCTTTTCAAGCTAAACGCTGTTAACTGTGTCTTCTTAAAGGGTTAATATTGAGATTTTGAGGGGGAAAATGACTCTAATAATGTTAAGAGCATATGGGATTATTTTAAAAAGTGTATTTCATAATATGTATATTTCCCCAAAACTGCGATTTTCCCCTTCATTGCTTTTTTTTTTTTAATTTTATGGGAATTATTCCAGATACATCTATCCTGCCTTTATAAACATAATATATTGAACATAATTTAACTTTATTCTAGAGAACTCAGAATGTCATTATAGATATGCATTATTGTGTTATGAGATAGTGAGGCTGTGTTGGATTCTATATAATTTAGTAAGTCAGGTCTTCCTGTAGGCAAAGGAATTTCTTTATTTTTCCCTTCTTTCTGTCTTTCTTTCCTTCCTTCTTTCTTTAATTAATTCTCTATATATGCTTATCAAGATCCAATTATTTGTTACTGTGCTCAATAAATATCAATAAACCAAAATAGACAATATCTTTGCTTCTTGAATTTAGTCTAGTCTGAGGTGTGTATAGATAGAATAAATACACACAAAAAATTCATAATTCAAATCTAATAAATGCCAAGAAGATAAAGAACAGGATGTCATTATAGAGAGGAACATAGTTATCTAATTAGATTAAAGAGTTAGGGAAAGATTCTGAGGAAGTGAAGTTTTAGCAATGAGATTTTCAAAATTAGGAATTAGCTGGAAGAAAAGAATAGCATGTGCCAAGGACTTAAGGTCGGAAAGACCTCGGAACACTCAAAGCCTGGATAAAAGGTTAATGTTGTAGGAAAATATGGGAGGGGGATTTCAGAAGGATATCATGCTCTCTAAATGTTTTAAAAGAAAGGAATTCTAACTATTTCCTAATAAATTATTTTAAAATTTGGGGAAAATAGCTATAGAGTTAAGGAAAATTTGATACAAAAGAACTCAATATTCTTAAGAATTAATGAGGATTTAAGTCAAATGCAGATATAATCCACAGGTTACCTTTATGTTTGTTATTCATCATCAAATTTTCCCTTAAGTTAATTGAGGATTCCCCATAGAAATTAAAATGAGTCTGACAAGGGATAAAACAAACAAAATGATTAATGCCAATTTAAACCCCCAAGTCATTGTTTCCCAGATTCCTACCTCATTAGACCTCAGGAATCTCTATAAAGGGATTATTAAACAAATGAATTGTTATTTTAGTTCCTGTAGCACATTGCTAGTGTGAAAACAGTTTATATGTGAAGCAAAGTAAATTATGGTAAATTAGCATAAACTTTAGTATTATAATTGCCAGCAAATCTCAAAATAATGTGTGTCTATTTGGATTATTATTAAAAAAAATAAAATGAGCTTCCTCAAAGAACCTCCATGCTTTATTTTATTACATCATAGAAACAATTTTCTTTTGGAAAAAATGATCAAAACAAAAATATATTATGCTTATAATTTACTTGAATTATCAATTACTTAAACATGTAGAAAATATTTTACTTTCTGGGAATTGATTTTCTGTTGATTTAAAAAAGAGAGAGAGATTCTTAAGATGCATGGATTGCTTCTTAAATTCATCCTAAGCATTGAAATTCATTAGCCAATTAATGACACTCAGTATGTGTTATTCATAATATACCCATAAAATTGATCATTAAAACTCAGAGCAACAGATTTTCATACTAGAATGTATGTGTACTCAAGACAAAACTAATTCTAGTGCTTGCTAATATCAGTCTTATTAGAAAATCTTTTTCTTGTTTTACTTTTTAAAGTAATTAGAAATTTGTTTAAAAATCCCCACTAACATGAAATGTTAATATTGGTGCAATTAATGAAATGCTAATATTTATGAATTAATTGGCAAAAATCTTGATGAAAGGAAGCTAACAGAAAGCATTTATGCAGAATCTACCAGAGGACAAGATTTGTCCTTGGTGACTTGTTCATTTTGCTTTCAGATTGTTATTTAGTAAAATAGTGATATTTCAGTAAATTCTTGGTTGAAAGAGTTCTCAAGCCAAAGTTAACAAGCTAGCTTTTAACATAGATATGTTAATTGAAAATATTGGATGTGATATTTCTCAGCCACTAGCTCAGATATTCAGGGAAAAAATGTAATTCTTATTTCCTATGACTTACCTTTGTCTCCATCTTGAGTTTCCTTTCTTCTTGATGGTCCAACCTATATAGTCTTAATGCAATTCATGTGGCCTCCGTTATTTTAGAATTAACCTAATTAATACGGTGTTTACTTCACTATACTCCTAACAGCATCTCATCTAGGTGCATCTGATTTTCTGGACATTATATCAGCATTTCCTCAAACTTTCTTGTTTCAGTCTCTTTTCTATTCGCAGTGACATATTGTTTTCTTTATTGCATCTTAGCATCACATCTTAAAATCTTCCCTGTCTACCAACTCTTAGTGTCACAGTGCCATATCCTTGGTCCCAGAAGACAACGAATAGCAACCCCCCTGCCATGTTACATGGGCTGGGGTTAATTTGTTTATGCATGTTCTGTCCTCCCAAACTATCTTGGTTCTAAAAACTCTCAGCAGGGCTGGGGTCCTACTAGGCATATAGGCAGGGCTCAGGTCCCGCCGAGTGTCAGTGATTCTACTGTCTTAGAGGGGTCATAGCTGAGGTAACTGTTTCAGCAAATGTTCTTCACAATTTTTTTTTTTTCCTTGTGCTGCCTGGATTTCGGCTTTTGTACACTAATAAGCCACAAATTGACACTATTTTTTTTCTGGTCCCACCAGAAAATCTTCTTTTTTGGGCAATGATGGCCTTATGAGGGTTCAGACAACAAGTAAATACATTTGCTGATGCCAAAAGTCCAAATAGCAACTTGGTCAACACTTCACATTGTGCCATTATTATATACTTTCTTTATCATTGTAGAACTTGACACTATATGTAACTTGGAAATTAAGAATTTATTGATGAAAAGATTTTAAAAAAGAGGAAGGAAGAAGGAAATAACATATTAACATGTGATCCAAAAACCAGGCCTTTGCAAAGCCTTTAACATAAGCCCCCCAAAACGTCTTTAAACTTAGGGATAACCAGGGCAAAATGGTAAATTGAGGAAGAGGTGTCCCATCTCCTCTTTACTTCTTTCTTGAAAACACTCTTCCCTTTTTGCACAATCTTCCCATGTATCTAGGCCCAGCTTCAGATGATTTTACCCCTTATGTTGTATTAGCATCTTATTGTTGAAAACATTTTCCTTTAGAATCTTTCTCTGTAGAGCCAACAAATATGCAGTTATGAGTCAAATGTGGATTTCAGTAAGGGCCCTCTAGAGATGAATTCTTATCACAAATGTACCCAAGTTATTTTGAGGTACAAAGCAAGTCAATGCTAAAAACTATTTGTGTCAGTCTGGCTATGTTGATCACCCCATGGACGTGGATTGGACCATATCCCAATTAACAGGTAAGATGTTGAGAATTTGGGAGAATTTGGAAGTTCATTATTCACACAAGGGATTCCTGGGAGGAATAGAGTTGGCAGTTGGCACAAACAGATCTGGGATGTTTTTAATAGGGCAGGGGAGTGGTTTTGGTGATTTGTTGTGGGATTAGGGAATTTGCTAGGTTTGGGTTGGCAATTTTCAAGGTTTGAATATTCCACAGGGGCCAAAAGAGGGGACATGCATCAGCATTCTTATCAGCTTGTTTAGATGGGGGGCTACTAGGGAAGGAGAAACTGAGGCTTATAAGAAGTCAGTGATTCAACAACAAAAAATGGGTTCAAATTCTACTGCACTGGCCTTTCCTTCCTATGTGAGAATGCCCAGGTGCCCCTAGAATCCAAGGACAGCTTCCTCACAAACTAAATGAAGATAAAGCAAGAATTGCCAAGAGACTAGGCTGACCAAACAAATCTGGGGAACAAATATTAAGAATGCCAGAGTCTAGTTCCTTCTTTCCTTTTATACCTATTTCCTGAACCAAATGTGGGATCATACAGAGAGGACCAGGGACATGCTAGAACCTCGTGATCCCCTGATACATCTTTTCTAAAGGGCTAGAAATTGTAGAGAGTATAAAAAGTTCTTTCATTCTTCCAAAATAACGTGCTAATAGAGTGATGATATATGTAGGACAGGAGCAAATATAAAACATTCACAGTAGATTTCAGAATCAGGCCTCCATGTGTTTCCTCTTTTCTTTTTTCTTTTCCTTCCTTTCTTTTTCCAATGAGTAAGTGCCTATCTATATGAAGCCAAGTACCTTTTTGAGTGTGCTGGGACACATTAGTAAGCAAGAGAAATCACCTGTCCTTATGGAGTTTGCTTTTTGTCGGTGGTAACAGATTTTTTTTTTTAAAGCAACACACACACACACACACACACACACACACACGCCTTCAGTCCTATCAAGTGTTGTGAAGGATACTGACTGCCTAACCTAGGCTGGGTACAAAGGAAGGCAGTCCTTGGGATTGATGGTTAGCCTGAAACCCAAATCATCAGTCCAGAAAGTCTTTGAAGAAGTTAATGCTGGGTGCAGAAGTTCCCATTTTCTAATTATAGTAGTTATCCAGCACTATATTTAATTGGCCAGATAGAAATAGGGCAAAAATTGAAATGGGCCTCTCTGCCTCTGTAATGAATTAAATAGTTTTCCATAGCATTAGCTGTAAATGACACTACTGAACTGACAATTTCTTCCTTGTTTGGGCTTCATTTAAACTTCTGAATGGTATTAAGAGGTTATTAGAGATTAATCTCCAATTAGGTATTCTGATAGCCCAAGAAATTGTCCAAGGGTCCCTCTGGCCATACTTTCTTAGCATTAAAGAGATATTGAATTAATAATATTTTGCCATCTCTTCAGACCTTTAAACTCCTGTGACTGATGTCCAATCATTTAGCCCACTTAAACAGAATGTCACACTGTGAGTCTTCCATTCTGAATAGGTCACCATAGGCTAGTGCTCATTAGTGTTGAGTGTCCATTTCAGAAGCTGCAGCAGCCACTCAGCCCCTATGTTTTAAGAAAATAAGTAGAAAGTTGTTTTCTCACAAATGGAAGGGTTTTGAAGACAATGCCATATGACAGTATTATTATGCCTGAAAAATGTCATCTAGGCTCTATAGTGCTATATAATGCTCCAACATAAGGCCGTAAAATCAGGTTGGGATAGTGAGTGAGGCTTATGGCATAGTTCCCAGACCTATCTGGAGGGTTGTGCACTGCACAAGATAGAGTCAAAAGCCTAGTATTGAAAGCGGGGGGGGGGGAGGGGGGCTGGGCAAAAAAGTTGTGATTTATGTGGGATTCTCATCGACAAAGCAAGCCTTGAATGAATTAATCAAATACTTGCGGTGAAAATTTAAAGGGAAAGTTTGGAAAGAATAAGCTGAGAAGAATCTCCCTTGTTTTGTTACACTGAAAAGTTAAGGGTTTCCTTTCCTTCTCTTTTACCATTTTTTTTAAATTTTTTATTCTTATGTTAATCCCCATACATTACATCATTAGTTTTAGATGAAGTGTTCCATGATTCATTGTTTGTGCACAACACCCAGTGCTCCATGCAGTATGTGCCCTCCTTAATACCCATCACCAGGCTAACCCCTCCCCCCTCCCCTCTAAAACCCTCAGTTTGTTTCTCAGAGTCCATAGTCTCTCATGGTTCATCTCTCACTCCAATTTCCCTGCCTTCATTTTTCCCTTCCTTCTCCTAATGTCCTCCATGCTATTCCTTATGTTCCACAAATAAGTGAAACCATATGATAATTGACTTTCTCTGCTTGACTTCTTTCACTTAGCATAATCTCCTCCAGTCTCATCCACGTTGATGTAAAAGCTGGATATTCATCCTTTCTGATGGTTGAGTAGTATTCCATTGTATATATGGACCACATCTTTATCCATTCATCTGTTGAAGGGCATGTCATCTCTTTCCACAGTTTGGCTATTGCGGACATTGCTGCTATGAACATTGGGGTGTATATGACCCTTCTTTTCACTACAACTATGTCTCTGGGGTAAATACCCAGGAGTGCAATTGCTGGGGTCATAGGGTAGCTCTATTTTCAATTTTTTGAGGCACCTCCACACTGTTTTCCAAAGTGGCTGTACCAACTTGCATTCCCACCAACAGTGTAAGAGGCTTCCTCTTTCACCACAACCTCTCCAACATTAGTTGTTTCTTGCCTTGTCAATGTTTGCCATTCTAACTTGTGTAAGGTTGTATCTCAATGTGGTTTTGATTTGAATTTCCCTGATGGCTAATGATGATGAACACTTTTTCATGTGTCTGTTAGCCATTTATATATGTTCTTTGGAGAAGTGTCTGTTCATGTCCTCTGCCCATTTTTTGACTTGATTATTTGTTTTTTGGGTGTTGAGTTTGAGTTCTTTATGGATCTTGGATACTAGCCCTTTATCTGTAGTGTCATTTGCAAATATCTTCTCCCATTCTGTGGGTTGCCTCTTTTGTTTTGTTGACTGTTTCCTTTGCTGTGCAGAAGCTTTTTATCTTGATGAAGTCCCAAAAGTTCATTTTTGCCTTTGTTTCACTAGCCTTTGGAGATGTATCTTGAAAGAAGTTGCTGTGGCCGATGTCAAAGAGGTTACTGCCTATGTTCCCCTCTAGGATTTTGATGGATTCCTGTCTCACATTGAGGTCTTTCATCATTTTGAGTTTATCTTTGTGTACGATGTTAGAGAATGGTCAAGTTTCATTCTTCTGTGTATAGCTGTCCAATTTTCCCAGCACCATTATTGAAGAGACTGTCTTTTTTCCATTTCATATTTTTTCCTGCTTTGTCAAAGATTATTTGACCATAGAGTTGAGGGTCCATATCTTGGCTCTCTATTCTGTTCCATTGGTCTATGCTTGTGAAGTAGTATTTCATTGTGATTTTAATTTGCATCTCTCAAATTAATAAGGGATTGAGTACCTTTTTTATGCTTATTTCCACATTCATATCCTTTTTTGTGAAGTGCCAATTCAAGTCTAATTCCTTACATACTTGGCTTGATAATTTTCATTATTTTTGGAAAGTTACAGCTATTATCTGTTCAAATATGATGGCTGTGCTTTTCTCATTCTCTTATTTTTCTAGATCTTCTTACTATATATTTCATGGTTGTTATCCTCCTCCTTGTACTTTCTTTCTTTTGTCTTTCTCTGCTTCATTCATTATCCTGAGTTATCATTCAGTTCACTAATTCTTTTGTCGCCTATGTTTAACCTGTGCTAATCCACTCTGCTGAGTTCTTAATTTCAATTATCATATCTTTATGTTCTGAAATTTCCACTTTTTAAAAAAATTTCTATATCTGTCAGCATTCTGCCACTTTGTCTTTTATTCTATTTGAAAAGAAAAGAAGTGGTTACTTTTTAATTCTATGTCTTATTACTCTAGTATCTGGACCATGAGTAGATCTACTTCTATTTTTTATTATTTCTGCTCATTCAGTTTATGTGGTTTTGTCTCCTAATGTACCTGGTTACTTTTTATTTTGTTGGGCATTATTTTTACAAAATTATTTGTAGAAATAAAATAATTTGAGGTCTCTGATATTATCTTCTTTCAGATAGGATATAGGTTTGCTTCCTAACCTGGGAAGTGGTGGGAAATAGTGATCTTGGATCCAGCTTATTTGGAGATGAGTTGCAAGTCCCTGAAGAGGTCTGTGTGTTTCTCTTTTAAGCTTATTCCTAAGATGTAGTGTTTGAGTATCCTACCCAAAGCAAGGGAGACTCCTTAGGTTTCCTCCACCTAACACCCTAGACAGTAATATCTATCCTCTTAACCCAACAGGCTACAAAAATGATGATCAGCAAACAATTAAAAAAAAAAAAAAAGGTGGCCTCAAATTCTAACCTAACCTCCCTGAGCTTCTATCTTCCTGGCCGAGTAATCCTTTATTATTTTATTAGGTCTTTTATTCATTTGAGCAATTCTTTAAAATATGTACACATATGTTAAATATTATAAATATAAATATGTATTTTTTTTCTTCAGTTGAAGGCTTTTCCAAAATAATATACCATTTCTGAAAGTGAAAATCCCTTATTGGTTTAATCCATTTTTACACTGCTACTATAATTATAATTTTAGAAGGGACCTTTCATTGTATTCCATTCCATTCCATTCCACTGAGGATAACATCTAAACATCTTAGCTCATAATTAGTAGCTTTCTATAATCTAACTTTAATCTTACCTTCCAACTTTATATAATGTCATTCCCTACCACATGCATTATTATTTTAAGGCTAGGAAACTACATTGTTCCCCAGTGACAGGGGACAATCTAATGTTCTCTTTCCTTTAACTCATGCTGTTTCTGCTGTCAGAGTATGCTTTCATTGTTTGGTGGTAAAATCCTATTCATCTTTCTAGACAGCTTTAATGTCAACTCTTCTGTGAATGTAGGTCCTAAACCCATCTCAAACATAGACACAAAAACACACTGCAGAACTATCATTACCTCCTCAATTTCTGACATGATTTCCCATGTAGCTTACAAGTAAGCTACACCAACCTGTTTCCTTAAACTACCCTACTTCCATACCTTCATGCCTTTGCTCATAATAATCTCTTTGCCTAAAGAAAATCCATCTCATGCCTCAAAGAGACCCCATTGATTCTTTATGGCTCACAAAATCTGAGTTAATCTATCATTCCTGCTTATTATAGTTTGTCTATACCTCACTTTGCCCATACATCAATTATAGTCATTGTATTTATTTTCTAAATTGCTGGTCACATGATTTTCTTCCTGGAGGAAGAGATCGTCTCTAATTTATCTTTTTTGCCCAAAATTTAGAGCAATCACATAATACGTGATTGATGTACAATTAATATGTGATTGATATTAGAGTAAATGCATAAATGAATGCATGAATGCATATAATGTGTCTCTATTTCACTAGTTATGAAATAGTCTTCCACAAATGGCTTCAGAAATTCAGTTTATATACTGGACCCTAAGTTCAGGTCATCATATTTTCATTTTTCATGATGGTAGAGGAAAATGTCAGGAATTAATAAAAGCCAGGCACAATTCCAAAACCTCATTTAGCTGGTATTTTCTCTTGCTTCCACCAAAGTGTGACTAACAAATAGAATGATGCTTTATTCTCTCCATTTGGGTTTTGCTTGTTAGCCTATAGTGGAGATATTATTGAGCTGTGAAATTGTTGAAAGCACTCATCTCCAAACATTAGTAGACATAAGAATCAACTGAGAAAATTGTTAATATTGCAGATTTATGACCCTAAGTATCTGGTTCAGTAGGGCAGTTTTGGATCCCAGGAATAAGCATTCTATTAAGTGCCTTAGGTAATTCTATTTCAGGAGATTCTATTACTACCATTAAAAAGGCTCCAGTTTCCATGTAGTTATTGGTCTACAAATAAGTAAACCATTGGACACAAAAATAAAGCCTAAATAACCAGATGCTGAGTTCTGGAACGCTGAATAGAAATGTTTTAGTTAAACGCATTTGACATGGTGAGCACAATGAAACTCTATCCTTCAGTATCTAAAAGGGGCATAAATACCAGACAACAATAGTGGTGGGAGGGAATTTACCAATTGCCTTAGAAACCAATTAAATATTGCTTAAGAAAAACAACAAGTCAGAGGGAAAGACAAACTTAAATTAAGAACATATGTTATCCTGAAAGGTATTTCTCCGGGCTATAATATACCCCAATCCCTACAAATACTTTTCTTCTAATAATTCCTTTCTCCCTTTGTCTGCCTGTCATTCTTCTAAATGATGATACCTAATGAAGATTATAATCTGGCAACTGTGATTTGACAGACCATGAAATTGTTTGTGGAATAGGTAGATGAAATATAGATATTTTGACTTACTTAAAGGAATTTATTAACTGGTTTCAGAAATACTGTCTAACCAAATAAATAACTTTATTTAGTTCTTTGAAAATGTCTTTTGATTTGTTTGTAATGGAGCCTATCAGCACTTTTTAACAGATGGCTTCTCAAGTTCATGACCTTGATGGGACTCATTTGGCTAGCATAAAAAATACACATGCATTTGTAAGTATGGGCTAACATATACAAGCTTGCCACCTAAAAAGAGAACGTGTATCATGTTTTACAATTACAAGCATTAATATGCAATGGCATTTTTTCTATTTTTTTTTTCCAGCTTTTTATAGCATTACTTTCAAACTATACCTGTCATTTTGAGTTAGGAGCATGTGTCAGTATTTGGAAAGAATAACATGTTAAAGTATGGGCCCAACTCATATGCTGTATATGTGAAGTTGCTAGCATATTCTGGCTTTCTGAATCCACCGAGTAAGTTGGCCAAGATAGAAACATTAATTGGAATATGTGGGTGTGCTCTGATTTTTATGGTATATCCATCGAAATGACATGATTGACCAAGAAAGCATATTTAGGATTCATATGTTTTAATTACAAAATATAATTCTCCATGATCTCATTTTTAGCTCTGTTTGTTATTTTAGTTCTTTAAAACTCTGATAATTAGCACATTTAGATGTCATTTGTTTTAATATGGGGCTTTTATTTTTTTAGAGGTTTATCATAAATGCAAAAGAGATCAAGAAAAGAAGAAAGGTTTCATGGTTGTGTCATAACTTATCAATGTAAATAGCAAACTCCTAATTTTTGATGGAAATAATCACTGTATTTTTTTTTTATTTTCACCATTAATTATTTAACCAGTAAGGGACAGAGAGACTGAGTTGTAATTGTCTTTCCTTCAAAATCCAAGTAAATATACTTCTAAAAGTGGAAGTTAGAGCATGTTTTTTTATTTGTTTATTTTGTTAAGTTTTACTTGGGGACTAAATTTATTTTCACTAACAGCAGTGGAAAATAAAGTGCTAAAAGGGCATGAGAAAGAGAGATTGAATGTGAGACTGATGATCTAACAGAAATACTCACTTGAGAATTTTAGACAAGCATCAAAACCTGTGGGAACTTCTAAGAATGATTTTGGTTTACATATTACTATGATGCTCCTACCTTTCTGCTAGCAAATATATATATGTTTTAAATCAGAGCCCATATTAAAAGCCCAATTCACACTGGTATTTACTTGGTTGTCAGGACTGTATTAGCATAAAAAGAATGGTGTTTGTTGTTCCCAACCATGTGTCTTGAAAAATTGTCTTTATAATGATAAGCAAGACAATCACACTTTACACAGGGTAGTCTGGAATGTGCACAGTCCCTACCTTGAGATGTGATGTTCAATTAAAACAAAAATGAGGGATATTCTAAAGGATAAGACTTATTTTTGTATTGTGTCTGTCAACTTGTTCCTGCACACAAATGCTCTCTTTCTTCCCCTTTATGTCTCTGCCCTACTATATAAAAGGATTGATGTAGGTAATAAACCTGACCTACTTCCTAGATTTAAAACTGCATCTGTCGGTAACTTGCTAAAGAGTTTGATCTCTGATGAGCTAATCAAGGCTTATACTGTCACCCCAATAGGGCACACATGGAGCCATAAAATTGTTTCACCCTGTTATGTATAAGTTGGAATAAAAAGATATTAACACACTGTCAGCACAAATGCTTCTAGAGTTCTTTTTCTTGAAGAAACTGATCTCCTCCTAAGACACAGGACCAGAGTGAAGAACAGGACACCTAAAACACCATTATCTACCTACTTTCTTATAGGAAAATACACGTAGACATTTCTCAGTCCTGATGGGTAAGAATAAGAGGAGACCATATATGATTTTAAAAAACAGACACATCTTAGTATACAGTCAGCAGCTTAAAGAAGGAACAAAAGAAATGCTTTAATTGGCCTTTTTGGATGCTTCACACATATCACTTCTTAAACAGAATAAAGCTCCTGTATGAGTGCTTTTTTATTTATTTTTTATCACTTATTAGATGAAATATCAGTGGACTAACTGGGATGCTGGCTAAGCTGGATCCTGAACCATGATCAAAATTAATCATGCAGTCTGGAATTTAGTGACAAGCATTCGAATGCCACATTGAAAATGGCAGCATCTGCTTAATACCATGAGCCCATTCAACATTGATGTATAACAGCACTAAGATAGGAAATGTTTTCGCCTGAAAGTAGAATAAGTACTTATGTGATTAAATGATGAAAAAAAATGAACTTTAAAACTGAAGAATTTTAGAAATTGTTAAATTGTATTATTGAAATTAAATTGTTAAATTGTTATCCTGTTTGAGAAAAGAAAGTGAAATTGTTAACTATGAGTTTACTGATTATAAATACTTACCTACATATGGTTCAACCTCTTAAGTATCCATAGAGACATTTAGACTTCAAGCTATTATATATATTAGGATTTGGGTAATTCATAAAAATGAGGTGTGAAACTATTAACAGGGAATTAATACTAACCTTCTACTCTTCCCTTCCATCCTCAAATCTTGAATAAATGTACATGTTGTATACTAGATAGTGAATTAAATGCTTACGCTACAAATTAAACTTCAGAAACAAAGTGATTAATTTATCTTCTTTTTGCTGTAAGCATAAACTTAGTTCAACGTGGGAAATGTATACTTTCACTATGAGGTCAGTTGTGTAATGCAAAATGTTTATTTGTAAACATGATTTTGCTAATCAAAATCACAAAGTAAAACTTGGGAACTTATGGGGGAAATGTAGTTAGGGTACAACACTCAATAACTTTATTATTGACATTATCTTATAATTATGATTATGATTAACATTAAAAATATAGGAACCCAATAAAAACAGTAGCACAGGTTTTTTGTTGTTGTTGTTGTTGTTTTTAAAGATTTTATTTATTTATTTGACAGAGAGAGACACAGCGAGAGAGGGAACACAAGCAGGGGGAGTGGGAGAGGGAGAAGCAGGCTTCCCGTGGAGCAGGGAGCCGGATGCGGGGCTCGATCCCAGGACCCTGGGATCATGACCTGAGCCGAAGGCAGACGCTTAACGACTGAGCCACCCAGGCGCCCCAAAAAACGGTAGCACAGTTTTATACATATTAAGTGGTTATGTATTTTGCCCTACCAAATGTAGGTGTTTTGTATATATACAATGGAGAAATTTTAAGTGTGCTAAGGCACATGGAAGACTGATTTATTTGCACAAGGTACTGGGATTTTTTTAAACAGCTATCTAGGGCGCCTGGGTGGCTCAGTTGGTTAAGCGACTGCCTTCGGCTCAGGTCATGATCCTGGAGTCCTGGGATCGAGTCCCGCATCGGGCTCCCTGCTCGGCGGGGAGCCTGCTTCTCCCTCTGACCCTCCCCCCTCTCATGTGCTCTCTGTCTCTCTCATTCTGTTTCAAATAAATAAATAAAATCTTTAAAAAAAAAAAAAATAAAAAATAAAAAAATAAACAGCTATCTAATCTCAAGGTGAAGATCTAAGTGTGAACAGTTCACTAATGCGCTACTGAAGTTTAAATCTGTGGCACAAACATGGGGTTTGTCTGTGTTTCTCTAAATTGATTTCTGCCTTCTAATCTATAATTACTGGAAAACTCCTATTCCCATTTTTACCAAGCTTAATTTCTGGTTTTTGGTTTATCCATTCAAATTTATAATACCTCTAATTTTAATGCCAACAAAATTGGTTGTAATCAAATTTTAAAATAATAATACAATTTGGTCCCCCCTTAAAAAAAAAAAAAAGAAATACATAAAGACCACAATAAGTATGGTACTTATCTTGAAAAAAACCTAAAGTGGAAGTGCTTGTGAGGGGTGGGTGTCTGAAGAGTTTCAGTTTACTTGGAAGGGGGGTTATCTTATAAGGAAAGCTGTAACACCATATAAGGATAGGTGTGTCTCCTATCACAGGCAGCAAGCTATGGTAGCTGGTAGATGTTTGAATGTGCATCTTGTGTATTACAAAGAAACTTGGGTCAGCTGGGTGCAGTTTTCTGTATTCACCTAGCATTTCACCCAAATGAAATAGCACATAAGTAAACACAACTCACATTACACTCATTATTCCCTAGTGTATAATTGCATTGGGCCAAATTTACATTTTTAAAACAAGTGTTATAGCAGAACTGACTCAACTGGAATCTGAAAATTTTAGTTATTTAGTTATAAATTTTAGTTATAAATTGTATACGCATTATGTCATAAACCTGATGACAAAATTCTAGTATTCAGAAATATATTTCTATGGAACACACTTTTCCTTATGGTGAAAATTTTTACTAGGCAAAGATTTTGGGGGATTTTGCACTTTTGGCTTTCTCAGGTCCACTTATAGTCCACCCTATTTGAAGGATAACCGTATTTGTCAAATCTTTACAAAATTACTCTCGAAATATACTTTTACAAATTGGAATCTGTTAAGAATAATCAATGGATAAGGAAAAGAGTTACATACTATGTACCAGAAACAGTGCTACAAATTCTAACTGCGTCATATCATTTGTGAGCCCCCAGCGTTGTTTTGTTGGTTTGTTAGTATACCCATTTTATAGAACTGGTCACGGCAGCTTTGAAGTGGATAAGTAATTTTTCAAAGTTTGTGTAACAGATAAGTGCAAGGCTAATTATTTTAGTATTCTGATTCAGACTCTTTAGCACCAGTCACTTAGATATAATTTTAAGTTCTTGGCATGGAAATTTGAGAGGAAGAGACTGTAAAGTCTCCCCTCCCTTAACTCATCACTTCTGTATAGTAGAACATTATGCCTATTAACAAATTTATTTTCCTTTATATCTTTTGTGTGGTTTTAGTTTGTCTTATCAGAGAATTTAGGAGATCACATGTAGAGATGCTTAATCATTATCCCTGTTTTAATTCAGAGGAAAAGATGTCCCTTGGGTCAAGAATCTAATTAACCTGGGTGTGGAGTGAGAAGAAGAGCATTGCAAAACATATATTCTATTCCGGGTTGGTAAAGGTGTGGTCGAATAGGGGATCTTTACTTGTTATCCATTCTTAAAGAAGCTGATAGAAACTATAAACTCTCTTTTCTGATAAGTGCAATAGACACTTCATTAAAGCCCCTTAAAATAATGTATCACCCATTTCCCTCCATCATTCAACAGCATTATCCTCAAATGCTGCTTGCTTAAGCACTGAGGGGTGGCAGGAGGGAGGAGGGCAATTGTAGATTTGGCCTGAGGAAAAGTTGGTTTTCTGCCCAGGAAAGTTACCTGGCTACTGCTAATTCCCCGCTCTGATGCCTTATTGTGCTCTTTTGGGGGCTTCATTTCTGCTATTTTTCTAACCCTTTCTCCACCTATCGAGTATCACTTAGAAAAACACAGCAGGTGTTCTGAGCCTATTTGTCAGAAAGTATAGATATTTATACATGGTCACCAGATTTTGTAAATAAAAATACAGGGCATAGAGTTCAATCTGACTTTCAGATGAACCACAAATAATTTTAGAGTACAAGTGTATTTCATGGGACATACCTAAATTTTTAATCTGAAACAAATTTAATTAAGGGTCCTGTACTTCATATAGCATCCCTGCATTTATAAGTAATGCATTCCAAGAGGCAGGTGTCCTCAGCAGGGCCCTCTGACAGCCTTGCCTTGTTTGACAAGCCATTGTCATTTCTTTAAATTAATTGAAAAAAATTAGCTAAATGTTTTGCTTCAGCTTCAGCCCCTTAGGACTCATAATATCCTATGAGAAGGGTTGTCAGCATCTTGAATTATTGCCTAGCTTCCATAAAGTAGATAAAGGCAGGGTTTTAAGAGCTTTTATTTCCTCTTCTGAAATTGAAGAAGATTCAAACATTCTTTATGCGTACATTTATGGATGCCTATTTATATGTGAAATAAAAGATTCCATATTATTTGACTCTTCTATGTT
The DNA here is from genome assembly GCF_029215605.1 of Mirounga angustirostris. Lineage (NCBI taxonomy): Eukaryota > Metazoa > Chordata > Mammalia > Carnivora > Phocidae > Mirounga > Mirounga angustirostris. The sequence continues at coordinate 98,898,646 of NW_026991715.1, read as the reverse complement.
TCTGTCTTGTGATCAGCACGGTCATGCTGGTATTTTCCCGAACAAATAAAGAGCAAAGCTTTAATGTATGGCATCCAGGATAAGTGAAAATTTTCATATCAACTCAGATTTAGCTAAGCCTATTGCACCTAAATGTCTCTTTTTGAGACTTTTCAATCTTGGCCTTCCAAAAATATTCGTTGAATAATGAACTTCAGAAACCAATTCTTTCTCTATGGCATTTATTCATGCGATAAAGCCCGCATAGCTATCTTTAATTATTACTGTATAGGATATCCTGTTATCTTTAATTATCACTGCCGAATGGTTGCAAAATCAAATACTGCTGGCAATCAAGAGTCATTATACAATAGCATGATTGCATCTGTTCATATTAACAGATAAGCACAGAAAATCAAAACAGTGTCTGATTTAACCGCTAAAACTGTCTGAACAAAATATTGTATCTAGCGCTCTTAATATCTTGTGGTGACTTTGATCTGATTAAAATCCAAAGAAACATAACCACAGATGCAAATATTCTGGTGTTTCTGAAATTAATATTGCTGAATTTCACTGGACTGAATTGCTGGAATCCTAGTGAAGCAGAAGTGATTATAGGCACAGTATAAACTTATGATAGGAGGATATCTAAATCTCTGAGGCCGCAGGTGCAGGATTATAGCAAAACCCCAGTGAAACATTCAGTGTTCTGTCTAAATACCCCAGTACAAAATTAATTAGGCAGTTGATCACATAATAAAGCTATGATGGATGATCTAATGGAAACTAACATCTCAGAGTCAATAACGAACTTGATTCTCTTATTAGATGCAGCTGATTTTCAGTACTGCCGTTTACAAGATTGTGTGCATAATAGAAGATAAAAAAAAAAAGAGGGGGTTCTATTTTGAAAATGAGAACTCAGTTACAGTATTTATCTCTGTTGGAAACTATAATATGTAAGCAATGTAGAATTTGTAGATAGACATATCTGCGAGTAATTCTCTAAGATACTTGCCTGAAAAGCACATCAAAGAACAGGGAAATAATGAGACAGGCTCCAGCTGTTGGATTCCTACAGCTTTTGATTTGTGCTCTACTGGAAACTCCAGGTTTTGATCCTGTGTTGATTATTTCCATGGTACTGAAGTTGATTTGTGCATTATTTAAAAACAGACAGTAGGCAGCAAACAAGGAAGAGTTTGCAAACTACGTCTTAAAGGACATTTTGTTTCTGTCTTGTCATTTACAGCATTCCACTTAGGGGCTCCGGTGATGTGCATTGGCTACCTGTAGAGGAACACACATTAAAAATGGAGAAGGTGCAGAACAGAGCTAATCAAAGGTTTTAAAAAGAAATCAGGATGATATTGCAACAGAAGTGACCATGGCACTCTGGGACTAGGGGATGTAAGAGTGTCACATGTTCCATGTCGATTTTCAATTCTGTAAAACTGTGCACATGATTACGAGGATGAGAACAGTTGCCCACTTTGAAACAAGGGATATTTACTCAGCATAGAAACCGTGCGGTTAAAAATTACTGAAAAGTCTGTCAGCACTGGGCAGCCCTCTTCCTGACGCCTGGCTTCAAGAAGTCCTTGCTGAAAAGGCAGCCCGTTTTTGAAAGAGTTCATTAGTTGTTTCCTCTACCGTATGTTTTATTTCCTAATACAAAACAATGTGAATTTTTGCATATTTGGCAATACGGTTTTCTGGAGAACTCTGCCGGAAAGTGTTTTTGTGTTCTGACAGTAACAGAGTAATGTAGGTTAAGGCAGAGCCCTTGATTTCTGCTGCGGTTCGAGTTTTTGATGATGGTTTTCAGCTGGTGGTTTTTTGGGTTTTTTTGTTTGTTTGTTTGTTTGGTTGGTTGGTTGGTTGAATGCAGGATTACACAAGGTGAGCTGTTGTTTGGTGTGACTGCTCTTGAGAAAAGAAATCCAGCTGGCAAGTGACTCGATTTGGTTGTTTGTGAGCTCCTTTCAGCTGTTCTTCCTTCTTTCCTTCCTGATCTTGCCCCTCCGGGGGCACAGATACACAAACACATGTATGCAAGAAACATTGGAACAGCTGCTATGTGGACCAGTGAGAAATTCTTTAGGGTTTTTTTTAGAGACGCCCTCACAAATGATTAGCTTATTGACTCAGAGAGATATCAATAATCAATATACACCTCTGAGAGTCTCTTGGAGGCCACTGTTTGATTTGACATTGACTCAACCTTCTTATCAACAATCACTTCCTCCCTCTTCATTTGGTCCCTCTTGGTTAGGTTGTCAATGTACAGTACTTGGAGGCTTCCTTCATCAAATGCAATGTGAGAATTATAATGGAGATTTCTGTGTTCATAGGTATAAGTCAAGAATATTTTTAGAGTCATAGCTATACCTGGGCTTTTGTGAAATAACACAGATTTTAAGACAAGTTTCTTGTATTCTAAAAGCTCTATATGGAGCTAAAAGCAGTGAAACAATGCAATTAGAAAATCTGAAATAAAAATATTCAGAAACATTTAAGGAAGCAATAAAATCGCATGGCATTTAATAGAAGACTATTTGTTCCAAGAACATAGATATAAATGAAGATTAGTATAGTTTTATTTATTTTTTAAAATTTTATTTATTTTAAGATTTATATATTTATTTGAGAGAGAGAGAGCATGAGCAGAGGGAAGGGCAGAGGGAGAGAGAGAGAGAGAGAATCTCCAGCAGACTCCCCATTGAGAGCAGAGCCTGACATGGCCCAGTCTCGCAACACTAAGTTCATAACTTGAGCCAAAATCAAGAGTCGGTTGCTTAACGAACTGAGCCACCCAGGTGCCCTACAAATTTTATTTTTTAAGTAATCTCTATACTCAACACAAGGCTTGAACTCACAACCCTGAGACCAAGAGTTGCATGCTCCACTGACTGAGCCAGTGAGCACCTGGCAGACTCAGTTGGTAGAACATGTGATTCTTGATCTTGGGGTCATGAATTCAAGCCCCACACTGGGGACAGAGATTACTTATAAAAAGGGTTAGATGAGTATAGTTTTATAAGACTTCAAATAATAGGACAGATGAGCTGAGATTAAAACCTATGTTAAGGTGACAAAGAAAAATAAATTTGAAAAATTCCCTAAAAGCAGTAAAAAACAAAACAAAACAAAACAACAAAAGCCTCTCTCTTAACTAGTGAGTCAGTCTTGATTAATAACTACAAAAGATATCTAGGCAGTTTTTACAATGATGTAATCATATAATAAATAGGTATTTTTAAAAGAAAAATATAAAACGCAGAGAAGAGGAAAAGGAGAAATAAAATAACATAATTGCAAAAGAGAAAAATAGGGTTACATATTTTCCTTGGAGTTTTGCATAGTTTGCAAACACAGAGAAATTATTAGTCAGATTGGCTAGGCTACACAGCAGTGACAAATTCCCAAATTTCAGGGACTTAACCGAACAAAGGTTTGTTTCTAATTTACATCATATGTCTAATGCAGGTTGGCAGGCCTTCTGCTTCCCACAGTCACTCAGAGTCCCAGTCTGTGGGAGGCTCCACCATATTATAGCTAAAGTATTTGAAACGCATGGCCTCCAAGTTTGCTGTGGCCGATGAAGGGAAGACAGGAGGCTCATGCAGGATGTTTATAAGATTCAAGCATATAAGCAGTTTATATTACTTCTGCCACATGGTCCCAAATTCACTGCAAAATAAATTGACAAATACAGTCTTTCTAAATGCCCAGAAGTAAAATGAAATAAAGAGTTGCAACAATACAGACTTATTTCTGTCTCCTCCCACACGCCCAGTTTTGCACAAAATTTGAATCATTATGTTTTACAGTTTAGCTTTATTTGAAGTAATGAATTATGAATATATGTTTCCAATGTGCAGAATATTTCATCATGTAAATATTGCACCCTTTACATGATGTATTTTTTTTTACTGCTGTAAATTAAAATTCCACATTATTTTTATGTAAAATTTAGCAGTAAGATTGTGACTAAGAGTGTGGCTTTTCTGTCAGAAAGACCTGTATTTGAATCTATGTCCCCTTTCCTTACCAGCCATGTGACTGGAGGGAGAGTCCTTACGCAACTTATGTAGATTCAGTGATCTATTAGATGGAAACAATAATGTCTTTCTCATTTACTACCTTGAGGACTAAATAAGATAATAGGAAGTTCTTAGTTCACAGCTCACTATTAAGAGTATAAGCCCAGAATAAATGACAGTTTTGGAGGCCTTTATGATGATATTGGTGATGGCTTGTGTTACTGCATAGAGCTCTTGCAGGAACGCAGGCACAGGAGTTGAGGCTAAGAGATTTTCTCTAATACAGCAAGTCTGAGGCTTACATGAATTTTGCCACAATTTAATCCTGAACAGAAGGATCATCTATATTGCCAGTGTTACCCAAGTACATTTTTTGGATTAGCTCATATTTGGATGGAACCTGAGTTTTCATCCATATTTGGATGGAACCTGAGTGGTTTCTAAAAGTATGGAACAGTACCATAATTGTATATGAGGCTCACCCTGCGCTGTTCTTCCATAGCTAGCCACTGCTCTGGGAGAGAAGAAAACATATGGCATCTGGTGCTTTAAAACAACCAACCAACCAACCAAACCCTGAATCACAAAGACATATCTGTAAGGATGTTTATCATAGCAGTATTTATAATTACAAAGACATGGATACAATATAAACAATCACCATTGGTGGTAAATTAAATTACGAATCATAACACTAAATAGAATATAATACAGGCATGCAAAAGGAAAAGGGTAGCTTGTACCTCATCAATTTATATAGAAAGATTTCCACAATACTGTGTATCATTTTCTGTGTCTCCTGTGTGTGATTCCTCTATTCTTCCTTTACTGCCTTCCTTTGCATAAAGCGAATATTTTCTATTGTAGTTCCCACACATCTCTAACAATACTTGGTCTTGTCAGTCCTTGTTCATGTGAGCCATTCTAATAGGTGTGTAGCGGTTTCACATTGTAGGGTTGTTTTTTTTTTTTTTAAGTTTTGATTATTGAAGTATAGTTGACATAGGATGTTATATTAGTTTCAGGTGTACAACATAGTAATTTGACAATTGTATACATTATGCAGGGCTCATCACAGTGTAGTTATCATCTGTCACAATACAATGTTATTACAACATTATTGACTATATTCTCTATGCGTACTTTTCATCCCCATGATTTATTTATTTTATAACTGGAAATTTGTACCTCAACCTCAAAAAACAGTGTAGTTTTAATTTGCATTTCCCAATGAAATGATGTTTAACATTTCCATATGCATATATATATGTAATTATCTAATACATAGGTTTTATATATATATATTAGTGAGTTATGTGTATCTTTTTGTCTATTTTAGTATTGGACTGTTTGGTTTTTGATCAGTGAGTTTTGAAAATAATATATTCCAGATACAAGTCATTTATCAAAAATATAATTTGCACATATTTTCTTCCAGGATGAAATTTGTCTTTACATTCTCTTACCAGTGTCTTTTGAGAAGTTTTTGTTGTTTTTGAAGTATAATTTTTTTGTATGTCATTTTATGAAATATGCTTTTGATATCATAGTCAGGAGACATTTGCCTAAGCTGAGTCCAGAAAATTTTCTTTTTAACACGTTTGTAGTTTTAGGATTTACATTTATGTTCATAATCCTTTCTGACTTAAATTTTATATATAGTGTAAAACATAGACTGTAGTTCTTTTTTTTTTTTTTTTTTTTTTTTTGGCATATGGAATTTCCAAAGATCTAGTACCATTTGTTGATGACTATTATCTTCTCTCCACTAAATTGTCTCTGTTCCTTTGTCAAAAAGCAGTTACCATAGTGTGGACCTATTTCTGAAGACTTTAGTCTGTTCCATTTATTTATTTGTCTTTTTTTGTTTGTTTTCTTTTTTGTTGTTTTGTTTCATTTTGGGGGGTGTGTTTATTTTTCTAATAGCATCCTGTCTTAATTCTGTAGGTTTATAATGAAATCAAAGAATGTTAGCCCTACAATTCTGTTGTGTTTTTTTTAAGTTTTTTTGTTTATTCTAGGTCCTTTGCCTTTCCCTGTGAATTTTAGAATAAGTTTATGAGTTTCTGTAAGGAAAGCTTGATGACCTTTTGTTTGGGAGGCATTGAATCTATAGATCAAATTGGGAATAATTGACATCTTACCAATATTGAGTCATCCAAACCTGAACACAATATATCATTCTAATTATTTAGTTCTTCTTTCATTTCTTATAGCAAGATACTTTTTAGTTTTCTGTGTATAGATCTTTAATATCTCTTGTCAGATTTATCTCTAAGAATTTCATATTTTGATGCCAATGCAAATGATATTTTTTATTTCATTGTTTTTGCTGATATATATAGCAAAGCAGTTTTTAAAAATATTGATCTTATATCCTGCAATCTTGCCAAAATCACTTATAAATACTTTAACATTTTTTTCTATCAAATTTTCAACATAGACTACCATTTCACCTGAAAATAAAAACCATTTTTACTTATATTTTCCTGCTTTATAACACTGGTTAGAATCTCTAGTGAAATATTTAATGGAAGTGGTAAGATTGGACACCTTATCTTGTTACTGATCTTAGGTTGGAAGCATTCAGTCTTTCATCATTACTATTGTATTAACTATGGGGTTTTTGTAGACATACTTTTCCAGGCTGAGGAAATCTCCTGCTATTTCTGATTTGGTACGAGTTATCATCAAGAATGGATGTTGGATTTTTTCAAATGCTGTTTCTACATCTGTTGAGATTTTTATGTACTTTGGTTTTATCAGACTTCTATTTCTGGAATAAAATCCTTTTAATAAATTTTTAGATTTGATTTTATAAAATTCTAGTAAGAATTTTTTTCACCTATAATTATAAATAATATGGGTCTATAGCTGTCTTTTCATGTAATGCTTTTGTGCAGTTTTTGTATCAAACTGATGATGGCTTCATAAAGTGAATTGGGAAGTATTCCTTTTTTTATAATTTTCCTGGAAAATTTTGTATAGAATTTGTTATTATTTCCTCCTTAAATGTTTTGTAGAATTAAACAGTGAAGTCATGTAAGCCTGGCACAATAAATTCAGTTTCTTTAATGAATTTAGGGTTCTTCAGATTATTTTTAGGTGAGCTTTTGTACTTTGTGTCTTTCAAAAATTTTGTCTTATTTCTCTAAGTTGTCAAATTTTTGTCTATATTCCCTTATTATTCTTTCAATATCTGTAGAAATTATAGTGATGCCATCTGTCATTCATGAGCTTGGTGATTTCAGTCTTCCCTTTTTATTCTGATTAGTCTACCTAGAGGTTTATCAGGTTTATTGATCATGTATAAAAATAAGCTTCTGGTTTCATTAATTTTCTCATTTGTTTTCTATTTCATTGATTTCCATTTTGATCTTCATTAATATCTTTTTTCCTGCTTACTTTAGGCTTAATTTGTTCTTCTTTTTCTAAATTCTTAAGTTGGAAGTTGAGGTCTTTTATTTAAGATCATTCATGTTTTTAAATATGGACTTTTGTTATGATAAATTGGCTACCCCAAATCTTTGATATGGTTTGTTTTTATTTTTATTCAATCCAAAATATTTTCTAATTTCCCTTTTGATATTTGCTCTGACCCATAGAAGTGTGGTTTGGTTCCCAAATATTTTGGGTTTATCTGAGTTTATCTCCAAATATTTCTGTTATTTTAAAAATTTAGTTCATATTTGAATAGTATTTGTATAACTTGTATACTTTGAAGTTGACTGAGGATCATTTTTACGTACAATATATAGCCTCTCTTGGCACATATTTCATGTGCTCTTGAAAAAAAATTGCATTTTGCTGTTGTTGCAGAGAGTATTCCATAAAGGTTGGTAGTTGCTATCTGCTTTCAATTGTTTTATAACTTTACTGATTTTCCTTCCCCCTATTTTATAAATTGAGAGAAATGTATTGCAATCTTTGACTGCAAGTATGGTTTTGTCCGTTTGTCCTTGCTGTTCTAATAAATTTTGTTTCACATATTTTGAATTTCTTTTATTAGGTACATAAAATTTATCATAGTTTTATTTTCTTAATGCATTGACACTTTATCATTATCAGGAAAAAAACCAATTTTATCACTGAAAATATGCTTTGCCTATTTGCTTAAAAATAAAATTTGTTTTATATTAAACAGCTACTCCAGTTGTCTTTTGAGTAGTGTTGGCATTATACATCTTTTGTCATTCTTTTACTTTACATTTGTATCTTTATATTTGTATCTTTATATTTGAAGTGTCTTTCTTATACACAGCCGCTGGTTGAGTATTGCTTTTGTTTTTATCTAATCTTACAATCTCATCCTTTTGGGGAGGATATTCAGAACATTTACATTTAGTGTGATTAATGATATAGTAAGGTTTAAGTCTATCATCAATCTGTCTACTCTCTCTGTGTCCCATCTGTTCTTTTCTCCTCGTATTATTTTTTTCCTGCCAACTACTGGACCAAATGAATATACTTTATATTTCAAATTTATCTCCTTTGTTGAGGTATAAACTAAAACTCATTACTTTGTTATTTTAGTGATTGTTTTAGGATATATAGTTTATATTTTGACTTATCACAGTTTACCAATATTTTTTATTTTCTGTCTAAAGAACTTCCTGCATTTTTTTTTTGTAGGGAATATCTGGTAATAAGGAATTCTTTCAGCTTTTGTGTACCTAAAAATGTCTTTATATCACCTTGTTTTTGATAGAAATTTTCACCAGATATAGATTTCTAAATTATCTCCCTCTCCATCCTCCCACCCCCAGGATTTTTAAAATATTTTCTTTTAAACTGTTAAAATGTTGGGCGCCTGGGTGGCTCAGTTGGTTAAGCGACTGCTTTCGGCTCAGGTCATGATCCTGGAGTCCCTGGATCGAGTCCCGCATCGGGCTCCCTGCTCGGCAGGGAGCCTGCGTCTCCCTCTGACCCTCCTCCCTCTCATGTGCTCTCTCTCTCTCTCATTCTCTCTGTCTCAAATAAATAAATAAAATCTTTAAAAAGAAACTGTTAAAATGTTTAAACTGTTGTTTGGGGTGCAGGTTTTTCTGACTAGAAATCTTCAGTCGTCATTATATTTATTCCTCTGTAATCAGACTGTCTTTTAGAATTTCTTTTTATTACTGGTTTTGAACAATTTATTATGTGTCTTGCTATTGTTTCCTTCATCTCTTGTGCTTGAGGTTCATTGTGATTTTTAGATCTGAAGCTTTATAGTTTTCAATAAATTTGGTCATTATTTTTCAAACTTTCTTTTCTCTCTCATTCTCTTTCACATTTATTAGGTCACTTGCAGTTGTCTCACAGTTCTGTCTCTGGCTTTTGTTGTTTGCTTGTGGTTTTTTTGGTTTTGTTTCTGCGATTGTTAATTTTTGCTTCTTTCAGTGTTTGATTTTAGATCATTTTTATCACTGTGCCTTCAAGTTTTTCTGCCCTTTTTTTTTTGTACTGTCTACTCTGTCTTTAAGCCCATCCAGGCTATTTTAAAATCTTACACATTGGAGTTTTTACCTTTAGGATTTGTATTTCTTAATATCTTCTATGTTTGTAACCAATTTTTGAATATATGGAAGATAATTTAAATGACTACCTTAATAATTTTGTCTATAGATTGTAACATCTGTGTCTATTCTGATTCAATTTAATTAATTTAACTCTAATACATGGGCTATATTTTTTCTTTGTAACTTTGTTCTTTTTTAGATATTTATATTTGGATATCAGACACTATGAACTCTATTTTGTTGGGTGTTGGCTTTTTTTTTTTTTTTAAGATTTTATTTATTTATTTGACAGAGAGAGAGCAAGCACAGCAGCGGGAGCAGCAGAGGGAGAGAGAGAGAGAAGCCAATACCTGAGGTGTTGGCTTTTGTTTATTTGTTTGTTTCCCTATAAATATTATTTAGCTTTATTCTGGGATGAAGTTAAGCTACTTGGAAATATTTTGATCTTCAAGTATCATGGTTTTAAGATTCTTTAGATGGACCAGAGCAGTGCTCAACCTTGGGGTAACTATTCCACACTGCTGTGGAAAGATCATTCTAGTTGCTCTACTCAATGCCCCTTGAATCATGGAAACTGCACTACTTCCAGTCCTGTGTGATGATTCCTTTCATGTGGTTCTTTCTCCACCCTCTGGTAGTTTCCTCTCATGCATTTACTGATCAGCACTCAGCTGAATACTTGGAACTCTACAGATTTCTGGAATTTTCTTTGTGTTGACCTCTATTACTCTGTCCTATGAATTTGAGTCACAACCTTGTCTCTCCTCGAATTTTAACTCTATCTCTCCAACTCAAAGAGTCCTCCTCTGGGCATTGCCTGGATTCCCCCTCCTTATTCTGCAACCCAGAAATTCTCTCAATAAGCTTGGGTAGTTGCTATGGTCTGAATGTTTATATCCTCTAAAGTTTATATATTAAGATCTTAATGCCCAAAGTGATAGCAATAGGAGGTGGGCCTTTGGGAGGTGATAGGTCATGAGGACAGAACCCTCATGAATATAACTAGTGTCTCATAAAAGAGGCTCAAGAGAGTTCCCTTGGCCCTTCAACCATGGGAAGGGACAATGAAAAGTCTACTGTCTGGTATAGGGTCCTTGCCTGATATGGTTGGCATCCTGATCTTGGACTTCCAGCCTCCAAAACTGTAAAAAACAAATTTCTATTGTTTATAAGCTACCCAGTCTATAGTATGTTGTTATAGCAGCCTCAGAGTTTAAGACATTAGTCACAATCCTCACCTCATTTGTTTCCCATCTCTCAAGGATTACTCACCTTGATTGCCTGATATCTGGTGTCTTAAAATATTATTTCACATATTTTGTCAGGTTTTGGTTGTTTCAGTAGAGATTGTAAATGCATTCCTTATTATTCCATCTTGGTCAGAAGTGAAAGTCCTATTTATTTGTAATTACATGGGAAAGTTTGGTAATAATTAAAACAGTATAGATTAATACAGTAGCAGTGTCCACTTAGTACTCTGCAATGTCAGTCCACTTCTCAGAAATAACCACTGTTTTGTCTCTTTCAAGACTATTTTCCATACATTTTTACATATATATCTTCACATAGAATAATATATTTCATGTGGGCATTTTCAAAACAAATAATGCCATATCTTTCATATTGTTCAGAAACCTGCTTTTTTAATCCAATGATGTGAGACATTTCCATTCCCATATATAGAAATCTAGCTCATTCTTTTGAATTTCTTCAGTAATGGTAAAATAGTCTATTTAATCATTTCCACATTGATTAAGAATTGGGTTTTTTCTTTTTTTTTTTTTTTTTCTCTACTGAAATGATAGGTGCAATGAGCGGCCTTTTATATTCCTCTTTGTACAGTTATAAAATATTTTTTTAAATGCCCTCTTTAATATCCACCACCAGGCTAACCCATCCTCCCACCCCCATCCCCTCTAGAACCCTCAGTTTGTTTTTCAGAGTCCATTGTCTCTCATGGTTCATCTCCCCCTCTGATTTCACCCCCTTCATTCTTCCCCTCCTGCTATCTTCTTCTTCTTCTTTTTTTTAACATATAATGTATTATTTGTTTCAGAGGTACAGATCTGTGATTCAACAGTCTTGCACAATTCACAGCGCTCACCATAGCACATACCCTCCCCAATGTCTATCACCCAGCCACCCCAACCCTCCCACCCCCCACCACTCCAGCAACCCTCAGTTTGTTTCCTGAGAATAAGAATTCCTCATATCATTGAGGTCATATGATACATGTCTTTCTCTGACTGACTAATTTCACTCAGCATAACACTCTCCGGTTCTATCCACATCATTGCAAATGGCAAGAAATCATTCCTTTTGGGGGCTGCATAATATTCCATTGTGTATATATACCACTTCTTTATCCATTCATCTGTTGATGGACATCTTAGCTCTTTCCACAGTTTGGCTATTGTGGACATTGCTGCTATAAACATCAGGGTGCACATACCCCTTCGGATCCCTACATTTGTATCTTTGGGGTAAATACCCAGTAGTGCAATTGCTGGGTCATATTGTAGCTCTATTTTCAACTTTTTGAGGAACCTCAATACTGTTTTCCAGAGTGGCTGCACCAGCTTGCATTCCCACCAACAGTGTAGGAGGGTTCCCCTTTCTGCGCATCCCCACCAACATCTATCATTTCCTGAATTGTTAATTTTAGCCATTCTGACTGCTGTGAGGTGATATCTCATTGAGGTTTTGATTTGGATTTCCCTGATGCCAAGCTATGCTGAGCACTTTTTCATGTGTCTGTTGGCCATTTGGATGTCTTCTTTGGAAAAATGTCTGTTCATGTCTTCTGCCCATTTCTTGATTGAATCATTTGTTCTTTGGGTGTTGAGTTTAAGAAGTTCGTTATAGATTTTGGATACTAGCCCTTTATCTGATATGTCATTTGCAAATATCTTCTCCCATTCTGTCGGGTGTCTTTTGGCTTTGTTGACTGTTTCTTTTGCTGTGCAAAAGCTTTTTAGCTTGATAAAGTCCCAATAGTTCATTTTTGCCCTTGCTTCCCTTGCTTTGGCGATGTTTCTAGGAAGAAGTTGCTGCGGCTGAGGTCAAAGAGGTTGCTGCCTGTGTTCTCCTTTAGGATTTTGACGGACGCCTGTCTCATATTTAGGTCTTTCAATCATTTGGAGTCTATTTTTGTGTGTGGTGTAAGGAAATGGTCCAGTTTCATTCTTCTGCATGTGGCTGTCCAATTTCCCAACACCATTTGTTGAAGAGACTGTCTTTTTTCCATTGGACAGTCTTTTCTGCTTTGTCAAAGATTAGTTGACCATAGAATTGAGGGTCCATTTCTGGGCTCTCTATTCTGTTCCATTGATCTATGTGTCTGTTTTTGTGCCAGTACCATACTGTCTTGATGATGACAGCTTGGTAATAGAGCTTAAGTCTGGAATTGTGATGCTGCCAGCTTTGCTTTTCTTTTTCAACATTCCTCTGGCTATTTGGGGTCTTTTCTGGTTCCATACAAATTTTAGGATTATTTGTTCCATTTCTTTGAAAAAAGTGGATGGTATTTTGATAGGGATTGTATTGAATGTGTAGATTGTTCTAGGTAGCATCGACAACTTCACAATATTTGTTCTTCCAATCCATGAGCATGGAATGTTTTTCCATTTCTTTGTGTCTTCCTCAATTTCTTTCATGAGTATTTTATAGTTTTCTGAGTACAGATTCTTTGCCTCTTTGGTTAGATTTATTCCTAGGTGTGTTATGGTTTTGGGTGCAGTTGTAAATGGGATTGACTCCTTAATTTCTCTTTCTTCTGTCTTGTTATTGACGTATAGGAATGCCACTGATTTCTGTGCATTGATTTTATATCCTGCCACTTTACTGAATTCCTGTATGAGTTCTAGCAGTTTTGGGGTGGAGTCTTTTGGGTTTTCCACATAAAGTATCATATCATCTGCAAAGAGTGAGTGTTTGACTTCTTCTTGCTGATTTGGATGCCTTTTATTTCTTTTTGTTGTCTGATTGATGTGGCTAGGATTTCTAATACTATGTTGAATAGCAGTGGTGATAGTGGACATCCCTGCCATGTTCCTGACCTTAGGGGAAAAGCTCTCATTTTTTCCCCATTGAGGATGATATTCGCTGTGGGTTTTTCATAGATGGCTTTTATGATATTGAGGTACATACCCTCTATCCCTATACTCTGAAGACTTTTGATCAAGAAAGGATGCTGTACTTTGTCACATGCTTTTTCTGCATCTATTGAGAGGATCATATGGTTCTTATTCTTTCTTTTATTAATGTATTGTATCACATTGATTGATTTGCAGATGTTGAACCAACCTTGCAGCCCAGGGATAAATCCCACTTGGTCAGGGTGAATAATCCTTTTAATGTACTGTTGGATCCTATTGGCTAGGATTTTGGTGAGAATTTTTGCATCCATGTTCATCAAGGATATTGGTCTGTAATTCTCCTTTTTGATGGGGTCTTTGTCTGGTTTTGGGATCAAGGTAATGCTGGCCTCATAAAACGAGTTTGGAAGTTTTCCTTCCATTTCTATTTTTTGGAACAGTTTCAGAAGAATAGGTATTGATTCTTCTTTAAATGTTTGGTAGAATTCCCCTGGGAAGCCATCTGGCCCTGGGCTTTTGTTTTTTGGGAGATTTTTGATGACTGCTTCAATTTCCTTCGTGGCTATAGGTCTGTGCAGGTTTTCTATTTCTTCCTGGTTCAGTTTTGGTGGTTGATACATCTCTAGGAATGCATCCATTTCTTCCAGGTTATCTAATTTGCTGGCATAGAGTTGCTCATAATATGTTCTTATAATTGTTTGTATTTCTTTGGTGTTGGTTGTGATCTCTCCTCTTTCATTCATGATTTTGTTGATTTGGGTCATTTCTCTTTTCTTTTTCATAAGTCTGGCCAGGGGTTTATCAGTCTTGTTAATTCTTTCAAAGAACCAGCTCCTAGTTTCGTTGATCTGTTCTACTGTTCTTTTGGTTTCTATTTCATTGATTTCTGCTCTGATCTTTATTATTTCTCTTCTCCTGCTGGGTTTAGGCTTTATTTGCTGTTCTTTCTCCAGCTCCTTTAGGTGTAGGGTTAGGCTGTGTACTTGAGACCTTTCTTGTTTCTTGAGAAAGGCTTGTATTGCTATATACTTTCCTCTTACGACTGCCTTTGCTGCATTGCAAAGATTTTGAACAGTTGTGTTTTCATTTTCATTGGCTTCCATGAATTTTTTTTAACTCTTCTTTAATTTCCTGGTTGACCCATTCATTCTTTAGTAGGATGCTCTTTAGCCTCCATGTATTTGAGTTCTTACTGACTTTCCTCTTGTGATTGATTCCTATTTTCAAAACATTGTGGTCTAAAAATAGGCAGGGAATGATCCCAATCTTTTGGTAGCGGTTGAGACGTGATTTGTGACCTAGGATGTGATCTATTCTGGAGAATGTTCCATGGGCACTAGAGAAGAATGTGTATTCCAATGCTTTGGGATGGAATGTTCTGAATATGTCTGTGAAGTCCATTTGGTCCAGTGTGTCATTTAAAGTCTTTATTTCCTTGTTGATCTTTTGCTTAGATGATCTGTCCATTTCAGTGAGGGGGGTCTTAAAGTCCCCCACTATTATTGTATTGTTGCCAATGTGTTTGCTTTTGTTATTAATTGCCTTATATAATTGGCTGCTCTCATGTTAGGGGCATAGATATTTACAATTGTTAGATCTTTCTTGTTGGATAGACCCTTTAAGTAGGATATAATGTCCTTCCTCATCTCTTATTACAGTCCTTGGTTTAAAATCTAATTTGTCTGATATAAGGATTGCCACCCCAGCTTTCTTTTGGTGTCCATTAGCATGGTAAATGGTTTTCCACCCCTTCACTTTCAATCATGGGGTGTCTTGGGGTCTAAAATGAGTCTCTTGCAGACAGCATATCGATGGGTCTTGTTTTTAATCCAATCTGATAGCCTGTGTCTTTTGATTGGGGCATTTAGCCCATTTACATTCAGGGTAACTATTGAAAGATATGAATTTAGTGCCATTGTATTGCCTGTAAGGTGACTGTTACTGTATATTGTCTGTGTTCCTTTCTGGTCTGTGTTGCTTTTAGGCTCTCTCTTTGCTTAAGGACCCCCCTCAGTATTTCTTGTAGGGCTGGTTTCATGTTTGCAAATTCCTTTAGTTTTTGTTTGTCCTGGAAGCTTTTTATCTCTCCTTCTATTTTCAATGACAGCCTAGCTGGATATAGTATTCTTGGCTGCATATTTTTCTTGTTTAGTGCTCTGAATATATCATGCCAGTCCTTTCTGGCCTGCCAGGTCTCTGTGGATAGGTCTGTTGCCAATCTAATGTTTCTACCATTGTAGGTTACATATCTCCTCTCCCAAGCTGCTGTCAGGATTATCTCTGTCTCTGAGACTCGTATGTTCTACTATTAGATGTCGGGGTGTTGACCTATTTTTATTGATTTTGAGAGGGGTTCTCTGTGCCTCCTGGATTTTGATGCCTGTTTCCTTCCCCAAATTAGGGAATTTCTCTGCTATAATTTGCTCCAATATACCTTCTGCCCCTCTCTCTCTTTCTTCTTCTTCTGGGATCCCAATTATTCTAATGTTGTTTTGTCTCTTGGTATCGCTTATCTCCCGAATTCTGCCCTTGTGATCCAGTAGTTGTTTATCTCTATTTTTCTCAGCTTCTTTATTTTCCATCATTTGGTCTTCTATATCACTGATTCTCTCTTCTGCCTCATTTATCCTAGCAGTTAGAGCCTCCATTTTTTATTGTACCTCATTAATAGCCTTTTTGATTTCATCTTGGTTAGATTTTAGTTATTTTATTTCTCCAGAAAGGGTTTCTCTAATAACTTCCATGCTTTTTTCAAGCCCAGCTAGTATCTTTAAAATCATCATTCCGAACTCTAGTTCCGACATCTTACTAATGTCTGTATTAATTAGGTCCCTGGCAGTCAGTACTGCTTCTTGTTCTTTTTTTTGAGGTGATTTTTTTTGTGTTGTCATTTTGTCCAGAAGAGAATAGATGAATGATAGAAGAAATTGCTAACAGGGTAAAAATCTCCCCAGAAAATATACTCTAAACAAATCAGAAAAGACCTGAAACTGGGGCAAAAGAAAGGGAAAGAAAGAAAAAAGAAAAAGAAAAAAGAAAAAGAAAAATATGAAAACAAACAAAAACAAAAGAAAACAAAAAAAAAAACAGGATATGATCAAATATGTTCAGGCTGGTACATAGATCAGTGCCACACACTAGATTTTGGGCGTATTTTGGCCTTTTAGAAGAAAGTGCCTCCTAAAATTTTAAAGAAAGAAAAACTTATATATGTACAAAATAAGGGTTAATATGATGAAGGGATGGAATATGATTGTGAAGATGAAAATCATAAAAGATTTTATAAAAGGAATTGATAAGAAGTTGGTTGAAAAAAGAAAGAAGAGGATTTAAAAAAAAAAAAAAGGAGAGAATGTGATCAGGCAGGAGACTAGAACAAAGCCATACACTAGCGATTTAGGATATATTTTGATCTGTTAGAAGAAACTGTATCTCAAAATTTTAAAGAGGGAACAAGTTATATATATATAATAATTTATTTGGTATATATATATGCCAAAAATAAGGGTAACTACTATGAAGGGATAGAATATGACTCTAAAAATGAAAAATAAAAATTATTTTTTTTAAAAAAGAGATTGAAACATAAGGAATAACATGGAGGACATTAGGAGAAGGAAGGGAAAAATGGGGGGGGGGAATTGGAGGGAGAGATGAACCATGAGAGACTATGGACCTGAGAAACAAACAGGGTTGTAGAGGGGAGGGGGGGGGATTGGTTAGCCCAGTGATGGGTATTAAGGAGGGCATGTACTGCATGGAGCACTAGGTGTTATACGAAAACAATGGATCATGGATCACTACATCAAAAACTAATGATGTATTGTATGGTGACTAACATAATATAATAAAATTAAAAACTACAAAAAAAAGAGATTGATAAGATGTTGGTTGAAAAGGGAAAATGAAAAAAAAAAAAAAGACAGTTAAAAAAATTAACTTTGAAAGACTAAGGAATCATGCTAAAAAAGCCATGAAGTCTATGTGCAGTAGTCCTCTAGTGCTGGAGTTCTGCCGTTCTCATTGATCAGTAAACTTGGATTTGGCTGGCTCTTCTTGCTGATCTGGGGAGGGGCCTGTTGCCGTGGTTCCCAAACGTCTTTGCCAGAGGTGGACTTGCCCCACCCTTGCCCGGTCTGGGCTAAGTAATCTGCTCGGGTTTGCTCTCCGGAGCTTTTGTTCCCTGCAAGCTTTTGGTATGGCTTTGGAGGACGAGAGTGAAAATGGCGGCTTCCCAGTCTCCGCCCTGGAGGAGCCGAGAACCCATTCCTCAGTGAGCCGCCAGAGAAAAGCAGTCACTCCCATCTCCCTGGTCTCCGGCCGCACTCCGTGCTCACCCGGCCAGTGATGGAGCATTTCTATCTCTGGCACCTGATGCCTTGTGGAGTCTCCAAACCCAGCAAATCCCTGCAGTGCGCTCCCGCGCCACTCCTCCTGGGGGAGGAAGGTGAGTCTCCCCAGATCTGCCACTTGTTGGGTCCCTGCTGGAGGAGCAGTGGCCCGACTATGCCGCGGATCACAGTTTATGGCAACCCCGAGCTGAGAGCCTGCTCCTCGGCTCCATCTCTGCAGCTAGCTTCCCCTCTGTGATACCTGGGAACTCTGCTGCACTCAGGCACCCCCAGTCTTTGTGTGACCCCAAGGGTCCTGAGACCACACTGTCCCACGAGGGTTCCACCCCCTGCTTAGCCACTGGAGCGACATCCCTCAGAGGAGCCAACTTCTAAAAGTTCCGATTTTGTGCTCCGTGGCTCTATCACTTTCCAGAAGTGGCCGAGAGAGGCCCCCTCCCCCGCCGTCTGTCCTCCCGAGTATTGCCTCAGATTCACTTCTCCGCACATCCTACCTTCCAGTAAGTGGTAGCTTTTCTGTTCAGAGAGTGGTTGCTATTCCTTTCTTCAATCTCCTGTTGAGTTCGTAGGTGTTCAGAATGGTTTTATCCCTATCCAGCTGAATTCCTGGGGCCAGATGAAATCCAGGTCTCCTATTCCTCTGCCATCTTGCTCTGCCCCCTCTACAAACACTTCTTTAAGACATAATGCAAATAGAATATCTAAGCTAAGAGTTAAGCATATTTTAATATTTGATAGATAGTATCAAGTTGCCCTCTAGAATGCTTCACAACAAAATTGTGTATATCAAAGAACTTCTTCCTTATTTTCCTCTCAGCTCTTTTTTAATATGTAATATTTTAAAATGCAATCAGGTAAGTGTAAAATATTTTAATATTGTTTTCATTTTATTTTAATTTCTGTAGTTACTGGGAAGGTTAAGCATATTTTCATATGTTAGCTATTTATATTTTCTTTCCTCTGAACTACTTCTTCTTATCCTTTGCCTATTTTTATAGAGATATCTGTTTTATTGATTTGTGAGTGGTTTGTGTGTCTGTGTGTGTTTATAAACTTTTTTTTTAAGATTTTATTTATTTATTTGTCAGAGAGACAGAGAGACAGAGAGAGAGCACAAGCAAGGGGAGTGGCAGGCAGAGGGAGAAGCAGGCTCCTTGTTGAGCAAGGAGCCCAATGCAGGGCTCAGTCCTAGGACCCTGGGATCATGACCTGAGCCAAAGGCAGATGCTTAACCAACTGAGCCACCCAGGTGTCTCTGTTTATTATAATCAACAAAATGTCTCATTGTGGAAGGGAAAATATCTGAAGCCCATATATATATAAAATAAGGCCATTTCCCATTTCCCATCCCACCGCTAAACCTTCCATAAACCACCATATCTCTCACCTTGGCCAAGTCCAAGGAACTGGCCCTCCTTTTATTCCAGTCACATATGGCTTTTAGTCTATACATTGTGTTATTAGGATTACTTTTATCTTCACACTAAACTTTAATAACAACCTTATTCTGTTTTTTTGTTTGTTTGTTTGTTTGTTTTCCTGCATGTATATTTGGATAGAAATTAGATGTTGTGGTTAATCTGGAAATTTGGACCAACTTAAGGCTGTTTTATAGCCACTTAGTCTGAATTAGAATTGTGGTAAGTAAGGCAAGCTCTGGAATCCAGATTATGTTTTATATTTTTCTTTTGCAAATGGCAGAGCCATAGCTATAGACCAGTTTATACAACTTGAATAGAATTGTGTAGGAATTGTTATCTGAGACCCTCCTTCTGAGAATATAGGTCAGACTGGGTCAATTTATCAAGAAATACAAATTCCTACTTTTTAGTTTTAGTTGTAGCTATCGAGAATTTACATAGGGTAATCCTAAGCAAGGTTGAGGCAATTCATAATACAAGTGAAAATTTAACTGGTTAGGTCTGGCTGGTTATATGAACATAAAATAATTTGTTTCCATTTCATTGAATTGACAAGGTACATATTACATGATTCTTCCAGTGACTGTTTTTTCCCTCACTGTAACCACTGTCCTTTTCATGTTGATTTTCCTGGTGAGTGCCTTGAAAGTAGAAGACTGCTTCATTACTTTTTGAATCCCTCTCAGCCTTTGGCACAGTGCCTTCCATGTCTCTAGGCACACTATGCTCAGGAAACTGTTGACGATTATAAAAGAATAGTATTTAAGATGCTGCTGATATTGACAATAAAAATAATAGTGATAATAATAACAAGAATTGAGTTTATGTTATATATTAGGCAGTGACCTAACTACTATTTCACTGCTTTTTATTTTTTATTTATTTTTATATGTATTTTATTTTTTAAAAGATTTATTTATTATTTGAGAGAGAGAGTGAGAGCAAGCAGGGGGAGGGGGAGAGGGAGAGAGAGAATCTCAAGCAGACTCCCTGCTGAGCATGGAGCCTGATGCAGGGCTCGATCCCATGACCATGAGATTATGAGCTGAGCTGAAATCAAGAGTTGGACGATTAACCAACTGAGCCATCCAGGCACCCCAATTTACTGCTTTTTAAAAATGAGGAGACTGAGACACATAAAGGTAAGGTAGAGGTTAGGCCTAGATTCTGACCCAAGCATGCTGACACAGTATGCTGGACTCCAGTTGCTGTGCTATGTACAATTCAAAGTCAGCCAATGTGCATAATTTTATAAAGTACTGCATTTTTTACAAATCTGTCACCTTCTACTAGGCCTCATATTCATTGATGTCAGGTGTCCATCTTGTTTATTTTTGTTCTTTCAGGCTGTAGCACAGTGTTTCTGGCACAGAAGAAGCTCTTAATAAATGGTATTAAAGTAGTGATTGGATGAATGTCATACCCTTCCAACAGAACCTTCCAGCAAAGTCTAAAATTCCAAATCTTTTATGCTGTCAGAATGCATATTTCTATACACATTGAGTACCACATGAATGTTAATTAATGATATGACTGAAGTTAATATTTTTTCTCCTCATTGTCACAAAAGTGGGTGGTTGTATTAGTCAGTCATTACCACATAACAAGCATTCCCAAAGCTCAGTGATTTAAAACAACAATGATTTATTCCTTATTTCTTGTGTGTGGGCAGGCACAAAGTTGGCTTTCTAAGCTGGAGTGGGCCCCAGGCTGGTAGTTGAATCTAAATATGTTTCAGTATCTCTCATCTTCCTTGGGCCAGGATATTTAATGGGGCAGGTTCTTTTTACAAAGATGACAGAGGGACATGAGGACAAGCACATCACAAGCCTTATTGGCTAAAACAAGTCACATGACTAAGCCCAAAGTCAAAGTGGAAACTGTATACTCATCTCCAGTGGGAATAAATGCAAAGTTCTATGGAAAAGGACATGGATTCTGATAGTGGTAAATAATGGAGTCAGTAATTCAGTCTATCACATTTGTACTGACCAAGCAAGTGGTAGAGTAAAACATTTAGAAACACCAACAGCAAAATTTTGATTAAGCCCCTAAACAAATGTAGAAGTTTGAGGCAAAATCCAAGCCAATTTTTTATTTAATCACAGTTTTCTTCCACCCTTCCAACAAATGTAGATAATATTACAGTCATTTCTAGAGTAATCAACTGTGGTATCCCAAACAGAAGATTATAACATCAACTGGAAACTGAGAAGCAGGACAGTTGAAGGCTTAAAAAAAAAATCTCACTTAGATTCAAGTGATACTTCGCAATAAGGAGAGAGGATAGGGACAGGAAAATTAAGAAATTAGCAACACAAACAGAATTGTATCCCAAAAGAAGACAGGGTTTGTCATTAGAGTAAGCATCAGAGAGAATCTGAATATCAGAAAATGAAACATGAAGTAAATGTGACTGGCCTTGAACATTAAACACTGAAAGATATTTATAAAAAATAGGAAGGTGGTAAGTCTAGGAAATTAAAACAGAGAAAACAAAGATTTCCTTTGCTTTACACCAAGAGCATTATCTTGTGTATATTTCTCTTAAAGCTTCTCAGGCTTATGGCATGAGGGGTACAGAACAATATAGGAGTGATTATTCCAGTATTTCAGTCTTTGAGAGTCAGAAAGGCTTTCTACTCATTTGCAGGTTCACAGTTGGGTATGCCTTATCCTCTCTTGAGACTGCCCCAGAGCATCTGTATAGCTGTGTCAATGGCTGGGTCCAAATGAGGATCAGAGAGCAAAGCTGAGACATAAACTTGTACATAAACAAAATACTTCATATTCTACTTAAAGATAAAAATAATAAGGGGAAATGCCTCATGAAGTAGCAATCCTTCTGCAATAGCTGAACATTTCCCTGTAACTTTTCTGTGTTTCTCAAGCAATTTTCTTTATTTTCCCTTACATGAAATGACATAGACCTGCAATTTCTCACCCCTTGGTCCAAATTGTGTCATTTTCTAGTCTCTCAGGCATTTACTGTTTTATATCTGTATAAATGTGTGTATACCTATGTATACACACAGACAGGGCAAAAATGTGAACATTGTCATGACAAAATGTTCTTTATACCTAGTTTAACAGAAGGGACAATAGGTATGATATGAAAAATGCATTTTGATAAGTATAAAAACAAGATACAACAACTGTTTCACAAGAGAACGTGTTCCTCAGTTCCCCAACCTTACCCCATCAAAGGTAAAGTTGCTATAGAATGGGATTAAATTTATCAAAATGCGAATCAATCAATCTCTCATCACTTTCCCTACTTCAATCTCTCATCATTTCCCCTACTTCTCAGGCCAAGAATATATTAGAACTGTTCTTATATTCCTAGTGAAAAAGCAGATATACATTTAAATACTAGAAGTCATAGGATCATAAAAAAAAAAAAGCTGTAATATTTGTTTCTGAAAAATCTGATTATGATTATAGAAATCCATGGTGTGTCAGGAGATAGAATGAATCCTCTGACTTGACTACTTTTCCAGTATTACATAGAAATAATTCACATGCTTCCTGTCTCTTTCTCTTTGCACACACAAACCATGGGAATTTTAGCATATTGGTATATACCTAGTATAGACTGGCCCATGAGATAATAAGCTCAATTGGAAGTTACTACCTCCCACCCAAATCATTCATATAACAAAGGAAAGAAGTTTGGCCTTCACCTTGGGAAATTCATACTGCCTTTCATATCCTACTTTCTTACATTCATGCAAATCTGTGCTTATTTAGTGAGTATTTTGCAGGTCAGATATTCTGATAAATACCAAGAATTAGAAGATTAATGAGGCAAGGGCACTACTGTTGAGAAACTCATAGTCTAAAGTAGAAAATAGCCATATAGGGGCGCCTGGGTGGCTCAGTCGTTAAGCGTTTGCCTTCAGCTCAGGTCATGATCCCAGAGTCCTGGGATCGAGCCCCACGTCGGGCTCTCTGCTCAGCGGAGAGCCTGCTTCTCCCTCTCCCACTCCCCCTGCTTGTGTTCCCTCTCTCGCTGTGTCTCTGCCTGTCAAATAAATAAATAAAATCTTAAAAAAAAAGAAGATAGCCATTTAACAGTTATAAAATGATGAGAAAATATCAGAGTTATAGACAGAGCACTGTGGAAGCAGGAAGAAAGCAATTAGCTTTGTCAACAGTAGTCCAGAAAGGCTGCAGATAGAAGGTGCACATGTGCTGGATCTTGAAAGATGAGTGGAAATCTGCCTAGTACAGATAAAAATGGAGGATGTACCAAGGGAAAAAGCCTTTGCAAATTCACTGAGGCATTCTCCACCTATTGCCTGCTGATGAGTAACCTGTAGTTTAGATGTGATTTAGAAAACTGAATGGGAAGTCATCAGAGAGGGAGAAAAACCATGAGAGACTCTTAACTCTAGGAAACAAACTGAGGGTTGCTGGAGGGGAGGTGGGTGGGGGGATGGGGTAATTGAGTGATGGGCATTAAGGAGGGCACACAATGTGGTACACACTGGGTGTTATACCCAACTGATAAATTATTGAACACTACATCAGAAACTAATGATGTACTGTAAGTTGGCTAATTGAATTTAAATTAAAAAAAAAAAAAACGCAGCCACAGAGAGTGATTTTCATAGAAACCATTTCTTCCTATCTGTGCCCTAAAAAAGGCTATGAAATAAGTCAAGTAAAATAGAACAGAACACAAACTGGATTTAATGTTTTTTTTCTGGGGTGCCTGGTTGGCTTAGTCAGTTAAGTGTCGGACTCTTGGTTTTGGCTCAGGTCCTGATCTAATGGGTTATGAGATCTAGCCCTGTGGTGGGCTCCATGTTCAGTAAGGAGTCTGCTTGAAGATCCTCTCCCTCTGTCCTTTCCCCCACTCTCATGTGCATGCTCTCTCTCTCTCTCTCAAATGAACAAATCTTTAAAAGATTTTTTTCCTCCCACTAAAAAACATTTCTTTTAGAAAAGTGATCATTCTTATCTTAGTTGAGTTCACTGTATAATCATGTGAAAATTTCTTCTAATTGATACAAGTAATGATATTCTGAAGCACATATAAGTAGATGTTATTTGCAAATTTGCCAATTTGGCTTTGAACTCTATCTCATGTCATTGTATAGTTTGTGGGGTGTTGGAAAGGAGCAAGTTCTTTCTTGCTATTAAACAAAGCACTGATTTCATTGGAGATAGTGTCAGTGGGGGCTTCTTAAGTAGTCTTCCAGAACATGAGTTCTCTTTTATAGCAACAGAGCCCCTTAAAATTCTCCATATTTTCTATTTGTCATATTGTTATATTTCCATTAAAAAATAGAAATATAGAGTTATAGCCATAATTTTGTCTGTTATCTTGGCCGATTCCCAGAAGAAGGATGAGAGTCACCTGTGTGTCCCCCTTTACCTACTGGCAATTATCATCTTCTGTGGCCAAAGAACAAAGTTATTAGGCTGTATATTTTTAAAAGGCAGAAAAAAATGGCCCTAGACTTGATTGTGCCCTTTTCACTAGTTACTTTTGCCTTCCTGTTTAAATACTATCTCCTTACCTATTTACAATAAGTACCTTTCCTTCCTTTTTAATCTTATCTTCCTACACCCCACCTATTATATTTAACCAATGTTTAAATTTTTCCCTGTAATTTCAATACACAACATTTTGCCTGCTTAAACAGTGAGACCACTCTTTTAACCAGACTTCCAGACCTGGCCTTACCTGTCAGTGCTTTGACACTTGGGACCAAGCAGGTCAATTCAAGAGCACTGCAGCTTCAACTCTCTACCATTTCTTCATAGTCTTAATTGACAGTCATATGTGTGATTCCACTAATTACCAGCTATATGACCTTGATCAAGATCATGGCAGGAGTCCATCATGGAAGTCTACTGTTTATACCTTGCCATCTAATCAATCCTTTCCCACCACAACCCTCACCTTTCTTACCATCACCCTCAGAGATACTGCTTTTCTCATGTGGACCTCTAAAACAGAGCATAGTTCATTCTGATAGCCTTCTCACAAAATTTAGCCCTCCAGCCCCAAAATCAACCTCTCTCTCTTTCCACCTCTCTCTCTTGCTTGCTCTTTCTGTCCTACTCCTTCCCTCCCTCCATTTCTATTTTATTTTTTATACACACACAATTTTAAATTGTAGTGTTTGTTCATATTTAATAATTGATTATGTACACACACATAAATTTAGGTTAGCTTTCTATTTTTTCTTGAATTATTTTTCCTAAAAGGGCTTTGTTTTTTCAAGTTTGATACAGTTCCTACTAGTCACTTTTTTCTCCTAACACCTAGATGCTATTTATCAGCTTACTTATGCTATTGTTTTCCCTTATGTCTATCCATCAGCATTCACTGATGCTGCCTGTTTGGTCTCACTAGAGATTTGAATTTATGACCCCTGGCATAGATTTATTTATAGCCACAAGCAAGACAGGATTTATTTCTAGAAAACTGAGGCCAAATATTTAAGTAATTTCCCCAAAGTCATGTTACCCAAAGCCCAGTCTTTTAATTCAATTCAATATCTTTCTCTTATACCAGTGTTTCTCATTCTTGAGTGTGCCGCAGAGACACCTGGAGATCTTAATAAACAGATCGTTAGGCCTTATCCCAGAGTTCTTGATTTACTAGGTCTGGATTGGGGCCAGCAAATTTGTATTTCTAGCAAGTATCTAGTTGATGCTGGTTGGGGGACCACACTTTGAGAACCATTATGCTTTGCCATTATGTTTTTTAATATCTTTCCAGAGTCCTTTCAGCTTACCTTTACAATTAGATGAAGAATGTTTACTCTGTCTTCCTTTCAAGATTGCTGTGAGTTTCAAACCATTGTAAACTGCAAAAAAACAAAAAACAAAACAAAACAAAAGGTTACAGAATAAATATAAAGCTTGTCTCCTTCACTAGGGCATAAGCTCCATGAAAGCTGAAGTATGTCTTGTTCATTTCAATATTTTTAGTTTTTGATAAATAGTGAGAACTATATAATTCTTTGAATAAATTAGTGAAAAAGGTAAAACCCAGGGCTTGGTTAAAATTAAATGAAAAGAGAGAAGATAGAAGTAGAGACCTGGTCCCTAGCAATCAATGACTATTTAAATTCAAGAAAATAATTCCTAAGGACTGTCTATGCTTCTCTGATTTATTTGGTAGCTTAGTCATGCTTGTGTTAAGAATGCAAAAGGAAGCAGTGTATCATTTGCTGATAGTGCTTGTTGTAATAGTTTCTCTTCTGGGTAGGAAGAGTTTCTACATAAACATTCAAAGGATTGTAATCACTATCCAGAGACCAAGTCCTCTGCCCTGACAGTTGGAAAATGACTCTATGCACTGATAGCCCCACAGGATGGGAAATGCAATAGCTCTGCTACTATTGTGTAATGTTGCTAAGTTTAATTGACTGCACCCATAAATAGTGGGAGAAAGTGAGAGTGTGTAATCTATACTACTCTTAAATTATTGTGTGGTACCAACTTGTAGATCTCCTGGAGAATCTCTTGTAGGATAAGGCATGAGATTTTCTTGTTGTTCACACTTGTTCTTTGTTTTTCTTAAGTCTTATGTTTTTACTTTCTCAAATATACTTTCCTTTTGTTTTATCTTCCTTTGTATCTTTACACAAAGCCACTCTTATTCCTCTTTTCTCACCTCTCCTTCTTACTGGATTCTCTGATCAGCATTCAAGCATTAATAATTAAGACACTCTTATCTTTTCATTCCTTTCCAGATACAGCACTGTTACTCTAATTTACACCAAAGCTTTTCAAAAATGTTGTCTATAAAGGCTGTCACACTTTCCCCATCATAATTATGTTACTACTCTAGTCTTATTTCTGTACCCATGACTCAAAAACAGCTTTGTTAAGGACATCAATAATATCCTTGTTAGAAATACAAAAACACTTCTCAGTCCTCACCTTACAAAACCTCTCACCACATTTAGTGTTAGTGTGCCTCCTTCTTGAAAATTTTCTCTTGGCTTCCATACTACTAAAATTCTGGGCTTTATTCCTTCCTCTCTCACCACTCCTTTTCAGTGTCCTTTACAAGGTACTCTCTCTGCCTCACTCCAAACATGGGAGTTCTGATCTTCTTTTGCTATCTTTCCCTAAGTGATCTTCCACACTCATGATCCAAATGCTAATATTCACTACTTCCTATCACTCCTCCATGCCTCTCATCTAACAGATAGGTTTATGGATTCATTGTCTTCTGGTGAGCTCTACTCGAATGTCTCTCAGCTATCTCCAGCTTGAAATGTCCAAAGTTCTACGCTTGAATTCCCATCTTCTCACTTCACCAACACTTGAGGTTTTCTCTCTATTCCCTGAAATAACTAACTCACAAATTCATGCCACATCTATCTCCACTCTATCCATTCATCCTCAGCTACACTGTTCACTGCCTTGTCTGATTCATCATTGTTGTCTCTGAAACTCTCCCCTCTTAGTCATCTGCCTGAAATGCTCTTTTCCCCACTCTTAATATGGATAATTCCTATTGATCTGCAACTCTTAATGTAAATATCATTTCCTCAGAGACCTTCTCATACCCTTCAGTCCCACTGGGACAGTCTCAGAGCATTTTTATCAATTCTTTGGAGCAGTTACCTTGATTCATAATTCTACTTTTATATGAATGTTATTTTATATTATCTCTTTAATATACTATAAGCCTTATGAGTACAGTATTCTTGATTGTTTTTCTTTATTTTTTAAATTATTTTATCACCAGGGTGTAGCTAAGAACCTAATACATGTTAGGCCCTGAGTAAATATCTGTTGAGGAAAAGGTTTCCCTTACAATTTTTCTTCTCACTAGATTTTTTTTTTCCTAGCTCCTATCTCCTTATGCTATTTCTCTCAGATTGATTCCTAACTTCCTCCTTTCTTCCCTTTCCCCCTTCCTTCTTATCTTCTTACCTTTCTTTTTTGCTCTCTTCTTTCCTTCATGGAAAACCTGGACTTGCTAGTTAAAACTAAATGCTCCTTCCTACTTATCCAAAGTTCATTCTTATTTAAGATAAGACGACTAGTTTAATTTAGATAAAGAAATATATGCCCAATAGCTGATTTTCATTTTTTATTCTCTCTCTCACTCTCACTTACTTACTCTCAAATTTGATTTTGTAAACTTAGACAATTTGGAAGAGAGATATCTTCTGGATAACAAGGATATATGATTTTGTCTTAAAATACCCAGGACTAACTCTCTATATTGATTCATTCTTTAATCATTTATTCATTTAACTAACCATTTATACAGGTCCTACTGTGTATTATGCACTTTTTTTTTTTTTTTTGAGAGAGCATGTGTGAGTGGGGTGGGGAGGGGCAGAAGGAGAGGGAGAGAGAGACTCTTAATCAAGCTCCATGCCCAGAGCAGAGCCTGATGCAGGACTTAATCTCACAACTCTGAGATCATGACCTGAGCCAAAATCAAGAGTCAGAAACCTAACTGACTGAGCCACCCAGGAGCCCCTATTATGCCCTTTTGTGGCCTAAATCTCAGATCCCCCATTTACTTGCTGAGTTGTTGCTATGACAAATAAATTATTCATTCCTCAGTTTCTCTATCTCCTAAAATGGGTAAAATAGTAACCAACTTGTAGGGATATTATGAGTTATTGCATGCAGAAATGTCTAACACATACTAAACTCCATATAATTATTAGTTGCATTATTTTAAACATCACCATTAATTAATCATTACTTTTTCAAGGACTATGTTACAATGTTAACAAATAAATTTTATACCTTCACATAGTTTACATTCTAGTGCAGGGCAAACTGTGGCTCTTTCACCAAATCTGGCCCACTAACCAGCTTTGTAAATAAAGTTTTATTGAAATACAGCTAGGTCATTTCTTTATAATTTGTTTAAAGCTACTTCATGCTGCAACAGAGACTTTGAATAGTTGCTCCAGAGATCATATGCCCTGCAAAGCAGAAAATATTTACTGGTTTTCTCTTCATAGAAAGTTTGCAGACCTCTGTTCTGATACAGATAGACACTCTTTCTTTAAGAGATAGCCTAAGTTATGGAAAATCCACTGGAGTCAGGGAAACCTGGGTCAGTATTCCAATTTTTCCATTCTACCACTGTCTTCTTGCATGGTTTTGGCATGCCACTTATCTTCCCTAAGTATCAGTTATTTTTATTCCGAAATGGGCTCAACACATATTCTGATGTGTTCCTGCAAGATTAAATAATAAAATGTATATACAGTATCTGGAATTGTTGGTGCTTAATAAAAATTTTCTCCTTTCCTTTTGGAGAATAAAGAATTTATTTTATATTGGTATTATACATATTAACACTTATTACAGTTTTACAACTACATGAAACCATTTTACATCAGAAGTCAAAATAATCATGGTCTGTAATAAAATAAAGTTCAGTAGAATAAAAATAGGTTTTCACTGCAGTAAATGCAAACAAAAGACATGTTAAACTCCACTTTCCATTGTAGTCCTGTTTCTATTTTACCATTTCGTCTTGGTTTAAATTTATCATATTTAAATTATAGGTTTAAACCCTTTAAATGCTAATAATTTTCCACTTCTAATTAAGTTTCCAAGGTGCGTCTCGTGCAAAAACCAAGTGAAAATACTGTGTAAACGAAATTACTTAGAAAGAAGAACAATCATGTCTGTAAGAGGGAAATAGTTTGTTTTGTTTTTTTAAGGTGCCTCTTTAATATAGCTTAAAACAATAAATCTATGAAGGTTTGTTTTTTCACAGTAGTAAACCAGTCAGTAATGTTGCCTACAAAATTCCAATTTAAAAAATGACCTTTTAAAGATGGCATATAAAATTAAATTTTAATGAGTGATAATAAATGATGATACTTTGCACAGGAGGAAACACAATGCTTGCCTGGGGCCCTTGCTACATGTCATCCACTTTAGTGCTCTATTATTGTTTCTTCCCTTTCATTATTTTCAAGGGAAGATGATGGGACAGCACACTTTGAAGAACCAAAAACAGTTTTAATATTGTGCTTACCAAAGGCAATCTTCATCGCTGGCTAATTAGGCAGATGGCCCTCCATTGCTTTAGTGATGATTCTTTTGTAGAATGCTGTTCTGTCCCTCCACAATGACAGTTTAAGGTGTTTAAGCATTCCTTTGATTATGTGACCTGATTGAAAAATAAATCTTCATGATTGGGCTTAACGAAAAAAATAAAAAGGTATTTTCACTTTACCAGATGGGAACTCCACTGCAGTTCTGTAGCAAGAACGGAAAGGTCTTCCCAATGGTCAGCTTTCAGGTGGAAAACACATTTGGCGACCAATCAAACTGAATCTAAGAAGAGAAAAACTGAAGGACAAGGGGTCCCTGCAAAAGGCTTGATGGCTTTCTTAATAAAACAAGAATGATCACCAATGCTTCTTAGGCCAATATAAGCAGTCGTTTATTAATCCTCTGGGCCACTCAAGTTCATTGTCCCATTTACTAAACGAGAACAATTTATCATTAATGTGCAATAATCATGGCAAACATAATTATTAATTTATTGTTTCTGGCTTAAATTTCAAAGTATTGTGAAAATTTCTGCTTTTTATGATGATGCTTTCTCTACCCTTTTTGCCCTGAGGATTCTATTAGCAGAGAGCTGAGCCATTTGGTTTTATCCCAAATAAATTATGCCTTCATTCTTAAAATATAAGTACTGAAGGACTGTAAAGATTAGAAATACGTTTGAAGCTCCCATCACTTGAAGTTTTTTTTTCCTGATGTATAGAGCTTCTGGTGTTAACGTAAAACAACACATCTTTCTAAAAGTTCAGAGCCAAGTCACCTTAAAAGAACCCTGACCAGGACGGTGGGGGAAGTACAAAATGAAATACATTACCACGGAGGGTGGAGATGTTCAGTTCCTTAGAACATGTTTCTAAGACGGGCTGCTTGTGTATAACAGAGTGGGGAGGTGACTACGCTAGTCACCCTCCATTTCAAAATGATGAAAAAACTGCAATTCCCAAGAAGCAGGAGGTGAATTCTCACTTTCCTCACCAAGGATCTGGGAATGAAATGACACCTTTAATTACAAAGGACTCTTGGTACCACTCAGGTAACAGGCTGCTATAAATGAAAACCTTAATTGCCTCAGAATCAAGTATTTCATGTAAATGCATTTTCATCTTAAGTACAGTAGTTGGTGCGGGTTTCATTATTTTTCCCTGTCAGCATATGATAGAAGGAAGTGGTTGTGCCAACTTCTTATTATACTGCTGTTTTATTGTCAGTTGTGCCCAATGGCTCAAGAGCTGGTGTGTCTTTGCCAGCCCTAAGTTGTTATTCCAACAGCAGTGGGTGCTCAACTTTGGCTTAAATAATATTGCAATTATGAAAAGAGATGACTCTCCAGTTTTGTTTTTTGTTGGTTTTTTTTTTTTTTTTAAGATTTTATTTATTTACGACAGAGAGAGACACAGCGAGAGAGGGAACACAAGCAGGGGGAGAGGGAGAGGGAGAAGCAGGCTTCCTGCTGACCAGGGGGCCCGACACAGGGCTTGATCCCATGACCCTGAGATCATGACCTGAGCCGAAGGCAGACGCTTAACGACTCAGCCATCCAGGCGCCCCGACTCTCCAGTTTTTAAAAAACCTTGATCTTTACTTATTTCTCAGAATTATATATCAAATTGCACTAGGTATGAACCATTCAGTTTTTTTCTGATTTATTATTTTTAAAGTATTTAAAATTAATACAAGCCAGTTATCAGATACCCATGGTTAAATTTTTTTAAATTAACTCTTCATGATCTGAGCATTTACTCAGCTATTTCTCTTTTGCACCCACCACATCCCTTAATTCTGAAAGATGAGAATATATAGTTAATGTGTGAAATCCCCACAATCTCATTTTTCTTAATTCATATTGAATTTGGCTGCATGACTGTTTCTTCTAAACTAACGTAGACATATGCAAGGATGAGATAATTACAGAACTAAGAGTAAATGGGAGAGGAGTGTTGACCTAAGTAAATAACAGGAAAGGGAAAATTTGTTCATGTATTCTCTTTCCAATGCAGCTAAAGATTTTTTTTTTTTAATTCCAAAGTGAAGTATAGATCAAAGAGCTACATTCAACTAAAAGTTTAAAGACAGATGGATTCTGAAGTAAAAGGGAACAGTCTCGGTTTCTGAACAGATGTGTACTGATCTACTTCGGTTTATAACAAGTAAAGTGGACGGTTAATGATAGCAAACATTAAAACAATTTTCAGAAGAAACTTTGGCGGTGATGGATATACTTATAGTACAGATTGTGGTGATGGTTTTACAGGTACATACATATCTTCAGACTCATCAAGTTACACATTAAATATGTAAAGTTTTTGTATGTCAATCATACTTTAATAAAGTGTTTTTTTTAAAGAACAGTTTTCAGCAACTTGTCAAAGATAAAAGAAGCAAAGCTGCCTTTCCAGCAGTTAATTTTTGAATTATATTCTGGATTAAATTATATAACTACTAGGCACACTAACAGTAAGTGTTTCTTGCTTTTTCTTTCTTTAGAAATGAGTGAATGAAAGCAGAAATTACTGGAAGAGAGGTCAGGGTAAGTCATATCATATTTATTTCTTACTTTTGAAATGTGCAGAATACATTGTGTAAAATTTGTTCAGGAACTCTTGGGGGCTCATGTCTCAGATAAATTAGACAAATAGAGTTTTTCAGAGAAAACGAAATGCTTGCTATAGCTATGTGACACAGAAATATACCACTTGTCCCTGACATTTTGAGACCCTGTTTTCTGCATGCCGGCCACCTTACTGTTCGATATTGTTAAGTGTATCATGGCCAGAGTAGCAAAAGAAACTGGATGACTTCCCATTTTAGAATTGTGAGTCTCATCTCTCTGTGTAGTTTTTGTTGTTGTTGTTGTTTTCCTTTAATCTGGTATGGCAAAAGTAGTGCTTAAAATCACAGGGAAGTACTAAGGTAGGCTTCTGAATGTGACTGATGTTCAAGTCCAGGAGCAAAAGGTCATAGACTAGAGTTGATTATAATCATGTTT
The DNA here is from genome assembly GCF_029215605.1 of Mirounga angustirostris. NCBI lineage: Eukaryota > Metazoa > Chordata > Mammalia > Carnivora > Phocidae > Mirounga > Mirounga angustirostris. Next base: position 98,865,224 of record NW_026991715.1, on the reverse strand, counting down.
CTGTATTTTAGCATCATTTAGTTATTGCTTTTCTATGAAGTTTAAATGTATTTGACTTTATGAAAGGATAAAGCATTTACTATATTACGAATGATGATGTAAAATCGGAAGCTGTGGTGTTCTTACCGATGACTTAGATGGTTTACTTCACTTCTGAGTGTGTAATAGAAAGATATGCAAAAAATAGCATTTTCTTCAAGTAGAGAATTAGGGCAAAATGTCTTGAGAAATTTCCTGAAGTTACTATGAATGTAAATGAATAGCAAACTCAGAAGAGATAACATTTTCATGTGTAATAAATAAAAATAAAACCAAGAGCTCCCTTAAAAGAAAGAGGATAAGAGGGAAAAAAGGAAGAAAGAAGGAAAAAAAGGAAGAGAGAGAAGGTAGGAGATAAGAAGGGAAGGGGAAGGGAATGAGCAAGGGAGGGAAGGAAGAAAAGTATGGTTGTAGACTCATTTTTCCTACTTGTATATTCAGAAGTTTAAATTCTGATAAGGGTACTCATTTGTTTTTGATTGTCAATGTCTTATTAAATCTTGCCAATTCAATATTCAGCAGAACACTGAGGGTTTGGGGATAATGGGTGTTGTATAAAGGGTAGAATTCTGAGCCTTCCTTCATCTTCAGATAATTCAGTTCCACGTGGGCTTTGCATATTGGGATTTTCTCTAAATATTTGTTTTAAGAAAGAGAGAACTTATATGGAAATTTGCTGATATCAGTTAAATCTAGCTGGTGGGGACATGTGTGTCTATAACTGATTTTTCTGCTTTTCTCCATTTTTGAAATATTTTTAAATTAAACATTAACAATTCAAAAATTATTTTTTGGAATATCTACATGTTTAAAAAATGTTTTTGAACTTTATTGCTGTTGCATGTCACCAACAGGTTAACTGAGAATGAATGAAATTATCAACACTGTGATCAAGTAGATTGCTTTCCTTATAATGAGAATTCTTAGTGGATATGACAGAGATGGGAAAGTGTTGATATTACGGTTTTCCTCTTGCACCAGCCATGTAGATAATGGCTGTACATTTGTCCTGGACATCCCCCAATTTATGCTCTACTCTTATTTCAAAATAATAGTATTTTTAGATGGACAAGGGAGCAATCAGAAAAAGACTCTATTTCTAAGGCTCTTTTATAGCAAGTTATAACCATGTGACTGAACTTTAGCCAGTGGTATATATTTGCAGCATCAGGTGATAGCTTACAGAAACCTTCCTCGAGAGAAAGCTGCTTCATTATTTTGCCCTTGGTGAGAAGAAAGTTCTATCTACAACATAGAGAATATTCCACTCTCTCTGACATTGTCAGGTTTCTCCCTACTGCTTCCTAAAATGTGGATGTGGTATTTGGAATTCAATCTTGGACTCTTAAATGTGGGACATACCTTAGGGAGGGGAGAGATGAATATTTTGGGTTTGTACAAGCTGAAAAAGAACTTAAATTGCCGTTTTAATTGGTTTTTTAAAAGAGTGAGATTTCAGCTAATATGTATGTCAGGGTTTACAAACTGGTACCCCCCATATCAATGTGACTCACAGACATTGGGTGATATTTTACCTAAATATTTAGATTTGGATTTTCTCTTGGAAAAAAAAGAAAGTAACTCTAGGAACACTGGGCACATATCTCACATACTGTGAAACTAAAGAGCTGCAGGTCCACTTGGAAATGGCAGGGTTCCCACAGTTGCCATCATCTCCTAATATCTCCTCCCTACCTTGTTTCACTCACTTCCTCCACCTGAATCCTGCAAGAAAGGAATTGTGCATGTAGGTCAGATGCCAGATAGACCTCTTTCAAATGCAATTTATCCACAGCATTCCAAGAAGAAGTGATATGACCCTAACTGCAATTCCACATTCTATAAAATACCAAAGTTCTCAGTGTAATTTCTGCAAATCTCTAACAAGATCAAGGTTTTTGTGATGTATCTTCATTCAGTCTGTGTTTTTTACCATGTTGACACAGACATGAAACTCAACCCCAGAAATCAGCCCACTCATACAAGCATAGTCATCTTTAGAGCAGTGTTGCTAATAATAAAGAAGTCTCACATAAGGACCTACATAACAAAATATTATCTTTTTGAGTTAGACTTTAAAGTTCTCCAAAAACTTTCTCATTGCCCTAAAGGGCATTGCTATTGGCACTCTTGCCATAGAAGTTCTGTATTCTGCCCTGTCTTCTCTGTCTGTGCTCCTCCCTTCTCTTCCTTTTGTCTCCTCATACGCCTTTTCCCTCCTGAGGAAAAAAAAAAAAAAAAAGTGCACACACACACACACACACACTTCTCTTTGGGCCCTTTCCCCGGGGAGAATAGTTCTTCCCTCCTCTTGCCATCAGCCCTGGGGTTCTCAGAGTTTCATCTTCTATTTCCAAATACCAAGTTTGCTGTGTTTGTTATCATTCTGTGCATTTATTTATGTTCCTCAAGCAAAATGATCCCCATTCTATGATGAATGCTGCAAGCAGCTTTTAAGATGATACATGTATTTTTTTTCTCTTTACCTCATAAAACATAAAGCCAGAACTTGCCCTTACTATGGGACAGTTATACTTGTAGATTATGCTGGTCAATAGCCATCATCATGTATGGCAAAATTTGAAAAAATTTCAAATCCCCGCTAAAGGAACACACACAGGGAAAACCTCAACTTGTGCACTAAAAAATGTCAGACAGGGCATGACCACATACAGAGAGCCACATGTGGTGGTTCTCTTCTCCGTGTGGTGTTTGTTTAAAGAAAAATCATGAAACTTCTGAAGAAGACGTAGATCCTAAAAGTGTGCTAGTATGAGATAATTTGAAACCTGAGGAATACAGAAATGAATGTTAGGCCTGAATATTTTAACTTATGATATTTTGAAGATAGAATTTTTTATTCTGTCTTTGCCACAATGATTGTGACTTCTTAATTTGCATCGCAAAAAAATGTTCATTTTTTTGCCAGCAATGAAGGCAGCCTTTGTATATGATGATATCTATGTGTAGCCCAGGAATTTTATATTGGTGAGTTTTGGCAAGACCATTTGTCTGATTTAGCTAAAAGCAACTGGACTCTGTCTTTCTGAAACCTGGCATAATGTGAGGAATGCCAATTTAAGCCCATTTCATTCTCCACAGTGTTCTTCTAGGAGCTAAGATAATGAAATATGTTCCATTTGAGCCTCCCTACACAACAAAACAATCTAGCCAAATTGTAAATTAAGTAATGTATTATAAATTATGTAGCATGGAATGCCAGAATGAGGCATGGCCACCACACATAATTAACCTGGAGTAAACACTAAATGCATCTACATTCTCAATTCAGAAACTTTAGGGGCCAGAGATGAAAGGAAGAGTTTTTAAAAGTATATTTTTATAGTTGAAATTAATGTGTTAAACCTGAAAGTTCACATTCTATTTTCTAAAGACAATTAATAGTTTACTAGAATATAAATTTCCTGGTGGTTTAACCCAACCTCTGAATTTAATACCAGTTTTATAAAATGTCTAATTAGTATATACAATGTTGTTGTTGTTGTTTATATGCCTCCCAAATTAGCAACTGAAGATAGAGCACATCCTACAAAACTATCAATCTCATAGCAAATTTGAGAGGGTAACTACACCTTCAGAAGTTATGGTGTATCTTATAGCTCGCGTTAATGTTTTCTTCTCTTATTTGTCTCCTACCTTTCTTTCTACTTTCCTTCTTCCTTCCTTTCAAAATTCCATGATTAATGCTCACTCTATTTTTAAAAACAAAAACAAAAAACCTGCTGATATGTAATGGTATTTTTTTGCTCTTTCATCCTAAGATAATTTTTCATCTCCCATAGACATTTTTGCTTTGCCAAATGACTTTCTGTTAGGATGTGGGCACAAATGGTGTACTATTGTTTCACACTTAGCTGAAATGGATACATTGCTGACTTCTGGTAAAATTAGAAATTGTTTTCAAATATCAAAATATCTGGGGGTGCCTGGGTGACTCAATCAGTTAAGCATTCCACTCTTGATTTCCGCTCAGGAAAACCCTTCATGATCGCAGGGTTCTGGGATTGAGCCCCACAATGGGTTCTGTGCTCATCAGGGAGTGTGCTTGAAAATTCTCTCTCTCCCTTTCCCTCTCCTCCTCTTCTCATGCACACATGTATGTGCTCTCTCTCTCTCAAATAAATAAATAAGTCTTTAAAATAAAATATATATATATATATATATATCTATATCTATATCTATATCTATATCTATATCTATATATCTATCTCAGAACGCCTGGCTTCTAGCTGAAACACCTTGCAATACCTTGTCTGCCCTGTTCTGACTCTCTTGCGACAGAGTGTATGTAAACTAGTGTCTGAGAGGTTCCTTAATAATTGATGTGTTTGATTAGTGCATCTGGATTCATTGCCCCATCTTTTGAATTTCTATTACCATAAGGATAACACTCACATGTTTCATTAAAAAAAAAAGTATATAATTATGTTGGCCCCAAATTCTAACAACTCTATGCCCAATGACAACTATTTTGTTTGATACTTCTACATTTTCTTTGTATTTTTCTAGAAGTAATTCAGTAGAAATCCCCCCCATTGTTGACTTGCACGTTATTTTTAAATTTGCTTTGTGTACATTGAATGGTAAGAGAGACAGATTCTAAATTCTAGTCAAACTTTTTTCAGGTTCTACCTCCAGGATCTAATAAATTAAAAAGATAAGGAATAAATATTTAATTCCAAACTAATATTTAACTTTGCTAAATGCATTTCTCAGCATTAGATATTTCTTTTCTCCTCAACTTTTTTGAAAAATGGGAAATAATGTCCAAACCTTTACTATAACCAAAACTTGATTTTGAGAAATTTGAAAAAGAATAAAGGTAAGCATTTATTAAAATTCAATTGTGCAAGGTTATTGTGTTAATACACTATCAGGAGACAAATATAACTCATATGATAGAGCCCTGCTATTCCACTATGCTCAAGATGCACACTACAAGACTGAAGCATATTTATAGTAACCTCCTTCCAGTGTCTTGCATAATAGACCCTATAGACATAGTCAATAGAGATCCCCCTTCTCTTGAATTCTCAATTTAAAAGATTTTGAAATGCTAGTGCTCCTATGTAGCTTGAATACGTTTCCTATTTGAAAAAAATCTCTGCTTTTTCCCAGACGACTATTAGTCATTAAGTCAAGCCAGTACAATAGATACAGAAAACTCATTTGACATGCTCTACCCTGTTAGAGTCCACCAATTAGCAGAATTTTGAATCAAGTTATGATTATTAAAGAACTTCAACTCTTCACCAGTGTTTTTAAGCCACACTGTACATGATAACTTGTGGAAATAGAAAACAGTTCAAAATTATGATGTGTAAAATGATTAGGTACCTTATATTTCTTCCTAAGCCAAGTGATAAAAAACTGCCCTCAAATTCCACACCCCTCTGAGTTAGAATTCTTTAGACATAGGAGGCCTTTTGATATTTTCAAGTAGAAATCTGATACACTAAAAAAGGTAAGGCTTGCACCCTTTTTCAGGAAAGTCTTATATTATTAAATATATTCATGAAATATCCCATACCAGGAGTTAAGGATTTCACTAATAACAATGAAGATATCCTGAAAAATATTATAGAGAACCTTCAGTGCAATTATAAATCACGATAATAGTTGCATTAAAAAATTAAGAGAACACTGTCTGGAAATGGCACACTCTACAGGAATGCCTTCCCCACTCAGTTTCTGAGAAGAGAATCTCCAGTTACCGTAGAATTGTAAGACATTTAAAGACTCAACAAATATGATGCTACCTTATGATATTGTAGAATATGAATGACAAGGTTATCTATGCCTTGATTTGGAAAATAAACTGCAACAATATTGGATTCAAGCCAAAATAAGTTATCCATTTTGCATCATCTTAGCTAAAAGTTCATTTTTCAAGGGAAATCATCACTGAAAGATAAAACAAAATAACAGTAACAAAAGATAAACTAATGATTCAATAACCATTTTTTAAAGAAAAATAAAGGAATATGAGTAAAAAAGTAAGTTAGAATTTGTTGGATTGCCAGAAAGTTTTTAACATAACTTCAACTCTTAATCCTAGGTTTTATTAATGAAGGGAAAATGAAGAGGAAGAGAGTATCATATGTCGCTACTAATTCTAGATGTTTGTGTTTGTTTCCATTTCTTCCACACAATGAAAATAAAACATAGAAGACAGTGTTAAGCCTAGATATAACTAAGCATCATGTTAGAAGTTAGGTCATCAGCACAATTGTCCATTGTGGTTTATTGCCTTTTCATGTGATGCTTTGTAGTTTTGATCTAAGATTTCAAATGCATAGAAAAGGAGTGACATATCTGCCACCAAACTGTGAATACCTGACAATCAAAAACATCTCTTGATAGTTGAAATCAATAAACCATTTTATTTTCAAACTCATGAAAATATGTCTATTTTTCAGGGCTCTAAAATTATAAATGTAATAGACAGCATATCACTTTTCTCATGAATTTATATCAAATTCACAATAGGTGAAAAATGATCATCAATTTAAAAATTGAGTAGAATGAGTCAAATCCAGGCAATTTTTAAAAAAATTAATTTGTGAGGCTTACTATAAAATTGTCTTTGTTTTATCAAATCTGACTTAAATGTGTGTATAAAATAAAGGCTACTTAAATATTTTTTACTTCCATATTTTTTATTCTTTCATAAATACTGACCTGGGATATATTTTAATACACTGGTGAAGTGATGGCCTGAATAAAAGCTCTCATTTTTTTAATTTTAAAGATAATCATCTATGGATGCCATATACTGAGGTTTATGATCACAATGGGTGACACCAACAGAAGGACCAATTTTAGAAGAAAATATAGGGACAAATTTTGGGTCTTAGTAAAAGATGAACCAAGTTGCTCTTCCCAAGAACATTCTTTTAATTATTGTGATAGAACATAAGAAATGAGAGTATAAACATCTTCATGAGATTTTATTAATTTTGTCAGTCAACAAATAAAATTATGTGCATAAAAATGTGCAGAGGCTTAGGTGACCAAGGTCCTTGCCTTCAAGGGTGAAAAGAAGAGACAGACCCATTGTTCCAACTAGAGAGCAATTGTGAACGTATCTATGTCTCCCTACTCATTATGATCCCATTTACGGAAGTAAGGGAAGCTAACCATTGATGGGTTAGAATATGAATGCCTGCAGGGAGGCAAGTGGTATAGAGAATGATGCTCATAAATTAATCAGAAGTCAAGATGAATAGAGAATTATAATGTGGCCTTGAGGAACATGGTATGGAATGTCTTTAGGAGGGGAAAAAAAGTACTTGTGAAAGGGAATAGCACTGGTAGCATGTTATCCAAACATCTAGTAAAATATCAATCCCTATTTTACCATTTTGGCATTGGTCTAATTTGACATAAAATTGAATTTAAAACTCCATTGTTACCTCAATATTTTGCTCATTTATTATGTATAGACAGACAGGCCACATCAGTTTTTAAAACAACAGTGTATTGATTCTGATAGGTTTTAAATTCTAAAAGACATTTTCAGTGATGAGGAAATTATTTCAATCTGCTGTCCAAAGTCAAGACACAAAATTTCAAATTAGACATGGCAAGCCTAATATTGAGGACATGTACTTCCCCCTTGAACTTGAATATATTTTCAAAGCTATCTGTGCAGATGATAGGAACAGTATTTATTTTAAAAAGGAAAAAGGGAGAGCAAAAATATATTGAAATAATCAATGGTTATACAATAATATAAAGAAATTGGATAGATTTGTCAGCATGTCAGTCAGAAATGAATTACAATTGTGGTAAAGAAATCAAAGTAAAAGGAATTTCTCTGGGGAAAAGTGGCATGCAAAATAAAAGCATTAGTGTGACATGCAGTTTACAGAAACTCTCTTTGTGGAGATTAAAGTTTATGTTTGTTGACAGTACAACAGGAACATGTCACACAATATAGAAATGATCATGCCATAACCACTTCTTAGTTGATGGCTGGATTTTACATGCAGTGTTCAACATTAGAAAAAATTCAACATGCATTTCCATCCACTGACATTAGCTGGAGTAAGTGCCTGCATGCATCAATGCAATTATTTGAGACCAAAACATTGTCTGCCATGAGGTATTTTATGCCATGAAACCATAAGGACCAGCCCTTTTGTTCATACAGTAGAATGACTTTATAAAAAATGAACAGAAATTGAATTATTTATATTTCATTTTACAGACATCATTTATATCCAACTATGGAGACTGACATAGGCTTCCTGCATTCTCAGAAAATTGAGACCTTCTGGAAAAATTAATAATTATATTAGTAATAGCAGAATTAGTGGGAATGATTATTATAATGTACATTTATTTGGTGCTGATTTTCTGAAGAGCATTTTTTGTGTTTTACCTCCTTTAATTCTCATAACATTTACAGTACAGTAGTATATCAATAATCCTTAAAGAGGAAATGAAACTTAGAAAGGCTAACTACACAAATGAATCAATACCCAGCGAACAGCAGATAAGAAAGAGGATCTAGTTTCAAGAGCTAGCTGAGCCTAAGAAGAGAGGTCCAAGTCATTGTGTACCAAAGATGTCACAAGTTAAGGTATGATTCAGATAGTCATTGCAACTTTAAGTCATTTCTCTTGGGTAGTATGCTATGTTTTACAAAAATTTGCAGAAAGATATTATAAACAACCTAATGGGAGTCTAATTTTAATCATTAAAGCAATGAAGATTTATTCTTTCATGTATCTTTCTCTTGGGCTCTAGTTTCCTGATCACATACATTAATACTAATGGAACTATAAGGGGCACAGTTCTGACCAATCTTAGGAAGTAGTAAACTTTATCACTACTACACTCTCTCTGTGTATTTTGAGTTACATCACCATGCTATCACAGCTTACATTTCCAATACATGTACTGCCATTTGCAGGAATATTTACAAACCTCAGGTGTTTGGGTAGTGGTGTATTGGCAAAAGTTTGAGGACTGGCTCTCCAGAAAAGAAAGTATGTGTATGTATGCATACATAAGTGTATTATAAATTTTATAATGTGTAGGACCCAATTTACAAAAAAATTATAAATTCCACATGGCCAATTGATTCTTGTAAATTTTCCCTTGATTTTTGCCAAACTCTTATATCTAACTAACTAATGGTTGTAATTAATTGTTTAATGTAGTAGTTCTGACTTGAATATTGGTTTTTATTCTTACTTACATTAATGAGTAAGATAGAAAACATGTGTTTTGGAACTTCACTCAGTCATCATTGACGTGGACAATTTCTTTGCAAAACTGAGTATTAGTTTTCAAATACTAAGGGAATATTTACTAAGTTTTTTGTGCTTTTGACAATGTAATAGCTGCAGATGTGACACTCTTTGATATTTGTCTGCATTATTAACATTTTATAATTACTTTCTTAAGTGTAGACCAGGGATCAGCCAACTATCACCCACAGGGTAAATCTGGCCCACTTCCTATTTTTGTAAATAAAGTTAGATTGGAACACTACCAAACCTATTTGTTTATATACTGCTTATATCTCCTTTCCCAGTGTAACAGCAGAATTAAGTAGTTGCTACAAACAATGTTATAGTGTACAAAGCCTAAAATATTTACTGTCTAGCCCTGCAGCCAAAAAAAAATGGTAAATCAAGCCCTGATTTGTAGTGTTTGCCTATTCATTGTAGTGTTTGCTATAGAGTGAATATGTATACTTAAGCCCAATAACATAACAGTAAAATGTAGTAATTAGGAAGTTGTGGGTTGAATTGTGTCCCCAAGGAAAGATAATGTTTAAGGTTTAACATCCCTTGTGCCTATGAATGTAACCTTATTTGGAAATAGCATTTTTGCAATTTAAGATAAGGCCATACTAAATTAGGGTGGGCCCTAAAATCTAATGACTGATGTTTTTATAAGGAGAGACAGATATGAAGACATAAAGGACACAGAGAGGAAGGCCATGTGAAGATGGAGGCAAGGAATAGTTATGCTGCCACAAACCAAGGAACACAAAAGGTTACTGATGACCACCATAAGTTAGAAAAATCAAGGAAGGATTCTTCCCCTGAACCTTCAGAGTGAGCATGAGAAGAACTTAACTTTAGATATCTAGCTTCCAGATATTGTGGTAACTTTGTGGTAATTTGTTAGAAATTAATACAGAAGTGTTAAGTTTTTAGTATTTACTCTCTTTGTTCTTCATCGAATCAATTTATTGTAGGCTTATCAAATTTAATTTTTAATGATGGCTTTGTTTAACAAAAATTTCAGAAAATTTCTGAAAAATAAACAGAATCAAGAGCCAGTTTGGGCCTGTTTCAGTACATCACTCTTTTTTTTTTTTTTAAACATATAGTAATGACAGGGGCACCTGGGTGGCTCAGTCAGTTAAGTGTCTGTCTTCGGCTCAGGTCATGATCCCAGGGTGTTGGGATCGAGTCCCGCCTCGGGCTCCTCGCTCTACGGGGAGCCTACTTCTCCCTCTCCCTGCCACTCCCCTCTGCTTATGCTCTCTCTCTCTCTAATAAATAAAAAAACTTAAACAACAAAACCAACCAACCAAACAAAAAAAAACATAGTAATGACAAGGCTATATCCTCCTGTGGGGGAGAGAATAAATTCAGAGCTCATGTTTGTTTCCAGCCTTCCATGTTTCCAGAAAGCCAGTTTTATAAAAGGGGAACACAGCAGTGAGAGATTTCAGGACACAAAAGTGTTGAATCTTGCTGTTGAAACTTTAACCTTTGGATCTGATTTGACTGAAAGGAACTTAAGAGAGAGCTGGAGTCATGGGCCCAAGGGATGAGATTTGATTTTAAAATCCAATGATTTTGATTCTGATAATGTTGCCTCAAGTTCTGATGTATGCCTTGTTTCAGTCAAAACTGGCTCAGGTACTATATGGGACTGAACCACAGGTGTGAATATCAGTTGGCTCAGTCTTGCACTGCAAAATGGAGAAGCAAAAGAAATAAGGTGGGGTCTATTATCAGCCTTCATTTAGAAATAAAAAGTTTAGAAATGTCTAATACGAATTATCCATTACCTCATTATCTTATGTATTTCCAAAGCATGTTTTCCCCAAATTGTGGCTATCTCAGTAGCATGTGTCTTAGTGACATATATCTCATATATCCATAAATAAACACTTAATTTTAATAGTACTTTGTGTTGTAACTGTTCCCTCCTCTTCCAAAGGAATGTACATTCTGTGTCTCATTATATTAAGTTTGAAGAGTAAACTGCTAAACATTTAGTAATGGGAAGATATGTTTACTAATAGAATCATGTTAACCATAAAAATGCATTAGATATGAAGGTCAGTTGAGTAAAAATTAAAGTTCTTTATTATTAATTAAATAAAGGATACAGACCTTCCTCTCACATTTGTATCCCTTTCCATGCAGTGAGAGAAGTTGATATTTGCTGACACTGTACATTTGCCTGACAGATTTCTGGTTTCCTTCTTACTCTACAAGGTCAAGAGCAGTATTGCATATTCTGCCAGTAACCATGGGGGATTCTAATCTATAGGTTATCTCCTTATAGGGAAGTCCTTTGGTATACTAAGTAATTGGACATTTGTCCTTTTTCTCTATTCCTGTGTTTAGCCAATAATATTATGAGTTCATTATCATTCCCAGGTTGTTTCCCCAGCTTATTTTGGACATTTATTGAAACAACTTCAGTTGCATAAATGTTGCCTATAATGACAGTCTTCACTGTCTTCATGAGAGACCCCTCTCTTACACTGCATGCTGTATATTGCTCTTCTTGTTGCTCACTAATAGCAATATTATAGCCCTAGATACCAAGCCCAAGTTAGTGAGAAATATTTGATCTGAAATTATATCACCTGTAGATATTGTAATGCACAGAATGAAAATGCTCGCTCATGGTGGTGAATAAAAGTATATAACTAACATTTAACATTTGACTTTTTGATGTTAACTTGAATTAATAAGAAATTAGTAAGAAAAGTGCTAATTGGAGAAACAAAAATAATATACTCTGCCTCTAAGTTGCACAGCCAAATCCCTGATATAGAAAATGAAGCTGAGAAAGGCATTCTTTTTCAGAATTGTTAACTCAGTAATGCCACAGACTATTTCAAAAGTTGCTGAATAAAGTGATTAGGGAAAAGTCTGGTTGAGCATTTTTTTTCTATTTTTTAACCAAAGTAGGAATAAAAGTGATGGTACTTTCATATCACGGATAATTTGTGGTATTGTGTTTTTTATAGACTGAAATTTAATAATGGTACTTATGTGAGAGCATCAAATTAGTTTCCATAGTTTAATTTCCATTAATTTTAGGACCTGTAGGAACAAATGGGAAATTATGTACAGACACATACATACAAACCCATACCCATTTTCACCCTTCTATGAAGATATATTCTAATCAGCTCTGTCAAGTCTATCTTCTGCTCATGTTTGGAGTGTATTATCCATTCATTGTGCTGGTCATGACATGTAGGCCCTTTCCCATTGTTTTCCTCCATGTAGAAGGAGCTCAGAGGAAGGAAAACTGCTACTTAATGAAGCTTATTCTCATGTCCTTTGGGATGATATGTTCCCCCTTGGCAGAAGAGGCCATCTTCAGTGTGGAATGAAGATTTTTAGAAAATAATATTTAAATTTCTCTAGGTTGGGTATCAAAATACCCATGACTGTTTGGGTTTATGTTCAAATTAGATTCTTGTAAAATAGCATGATACTCCTAGAACCATAGCCAAGAGAAATGAATACACATGGCACCAAAAGTCTTGTACAAAGATATTCATAACAGATTTACTCATGAAAGCTGAAACCTGGAAACAATCCTGTCTGTTGTCTAACTACATTATTTTTATATAATAAAATACTACTTGGAAATAAAAAAGGAACAAACTAAATGAGTTAATTTCAGAAACATCATATGAAAGAATTCAGACCTAAAATGTCATGTATCCCATGCTTCCATTCCTGTGAAGTTATAAAATAGGCAAAGCAAATCTATGGTGATAGAAATCAGAAGAGTGGTTGCTTTGATTGAATTATTTGTTTTTGCTATTGAGTTGTAGAAGTTTCTTATATATTTTGCATCTTAAAATTTCAACTATATCTCTTAGCAGATATATGGTTTGCAAATATTGTCTCCCATTCCATAGATTGCCTTTTTTTCTATTGGTTGTTCCCTCTCCTATACAAGAGCTGTTTATTTTGATGTAGCCCTCCTTGTTTATGTTTGCTTTTATTGCCTGTGCTTTGGTGTCATATCCAAGAAATCATTATAAAGACTAATGCCAAGAAGATTTTCCCCTATGTTTCATTTGAGAGATTTTACAGTTTCAGGTCATACATTTAGATCTTTCATCCATTTTGAGTTGATTTTTGTGTATGGTGTAAAGCAGGGGTGCAGTTTCATTTTTTTATATGTAGATATCCAGTTTTCCCAACCATTTGTTAAGGAGACTGCCATTTCTCCATTCTGTGTTCTTGACACCTTTGTCACAGATCAGTTGATCATATATGGGTTGGATTATGTATGGGCTCTCTATTCTGTTCCTTTCATTTATATGTCTATGTAGATATAATTGCATAATTTATGCAATTACCATACTATTTTAATTACTGCAGCTTTGTAATATATTTTGAAAACAGGAAGTGTGATGCTTTGTTCTTCTTAAGATTACTTTGGTTATTCTGGATCTATTGTGGTTACATATAAATTTTAGGATTTTAAAAATTTATGTAAATTATGCCATTGGACTTTTGATAGAGGTAGTATTGAATCTGTAGGTTGCTTTGGATAGTATGGACATTTTAACAATATTAATTCCACCAATCTATGAACATGGATGTCTTTCCATTTTTTGGTGTCTTCTTTCTTTCATTGTCTTGTAGTTTTCAGTGTGTAAGTGTTTCACCTCCTTGGTTAAGTTTATTACTCAGTATTTTATTCTTTTTTATGCTATCATAAAAGAGATTATTTTCTTAATTTTCTTTTCAGATGGTTCATTGTTAATGTTAGAAATACAATTGAATTTTGCATATTGATTTTGTAACCTATAACTTTACTGAATTTATTAATTCTGTTTTTTTGTGGAATTTTTAAGTTTTTCTACACATAAGATTATGTCATCTTAAAACAAAGGTAATTTTGGGCGCCTGGGTGGTTCAGTTGGTTAAGCGACTGCCTTTGGCTCAGGTCATGATCCTGGAATCCCGGGATTGAGTCCTGCATTGGGCTCCCTGCTCGGCAGGGAGTCTGCTTCTCCCTCTCCCACTCCCCGTTTGTGTTCCCTCTCTTACTGTGTCTTTCTCTGTCAAATAAATAAATAAATAAATAAATAAATAAATAAATAAATAAATAGATAGATAAATAAAATCTTAAAAAATAAAAAATAAAAAAATAAATAAAACAAAGGTAATTTTACTTCTTCCTTCTTTATTTGGTTTCCTTTTCTTTCTTTCTTTTGCCTAATTGCCCTGGATAGGCAAAGGATTGAACAGACATTTCTCCAAATAAGACATACAAATGACCAACAAGTATATAAAAAGATGCTCAGCATCATTAATAATCAGAGAAATGCAAATCTATATTATAATGAGACATCACTTCACAACTGTTAGTATGGCTATTATTAAAAAAGTAAGTGTTGGCAAAAATGTGAAGACATGTACATTGTGTACACGTGTATACTCTTGGTGGGAATATAAAATAGTGCAACACCTATGAAAAACAATGTGAAGATGCATCAGAAAATTAAAAATAAAACCTTATCATATGGTCTAGAAATCTCACTTCTGGATATGTATCCAAAAAAATTGAAATCAGAACCTTGAAGAGATATCTGTAGTACCATGTACATTGCAACATTAGGTACAATAGCTAAGATATAAAAACAACTGAAGTGTTCATCCACAAATGAGTGGATAAAGAAAGTGTAGTAATACATAAAATGGAATGTTAGTCAGCCTTAAAAAAGAAGGAAATCCTGCCACTTGTGGCAATATGGATGAACCTGGATGACATTATGCCATGTAAATAAGCCTGTCACAGAAGGACAAAGACTATATGATTCAACTTATGTGTAGTACCTAAAATAGCCAAAATATTATTGAAGCAGAGAATACAGTGGTGATTGCCAGGGGCTAGACAGTGGGAGAAGAGGGCAATTGTTCAATAGCTATAAAGTTTCAGTTATACTAGATGAATCAGTTCTAGAGATCTGCTATACAACACAGTGCCTGTAGCTAACAATATGGTATTTTGTCAAAATACCATTATCAAAATTTGTTGAGAGAGTAGGTATTATGTTAAATGTTCTTACTACAAAACAAAGCAAAATAGAGGGACATAAGGAAACTTCGGGAAATGTTGGATATGTCTATTACTTTGATTGTGGTGATGGTATCATGGGGGGTTGTATAAGTTCAAACTCATCAGATTGTGCACATTAGGTAATGCAGTTCTTTGTAGATCAGTTTTACCTCAGTAAAATGTAAAAAGAGTAAAATTAAATTTAAAAAAAAGAGGGTTGCTTTGAGTAAGTGGAGGAGACTAGCTGGGAAGGGGCATGAGGGATCTTACTAGGGTGATAGGAATGTTGTATATCTTGAATGGCATGTAGGTTACTGAGCATATATATTTGTTAAAACTGAGCTGTATTCTTAAAATTTATGCACTTACTCTGTAAATTATACCTCAATAAAAAGTAACCAGGCACTTGGGACAAAATAATTACTTATTAACAGCTACTTTCTATTCATCATAATTTGTCTTCTAATCCTCTGAATTTTTCACAGCACAATCCCATCTATTATGTCATTTTATCCTGTGATTAAAAAATCATGGATGTTATCTCTATATTTACAAAAGAAACTATCTTTGAGGAGCCAGATATGATTGCTTATATCATATATTTCTAGCAGAACTAGAGATTAAATTATAATTCCTAGGTCTCTGATTTGTACTTTAGACTGAATCTGCTAAAATATATATAACTCAGGTATAAGTAAATGGTAGGAATATACAGAAGTGCTCTTTCTGGGCGCCTGGGTGGCTCAGTTGGTTAAGCGACTGCCTTCGGCTCAGGTCATGATCCTGGAGTCCCTGAATCGAGTCCTGCATCGGGCTCCCTGCTCGGCGGGGGGGCCTGCTTCTCCTTCTTCCCTCTTCCCTCTTGTGCTTTCTGTCTCTCATTCTCTCTCTCTCAAATAAATAAATAAAATCTTAAAAAAAAAAAAAAAGAAGTGCTCTTTCTGTCTGACTCAACCCACAGCTCTTCTTAGTTAAAATCTTGAGAAAAAATGCAGCAGTGTCAAAAAAGGTTAATTTAATTTTATATTCTGCTCAAGGTGTGTACATTAATTTAATGACTGAAGAAGTTGTATTGAGTAAAAAGTATGCAAAAATCCCTAAGCTAAGCTATTGAATGATCCTAGCAACAAAGTTCAGTGGATTAGTGGTGGCTAAGAATTTATTTCCTGCCTTTTGGGGAGAATACCATTCTTTTTAATTACTTGAATCAAAATTCCACATATGTGTAATTTTTATGTGTTTCTTTTTTTAGTTTGGTTTTCTATTTAAAATCTAAATGGGGAGTATTCCCTGAGTTTAAGTGCAACTCTAAGAAATATATACGGGAGCTGTCCAAGGTATCTATTCTCAAATAAAACTCTTGAATATATATTCTGAGGCATAGCAGAGGAAGCTCATAAATGGCTATTCCTGCAACATAATAAATATAATATTTCTACACAACGATGAAGATATATAAATGCTGTGCATTTTTTCATACAGAAAGTAAACTCTAGTACTGTTGATCAAAGTTGTTAGGTTAAAAGAAAAATACACACTTACATTTCACTAGCTATTTGTTCTATATACCATAATTTAAATTGAATCTTAAAGAGACATTTGCTATTTGAGATGTGTTGACTACAAACCATTTAACTGATTGTCTTGTTTCAATTTGTCATTTTTTATTTTTACAAACTAATGTGTTGAATATTCCATGTGAATTAAGAAGTCTGGTAACTATTTTACCTATACTATCACATTTTCTTCTTAAAGTTCCAATAAGTTTAGTACAGTTACTATTCCAATGTGTCACACAAGAATATTGAGTCTTTAGAAAGTTGCCATTTACTGCAAGTTAAACAGATGGTAAGCTGAAGGACCAGGATTTATATCTAAGCAGTTTGATCTCAGAGTCCTTATCCTGAAGTACTATCTTATACTATTCCTGGGCAGAAATGTTATACATACATAGAAAAATAGGAGGTATTTCCTGGCAGAATCTCTTTCCACCACTCTTTTTTCTAAAAGGAGAAGTCACCAGTTACTGTGTTTCATTCTGACTCCTAAAACACCATAAACCCTGATATTTTCCTGGTTCAGGATTTGTTTCAATACATGTTTGTAGTAAGAAACACAAGCTTAAATGCTGACCTGGGCTTGATAAGTAACTAATAGGGGTAAAGCAGGCCAGGGCAGATATATGAAGAGATGTTGCTATTGAGATGTAGCCATGCACATTACAGGTACACTCCCTTAGCTACTTTTGTTAATTCAGAGACTGGCAACAACCATTAAAAATGGATGATATGATTAGTTATATTGAGCATCTTTTCATGTCTGATGACCATCTGTATATCTTCTTTGGAAAAAAAAAAGTCTCTTCAGGTTCTCTATCTGTTTTTAATTGGATTGTTTTTTGGTGTTCAGTTGTAAAAATTCTTTATATATTTGTACATTAACCCCTTATCAAATATATCATTTGCAAATATCTTCTTCCATTCAATAGGCTGCCTTGTCATTTTGTTCATGATTTCTTTCACTGTGCAGAAGCTTTTTTATTTTGATGTAGTCCCAATAGTTTACTTTTTTTTTTCTCTTGCCTTAGGAAACATATCTAGAAAAATGTTTCTATGGCCAATGTCAGAGAGATTACTGCCTATGTTTTCTTCTTGGAGTTTTATGGTTTCAGATCTCACACTTGGGTCTGTACTCCATTTTGAGCTTATTTTTGTGTATGGTATAAGAAAGTGGTTCAGTTTCATTCTTTTGCATGTAGCTGTCCAGTTTTCCCAGCATGATTTGTTAAAGAGACCTCTTTTCTTCATTGTGTATTCTGGCCTTCTGTTGAAGATTAATTGTATAAGTATAGGTTTATTTCTGGGTTCTCTTTTCCCTTCCATTATTTTACATGTCTATTTTTGTGCCAATACCAACTGTTTTTATTAGTACAGCTTTGTAGTATGTCTTGAAATCTGGGGTTGTGACACTTCTAGCCTTTTGTTTTTTCTCAAGATTGCTTTGGGTATTCAGGGTCTTTCGTGGTTCCATACAAATTTTAGTATTATTTGTACTAGTTCTGTGAAAAATGCTGTTGGTATTTTGATAAAAACTGCATTAAATATGTACATTGCTTTGGGTAGTATGGACATTTTAATAATCTTTTTCCAATCCACAAGCATAGAATGTCTTTCTGTTTGTGTTGTCTTTAATTTCTTTCATCAGTGTTTTATAGTTTTCAGAGTGCAGGTCTTTCACTTCCCTGGTGACATTTACTCCTAGATATTTTATTATTTTGGGTCTAATTGTAAATGGGATTGTTTACTTAATTTCTCTTCTTGTTACTTCATTATTAGTGTACAGAAATGTAACATATTTCTATATATTAATTTTGTCTCCTGTGACTTTACTGAACTAATTTATCAGTTATAGTAGTTTTTTGTGGAGTCTTTACCACCTTATACCTGTCAGAATAGTGGGAACTAAAAAGACAAGACATAACAAATGTTAACAAGGATGTGGACAAAAGGGCACCCTTCTGCACTGTTGGTGGGAATGTAAATTGGTGCAGTCACTGCAGAAAACAGTATGTACGTTTTTCAAACAGTTAAAAATAGAACTACCTTATGATCAGGTAATACTACTGAGTATTTACCCAAAGAAAACAAAAATACTATTTCAAAAAGATATGTACACCCCTGCATTTACTGCATTTATTGCAGCATTATTTACAATAATAAAGATATGGAAATAACTTAAGTGTTCATTGATAGATGAATGGATAAAAATGATGTGATATATATATATATGAATATTACATATATATGTGTATGAATATTATTCAACCATAATAAAAGAATGAAATCTTGCCATTTGCAACTACATGGATGGGCCTAGAGGGCATAATGCTAAGTGAAATAAGTCAGAGAAAGACAAATACCATATGATTTCACTCATATTTGGAATCTAAGAAACAACACAGACAGACAAACAGAGAGACAAAAAACAGACTCTTAAATATAGAGAACAAAATGGTGGTTGCCAGAGGGGAGGTGGGTGGGGAGATGGGTGAAATAGATAAAGGGGATTAAGAGGTACCAACTTCAAGTTATAAAATAAATAAGTCATGGAGATGAAAAGTACAGCATAGGAAGTATAGTCAGTAAGATTGTAACAATGTTGTTTAGTGAAAGATGGGAACTACACTTATCCTGTTGAGCATTGAGTAATGTATAGAGTTGTTGAATCGTTATGTTATACACCTGAAACTAATATAACAGTGGATGCTAATTATACTTCAATTAAAAAAAATGAAAGAGGTAAAGGAACTATTAACTTATATACAGTAAATCCAGAGCTAATATGAGGTTTTGAATTGATTTATTTTCATGACTCTCTGTCTCCCTGCAATTCCCCTGGCTCTGTTTTCCTTTGTGTAGGGCTTTATCTTTAAGCAAGCTGGCTTCAGCCATTCCAAGCCTCATAGTCATGAACAAATAGTATCAAAAGAAAGGAGAAGGATGGTTTGGGAAGCTTCTCAGAAGATTTAGGAGGAATTAACTTTTCCAGAAGCCCTAGAAACTACCTCCTAAGGTATTATTAGCCCATATCTGGTCACATATCCTTAAAGAAACACATCTCTGGCAAAAAGGAAAATTCACAAATTGTGAGGGAGTCACTTTTTCTGGAGTCATAAAAGTTATGTGCAGTTGTATATCTGAACCAATATAGTTCTATCAAGAAAGAGAGAGGAAGGAATAGATGCCAGTCCAACAGTGACTCCTACACTCTTGCTTAGGTCCAGCCAATTATTATTCTTAGGGACTCAGGGGTCAGACCTTTTGGTTTTCTTTTTCAAGAAAAACTGGAAATTTTAGTATTTATGAGAATGACTTCTGTGTTTAAAAATAACTGTACAAACAAAGAAACAGCATCTTCAGATCAGGTACCCCTTAAAGGCCACAGTGACATCTGCTCTAGGTTGTGTTCTGAAATTGGGTGGTATTGACCCCAGGTTGATGAGAACCAGAAAGCTATGAGAAGCATTGTTTGATAAGGCATATTTGATCCATGAGAATGCCAAGGGGGGGATTCTCAGGAAGGCCAAGAATAGAACTGATCTAATATCCCAGGGGAAATGACCAGAAAGACTATAAGGAATGAGGTAGCTTGGGGAAAACTGACAATATCAACAATGATTTTTTTTTTCTAGGATGCTTTTAAATAGGCTGTTTTCCTATTTCCTACTAGCATCATTCTGAATTTAACATAAATCCATAAAAATTCTATAGAACCTGAAATCAATTCTTATGTCATTAGTCATTATCTCAAGTCAGTTTAACAATCCACAGTTCCAATGACCCATATGATGACCACTAGTCTTACTACCCTCCTTCTATCATTTACTGAGCTCTTACTATCTGCCAGGTACTGTCCTAAGTTTAACACATATTAATTCAAATCTTGTGAGAAGATAATTTTTTCTCATTTTACAGATGACAGCACATAAGTTCAGAGAAGTCAAATGACTTTCTAAGGTCAAAGGCCTAGGAAGTAATAGGGCCAGAATTTAGTTCCAATATCCAAATATGGATATTTTATTACAAAGCTATTTTGCCTTCCCTGCCCTTACCCCTACAACCACCACCATTTAGCAAATGAGCATGATCCTACCGTACTGTTTGAGATTAATTCATGTTAGTAGCATAACCATAAAGCCCACCTTCTGGGGAAAGAAATTTTTATAGCTAGATAAACCACATTATTTTATTTCTACTTAGACACATATACGATGCATGCATAGCTGCTTTATACCTTATCTGTCTTTTTTCTCCATACTTATCTTTGCCTTGATTAATCTGCTCTAGGATTAGCATGTTAACTAAGTGGTTTGACCAGACATTTGTTAAGAGGCCAGTACTTCCTAAGAATTATGATTTTTCAATCCTCATTTATATATTTCTAATATTCCTCCTTGTTGCCCAGAAATCTAAGACATCTTTATAACTCTTTTTCTTTTCCTTTCTACCTTTAAATTAAGGTATAAATGGGAAATTAAAGGAAAAAAGTATCAAGAAGTTAGAATATTTTCTTAGTTCTGGGGGATTTGGGGTTAATGGTGAAATGTAGGTAAAATACCTAGAGTTGGCGTGTGCATGTGTTTGTTTTTATACTGATTTGGTGTTTTGCTAATAATGTGTGAAACAGTCTGCTTTCTTCTCCATTTTCTGTGTGTTTGGTGTATATGTGGGGAAGGATCTCATTCTAGTTAGTCCTTGAAATTAGGACATACTTCCCTCATATCTACATCTTTCTAGTACTCAGCAAAGTATCTTTGTAGATTTTGAATAAACATTTGTGGGATGGTTGGATTTGTTGTGCTTCAAAATATGTGTTTATTATTAAAAATTAAAAATATCAACTGTGTGATATCATTCCTAAACTTTTTTTTTTAAGATTTTTTATTTACTTATTTGACAGAGAGAGAGAGGCAGTGAGAGAGGGAACACAAGCAGGGTGAGTGGGAGAGGGAGAAGCAGGCTCCCCCCCCCGAGCAGGGAGCCCAATGTGGGGTTCCATCCCAGGACCCTGGGATCATGACCTGAGCCGAAGGCAGACGCTTAACGACTGAGCCACCCAGGCGCCCCTGTGTGATATCATTCCTAACCACATGTTTTCTGAAATCTATTCCAAAAACATACAAATTCTCTTTTTCTCCAGTGTTTTTTGGGGTGAAATAATACAGTGGAAACTAAGATGTTTGATGTGGAAAAGAAAGCCTTACCCTGCAAGGGGGCCAGTCAGGGAATCTTTAATGAGAACAAAATAAACCACCTCATCCTGGACTCTCAGTATCATGACTCTTGGTGACTTAGGATTCCTTCACAATCAAGTACAAATAAGTCTGTGTCTTTAAAAAATAAGGCTAATCTTTTATATGAGACAGTTTATAGTTTATCCAAAAGGCTACATTAAAGTGTTTAATAAATCAGGCTATATACAACCCAGGGACAAGAAAGCACAACTGTATAAAAAATATATATATAAGGAATATAAGAAAACCATATATTCTTAGTATGACACCCAGGGTCCTTACAAATTAATCAGAAAACATTTATTAAATGTCTACCAAGTTTAAAGTAGTGAAGGAATTAAAAAATATATATATCCATAGTCTTTTCTCAGTGAATGTGCAGGGCCTGGCTGCTAGGAAATTAATTGCAAATCTTAGTATTTAACCAGATTTAATTTGTTATGACTTTGTAAGAAACACATCAACATTTCAAACCCAAATTTATTTGTCTTAAGGTACAGTATAGTCCTTGTAGGGGAAATATTATAGAATCAACAGAAGTGAATCCCAGCTTGTGTTCCACCTTCTACCATTCTGGTAGTGCCATGTCCCGCACCATCTTGATCAGAATTCCAGAAGGCAGATCTAAAAAAAGTATTTCAGAGGCTGGAATTCCAATGATAAGGTGACCAAGGGAGTCATATTCCTGACCTAATGACTCTCATTGATTCATTGATTAAGTCAGACAGAGGGTTTCATGGAACCAAAAGGCTGTCCTTCAAATGACCCCTTGGCTCCTTATGTGGCCTAGAAGAATCTGATCATGTTTTATAATCACTCCTCCGACTGCAAACAAAGGAGGAGATGAAGAAGTCAGTGGTTTGATGAACTTCAGTCAGCAGTGAAAGAAATATCTGGTAGTGACTACTTCACTTAAACATCGTTCAGTGTCACAGAGGGCAGGGGGACAAGGGAGTAAAGGTTACCAGGGGATAGGGGAACTTAGCAGAACAACATTTTTCTGTTTTTATCTTTTGCTGAGAGAACACCTGTTTAGTCTCTATAGACAAAGAAGCAGAATAACTTTTTTGATTCAGAAGGCATTTAGAATGTCAGCTGCCAGGTACTTGTGTTTGTGTGTGTGTGTGCGTGCGTGCACGCTAAGCATTTGAAGTAGGCCTTGTGGACTACTCCAGGGAACAAGAGCAAGATGGAGGAATTTGTTTTGGCTTTGCAGTTAAATAGACAGACCCAGCTTATCCACTTATTAGCTCTGTGATTTGAGACAAGTCACCACTAAGAATATAAGTTTCCCAAGTGTATAAAATGGGAATAATAACCTCTATGTCTCGTATCATTGCCACAATACCTGACATAGAAGTGGAAGCTCAGTCAATAGTGTTTGCCTTTCTTCCCTTCAAAACCTTCTAATCATGCAGTGCCCTGCCTACAAGTCTGCATCTCCCTAGCCCTGTGGAGATAGCAGTTACACCTATGGGTTTAGCTCTCTGCAGACTCCAGGACTCAACCTGTTTCGGAGCAGATACAAGGAGCCACAGGCAAGTATTTGCCAGTTCACCAAATCAAAAATCCTACTGCTTCTACTCTAACTTTGTAACAAATACATAAGTTTTTTCTTCTTCTTTGTGATCATGGAACTGCCAGGTACCTTACCTGTCTTCTCTCTCCATTACTATCTTTGTCTCAATTCTCTTCTCTAGGGCTAATATTTTAACTAAGAAGTTAAACAGATGTTTGTGAGGGTCTGCTATTCCCTAAGACTAAAATATAATTCCCCAATCCTCATTTATGTATTTTCCATATCCCTGCTTCTTATTGCTCTGAAATCTTAGGCATCTTACTAGTTTCTTCTTGCCTGCTATTAGGAACCATTCCATTGCTCCATTATCACTTCCCTTTGTCAGCCATCTCTAGGTCCTGCCCAGTTCCAGTTTGATTCACCCTGGATTTAAACAAGAATCTTTTTTTAAATATAAACTATTTGAAAAAACAGATCATCTATGTAATGTTTTGTCTTTACAGACATAATCCAATCCTTGACAAGAACATATAATCAAACTTCAGAATAATCTTTAACTCTGCCCTGTCTCTCACTGTGTACATCCTTTTCCTTACTGAGTCATGCTGGTTTTTTTACATAGGAATCTTATAAATTCACTGACCATTTTCTATTCTATTTGCTACTTCATTTGTGGCTTCCCCACCCCCCACCTCGCTTACCCCTAAACTATCACAAAACCTATTTCCTGGGCTGTCTTCAGACAATCATTCCTCTTGATTTCCACTAGATTTACCTTTTTAAAATCCAGATTACCGCTCTGTCCATCTCGTGTAGGACAAAAGAGCTCCTCAACATGGGATTGAAGGCCCTTTAAAATCTACCCTAATCAATCTTTTGATTGCTGCCCTGCCTTTCCCACTTTGCATTAGTCATTTTTCCTTAAATACACCATGTGATGTTATTCTGTTGGGCCTTCTCCTTCTCTGGTACTTAGAAAAAGCCTACTCATTCTTTGCACTCCTCTCCTGTTTTAAAATCACACATCTAGTTACTTTACTCTCCTGGATTAATTTTTCTATGGCTCCACATACCTAATAGGATAAAATTTTACAGTCCTTAGTAGAAAAGACTACTGAGGGTAACATGTTGTTGTACTTTTCCAAAGGCTATGTTGATCTTACTCTGGCCCAATTAGACCCAAGAGATTCTTCCCATTTCCACTATGGTCCCAGCTTCACCATACCCATATATGCAATGATATTTTAATCCTCCTTGCCTTTTTACTTGCTGAGCCACAAATGAACTTCACTCTGGCCATCTGGAAATTCCTTCTTGTTCTTCAGGTCTCAGTAAGACTTGTCTTTTTCTTGTGAAGCCATTCCTCACCTACCCAAACAGATGTCTAGCTCCCTGTTGCCCACATTCCATATGTCTATTGTTGCCCTTATCTCCCTATTAATCATTTTTTGAGGCTGTCTTCTCTACTAGACTGTGAACTTTTTAAGGGGAGACATTGTCTCTTATTTGTATGTGTGCTTCTAGCATTTAGCATAGTACCAATCTAATATTAGGTATCTGATGAATATTATAAAATAAATAGAAAAAATTCTTTCTATAAAATCTTTTTCCTCCTCTTATTCATAATTAATTGTCCTTTGCCTAAGTTCCATAAGCATCTAAGTACCAAGAATTTAAGAGTTATATTTCTGGGCTCAAATTACTGATCTTTTATTTACTAATACATAGATTTCTGAATTGTTAATCCTCAGTTTCCTCATCTCTAAATAATGAATCTATGATTTAGGTTATTTGTTGATCAGGATAATGGTAAATAGCAATCATTGAGCAGCTGTTAGATATTGTTATAAGTTTTGCTATTGGTAATGGTGGAAGTAGTGTGTATAATTAATTCCATGTAACTTGTTCTGCCAGGTCATTACTATTTGAAGTCTGCCACTATTTATATTTACTTTCTATTCACAGAATCTAGAACACTGCCTGTTAATAGGCTCTCTCTCATGGTCATGTGTGCTCTCTCTGTGTGTGCATGTATATATATATGGTGTGTGTATATATATGTGTATATATATATGGAATTTTAATATTGACATAAAATGCAAGAGTGAAATTAATTCTAAGTATATTTAAAACACATACTACCTATTAAAACTGCATACTGAAGACCATAGAAAACAAAATAATTTGACTCACATAAATATTGACATTTTCTATGAATATACGTAGAACAGAGGTGTAATGAGGGGATATGAGAAGTGTAAAGAGAAATCAAACTATTTGAAGTTCAGATACTTAAAACTGTGCTGACCAGGGGAAAGATTTAATTGTGTCCAATTATGATCAGGTAGATAGTCATAAAAATATGTTGACTAGCTTTGAAACAGTGGAAAATGTCACTTACTTGAAACTGAGCTCTTAGATCAAAATGCAAAATTTATTGGTGTGTAGCTTCGCCTGCAACAGTGAATCAAAAAGAGTATGCATAGCTCTGCCCCTTGGCTTAAAAGCACTCTTCTAAGCCCTTGGGATGAATTTGTACATCTTAGTCAGAAGACCTGTATCATCTGCCAAAACAAGATTTCCTAGGTTTATTTCTAAATATAGCTTTAGTTTGGGTAATTTGCTATAATCAATTTTGAAGAACATTTAAACTCAATTTAATGTTTATTTTCTTTGCCAATTCTTGGTGCCTGCATATATGATGACTCTCATTCAAACTAGAAGATTACACACCTATTAAATATGTACATGCAAGTGAAATCGCTGTACATCATAGAAGCGCAAATTTAACTCTGGAAGCTGTATTGCTTCCACTGATGCATTTATTCATTTGCTGAGGGTTTTTTAAAGTATGCATGTATTAAATATAACATTTAGAGAGCTTCACTTTGAAAATTCCTTAATTTCCTAACCAAATAGCACAATTATGAAAATTTCACTAATCTTATATTATCATTGCCAGTACATTTTATATGCAGCTTTGAGATCTGTGGTAACTTTATGAGGGCCATATTTATTTATGAAATGGTTTATCAGTTTTGTGTTTACTGATATAGGACTGTAATTATTTTATGTTTGCCAATCGTCTTACCATTAGTAAGTTTGACAAAGGTAACTTTCTGCCAGAAAATAGAAATACCAGTTGTAAAGGGCACCTGTCATTGATAATGAGATGTTAGGACCAGGTTGCAAAGGTGAGGCTGAGGGTGCCTCATTTGGAATGGGCAGGGGTAAGACTTGCCCTAAGCAGGGGCCCAGAACTGGATCACCAAAGTGGAACTGGGAAATAGTGGAAGCATTTCAGCCCCCAAAGATGGGATTTAAGATATGGAATGGGTAGAAGTCATGTTCATATGTACCAGAGTCAAATTAGGGCATCAAAACAAACGAGGGACAAAGAGAACAAGATACATGCTTGGAGAAAGAACAGATGTAATATAGAGCTATTCAGAAGTCTGCAGAAGGCAGGATCTGGCTGATGGATCTGGCTGGGTGGAGGGTTTGTTCTTTGTTTTAAATAGGAATTAAAAATTAAATTATCAATTAGTGTTTAAACGTTAGGAGGTGTACCACAAATGTCCATTTCTATCTTCTCTTCATGAATCACAAGTTCTTGAAGAGCCTATGTGAGCATTGCTGAAATCTGAGCATTCATTACCTCTTAGAGATGACCATATATTTAAGTTTGTCCCCTTTTACATCTATTAATCTAGTGTGATTATTAATAACACTCTTTTTCATTTTCATAGTGTTCTGGCTTGAAAGATAAATTTATCACTCTCCTTTAAGGAGAGTTACACACTATTGTATGCCCCACAGCCTCTATCTCTTGATAGACTTTTATGTCCAATTTATTCAAAATATTAGCTTTAAATCCCTTGTTTCTGGAAGTGTTTGAGTTTGTGATTCCTGTTCTTGGCCAATAATTATGAGTTATAATTGGGAAGTTATTGAAAGACACAACTATTTTGTTAACCAAAAAATTACAGGTCGAGAGGAGTAGTTTGAGCTTTAGAATCAAAAGAGAAGTGATAAGACAGATCTTATTCTACTATTGTGTGATTCCCAGAGGTCAGATAGAGGAAACTAGGTGCCCACAACACACATCTGCTTTGTACACTTATGTTATTTGACTTATATAGCCTATTGCTTTATTCATTTATTTAAATGGGGGATATTTCCCATGTAAAAGCTGATCTCTAGCTTGTCTTGAAAAATTGGAAGATCTAGCATTTCTGCCTGGGCCCACATTCTCAAAATGGCAATTGACGACAGAACTTGCTAGAGCTTGTCCACCTTTAGATGGCATACACATTCTCCCAATTACCACAGTGTAAACAGGATGATTCATTCATTTACTGTACCTGCTTCTCTGAGTTTTTGTCTTCTGAGGGGAGGCAGACATTAAGCCCTATGTATCACACTCAGATCCAAAAGAATTGTTTAAAACCTGATAGAGATGGAGGAGTGGGGTCATAGGTAAGCAAGGGATTTTTGGCAAGCCTACCCTTGCATGCCTCTATGGATGCTATCCTACCTTTGATAGTAGAGATGACATGTTAATCAGAAGGAAGGAGTCCCAACAATAAAATTAATTTAAAGTAATTATTGATTTTGTTTATTTGATCTGATAACATGCTGCAACATGAGCATCACCTTGTCTCTTTCAACAATAATTAGATGTAAATTATATTAGTATACAGATTAGGAGTTCAGTTGTTGATGTGAGAGCCAACTCCAAAGCCCAAGCCCTTAACCATCATGCTGAGGAGTTTATATCTTATGTAAAATACTGGATTGATCCACACAGGCTAGAATTTCTTTCTTAAGGATTATTCCTTTTCCTTAAGTAGGACATGGGTACAATATTCTCTCCAATCCTCTGAGCAGTTCCATGGAACTGTAGCACTATACGGTAGTATAGATGGCCACAAGGATATTAAACCCTGGGTTTGTCTACATTCTCACACCTTACACTTTCTCTCACAGAAGCCAAAGACAGTTAAGTGAAATTCATGGATTTTTCCTGACATATTTCTCTTAAACTTACAGTAGCCATCTCTGTGTAGTTTGTCATCAAACTGCCTCCAGCTTTGATCTCATCATTATTTCATTTAAATTAGTATCACATCCTATGCTACTATGTGGACCTGTGGTAGCTAAACTCTTTTCTATGTTCCTCATGCTTACTCTTACAAAATTAATAATGTTGTTAGCTGCACTCTACATTATAAGACAAGTAGACTATCATCATGTATGCGTTCTCTAGGTAAATGTAATTTACTACCCACTTGCCCAACCACTTTATGATACCTACAGTGAAATTAAATGGCCCACAGCTTGTAAGATAACAGAACAATTGGAACATCATATTTATTTTTCCTAAGTTCATGATAATTTTTTTATTCACACAATTTGAAGAAAAATTGTGTAAGAGAAAGAATGGACACATCTTGGCAAAATTTAGAGTTGAGATATTATGATGCTTCAGGGAAATTATTTAAATTTGTATCTCATACCGTATTCTTCAATATTGGACATTGAGGTTGCGTTCCCAGAATCTGTTCTACCACTGCTCTATTGTGTATAGCATTAGTTTGTAGTGTGCTGGATCACAACTCTGGCTGCAGATGGACCCTGATTGGTTTAAGTTGATTAGTACAGCCGCATCTCTCTTTCGTAGATATTAGTTTTACAATGGACATATCATCAACATTGGTTTATGAGAGTGAAATACAGAAATTTTAGTCAATTTGGAAGATAAAAGTATGTCCTTTTCTGTGTGGTATAGTTTAAGAATATAACACGTGAAAGTAGTACAGCTATTACTGATGGAATTGAAAATCAATCTGAACATAAAGTTAGCACCTGGAGGAAGGCAGAGTTGAGAGGTAATATAAACCACTAGATTGAAGCATACCTGAAGCCAATATTATTACCATATTACTTCTCAAGCATATGAGCAAATAAATTCTTTCTCTGAAAACATCACTGATATATCTTCTAAAAGCTAAGATAATGATCATAACTGTTAAAAAATATTGAGTGCCAATAAGAGACTATAATAATTAGAAAATTAAGTACAATCCCAACTACAGGCTTTTAGTCAAATGTTTTCTGTCATTCTCCTTATTAATTCATTAATTTATATATCAAGCTTACTATTTACATGATACAATGGCCTTCTTAATATTCCAAGGCTTAAAAAAAGGACAAGAAATAAGATTAAAAATTGCATTTTGGACCACTAGTTCTCAAACTGTTGTACATAAAAATTACCTAGAGGGCTTGTTTGGGGTGGCTATGCATTGTAATGAGCACTGGGTATTATATAAGACTGATGAATCACAGACCTGTACCCCTGAAACAAATAATACATCATAAGTTAATTAATTGAATTGAAATTAAAAAAATATATAGATGCCTGGGATATGCCCCAGAGCTATCCTAATCAGAAACACTGGATTAGAGGCTCAGGTATCTGTATTTCTCAATACTAGGTGATTCTGAGATGTATAAAAGTTTGAGCATCTCTGTCCTAAGCTTACTATATAACATTCAGGATTTTATAGAAGGTATTGAATTGTGTTTCATTAGAAGTTTAGAATGCTGATTGCTATTTGTGGGACATTACTAAAACTTCGTGAGTGAGGAATTATGCTTATATTTCTCTATGGTATTCATGTAGAGATCTAGCAGAGTAGGTGTTCAGTAAATATATGTTAATTAAATTAATATTTTTGTCAAGTACAGATATTCCAGTTTTCACACAGAAGATACATGGAATATATGGAATCCAGTTGGCATGGAAGAGTTTGATGACCTTGCATTATATCCAGTCTCAGTGATTATATTTTCTTTCTTTTTAAGATGTTATTTATTTGAGGTGGGGAGAGGTACAGAGAAAGAGGGAGGGAATCTCAAACAGACTCTATGCTGAGTGCAGAGTCCAACATGGGGCTAGATCTCAAGACCCCAAGATTAGGACTTGAGCTGAAACCAAGAGTCAGACATTTAACCGATGGAGCCACCCAGGAGCCCCGATTGTATTTTCTTTATTGAAAACAAATTTGAGCTAGTCAAAACCTCCTGGCAAGAAAATGTATCAGTGGAGCTCAGAGATACAACCTAGAATGCATATGGTGAATGCTTAACTCTTGTCAAAGTGACTTATGAATTGTCCCTTATAATCTTCGTTACATTTAACTGAAGACTAAACCAGTTAACCAAAAAATGAGTGAATTTTTCAACTAAATTTTAATAATTAAAAAGATATGTAGGAAAAACTGATTCATGATCCTGACCTCAGGAATGTATTGATGTCGTCCAGGTGTGAACCAAATATAACATTGCCCACATTTCATATATATTTAAAATAGCTGGCAGAGGTTTTTTTGTACACATTTATTCAGGAGGGGAAAAATAAATAATTTTAGTATCATGCAAATATATATACTATTCTATAGGTAAATATGTTCTCTAGATGCCATAAATACTCTCTCTTTAGATGCCAGGGAGGAATGAAGACTATTGTTTTAGAGATGTCCCTCTCCTTAAAATTCAGAAATTTTTGAACATATTTTTACACTTGGTACATTTTGAAACATTGATAACTTCTCGGAAATGATAACATTAGAAACTTCAAAAATAATCCTTCTTAGTGAATTTGACATATAATACAACTTCAGCAAGTTTAAATTATATATACCTATGTCCAGCCACAAGATACATAAAATACATATAATGCTGTATGTGTGTATGTGTCTGTGCACATACATAAAATTTTTATATAAAGCAAGAGAGTTGAACCTGCCCTGGTATCTAGGAAAATGTCTAAAAATTGACATTATAGTTCCTGAGACAAGTACAACCACAAAGTTAGAAACCTTTTATCTTTCTGTAGGAATTTGGAACTGGATCCAAGGGATTCCTTTGTAAACATCCTCGCAGACAAGTTAGTAATACCAGATGAGACTTGAATACTCTGAGCAGTACCACATGAGAGAAGGTGGCAATTTGTCTCCCCTTCTTTCTGCTGCAGAGATAAAGAAGAACTTAAATCAATCCACTCAAGCATATGAGAAGGGGAAAATTTAGTTTCATGACTAAAGCAATCAGATTATTATGTTGTGTCTCATGGCACTATACCACAAAAAACAAATTTCTGCTTCTGTTTTCAAAACTGAAATATGGCAAAAGTGAAATTCTCCCCCCACCTACTCTGTCCCTACACAACACAAACATATATATAATGATTGCTCATGAAATTTCCATTGCAGTTACTGTACAAATTCACTTTCCAGCAGAATTTTGAAAGCAAATGGACCCAGAAAATTGTCAGAAGCTTAAATCTGAATCATAACCATGTTTCACATTTAAGGTGCCCAAGAATCTAAGACTTCTCCCTTGGATTTATGGTGAACTTGAATTACAACTGAGTTGAAATAGTATTTTTCTAGGCATCTTATAACATACATTCCAAGTGGGAAAGATGGAATAGGTTATTATTCAGAACAATTTGTTCCTAGATGATGGATCAGAGGAATCACTTGCTGAACAATCACTCATTCTCAGCCAAGACTGTCAGCATTTGGAATACGGGTTGACAAGAAAGTCTGAAGTGACATTTGTACCATGCCAATGCCACCATCATCATGCGGTGCTCCTTTCTCATTTTCTTATAGCAGTCATGGAGACTGAGCACAAAGAATAAATGACTTGAGAGAAATGAAAAAAAATAGGTTGTCGGAGCACCCAAGCTGGAACAGGGTGCATAAGACAAACATTAATGCATTCCTTCTGTTGGAGCAATGAGAAAAGGGATTGATTCTAAAGACTTGGGATGTCGTCACAAAATTAGGAGGCTAAAGACAACAAGATCAAAGCCAAAATTGCTGAGAAACACACCAAGAAAAAGTAGATAATTTTGTAAAAGAAAAGACCTCATCCAAGCTAAAGTTTAGTCCCCATTCTATATGAAGAACAACTTTTGGATCAGCAATCAGCTAGAACCAAGGGTTCAAATCCCAGCCGGGTTGATGCTGCACTCTCTTTCTGCCAAGTTAGATAAATTGAGTTTGGCATGGAACACAGGCCTTTTGGGAAAGACCTTAAAACCCCATCTGTTCTATTTATTCTAAAGATCCCAGGGCAGTTTTTAAGAGTAGGCATTTATTCTGAGGCAAAATTGGGGTAACATGTGAGAATTCAGGGCTGATAGCCATAGCCCTAGTGACAGTCACTTTATAACAATGATTGATACTGGTCACCATTGCCAGCATCACCATCGCTGTCATAGCAAGCTTAAAAATTAAAAAGAGAAATTATCAAAAGCAAGCAGTAGGAAAACAGAGAATAAGCCCTCTTAGATATTGTAAGACATGACTGAAAATAAAATCAAACCCAAAACTATTCATATAATTTTGTATATCATTTTATTATCTTTAAAAAATTCAGCTTGCTAACCAGGCTGCACTTAAAGAGAGAAGAAAAGGAAACCTTAAAAGACTAAATGTGCCCACTGCTAGTGTGGTTTCCATCATCCCCTTACTTCCTCTGCTGAGGTAGATAGTAGTGAATACACGTTTTAACCCAAACGGAGCTTTGAGGTGCAGTGGCATTTACAGGACAGAGCTAATAATGGCTATGGCTTTTCATGACATCTCTTTGGTACGCTTCAGCATGACCTTGTCAAAGTTAAAAGCTCATAAAATTCCTATTTACTTTTTATGGCATTACGATTCTGCATAACAGTGCTTAAAACAAAAACACAGTATAATTATACTGTCAATCAAGCAGCTAAGAAAGGCATTTTCCACCAGCCTCATACCTAGCAAACTGTAAATAATTTATAAAACCAGAAGTCATGACTAAGTGGCAGTGTTCGGGGGCTAGTTAAGCACTTGTCATAGTGCCGTGGTTTAAGAGAGCTGGGCACAAAACACTGCTTGTTTACTTTCATCCTGTGAGTGTAAAAAATTGTTGTTTGTGCTTGTTGCCTTTCCATGCGGGCTCTAATAAAAATATCAAATTGTCAATAGAAATTTGAACAGGTGTACAGTGAGAGTAATAATGATGTTTTATTCATATGTATTTCCAGCCCATTTAACTTAATCCAACAAACAACAAAAAATATTTTCTTCATTACCTCCAATTAATGTAAATGTCAAATGTGTTGAATATATTATCACACTGATAATTTGTTGTGTTGATTGATTTGTGGAATGTTTTGGATTAAAGTAACAATTTTTCTTACTTGACTCACAATTGCATGTTGTTATCCATCACCTCTGGATTCTGTAAATAACAAATTTGTTTTCATTAGATCTAGTGCTAATTCTGGTAAACAAGATTTTCAAAGTGTCAATGATTTCTGAGATTTCCAGCTCCTTCATTATTTTGTTATTTTATTAATTATTAACAGGAATTTATCAGCTCTGGAGAAAATATATATATCCTTCATGCTAATGACCAGACAACCCTTTGCAAACCCTTTGTGTTTGTAAAGCAGTAGCAAAATAAACTCAAAATAATTAAATTCTAGGTTCCATATCCCTCTTTTTGTTTTAAATTCTATTTGTCTCTTATAACACTCCCTCATAATAATCAAGATGTATAGAGAGAAACATTTCTGTAATTGATTTTGTGCTAGGTTTTTTTTTTTTAAACTGCTCTGACCATTACTTAATCTTCTTGTTAAATATATTTAGAATGAAAAATTTGTGGTCAGTTCATAGACAAGATTTAATGGTAAGTTTAGTAGGTTTCTTAATATGATAATGGAGAATTTTTTTTAATTTAGATATCAATATATTTTATGTTCATATTTAAAGTTAAGTGAGAAATTTATTTTCTTCATGATTCAGGAGAAAAATCTAGTGTTTTTTTTTTCTTTATTTTACTATCTTCCATTATCTATTTAGTTCAATTAACTTTTCTTTGTTAAATGGGAAATATAAAGAAGGCTTGAGTATATATGAGCATAGGAGTAAATTCTACCTTAGTCATTTTTTAATCACTCTGAGAAGTGGTTTGACCTCCCTATGCCTTGGTTTTCTATTCTGTGAAATGGGTATAATATTTATCATAAGGGGTTCATGAAAACACTAAATACTTGTGAAACACCTAGCTTACACATGGCAGGTAGCCAACAATTAATTTTTATGGGTCTTTCTTCCTTTATTTTTTATGTGTAAATATCATCTAAATCAGGACACTGCATTCTATAGAAATGTGATATTTAAAAAATATTTTCTTGTATATATGTAGCTGGTAAGGACTGCAACCTAACTCCTCAGATAGGTAACAAATAATATTATTAAATTTTGATTTTTTATAGAGATTAATGAATTAATCTTCAAGTAGATTTTTACTTAAAAGCAAAATAAAATTAACATGGTGAAAAAGATATATGTCATGTGGTGGACATATTTTATTTTAAACTAGCTTAATTTCTAATATGAGCTCTTAATGTGTTTTTAAACTGAATTGACTCTTGATTTTCTTCTACTTCCCCCATGGTCTGGGTATAAGTACCTTGAAGCTTATGTAAGTGTGTGGGTTGATGGGAGTTTGTGTGATGGTGGAGGGATTTTTCCCTGCTATGGGCAAGGACTTCTCACTGCAAGCATTGCCCTGTGTCTGTCATTCGTCCAGCTTACCCATCAGTTGTCCATGCTGAGTCAGCTTTCAGTTCTGTCTTCATAGATTTTTCTGGTTAAGGTACTTCATAGCCATATTACTGCTATTTTTCTTTTTTTTTTTTTTTTAAGATTTTATTTATTCATCTGACAAAGAGAGACACAGCGAGAGAAGGAACAGAAGCAGGGGGAGTGGGGGAGGGAGAAGCAGGCCTCCCGCCGAGCAGGGAGCCCGATGCGGGGCTCGATCCCAGGACTCTGGTATCATGACCTGAGCCGAAGGCAGACACATAATTTCTGAGCCACCCAGGTGCCCCTATTGCTAATTTTCTACTACACTGGCACAGAGGAAGTCACTGAAGCTCTTTCAGACCCCCTTTATCTCAACACTCTATCCTGCCTTATGGTTTCTGGCATCTCATTAACTCTCTTGGGGTTCTACCCAGGAACGAAAGCACAGGTTCCCTCTAGTACCAGATCCCACAGACTTCTCAGGGATATTCCTCTCATCTCTCCTGAACTTGGAGCTTGGTCTATAAAGCAAGGAACAAGCTCCCTTTCTCAGGGACCCAAATCCATTTACTCTTACCATCCTCTGCTTCTTTCCTTTTCCTTCTACCTTTGAGAAATATAGGTTACTGTTTCATGTCAGGTAGTGTCTTGAATGTATTGCTCATGCTTTGCATTTCATTCCAGTCTTCTAAGGCCTAGGAGTGAAACTCAAAGACCAAGAATTGCCTCTTAGTTTTCTTCTCACTTGGTGAAGTAGAAGGTGGCCTTCCTGAGGCAGTTCTATCAGTTTAAGAGGTAATGTAAAATACTGAGCTGATGACATGAGAAAATGGCCACATGGTATAAGGGAATGAAGTTTGAAAAAAAAATCCTGCCACTAGAAAGGTATGAAAAACAATTGCAAGGGTGAATAATGGAGTAGCATTCATCCTTTGGGAGTCATTTATTCTAGCATCCATTTCTCATCCTACCTTATCTGAGCCTGAAAACCAAAGAGTAGCAACCAGATTGGGGTCAAGAGTTAGAGGTATAAGTAGGGAGGTAAAGAGACTGAGAAGAGGAAGGAATTGGAACAGTCTGGGCAAATAAAAGGTAAGGGATTGAAAGAGGAATCTCTTTCTGTACAGCATTGCAGAAAAAAAGCACACTAAGGAAGCAGACACTGGTTTCTTGCCTAGGACATCCTGGACACATGGTATATCACATCACACTACCACGGGGACAGATATGACAAAAGTCACCACTTATTTTCCATAAATACACCCATTTGAAGAGGAGATTCTAAATTTGTAAGAATGCTTCTAGACTCCATTAAATAAAAATAAACATACTTAGAATCATTTAAGTGCCTACTAGCCTTCACATTTCATGTTAGCACACATATTCCAAGGCATATCTGTTGCATTTTCTTTACTCAAGACACACTGTGCCTGTTAGGCTTGGGATTAAGAGAAGGACCATAAAAATAGCAAAACCCAACAGCTAAGCTAGCAGAAAATTCTGGCAGTGGGCATAGTGGCTTTCATGACTGGTAGTAGCATTAGGATTTCAGTGGAAATGCCTTTTGTAATCAGTGTAACTTATTGAAGTCTGGTCAAATTTTTTGTGTCACTGACTTAGGAAGGCATTCTAAACACTTAGAACCCCTATTAACAGTATTCTCACAGCAATATTTCTTTAAGGAATTCTAGAGACAGAGGCCAGTTATAACCTCTGGTCAGTAGTATAATACTTATAAGAGCTTCATGTAATGAGGATGTTTGTCTCTGGTCCATATCCTGAGATAAGGGATGAACTGAGAAATTCAAATCAAACGTTAAGAAAAAAAACAATACATACGTATGTGCATGTATACACACATACAAATACACATACTTAATAATAAACACACAGCTGAGACAGTTAATATTTTGTGCTTCTTAAAATAGCACCTTAGTAGTACTTAACATTACTTTATATTTTTTCTACATTGCACACCATCATCTTGTTGCTCATTATTCTAGGTCAGGATATGAATGCATCCAAGTAAATGGATGGGCTGCCATATATCATGTATGTCTTATATATTCAGAAAATCTTTTTGTTCACAAGAACTAGCCTACCATAAGAAGTCTCAAAATAGTCAAAGATTCTGGAAAAACAAGTAGTTCCTTGTCACCCTGAAAGATAAGTGGTGTGAATAATCAGTATAGGTTCAAAACAACAACCAAAAACAATTTGCCATTGTCAATAAATAGAATAAAGACTGTGCAATAAATGAATGAGAAACAAATGACTTTTTTTTTAAAGATTTTATTTATTTATTTGACAGAGAGAAAGATAGCGAGAGCAGGAACACAAGCAGGGGGAGTGGAAGAGGGAGAACCAGGTTTCCTGCGGAGCAGGGAGCCTGATGCGGGGCTCAATCCCAGGACCTGGGATCCTGACCTGAGCTGAAGGCAGACGCTTAACGACTGAGCCACCCAGGTGCCCCAACAAATGACTTTTAATTATTGCCTAGGTTGGGGAAAAACCCAAGGTTTATCTGGAAATTGACTATTACAGTAATACTTATAATATAGCCAATCAAGTGGAAATATTCAAATGCTCAAACTATGATATCAGTAAACTGGCCTGCAGTTGAGCATTATTAGAGTTGAAGTGCAGTTAGAAGACAGTCTGTGGTAATAAATATTATGTACCAAGCAGTAAGCCAGTACTTCAATAGGCTCTTGAGACCCACTGTAAGACTGACAGGCCCTGGTGGCTCCTCACTGGAGGGCCATTTTGCCAACTCCAAAATATTTAGAACAGACCAGGAACTTGCCTTTATTTTACCTTTTACATCCAGATTAAAAATAGTCTCAGAGATTTGGAATAAGACAAAATCACATTTAGAAGATGGGTGATAGACATCGGCGGGGGGGGTATGTGCTATGGTGAGCGCTGTGAATTGTGTAAGACTGTTGAATCACAGACCTGTACCTCTGAAACAAATAATACATTATATGTTAAAAAAAAAAAAAAGAAGATAGCAGGAGGAGAAGAATGAAGGGGGGGAATCGGAGGGGGAGATGAACCATGAGAGACTATGGACTCTGAGAAACTGAGGGTTCTAGAGGGGAGGGGGTTGGAGGGATGGGTTAGCCTGGTGATGGGTATTAAAGAGGCACGTTCTGCATGGATCACTGGGTGTTATATGCAAACAATGAATCATGGAACACTACATCAAAAACTAATGATGTGATGTATGGTGATTAACATATAATAATAAAAATTTAAAAATGTAAAAAAAAACTAATGATGTAATTTATGGTGATTAACATAACATAATAAAAATAAATTAATTAAAAAAAGAAGATGGCATTAAGTCATAACTTATTCATTAGGCCTGAATTTGTATATTCTGAGTGTTTATTATGAGTGTTATAGTTGTCAAAATTTGCACTAAAGAAAATCAGATTAATTAGGAAATTTCCAGCATGACAACTAAAATAAAATGTATTTAAAGGTGATCAGAAATTGGATCTAATAGGAAATATGATGATAATGACCAAAGCCAGCTCTCTGAAAATTACATTTACTCATGGAGAAATTTGGAAATTATTTTTCCTGACTTGCATATAAAGTACTTTAAGAAATCACATATAAGTCTTAGAAGTCAACCATGTAGTAAAGAGGTTCTGTAGTTTCTTAATAGCATATCACTTTGCTTAATAAAGATGAAAATGTTTAACGGATCATTAGAATTTTTCCTGTTCCTCAATATATTAATACAAGATATTAATTATACAGTGTCCTTAACACTCTGCTAGTGTTTGTGGTGGGGCCCACATAAATAAAAGGGCCACTTCTTTGTGTGAATCACAATAAGGTTTAAAAGTCAAGTCAATCATGGGGGAAAAACATTAATATGTAACATATAACAAAATAATAGACTACATGGTATTTTGGAAAAGAAAATAATCTAGAGAGGTAAAGTTTATAATGAGCTAAAGGTGATCAAGAAAATATTCAGGAAAATTCTATTAAAGGAAATGAAAAACCAAACTTTCAAAGAAATAGATGGGAACAACTCAGGCCAAAACATTTTTAAAAATCATGCTGTATAGCAAATATGATAAGGAGAACCTTAACACTAATTAGACTACTAGTATTCTTCTCCACAATATGTGATTAGAAAAAGGGAGATCAATCTGGAGTGGTAAAAATCTGTAATTTCATATAATTTCACATGTAAGACAAGAATAAGTGAAAATTAAAAAGCTAAGGAAATACTTTCTTTTTGAAATTTTTTAAAATTTATTTGTCAGAGAGAGAGAGAGAGGGAGCACAAACAGGGGGAGCAGCAGGCAGAGGGAGAAGCAGGCTTCCCGCTGAGCAAGGAGCTGGATGTGGGACTCAATCCCAGGACCCTGGGATCATGACCTAAGCTGAGCTTAACCAACTGAGCCACCCAGGAGTCCCAAGAAATATTTTCTGATAGAGCTTTCAATAAGACTTGGTACTGACTTATAATAAAGAGGAAAACAAGTACAAAAATCAATGCACGGTCCCAAGTTTGGGGAACTAGGTGAAATGTGGTCCCATAGACAAAAATGGAATGATGACAAATTAATGTTAAATATGACTCATTGTAAGAGATATTTTCAAGAACCTGGTCTGGGTGGAGTTGAGTATTAGTAGAAGCCTTCCTGGGCAAAAGGAGTATGATCAATATTCTTATTATTTGAACATTTTGCATCTAAAACATGCTATAATAATGAAAAATTAACAATTATTCAATGCTTATTCTGTGCTTAACCCCAAGCTAAACATTGTATCCATAATATCCCATTTAATCTAATTATACAGTTCTGGGGATTTATAGTGAAGGACTAGTCAAAATAATTTTCTGGTTAAGCCTGATCTTAGTTTTAGAATAGTCAGCAGTCACCTAGACCTCAGAGTATATGATCTGATTTGCATATGGTGGGGATTGGGAGGGCATAGGACAAGGAGCTTAGGAGCAGAAGCTTTTACTTCAAGGAGCCTAGAGTCTTAGATTAAAAAAAAAGAAAGGAAAATAAAAGAGTGGTGTGAAGTTTGTTCCCCAGCTTGGGCCCTAAGAATTAGTTTGAACCCCTTTAAAAGAGAGGTTTTATGTAGAAACAGAAAGAACTGTTTATACAGTGATGTTCAAGAAACACAAGAAAATATAGGGGCGCCTGGGTGGCTCAGTCGTTAAGCGTCTGCCTTCGGCTCAGGTCATGATCCCAGGCTCCTGGGATCGAGCCCCGCATCGGGCTCCCTGCTCCGCGGGAAGCCTGCTTCTCCCTCTCCCACTCCCACTGCTTGTGTTCCCTCTCTCGCTGTATCTCTCTCTGTCAAATAAATAAAATCTTTAAAAAAAAGAAACACAAGAAAATATAATTTCACTTAGGTGTTGTTAGGTATTGACCCAGAATGGGAAGAAATGAACCTTTCACTCCCTTCAGCTGGGGACATAGAGCTTTCTGGCATCACAATAGCTCTAGAACACCTCTGTCATTGCTTGATTATGGAAAAATCTCAGCAGAGCACTGGTGGAGATGAGATGCTAGTATGAATGACAGATGACTGCGGTGGGAGAGGGAAGAGAGAGTATCCATTTGGTGTCTGATAAAATATTGAAAATGCCTAGTGGAAATAGACTTTTTTGTTTGTACATGATAAATACCCTTTTAAGACCCCCAGAAGTGCCTGAGTAGGGATGAAGGGAAGGGGATGTTGCAAGGTGATAGAAATTCTTATTGTTCAGGTGAGGGCAAGAACAGATAAAATTTTGTCTATTCATTTATTTGGCAATTAATTTCTGTATACCTGAAATGCTTCTGAAATTATGCTGGGAATTAGAGCAAACACAGTCAGCAAGCAAGACAATGTTAATGGTCAGTAAAATGGAGATACACATCAATTAATAAATAAATGGTGATATAAAGAATTTATACAACTCAAGAGCAAAATAAACAAGCAATCCTATTAAAAAAATGGATAGAGGAACTGAGCAGACATTTTTTCCAAAGAAGACATACAATGGGCCAACAGGAGCATGAAAAAGGTGCTCAACTTTTTCAACAACTAATCACTAGGAAAATGCAAATCAAAACCAATGTAAGATATTCCCTCCCACCTGTTAGAATGGCTATGATCAAAAACACAAGAGATAACATGAGGATGTGGAGGAAAGGGAACCCTTGTGCACTTTTGATGGGAATGTAAATTGGGGCAGCCACTATGAAAAACAATGTGCAGATTCCTGAAAAAATTAAAAAGAGAAATACCATCTGATCCAGAAATCCCACTCCTGGGTATATATCCAAAGGGAATGAAAACAGCATCTGGAATAGATACCTATGCTACATGATCATTGCAGCATTTTTCACCAAGATATGAAAGCCTAAGTGACCATCAACAAATGAATGAATAAAGAAGATTACTATATGTACATATTGGGTTATATGTATTATGTATATATATGTGGTGTATGTATACATACAAACACACAATGGAATATTATTCATCCATAAGAAAGAATGAAATTCTGCCATTTAGCAACAATGTGTATGGACCTTAAGGGCATTATGCTATGTGAAATAAGCCAGACAGAAAAAGACAAATACTCCCTGGAATCACTTGTGGAATTAACAACAACAAAACTAGTCAAACCCATAGAAACAGAGTAAAAAAGTGCTTGTCAAGGGATGGGTGTGGAGGAAATAGGGAGAGTCTGGTAAAAGAGTACAAATTTTCAGCTATAAAATAAATATGGTCTGAGGATCTAATTAATGTAAAACATGGTGACCATAGTTGATCTGTATTTCATAACTGAAATTTGCTTAGAGAGTAGAACTTAAATGTGCTCATGGGAAAAAAAAAGATAAATATGTGGGGTGATAGATGTGTTAATTAGCTAGATGGGGGTAACCCTTTTACAATATATACATATAACAAATCACCATGATATATATTGTAAAATCTTACATTTTTATATGTCAGTTTCACCTCCATAAAAAAAGAAGAAAGAAAGAAAGAAAGAAAGAAAGAAAGAAAGAAAGAAAGAAAGAAAGAAAGAAAGAGAGAGAAAGGAAGGAAGGAAGGAAGGAAGGAAGGAAGGAAGGAAGGAAGGAAGGAAGGAAGGAAGGAAGGAAAAAGATCAGAATTGTCATTGCTAAAGAAAGAAGTTTAGCAGGGAGCCAAAAACTCAAATGAAGAATGCCAGTGATGGATTTCTGAGGAAAATAATATTTAAACTGAAACCTAAAATGTGAGTAGAAATAAGCCAAATAAAAAGATGGGAAGAGGGGAGTTCCATGCATGGGAAAAACTTGCATAGATTCTCAAGAATAGAGCTGATGTTCTGAAGGAATCAAAAGCTGGATTAAATGGCTGGAGTGTATGAGGTCAGTAAAGGGAGACATGAGGCTGGAGAGTATAGATTGTGAAGGGCCTTGAGTTTAGACATGATCTTGAAGGCAATGGAAAGTGATTGACTTCTCATTTATTGCATTACATTTTTAAAAGATTATTATGACTGACACATGAAAAGATGCTCAACATCACTCATCATCAGGGAAATACAAATCAAAACTACAATGAGATATCACCTCACATCTGTCAGAATGGCTAAATTAACAACACAGGAAACAACAGATGTTGGTGAGGATGCAGAGAAAGGGGAACCCTCTTACACTGTTGGTGGGAATGCAAACTAGTGCAGCCGCTCTGGAAAACAGTATGGAAGTTCCTCAAAAAGTTCAAAATGGAACTATCCTATGATCCAGCAATTGCACTACTAGCTATTTACCCAAAGGATACAAAAATACTGATTTGAAGGGATACATGCACCCTGATATTTATAGCAACTTTATCAACAATAGCCAAATTATCAATAATTCCAAATTATTATAGCCAAGCTATAATGTCCATCAACTGATGAATAGATAAAGAAGAAATGGTATGGAATATTACTCAGCCATAAAAAAGAATAAAATATGGCCATTTGCAATGACATGGATGGAGCTAGAGAGTATTAATGCTAAGCAAAATAAGTCAGTGAGAGAAAGAAAAATACCATGTGATTTCACTCATATGTATAATTTAAGAAACAAAACAGATGAACATAGGGGTGAAAGAAAGGGAAAGGCAAACCATAAAACAGACTCTTAACTAACTTAACTACAAAGAAGAAACAGAGTTGCTGGAGGGGAGGTGGGGGGGGATGGATTAAATGGATGATGGGTATTAAGGAGGGCACTTGTTATGATAAGTACTGGTTGTTGTATGTAAGTGATGAATAAGTAAGTTCTACTCCTGAAAGGACGATTACACTGTATATTAACTAACTGGAATTTAAATAAAAACTTGAAACTAGAAAAAAAAAGAGTTCTGTGATTATCATATGGAGGGTGGATCTAAGGGATGAAAGGCTATAGAGATACAAGCACTGGTAAGACTGGGAGATTCTTTCATTATCATGGACCTAGATGAT
Source organism: Mirounga angustirostris (assembly GCF_029215605.1). NCBI lineage: Eukaryota > Metazoa > Chordata > Mammalia > Carnivora > Phocidae > Mirounga > Mirounga angustirostris. The sequence goes on along the minus strand of NW_026991715.1, from coordinate 98,821,407 downwards.
TGTGGCCTGAACTAGAAAAATGAAGAAAAGCAACAGGTTTGAGAAACACTTAAGTAGTCAAACAGAAGGGACATGGTAATTGATAGAAAGTAGGCAATTAAGAAGAGTTCAAGAAAAGTACTCATTCTGTTGAGTTGGGCAACCAGGAGCAAGGTGGTGCTGGTCCCTGGGCTTAGCCCCAGTGAGGAATGTGGGACAAAAGAGGGTTGAATGAGAACTAGAAACCAAACCTACAAGGTTGTCTCCTTATGGATTCCATTGCACCATATTTGCCTGGTTTTTCTCTTAGCACTTCTCATAGCTCCTTGTCAGTTTCATTGTAGGTTTCTTTTCATCTGTCTGACTTCCACATTTTGGAGAGCTCAGTCCCTGGACCTTTATTCTTTTCTACCTATACTCACGACAAAGACAATCCATCCACTCTCATGGCTTCAAATACTACCTATAAACTGATAATTTCCAATATCATATTTCTTGCTAAGACTTGAGCACTGAACTCCAGACACATATATCCAAATGCTGACTTGTGTCTCTACCTAGATGTCTGATGGGCATCTCAGACAGTTATCTGAGCTTTATCCAAAACTGAATTTCTTCTTCCATCTCCACCTGTTCCTTTTCATCCTATCAAGCAGCTTCACCTATGTTCCCAAGTCCTGTCTGGTCTCTACTTCTACCCCTTCCCTTTGCAAGCAAAGGGATCACCACTGAGTAAGTAAGGAGACCACATTGGGGGCTTTGCTGTAAGCCAGCAGAGTGAGGTTGGTGGCTGAACCAGTGTGGTAGAAAAGTGGGTGGTGAGCTGTGGTTGGATTGTGGATATACTTTGAACTTGTGAAACATATTTCGGAGTCTTTGCATGGTCCCTTTGATTTAATGCATTCCCAGCAGATACTCCCAGGGCAAACTCCCTCACCTTCTAAAGGCCTCTAAAGGCCTCCTAATCTTATATTTCACCTTTCCCCACATTTTATATTCTTTTTGCTAATGTATTTCTTTCTCTTATCATGAGTCACTCTTTAACATTCTATATATTTTATCTACCTATAATGTGTTGTTTGTTGTACTCCTGGAACATAGTAAAAGTTCAATACATATTTGTAGAATGAAAGGGTAAATTAATTCCAAAGCATCTGAAAAGGTATAGCATTTAGAAGTAATATATAGACTATCACTGCCAGGCACTCATTTCTCAGATCTTGAGGGACCATTTTGAGAGATCTACTAAGACATTTTCATACCAAGAAGCTCTAGAGTGGTTCAACAAAATCTAACAACCATTAGTAACATTTGCCATGTTAAGAATTCTGGAATAAAAATATATCCAAAATTAAGTAGAAGCTTTCTAGATAATAAAATTACATATTTTCCCCAAATGCAAGAGAATGGTTTATATATCTTCAGAAATAAAATGTCAAAACTCTTGATCCCAAAGCAAAGTAACTGCTAAGAGAAATAAAATATTTCAGCAATGATGTTTTATTTTCCGTCCATGAGACACCATTTCTCTCTCTAGCAATTCAATAGAGTGAAACAATGAAAGTACTGCCCTAGACCTATTGTATAGAGATATTTTGTATTCTAAGGACTTTGTTTAATGAAACAAATGTTTTACTGCTTACAAATGTTAACAACTTAGACTTGGTCCAGAGACAATAAAACCATTGATGTGATACTTGATTGAATGACATGTCAAGGAAGAATCAAGATTTTTGTGTTCGTTTCTTTTTACCAGGATTTCCTTTGCTTTCAAATAAATGTAAAAAGAGAAGAAAGTATAGAAAATATTTTTGTAACTTTAAAATCATAAAATATATGACTACAAAACACTAATTGCAAATTAAGTATATTGGGCTTACAAGACAAATATATCTGGGTGCTACTCAGGTAGTTTCTCTTTTCTATGTAGAGCACAGATAATGAGTCTCAGTTGTTTTCTGTTATACTCTATCATTTTCCAGTGATTCATAAATTATACAATACTCTGCTTAATCTTCTACACCTTCTTTTGCTTCTCTATTCTCTGTTTACACATTCTGAGTATATGTCAGCCAATATCAGCATTTTGATTATAAACAGAATGAAACTTCTTCCAAAGCCTGTTAGCGTATAGAACAACATATTTTGTAATATTTTCTGTCTTTTTTTTTCTCTCCACAAATCCATAAGCGGTATAACATTTCTTTTGCCATTGCATGAACTTGGCATTTTTAACTAGCCTGGGATTAGCTTTTCTGTGTGTTCATGAAGCATTAAAGCTTTGCTGAACAAAACAGTCCCTCTGACCTCTGCTAGAAAAATGGAATATCTTTAAGCATGCTCTTTTTATTAATGGATTTTTCCATTTGTAAATCTTTCCCTAAACCTCTTCCCCATGGATCATGCTGTGTGACAGTGTCTAGAAAAATCATTATTTGTGTCTAGGAAAAATTTTCACATCAATAAAATCTGGGGTCACAATAAAATTATACTATATTTTGTTAATTAGTAAATAGTTTCATTAGATAATTAGTTTATTAATGCAAAATCATCAGGGTCTGGCCAACTTAGAATTAAAATGGGATCCAGATATATGTTTTACATTCCTCTCCAAGAACATGAAAATGTTAAGATTGTCATTAAGATATGAAGCATTTTAAATGGAACCAACAAAATAATCCCTTAGATATTATGAATGAAATGAAAAAAGGATAGATGCTTAGACTAGTGAGTAAGTAAACAAAATATGTATATCTATATGGTAAAAAAGAATAAAATATTAATACATGATACAAAATGAATGAGCCTCAAAAACGTTATTCATTTTTTAAACATTTTATTATTTTTAAATTTTATTTTATTATTTTATGTTCCATACATACATATTATGTATGTCACCATACATTACATCATTAGTCAAAAACATTATTCTGAGTGAAAGAAGACACAAGACATCACATATACTATGAATCCATATATATATGAAATCTTAAGAAAAGGCAATTATGTGATACATAAAGTACATTAGTGGTTGCCTAAGCTGGGCATAAGTATGGGGATTAATTATGAAGAAGCTCAAGAATCTAATTGGAATGATGAAAATGTTCTAAAATTAGATCATGGTGATAGTTGCAAGACTCCTAACTTTGCCAAACATCTTTGAATTGTACAGTTAAAATGCATAATTTTATGCTATATAATTTATGCCTCAATAAAATGTAAAATATATAAGTAAATAAATGCTTAGGTCTATGTACAATTAAACACCCATATGCTGTCTTTTAAGGTCATTACTCTTTACCATGACAATAGCATCCCAAAAAGTCAACCAAAAACTACCATCAAAACGTGTAAGTCCTTTAAAATATATGAAAATAGGGGCACCTGGGTGGCTCAGTCAGTTAACCATCTGCCTTCAGCTCAGGTGATGATCTCAGGGTCCTGGGATGGAGCTCCATGTTGGGCTCTTCACTTAGCGGGGGAATCTGCTTCTCCCTCCCTCCCCCTCTCTCTCTCAAATAAATAAATAAAATCTTTAAAATAAAATAAAATATATGAAAACAGTAGGAAGTAGTAGGCAACTTATCTACTCTAAGGAAAGCAAAAACAAATAAAAAAAATAGTGGCAGTTCTCCCTGACCATGAGTTTCAGAAACCTGTTACTTTGCTGCCTAAATGCATTAATATCCTCATTTATTCTATGCCAACAAATACTAGAAACAGTCCCATTAATACTTTTTTCATATTATTTTTTCTCCAAAACCTGAGTTGAATAAACATGTATTATTCCTTCAGAAACCAAACTAGCAGTTACATCTCTTCTAAAATACCAAATGAATAAATAAATGCATTTTATACACTCGAATAAATAACACTAGCAAAATTTCCCTTCTGGTTTCAAATATCTTAGTGGAATTTGATGATTTCATAAAAATGAACTACTTTGGGGAATTGTATTCAAGATTATGGATAAAGTTATATAAATATTCAAAAGACTTTTCCTTTCTGCAAATATGTTTCAGTGCTTAGTATATGGAACCATCTTTTAACAAAGCTATCTTTGTCATATCTGTGACCATTTTGAGTTTCTTTCTATACCCATTCTTAAGTATGAGTTTTATTCAGGGGTTATCTATATGTTTTCTGTTTACTTTCTTAGTATTTATGTAGAAATGTGAATATTAATATAGATAATAAGCAATTGATTTGCCTAAATATTTCATTTTCAAATTTATGCATTTTTAAAAATTTTAAATGATAGTTTAATGATAATGATAGCCATGGATCAAGTAAGCTGACTTGTATCCAAGGAGATAAAACCTGTGACTTTGCCCTTTTAAGTAGTAGCCAATAATCAACAGAAGTGCTCACATCAAAATGCACCTTGTTGGTATCAATGACTGACTTTCCCAAAATAAGTATTTAGAATATCTGTCACTTTGGTATATCATCCACTGACCAAGAATTTCAGGTTCTAAGCAGATCAGTGCTGTTCAAAGTTAAAAGTAGAAAAGATATATAATATATGAGCTACCTTTGTTATAGATTTCAAAGGCCTAAAGGATTCATGTATATATCAATAAGAATTTGAGTCTGAAAAACAGATAAACCATTTAAAACAGACACCCATCACCTAGTTCTAATTAAGCTTTGCTACATGGAGGAAGATACCTAGAATGATAAGTTCTTCTGAATTTAAAAGGGAAGTTGAAAAGTTGAATATTCATGTGAAAATTCCCAAATGTTAAATGTTGACAACTAACTCTCAAATTGTAAAACATCATAGATGACAGTATTTACCAGAGGACTGGGTCTCCTAATGGTGAACTCAATCCTTCTGCTTCACAATGCAATCTCATCCATTTTTGTACCTTACAAGATCCTTCATAGTTGAGTACCACATAAATGCCCAGCTCCTACCACTGTTGCAGCCTGTCTTTTGCTTTTGCTCATGTTGGTCCTTTGGCTTAACATATCTTCCTTTCTCATTCTTACTTAGCAAACTCTGGATTTTTAAAAAAATTTTTATGAAAGCTTCCATTTATATCTCTGATACTCCTTCATTATAGCAACTATTCCTTTATTAAAGCAATATTTTTTTAAATGGCTGTCTAGTGGAAAACAGTTTCTTAATGTTCCTTGAAAGCAGGGTGCCATATGTTCTCATTTTGTGTTCACAGAATAGTAACTACATATAGTTAACACTCAAATGTTTGCAGGAATGAATGAATGAATAAATAAATTACTTGTATTAAAAAAGATAAAATTCCTACCTCAGCTCTGCTACTGATTTGTTATATAATCTTGGACAAGTCATTTCCATTGCTAGGCTTCAGTTTCCTCACCTATATAATGAATGCACTAGTCTGGATTTCCCCTGTGGTCTTCAATACTCTATTTTGATGTTAGTGAGATAGTGATAGTAATATCAATAGTAAATGAGTAATGTCCATTATTAAATCCTTATTGTGCCCAAGGAGCTGTGATAAGTGCCTTCAACACAGTATCTCACATAATCTTCACATGATATTATAAGCTAGGTATTTTTATTCCCATTATACAGATAATAAAATATATGTTTGGAGAAATGCATTTTGTTGTCATTCATCAAACTAGAAATGCAAAGTTTATCGTCCAGTTTTCTATCACTCCTTTCTTATCAGGGGTTTGTGAATCATAATAACTGAAGTTCCTATGGTTTAAGACCTTACTTACAGTAACTGGCAAGGCTAGTGATTATCTACCCAGCCCTGTACAACACTGCATTTTTCCTACTCCAAATCACACAGAGTCATGCTCCTCAGAGTGTGGTCCATCAACAAGCAACACTGGCATCACCTGGGAACTTTCTAGCAATGTAGAATCATTATCTCCAGCCCAGACCTGCTGAATCAGAATCTGCATTTTAACAAAATACTCAGGGGATTCCCAAGCACATTAAAGTTTCAGAAGCACTGACATAGAGAAAACCTGTTCCTGGTTTATCACTAATCCTATCAATATGGAGGTAGATAAATAGGAAGTGTCTTCAAAAAGGAAGTCTTCAAAAGTGGAGAATAAGAAGATGTAAAAGAAGTATCAGTGATGTGATCCTGAAGTCATGAGACAATATCTAAATGGCAGTTAAATTCACATTTCATAGATGACAGAATATCCATTTGTGTCCATTTCTACTTCACATAACAATGTCTCTTGATAAATTCATCTGCCAAGTTTAGCATCCAATTGTTGGTCATTTATTTTCTTTGAGAGTTGGTACTCCTATTTTACTGAAGGTTTTACTTATTGTGATTTTATCCTATAGATGGTTGGGACTCACAGTAATTGAAGTTGTATTCTCTTCAGAGACTTTAATTACAGATATTACAAAGAATCAGGGTATCTGTTTTGAAACCAAACCTTCTAGAAGTTGTTTTGTTCTTTTCTCTGTAGACACTTGTATACCCTGCATCAGTTTTAAACCATGATAACAAAAGGTCTTCAGTTGAAATCATTACTAATAATTGCCATTGTGAAGCCTGAACAGATACTTTCTTGAGTGATAACAGGACAAGAAAAGGTTAGGTGCCTCACTGTATTCAGTAACTTAGAGCAACAGGTATATGTGAACTTGAAAAAATTATCTTTCTTTTCAGTGAGCAGAATTTTTTCTCTGTTTCTTTTTCATTTGAAAAACTGGTGTCTAGCTAGCTGAGAGAGAGAGAACAATGGGGTATGCATCACCTCAGTATCATGTATTTTCGAAAAGAAATGATTCTTCCTTTGTTCTTTGTCTCTTCTGGGCTAATTGGGTATATGAGAAAAAACTTCTCTTGTATAACTCTACAGTCTTTAAAAATGTTCTCAAGTGTTATGTTAAGAACCTATTTCTTTGGGGGATCATACCTCATACTTATCACTGAATTCTTCCTGGAAACAATGGAAAGGAAGAGATTTATTCAAGGGAGGTCACAGTCTTAGAGTAAGGTTGTCCCATTTATAAATATATGGATTGTGCATTTCTATTCTTTCTGCTTTATCAATAAGAAATATTGTATATGTATTTGTAAAGGATAAATCAAAGCCATATTATACTGAAATTGGCAGATGGTGTCAAGATCAGCTGGACAAAATCTAAAATAACAGTAGTTATAACTTTTGTGGATTCTAATCCTAGAGCTGATCATTGGAAGAACATTAGTTATTTCTTGAGTATTGTTACTAGTATGTAGTCACAGGGTAGGGGGAAGTTTTTAATAATACGTGTGACAAACGGGCAAGGAGAGTCTGAGACCAGACCCTCAGTTGAAACACCAGCAAAGGTTCAAAGCTGAGCTTATCCATCTCAAACATTTTCATTATCACTTAGTTTACCTGTTTCTGAGAGTGTTTTTGTGGTAAATTCTGGGAGAGTAAGTTTTCCATTCTGACTCCTTTTTCTTCAGTGAGTCCCTGTTCTTTCAATCCGATAATACTTTTTATTGCTGAGCATTAGATGGGACTCTAATCATTTATTTGTTTGCTTTGTAGCTAGGTTTCTATTTTTCTTCCTTGGCAATGTAGCTATTTAAGATCCATGAATTTTCAAAAATGATATTTTAAAATAAGAACTTGTTATATGCAAAAGCCTTCCTAGTCAGCAAGTACAGCTGACTTTTCTGAAACATTCTTCAGCAAATCTTGATATTTGCATATTCGCTCTGTCTTATGGTGATTATATACAGCTGATTCTTCCTGAAGAATAATATCATTCTTGTTTGAGTCAAAAAGAACAAAAATAACAACAAACAAAACAGTTCTTACTCCTGATACACCAGTTCTTAAGTTTTTGAAAAGTTATTGCCTTTACCAACAGCTTCCCTTGGCTCAGAAGGATATAGGTGTGTGGAATCTGAGAGTCCATCATGCAATCAAAAGTTTTGTTTCCTCACCATTCATCCCATTAAATATATAATATACATACATACATATATACATACATATGTATGTACATGCATATAGATATAACTGCATGCATTCATAAACAAATATCATCACTGCTGACTGTGTCCATCTGACACTCTCCCACTTTCTCCGTATATTCTACCTTGCCAATTATTTAAACTTGGAGTCTCTCATCCCAAACACTTTTGCCTTAAACTAGGATATTTGTTTCCTAATTTTCTACTTTCACGACACTCTGTTGACATTCTTTGCATTAAATTTATTTTTTAACACACAGTATAATGTAAAAAGGAATTCCAAATTTTAAGACAATTTACAAGAATCTGGTGGCTGTTTAAATAGTAGCTGCATCTAATCAAATGAATCAACTTAGCTCTCCACAGATTTGCCAATAAAAGCCCATCATTCATGAATTTATAGCCATAAATGTGTTTGGAATGTTGATGTTGATGTCTTATTTCAAATAAGAAAGATTATAAAATCAGAAAGGAACACAATCACAACTCTATTAATCATGAGTCAGACATTTCCTGTGGCAATCATATTACTGTTAGTTCTCAAAGATGATGCAACTATGCACGTATGCATACCTATGGTGGAGATCAAGGCAAGGAACTCTTCATCTCTTTCTGCTTTACTTCCCACTAGAATAAGAGTTACTCATTCATCTATTCATTAATATTTTTGCTTCCTGCTATGTATGATCCACTGTGTTAGCCTTTAATAAAAATACCTGCAAACTAAGCTTGAAGAACTTTTAAATAAAATTTAAAAAATAAAAATTAAAAAATTAAAAAATTAAAAAACTGAACTCTTATGGATTAGATATACTCTTGAATTTGTTAATAACTTATTCAGCAAGTGTTTATTGAGCTCTTACTAAGTATGAGACACTATGATAGACACTATGAAGAAGAGAAGGATAGGACCTCCCTTTAATTTTACATTTTACTGTGAACAAGTAGAAAACTATACTACTTTGTAATCTAATAAGAAATCCAGCAAATTTTTAAACAGAGAATAAAAGTAAGGGGTAATCTACTTCATCTGGAGTGATAAAAGGAAGCCTCTATGAAGAGGTGACTTAGAAGCTGAGAAGTGAAGAAAAGGGGAAAGCAAAGACCAAGAAAAGAGTAACTTAGGTGCCACATTAGTTATCCACTGCTGCATAATAAATTACTTCTAAAATTATTGGCTTAAAACAGTATACATGTATTACTCATGGTTTCTGCAGGTCGTTAATCTAGGCACAGCTTTGCTAGTACTTCTGATTCAATGTCTCTTCAGAGTTTGTGTTTATGTTGTTGGTCTGTGCTGTGGTTTCTGAAGGCTCTACTGGAGCAGGATTTGCTTGTAATCTCACTCACATGGATATAGTCAGAATTAGTTTGTCACCAGCTATTGGACTGAAGACTTCAGTTCTTTGGTGACTTTTGGTCAAAGACCTCCCTCAGGCCCTGCCACGTGGCCCTCTCTATAGGGCAGCTCACAACACTGCAGCTGGCTTCTCTTCCAGGAAGTAAGAAAGAGCATTCACTCTTTTATACCTAATCACTGAAGTAGCATCCCATTACTTTGCTGTGAAATAGCTTGGGATATTCTAGAAATTGTCAAGAGACCAGTGTATCTTTAAAGTGGAGGAGGGAGTCAAGAATGTATAATGAGATTGGGACAATTAATAAAAACCAGATAACTTAGGGCTGTGTGGGCCATAGTAGGAAGTTGTGAATGTAAAAGTGAGAATACCTTTCCAGAAAATCCTCCTTTTAATAAAATATATAGGATTAAAAAATGAGTAAAAGAATGTTGAATATATTCAAATTTATACTTTCAGTGAACTAGGGTAGCAGTGTAACCCTGAATCCTCACAAGCATACATCCAGTGATGAGGGAAGTATGAATTATGCATGTAACATTTCTCAGCTTCTCACAGTTTTCACTGGAGCCTGCATTTCAACACTGATTGCAAACGGTCCATGAATCCACCCAAAGCTAGATATGCTGAACAAAAGCTGCTGTTGCCTGGGACAACCCTAGCCTTTAAGCATGTTAGGGCATAAATTGTGTTTCTAGGAATTTTACACAGGATTTTTTTTAAACCTGTCCTTGCAAACCAAACGCTTCACATAATTTGAAGTTTCTTGTGAATTTTTCCAAGAATGTTGTTTGTAACACCACTACAGAGATGAATTTTAATGTACAATTGGAGCACATATTCACTGAGATATTTGATTCTGTAATTTATGGTATTGTTCTTTGCATAGTTGACTTTTTCTGCCATGGACACAGCTTTTTTTGGAAATTTTTCTACTTCCATAAAGTGGGTAATGGAACCTAAGTACTTGCCATATATAATAGAGTCTAGAGATTTATTAGATATAACCTGGAGAGAAAAAAATGTCAAAAAATTAAAAGAATATTCATCTATAGGGAAATGAAATGGAAAAGAGCAATAACTCCCCATAATAAATATTTTAAAAGACATCCTACCTAAAATCATTCTATTGGAGAAGCCATTCTTTTTATCCTATCATCTAAGTTATAATAATATTTTATTAAGTAAATCAACTTATAAAATTTTTCTTAGCTCTCTGTCTATATATCCATGCATCCATCCATGAAGAAGATGGAGGTCATATTTTAACTTTATCATGTGCACAAATAAAATTATACCATATTTATAACTGGGAATATCATTTCATTCTAGGTCATAGATCTTTATTTTGTTCAACATTAGTGTTTCAGATATTAATTTTTTTAAGATTTTATTTATTTATTTGACAGAGAGAGAGACAGCTAGAGAGGGAATACAAGCAGGGAGGATGGGAGAGGGAGAAGCAGGCTTTCCGCCGAGCAGGGAGCCCAATGCGGGGCTCGATCCCAGGACCCTGGGATCATGACCCCAGCCAAAGGCAGACGCCCAACGACTGAGCCACCCAGGTGCCCCTCAGATATTAATTATTTTATGTGTCTTAGCAACCCATTAACAAAGAGCTAATTGAAAAACACAAAATAAGTATCAAGTTATTCCCCAAACCCCCTTTCTCAATAGTTGTATCTCCTTTTAAGAGAACATTATCTTTCTCAGAGATGATTGAAGTGATGTGTTGTGGGAAATTAAACACACCTGGCTTTTTTCCTGAATTTTCTACTTAGAAACTAAGCCCACTCACCCCAGAAGTATTATTTAACTCTTCCCCAGATACCTTCCTAATCAACAGCAGTAGGATTCACAATTGGAAAACTCTCTCTCTCTTTTTTTTTTTTTTATGGTCCCCAAACACTGTTTTACTTGTTTAAGTATTTGTAACATTTTAGGATAGCAGGCCATAAAGAATATTTATTTTTAATCCAAAGGTAGGATTTAAAACAGACTCACTCATAACCATCTAAAAATTTAATACTGTTAAGAATGTGGAGAAATGTCTCTAGAGATATGAATTGATGTAACCTTTCAGGAGGACCATCTAGCAATAGCTCAACATTTTAAATGTGCAGACTTTTTAATCTATTAATTCAATTTCTGGAAATTAAACATAAAGAAGGGAAAAGAATATTTCTACACAACAATAAATATAAGAATATCTATTTTAGGTGTTGTTTATAGTGATGAGAAGTGAATCTGTATGTTCATGTGTAATTGATAAAATAATAATAATAATAAATAATAGTAGACCACCTTTACTGAGTTTTTACTATATGTCAGCAATATACTAAGCAATTTACATTTGTTACATCATTTAATTTTCTCTACATCCTAATAATAATGTAATTATCCCCATTTTTTTGGATGAAGAAGGTGAGCTGTAGAGATATTAAATACCAGCTCAAAGTTATACAACCAGTAAGTAGCAGATCTAAACATATTATAAATTCATATTATGAAATCATTAAGAAAAAGATAGGCTTGACATTTATGTACTTGCATGAAATGGTAATTAAGGATTAAAAGGCTATAGAATAATATGTTTAATATCACATTTATATAATAAATGTACTTGCATATGGGCTACAAATAAAAGGGCATCCATCAGTCTCCTATAAATTGTGGAGTATGTATCTCTTTGTTCACTCTAGTACATATCTCTAGTGTTGGCAACCAACCTACTCCCCAGCTGGCTCCCATATTTTGTAAAGATGAGACTGAATTTGACATCCAGAAAAAAGCAGGTGGACCCAGGGTGAGGGGGCAGAATAAGAGAAAACTAATGGCTCAGTCGTTAAGTGTCTGCCTTCGGCTCAGGTCATGATCTCAGGGTCCTGGGATCGAGCCCCACATCGAGCTCCCTGCTCGGTGGAGAGCCTGCTTCTCCCTCTCCCACTCCCCCTGCTTGTGTTCCCTCTCTCGCTGTGCCTCTCTCTGTCAAATAAATAAATAAAATCTTAAAAAAAAAAAAAAAAGAATTAAGAGGCATTATTGGCAATACTGGATTTCTAGGGTAGAGAGGAAAAATAATTTTTCCTCTACCCTTCTGGGTTCTTGGCTGAGAACGCCCCTTCTTCCCTCCCCCACTAATAAAAAGATCAACAGGAGAGGAACAAACAGAAGTTTAATAACATGTATACCTCCTGTATACATGGGAAACACCCAGGAAAATGAAGTAACTCTCCAGAATGGTCCAAGCCATCCTTAAATATCATCTCCAACTAAGGACAAAAGAAAAATATTGGGAGTTGGGGGGAAGGTCAGTAATGGGAGGTTACCAGAAAAGCAGAGTAAACAAGGGTATGCAAACTTAAGTCTGCATTCTTCATTAATAAGAGTTTCTAGAGATGCCATCACTCTCCTTTTCTGGTACAGAGAAGGATGCTCCCTTACAAGAGAGTCCCCTTGTAAATGTAAATGTCTCTCTCTCTTTTTTTTTTTTAACCCCCAAGAGAATTTCTTTTTTACTTTTTTATTGTTATGTTAATCACCATACATTACATCATTAGTTTTTCATGTAATGTTCCATGATTCATTGTGCATAACACCCAGTGCCCCATGCAGAACGTGCCCTCTTTAATACCCATCACCAGGCTAACCCATCCTCCCACGCCCCTCCCCTCTAGAACCCTCAGTTTGTTTTTCAGAGTCCATAGTCTCTCATGGTTCGTCTCACCCTCCGATTTCCTCCCCCTTCATTCTTCCCTTCCTACTCTCTTCTTTTTTTTTTTTTTCTTAACATATATTGCATTATTTGTTTCAGAGGTACAGATCTGTGATTCAACACTCTTGCACAATTCACAGCGCTCACCATAGCACATACCCTCCCCAATGTCTATCACCCAGCCACCCCATCCCTCCCACCCCACCCCCCACTCCAGCAACCCTCAGTTTGTTTCCTACAATTAAGAATTCCTCATAACAGTGAGGTCATATGTTACATGTCTTTCTCTGATTGACTTATTTCACTCAGCATAACACCCTCCAGTTCCATCCATGTTGTTGCAAATGGCAAGATCTCATTCCTTTTGATGGCTGCAAAATATTCCATTGTGTATATATACCACATCTTCTTTATCCATTCATCTGTCGATGGACATCTTGACACTTTCCATAGTTTTTCTATTGTGGACATTGCTGCTATAAACATCGGGGTGCACGTACACCTTCGAATCACTACATTTGCATCTTTGGGGTAAATACTCAGTAGTGCAATTGCTGGATCATAGGGTAGCTCTATTTTCAACTTTTTGAGGAACCTCAATATTGTTTTCCAGAGTGGTTGCACCAGCTTGCATTCCCACCAACAGTGTAGGAGGGTTCCCCTTTCTGAGCATCCCCGTCAACATCTATCATTTCCTGACTTGTTAATTTTAGCCATTCTGACTGGTGTGAGGTGGTATCTCATTGAGGTTTTGATTTGGATTTCCCTGATGCCGAGTGATATTGAGCACTTTTTCATGTGTCTGTTGGCCATTTGGATGTCTTCTTTGGAAAAATGTCTGTTCATGTCTTCTGCCCATTTCTTGATTGGATTATTAGTTCTTTGGGTGTTGAGTTTGATAAGTTCTTTATAGATTTTGGATACTAGCCCTTTATCTGATATGTCATTTGCAAATATCTTCTCCCATTCTGTCAGTTGCCTTTTGGCTTTGTTGACTGTTTCTTTTGCTGTGCAAAAGCTTTTTATCTTGATAAAGTCCCAATAGTTCATTTTTGCCCTTGCTTCCCTTGCCTTTCATGATGTTTCTAGGAAGAACTTGCTGTGGCCGAGGTCGAAGAGGTTGCTGCCTGTGTTCTCCTTTAGGATTTTGATGGACTCCTGTCTCACATTGAGGTTTTTCAACCATTTGGAGTCTATTTTTGTGTGTGGTGTAAGGAAATGGTCCAGTTTCATTCTTCTGCATGTGGCTGCCCAATTTTCCCAACACCATTTGTTGAAGAGACTTTTTTCCATTGGACATTCTTTCCTGCTTTGTCAAAGATTAGTTGACCATAGAGTTGAGGGTCCATTTCTGGGCTCTCTATTCTGTTCCATTGATCTATGTGTTTGTTTTTGTGCCAGTACCGTACTGTCTTGATGATGACAGCTTTGTAATAGAGCTGGAATTCCGGAATTGTGATGCCACCAGCTTTGCTTTTCTTTTTCAACATTCCTCTGGCTATTTGGGGTCTTTTCTGGTTCCATACAAATTTTAGGATTATTTGTTCCATTTCTTTGAAAAAAAAGTTGATGATATTTTGATGGGGATTGCATTGAATGTGTAGATTGCTCTAGGTAGCATTGACATCTTCACAATATTTGTTCTTCCAATCCATAAGCATGGAACATTTTTCCATTTCTTTGTGTCTTCCTCAATTTCTTTCATGAGTATTTTATAGTTTTCTGAGTACAGATCCTTTGTCTCTTTGGTTAGATTTATTCCTAGGTAGCTTATGGTTTTGGGTGCAGTTGTAAATGGGATCAATTCCTTAATTTCTCTTTCTTCTGTCTTGTTGTTGACGTATAGGAATGCCACTGATTTCTGTGCATTGATTTTATATCCTGCCACTTTACTGAATTCCTGTATGAGTTCTAGCAGTTTTGGGGTGGAGTCTTTTGGGTTTTCACATAAAGTATCATATCATCTGCAAAGAGTGAGAGTTTGACTTCTTTTTTGCTGATTTGGATGCCTTTTATTTCTTTTTGTTGTCTGATTGCTGTGGCTAGGACTTCTAATACTATGTTGAATAGCAGTGGTGATAGTGGACATTCCTGCCACGTTCCTGACCTTAGGGGGAAAGCTCTCAGTTTTTCCCCATTGAGGATGATATTCGCTGTGGGTTTTTCAAAGATGGCTTTTATGATATTGAGTTACGTACCTTCTATCCCTATACTCTGAAGAGTTTTGATCAAGAAAGGACACTCTACTTTGTCAAAAGCTTTTTCTGCATCTATTGAGAGGATCATATGGTTCTTGTTCTTTCTTTTATTAATGTGTTGTATCACATTGATTGATTTGCAGATGTTGAACCAACCTTGCAGCCCAGGGATAAATCCCACTTGGTGGTGGTGAATAATCCTTTTAATGTACTGTTGGGTCCTACTGGCTAATATTTTGGTGAGAATTTTTGCATCCATGTTCATCAAGGATATTGGTCTGTAATTCTCCTTTTTGATGGGGTCTTTGTCTGGTTTTGGGATCAAGGTAATGGTGGCCTCAAAAAGGAGTTTGGAAGTTTTCCTTCCATTTCTATTTTTTGGAACAATTTCAGAAGAATAGGTATTAATTCTTCTTGAAATGTTTGATAGAATTCCCCTGGGAAGCCACCTGGCCCTGGGCTTTTGTTTTTTGGGAGCTTTTTGATGACTGCTTCAATTCCTTAGTAGCTATAGGTCTGTGCAGGTTTTCTATTTCTTCCTGCTTCAGTTTTGGTAGTTGATACATCTCTAGGAATGCATCCATTTCTTCCAGGTTATCTAATTTGCTGGCATAGAATTGCTCATAATATGTTCTTATAATTGTTTGTATTTCTTTGGTGTTGGTTGTGATCTCTCCTCTTTCATTCATGATTTTGTTGATTTGGGTCATTTCTCTTTTCTTTTTGATAAGTCTGGCCAGGGGTTTATCAATCTTGTTAATTCTTTCAAAGAACCAGCTCCTAGTTTCGTTGATCTGTTCTACTGTTCTTTGGTTTCTATTTCATTGATTTCTGCTCTGATCTTTATTATTTCTCTTCTCCTGCTGGGTTTAGGCTTTATTTGCTGTTCTTTCTCCAGCTCCTTTAGGTGTAGGTTTAGGCTGTGTACTTGAGACCTTTCTTGTTTCTTGAGAAAGGCTTGTATTGCTATATACTTTCCTCTTAGGACTGCCTTTGCTGCATCCCAAAGATTTTGAACAGTTGTGTATTCATTTTCATTGGTTTCCATGAATTTTTTTAACTCTTCTTTAATTTCTTGGTTGACCCATTCATTCTTTAGTAGGATGCTCTTTAGCCTCCATGTATTTGAGTTCTTACTGACTTTCCTCTTGTAATTGATTTCTAGTTCCAAAGCACTGTGGTCTGAAAATAGGCAGGGAATGATCCCAATCTTTTGGTAGCGGTTGAGACGTGATTTGTGACCTAGGATGTGATCTATTCTGGAGAATGTTCCATGGGCACTAGAGAAGAATGTGTATTCCGTTGCTTTGGGATGGAATGTGCTGAATATGTCTGTGAAGTCCATTTGGTCCAGTGTGTCATTTAAAGTCTTTATTTCCTTGTTGATCTTTTGCTTATGATCTGTCCATTTCAGTGAGGGGGTGTTAAAGTCCCCCACTATTATTGTATTGTTGCCAATGTGTTTGCTTTTGTTATTAATTGCCTTATATAATTGGCTGCTCTCATGTTAGGGGCATAGATATTTACAATTGTTAGATCTTTCTTGTTGGATAGACCCTTTAAGTAGGATATAGTGTCCTTCCTCATCTCTTATTACAGTCTTTGGTTTAAAATCTAATTTGTCTGATATAAGGATTGCCACCCCAGCTTTCTTTTGGTGTCCATTAGCATGGTAAATGGTTTTCTACCCCCTCACTTTCAATCTGGGGGTGGCTTGGGGTCTAAAATGAGTCTCTTGCAGACAGCATATCGATGAGTCTTGTTTTTTAATCCAATCTGATAGCCTGTGTCTTTTGATTGGGGCATTTAGCCCATTTACATTCAGGGTAACTATTGAAAGATATGAATTTAGTGCCATTGTATTGCCTGTAAGGTGACTGTTACATTGTTATATTATCTGTGTTCCTTTCTGGTCTATGTTGCTTTTAGGCTCTCTCTTTGCTTAGGGGACCCCCCTCAATATTTCTTGTAGGGCTGGTTTAGTGTTTGCAAATTCCTTTAGTTTTTGTTTGTCCTGGAAGCTTTTTATCTCTCCTTCTATTTTCAATGACAGCCTAGCTGGTTATAGTATTCTTGGCTGCATATTTTTCTCTTTTAGTGCTCTGAATATATCATGCCAGTCCTTTCTGGCCTGCCAAGTCTCTGTGGATAGGTCTGTTGCCAATCTAATGTTTCTGCCATTGTAGGTTGCAGATCTCTTCTCCTGATCTGCTTTCAGGATTTTCTCTTTGTCTCTGAGACTCGTAAGTTTTACTATTAGATGTCAGGGTGTTGACCTATTTTTATTGATTTTGAGAGGGGTTCTCTGTGCCTCCTGGATTTTGATGCCTGTTTCCTTCCCCAAATTAGGGAATTTCTCTGCTATAATTTGCTCCAATATACCTTCTGCCCCTCTCTCTCTTTCTTCTTCTTTTGGGATCCCAATTATTCTAATGTTGTTTTGTCTTATGGTATTGCTTATCTCTCGAATTCTGTCCTCGTGATCCAGTAGTTGTTTATGTCTCTTTTTCTCAGCTTCTTTATTTTCCATCATTTGGTCTTCTATATCACTGATTCTCTCTTCTGCCTCATTTATCCTAGCAGTTAGCGCCCCCAGTTTTTATTGCACCTCATTAGTAGCCTTTTTTACTTTGACTTGGTTAGATTTTTGTTCTTTTATTTCTCCAGAAGGGGTTTCTCTAATAACTTCCATGCTTTTTTCAAGCCCAGCTAGTATCTTTAAAGTCATGATTCTGAACTCTAGATCCGACATCGTACTAATGTCCATATTGAGTAGGTCCCTGGCAGTCGATACCACCCCTTGTTCTTTTTATTGAGGTGATTTTTTCCATCTTGTCATTTTGTCCAGAGGAGAATAGATAAATGAGAGAACAAAATGCTAACAGGGTAACAACGTCCCCAGAAAATATACTCTAAACAAATCAGAAAAGATCTGAAGCCAGGGGAAAAGAAAGGGAAAGAAAGAAAAAAGAAAAAGATAAAGATAAAAACAAACAAAAACAGAACAAAACAAAACAAAAAAAACAGAATATGATCAAATATGATCAGGCTGGTGCATAGATCAGTGCCACACACTACATTTGGGGTGAATTTTGGTCTGTTACAAAAAGTGCCTCCCAAAATTTTAAAGAAAGAAAAATTTATATATGTACAAAAATAAGGGTTGATGTGATGAAGGGATGGAATATGACTGTAAAGATGAAAATTATAAAAAATTTTATAAAAGGCAATTGCTAAGAAGTTGTTTGAAAAAAGAAAGAAGAGGACTTAAAAAAAAAAAGGGGAGAGAATGTGATCAGGCTGGAGAGTAGAACAAAGCCATACACTAGAGATTTAGGGTATATTTTGATCTGTTAGAAGAAACTGTATCTCAAAATTTTAAAGAGAGAACAACTTATATATATATGCCAAAAATAAGGGTAACTAATATGAAGGGATAGAATATGACTCTAAAAATGAAAAATAAAAATGTTTTTTAAAAAAGGGATTGATAAGATGTTGGATGAAAAAGGGAAAAAGAAAAATCAAAAAAAAAAAAAAGAAAAAGAAAAAGAAAAGACAGTTAAAAAAAAATTAACTTTGAAAGACTAAAGAATCATGGTAAAAAAAGCCATGGATTCTATGTGCTTTATTCCCCTAGCGTTGAAGTTCTGCCATTCTCATTGATTGGTAAACTTGATCTTGGCTAGCTATTCTTGCTGATCTCTGGGGGAGGGGCCTGTTGCCATGGTTCCCAAATGTCTTTGCCGGAGGCGGAATTGCCCCGCCCTTGCCCGGTGGGGGCTAAGTAACCTGCATGGGTTTGCTCTTGGGAGCTTTTGTTCCCTGCAAGCTTTCCATACAGCTTTGGAGGACGAGAGTGAAATGGCAGCCTCCCAATCTCCACCTGGAGGAGCTGAGAACTGGGGGACCCACTCTTCAGTGCGCCCCCAGAGAAAAGCAGTCAATCACTCCCATCTCCCCGGTCTCCGGCCGCACTCCGCACTCACCCGGCCAATGATGGAGCATTTCTATCTCTGGCACACGACCCCGTGTGGAGTCTCCAAACCCAGCAGATCCCTGCGGTTTGTTCCCGCACCACTCTTCCCAGGGAAGGAAAGGGAGTCTCCCCGGATCTGCCACTTGTTGGGTCCCTGCTGGAGGAGCAGTGGCCCGACTGTGCACGTATCACAGTTTATGGCAACCCCGAGCTGAGAGCCCGCGCCTCAGCTCCATCTCTGTGGCCGGGTTCCCCGCTCCGATACCTGGGAGCTCTGCCGCACTCAGGCACCCCTGGTCTTCCTGTGACCCTGAGGGTCCTGAGACCACACTCTCCCAGCGAGGATTCCAGCCCTCACTTAGCCACCGGAGTGATGTCCCTCAGTGGAGCTGACTTCTAAAGTTTCCGATTTTGTGCTCCGCGGCTCTATCACTTGCCAGAAGCGGCTGACGGAGGCCCCCTCCCCCGCTGTCTATCCTCCCGAATATTGCCTCGGATTCATTTCTCTGCACGTCCTCTCTTCCAGAAAGTGGTCGCTTTTCTGTTCAGAGAGTTGTTGCTATTCTTTTTGTCGATCTCCTGTTGAGTTTGTAGGTGTTCAGAATGGTTTGATCCCTATCCAGCTGAATTCCTGAGAGGAGACAAAATCCAGGTCTGCTACTCTTCTGCCATCTTGCTCTGCCCATCCTCTGTATTTGTTTTTATTGTTTGTGAGCATGTATTTGTTTTCAGCTGTTTGCTTTTTTTTTATTCTGTGCTATCATTTCATATACAGGTTTCCCCCATTACCTCAAAATAGAGGGTTCTTATGAAAACTTTTTTTTTAAGTTGAAATGGTATGAAGTAAAGAAGCAATTACCATTAATTTATATGGAAACATTTTTGAGAGTTCCTAAACCCCCAAACTAACCTCTCTTAGGCTTTTTGGTATATTAAGACACATCTTGCAAATGGATTCACAAAATAACCAAGATAAAGCACAAATGCTCACAGACTCAGTTCAAAGCTATGGCAGCTTGATGCTGAGATGCTGAGCACAGTTCCTGTGGAAGGAGCCTGGCGGGGCCCCTCTTGCTGCTCAGGGTGCTGCTGCCTCTATAATGGCTCATCGCAAAACAAATGCTGAACACTGTATTTGCTTTTTATTATTATTTTTTTTTGTAAAAGTAAAAATCCCTCTTTGGATTTATTTCAGTTGGGAAACACAGGTACTGATGTAGGTCTTTCATAAAAGCTAAGTGGCATAACATGAACTTTAGAAAAGCAGGGGATACCTTTATGTGAATTTGAAACATTTTTATTGCAAATGTACTAACAAAGCCACTCAAAATATAATTCTTGTCTAACTTTCATTTTCACTTTACTTATTACAATTAGTTGACCAAAAAAAGGAAAAATGGGCCTAGAAAGGAACAAAGTGATGCTTATGCATGGTTTATGATGTTTATTTCTTGCATTATTAATTTCTTGATTAGTGATGGCAAATCATAGGTAAGACCAGTGGTTTCAACATTATTTCAATCATGATCCCTACTGGCCAAGAATATTTTTTTTAGATTTTATTTATTAGTGATTTGTAATGAGAAAATAAGAGATGTTCAAAAATGTTATAAAATTTCTCATAATATTGAATATACTTTCTCAGAGTACATATACATATACACAGACATATATACATGTACAGTACACATGAATATGTACCCGTGCATACACACATCCTTTTGCCTCCCATATCACAAGTCATTTTCCTCCTGGGGCAAACATTGATTGGAAGTTATACCAGATAGGTTATGGGTTTACCAGCACTACCTGGAGACCATTAGATCTTATTTAAATGCATCAGAACTTCAAATCCTAGTAAGTAACTCAAGTAGTCCTTATTAATCAGATTCCCAGAATACTTTTGGGAACTTGGAACTCCATTATTTCTACTTCATAAGATAAGTATTTTGGAGGAAATATCTAAATTGTGAAATATTGACTTGTTTATTAAAACAAAATGAAAGAAGCAGCAGTAGTTAGAAAAAGAATATTGCTCCAAACATTCTAAAATCAATATGCAACACAGCCTCAGTGGACAACAGAAAATAGCTGTGTTCCAGTATTCTGGGGCATTTTTCTCCACCACTTTGCGTATAAATTGCCCTGTTATCATGAAAAAGAAAACCAAAACAGCAATGTCTAGAAGAGAAAGAAAGACACATCATACTGCCCAGTGAATTATTAACAAAGAAGATAAATCAAAATGTTTTGTAGGCCCTATTACAACATTTATGAATTGCTCTCAGTCCTGAAGAGGAATAATAACCCAGTTCTTGGATTTTGAAAGTTATATTTAAGTATATTTCTCAAGATTTCCAGACATTTGGTTTTGCCTTTCAGGTGGTACATAACAATCATTGCCAAAATTCCACTTGCTTTGGTTATTTCCTTTGAACAATTTACCATATTATGTACTTATGCTCTAAACACCTGTGTTTTTAATTTGCTTAAAAACATTTCTATTAAATGTTCTTTCCTAAAATTTTGTTAGAAAAAAGTACCTTTTGATATTTACTAATTTTGTATTTTAAGTGAAGGTGGCCTCTCATATGGCTCCCAGATTCTTTTATATATTAACTGATATTTCTAAGTATTTATTCAGTTTCCAATCTTTGCTACAAGTTATGTTATGCACTGCCAAGATGAACAAAGAGAAGTAAAGCTGGGAGGAAGCTTTTCATATCAGATTGAATTTATGATTTGTTGGAGAAAATTAATATGTAAAACAATAATTTTACAATAGTCAATAAGGGCTATAATACTGTGACCATATGATTTGAGAGAACACATAGGAAATCATATATGTTTGCCTGCACAACTTGGGGAAACCGATGAAAGCACTTGGTATATGAGCAGAAGCTTTCTTTCTTTTTTTTTTTTTTAAGATTTGTTTGTTTATTTGAGAAAGAATGAGGGAGGGAGAGAGAGAGCAGGGGAAGTTCAGAGGGAGAGGGAGAGAATGCCAAGCAGTCTCCCCACTGAGTGTGAAGCCCTATGCAGGGCTCCATCCCACAACCCCGAGATCATGACCTGAGCAAAAACCAAGAGTCAGATGCCTAACTGACTGAGCCACCCAGGAGCCCCATGAGCAGGAGTTTTCTAAGAGCCATTATGCCACTGTAACTCCCACCACAGGGACTATGCTCTTGCTTTTTCATCTGCCTGGAAAAATATTCCCTTCTATTCTACCTGCATCCTTCCTTTATCTATAAGGTACTCCTCATCCTTTATACACTAGCAGGCACTACCTTTACCCTCTCAGAGAGACCTCTATAGCCCTGCAATTTGAATTAGTTTTCTATTCAAAGAAAATTTTTCTTAGCAATACTTTTCTTTATCTGCTCTTCTAAGTTTGAAATTATATAGACCTTTGTGTGATTATTTCATTACTGTCTGCTTCATCTGCACTGTAAGCTCTGTGAGAGCTGAGGCTCACTTTAATAGCTCTAGCATCTGGCAAAAACCTGGCATATAGTAAGTGTTCAATAAACATTAGTCAGATGACTGACTGAATGCAGTTTGCTAAGGTTCCCTCCTCATTCATCAAATGGATTACTACTTACCCTATCTTTGATAAATTATGAAATGGCAGATGTTTAAAACTATGACATGCTTATCAACATGTACACTGTTATAGTTACTATCTCATGTTAACTCAATATTCAGTACAATTTTGCACATCTTTTAAAATTCAGAACCTATGTATTTGATGTTCATGTCTCTTAGTATTGGTAAATTAAGATCACTTGCCCTCTCACTTGTGGTTTATATTCTTAGGATTTCTTTATAATATTTTTTTTATTTAAAGATTTTATTTATTTGACAGAGAGAGACACAGTCAGAGAGGGAACACAAGCTGGAGGAGTGGGAGAGGGAGAAGCAGGCTTCCTGCAGAGCAGGGAGCCCGATGTGGGGCTGGATCCCAGGACCCTGGGACCATGACCTGAGCCGAAGGCAGACGCTTCATGACTGAGCCACCCAGGTGTCCCTCTTTATAATATTTTTAATAATCCTCCTTCTTTATTATCATCAGAGTGAACAGAGGCACATTACAGCTCAGGATTTCCTATAAGTATAAAAATCCACAGTACAGGGCGCCTGGGTGGCTCAGTTGGTTAAGCGACTGCCTTCGGCTCAGGTCATGATCCTGGAGTCCCGGGATCGAGTCCCACATCGGGCTCCCTGCTCAGCAGGGGGTCTGCTTCTCCCTCTGCCCTCTTCCCTCTCGTGCTCTCTGTCTCTCATTCTCTCTCTCTCAAATAAATAAATAAATAAAATCTTTAAAAAAAAAAAAAAAAAAAATCCACAGTACAATCAGTACTATTTTTCTATTTTTCTCCCAAATATCAAAAAATATCATCTAACTTGTTCTCACACAGTTATTGGAAATAAGTTATTACTATCTTTTATCATTCTCGGTCATTTTTCAAATTTGTTTTAATATCCCTACATTTCTTCTATAAATTATGATTGAGTGTTTAGCACATGCAAAACAATGTTCAATGCATTTGTAGGTTATATTGTACTTTGTATCATCACAGGTTAAAACATCTTAAAACTCCTTAGGTAGGGATTTCTATCCTTTTTACATAACACAGATAGAGAATCCTTTTCCCTGTGAACATACAATTAACCTAGTTTATGCCATTGCTAACACTTTATCTCTGTTCCAATATTACCACCAATTCAGAACCCAGATGTATTTACCTACCTTTTCTCTCCCTTAAATTTTTTTTCCTTCTTTCTCACAATAAGAAAACCAGCTCTCGGTTCACATTTCTAACTATCCTCATTTACATTTCAGAACTAGAATGTTCTGCCTTCGCACATTTAGGGATTTTTCAGCAGTCTGACAGTTTTTAATTTGATCTTGTTTTGCAGGTCATGAATTCAATTTCTAAATGCTTTACCACTTTTCATTTTCTCAAATAGAATAATGTTCCATCCATCAATTGTTATCTCCTTATCTTCAGGTTTTTTTTTTTTTCATTTCCCCTAAACCAAGGTCAATGTTTGTAAAATCTGCTTTTTACTAATTAAATCTGACATCATTTGATAATATCAATGGTACTTAAATAGCATATAAATTCATCTTCATGTGAATCCACCCTGGTGAATAGGAAGGTATTAGAGATTACATTTACAATAATAAACAAGTCATGTACATTATTTTCAAAATTTAAAAAAAAAATAAACTCTATAACTGGTCTGTGAACTGGTCAAATATGTTCTCCCTGGCACTCACCAGAGAGAAAAGGTCTGATCACCTTTTAAAATGGTGTGTGCAAATTTTATTAATTATGTGTCTCCTTAGACTAAAATGTGCTGAATACTGCTTCTCTGAAACAATTTCTGCTTTGTTACTCAGAAACCTGAATTTTAAACGGGAATAAAAAAGTAGCTTAAAAGCATGTCGATTACACTAGCATAAGTTTTATTGGAGGACTTCACCTCACTTTATAGAAAATAATCAATGATGAAAATAAGTATAATGAGTAAACATTATCATATAGTAAGAGAAACCTAGATGTCCTCCCCAAGGCATCCAGGGAGGCTCATCAGGGATTAAGGCCCATTTTCTGCTGGGCTTTTATGTGCTGAGAAAACAAAAATGCAGACCACAAAGAGATGTCCTTGACTGCATAAAAGTTCCATCAAACATGAATTTGAAGATACCAAAGAACAATTATGATATTAATAATAAAGGAACATGTCTCTGTGTTTTTTATTTATGTGGGAGAATCTGGTACTAGTTAGCAGAACTGATAACCAAAACTAGTAGGTATTAAATAGTGCATAATATGCATTGCCTTGTGCCTTCTCCTTTCTTTCAGACAAATCCCAGTTTTACATTCAAAGAGCCATGTAATCAGACTACAGTAGTATTGCTCTTTGAAAGCTCATAATTTACTTAGAATTCAAGCCACAATCATGCTCTATGCCTCAGTATATTCAGTGATGAGCCCAATAGCTTCCCATTCTCAGAAGCAAAGCTTAGATGGAGGGCTGGTCGTTTGGCTTCAAAACAGAATTGTGGCTGTGACTCAAGACCCACTCTCCTTGGTTGTGGAGCTCATAGATTTTTTTGCCTGTATAAAACTCAGGAGCTATCTTGTAGTCTCTGTATGTAGATATAGATGAGAATGCCTAGCCAGATTGAATGCAAGGGAGCAAGAATTCAATAATACCTCTTCTCCTTAGCATGATGCTCTTCTTTCCAATGCCTAGGTGTGACAGCAAAGAAAGGGAGATTTAAACTTAAGTTGAGAACAAAAGTTAGAGTTTGGTGACCATCCAGTAGGGTATGGTTGAGAAAAGCATTGATTTAAAAGTCAAAAGACCTAGTTTTCTCCTCTGGCTCTGATACTTACTGGCTTTTAGGCCTTAAACAAGATACTAAACATTTCAAAATTCTCGTTCGTCATCTCAAGTGAAAGGTCATGAATTTTCTCCTGTTGTTCACATGGAGATTTCTCTTTTTTTAAAAAAGATTTATTTATTTATTTTAGAGAGAGCGAGAGTTCAGCAGGGAGGGACAGAGGGAAAGGGAGAGAGAAAGTCCAAGTGGGCTTCCCGCTCAGCACAGAGTCCAACACTGGGCTCCATCTCAGGACTCTGAGATCACGACCTGAGCCAAAACCAAGAGTCCATTGCCCAACTGACTGTGCCAGCCAGGTCCCTCCACATATGGATTTCTATAAGAATCAAATGAAAACCCACATCTGAAGCATCTTCTTCTTTAGAATTGTGAGTGTTAATTGAAATGGAACCATTGTGGCAAAACATTATGAAGAGGGGCCGGGAAAAACTGGATTGCAGTCTGGCTGGGGTCCCTGAGGCATGGAATCTATTCCCACCTCTGACTACTTTTCTAACTGTAATTTTTAGAAAGCCTCAGATGCCTCGTGTATAAAGTGAAGCTTTAATAATATCTATTTCTGAAGAATGTTGGGCAGGTTAAATGAAAGAATTGATGGAAGCCATTTAGCAAATGGTGGGGTCCATAGGGCACAAGAAACACTTGATGCCGCCATCGTTACTGTTGTCGTTACACTTATTAAAGGGCTTTACCTTGCTCACTCCCAGGCACATTTCTCGCATTTGTTGTATCCCTAGCACCGACCATTGCAATTTTATGATCAGCAGAAGCAAGCATAAGAGGCTGGGACATCTAGTGCTCAGGAGATGCTAGGCTTTGACAGAATGTGTCTCTCAAACCTTTCAAAGGAGAAGAGAGTAAAAGTTAAAAAGCATTACTATTAATGGGGTTCTGCAAACTACAGCCTATGGGCCAAATCCTACCCACCACTGGCCACCTGTTCTGTAAATACATTTTTTTATTGGAGGACAGCACATCTATTCACTTCCATCCTGTCTCTGGCTACCTTTATGCTACAATTAGAGAGTTGAGTTGTGTGGTTGCAGTAGAGACCCTGTGGCCCATAAAAATGAAAGTATTTGCAACCTGAACTGTCACAGAAAAAGTTTGCTGACCCCAGTATAGTTCAGAGGGCTATCAGAGGGAACACAGCACAAGAAGTCAGGGAACCACTATTAACTACAATACCAAACACTGAAGTAATTCATCAGAAAACCAAAATTCATACAAGCAACATTAAGATTCTGAAATTGATTTTTAAGTAAAAAGTCTCACAAAATCCTGCTATGAGAAGACTGACCCCAATGCAAGCCTGGCTTAGGATATACAGCTGGACAAAGGGGCCTTAGACAGCTGAAGGGAAGTGAGGCATAAACATAAGGAAGAACACTGTGGGCTAGTGGTTATATA
Source organism: Mirounga angustirostris (assembly GCF_029215605.1). Lineage (NCBI taxonomy): Eukaryota > Metazoa > Chordata > Mammalia > Carnivora > Phocidae > Mirounga > Mirounga angustirostris. The sequence goes on along the minus strand of NW_026991715.1, from coordinate 98,794,407 downwards.
CCAGCCATAAACATCCATGATGCCTCTATGAAAAAAAAAAATGAGTCCAAAACTCAATGTGTAAATGTCTAACAATGGGTTCATAAAATATAAAGGAGAATTCTATAGCCTGAGAGCTAAAGACAGTTTTATAATGCTTAATTGCACCTTACCCTTTAGAGAGAGTCTGTGGTGATACATATTCAATGTTTCATAAGTGAGCTTTTATTTTTATTTTGTTCTTTCCTGTCACAAATGTGCATAGTTGACCACCTAACTATACCCTTAGCATAAACTAATGATTGCTATGTTTCTCTTAATTGTACCAGATTTATGAGGCCTATCATGTTATCACTTTTAGGGACCAAATAGAATAAAGTATTCAAATGATTACATGGATATTTTTTGCACAAACACAAATGGTGATAATGTGGAAAGTGAACCAATGGTTTGTATATGGGAGCCTCTATGAGATTGCTTACAATGTTAATTGTCGATTGATATGTAAAGAACAAATCCACTGAACATAAGTATCAAGGATTGTTAATGTGTCCTAAATGAAAGAAAGGGATTATTTTTAAGAGTCGAAATAGGTTTTTAAAGTTGGGGGGCATCTGTGAAATAATTCCATTTGCCTGTTTTGGGGTATTTAAAAGAATCTCAAATGCAAATTAGTAAGATATAATGGACAATCACTCTTAAAAATATAATTGTTATACTCAAGTATATGCCAAGAAAGGTCTTACTAGTTGTGATCACAGAGACATGACTAGATATTGGGGGAAGGAGTCTTGGAAATCATCTGACCTAATTTCCATGGTCCTTTAGAAACTTTCCAACTTGAGACTTTTTTTCCTTCTAGAAGAGTTAGCCTCTAAAAACATTAAGCTTAAATTTCTGTCTTTGCCTTTCTGAAGATGATTTATTTAACTATCTATTTCAATTATCACATTTGTGTTCTTAGAGCCACATTTAATTGTTCCCATCTCCAATAACATATTTTAGAAATATGTTATTTGTGAAGCTTTCTATTACTGTGACATTGGTCAGGATTGGAGGGACACCCATATCTCCCTTTAAATCTATTTTACTTAAATTCATCAGCAAAACCCCATTTATGACATTTTTATCAAGCATTGTCAGAATATATGGACTGAATTTTACAATCTACTTACTAGATTGATGGTTTATATTAGTAATTGACAGAAATGCTGGTTTCTAGATTCCCCTGTAAGCTTTGCAGATCAGAAACGGTAAAATCATTTTATAAAAGCCTTATCCATCCATTATCACTAGACAATATGCAAAGGGAAGACGGAAGAGGAATGCCAAGAATCAGACCTGCAGGAACAATTGTGGGATGACTCTCTTCCCACCTCCAGAATCAAAGGGCACCTTGGGATCATCTCTGAACAGCAGTCTGGGCTGGTATCCAATACTGTCAATTCCCGGTTAGATACAGCTGCAGAATCTCCTAAAAACTCTGATGCCAATATATAGTTTTAAGAAAACAAAACAAATACAATTATATCCATTAAAGGCCATGCTTATTTTCTGAACCAATTCCATGAGAAATTCTAGCTGTGAAGGCCTCAGGCAGGTTCACTGTAATAAGACACATGAGTGGACTGGGCCCCACGTGATATGCAGAAACAAGTCTGACTGTTAAAATGTTCATTACACCCACGGTCACTATGAGTCATCATCTAGCCTGAGACTGCACAGAGGAGGAAGAGAGAGGGCTAATTATAAATGGAGTTTAATTAAATCTCTAGAGCCAAACTGAGTAAGAAATGGAAAAAAGATTCTTTCACAGAGGTTAACTTAAATTTGACCTCCATCCTAGACCCATAGTTGCAGGCATGATTGCCCCATTTTATCAGATAGAAAAAAACCTCAAAGCAGAGAGGCCAAGGGGTTGGTCCCACATTAAACAGCCAGAAAGAGGCAATGTTAGAAACTGAGCCCTGATTTGTCTGTCTCTACCAACAACCTCTCTATTAGACCATCCCTGTGCTGTGAAGGAGGATGACGTAGGAAAGCAAAATGAGGAGCCCCGCTACCTGGGTTTGAATCCCACATTTTCCCATGTATGTTAGTGACTCTAAGCAAGTTACTTAGCCTCTCTGTGCTGCAACTTCCTTATCTGTACAATGGGGAAAATAATAAGTAATAGTGTTAGAATTAAATTAGTGTGTATAAATAACCTGGTACAAACTACTCAAGTGTGTACTGTTATCATATACCTTATTTACTCCCCAATTCTATCCCTTTTTCTCAGAAAGAAAAATATTTAAAAGGAAAATTGTTTGCATAAATTTCCTGAATAATCAAAATGTTCAGACTTTACTTGGTTTGTGGAGATAGAAATACACACACACGTACGCATTTATACATACATGTGTGTTTATATCAATTTATAAAGTCAAGAATTAATTTTAGAAATAGTAACTCCACTTAGACTATGCTGCATTTTCTTTCCCCAAATTAATGCAAAATCTACATTAGAATGGCTTTCAATGTTTGAAGAAATGAAACTATTCAGGAGTTTACATAGGGAAGCAATTTGCTTGGATTGAATAAGGTAATACATAAGTACGTAAAACCCTTTCTCTGTAAATGCTGTTTTTAATTAGGAATGGAGCTCTGAAAGAAATCCTAGTTATTATACCCACGAATTGAACTCAGGCAACTATTTTAATTGGAACAGAAAGAACCAAAATGCAGAAGATTTATCAAGGAGGTTTAAAAAAAAAAACAAAAAAACTAGTTCATAGAAAACAACATTTTGTGGGTTTTTTCTTCACTCCAGCACAGAGATTGGAATAATCCCCTTGTCAGAGGAGATGGATGGCGTACATTCGGGATTCTGCAGGGCATTAAGTAGTTGTTGCCATGTCAAACAACTCTCTCCCGTTATTAATACTGAATAAAATCAACGTTCTTCTCCTCATTTCCTTGGCTGGAGTGTATATACATATACATGCTCATGTATTCTCCTCCATTCTCAATCCTCCTCCTGTCTTTTCATTCTTAGCATTTGTTGTAGTACTTGCTCTATCGGGGTTTTCTCCTCAGCAACTTCTCTCGCTTTTTAGATGTTAGCTGAAGAAAACTTGACCTCTTTTCATTTTTTTCCCCCTTCCTTTGGCCATTTTGTGAGGGAAAGGGCATGTTTCTGTCATTCTCCCACAAGTGGATTTATCTGATAGAAGCAGTCTGTGTTCTTGTGATAGCCGATGGACGTCTGGATGAAAGGGAAAAGGAGCAGTGGCTTTGGGCAGATGATAAGTCTGGAAAGGGCTGTAGTGAGGATGACTTCACCTGCTACTCAGCTGAGCCTCTCCTGCCCCCCACTTGATAAGACTGCAGAGCTGATCTCGTGGGCTGTCCTCTTGATCAGGTTCCTCCAATGCCAGGAGGGAGCCAGGGACAGGGATAATTAGCATGCTCCAGGAATTGTGTAATGGGGTGCCTGGGTGGCTCCGTCAGTTAAGTGTCCAACCCTTGATTTCCACTCAGGGCATGATCTCAGGGCATGAGATCCACCTTCACATGGGTCTCTGCGCTCAGGGGGCAGTCAGCTGGAGATTCTTTCTCTCCCTCTGCCACCCCCCAAAATAAATAAATAAATCTTTAAATAAAAGAATTGTGTAATGGTTTAACAAAGATTAAGATAACAGTTCTATGTCACTTGGTAATATCTGGAGCCAGTAGAACCACACTCTCCTCAATGAGTTCATAAAGAATGAAGTGGGGGCGCCTGGGTGGCTCAGTCAGTTAAGCGTCCGCCTTCGGCTCAAGTCACGATCCGGGAGTCCCGGGATCGAGTCCCGCATCGGGCTCCGTGCTCGGCGGGGAGTCTGCTTCTCCCTCTGACCCTCCCCCTACTCGTACTCTCTCTCTCTCAAATAAATAAAGTCTTTAAAAAAAATGAAGTGAGAGTTTCCTGAAGCACTGGAGATGATTTTGAGGTAAGTGAGGCCTAGAATAGTAACAGCAGGAGCAACTGTGGTAATACTAGAAGTAACAGCATTGGTGGTGTGGTAGTAAGGGTAGGAGTAGTGCTAGTGACTAGTGGCAGTAGCAGGAGTGACTGTTTATTGAGTGTTTACTATATGGAAGGCACTGCTCTAAGTGCCTGGGATGAACTCTCTTGTTGAATCTCTGTAACTACCAGGAGACTATTATCACTCACGTTTAACAGAGAAGGAACTGAGGTAAAGAGAAATAATTTGCTTAATTAAGGTCACATAGGTAATATGTATTTGAGAGGACATTCAAATGTAAGTCTATCTTACTCCAAAAGTGAGGCTCTTTCCCCTGATTCATAGTGTCTTGTATTGTGTTATGTAAATTTGTGCAGAGTTTTGCGAAAATCCTGAGGAATTGAAGTTCTTCATCACTAGGTGTGTCTGATTTTGAGTTCATGTTTTTAACAACCATATAATGAAATTCTTCTTAAAACCCGAACATTTTGTAGTATTTCATGAGAAAAAGATACTGGAGAAGAGTGGGGCAGGGTCTGTGTCTATTTAGAGTACACATTTGTACGGCATGTGCTTCCAGGATTATTTAGAAGGAGGACACTGAGTTTAGATGGCCCTACTGTTGCTAGCCTGTGTAGATTTAGCTTCACAGTTCTTGCCTCGTTATCATTTTACATATTCATCGAGCAAATTTCTGATCTTTATTTAAATAGGCCTCTCTCTTGGGAAAGAACCTGCTGACCAGCTATTTTAATATTGGGCTCCACAGCCATTATATATTCTATTACTCATTATTTAATTGACTTGCTTGCACCAATTAATTTTGGATTTGAGATACCTTGAGATGGTGGTTTTCCCCCCTCCAAGGAATTAATCACACCTGGATATATTGATGATTAAAAACACAGATCTATAGAAGCAACACAGATGTTGGAAAGACTTTTAATAAACATTTGTGGCATTAGAGTTATCACCTTATAGTCTACTAAATGCCCTTACATATATTACATTTATTTGGATGGTCTTTTTATGAATATCAGTGTCATACTAAGCAATTAGTAGCACAAGAGCATGGATTATGTCTTTATTCATCAGTAAGCCCCTCAAAACTGGCATTGAACCTGGCATAGTGTAGGTTTTTGAAAAGCTTCTGTTACATGATTAAAGGCTCTTGTCTGATCCTCACCAAAATTCTTTAATATACATAGAGGAGGTGATGTTATCCCTATTTTATAGATGAGCAAACCAGCCAGAGGAAAGTTGAGTAACTTGAGCATGGTACAGTTTAAGTGGTCAATTACTAAATCCACAATATTTTCATTCTTATTTTTTTTCATTGTAATAAACAGTGGTGAATATTATATGAGTCCCCTAGCCTATGTAGTTCCCAGGGCTCTCCTTCACAAACAAATAAATAAAACAACACTGCAAGTACAAAATCAAGTAAAGAGTTTGGGAAACTTGTGTTAAGTACTTAAGCTTAAAACTTAAGCTTCATTTGGTTTATGTTTTATCTGTCTCTGATATGCTAGCTTTTTTGTTATTGTTCTAATAATCAGTTGTTAAAGGCTCTGACAGACTCCACGAGAAATGTTGTGATTTTTTTCTTGTAGGAGTTTTACAAAGATTTCCTTTTTGGAATATTGGCAGTTCTTTTGTCCTGACTCACCTCCTTAAGTCAGGACACTGGATGCAGAATAATCATAAAACCAAGATTTTCAGGCATTAGATGCAGAATAATCATAAAACCAAGATTTTCGTGGCTGGAGCCTTTCGTGTGACATCTTTAGTGAAGTGTCTGATTTAGACATGTGAGAGTTGGGGGATCATAGGTGAGTGGAATCATGTCAATGAAGGTCCATGGATAGTAGAGCATAAAGCATATAAAGAGAACCAAGAATCAGAGAGAGTAATGTTGCAAGCTGTGGAGCAGAAAAATGCAGGATGAGATGAGAGGGTAGGTTTGGTCTCCAGTCCTTAAAGACTGATTAAAATGCCTGGACTTTAGATAATGGGCCCCAGAAAGTAATAAATTTTTGAGTTAGGTGATGATATAATAAAAATTATATATCAAGAAACAAACCCTAGGGGCGCCTGGGTGGCTTAGTCGTTAAGCGTCTGCCTTCGGCTCAGGTCATGATCCCAGGGTCCTGGGATCAAGCCCCGCATCGGGATCCCTGCTCAGCGGGAAGCCTGCTTCTCCTTCTCCCACTCCCCCTGCTTGTGTTCCCTCTCTCGCTGTGTCTCTCTCTGTCAAATAAATAAAATCTTAAAAAAAAAAGAAACAAACCCTAAAGCATTGTTAAGATGCAATATGTTAGCACTACATTTCAATCATCAAGTAAAGGAAAGAGGATATCTTGGAAAATCAAAAACATTATCTTTATTGCTCCACTAGGAGTAAGCACACTGAAATTATCGGACAGATATCCTGTCCCTTGGCATGACTATTTATGTGATCTTCCTCATACCTCACCTGGCACTCTTTCTCAGCCTCTTTGGCTTTTCCTCTCTGAGTTCCCTAAATCTCTATCCTGTGTCACTGTCTTTTCTCTGGCTACATTTTCATCTAGTCTCATCACTTTCAATATTATCCATGTGATGATGATTCCCCAAATCCATATCTCCAGCCCCCCCTATTATTTAAGCTCTAGACTCATTTAACCAAGAACTCCACCTACATGTCTGACAGGATTTTTTATTCTTTCTTTCTGTCTTTCTCTCTTTCTTTTTAAAGATTTTATTTATTTGTCATGTCTGACAGGATTTTTAAAATCAATATATCTAAATAAGACCTCTGAATTTGTTCCCATGTATCCTCTCAGCCACCAGCCTATATCTCTCCTAGCTTTCCCTGTTAGAGAAAATATTTCTGCATTAACTCAGCTATCCATGTCAGATACTTCATAGTTAAATTGGATTAATTTCTTTCCCTCATACACCACATTCAGTTCATTAGTAATTTGCTATTGGTAAAATATATTTTGATTTTAGAAGAATTATCCTCTAAGGATTCTGGAGATACATTGGCAGCACAAATAGCAGAAGTTTTAAATCTCATGAATCACCACATAAAAACAGACAAAGCACGTTGAGAGAGAAACCCAAAATCCATGGACAATATTTACCATAAAATTAGGTGACAAAGTGTCCCCTGATCTCCAAAATACAGTGAGCAGATTATAATCTTTAGATAGCATTTCCCACTGAATTAAACCTCTTACAGAGCTCATTTTAGGTCTGGGGCAGGAAATACACAAGTTAAGCCTGGGATATTTTGTGATTCCAGATACCAAGGAACCTGTCCAAGACTACTTGGGGGTCATGTTGAAACAACACTGTAGGGCGCCTGGGTGGCTCAGTTGGTTAAGTGACTGCCTTCGGCTCAGGTCATGATCCTGGAGTCCCGGAATCGAGTCCCGCATCGGGCTCCCTGCTCGGCAGGGAGTCTGCTTCTCCCTCTGACCCTCCCCCCTCTCATGTGCTTGCTCTCTCTCATTCTCTCTCTCTCAAATACATAAATAAAATCTTTAAAAAAAAGAAAAAAAAAAAGAAACAACACTGTAGCCAGTCTGAATGATCATTGGCTAAAGATAGGTCTATTTGAATGTCATTGAAATAATAATTGCAATAGATCAAAATCTAACAAATATTGTTTAAATCCATGAGTTGAAAATGGTATTTTTCAATAAATTAGCCCCACTCTTTTCTCCCCCAAAAGGAGTAGAGAATAAAGAGCAGTCTCTCTCTATTCAGACACCTACAGCCATACCACCCTGAACATGTCTGATCTATATATATGTTGCCCTCCTCAGAGTAAATTATTGACCCACCAATAACTTCTCTTTTTCATCTTTATATTTATTTACTTATTTTAAATTTATATACAATATAAATACAAAATTCACTCTTTTGGGTATACAGTTTTGACAAATGCATAGAGTCATGCCAGCACTATCATCATCAAGTTATAGAACATTTTTATCAACCCAAAATATTTGCTTGTTGATGCTCCTCCTTGCCCTTAACCCCTGGCAATCACTTACTTGTTTTCAATTCCTATTGTTTTGACTTTTCTAGAATGTCATGTAGATGGAATCATACAGTATGTAGTCATTTGAGTCTGGATTCCTTCACATAGCATAATTCATTTGAGATTGATCCACATTGTGTGTATGAGGAATCTGCCTCTTATCATTGCTTAGTAGGATTATATCGATACAACATAGTCCGTTTATCTGTTCACCAGTTATAGGACATTTGGGTTATTTTTCAGTTTGAGTTATTATGAAGAAAACCACTGTAAGTATTCATTTCCAAGTGTTAGTGTGAGCAGAAGTTTTCATTTGTCTTTGGTAAATACCTAGCAATAGGATTGCTAGGTTACATTATAAGTATATGCTTAACTTTATGAGAAATTGCCAAACCTGTTTTCCAAAATGGCTAAACCATTATAATATTTTTTAAAAAGGAAAAAACCCTAATGTGTTATGTTTGGAATATGATAGGGAAACAATTTGTTATCTTCAAAACTAGCATATTGGTAAAGCATGTATCCTAGCTTTGCTGTCTGCCTCATACCATGATATGGGAACTAAATAGTAGATAAGAAGAAGTGTCTCTTTATAAAAGTATTTCTGGTAAGAAATGAAATTATACGATTAAAATATCACCATTTTGCAATCTCTAATGAATGAATAGCACTAAGTATAAATAATTATTGGTATCACAAAAAGAGACACAATCATATATAATGTGCCTCCTAATGAAAGAACAAAAAACTACCACTAATCTTGATAAAGGGTCAAATCTGAGTCTCATGAAGCCTCTGGATCTAGCTGCCAATTTTCAGGAAGTACAGAGGACAGAGGATCACAAGTGTTCAACTGCACCATGTTTATGCAAGCCGCAAAATCCAAACAAAGAACATCTTCATTTTAAATAGCTCAGGACTTTTAACAAATATGTAAACAAAAAAAACAAAAAAACAAAAAAAAAAAGGAAAAGGAAGGATGGGGAAAGCTGTAATTTAAAGGAAGCTTATAAGATGTATCAACTTTAAGGAAAAAAAAATGAGCTAAACCCAACTATATTGGCTAGGGATGCACACTGGATGATTAAAACTGTAAAATTGGGAGGAAGAGGTAAGGGTAAAATTGAGAGTAGTGCTAATTTTAAAAGAGGAAAGGATTTTTGATAACACCAATATGAGATTTTGTGGAAAAAATGATCTGAGAACAGATCCTTGTGTGATATCACTCTTTATGAGGTAGGAGAACAAATAATAGCTAAAGAAGAAATATTTAGAAGTGTTGAGGAAGAATCTCACATGTTTATGTTGCAGTTGTTTCAACCAGGCAATATTTTCAAGAAAGGACTATTCAAGCTACAAAAGTCTTCATAAATTTCTAGTAGGATCAGCCTGAAAAAGAAATTTGGGTTTTGGAATTTGAGGAGACTTGGGTGACCTAAGAAGCTATATCCAGAGGGGTAGGGGAGGCAAATTGAGAATAAAGTAACCAAATATCTTTTGTTTATGATGTGTTCCAAGTTTTCCTTCAATAAGCTATTAAAAAAACAAGGTGGGGTATATTAGGTATTGGATCAGATATACTAGGATCTTGGTTATTTGTTTAATAAATGAATGAAAAAGATCAAAGACATTTTGGAAAAACTTGAGGAAAAGGCTGTAGGAATTATAACACTGAATAGAGTGTGAATTGATACCTGGTTAGCAGGATTTTTGTGAGCCATGCAAGACTTCCTCCCAATAGTCAAAAATTAAACTTGTGAAAGTGATCAATATAAATTTGAGGGAAGGCAGAAGCATCAGCTGATGCTCTCATTAAAACAAATAGTTTCTCAAAATTAGTTCAGAATCTACATTGTGCATATATTTCTAGCTCCAGCAATTAGTTGTTTTATTTGCAAATAAAACACTTTCTACAAAGCACATTTCCATCCACATAACAAAGCTCAATAAAGTGTTTTAGTCCCTGCTGGCCACTATTACAGTTCTATTTTTTAATCAGCAGATGTTCGCTTATTTCTAACTAGGTATAAACATGGCATTGAATGATATCACTGTGGTTCATAGATGTGTGCCCTGCTTATCTGAGGTTTAGCACCCTTTTCTTTTCTCTTCTGAGAAGTAAACAGCATGCAAAGTACCAGAGTTCAGAACATTTGGTTTAAGGTGGATACATTAGTTTGCATAATGGATTAAAACTTAGAAAAGTAAAAGTGAAACTCACAACCCTGCCATGAGACATCTACTCATCGTTGTTGATGCCTACAAGGGACTTGCCATTCCCATAACTTTTTGCTTCTTTGAAAATATGGATATGGTCCTAGTGAATTGAAAAGAAAAAAAAAATCTATAATGTCGATAGGAAAATCAAACACAAAATTTATGATAAAAACATCAAAGGAAATAGATGTCTGCTTTTATCTCTTGTTATAAGAAAACACTTCAAAGAAAATCAAACTACTCTCTTTTCACTTCATTGCATAAGGTTTCCATGGATGACTCTTACATATATCATGCCAGCCATGTTTGAACATGATATAACACATTTGATGGACATTTCATTTATAAAACCTCCTCTCTCAATACACATTACACAGTTGGTTTCTTTGGATATTGGGGTATTTATTTCATCCCACTGGCTTATTCATGCTTTCATGAATGTTTCAAACTACCTGTATTACTTTTTTTTTTTTTTGCAAATATTACTCCCAACTTGATATATTTCTGGATAAATTGATTCCTAGACAAAGAAGCTACAACAAAACCAGGATCACAGCTCTATCTCAAGTCTGCATTCTTCCTCCTCCCTTTTAATGCAGTCTACACAGCTGAAGTACCTTCTACTTAGCCAGCCACATGTAATGCAATATTTATTATAAATAAAGCTTTGATTCCATTAATCTGGCATGGGCATCAGCATCAGTTTGGAAACCTTTATCTTTTAGACCAATTATCTGAAATTGTGACAATGATTTTAAAGTCATTAGCATTTAGATCTTTGTTTCTGAAAGTCAAGTATATTTAATTATTATTTAGCAAACTCCTATATAGTGGCAGGCACTATTCTAAGTGTATTACAATTGTTAACTCATTTAACCTGCATAACAATCCTATGAGGTTGATTCCGTTAATATCCCCATTTTGCTGATGAGGAAACTGAAGCACAGATCTAAGTAATTTGTGCATGGCAAATGGTTGAGCTGAGTACAGGAACCCAGGCAGATTGACTCCAGAATCTATAACCACTATGCTAGTCATAAGAATACCTGGGGATGTTTGTCTAAATATAAATTCTATGGTCTCATCCCTAGGAATTCTATGTGATTGAGGCCCGGGAGTTTGTATGACTTTCTGTATTTGTAGGCTTACTGAGCACGCACCTTCAATTTTGCTAACCTGATACGGTTATTTCATATATTTCATTTTTAAAAGGGAAACACGGGCTAAATAAGTCCTCTAGTCCTGGCTCCCTGCACTTTAAATGTCACTGTATACCTGCATTTATTTTACCCATAGGCAGAAGAAGGGACTTACTACATTGTATGAGTTTTATAGGTGCCAAGATCCCATATGCTTTCCAAGCCCTTTGGTTTTGAATGCAATTCCAATATTTTTCTTCACCTAGACTGGTTTCTTAGGAAAATGCAACATCTCTTCTTAAGTGTAATAACACTTACAGTGTTAATCTATCATTTGTGCGCTTCGTGTAAATGAAGAATTAGAAAACAAGTGTTGAGAACAGGGTTTGGAGTGGGGAGGGTGAGGGTAGGGGCTGCCGAAAAAGGGAGTGGGAGAGAAGGGCCTAGCAGATGCCACCAAAAATATGGAGTGAAGAGCCCAGGAGGATGCTGAGGGTAGCTCTGCCTCTTTGGTTTTGCCAAGGGCTGGCTGTGTTGCTGATACAGACATGGGGTTTTAAAACCTTCTCAGTCAGCTTCAGGTACTACCTGTCCTTTGAATCTTCATCTCTGGGTGACATACCTCTTTGTCAGTAACTCATTTATAGATTTTGCTGTGGTTAATTTCCTTATCTAAACTCTTTAGGCAAATAGGATGTAAAGTGGCCCAGATTGGAGATGCATTTCAGTATTGATCGTGCTGGGCCTGTGTATAGTAAGGAACCTAAAAATCTTCATGTCAGATTAAATGCTATTGAATCAGTCAGGAGAGGGCATGGAACACAGGGTCCTGACTACAGTTTCTTTGCATTTAGCACCTCTATGAAATGGTAAGAGAAAGAAATAGAACCTAACTACTCAACCATTCCTACTTCAGCTGGTTTAAAGCCAGGGTTAATTGTGAAATTTGACAGCTATCGTGTTTCTCACATAATTAGTAGTAACAGTACCTAAAAGCTAAACCTCTTTAAGAAGGAGCCACCATGCTGCTCTTATATAGCTACCTTTAGCCAGTTATAAACTAGTTCCATTTCGGTTCAGGTTAAATTTTTAGTATACTGCGATGGGATAAAAAGTGTAATTGTTCCAGTCACTATAATTTGAAATAATTGACTTCAGTGTTACATCATAGTTTTTGCAATACCAACAAGTAAGAAGGACATTTGTAGCATTACAGTAAATAAGGTTTTCTACCACCAGCTTGTAAGCATTTTCCCCTCTCCCGGGAGTACTGATGTCTGGCTCTGGCTTTGAAAGTAAATGCTACCTTTGCTCCATCATGTTCCAAGTCTTTTTCACTGTAGTGAATAAAGGGAAGGAATTAAATAGCAGTTAGTCATCCCAAAGGTCAAAGGAATATTATAATTCCAGAAAACTTCACTTTGCAGCTAAAACCCTTCATTGTTTTGGCTTGGCAGCTTTACCGGAGAGGAAAATTTTTGAGACTGAATTATAGCACTGAACATGCACTAACACAACAGGCTTGCTATTGTCAAATTATTTATGCCACTTATGAATTTTAGCAATTTGGCCATAAAGAACAAATACTCAGGATTTTTATGAAAAGAAAAATTCAGAAATACTGAAACTATTCACTGGCTTCTTGTAACTCAAACCCAAATTTTTTATTGAGTTAGAGAAGATATATTTATTATGGGGAATTAGAAAGACATACCTTGAACATTTTTATAAGGTTCTGTTTAAGCTTCTATGGCGTAATGCAGAACAGCATGGTACAGTGGGAAGACCATTATCTTTTTGAATAACATGGGCCTAGGCTTGAGACCAGTATATCCTAACTGTAGGACTATGATCAAATTCTAAGATTCTGTGGCTCATCTGTGAAATAGAGATAAAAATATTACCTATCTCATTTTTTATTGTATAAAATGCAGTAGAAACAGCCCATAAAGAGTGCAGCATAGTATCAGATACTGATTTAGAGCACAATAAATGTCATCTATTATTGTCACTATCATCATCATCTTCATCATCATTATTGCCACCGTTATGATGGTAATTCAATGAATTTAGTTTTTCTGGAAAAATCTAATAAATTGAACACTGTAGCAAAGAATGAAATAGAAGTGACATTTCTCTTTCAAAGTCATAGCCAGGGGTGTGTTTTCAATTTGATGCGATATTACCTAATTTACTGAAATGCTACTATGATGTAACCCCTGAGCCAATCATGTCAAAATATGGTGACTGGAACAATTAGACTTTTCTTCAGTAGCAATGTACCAGCTACAGAAATTTCTATTTATGCCTAGCCACACACTAGACTATAATTGTAATCCTCTTTTGATATTAGTTATAGCCATTTGACTGAGTTCTAGCAAATGAAATGTAGTTGAAAGTGACATATACCACTTAGGCTTCACACATAAAAACCTCTTCACCATTCTACCTTCTGTCTCTTTCCCAATCTGCTACCTGGAAATTAGCACCCATCCATATACTAAAGATAGATCCCAGTTCCCTGGGTACAACCTGAGCAGAACTTCCCTATAGGAGCAAACACCAGATACCATCAGTTGTAATTTATGTTAGAGAGAAACTAACTTATAAACATAACTGATGCTACTAAGTTTTGAGGGGTTATTAACTACTACAGCTATTAGTGGCTTGAGTGATACAAGCATACTTGTTTACTTTTCTTCCTTCTGAAACATATATTAAAAAATCACAATACAGGAGGGTACCTGGGTGGCTCAGTCAGTTATGATTTCAGCTCAATCTCAGAGTCTCGGGATCAAGCTCAGCAGGAGTCTGCTTGGGATCCACTCTCTCCCTCTTCCTTTGCCCCCCACCCCCACTCTTTCTCTTTGTCAAATAAATAAATCTTAAAAAAAAAAAAACAGGTATTTTCAATTGTATTATTGAAAAGCAGGAAGTGGAAGGTGATTGATTTAGTAGATCAGAAAAAGTATATTTTTATTATTTTTTTAGATTTTATTATTTAAGAGTGAGAGAGAGAGAGAGAACAAGAGAGAAAGCATGAACAAGGTAAGGGGCAGAGGGAGAAGCAGACTCCCCACTGAGCACAGAGCCCAATGCGGAGCTCGATCCCAGAATTCTGGGATCATGACCTGAGCTGAAAGCAGACTCTTAACCGACTGAGCCATCCAGGTGCCCTAATAGATCAGAAAAAGTATAAAACCAAGGGAAAATTTTTTTGCAATCTAGAATTCCTTGCTTATCCAAAGTATCAAATAAGAGTGAAAAGCACAACATACACATTTTCAGATGTTTGGTCTTAATGTAACATCCCCCAAGTTGTTGAAGAATATTCTCTATTAACACAAAGAAATAATCAAGAACAATATCCATGAAACAGAGCATCCAATATAGGAGAGAGGCAATGGGAATTGCCAGGATGGTATTGATGGGAGGTACCAAAAAGAGAACTGTACAGCAGTCTCAGAAATCAGCCAGACCACAGCAAAGAAAGAAAGAAATGTAATTATTAGTCACCTTAGTCTTTGTGTGTGAAATAGTACTAGGCATATAGGAAACTGGGTACATGAAAAATGAGACAATATTAATGTCATAGTAGACAAAATACTGCATGAAAAAAGAAGTGCATTCATATCATATAACATGGTTCTACTGTGGTTACTATTTGCATAACAAATGTGGCATAGTTTTTAAATAATCTGATCCAAAATTATGACACGATTATATTAAAAGTCTGGGAAGGTGTGTGCATGTGTGTTGAGAGAGTATTTTAAAAAGGTGCATCCTGGGGCACCTAGATGGTGCAGTCAGTTGAGCATCCAACTCTTGGTTTCAACTCAGGTCATAATTTCAAGGTCAAGAGATCAAACCCTTCCTTGGGCTCCCCATTCAGCAGGGAATCTGCTTGAGATTCTCTCCCTTTCCCTTTGCCCCTTCCCCAACTTGTGTGTGCTTTCTGTCAAATAAATAAATAAATCTTTAGAAAAGGTACATCCTTATTTTCCAAGGTAGGGAAATATTTAAAACTGAAAAATTATACCTAAAACCACAGTATGGGCATGTTCTATAGAAAATGGAATGTAAATGTAACTTGAAAAATAGATTAAAGCATGGAAAATTATACTCTTTAGAAACAGGAATCAAGGATGGGATGGGAAGGAGTGGGGAAGGCTTATAGAACTAGTGAATTTGTAACATTATATACATATAAATTTGATTTGAGAATTAAAGGTATTTGCAGATGTCAAACACCTTTTCCTCTTCAAATCCTTGTTTTTGCCTTTTTTATTCTAACTCTCTAGCTCTCCTTGTACAACGCTGATTGTATGCAGGAATCACCTGTAAGCTTTTTAAAATGTAAACTCTGGCCCACCTAGACTTACTGAATTTCTTGATGGCAGACGAGGGTGTTAGTAATTTTAAAAAATTACTATTTAGGCCATTCCAACACTTAACCAGGTTAGGAATTGTTCCGCTAAATTGTGAAGAGGATTATTAACATGACTTATACTAGATAATGTTTATTGAGCATTTACCATGTATCAGGATCTGTTCCAAATGCTTTACATGTGTCTGTCTATTCCTCAAAGTATTATGAAATGTATATGATTTTTTTTTATTTACAGAAGAGGTTCAGAGAGGTTAAGTAAATTGCTTCAAGTCACATGGGTCAACAGTGGTGAAAGCTTGATGCAAACCCACAACTAATTATGGATTTGAACAATGTTTAATCACCACTCTATACTGTCATTCTCTGCTACTCTTACAAAGATCCCCTCATACCTGTTATTACTCCATGGTTTAGAAGGGCCTGGTTCAACTAGACCTTGAAAAATGTTGTCAGTGATCATCATGAATTATGTTAATTAATGTCTAATACTGTTTGCATTTCTAACTATAGAATGAAAGGTTATAATTTTCTGTTAATGGAATTCCATATTTAGTGAGTCAGTTGATAAAGCTATGTCAGACAGAAAAAGACCTTCAGAAGTCCTGTATTTATAATGTGTAAGTCATCACATGTACCAGGGATTCCTAAACCTGGCTGATTGGAATTCCCTTGGGGTGCTATATAAACAAACAAACAAACAAACAAACTACTAAATTCCCTTGGGATACTATGAAAAAACTACCAAATTAAAATCACTGAGTATAACTTGGCGACTATAGTTTCAGAATGCATCTCTGGATATTCCATAATCAACCAGATTTGAAATCATACCACCTATGTGGAGAGTCAGACCAGTCTTTCATCTTCCTTTGTCATGTTTCTTATCATTAATGGGAATAACATTCTTGTGCTTAGAACAAGGAATTCTAATTACAAATCATCACTATACACTACATAAGGGCCTGGTACCAAATGTGGAATTAACTAAAGCAGAAAGGACATATTCATGCTTTGAAACAAACATTATTAGAATAAAAATTGTGGCATTTCTCAGTGTGTTCAAAGGATTTCTCAAGGCATTTAAAGTAATCTTAGAAATAGTCTAAGTTTTGGTGATACTTAGCAATGAGAGGACACAGTGAAATTTATTTCTATTTTTGTCTCACCACATATTGGCTGTCAAGTTGAGACCCACAACCTGGAACTTCATTTAGAATGTCACTCTACCTTGTTTTGTTCTTTTTGAATCTGACCTTTACTTTATCCAAATATCATTTTGTCTGTAAATATTAAAATGAGTTGCTGGCCACTCAGTGTTGCAAAATATGTGAAACACTTTAAAGGATTTTCTGGATGCACAGAAGCTCTTATTGTGCAAAGTCAATCTTTTGAAAATGTTTTACTATTGACAGCATTGCTTGCCATAATTAGGCAAGCAAGAGAGTCACTCATGAAACTGTAACAATTGGGTATTATGCTTTCATCTCAAATAATTTCAAATATTAAATGTTCATAGAATAGGATTTAAAAAAGGTTTCTGCATCTTAAAGGCCACTTAGGCTATAGTGGAATTGCCTATGCCCAGCATGTGCCAAAATGTTTTTGCATCCTTGGGTAATAAAATTGTGAACTCCTGTGGCTACAAGGTAATTTAAGACATCATCCTGTCCCAAACTCCCCAGATCAGCTTTTGGTAAGGAGGTCATTTACCCCATCCCAGACATTTAGGCATTATTACCTGCCTACTGTGGTGTTTAATAACCTCTCCATCAGGAAATGCTTCTACATATCTGAAATTTACTGATTTTGTTGTTGTTGTTTTGTTTTTCCAGAATTCTGGTGAGGGGGAAATAAAAGGGGGGGGGGCTGCTTTAAGGTTAAGGGCTCCGGCTGCATAGTGAGTCTTGGGATTTGTTCTCGCCTTTGGAATGTGGTCGCTATATATTTCGGTCCTTGGCAGCATATCCAGAGCCATTACACACAGTTACGCAGTTTATGCATGGCACAAAAGCACCAAGGAGGTACTGGGGTTGAATTCATACATACTCCTGTCTAAACTCAACACCTACGAGCAGGTTAGGTCTACTCCCACCCCATTTCCCCCTCCCCCCAACCCAGGCATCTTTCCTAATCTTCTGCATCAAGGAGAAACCCCACAGGGAGTGTTTCTATTTTTCTGTTTCTATTTTTGGTGTTTGTTTTACCCAGCTTGCTCAAAGGTGCCCAAATAGGAACACTGAAGACAATGGCTACAATAGTGAGTCTCAGTCCTAGAGGACCTAGATTTACCTTGGATACTGTTTTGTTGTTGTTGTTGTTGTTGTTGTTGTTGTGTCCCACAAGAGCAATTCTGATTCAGCAAGTCTGGAACAGAGCCTGACAATGTTTCTGTTTTGTTTTGTTTTGTCCAACAAACAGTCCATGTTACTCTGATGCAGGGGGTCCAAAATCATGCTTTCAGAAAAAGTGGTTGGGTAGGTTAACTTCGTTAGGTTGGCACCTGGTTGTCTAATGAAGCTACTTCCATTGGGATCATGGAGGGTTTGGCTGCCTAGTTGGACCTCATTTGATTTGTAATCAGAAGCCAGTGGAAATTTTTCAGCTTATCAGTGAAGTTGACCAGCATCCCTCAATATCCACAGAACTCTTGTCATTACAGATTTCACTTTACATATGTGTTATTTTCACTTTAGGTGTTTCCCGCATGCTTTCTTTACTTTATTCAAAAAACATTAAGCACCTGCTCTGTACAATGCATAGTATTTGAGAGACCCTGATGATCCAATTACAGTTTAGTAGGCTACTTCAAATATGCATGAAAATACCCCCGATTAAGGTATAAAGTAATAAATTTCATAAAAATTACAGTGCTTTAGAGTATAGAGAAGAGGACATAATACCATGCCTGTTATTGTGACATGATACATGATTTTATACTATCTACAGAAGCAAAGACAAGATTCAGATATATTAATAATTGGATTTAAAAAAAACTATATTCATTGGTTCATATATTTTATCACTATTTTGCTTTGGGGTGTTGTAATACTACTCATAAGTTAAGTCCATTGGCCATGGCATTTCATGTGTGCTATATAATTATAAATATGAAAGTTTTCAGTTGAGATTTTTATCAGATATAAATGCATAGCATAGATCAAAGTGATAATTCCTTACAGAGTTTATATACTCAGGAGCCTCTAACTTTCAATTTAGATGTTTGTTCCAATATTGATTTTTGTATTGCAACACTAGAAATAAATTCTGATCTAGAGTTGACAGCATAATGCTTTAAATATGTTAGATTATTTTAGCTCCAGCAGTTTATTTTTCAGTTGTTTTGGGTGTGTAACAAGATGGCTTAGGTTGTCATCTTTTTAGACTATCAGTATTTAAATAGGGAATGAAAAGCAGGTTGATTGTTTGCACCTGGGCACCAAAGTAAGAAATCTCATCGTCAGACTACTTTGTAGTTTGTAACCACGTAAGAGGACACCTGTATCTCTTACCTATACCATTGCTCCTACATTTCACATGAGATAATATGAGGAAATGAACAATCCTTTTGAAGCTGTATGTAATAAATTGGGATGTTTTCTTATCTGATGGCAGGATTAGACAAATACGTAAAATTGGTGAGGGTAGTAAGGGTGAGTTTGGAAGTTCTTAAAGCTCTCCTTTCATAGTATCTGAGTCTAGCCTGAATTTCTCATTCGTACAATAGGGACAACAGTAGAAGTTTCCTGATGGTTGTTTGTGAGGAAAATGAGATGATATGTTGGTCAGTTCAGTGCTTGCTTGACACAGGATACATGCTTCAACTTAACCCAGTAGATGTTTACTGAATATGTTCTATGTAGCAAGCACATTTGTTTTAAGTGCTGGGGAATCAGAAATAACCAAAACAAAGTCCTTGACCTCATGGGCCCTAAAGCAGGGGAGACATAAAGCTGAAGGTAACTCCAAATACAGAATGTGGTCTGAAAGGACAACCATTCGAGCCTTATTTATTTCAATTGGTACCTTTCAAACATACTTCTTTCTTCTTAGTCACTCCAGATTTAGTAGCTCCATTTATGACATACCCAATAGTATCCATTACCTGTCAAACAACAATTTAAAGATAGAATCCTGTTTGTTCAACTCACCCTTGTTTTTCTTTTTACAGCTTCAGATAAACTCTATTAAGGAGATGATGTAATAGGAAAATTACACACAAGAGTATAATAATTACCTCAATTCTCATTTCAGCTTAGATCAATTTTGAATGACGACCAGAAAAAACACTTAGCTTCTCTAGGATTCCGTTTCCTCGGTTATTTCCATGAAAGTTTACACTTGAAGAAGAAGAAGAAGAAGAGAGGAGGAGAAAGAGGAAGAAGAAGAGGAGGAAGAAGAAGAAGAAAAGAAGAGGAGGGGGGAAAAGGGGGTGAGGAGAAAGAAGGGGGTTGGGAGGGATGGGGAGAGGGGTATGAGGAGGGGGAGGAGAATGAAGAAGAAGAAGGAAAGAAAAAGAAAGAAAGAAAAGAAAAGAAAGAAAGGAAGGAAGGAAGGAAGAAAGAAAGAAAGAAAGAAAGAAAGAAAGAAAGAAAGAAAGAAAGAAAGAAAGAAAGAAAGAAAGAAAGAAAAAGGAAGGAAGGAAGGAAGAAAGAAAGGGTTCTTTAACGAGTACTTAATTAATGCCTATTCTATGCCAGATACTGTTTTAACAGCTGGAAAATTAGATGATTCAATAAATAATTAGTTATAATATGTCAGAGGGGTGAAAGAGTGCTAGGGAATGGAGAAGGGGAAAACAAGGAAGTGGTTGTGAAGGGGGCTGTGTTTTGGATATGGGTTGTCAAGGAACAGCTTCCTTGAGAAGATGGTGTAGGAGCAGAGAAGAGAACAAAGGATACCAGGGGATAAAGGAGTGGAAGAACTTTCCAGGCTGAAAGAACAAGAAGTATAAAGGCCCTAAGGCCAGAGGGATGGGGGACAGGGAGTGATCTTGAAAGCGACAACAACTTTGTATTATTCTGTGGGTGAAATGAGAAGTCATCTGGAGAGTTTTCAGCAGAGAGATGAGTGTTTGTTGGTGTCAGAAGGAACACGGTGGAAAGGAGACTACAGAATTGGACTGGATGTGTTTTTCTTGACCACTTACCTACAGCAGGGAACTGACAATCTGAATGATGTTACAGGTTTTCCTTCGAAGAAAAAGAAATCACATTACTTCTATATGCAGAATAGTTGTATCTAGGCATAGGGTTTTAAGTTTTCTATATTCTTTGATCCATTCTGGATGTTTCAATTTTTTGATCCATTCCTTGTGGTTTTCTTTTAACTGTAGAAAAATACTTGATTGAGGCCATATATCAGAACTTAATGCTTTAGACCAATTGGAAAACTGAAAAAAAAAAAAAAAAAAAAACCTCATAATCATTTTAAAGAGTCAACCTGGCATTGCAATATAAATAGAGACCAATTTAGACAAGAGACATAAGGAGAAATCTGGAAATCTCTTTCAAGATGTGATAATATATCCATGTGTGAATATCATTGCATGTTAAAAGGTTCATTGGATGGAAAACTTAATGCAGTTTGCCCAGGGTTAAAAACTATGGAATTACGTTAGATGAAGATCCTAATAGAGATACACAGAAATCCTAATAAAAATATTATTGGTAGGGGGTTTAGGTATTTAGACTTTTACCTTTGGATTACAGATAATCTGATGTGTTCACTTTGCCTTAGGACTTCAAAAATTTTTAGTAATACTGTTATTATTCTTACAGGGAGACTAAGCATAGCCAGCAGTCATATTGTCCTGAAAATTGCACTGTCTCTTTAAAAAGATTGACATGCTTTGTGAATTGTGAATCTCTGCTTTGTTTTCAAAAACAAATGGACACATTTCCCATTTAAATAGTGGTCTTCACTGTCTGCCCTTTGAATAAATGCTGGGAAAGTGTCTGATGTGCATGTATTTATCTTACAGCTTGACAAATGGAATTAATGCCAAAGTGTTAAGCCATTACTGTGTAGGGGAATAGAGGTCTTACAAATACATTTGCTATTTCACTTTCTCTGCATGTTCTGTGCATTGAAGCCTGGGTTAATGATATCCTCAGAAATTGTATGGTCTGTTAAATGGTAGTGGTGATGAAATATGGTTGCTACTGCTTCCAAAAGAAAAGCTTTATGTGATAATAAATCCACAATGTTGGAAGGGTGAGGATAGGAGTCAGGGATGCATATGAGGCAAAGACCCAAAAGGTAGGACCAATTAATATCTTCCAGCCTCTGGAAGCATATGCTGTGGTCCTGGAGTTTCTCCCTTTCAGATTAAGAACCAGCCACTACCAGCACCAGTTACCTTCTCATGAGGGTTTCTCATCATGAATGCAAAAACATAGCCACCTTGTAGTCCACATCTCCCAAGATAATACCTGAAGCTAAGAATTGGTTTCATACTCAGCAAACATTAGAACCATCACAAAGATATAACAAAGGTATACAATGCCCTCACTTACGAGAATTCAAACTCCACATTTTGGGGGAAAATATAAGAGAAAAAAAGAGAAATCCCTTTAGCCCCTCCCTCCCCCACAACAGATTCCCCCCTTCTCCTCCTCACCCCCATCTCTTCATCTCATCTCCCTTCTCCTTTCCATTTCGAAATAGACCCAGGCCTCCACCATCTTCAGGGATAGGAAAGCCTCAGGGCAAAGCGAAACCAAAGTACTCTAGTTAATTCTTAGCTTTTGAGCTTCCCCAAGCCCAGGTCCTCCAGATTTAAAGAAGTTTCAAGGATAATTTTGACAATCAGTGATGTTTACCTTAATTTGCCTTGTTGAATTGAGAACCTAGCTCTTGTATTTGAAGATACAATTTCATTGCATATGCAGTCTGCTTCTAAATTAGCTATTTTTTAAAAAAAATCAAAATATCCTGTTTCCTAAGAGTAAGGACTTTCTGTTATATTCATCTATAAAACCTCACAATGTCTAGATCATTGCTTTGGACAAAATAGATACATATTGAATGTTTTAGTTGAATTATATAAAAATCTCCTGCCATCTTTTAAAGAAATTTTAGTCAGCTATGCATCCCATACACTGCCTAGCCCATCTAAGACTATAGATGAAAGGTTTTCTGTACACTTTTTATTTAAAATTACTGTTTTCCCTTGGTGAACAGAATAGAGTTATCTCTGAACTTGTTTTTATTTTTTTTTTAAGATTTTATTTATTTATTTGACAGAGAGAGAGATAGCGAGAGCAGGAACACAAGCAGGGGGGGCGGGAGAGCGAGAAGCAGGCTTCCTGCCGAGCAGGGAGCCCGATGTGGGACTCGATCCCAGGACCCTGGGATCATGACCTGAGCCGAAGGCAGACGCTTAACGACTGAGCCCCACCCAGGCGCCCTCTGAACTTGTTTTTATTTTTTTTTTAATTTTTTTTTAAAGATTTTATTTATTTATTTGAGAGAGAGAGAACGAGAGAGAGAGCATGAGAGGGGGAGGGTCAGAGGGAGAAGCAGACTCCCTGCCGAGCAGGGAGCCCGAGGTGGGACTCGATCCCGGGACTCCAGGATCATGACCTGAGCCGAAGGCAGTCGCTTAACCAACTGAGCCACCCAGGCACCCCTGAACTTGTTTTTAAATTGGAACACTAGAATGATTGAAGTTTGGCATTATTTACCAATCAAAAGTTATTCTCTAGTGAATATTATTCCTTAAAAATATTCAAATTTTCTAAAGCCACTGTGCCAGATAATCTAAATCCATAGGACACAAAGTAGAAATTTTATTTGATGCTGACATCTTCTCTTTAGGTTTTCCTTTAAAAAAAAAAAGTCTATGTGAAATCCACTGAGCATAAAAAAAGAACGTCTATTTCTACTATCTACTGATGCCTTTTGAGCTTCCCTTGGTTGGGAATTTAGAATTAACAAAGGAATTTGTGATGTCTTATATACTCTGTACTGTAATCTAATATTCGTCTGTGATATCATTTATAATTACTGTATATTTAAATCTCAGTTTGGAATTCAGGTGTCAAAGGAGAAATAGAACTGGGAAAGTCTTCATTATCAGTTATGAGCTGCTGTAAAACTTACAGTGTTAAAACATCCCTTGAAATAGACATTAGAGACCTGAAAAAGGGATAATATAAAATTGATCAAAACCTGTATTTCAAAGCAGCTTTCCCCACCGTCCAGAAAAAACGGCTTTAGATAGAAGTGGTTTAGGGTTATTTCATACATGAACATGAACATTTAAAATCAGGCAGAAATTTCTATCCTTCATTGGAAAACTCAGATAGATAGATACATACATACATACAAACATACACACACACACACACACACACACACACATATGGATAGATGGATACAACGTATCAGGAACTCACCATGAACCTCATCTCTCTAAGGAAAAAAAAAATCACAGAGGCTCATTGACTGCAAAGGTTAATCAAGATTCTGGGGGGACATCTCCTGTGCAGCAGCTGACAAGCATTTCATTAGGGCAGAAGTCTGAAGCTTCAGTGAGATTCTGGAGAACAAACCCACCAGGAGCCAGATTGCTGGGAGGAGGAGAGATCAGAGCTGGATGGGGTGAATGGACTTGAATATTGACAGAGCTCTGAGTCTCTTCCTGAAATGGCACCCATTTCACTCTCCCCAGAAATCTTTCTGCTCAGAACCACACAGCACTTCGCAGCAGCATTACCTATCATTGTGAGTGTGTATTCCTGCACTTAATAACTTAATACAGCGTTACTTTTCCCATCAGAAATTCCGCACTAAAATTCTATCTTATCTCTGTGTGTATATGTCCATACACAAATTGTGAATAATATATTTCAGTTATTATTTTCGTTTCAGGTATCATGCATTTCCTCTGCAATATTTTATCATTCCCAGTTTCCATCCATTCAACTTGTTTGGGAAGGAAGAAAATATATATGTACATACACACACACACATATTCAAATTTACCTGAAAGGGTTTTTTTGTTATTGTGATTTCATTTCTTTGTTGTGTTTTTTGACTTATCAGATCCAATCCCTATGTTGACACAGGTTTTTTTTTTTTTTCTTTTTTAGATACTATTGAAAATTAGGGATGAAACTTATTTGTTCAAACAAAGAGACTGAAAATACCATGATTATTTTGGAGACCATAAAGATGTAAAATCAACATTTGAACCACAGCAGAGTGAAATCACAGCTCAGAAACAAGTTCTGATGGCAAGAATTATTTATAATAATTAAGGCCAGATTATTAATTGGAGAGAGAAACAGAGGCAAAAAAGAGGACTTTTCAAGACACATATTATGGGGAATGAGCCAGAATTATTTTTAGATTTATTTTTGGACCATCTGTGTGTAATGTTGTTTATCTGTGAAACCCAGGAACAGTAGAGTTTGGTGATTTCTAAGTTGTTACTGGTGCCTTGGGTAGGCCTATTATGGTTATGATGTTAAGTAGAGGAGTGTTCCAATAGTTTCCAGTTCTTTTCCTGTCCATTGCCTTATTTCCCTGTACTTCTTTCTAAAGGTAAATGCCCAACACATGACATGCTCACGTAGCAAATGTCTTATGATCTGCAAAGCCAGTCTCCAAAGTAAATAAAACACTAGTCAAATCCACTTTGTCAGCAGCTTATCAAGAAGCATTTTTGTTTTGGTTGGGCTTGTTTTTTCTTTACACTGTGTTTGAAGGAAAGTTTTATATTTGAAAGACTAAATGAACGCTTGGACGGCAATTGATGGTCCACATCACATTCCTGCTGGATATGCACCCACCTCATTTTCCAACAGGGCAACGAGGGCTATGAGTTTTCAATATTAGCCCAGATCCCCAAGGATCGGGTACAGCAAAAAAGCTGACAAACCTTTGTTACCCAGAGCTCTGGCCATCAAAGGGGGGGCCAGCAATGGGGCCGAATCTCCCTCTCTTTCCCTAATCCTCCAGATAAATTCATTACTTTGATCCTTAAAACAGTAAATCTGACACTTCTCAGCAATACTAAATTCACTCCCTGCCCATTTTGAATAGAGGGACGTTTATAGCCGTTGTCGGCTCCTCAGAATCACAAATCCAAGACTGACAGTGGGACTGTCACCCCTGGCTATCCTGCTGGGATCCGTGGCCCAATATGGAGACACATGCATATTTAACAGAAGGCCTTTTAGTGGTGAAAGCAGCACGTCACAGCCAAATACATTTATTATAACATCAAATGGCTAAAACTGTTTATTCTGTGAACATAATGGTTTTCTGTGTCTTTGGTTCATCTTAATCTGTTTTAGTGCCCAGCTTCTCTCAAAAACCTCTTTTGAATGCAGAGTTATTCATTTCAGAGAATAGCTGTAAGAGGAAGAAGAATAAAACAAAATTAGCAGTTGATCAAGAGTACTTTCGGCTGCCACACTTTCCATTAACGATTTGATTTGATGTGAGTGCAATGCTTTCCCTGATACATTATGATAGAATAACACTGACAGAGAGTAAAACCAGAGAAAACTAAAACTTGATCCGAGCTACAGCAGCCTGCCACCCTCTCTATTAGCATTTTAATTTGGTGGGAACTGTGTGGTGTCTTCGTCTCAGTTCCCAGGAAAGGCTTTCGCATTTAGGAGTGCCTTATCCCTATTGAGTCATCATGAGCTTTTTTAAGAATTTGTGTGTTTGTTTATTAACGATCACCTCTGCTTTCCCATTGGCAATGGAAGGTGTTTATCAGTGCTCTACAGTTGAAATCTAAGGCTGCCTCTTTTTTTTTTTTTAAGATTTTTATTTATTTATTTATTTGACAGAGAGAGACACAGCGAGAGAGGGAACACAAGCAGGGGGAGTGGGAGAGGGAGAAGCAGGCCTCCCGCTGAGCAGGGAGCCCGATGCGGGGCTTGATCCCAGGACTCTGGGATCATGACCTGAGCCGAACGCTTAACGACTGAGCCACCCAGGCGCCCCTAAGGCTGCCTCTTGATGACAGTTTGTAAGTCTTCATCAGGACTAAACTACACACTTAAAGAAAAAAAAAATTCTTCTGATAATACCTTTGTTGAAGTGGCTTCCTGAAAGTGAACTGTGTTCTCAGGAATGAAGCTGAGACATTTATTTGTTAATCCTAGCTCGGCCAAGTCCAATGCTCTCCTTTCCCAGGAGACTTCCCAGAACTGGGCTTTGTGACCTGGCTTCCCATGTCAGATGTGGGGTTTGAGAAACAGTGTGTTAGATCCACCGAAAAGGAATATTTTTCTTCTTCTGAAGTCTTAAACTCAGAACGTTTTATTCTCTTGCCTGATTGATCAGTTACTAGCCAGAAACAAACTATATACATCCAATTAGACCCCCTTAAGGGTGACAGAGCTCCTTTTAAAAAAATATCTGTATATATATTTTATTCCCACCCCTCTCAGCATCCACAGAAACTCAAAACATTTTCTATACCTTGACATTTGGAAGCAGTGCAGATCTGAACATTTGAGAACAAAAAAATAAGTAAATAAATAAAGGAATATATATATTTTATCACTATCATTTTATCCAAAGGGAAAACTCCTGTTTCTTTGAATTTCTTAAGTTGCCACCCAGTACAGATAGGGCTCTGAATCACTGTATTTTTCTATTTTTCTGAGACTTTGTGTTAAAGCTTCCCTTTTCAAAATCATTTCTCATATGCATATTCCCTAACTAAGAGTCTTCCACATCAAAGTTACACTTTGAAGCTTTCTAGCAAAGTAGCAGCCTGGCAATCTATGACAATAGCAATAATTTAGTTGTGTGGTTTTATTGGAGAAAAAGTTTCATCCTTATTTAAATAGTAGTTTTAAAGCCTAATTAACTAAATTGATAGCTTTATGTATGTAAATTGCCATAACAGAAGAAGGGAATATGCAAGATGGGGTGGGTGAAAGTGAGGGCAGTCTGCCCTTGTCCTATAATGCCTTTTTATTAAGCAGATCTCTATGCTCCCTGGGTATTCGGAGGCATGTCTGTGGCATTGTAATTTTTAACAGGGGGATCTGTGCAGAGACAAGGTCTTTAAACGTTTAGAAGCTAATCTAGCCACAATCTTAGGAGGATGAGACCTGTTCATTATTTGGAGATTTATTACTTTGGTACACTAATGCCCTTTAAAAATCAGATTCTTAACCGACTGAGCCACCCAGGCGCCCAAAAATCAGATTCTTGAAAATAAAATATTCTCACCCAGTCAGCCCAGAGACCAATGGTAGGGTACATAATGCCACCAAAGTTTTTCCATTATCCTGTAAACACCTGTGTGTCTGGTATATATATTGTAAAGCTCTAATAACAGCTTAGATCTGTATAAAACACAGCCATGTACAAACATATTTACCATATATTTACCCATTAATATTTCAGTATTGTGCTATTAAACATACGATTTGTATACATTATATTAAAATGTTATTTTAACTTACATAAAACTTATTTAATATATATTTATTTGTAAGCTTATAATAAAGTATTTATTAGATTAAACCAACTGAAATTTATGGCACTCAGCTGTCTTTGACCTATAAAATGGTCATTCTATGTGATTCAATGTATGGTATATAAAAATAAATAAAATTTCAGTTGATACATATTCATTAAAAATACTTGGGATCATTTTCTTTGATCATGAATCTGATGAAAGCTATGGATTTCTCCTTAGAAAAATTTAGAGTGATATAAAATTTTGCATATTATAAATTTAGGGTGTTCAGTGCTTTCCGATAAGCATCACGTAATTTATCCACTGTCTCTTAACAACCTTCACACGTTGTCTGAGATTGTATAGAAAGGCAGACAGACGGCAGAGAACCAAATGGTGTCTGGCTGATCTGCTGGCCTAAGGGAGGGTTAATATGAAAACAAACTACAGGTCTAGGACCCACAAGGATTTCTAAATGACCACTTTGGGGAGAAAAACTACAGTCTAAGGATATTAGAGTTTATTCTCTGGGTAATTAATGCCCCCCCTTTGGCCTCTTCTGGCTTCTTTCTTTGAGGCTTGGGTTTTCTTTTGGCGAGGAAAGCAAGAACAATTGCTCTTTCAGACCTCCGAACTGTAGACCGTGGACTGAATTTCATCTTTGTCTTAATCCGCCAATTTTTCCTAGTGTGTTATTTCGTCCCCGAGACCATTTCCTTGGCAATCAGAGTAAACCATGGGCATGAACCTAAATAAGGCACTCTAGGAAAAGGTAGGAGAGAGTGATGAGCGCCCAAGATAAAAATCTTTGAGAGTTAGTTTACCTTGGAAGAGTAAATAATGTAATGGGCTCTTTCAGTTTAAACAGCTCTTAAAGGCCGCCCATCCCCATTCACCTCTTTGAAATGCATGGTGACAACACATTGATATTGCTGAGGTTAATGACTGACTGATTAACAACAGAGAGCACATTTGCAGGCAAATGAGCTGTAATAATTGTTGCGGGAACTCCTTTGAAGAAAATGCTTTAAATAGGCTTATAAAGGCTCTTGAAATGGCTTCTTCGCTCCATCCAGACAAGCCGCTCCCTATTCCTTTCTTGCCTTCTGTGCTCTTTCCAGGATAGTGGAAGAGAGAACTCCATCAAGCTTGTCCTAAATAATCTAAAGCGTGGTACTTGTTCATCCAATCTGAGGTATTTCAGGCAGCAGTCTCTTTAACTGGGTGGAATTGATACTTTTAGCAGCTTTAATCTTTAGTTTAGGTTTGCTAATTTAAAAACCAACTTAAGGGCGCCTGGGTGGCTCCGTTGGTTGAGCGACTACCTTCAGCTCAGGTCATGATCCTGGAGTCCCCGGATCGAGTCCCACATCGGGCTCCCTGCTCAGCAGGGAGTCTGCTTCTCCCTCTGACCCTCCTCCCTCTCATGCTCTTTGTCTCCCATTCTCTCTCTCTCAAATAAATAAATAAAAATCTTTAAAAAAAAATAAAATAAAAATAAAAACCAACTTAAAATCCAGGAAGACTCAATGTGCCTATTTTCCTATGCCCCAGAAAAGGAGTTGGACGTTTATTTGAAACAGTGAAAATGCAGGTATCGGCAGGTATTGGCAGGTATCACATACATGGAGTTACAAAAGGAGTGTTCCTCTACCTTTTTTAACCTCATGTACTGTTTTGTTAACTAGAAGTACTTAATCCTCATGGTCCCCAAATTCCATCAGATTTAGGATGATTCTCATTCTCTCGTAGGATTCACAACTTTGGCCATGTCTAATTGCCAGTGTGGCAGCAGGCTTCAAAATTCAGCATGCATCAAAATCCCCTAGAGGGCTCTTAAAAAGAAAAGGAAAGAAAAGAAATGGACTTTGAGGTCCTGCTCCCAGAATTTCTACTTCAGTAGGTCTAACAATTTGCATTTCTAACACATAAATTTGATGCAGATGGTGCTAGTCCAAGAACCCTCCTTTGAGCTCATTGTTCTTTTTTTTTTTTTTTTTAAGATTTTATTTACTTATTTGTCAGAGAGAGCACAAGCAGAGGGAGAAGCAGGCTTCCCCCTGAGCAGGGACCCCGATGCGGGACTCGATCCTGGACTCCAGGATCATGACCTGAGCCGAAGGCAGTCGTTTAACCAACTGAGCCACCCAGGCGCCCCTGAGCTCATTGTTCTTGAGTTAACTCCTCAAGTAGAGATGCCTACAGTTTGTCCTAACCCCTCCCAACTTCTAACCCACCATCCTAATCTTCCCATACGCAGGGGCAGACATCAGCAGGTCAACTACTTGGGGTAAACAATCGGTCAATCACCTTCCCTTTCTTGTTCATATGCTAGGGTTTTCTTTTTATTCTTGTTTTTAGTCATTCACTTAGTCAACATGCATTTGACAACTTGCCAAGCATAGGCATTAAGTTAAGGTCCTGAGTTACAAAAGTGACTGCTGACAGACAGTCTGCAGTCTGATTAGGGACCTTCCTGAAAGCGCTGCATCCTGGGTAAGAAGGCAATACATTCAGGTGCCTCAGATAAATGGAATCATTACAGCATCAAGGGGATGGGGATACAGTGATCAAGCTTCACTAATCCACACACTATTTCTGTAGTATTTTTCTTTCAATTCCTTCTCTTAAAAATATATTAAATTTATTTTAAAGGGGATCATTATATCACTACCACAAAAGTTAAAACAATACAAGTTCTCATGAACAGAAGGTAACCAAAAATAAATGAAGATATCTACAACAAGACAAGTCCATTAAATTCTGGCTAGATATTGTTACCTACAGAAAGGTCAGTACTTGGGGTTTTCTTAGTGGAAAAAAGGGAAATGAGCAAATGCTGGGAGGATATTAAAGACATTCTAACAAGACATGAAATGTCCACTTTGATGCTGAAAGAAAATGGGGAAAGGGAGCATTTTTCGTTATGTAATTTGTTGTTATTTACTGCTGTGTCAAAAATGCTATCCATAATTTTATTAGGACCACCAGTATGATTTACCTCCCTTTTTCAGAAAATAAATAAGTAAATAAAACTCAGCTGGAAAGAGCCAGGAAAAAATGGGATTGACAGACTGGAGTGATAGTCTTTAACTACTAAGAAATTGAGAAAGCCAGGGTGAGGAGGATGTATCAAAATGTGGTGTACAGGACAGAAAGATGGACTTGTAGCATGAACTGTGCCTCCTTTAAGGAGTCACCTCAGCTCATCTGTATTCCCCCCAGCTTGGAAGGGTACCTTTGACTCTAATATGTTTTGTTTTTCAGTTTTATTGAGATATAATTAGCATATAACATTATATTAGTTTGAGGTGTACAACATAGTGATTTGATATATGTATATATTGAGAAATAGTTACCACAATAAATTTAGTCACCTCACAGTTTTTTTTTTCTTGTGATGAGACATTTAAGATCTATTCTCTTAACAACTTTCAAATATACAATACAATATTGTTAACTATACTCATTATGTTATACATTACATCCCCAAAACTGATTAATCTTATTACCGGAAGTTTGTACATTTTGACCATCTTCATCTGTTTCCCTTATCTCCCACTCTTTGCCTCTGGCAACCACAAATCTGTTCTCTGTTCCTGTTTTGTTTTTAGATTCTCTATATAAGTGAGATCATCCAATATTTGTCTTTCTCTGTCTGACTTGTTTCACTTCACATAATGCCCTCTGGGTCCATCCATGTTATCACAAATGGCAAGATTCCATTATTTGTTATGGCTGAGTAATATTCCATTTTATAAATAAATGCATTTTCTTTATCCATTTATCCATTGTCTCTATGCCCTGTCTATTGTAAATAAATCAAATGGTAAATAAATCCAATAGATCAAATTATAAATTTGAATCTAATGCTCTTAATGCAAAACAATGGCCAGCTTTTCATGGAAAACGTTAACAAGTATTTCAAAAGGTGTTCTCATTGCCTGGAGTATCTGTTTTACCATTACATGAAAGTGCAACTAGAACAATAATATCAAGGATCACATTTTATTATAATGACTGTATATGTGATCCATGCTTCTGATGTAGGAATTGGAGAATATTGTATCATTGAGAAAGTACCCATGGATGTAATTTATCACCTTAGCTAGGCAGAAAAGTAAAGATATCGACTTCTTTTCTTGGCCACTAATGAAAATTGTGAGTTGAACTTAGAATGAGAAAAGCAGTTTGACATCAACAGTAAGAGTAGCTAATACCATCACTCTACCTCTAACACCATTACATATCATTTAAATCCATATTTACTGGATGAAAATAAGAAGGAGAAGAAGATGAAGACGATGACGATGATGAAGAAGAAGAAGAAGAAGAAGAAGAAGAAGAAGAAGAAGAAGAAGAAGAAGAAGAAGAAGAAGAAGAAGAAGGAGGAGGAGGAGGAGGAGGAGGAGGAGGAGGAGGAGGAGAAGAAGAAGAAGAAGGAATAAAACTTATTTTATACTAATTTTTTCTAACTTTCACATGCATTATCTCTATTTTTAAACTCATTTAGCAAATAATGAAATTTGATCCCAGAGACTGTGTTAATTTACACAGCTCACCTTTTCAATTTGTCACAATTTGAAGCCAATTCTGATTCTCAGTCCCCATTCAATGATAACTAGTTGTAATAATTATAGTATTTGTAATACTAATAATAATAATAGCATCTGTTGAGTGCTTATTATGAGCTCTTTTACATGAATTATTTAATCTTGACAACAGTCTATGAAGCAAATATTATTATTTGTCTCCTAATTTTCTAGATGAGGAAATGATGCTCAAAAAATTTAAGTAATTTTCCGAAGGTTATATAATAAATGGCAGAGCTGGGACCATACACAGAATCATTTTCATTTTGTGAACTTTGGAGCTCTTATGTGTCTGTTCTCAAACCATCTTGAATGTATTTTGAAAGCATATCTAACTCCTGGATATAGACATTGTTATGGAACAAATATCAGCTATTAATGTTCATATGCACCTCCAAGAACCAAAGCTCTGAAGTTTTCTCTGAATCACCTGGGGCATTATCCTGTCTCTACCTCCCATTGCCACATACTCAGGGAGGCATTAACCATTAACTCCTCTCATTAAATGAATTCCTGCTAGGGGGTTAATAAGATGCTGTTGTGGCTTTGTAATATCATTTGCAGGCAATATTTGCATGTAGGATTTTTTATTTCCTGATCCCAAAACAAACAGCTTCAGGTACTCCTCAGTTGATGGTCGGGAATATGATCTTCTATTCCCCATATTCCTTTCTGTGAAGTCAGTCCCAAAATGTAGGCTCTTAACCAACCATACCATAACCAAAATGCTTAAAAGTTCTACAAAACCTGACTTCTTAGTTTTAACGTATCTACCTCCAACTTATAGCAATTATATTGCTTTTTTAAAATATCTGATTTTTTTTTAAAGATTTTATTTATTTATTTGACAGAGAGACAGCGAGAGAGGGAACACAAGCAGGGGGAGTGGGAAAGGGAGAAGCAGGCTTCCTGCCGAGCCAGGAGCCCGATGTGGGTCTCGATCCTGGGACTCCAGGATCATGACCTGAGCCGAAGACAGTTGCTTAACCAACTGAGCCACCCAGGCGCCCCAAAATATCTGATTTTTAAATAATCAAGTACTAAATGAGAATATCATCTGGTACCAAAAAACCCTTAAAGGTTGACATTCCCATAACTTCATTCTTCAAAAGGTAATTACATTTTTATGGTGGGATGTGTGTGTGTGTGTATGTGTGTGTATGAGTGTGTATGTTTTATTTTCCCTAGACCATTTTCTACTTATTTACATGAATCTATGTATCCATAGAAAATACACAGTATTGGGGTTTTTTTTGTTACTTTCACATAAATTGTATCATAGAATATACATCTTTATCATTTACATATTTTTTCCTATTCTAAGTGATTTAAGAAACTTTGCATATATATAGTTTTTACTTCATTCTTTTAGCTGCTGTCTGGCCTTCTGTAATTTGGATATGCTATAAACTCGCCCTTGTCTTACTGATGAATATTTAGGCTGATGGCAGTCTTTTACTATTTAAACAAAGTAGCAGAGAGTATCCTTGCCCAGCACATGCTTGTCCATCAGATCCTCCTCCATTTATGCAAAGTTTTTTCTAGGAATGATATAGAGGAGTGAAATTCTGAATTATAAGACATGCAGGTTTCAAATTTCCATAGCTGTATCCAATTGCTTTTCTAATTGGTTGTTCCAATATTTACACTCCTACTAGCCGCATAAAAGAGGGCCTATTTCCCCCACCCTCAGAACACCTAGTATTTTCAAACGTCTTCTACTTTCTTGTGAATATTCTGAAGAAAGGGAGGGAGTGAGGGAGGGAGAGAGGAATAACAAGAGATTAAATATACTAGTGTTGCCCTAATTGCCTGTATTAGGGCTGTGATTCAGAAAGGGTGAAGCTCGGTTGGTCTGAAATATAACCCTTTTAACTTCATCATTTAGCATATTCCAGGCTTTTCACCTCAGTTGCCACTTCAGAGCCTGTCTCATTTATCTCTGCTCTCTCTAATATTAGCACCCATGGAAAAAAGACTCCACGAGGTGGGAGACCTGAC
This sequence comes from Mirounga angustirostris, assembly GCF_029215605.1. Classification (NCBI taxonomy): domain Eukaryota; kingdom Metazoa; phylum Chordata; class Mammalia; order Carnivora; family Phocidae; genus Mirounga; species Mirounga angustirostris. The sequence continues at coordinate 98,759,625 of NW_026991715.1, read as the reverse complement.
AGTAGTGTGAAGTTGAAATGCTAGAGACAGAATTCTGTATTGCCAAGGGAGATGTACTGTGCCTCTGAATATTTAAAAGTTAACTTTTTACCTTTCCTGGGAATGCAATCAAAATGAGTTGTACACCACCCCCACCCCCAACACATCCTCCCCCATCCCCACTCCCAGGCAGCTCCTAAGGAATTAATGACCAGCTGAGGTTAATGAGTCCCCACTCGGCTCTGGGCCATCAACTCTCCCAGCTGGCCATTAATCCCCTAGAAATGCCCCATGCCTTGGTAGTTACTCCTTAATTATGGAAGGCATTAAGGATCAGGAGAGAATCCTGTGCCAAATGAAAAGGCTATTTTTCACTGGTGCTCAGCATGGGACACTTCAAGTCCAGGTGGCACCAGGAGACACAACCACACTTCTATTAAACCAACTGTTTCCGAGGAGGGGTCATCAATCTCTATTTTGTCCTTTGATCATCCAAATTCAAGTTGGCTATTCAAGGCTACCCTAGATCTGAGACCAAGCAAATAACTTGTTTCTAATGAATTCTTGATTAAACTGTTTGAGGACCAATACTTTGGACTCATTTAAGCCAGAGATAACTTTATCTTCATGTCTGGGAGGAATAAGTGGTTATCTATATGGTTGATTTTTTAAAGGAGTCTAGGAGTTCTCCTTTGCATCCATCTATTTCTCCCTTCTTACCTGTGTCTAAAACTAAGCTGTTAATTATTCCCTTGGGTCTGAATAGTAGATTTTAAAATGGATTACTCAGAAAACTAGAATTATTTCCCCATGGCCTTATTAATTTTTTTTCAGTTGACGGGGTTGAAGGCACTAGCCATTACATTTTATTAACCAAAGCAGTGCATATTTTTATCTGTTTTTAATGTGGAGGTCCCAGTGCCTGCAAATGTTGAAACTTGTTAGATGAAAGTATTAAGGTTAACATTAAAATGCAGGTTTGGGCTGCATTAACAAGCTGATTAACAAGCATTAACACTTCAGTCTGAATTAAGTTAGTGCAGAACCCAGTCCAAGGTGCTTGAGGGGGCCATCAGAGTGAGCCAGAGGCAGTACTGAGAGTTGAGGGAGTTGTACAAATAAAGCCTAAAGAAAACTTTACCTTCTTCACCACTTTGTCCCAGTTGAAACATGCCCCGTTATTTTTTCTAGCATGAAGATGACATTAGATTAATTTGAAGTTAATACTGTAGCACACAGAAAGCCTACCTTTAAAACAGGAAGTACAAAGTGAGGCATTTACAGTATCTCTGTCTAGGGCTTTTGAGACAGAGAAACTGGGCACAAGTCCTGATTCTGCCCCTTGCTTAATGATAGGACTCTGGGCAAGTGCCTTTACCTCCCTAGGGAAAAATAATGCCTCCTCTATGTTGTGAGGCCAAAAGACAATAATGCCTATGAGAAATTGTGCACAGTTCTTCATAGTTAATGCTTAATATATGGCATTTATAGACAGATTTAATCCAATGTCTTTAATGAAAAATAACAATCACATTAAAGTGAAATCTTGGAGTCATCTTTGCCTTTTTCTTTCATTTGCCCTCTAAATCTAATCTGTCATAAAATCCACTCTGTAAGTTTGTGCACATGTGTCTTTGCTGCCCCCACTTCTGCCAATGAAACTTTCCCAATTAATCACCCCTCTAGCTTCTCCGTTTGGACCACTTAACAACTTGGTCCAAGCTCTTATCTATCGCTCCTTCCGATCCTACTGTTACCAATCCTCTACTGATCTTCTGGCTTTCTGTGTCTGTCTTCAAAGCTTTCTTCCAAATGATGGAGTTAAGTGTAACACACTAGGAGAAATCCGGAATTATTTTTTCTTTACTACTTATCCAAATCCTCCACATTTTATAAGATTCAACTCTAACCCCATCACTTTCTTGCACTTGGCCCACAGCACCCTGCCCTCTGAAATCCTATTAGCCTGTAGTATTCATATCACTCATCACCCATCTCACATTCACTTGGATTATTTTGCTTTTCTTTTTCTTTTCTTTCTTTCTTTTTTTCTTTTTTTTTTTTTTTTTTTGGTATGTGTGTACAAACCTTGCCTCCTTATTCATGTTGTACATTCAAGCAATTGCTTACATTTTTCATTCACTGACTATTCTCTGAGTATTCTTTTTAGCATGGCTTTCATTTCCTAGGCAATACACATGGCTCCAGGGATAAAATAGTTACAAAAGAAAGGCACAGTTCTTCCTTCATGAAGCTTATGGGTTCAGAGGGAGATATACAAGGTAGATGTCAATGAAATGATCACTAATGTTTACATAATTTTAATTTGCAGAAGGAACATACAACAGAAGAATCTAAGCTTGAGGAGCAAAGAAAGTTTACTTGAAGAAAAGATTGAAAAGGAGTTATCTGATTAAGAGTTACCTATTTGAGGAGGGTAGTAAGAATAACCCATACAAAAAAGAACAGAGTTATCAAGGATCAATGGCAAGACAATGGACAGGAGGAACTGGAGAGTAGATTGGAGGAACTGGAAGGCCCATGGGGCTAGAGCCAGGGAATAATGGAGAAAAGGTGTGAAATAAGGCTGAAGAAAGAGATAGCTTATTACGGTGTCTACAGTTTCTCCTAAGAGAAATGGTATATATTTATTGTCTCATAAAGGCTCCATGCCTTCCACTTTCCTGGTGAATATCTGTTGAATGAATGCCTAAATGAAATGGTGATGTTTATATAAATGCTATTTGTTCCTCGTGTGTAATTGGAGAATGAATAGGAAATCTGTAATGCTTTATTGGCAGGATTTTCAAGGGCTTAGATTTCTGACCCAGCTTCTAAACTGATAAAAATACTATGAATTATGTGGAAAAACAATGAAATAAAAAGGATAAAGCAAAGGGAATGTATTCTACTTAGAAAGAATTATTGAATGTTTAGTTCCAGAAGTGAATGATTTAAAAGAGGATATTTCCTTTGCTCTTATTTTTTAAGCTATGCCAAGTAAAATATCTCAAAATCTAAATAAATTCCCACTCCAACTTCTATAGTGACTTTATACAGTGTCTGTATAATTGTTCAAAATAAATCTTCATGACTTTGCTGCATTTTGTATCGGGAGCTTAGCTTCTTTAGTAATGAAAACAAAGTTTAACATGACTTGACAAGAAGTCCTCCTTTCCTATAGATGAGTACTGTTGGTATTGAACATAAAAACACTGAAGTATATAAGTATATCATCTCCCTATAGGCTAGTTAAGAAGAAAAATCTTAAGAATGATTTGACCGCGTTACCTGAAATTATAACACACTTTTGGGTTAAGTCAAGGCAGAATCTTGACTTAGTATCTGCATGCCTCACTCCTTACCTCCCATTCTAGGATGCTTTATTACATGGAGTGGATATTTTCCCCCTTCCTCCTCCTAAGACATTATCTGGTCTCTATCAAAGATTAAACCCAGTTCTTTAGTCAGTCCAGGGCGACACATCTATTTAAAGCATTAATGGATAATCAGACTCCTCAGGGAAATTTAATGTGGTTAAAGAGTAATAAAGGAACTTTCCAATAGAACATAAACAATACCATAATGAAGAATATTAAATCATATGTTTTGTCACTGAGCCATCATAGAGCCAATTTAAAATTATAATAAATTTGCATTTGGCACTTGCTAGAGATTGGCAAATTTATTCATGTGAAAAATAGGGAATATAGATTAAATGTCTTTGGATTTCCCTGTTAGGGAGCACTAAAAAATAATCACTCTTGTATAAAGATACCTTTATCTATCTATCTATCTATCTATCTATCTATCTATCTATCTATCTATCTATCATCATCTCTCTTTTTAATATATACAAACAAAAAACACACATACATTCTTAATCCATAAAATGTGCTTTACTGACTCAAAAGACATATTTTAATTGAAGCATTTCAACACTTGAAAATTAATGACAAGCAACAGAAAAATTAGTGATTTGATTTTAAATGCCTCTCTCCTCCCAGAAACTGGCTAGCATTTTGTCCCAACACATGATGTATGATGTATGAAGGGGACTGGACAAAGAGAGAAGCAGCGTGAGCCAGGAAGAGTGATTCAGAATTGGCTCGTGCAAAAGCCAAAATGCACCCAGACTGTCTCCTCAGCAGCAAACAGGAGACAATCTGGTCACCTTTAAATGACTGGCAACTGTACCCTACAACCAGTTGCTGGCATTAGTGGAGCTGGTTTTTATATCTTTCCCTCCATTTCCTGAAAGGTCTCCTGACTTCTTTTTTTTCCCCAAGAAAAACAGCAATAATCCAGGACAGGACACCCTACCCCCTTTGTGACCTACAGTTTCTTTTGCCTTCTAAGAAGGCAATACCAAAATTTATGAGCTTGTTTTCAATATCACTTAGTGACGACATGCTAATAGCTCCAGAAGAATAGTACGATTTGGTATTTTTCCCAGAAATTATATTTTTACCCAGAAATTCCACTCCCAAGTGCTTGTCTTGATGCATACTGGGATGTCTCTCTTAATGTCACCTATTATATAAAAAATTAGAAACATCTTAAATGTTGAACAATAGGAAATTGGTATGTAGTGAATGGAAGTGATGTACACGTATGTTTATTGAAATGAAGGATACTCAAAATAGATCATTAACAATGAAGGTAGGGTATAAAACAGTATAAATGCACACACACATAAATATACATATACATATATAAATAGTAGTTATAGTTGAGGTGATGGACAATTTTTAGACTTTTCTGGGTTTTGTGTGTTTTGTTTTTACAGTCAGCATATATTACCCGTATAATCCTGGATAAGAGTAGCAATAGTAATTTTTTTTTCTCTCTTTAAGTAAATACGTCTAATAGTAATAGAATTTCCAATGGTCAAAGAAGATAGTTTTCTTACACAATGTGTTATTGATCAGGGTTCTCCAGAGAAACAGAAGAGAGACAGACAGACAGACAGAGACAGAGAGATAGAGAGACACAGAGAGAGAGAGAGAAGAGAGAAGGAGAGAGGGAGGGAAGGAAGAAGACAAAGAGGGAGGAAGAGAGGGAGAAATTTATTATCAGGAATTGACTTACACCAGAATTATGGAGGCTGGTAAGTCCCCAGATCTGCAGCCAGCAAGCTGGAGAACCAGAGGAGCTGATGGTGCACTTGCAGTCCGAGTCTGAAGGCCTGAGAATCAGGAGGGCCACTAGTTTGTGTTCTAGTCTAAAGGCTGGCAGGCTTGAGACTCAGGAAGAGATGATATTTCAGTTTAAGTCCAAAGGCAGGATAAAACTGATATTCCAGACTGAAGACAGTCAGGGGAAAGGAATTTCTCCTTACTCCTGGGAAGGTCTATTTGTTCTATCCAGGTCTTCAACTGATTGAATGTGGCCCACCCACATTAGGGAGGACGATCTGTTTTACTCAGTCTACGTAAATGTTAAATTTATTCAAAAACACCCAACAGAGACACCCAAAATAATATTTGACCAAATATATGAGCATTTTGTGGCCTAATCAAGTGAGCATATAAAAGTAACCCTCACATACAGAATTTCTTAGACCTTATCTATTTTCCATGCTCTGAACCAGAGAAATATTGTAGATTACAGAATGGTTTTAATTCAACAACAGAAAATGAAGAAAGAAGTTTCCATACAAGGCAGTCTTTATGTTACCTACGCTCACTCTGTGTTAAATAAAATTTTGAATGGTTTGTTTCAGAGAAAATCTGAAGAATTGAGGGATTTTGCAAAATAATTCAGACAATATCTTTCTATTGAGCCATTTTCTTTGAAATAATGGGTTATTGTCCAATACTGTGATTGACTTTTTACATTAATCCTAGGCAGTGGTACATTTCTTGTGCCATCTTTTAGGCTTCTGAATAGAACTATAGTGGGGACATAAAAAGCACCATATAAAATCAGAGATTCTTTTTTTTTTTTTTTAATTTTGTTTTGGTGGAATAAGTGCCCAGAGAGAGAGAGAGAGAGAGGGAGATTTTGGTTTTGATATTGATTTTGGTATTTTAACCATCAAACACTTATTATAATTTTTAATGATCTTTTTTTTCTGCTAGGTAATTATATTAATCTGCTATTGCTGCTTTAATAAATTGTGGCTTAAGCAGTAAAAATGCATTATCTTTCAGTTCTAGAGGTCAGAAGTCCAAATAGTCTCAATGAGTTAAAACCTAGGTGTTGGCGAGGCTGCATTCCTTTCTGGAGGCTTTAGGGGAATGATCTGTCTCTTTGCCCTGTCCAGTTTCTGGGAGCCACCCCTATTCCGAGGTCCCTGCCCCTTTCTTCCATCTTCAAAGACAGCAGTGATTCATTTCTCTGTATCTTTCTTTCATGGGCACATCTTCCTCTGACTGACTGTCTCCTCTGCCTCCTTCTTTCAGTTTTAAGGACCCTTCTGATTACATTGGACCCATGGAGATAATTCAGGATAATCTCTCCATTTTAAGGTCAGCGATTAGCAAACTTAATTCCATCTGAATCTTAATTGCTCTTTGCCATGTAACCTCACACACTCGAGGTTCCTGGGATTAGGACATGGGAATCTTTGGAGGACCATTATTCTCCCTACCACAATAATTAAATCTTTTCCACTGAATAGAGCCTCATGGGGACTTTAATCAAGATGTCCTGTCCTCCCTAGTCGAAGAGCTGTCATGTAACTGAGGCAAAGCCAATTGTGCTTTATTCTACAAATTTATACTAAGAAAAATGATCAAAGACTGAGAAAGTTGGAGCATATTAATTTCAGTGGTGGAATCTGAGACTATCATAGAGTGCCTCTCACAAAGATTCTCTGGAGCTACTGCCCCCTGTTTATCAGTTTTCTTGCCTTATTCTTTATTTTTCATTTATTTCTGGGAGCTCCCATATCTTTCCATTGAATTCTGTTTTTCCTTAATTTTTAGCTAGGGTGAATTTCCTTGGCTTACAACAAAATAATCCTAATGATACAAGGGAGATGGAGGATAATTAGAACCACCTTCCAAGTGAATAAATATGATTTATTTTATACCACTGTGCTTAAATATTATAAATACTCTAGATAGCAAATGGAATTTCATACTTTTCTAATAGCACACATGTAGAATTACAAAACTGCATTGTCGTTCCATTGGACTGATCATAGAGATGAATTAAGGGACAATGTTGTTATTTATGTATTATTTCTATTTGTTTAAATGAACTCATGGCCCCAAGGCCTATGGGCATGTGTACAAAAATTAATAAACACAAGACTAACTTCTCACAGCAGTTTCCGGAAACCTCACTGGCTTTTGAGATTCTCCACTAAGTATAAATAAAAAAAACAACTATAAAAATCTAGGGTGCCCAGAGGGCTTAAAATCTATGCAAAACAGATTTTATTAAAAAATAAAACTAAAAGTTGGCCTTGTTGTTCTTTCATATGTGGTTTTTACTGAAGTAAACTGTAATGAAATTCCTTTAAATGCTACACAAAGAATTCGAAAAGATAAATGGCTGCCTTAGTAAGAGGGTGTTAAAAAAGAATCAATAACAAGTACCTCCCACTTTTTTAAAAAAGATTTTATTTATTTATTTTAGAGAGAGAGAGCCAGGAACAAGAGGAGGAGGAGGGGAGGGGGGGAGGGGCAGAAAGAGGAACACAGGGAGAAGCAGGTTCCCCGCTGAATAGGGAACCCCATGGGGCACTCAATCCCAGGACCCTGGGATCATGACCTGAGCCAAAGGCAGACACTTAGACTGAGCCACCCAGGTGCCCCATATCTCCCAGTTTTTAAAGTTTGTGTTATGCTACTTTGCTTTTATAGAAGACCTACCTCAGTACCTGGTTTTGCTACCCAAATGAAATCCCAAGAGGATTTTCACTTTTACAGAAAAAGGTGAAAAGCGTAAAGAACGTTCAGTGTTTGTTTTGCAGTGAGCTGTTTTAGAAGCAACTCACCGCCCGGAGCATGAGAGGGGCCCTGTCAAGCTCCTTCCTCAGGAACCACACTCAGCATCTCAGGATCAAACCGCCAGGTCTTTGACCTGTGTCTGTGAGCATCTCTGGTTTGCCTTTATTTATTTTGTGCATCTGTTAGCAAGATGTGTCCTAAGGTATCAGGAACGCCTAAGAGAGGTTATTTCTGGGGGGTCTAGGGACACTCAGAATTTTTTCCATACTAATTAATGGTAACTGCTTCTTTATGCCATTTTGCCTTACCAAAGTTTTCATAGGAACGCTCTACTTTTGGATAGTGGGGGAAACCTGTGTAGGATTTTAGTCTTGGTTGGGTGATTTAAGGAGGGTCTAAAGCAGTAGGGATTTGCTCTAGATTAGATGATGTCAGAAAGTGGGGGCAGTTCTAAGATTGGATATCTCAATCAGTCTTATCCAGAGGAAGGGAGACCACCAGAAGGATAAATCTGCAATTGGTATAGAAGTAGCAGTCATTTGGGCCAAGAAAGGGGGCATTTGGTATTTTGTGGATGGTACAGTGACCTTATTTTTGTCTGTGCTTAGCAAAATTATTAAACGGTCTTGCTTTGTCTCACTTTATCATGGTTTCAGAGTAACCTGTTTTAAGGTTAGTATTCTGTGAGAATTGTATGTCTAAGAAGAGAATAACACAGTCTAGCTCTAAGTGTCAGTCTAGGTTCTAAATGTCAGCAGCTACCTCTTTTCTTCCCTTTCTTTCTTTCTTTCTTTCTTTCTTTCTTTCTTTCTTTCTTTCTTTCTTTTTCTTTCTTTCTTTCTTTCTCATTCCTAAACATCCTACAAGATGCTGTATAGGCCCCCACAAAAAAGAAGTATCCAACCTAGAATGTCAATAGGACTGAGGTGGAGAAATATTCTGCTAACTGAAAGTAATTATAGTAATAATAATAATAATAATAATAATAATAATAATAATAATAAATTTTGGGATTATATTTTGTGAGGTGATTTTTCTGAGGTTACAAGAAAGAAAAAAAAACAAAACACCAAATTTCCCAAACTATTCCTTCTACCAGTTACTTATTGCTTTAAGTGGAGGTTAATTAACACTTCTCACTGGGGTACCACAAAAAAATTTCCCGATGGGTTTGCCTGAGACCCGGGGTATCTGGAAGAGAGGGTAGTCCAGAGGTAGAGGGAACCCAATAAGGGTACTCTGAAATGGCTGTAATCCTTGAGTTGCACTCTGAACCAAAATCCCTCACTATCTGTCCTTGTCCTCCCCAAGGCTTTGTACCTGCTCATTTCTGTCACTTAAGATGCTCTTGTACCATCTTCAAAAAGCTAGCTCCTTCTTATCATTGAAGTCTCTGCACAAATATATTTGATCACACACACCCCACCTCCATCCAGTCCTATTACTCTGTCTTAATTATTTCATAAGGATTATACTAAGTGGACTTATATCATTTATTACTGTATTTGCCTATATTTTCCAGTAGAAAGTAAACTCCATGAGAGCCCCAGCCTTGTCCATTTCACAGCCATATCCCCCTTACCTACAGCAGTGCCTGGCACATGCCAATAAGTGCTCTGTGATGCTTGCTGAATAAATGAATGAGTGAATGAATTAGTCTTGGCTTCATCTCTGTTCCTGTGAAGCCATATGGTCAGAATCACAACCAAATGCTATCCTGGGAGAAAGAAGAGCATGCTGAGACTGTTGCTTCTACAGTAGTGGGACGTAAGACTCTCCACACATAACAGTAAATTAAAAAAAAAAAAAAGGAGAGATACTGGAGAAGTTTTCTTCAGTTCTATGAAAGCAAAACAGAATCAAACAAAACATCAGGTGCTGATAGGAAAGGAGAGAAGTTTGATGGCAGACAAATGAGGGGGGAAAACTGAAACAAAAACCACAGAGATTTCATTGTTTTGTTTTGGATTTTTATGTCTGTCTTTAAGACATTTTTTTTCTCGAGACAGAAAATCAGAAAAGTGCTGCCAAGAAAGTCAAAACGAAAGAAAAAGGAAGAAGCCAAAGGATAAAAAGACAGAAGACATTTGATGATACTTGACAAATCATTGTATATTTAAAATCAGTAGGGTCAGATGACATGAATTCTATATGTTCAGAGACTGATACATAATTTTGCAGAATATCCTATTAATTTCTAGAACTTTTAAAAGGCAAAGAATGGTTCCAAAAGAAAAGAGTATATTTAGACCTTGCCTTAAAAAACAGGTGTTTGGAAAGGCAAGCATCCAGCTAATTACAGATTGGTCAGCTTAGTGGTAACAATCAAGAAGATACTAAAAGAAATTACCTTTCCCCCCAAAAATCATATTTCGAGCCCCTGGAGAGGAACACAGTTCTGAGAAGCAAACAAGATTTTGTGAAGAGTGAATCATGCCAGACCAACTTAATTTTCTTCTATGATAGACCAGCGGGCCGTGAGATAAAGGGGAAGTAATAGATGTAATCTACCTCGATTTCATTGAGGCTTCTGATTCTGTCCTACATAGCATTCTCATCAATGAGCTAGGAAGATTGGTCTATGCTGTACCACTATTAGGAAGGAGCATAAATGCCAAAAGACTGCCCCAGAAGGATGGTTATCTGTGTCTCAGGATAGAAGCATGTTTCAAGGACTGGTAGGTCATTGTAGCCCACAGTATGTTAGGAGAGAGCAATGGATGGTTTAGCAACAAGGGGGACACAGGAGGTCTCGTGACTACCTTTATCATTAATTATTGTATCTTTGAGGAGTTTGCTTCCTTTCTCTGGAGCTCAGTTTCACAACCTGTAAGATGGGTGAGTTAGAGCAGATATTTCTTAGGTCCCTGTGAGCTCTAAACTTGTATGATCCTTTGGTTAATATTATTTTAGGGATTTCTTCATGATTTGGGTAATAAAATTGAAGGTTCTCATAGACATGTGGGCTGTTTCAGCATTATTTACAACTTCCATTTAACAAAAAACATTACACAGGAGAGGTTGCCCTTTTTCTGGTAACTCTCATATATATAGTTTTTTCATTTGCATAGTAGTTATTTTGAGTGTTTGTCGAATGCCCAATACGTGCTCAATGACAGGAAATGAAGGAACTCAATTTGTCAAATGTAGCAACTCTCACCTTTTATGTATCATACATAATATCTATATCAAAGTTTTCTGAAAAGCAATAATTACAGAAGAATGTTAAAATGAAGTATTTGCTAACAGATTAAAAACAAGGACTAATATAAACCGTAAGCTTAAAAAATTACATTTAGAGTCATGTAAATTAATTATGTTTGCTACTTAAATTATAGCAAAATGGTTTATTGCAATAAATTAAAACTCAAATGCATAAAATCTAGACCTCACTTTCATTGACTTAAGAGCTACTTGCCTATTAAAAGCCTATGCGATTTTCTTTTTCATTAAGTAGTTTATTCAGAAAGCTAACCAACCTTGGTCAACTCCAAACTATTCTTAATTCCTGAGAGCTGATTGATTTCTTACAACTTTAGCTAGTTTATATGGAAAGCATATCTTCAAATTTCTTGTAAAAAGCACCCAGATGGAATAACATCCTAAGGTGGTAATATCCTTATTGTTCATTACTTTACTTTTTAAGTTGGCATTTCAGATTAGTTAAGCATTTGATATAGCTCATGTTTATGCAAGTGTTTACAAATTAGAAAAGCTGTTAGCAGCATTTAATTTGTTTGAATATATATATTTAATTTACTGCTTCTAATGGAAAGAAGCTTAAGGGAATTTAAGAGTCATAGCCTTATTGATAGACAGTAAGCATATGCGGAATGCAGTTTTTATTGCTAATATTTTACATTTGCTGCATGCCAACACTTAGGTACAGTAAAGAAGGCTGTGTAATTCCAAAGGCAGGAATGTGTGCTGTACATGCAGAGTGTTTATATCACTATACATATTTATCTTTTTGTCGGCTTTTTCACTGCCCTCTAAATGAAATGTGTTTTCCTCCCACTAATTTCCTCACACTAGTGTTATAATGAGAGTGGAATGCTCCTCTGATCCTTTGGCATGAGATTTGTCTAATCACACAGAAATTCTGGACACAGCTCAGATCCTGTCATGACAAATATCATTTCAAGCTTTTGCCAATGGCCAGTTTACCTCCAGGACTATGTGATTAAAATGAATCATTTAGAACAAGATATCATCCAGCTATCTTTCTGAAACTCATGCAAAGGGTTTACGTTGATCAGGATTCCTACTGATCCATCTATAGACACACTGCTCCTGGCTATGGATCTATGAGTAATGATGACTTCATCATTACTCTTTTTGGAAATTATTTGATTTCAAACTGAACAAAATCACTTATTCAGACATGATTTAGGCACCTACTTTGTGCCAGGTTCTGAGCTGAGTGCTGGGAGTGCACAGGTGAATAAGAAAAGGCTCTTCTCATCATCATTTCTGAAATGGGCTATTAGAGGCAGCCTTCTGTCTAATTTCCCTGACCCTGATTTTACTGGTCCCTTCCGATTTATCCTCCACCCATCCATTAAAAGCAACCCATCTCAAAAATAAATCAGAGCATGTTGGACCTTACATTTAAACCCTCCAATGACTGCGCTGTCTCCCACAAGATAAAATCTGGGCTTTCAAACATAGCATCAAAGGTCTTTCATAATTTGGCCTCTCTGCAGTACCATTTGTCACCCTCCTCACTATACTTTTTGCTCCAATAACACTGAACTGTTTTTTAGTTCCTCTATACACTTTTTCTTGCCTTGCTTATTCTATCTCTGGCAAAAATTCTCTCTTCATGTGCTATCTTCTGTTCTTCCTTCAAGACTCAGTTCAACCACATCTACTTTTCTTATCTCCTTTCCAGCCAAGGACCAGGCAAATTGGGGCCAACTGTGTTAAGGCATTTGTTATGCCACCTACATATTTCCATAACGGCAGTTAACCACCTTGTTGTATAATCACATGTCTATTGTTTCAAGTCCCCCACTAGATTGATGTTTTTGTCTTTGTTTGAAATCAGTGACTGTGTTTTTTTTCATTTCAATAATACTAGTTAGTTCTTTTTAAAATTCCCACCTGTTTTTATTTCCTCTGGGCATGAAATTAAAAAAAAAATTCTGTCCCATATTTCGGGTGTCATTTCTTCATTTATCTTGAAAGATCCTAAACATATTCAGTTTAAATTCAATTTTTTTGTAGACTCTTCAGTCATTCCCATTTATATTAGAGTGAATTAATCGCCTGATTGTCAATTTTGTGATCTGCATGTTGCTACTTTTCCCAATCAGTTTCAGAATTTTGGCTTTAAGTTTCATCTTCAGTGGAAACCTCCCTACAACATTCAGCCCTTGAATAGGCCCCTTGAATCCAACGGTCCAAACCAAGTCCTTATAGTCTCATAGCTGTGCCTCAGGATTCCTGTCCTGTGAGGTTCATATCCAGTCATCAAACCAGTGAGCAGCCTGCCCATGTTTGACAGAGAGAAAGACTGTGCCTGTTCTTATCCTTTTAATTTAGCCTCATATAAGCTTTAACTGCAGGCATCACTCAATCACATTTTGTTTCCCAGGCACAGAAGGGGTGCTTCAGCCTGTCGTTTTTAAAAATGAACCTGGGTTCAGTCTGTATGAGGTATGAGACAATTCTAACTCCCACTATATCACCATATACATACTCTTTACCACTTCTATTCTGAGACTCAATGCCCAGGAGACTTTGAGAGAGGTCAGTCTTAGTTAACACTTGGAGTTTCTGTTCCATTTCTCATCTTCAAATTGTTCATCTTTGGGCCATGGTTATGTATTTTTACTTTTACTTTTTAATATTTTACTTAACAATCTTATATTTATAATGAAAGGAGGAGGAATCAAGGAGTGAACTGGTATGTTCATCTGTCATCTTCATTTTCCTTTGAGGAAATAAGTAAAATGGGAAGTGGGGGCATAAGGGGGCTGAAGGAATGGGATGAGTCAGTTCAACAAATAAAAATGAGAATATTCTAGTGTAAGAAACGGTGTTAAAACCCAAGAGGATGGGCTCCCCCTGCTCTTTGTGTAAGAAACAGTGTTAAAACCCAAGAGGATAAGGCTCCCCCCTGCTTCTCCCTCTCCCTCTGCCTGCCACTCCCCCTGCTTGTGTGCTCTCTCTCTATCTCTGTCAAATAAATAAATAAATAAATAAATAAATAAATAAATAAATAAATCTTAAAAAAAAAAAAACAAGAGGATGGAAATACTAATAAGATAGAGGCCTTGATCCTCAGGGGTTAGGATGATATATACTTAATCTTATCGATTCATAAAACACACAGTTATTGAGTACCTAGTCTATGGCACATGATTTTAAAAAATTAATAATGTGGAAAGTTTGAGGAATCTAAGCTATCTGGAACACCGACCTTATGATTAAACTGACACTAAATGATGAGTTGAAACTAACCATTCAACAAGTAGGGGTATTCTCAAGAGAGGTAACGGCATGCAGGAGGCCCTAGATGTTGAAGAGAGTATGGTGTTATGGAAGTACAGAGCTAGTTCAGTGAAGCTAGAGCAGAGATGGCAAAGCTCAGGTCGTCCAACCCTTTTGCTGTATTCAGTCCTGTCTACAAAGAGATTATTTCCAGTAATGGAAAATGCCTCTTAGACCCTGCAACTCTATTTTCGGCCACTAATGTGTTCCCTAGGTATTCACAATGATGCCTGGGTACCTCCTTCTTTTCACCCTCCTTTAGATCATTTGGTATTAAACAGCCCAAACTGAAGTTTTAAGAGCTGATATAATTTTCCTTCCAAAGATCTCATGTCAAGTATCTCCAAATTGTTTGGAATCCAATTGAATAAATTATAATGTATGCGACTATCTTTTCTCTCCCAACCTATCATGAACTCTGAAATGATATGATGTCTCACTCATAAATTACTTAACACTGTTCAAATGCCAACTAATTCTTCCTGGTTGGCCAAAAATGAGTACAGGATGGCAGTTCCCCCAGGAAATTTCTCCTCTGGGAAATGAAGCTGTTAGCAAAGCAAGTCAAGGACCTGTTAGACATTCTGCTGTTAACCAAATGAGACTTCCAGCAGATGTCTGGAGAGTTGAAATCCCCATCACTACTCTGTCTTTTCTCTGCACTGATTTTACAATCTGTGTCTAGTAATACACCATACATTTCCTCCATGTGTCCCAGTATACTGTCATAAAGATAGCACTTCTGTGTTCTTCATTTGTCCTAATCCATATGCTCCTGCCCTCAGGTCTGGGGATTTCCATATGAATGTATATCTTCATGACATTTACCCCTGTTCTGCCTCCTGTCTAAGCAGTCTGTTTATTTAGGAGTGGGTATACCCTCCTATTACAATGTTATAACCCCCTTCCATTGAATTATATATAATATAGAGCCCATAAAATCCAGGTAATAGTTACAAAATCACCCCACTCTTGCTGGCCTATGTCCAATGCACTGTATCCAGTTTTTTTTCCCCTCAACTTCTTTCCAATAAAAATTACCAGGAATTCAGAGTTAAACTTTCTAAGTTCTTTCCTACTCTGGACCAGCAGTAGGGACCTCTTCTCAGAGTCTATTATCATGCAAAATCTCAGGCATCATCCCAGACCTACTAAATCAAAATCTGCATATTAACAAGATCCCTAGGAGATTTACATTAAATGCATATAATTTGCAGAGCACTACTCTATCATACCAGATTTCCCCCATATATCTAAACCTTATTCTCACTTCCTCATGCCATAAAACCTTCTGGATCAGCTTCACTTGGTCTCTCTGCAAGCTCACCAAAGGTAATCAATCTCTGTCCAAATTCATCCTTATAATATAGAGAAGATAGTTGATTCATTTGGCATTTAAATATGTGACACTGTTTGCACCATGTTTTCTCCAAATAGCAGACATGAATGTACCATTTCTTTCTTTTTTTTTTTTTTTTTTTTAGTGTACCATTCTCTTGACTTTAACATATCTGGGTTCCACTGCCTATAACTGCTAAGAAAGTGCTGTATCACATAACCTACCACCTGTTTTGTAATGTTTACAAGATATTCTTAAATATTCTTAAATACTTATATTTTTAATTTAATATATTAAAAAAACTTAAATTTATCCTAAAATATATCAGCTGTTTTGAATAGAAGATAACTTTAAGTATATCTACCCCCCACCACCAAGAAAACAAAAACAGAAACAGAAACAAACCAGTATTATTAAATTCGAGTTAGATACCATTATCTACCAAAAACTCTGAGCCTAAGGCCTTTTCTTTGTTAGAAGGAGAGATTGTGAAATATTAAAAGTATGCTCAAGATGCAGAGCTCCAAAGTTTTTTTTCTTTGTTGTAAGGTGAAGCCCTGAAAAACTAGAAAAGGGAACTTTTCGCATGCAATGTGTTTCAAATGTTATTGCCCAACTACAATTAATCTTGCAGTCGAGTCTTTGGGAAACACCGTGCTATTCAACAAAGACTACCCGTCACTTGCGTCCTGTGGCGGTACTTGCTAATAGAGTTAGGATTATAAATCTGAGGGGAGTGTGTCTACTTTAATTAATTGGATCGGAGGGAAATTTTTAGCCACCTCTCAAAGATGACGCTTCCTTGACATATATCTACATGGTATTCAGAAGTAACCAGTGGTCATGAGTGATAAATGACTTGTACTGGTCTGTTTGCTACCATAAAATAGGGAGCCTCCTTATCAAAATGAGACTTACAGTTTCACATTCAGTGTGAAATCTTTCTTTGTGCCAGGCACACATTTGGAAACAACCTCTCTATTCTGCTTAGATCTCAGTGTTTATATTGGTACATTTTCCACAGTGACAAGTAATGTACAAGGGCAGAACAAAACATCACCACAGCCTTGCAAAAGCTTTATAATAACATTGTATTGCTTTGAACCATTCAATCAATTGTAGACATGGTTTAAATGTACAGAAAAACTAAATGCGATACCATGGGAAAAAATGAAAAGTATTTTGCAACCTAACTTCGGCATAAAGAGTTTGGGAGCATATTTTTTTTAAGAGAAGAAAGTTACACCTTGGCTCCCTGGATTATTATATTTCTAGTATGGCCATAATAATTTCTCTTTAAAGATTCAGAAACCCAGTATTTCACTCAACAAAGCATATTTTATGCTAATTAAAAGTGCCCAAGAAGTCATGAATTCCCTATGATCTTTATGGAGAGAAATCAATACCTGTATCTATTTCTATAAAACTCCAGGGTTTTACTGGTGGATATTAGAATCCAGAAAGGTAGGCTTTTATGTTGTGTTTCTTGTAATAATGAGCAATCTAGGGTCAAATAGAAGTCTCATGCAGAGTACAGAATAAAAGAGCAACTATGAACCATTGAAAAATAAATGCAGAATCAGATATTTGTAATGCTGCTTAAAGCAAGGCTAATCTTTATTCAACAATTTTTACTCACATATAAGACTCCCATTGTGTGCTGTCTTAGCAATGGATATATTACTGAGGTTCTAAAAACTCTGTATTAATGCAAAGAATTATGGTTTTATAACTCAGTGGGGGGATGCATGTACGCACACAGACACACATACACATAGACCCCAATCATTGCTATCTCTAGCAGCATTTATTATAATAGGAATTCTTGAAGTGTCTTGTTTTTGCTGCAATTCAAAACGATTGAAATGTTTTGAGGGGGGGACTGGCTGATACCTACATGTTCACCCAAGAGAAAATGACATGGATAGCTTTAAAGAGTGCTAAGATATCTCACTGCATGTCTCTAGTGGATACCATTCAGATTGGCTGCAATCATAATCCTAATCATCATTATGAAAAACTTAAAAGTCTATTTAATCATATTTGATTTTGTGTCCAATAAAATTATAACATAATAGTCTATCTGCTGCATTGACTGATATCACAATAGAATGAGTTTTATTGCTACAGATTCCTAATGTGTTTTCAGCAGATTTTTCTGAAGAGTGGGAAGAGGCAAGATTCAATGAAGGAATAGATTCCAAAAGAGCTTCCCATTGAATATTTATTTGAATATTAAGTTCGGTATTATAACCGCTGCTCTTCCTCAAATGATGCCATTTTTTTCCTGAAGTGCAAGTGTTTCGATATAACAATGGAATTATTTCAGAATTCCACTTGTAATAACTCATATATTACCAATTGGCTGATAAAAATTGGTGGCTCCATAGAAAGACATGGGCATATAAAACACACACATCCAAGCAACATCAAAAAAAAGAGTGAAATGATAAAATGTCATACTGCTTTTGGAAAATTAAAAGCAATTCAGTGAGAGTTGGGTAATTGACTATTATATCCTCTCGCAGGTAACTGTCATCTTTATTTGCCACTGCCGATAAGCTGGCAGTAACTCATATTAATCATAGATGAAGGTAGGATTCAGGATTTTCCTTTTCTGATTGCTGTCCTAAGTTTACCCTACAGAGGCTATTGTTAGTACCTTAGTGCCTTAGAATTTATTCACAGTGTTGGGCTGTGTTCTGAAGTCCTCTAGGAAAAAGGACTTCAAAATATACCTCTCCCTGTCCCTCTTGTTGAGAGCTCTTTTCTTGTGAGCCGGTGGGAAGTAGCATCGACAAATCTGTGCTCTTTGATAATTGACACATATAGGATCCCTGTGCATTCTGGTCCCTGCTGACTCAGGAGAAAGAAGATGACAGGGGGCGGTGTCTTGGGCGGGCCGTTTATGCTCAGGCTGCATGCTGAACACAGCTCCTGGGCAGCCGTCATTTGTAGACCACCTTTTCATTGGAAAGTAGGCCTTCACCTTTGGCAGGTGGCTCTATTATACTAAGCAGCTCACAAATCTGGTGGGGAAGCGCCTCAAACTTTCTTTGAATGGTTGTGTTCCACATTCATAGGTGGTGTTCAGAAAACCTGCATGAGAGCAATAATTGTGCTCTCTTTAGAGGCAGTGGTGTGTCCTGAAAAGCTCACATGGATAAGCCATGTGTGGCCCCTAAAGCCATCCACCACACTTGTAACGGAACACACCAGAAGTCATAATAATGAAATGTTTGGCGGATTTTTCTCTCAGCTGCCTAATTATGAAGCTTATATTTTATAACCATTTGAAGTTTTCTCGTTGTTGTTTTTTTTTGGAAGAGTTGCTATTTCTCTCAGCATGAAGGCATCCCACGTGGGTAGTTTACATAGTCACGGGAGGTAAAGTTTCGTTTTATCTTATTTTTAAGTTAGATATCATTCAGGTCTAGCTTTACCAGCAGGCTTTGGTCCAAGAAATACTGAAAGGAATGCACCAAAATCTCTTGCTTCAAAATACCTCTCCTTTATCAATATTTGAAATCCACAATTAGAGATTGTTTTTTAATATGTACAGATGTCTACACCCTTAAGATTTATTTATTAAAATCAAAAGATACCAGAAATGTGTAAACAATAAAGTTGTTCCTTACCTCAGTTCAAAAACATGTACTGAGCATCTCTTAGGTATCTGAAACTCAGCTAGGTCCCAGAAATCCAAGGAGTGGGTATATATTCACTTCTCTTCCAAGCAGCTGACATGAAGTTTATGCTGGATCTGGGGACTAGGTTAGAAACTAGACCCATGTTTGGAAAAAAGAGTGAGAGAAAACAGGTTTCACTTCCCTCACAATCTCAACAAGAAATAGACTCAGTTACGTTTAGTTAAATTGTACACTTGATACGTCATTTGGTGCCTAATATGTTTTATGTACATTCAGCAATAAGCTTAGGCATAAAATAATAAGGGGGTGAAAAAAACCACTCAGAATTATATAGCAGTTATTTAATGCTTAATATATGAAATACCTCATGTTTAAGGATGACCCCACTATCAAGCCATATTGCCAGATACTGTAAACAGATATAAATTGTCAGAGCAGCAAAAGTACACAGTGACCCTGTGTTCAACTAAGCACAGCATTCACTATAGTAGTTAACCTTTGACTGTAGTAATAAATTAATGCAGATCTCCAAAAAACACTCCTATGCAAAAATCACTCTGGAAACACTGATGCATAATAATAAAAGTCTAACAGTGACTTGACCTCCAAAGCTTATGGCTAGGGGAGGTATCATGATGTAGTGTTGAACTAGGGAGGAGCATATGTTCATTAGGAAGGTTGTTGAACACTAGACATCTTATATTTTATGGTTAAATTCTGCCACAGCCAAAGAACAGCAACTTGTGTTATAAAGACAACAATGTCAGGTGTTCCAACCTATTTTAGTAACACCCCTTTATTACTGAAAGTGCCTCCGGTAAATGCCCAAATTGCCTATTTGCACTAAATAAAATGTCACTTTGTGAATAAATTAGGCATTTTATGCTACCTTCTGTATGTCTAATGACATCCGTTGTAATATAATGTTTGCTTGTCTCTAGAGGCTGGCTCTAGAAATCAGCTTGCACCTGTGGCTTTTGGGAGATATTAAGTAGACCTTTTTTGTACTCATTTCCCCTGGCAGATTGTCAGCAATATTCAAGGAAAGACTTGAAAAATATTACCAGAGTATTTCTCGATACACCTCTAGGGCTTAAAGTTTTGAATTTACATGGACCTTTTGACATGTCGCGCTCCCTGTCCAGTGGGAGTTACTAGCAGCTTGTAGTTCATACTCTTCACCTTGATTCGGCCTGTGAACAACTGGAGTCAGATTAATGCTATGTGCTTGGCATAAGTGTGACTAACTCCACCAATTTTTTTTTTTTCAGATGGTCTGGTTTTGCATTTATCTGTTGTTACCTCTATCCTTGAAACAATTCAATTTCTGCTTTCCTTTTTTATGCACCTTGATTTCAGACAAAAACTATAAATTTAGCATGGCCACCAGAAGGGAAGGATGCATCTGTAGTGTATAGTGATCCAAATAAATCCTTAAAGTTGCAAAAGTTATCCAAATCTCATGTCACTATGTCAACACCTGAAAAAGTTTCCTCTGGTGGCTTTCTTGGCCCTATATATACCAAAACACCAAAGTTGTGAGCTGAGTTTTCGAAAGATGTTCCCTTAAAAGGATGGTCCAGATAGAACTCTCACACAAAAGTGTAAGGTATAAAGTGTTTGTATTCAGAATTTCTCATTTTCCTCTTTTGTTCAATTTATCAAGAACTGGTAAAAGTGAGGACCCAGGCAAAGGATACCCTAATGACTCATCATCTAAAAGAGAGAAATTATGAAAATAGTTACAGTTGTTCTTCAGCACACTTGCTTCTATAAGAATTTTGAATAATAGCAATTGCTAAGATAAATTGAGTATTTACCATGTGCCGGTAATTATCTAAGGCATTTTACACACATTAGCTCTTTGAGTAGTTAAAACAACCCACTGAGATAGGCAATACCATTATCCTGGTTTTTCAACAGAAGAGGAAATTGGTACTGTAATAAGCTACATCAAAATCAGGACAAGTCCCCTTATTAAGTCATATTCTTTGCATTTCAAATTCTCCTTTAAGTTGGAGAGTTGTATAGTATGTTATTTACAAGCATAAGTGATGAGAGTCAGAGAATCTTAGTTTGAATACCCTCTTTGCCACTAACTCTTTAGTTGACTTTAGGTATCAGTCAAGATATTTTCTGTTGCCAGTTAGAGAATAACACAGGCTCACACACAGAGAAATACTGGGAGAAGAAAAATTATTTATTCCTCATAGAACTGAAATTGCTAAAGTAACGTAGTTTTCGGGCATGATTAGTCTCAAGATTTCAACAATGTCACCAACACTCAGTCTCTATTTTCTAACTCTCTTCTACTTCCTGTTGACTTCATTCTTAGGCTTCACTTGATGACATGATGGAGGCTGGTACTTCCAGTCCTAAATGTTCCCAGGTTCAAGTTCAGTGGGGAAAAAAAAAAACCCAAAAAACAAAAACCCCACAAAACTCTCTACCTACCAGTTGGAGCAGAAGTCTGAAGCCTCATAGCCGCATCTCTGAGCCAGTAACTGAAACCAGGGGAATGGAATGCATCGATTTAGTCTGGGTCACATGTTCTTTCCTGGAGCTCCAACTTAAGCACCTACAATAAGAGTGGATGTGGATGGTTCACCAGTAGAAAACTGGGCTGTTCTTATTGGGAAAAAAAAAAAAAAGTGGGATGGGGATAGAGGAATTGATTCTGAGCATCAGAAACAATAAATGTCTGGTACAATTTGGGAGATTCTCTTCATCTCTTTGAACATCACTTTTTCATCTGTAAAATGGGGGAGATTATTACTACCTAATAGAGTTGTGAGAATCCAAAGAGTATAAGAAATACAAGGTATAGCATCTTCTAGCTAACTGGCTTCTCCAACTCTTATTTCTCCTCTTTTTCCCCTTTTCTCTTCCTCTTATCCGTCATTTTTATTTTTATTTTTACTTTTCTTTGTCATCATCACCAGCATATTCATAAATCACCTACTACTGGATCTGGCCCATGGCAAGTCTCCTATAGAAGAAGACCCTTCCAGAAGGAACTGAGTAGAGAAAATCTGATAGTAGCTCAGCATGTGATTCCTGGAAGTCAAGCTTCTCAAAAGAGGTATCCTGGGTCTCAGTTAAATATCACATCTAAGTATACATACAATCGCCTAAACAGTACCACATACACCATTGCTGGCTTAGAGATCATCTAGTCCTCTATAAAATCCAGGTTCTGGTGTTAAAGGTTATTTCCTTCCCTGTCTTAGAGCAGCAACCAGATAAAAATGCCCCATTGCACCTTATAAGTTGTCTCCTAGAAAAAGGAGTGAACCCCAACCCAGCACACACACCTCTCTTAAACTTTCATTTCACATCTGCATGAAAATTATACATTTTGTGATTTATAACAAAATTATAGAAGACAATCATGTTCCCTGTCTTTATCTCTGATTGGATACATCACATAAGCCATGCTTTATTACCAATCCCCAAATGATGTGATTGGATTATAAATGCTAAAATTCATAATTTCTTCATCATCGCAAAATAGCAAGCTGATTAGTAAAAATATACTTAGTGTTTAAACCCAGTCACCACCTTTTCTGAACATTAAAGCTCAGCATACATTTCAGTTCAAATTAACAAGTCTACAGTGAGTAGCTGCTTGACTTTCCTTAATTTCCAAAATAAAATCCCGGGGTAGGGATTTACTGGCCCAGGATAGATCAGTTGCACATCACAGGACAAATGAATATAGTCCCAGGAAAGTGACATTACATCAATCTACTCTCCCCATGGTAATCATGGGGGATGGGTTGAAAGCACAATTCCAAAAAAAAAAAAAAAGAAAAGAAAAGAAAAAGAAAATGGTTCTGGACAGAGAACAATGTTCCATCTGTATCTATCTCCAATACAAACCTCTCAGAATAGCAAGAAACATATGGATTTCAGCTTTATTGAGGTATAACCAACAAAATTATAAGATACTCTTTAAAATTATAAGATATTTAAAGTGTACATCTTGTTGATTTGACATATGGGTACATTGTGAAAGGACTCCTAGTCTAGTTTATATATATATATATATGAGAATGTTTAAGTTCTACTCTTAGTGAATTTGAATTATACAGTATCAACTCTAGTGATGAGGTCATACATCAGATCCTCAGATTTCATTAATCTTATAGCTGAAAGTTTATACCCTTTTACAATCTCTCCCTATTTTCCCCACCTCCAGTCCACGGCAATCATGCTCCTACTTTCTCTGTCTATGAATTTGACTCTTTTAGATTCTATATATAAGTAATACCATGCAGTATTTGTCTTTGTCTGGCTTATGCACTTAGCATAATGCCCTCAAGGTCCATCCATGTTGTCACAAACAACAGGATTTCCTTCTTTCTCATGGCTGAATAATATTTTATCGTATACACACACAGACATAGACACACATACACACATGCACACATACCACATTTTCTTTATCCATTCATTCCTTGACAGACACTTAGGTTGTTTCCATATCTTGGCTATTATGAATAATGCTACAGTGAACCAGGAAGTGCAGATATCTCTTTAATATCCTGATTTCATTTCCTTTAGATCTATACCCAGAAGTGGGATTGCTGGATCATATGATAGTTCTATTTTTAATTTTTTGAGGAACCTCCATATTGCTTTCCATTGTGGCTGCACCAATTTACATTCCCACCAACAGTGTACATCCTCACCAGTGCTTCTTTCTTTTTGATAATAGCCATTTTAAAAGATATGAGGTAATATCTTATTGTGGTTTTGATTTGCATTTCTTTGATGATTAATGATGTTCAGCATCTTTGCAGCTATCTGTTGACCAGGTACATTTTTTTCTGGATGTTTATTTCTTTGAAAAAATCTATTTCTATTCGGTTCCTCCACCCATTTAAATCAGATTGTTAGGTTTTTCCCTATTTAATTGTGTGAGTTCTTTCTATAGTTTGGACATTAACCCTATATTTGGATATTTGCAAATATTTCTCCATTTCCACAGTCGCCTTTTCATTTTGTTATTGGCCACCTTTGTTGTGCAGAAGTTTTTCAGTTTGATGTAGATTTTTATTAGTTTTAAATAGTTTTGGGTTTCTTTGGGGGAAAGCAGTCATGAATAAAATGTACCACCTTCCTTCCCATATGTCTAAAATCCCATTATTCCTTTAACATTCAGCCCAACTTTCCTTTGCTCTTGGTGTCAAATCCCCCCCCCCCACCAAAAAAAATCACTGCCAAGATCAATGTCAAAGAGCCTACTGCCTATGTTTTCTTTTAGAATTTTCATGGTTTCAGGCCTTGAATTTAAGTCTTTAGTCCATTTTAAGTAGATTTTTGTGTATGGTATAATATAGGAGTCCAATTTCATTCTTTTGCATTTGACTTTCCAGTTTTCCCATTAGCATTTATTAAAGAGACTGTCCCTACTGTATATTCTTGGCTCCTTTGTCATGAATTAGTTGACCACATATGCATGAATTTATTTCTGGGCTCTCTATTTTGTTTCATTGATCTGTGTGTCTGTTTTCATTGCCAGTATCATACATTCTGATTACTATAACTTATCAGTATAGTTTGAAATAAGGAAATGTGATGCTAAACTTTATTTTTATTTTCTTGTCAAAATACCACTTACATTTTCATTGAGACTTATTCATTCAGAGATTAAATGATCATCTAGAATTACCTCAAAAAAGAATTCATTTTTTTTTGTTTTTGTGCAAAAGATGTAATTCTAAGATTTTATATATTTTAAATAGTTGTGGGTTTTCTTTGGTTTGAGGCAGTCTTTTTTTTAAATTTATTTATTTGACAGAGAAAGAGAGAGAGTATAAGCAGGGGGAGAAGCAGGCTCCACACTGATCAGGGAGCTGACTTGGGGCTCCATTTGAGGGTCCTGGGATCATGACCTGAGCCAAAGGCAGATGCTTAACCTACTGACCCATCCAGGAGCCCCTGTTTGAGACAGTCTTGAACAAAACTTACCACCTTCCTTTCTATGTGTCTAAGACCCCACCCTTCATTTAAGATTCAGCTTAACATTCCGTTTCTCAAGCATCTGTAGCTGGGGATGTGGAACACAAATATACTGTGTTGCTTTTTCTATTATTTTTTAAATGTGTGTGTCCTACCCTCTGAACAGGATTATAATCAAGGGAAAACAGTGAGTTCCATTCTTCTTTGTGACCTTGGTATTGAGCCCCAAATCTTGTATAAAGATTTTTCTTTAGCTGTAGCAATTGTTGTAAATAATAATAGTGACTGCATATTGAGCTTCAACGATGTATTGTGCACTGAGATGAGCATTTGATAGTCACTCATATGTAATTCTCAAGAAAAACTAATCAGGCAATTGTTATCATCTCTTTTAAGTACACAGAAACTGAAACTAAAGTGATAAAGACTCCTATCCAAGATGGTATATGGAACTCCATGCTCTGTTTCTTTTTTAATATCCAAAGACTATTATTAATTACCTATTAAATCTCAAAGCCTTTGAATATGTTTCTTCACAATGAGACAACAGTGCATTTGTAACATTATTACATTGAGGGGTGTAAGATTCTGCTATCACAACATGTTTTCAGGCCCATATTGAACCCCTCGTATCTAAGCCCTTCTATGAACTTCTTTAGTAACCTTCACACATCAGTATGTGTGTATATTACATTATTGGGTGTCTGGCTAAACTGTGAACAAATGATGGATGAATACTATGTTGTATTTAACTTTTTGTCTCAATACTTGGTACAGCACCTGACATATTATAGCAGGTATTGAATAGATAATGCTTTCATATATAGCTAAAAGAATCAATCCACCCATCCCTCTATACATAAGCACAACAATTAAAAAAGAGGTTAGATGGTGCTAGAGATTTGTCTACAAAATATGTAATCTGACTTGGATAAGTAAGAGCAATAAGTGACTTTCCTAGACTCTTACCACCTTGGACCTTGGTAGAGCACTGCACAGAGAACTCTCTAGGGCTGATTGCCAACACACTGCTGCCAACACAGTGCCAGAATCCCTTGACTTGCATTGTTATTAACTTATTCTTATTTATTCTATCTGAAATATGGTTTAATATTAATTTATGTACTTGATCCTGAGTTTTGCTATCAGCAGTGAACATTTTCATGTGATGTAAACAAATATGAGCATTTAAACAAGCAACAGATTACCCAGCAGTGAAATGTACTCACCACTTCTAAAGCAGGAATCAAACTAACATCTTCTGAGCACTGAGTCAGCAGGTTAAACTCGGCCAAAGTTGTCAGAGTTTGCATATGCACCCTTCCTCATTAGCATATAGGAGACCTCCTGTGTTGCCAGCAGCCCTGGGCATGGTAAAGGGAAGATCATGTAACTCAGAGAGATTATTTAAGACTGCTAATAAACTCATCTTTTCAGTGTAGATTGGAGAAGAGCCATTGTGGTCTTCCTAACTCTTGAAAGTGATTTCCTCCAAATATTCTTAAGTTCCATTTTACTTACTCCATGCTTAAAAATCTGTAAGATCTGTAATCTTAAAAATATCATTATCCCTTTAGTGACTTTTTTAGTCTTTACTTTAACAACATTTTTCTTTGTAACAATATTTTAATGTATATGAAGAACCACAGGGTAAGTCACCTTACCTGATCTTACTAGATGGAAGATCCATTTGCTTTGGTATTTTTGTTTTCTTCTTGCTTAATGTGGAGTTACCATATCCAAATCCAAAGCCTGAAATGTTTCAGATTGTTCAAAAGAAGATTTTGAATAATCCCATGAGCTACTAAATGTGGCTCAGTATTCTCATTCATAAAGCGATGGTATTTTTTTACCATGTCATATGTATATATGTATGTATAAAAACTTACATATATTTATAAAATAACTATTTCCTGATTATGCATAATTCAAACTTATATCATGCTATAATTCATCTCTACATATCTGACCTCCACCTAGATAAAAGAAAATTATATTGAGCAACAATGCAATATAAATGAACAATATAGAGCACTAATGTATTATTGTTACTAGATAATAAAGCAATGTTTGCCAACATCACCTAACCTAGCTTAATACAGCCATCAAAAAATAAATACAATATGGCCCTGATATTTCCTCCTCTTCTACCTCCTCCTCCTTTTCTGTCTCTGTTTCTGTCTCTGTCTCTTTCTCTTGTGCATGTACATACACATGCAGAGCTTACTTATACATGGTTGCTTGGCAGCTGGATTCAAGCTAAAGAAAAATTTTTATAAATCAGTATCTTCATAAAATTAAAAGTGTTTGAACACACAACCACAAAAACACATGAGAAAAATGTATTGGATATACTACTATGACTTTGTTGCTATCATCTTACAATTGCAGCCAGGACTTCATTAGGGATTTAGCTAAATGTTCATTTGGCAGTGACTTCCTATTTGAATAGTATAGAGTAAGACTTTCAGGATGTTGTGATTTCTATGCTTTTGCTGATAGATATACTTGCTATCCTCATAATTGGTTTATCCCAATAGATAGCCTCCTTAGAGACCATGCAGTCACGGAAAATATCACCCAATTTCCTTCCAAGAATTGTTGGAAGGTTTAATCAAGAAATGTTTGTGAGGTGCACTGGGGAGGGAAGTACTCTCCAGAGGTAGAGAGAAATGATTATTACTAGAATTAGTCTTTACAAAAATCTCTAATCATTGCCAAACAAGATGAAGAGATGATGGAAAAAATCCTATGCAAATTAGGAGCCAAAATTTCCAAATACATTTTTTTCTTTAATTGGAGCAGAGTTTTGTTTTGTTTTGTTTTTTTCCTTTTAATGTTAGTTGCCACTGGGGGTCTAATATTTTAAATGGCGTTTTAGAACAAAAAGAACATTAAAATTATGGATTTGGACTTCATTCTATGCTTCCTCAATTCTAAATTTTCTATAATTCCCTTCTTTACACATGCGTTGTAGGATTGGTTGTTTTTCACAGATCCTGCTTTCTACTAATTAGTTGCCAGAATTAAGTTTGCAATTACCCAATTGAAATATTTTAAGAACATGTGTCATGTATCTGGAAAATAATTGAAAAGCATAATTTGAGGAGGAATTTGGATCCTGTCTTGTATATTGTAATAATTTGGATGTTCATTGCAAGTGAGAGGGATCTGATTCAAACTGACTGAAGTAAAATTATAGATTTATTATAATGATCCTTAAGTCACTCATGAAGCCCAAGAACAAGAATATAGCTGGGCCTGAAAACTTACTGAAACAACAAACTCAAACCTTTCTAGGACTTGCTTTCCCTATCTTGTCTCTTCTCTCCACTGATCACGCTTTCTTCTCTTTCTCTCTATAACAGGATTTTTCTATGTTTCATTAGCTCTTGTGGAAGAAAACCTAGTTGCTAAGAATTGCATCTCACGTTCTAGGCTCTTCAAACGAGACTGACACAATTTTTCCTGTTTCAGTTCCAGAATTCCTAGGGAGGGACTCATCGTTCCAGGCCAGGTTGCGTGCCTACATTTAACTGATCAGCTTAGTTAGCTGGGGGTCTCCCTGAAACTAACCTAACAGTGGATGGAGTGAAGATTGAGGGGCAATCTCCAGACAGAGTGCTTGGGAGACAATTCCCCAAGGACCTCCTACAGACCTTTAGAAGATAATATTTCTAAAACAATCCACAGGTTGCTTTTCTAAGTGTAAAATAGGGGGAAAAATCATACAATTAGATAGTATTATATTTAACCTTATAAAAATAACTTGATCTAACTTAATTCCGAAAGTGTAAGAGTGAAATTTTTTAACTGGTTAAGACATCATCACTAAACAAGGGTGATAAACTCAAGAATGAAAAACTTAAAACTATTCATGGATGGTATTCTCCTTAGTTCAAGCATATAGTGAATAATGAACCTATGGAAACCTTGTGCTAGGAAGTGGGAATACAACAATGAGCAAAACAAGCTAGTGGAGCAATTGACACATTAAAAGATAACATACAGTAACAAAGAAAATGCAATGACGGAAATGTCTGCAGATTATTATGGGAATACTGAGAAGGAACAAAGCCCTGTTAGGAGTGAGGGGTGATCATAAGTGGCTTCCCAAAGGAGTCAACCCCTGAACCACATCTACAGTGGTAAGTACAAGTTATTCAGATAAAGAAATGGAAAACGAGCAGGAAGAGGTAAGCAGGGGCAGATGATAGAGGAGCTTGAAAACCTAGCTACAGAGCTTGGGTTTTCTGAAAGTTCCTAAGAAGAGACCATGGAGTGGCACTATCCAATTTGCTCAGAACGAGGTCTGAGTTACATTTCCCCTAAACACAATTCTAGACAGTTGGTTTCTAAGTAACTTCTCAAGTGATTAAGTAAGCTAGGCTAATTTTGGAAAGAAAAAAAAAAAAAAAAAGGTAGTCCAGCACATTCTGTCATGTCCTAATTATACGATACCCCTGTCCCACATCTACACACTTCCAGGTAGAAAAAATCTGCTAGTTTCAAGAAACAATTGTGCTCATTCAAAAAAAAAAAAAAAAAAAAAAAAAAAAAATCAACAGAATTAACTATTTGAACACCTTTTTCTCCCTTGTTCCAAGAATGCAGAACACTTTACCATATTCCCTTCCTTTGTATTGCTCACCCCCACCAGACCCAGGCTTTCAATTATAGTCAGGCTAAATTGCCTGCCTTCCCCTGCCTTTACTCATCATAAAGTCATTTGAATTTGCTCTTGGGAATTTTCATGCCCAGGACCGACTATTTCTCCCTATCTGCCAGAATCTATGGTTCTCATTATTAAAAACTCAGTTTGAGGCCATTCCTCCTGGGGCTGCTCATTACATTAGATAGGGGATGTGTGGGACTCTCCTTCTGTCAGTCCCAACCATCTCTTCTACTGCATTCATGATATGTGAGTGCATTTTTGTTCCTAACATTTTTGTGTGTGCATTCTTCTTAAAATACCCAGAGCTAAAGCCTCAAAGCATAATGATATGCCCTCTCCAAAATGTTTATTAAGTTGAATGATACTAACTTTAATCACAGAAACAGCAAACAGACACAGTCTGCTTTCTTATGTGCATGTTTTGTATGAGTTTCAGAAACATTTCACACAACAAAAATATTATTTCTATTGCCACCTTGTAAAATGAGATTGTGTCCTGAAACAATATTAAAATCACAATCCCAGAAAACTCATCATTTCCCAATAATAAAATGTATTGGCTTTAAGCTGTAGCAAGTCCTGAGAAATTGGTCCATGAAATCAAGGCATAATAATTTAATGAAAATCTATCTAAAAGCTTTAAAATATATATGAGAACTAATTATCTGTTACTTGTCCTCTATGGTTGATTTGTTAGAGCTAGAACCTGGGCCTCTTATTTAGCAAATAAAGAAAATGCCAAATACAAAAAAAGTTTTTATCATTCTGTTTTTTTTCAAATACCATCTTTCCAATACTCTAGAAAGGGATCCTGGTCATATAAGCTATATTTGTGTGAGGACTTTCTCAATATAATGAGAGGCATCTATTTACTAAAAAATGCTAGCATCTGTCATTTAACAGAAAATACTTGTTAAATTATAAGTCTACCACTATTTAATTTTTTTATCCTCTAGGTACAAGGTTGGTCCCAAACAATTGCTATTTACTCGTTGGCATTAAGAATGTTTTCAGCACTCCTGCCCTGGATTATGTGTGTGCATGTGCACCCTCTATTTCTTTAGGATCTTCCATTGTTCCCCAACTTCTGAACTCTTCCTTGACCCTATTTTACTCTCTCTAGACTTAGCTGTTCCAACCACTATTCTCCCAACCCTCCTCTGTGCTTTGTTCTCTTCTCCCCTTTCCAACTCTACCTGTACTTATTTTACTGCACAATTAATGTTTTATTCCAATCATGCAACATATTTGCAATTCTCCTGGAACTTCATTTTCAACCTTAAGGCTTGGCTTCCAGTAGCAATGAGGTGCAATGGAAAAAAATGCTAGAGGAGAAAGGAGGAGACTCATTTCCTGTGTGCATGTTTTATGTGAGGTTTAGAAACATTTCATACAACGAAAAGATGATTGCTTTTGCCATCTTGTAAAATGTGATTGTGTTTTGAAAAAAATATTAAAATCACAATCTCAGGAAACTCATCAGTTATGACACTTATGAGCTGGGTGACCTAAGGCAAGGAATTCATACTCTCTAGGATTGTCTCTTTCTTTACACTAAATCAGTGGTTTTGCTAATGTGTTTCTTTCTTTCTTCCTTTTAAGTAGACTTTATTTCTCAGAGCAGTTTTAGGTTCACAGCAAAGTTAAGGAAACAATACAGAGATTTTCCCTATATACCCTGCTCCTATATATGCATAGCCTTCCCCCTTATCCGCATCCCCCACTAGAGTGGTGCATTTGTTACAACCAATAAACCTACATATCATTATCAACCAAAGTTCTTAGTTTACACTAAGGTTCATTCTTGGTTCTGTACATTCTATGGACTTGGACAGATGTATAATGACATCTATCCACCATTATAGGATCATACAGAGTAGTTTCATTGCCCTAGAAATCCTCCTTTACAAATGTGTTTCTTGTCTTTCTTTTTACTTTGTTGTTATTTTTATTTTGTTTTTGTTTTTGTGAAAGAGTGACAGTCTCCCTTTGTTTTTGTTTTAACCAAATCTTCTGTTGAATCTGAATGCTTAAAGCAAAAAAAGAGAATTACTCTATTTGATAAAGAGGTGGAATACCTGAAAACCTGTCTCTTGAGATCCATCTTGTCACATCAGCCCAAACCCCAGAGAGACCTTTGTGGACTCACAGGAATATAGTCTGAAAACCACTGCTAACCCTCTCTTTACATGGCTTTCATTCATGAAACATACCTGGGATGGAGCTGAGAAAGTGAGCCCTAGTTTAACACATTCTCATGGTAGCTCTTGAGATGATATTAGAAAGCCATTAGTGTTAACAATATGAAAGGCTAATGCCAAGCTGCTCAACAGACCATCAGACCCATACAGAAGATACTCAAATGTTAACACTGTTTTTTGTGCTGGCTAATTCTCCCAACCATCAACTTGTTAGTATCACAACTCTCTCAACCTAGTGGGCCCTGGCTTGCCTCACCTCCCATGCTGCAGGGCTGGAGCCTGTTTCCTATCATCTGTCCTGCATCAGCCCTTCTTAGTTTTCAAAGGTGGGGATTTCAAGTGACATGTATATGCTACTTAGAGACCTGGCTCTACCTACATGATCTGGAATTACAAGTTACAGAAAAATTGTCTTTCCAGTTATAAGAAAGAAAGCACCCAGACAAGAATGCCAAAAGAAAGTCATTTAACAGAGTTACTAAGAGACATTCAACAACTAAAAATTCATATAGATTTTACTTTTCTTGTTTAGTAAATATAACCTGGGATTCATTCTTAAAAGCATTTGCTTAGACCCCATAGCTTTTGGAAAGTCAAACTTGATGACAGATGCTGCGTACTTATGTATTCCATTCACAGATTTGCTAAGAAACTTGTCCTTATGATATCATACATTTTGATATAGTAATTAACCACACAAAATAACACAGAGAATTTATGAGGAGTTAATATAGACATGTGGGATGGACAATGGCAAATGTTTCCTTATGACATGTGCAATAATTCTCATTTCAAGTAAACTAACTAAATGTCATTTTAGATAACATTTGAGGTTGGGATGATTGTGGCAGATACACATAATTTTATTTGATGTATAGCCACAGACAAGTGTCAAAATTAGGAGATCCGGAGGGAAAAGCTTTACTTTCAAGCCTCAGTGCAAACCATAAATATTCAATGTCCCCTAGTCCTTACACTTAGATCTAGACTCAGTCTGACTTTCAGGCCATCAACAGCTGGGCCACAAACACCCCCATATTTCCTTTATTTTGGTTATCTCATTACACTTCCTGTCTTCCAAAATCCTACAACAGTAATGGTTAATATTATGCAATTCAGCAATCGATGTCAGAGTATCTTTTGAAGCTTGCTAGTTATTTAACGTCTTATTCTCCTCCTCCCATAGCCTATGAACAGCTAAACTATATATATATATATATTTTTTTTTTTTCTTGTTCCATTCTTAGAAGGATTCTGAAAAGGGTCATTGGAAACAGTCATTGAGGGAGCCCTTCACAATTTTGTGAGGGTAGTTTATTGGAAAGAAGTAGAAATAGAAATGAAGGTCCACGAAAATAAAATAGGGAAAATAGAAACAATCAGTGAGAGCCAGAAGAAGAGAAGTCTCTCATTTTAGAGCACATGCTTCCATTCTGGCCCTGGGATCTCACAGAGTTATCCGTGAGGCTTGAACATCATGTGTTAGCATCTCATAAAACTTATGTTGATGGAAGTTACTCTCATTGCTGCTGCTTTTATCAGTGTCATATTTGTTTCGGAATTGGCAACTTTATTATTATTATTTTTTTTAATTACTGACTACAAATCCAGGCCACAAATCCAGAATGATTAAAGTCTTTACCTTCGATCCAGTGTTTTGTTTTGCTTTGCTTTGTTTTGTTTTGCTGGAAGGTAGAATGGAAGTTATAATATTGATCAATGCAGTGTTGAAACAGTAAACCCTCCCTCTCTCAGCAGCCCTGAGTAATGTATTTGTGAAATTTGGCTTAATGAAATAGTCTTAAATTTTATATATATATCTCTAAAATTTAATTTTATATATATCTCTTAATTTAAGAGATAATATGTATATTATCTCTTCCTTAAATAAACTATTTTAAGGTAGCTCTACTTACAGGTCTTTCCATACATGTGTATGTTTTAATACATCTTAATACACTACTTGTTTTAAGAAATAGGGGGCTACTGTGAATTTATGTGGTAAGCTTGGATTGTGATCCAAAAAGCATACTTCTGCCTTATAAGTGAAATGATCGGTCATGCATTTGTGCTGTCTCCCCCCACTGAATGAACAGCAACTGTGATAATTACCGAATGTCTATGTTTATATAAAACGTACCAAATATAGACATTTGCTATCAACATATATGCCGGCTTTTATAAATGCACTTGGCATGTTTAGCAATTATCACTGAAAGTATTTCCATGAACTTGAATGTAGATGTTGAAAATACTATTTAACTAACAAAATAAAAAATACCATCTTGTCATTATTAATGTCTCAGAAATATGTTTATAATTCAATGAATTCAAAGCAAAGGTAGTTTTTGCTTTGAATGCTTTATTCATTTATCTTTAATTTTTATCTTATTAAAATTCTGCTTTAGCCTATCTTGATCACAAAATATACTCAGTTTAATTTCATTTTGTCAACTTCTTAACTATTAAGCTCAAAATACCACTGCATCTGTCACATGATCAGCAAATCCTTACTCTCTAGGATGTACAAGATGCCTTTTTTTCCTATGCTGATTGACAAGCCAAAGAGTAGGCCTCAAAAGACTTATTTGCCACTTCACTCCACTTTTTCTCCACTTATTTTCCACTCTTTCCTCAGTGAAAGTAGATCTGACATTTATGATCACTTTCCTAATGAGCTGGAGGAGTTGATTATTGCTGTTTGGTTGTCTGTCTTATCACTTAGGGTTCCTTTAGGGCATACCGGGTATATTTCCTTCACTATGGCCCCCTGGTGTTTGCCACAAAGCCAAGTCTTAACAAGTATCTTAGTTGAATGAGCCAGTATTTGATTTTATTCACATGTGTTGGGCCAAAACTGACTTCCTAACCCAGTAAAATCATACTAGGCTTCACATAATGACTTTCTTTTTTTAAATTGTGCCCCATGCTTATTTTATGCTCATCAGTATCTGATTTTCCAATACAGTGGCCAAGTTTCATTTCTCCACTTTCCGGAGCCGTCCTCTGAGGTCCACATCATTAATTGATATTTATTGAGCATTTGCTAGTGTGCGCCTTTACACCAGCCCCTCTGTTTAAAATATTCCTCCCGAAATGTAGGAGTCTATTGTTCACATTAGACACAGTCCTCCATCAGATGCACAGAAGTTTCAAAACCAGCATTGGCTGGCCCCTAATTAATCAAGACCGAACGCCGCTTCTCCTCGTTTCAGGCTGGGTGCCTTCTCAGCCCTGATGGGAAGGCCCGGAGGAACCTTGATTCTAAGATGTTCTGACTACAACTTATGCCACTTAATAGCCGTCACGCCAGAAATTTACAATCCTATATCACACTTTAGGGAAGCTTCTGCAACTTGCCAGCTCACTTTGTTTGCAGTAGTCAAAGCCCTGGAGGCATCAGCATTTAACTGTGATTTGAAATTGCTGAAGTGGGCCGTTCCACCAGGCTGGGTGGCCTACACAGCAAGTCTAATAACAGAAGGCGTCTGTTTGAGGGGAAATGGCCAGGCACGCTGTATTCAGATGATCCTCAGCGAGAAAGCCTTAAATGCCTGAAAACAACTGCTTTTCTCCCTTACCCGCACTCCACCCCTTTTTCTGTTTGAGGATGGAGAAAAAATGTAACCTGAGCTGACTTTGGGCTCAATGTATTTATTCATGGTTTGTTGAACCCTTGGTCAAGTTTCTGTCACTGTTATTAATCATTCAGATTCCAATTGTCAAACAGACAATTGGAACCCTTCTGCGCAAAAGCTGAGTAAACAGGGTGCAGTTGGGGGCGGGGGGCGGAGAGAAAGAGAATGAAAACAGAGGATTAAGGCGAATAAAATGGATTAATCCTTGACATGATCATTTATACCAGGACTAGGAGTCCAACAGAAGGTCTGTTGTAGATTATGTGTGTGCTTAATCGCTGCTATAGTTTCATCAGTGACAAAATGATTAATAAAGTTTAGAACAAAGGCAAATCCTTCTGGATCTGCACCTAAGTGTGTGAAATCTAGCAAGCGCTTCTCATTCAGACCTCAGTTCCCTTGCAAGACAGGCAAACTTCTAATTCATATTTCTGATGCCCTAATTAGAAGAGAGTTCTGCCTTCACAATAGGTCCACCTTCCATTTATTTGCAAAATAGTAAGGGGTTAGGAACAAGAACCCATTTCTGAAAAGACTTCCCAGCAAGAGGTTTATTTGTGTTCAACTACCAACAAACATAAATACTGCTAGCCAGCAAATGAAGCAATAATCCCTCTAGCCCTTCTTTGCCCAAGTAAGCGATTGTGCATTTCAGTACAAAATAAGATGTCAACAGCGGAGACGGCATGGGAGAATGGATGGATGCAAGAGAGGATTTAAGCGATAGAATGTTTTATTTCTGAGTTTTTATTTTTTATTTTATTTATTTATTTATTTTTTAAAGATTTTATTTATTTATTTGACAGAGAGACGTAGAGACACAGCGAGAGAGGAAACACAAGCAGGGGGAGTGGGAGAGGGAGAAGCAGGCTTCCCGCGGAGCAGGGAGCCGGACATGGGACTTGATCCCAGGACCCTGGGATCACGACCTGAGCCGAAGGCAGACGCTCAACGACTGAGCCACCCAGGCGCCCCTTTATTTCTGAGTTTTTAATCATAGTCTATTTCAATAGGGTATATGTCAGCTTGTGATGTTCTTTCATATACTTCATACCCTTCAACTCCTTAAGACTCACAGTAATAGAACTTGCTGTTAAAAATCACTTAGGGCATATGCAGGTATATATAAATGTAGGTTCTTGAGTCCCTCCCCCAGCGATTCAGCATCAGCAGATGAGGGGAGAGGGGGACTATGGGTAATCTGTATCTTAATAAACATCTGCAGGTCAATCTGATGGAGACAGATCTCAAAGAGTCTTCACAAAATGCTCTTCAAGGCAAAGTATGTTATTATAATATTTTTAATTGGTGAAGAAACTAATGATCAGAGGAACTAACTTAAGATCAACATCAAACCTAATGTTTTGACCACTGTCCTTTCTTTCTGCAGTGAACATTTTGTATGGGAAGAGTCACAGTCCCAATAGCCACAGAGGAACATGGTGTAAACAATACAAAGCAGGGCTTTCCAGCCTTAGCTACACATTGAAATCACCTGGGGGGTTTCAAAAATATGGATGCCTGTGTCCTACTCTCATCTACTTGATTTTATTGGTCTTGTGAGTGCTTTGGGGAATGGGTATTTTTAAAGATCACCAAGTGATTGAAAGGGCACATAAGTTTTGGGACCACCGGTATGAATCAATGAATTAAGACAATATGCCTACATTGACTCAAGCATGTCATATGAAATACAAGATGGCTTTCTGTAGTAGAGGAACATTTTAGTTTTAACAGTTATATATTTGTTTTATGGTATATTTTTGAAAAATATATTAATAAACCAAACCCT
Source organism: Mirounga angustirostris (assembly GCF_029215605.1). NCBI lineage: Eukaryota > Metazoa > Chordata > Mammalia > Carnivora > Phocidae > Mirounga > Mirounga angustirostris. The sequence goes on along the minus strand of NW_026991715.1, from coordinate 98,721,982 downwards.
TTATCTGATACATATTCCTTAAGACAAAGCTAAATTAGGCATTTACAGTTTTTAAAAAGTGAATAAGTTAAAAATCTATTAACCAGTTAATAGTATAACTGTATGTGGAAGGGGCAAAAAAATATGGATGTAGTATATAAATAACTGAAACTTAGAAAAAACTGGGTTAAATTATTATGTCTCTAAAAGGGACCCATCTCATAAATGCAAGTAAGTTATTGAGACAACGTCTAAGCCCTTAATTATTTGATTAGTGTATTAACATACTGATAAGTCAACATGTCAGCTACTCAGAGAGGTCAGATGTCAGGTAGGCAAGACCATGAAGCATCTGGGATGAGAGAGGATGACAGAGGCATGTATGACAGGGAATGACTAGAAACAGTTTTACCTTCTTTACAAAAATGGGTCATCTAGAAATGAATTTAGCATATAGAGATGAGGTAGAGATGCAGAAGGAGACAAGATATTCCTCCAAGTAACTCAGGACCTTAAGAATAGACCTGAGATGATATTATTGAAAACAATACTGGAAATTATCTGAATTCTAAATACAAGAAGATAGCAAAGAAAATATTAAAAGGTCTAATGAGGGCGCCTAGGTGGTTCAGTCGTTAAGCGTCTGCCTTCGGCTCAGGTCATGATCTCAGAGTCCTGGGATCGAGCCCCGCATCGGGCTCCTCGCTCTGCGGGAGGCCTGCTTCTCCCTCTCCCACTCCCCCTGCTTGTGTTCCCTCTCTCGCTGTGTCTATCTCTGTCAAATGAATAAATAAAATCTTAAAAAAAAAAAAAAAAGGCCTAATGAATGAGAAATTGCATAGCTGAATATTATAACATAAAATCACAATCATCACCACAATAATAATAATAGCAATAATAATATGCTATAGTACTGGCAAAGGAATATCTGAGAAAGATGAATGATACAATCATAATATCTAATAGTCTGTCCCAACATACTATATTAAGTATGTGGTAAAGATAAACATTGAATGTGTTGGCAAATGGCATTGGGACAATTAGCAAATAATAATAATGTATCTCTAATTTGTCACTTATACCAAAATAATTTCCAAATGAAATAGAGATACACATGTAAAGAAAAAAGGTAAAAGTATTTGAAAAAACACAGTAAAATATAAATATGTATAATATATTTGAATGGAGAAAATTTGCTTTGATGAAATCAGAGACAGAAACCATAAAGGAACATGTTGATACATATAAATAATTCAATTCTCATAGGACAAAATTAGTGACAAGTCAAAAATGGATGAAAATATTTGCAATTTATGTTATAAAATATTACTGTCTTTGGTATATAAATAGGTTTTATAAACCAGTAAGCAAAAGACAAATACGTCAGTAAAGAAATGGTTAGTAGACACTAATATGTAATTCTCAAAAAATAAATATATTTATTAAACAAAAAAATGCAAGTAATGAAATGTAAATTAAGATAATGATAAAATACATTCTATCAGCTTGGCAAAAATATTGAATTATAAATAGGTTATAAGTGGTAAAAATAATTTTGGAGGACTATTGGACAATAAACAGCAAAAGCATAATTTTATAAGACTTTTGATCTAACAGTTCTACTTTTAAGAATTGATCAGAGAAACAAATATTGACAGGAACAAAAATTTAGCTCTAATATTGTTAATTTCCACATTAAGTGGAAGGTAGCAGTCTAAGATCAGGGAGCCAGCATGGTCAAAGTCTGGTGAGAGCTCTCTTCCTCCTCCTAGCTTGCTGATGACCTCCTTCTCGCCGTGTCCTCACATTGGGGAAAAAGAGGCTCTGGTATGTCTTCCTCTTCTATAAGGGCATTAATTCCATCATGAGGGCCCCACTCTCATGACCTCGTTCAACCTAATACCATCACACTGGGGGTGAGGGGGGCGGTTAGGACTTCAAATATATAAATTGGGGGGAGGGTGATATATTCAGTCCATAGTAATGTGGTAAAAAATATAAATATGGGGGACTCAATGAACCAAGAATGTCAAAATATTGATACTGCTAAACTTGGGCCTGAGACACAATTGGGCTCATTATATTATTTTCTTTCCTTTTTTGTATGTTTAAAAGTTTTCATATATAAGTGCATTTTTAAATTTATGTGATAGGATAATATGTAATGACATGGAAAAAATTTTCAATATATTTAACTAAAGAAGCAAGCTAAAGAAACTTACACTGAGGGATGCCTGGGTGGCTCAGTTGGTTAAGCATCTGCCTTCAGCTCAGGTCATGATCTCAGTGTCCTTGGATCGAGCCCTGCATCAGGCTCCCTGCTAGCGGGGAATCTGTTTCTCCCTCTCCCTCTGCTGCTTCCCATGCTTGTGCTCTCCCTCTCTCTCCCTTGCTCACTCTGTCTCTCAAATAAATAAATAAAATAAAATAAAAAATATTGATCAAATCTGAAATTTTGGAGTAAAAAATAGCAAATATCTTTGTGGCCTATATAGGGGGAAAAAAGTCGCATAGGATAAAATACCAGGAGGTTCAAAAATTATAGCAGCAGTATTAGGGCTACATATAATTTTTTAATAATCCATATCCTCATCAAAAAACATGTGTTACAATTTTAATATGCAAACATGTTATAAAAACAATGGTATCAATTTTTCACCTTGACATTTAAAAATGTAAATTTCCTTTAAGTGGTCAATTATTTTTTGACATTTATTAAGCACCTAATGTGTGTCAGGGCTTGTGCTTAGAACTGTAGACAAAAAGGTAAATATGACATAACCTCCTGTCCTCATCATATTCACAGGGAAATTAGGTATACAAATTAAGTAATTATGTCATTATAAATGTTATCATACCAGGGTACATAGATGGGCTATGTGAACTCACAGAGAAAAAAGACATTATTTTGTTTGTTTGTTTGTTTTACTTTAGGTTTCCTAAAAAGCAAACAAGAAAAAGTTACCAACTACTACTAGTGAACTATAATATTTCTTATCATGAGGAGGTTTGAGTTTTAAGTAGACCTTGTTATAACCATTCCTTGTGAGCTGGAATTTTGCCCAGACCATTCTACCTCTGGGCTACTCCACTTCTTGATTTCTTGACAGGTTCCATCAAGCCAGGAGACCAACCAGTGATCTTGGGCAAGTGGAGATTCTTCCAAGTGTATGGGAATTAATATGGGCCTTGATTGAGCCCTTATATTATTAGAATATCTATAGCGACCCTACATTCCTTATAGTTATTATTAGAAGGAAATGAAATGAATCAGTTTTAATAAACCTTACCAAAAGCAGAGTACTCACTCAAGGCTAAGAGTTGCACTATTACATTACTAGTAGGCCATAGAAACGTGTAATGTAAGTGCACGTTGCACTGTGCTGTAACCATAAAATACACTCCAAATTTTGAAAAGTTATATATAGAGAGAAAACTTAGTTATATATATAAAACTTTTTAAGTGGTGGCTACTAGGAAATTTAAAATTACATGTGTGGTTTACATTTGTGACTTCACATTATAGTTCTATTGCACTACAACCCTGGATTAAAAGCTTCAAGTAGATGAGCACCAGAGGTACCTCAGATACTGATGTTTTATAAGTATTTTATTACATCTTCATAACAATTCTGTCTGGTGAGGATGGCATTTTATAGACAGGAAAACCATTAATCTGTGGCCCATCAGCCCACTTCCCAAGTTCACTGAAAAGCATTAGACAACTTATTTTATTTGTTTGTTTAGTTAAGTACTTGTTTTGTACTTAAATACTGTGTGGAAGTGGGAACTATTACACCATTAGATCACTTAGCATGTTGCTTTGCTCTTCATATTCTCCATGTGATAAGAACATGCTCATAAACAAGGAAATTCATCAGTTCAAATACTCAATCTCTCTCCATATCTCTCTTACATACACACAAACATATGTATCTCTCTTACACACAACACACACACACACACACACTCTAAAGAATTCTTTGTCATTTCAGGGGCGCCTGGGTGGCTCAGATGGTTAAGCGTCTGCCTTCAGCTCAGGTCATGATCCCAGGGTCCTGGGATCGAGCCCCACATCGGGCTCCTGGCTCAGCGAGGAGGCTGCTTCTCCCTCTCCCTCTGCCTCTCTCCCTGCTCATGCTTTCTCTCTCTCTTTCTCTGTATCTCTTTCTCTGAATAAATAAAATCTTTAAAAAAAAATAAAAATAAAAATAAATAAAAAATAAAAAAGAATTCTTTGTCATTTCAAATAGTCTTAAAAATATAGAGTATGGTTGTCCTGTTTCCAGAGAAAATGTCAATTCTAATAAACATGTGATGCATACTCATAAAAGATAAATTAAAAAATAAAAATAAAGAGTATGAATTTTATAGTTGAAGGGACATTTGAAGTCTTCTAGTCCAGAAGCTGCTTCTCCTCTGCCCTACCCCACTGTCTTCCCCCAGCTATGGAATCCTTTCTTCAAACTAGCTTTCAGATGGAGTGCCAGTACCAGATGCAGATAAAAATCTGCAGTTCTGGTGGATGCAAGGGAGATCTCCTGGAATAGCTCTCCCTCCATTTCCCTCTTCATCTCCTGAGGCAACTCCAGATTTCCAGTTTAAAAAGGAAAGTGAGGCTCAGAGAAGTCAATTTCAGAAACAGTACTTGCTTTTATAGCCCTGAAGATGATACTTTCCTTATCATCAGGGGCATTTCCAGAACTAATCGGAAACTTGACTGAGAATAGCAAGGATACACCTTCATTCTAAGAAAAGAATCAAATAGGGATCTTTCTTGGTTATGTAGCCTCAGGAGACAGTGTAGATAAAATGCCTTAAGAGAGAAACCAACCAAAACAAGTCAAATTAACAGGACTTTATTCACCTACTTCAAAATTTCAAAATAATACTATCTTGGTTTCCAGAATTAACTTTTACATTCTAGAAAGGCCAAATGCTTTTTTATTTCAAGTTTGAGACATATTTTTCTTTTGGAACTAAGTGAACACTGGGCCTCTTTTTTTTTCTCCCCCTCCCAACCCCAGTCTTTACTACAATTCTTAAGGAAAACACACCATGGCCAGCCTGCTTTCACTTCACCCTCAAATTCAAGTTTAGGATGGTCACATCTGGTAACCACAGATGGCTATCACTGAAGGCAGACAGAAAGTGGAGACCTCCTTAGGTTTTCAGCTACTCCATGTGTTTGTTGTTTTAGCCCTAACATTTCTTCTTTGCTTACAAATAAAGCTCAGCTACCTAACCTTTTCAAGGAACTTACTCTCATTCCTCAAAAATCAATGATCAGGAAGACATCAGTATTTGGTTCTGAATGAATACATGTCACTCTACTCTGAAGAAAACCCAATGTTTACATTTTTATCTGTTGATATTTTAATTAACAATATAAGTGCAATGTTTGCCCTGTGAGTTCAATGGGAAAAACTCTGCAAATAAACAGCAGTTCCCTCTTGGACAATCACTCTGTAAATTAGCTTACTTTGTCAATAAAGTGCATGCCTATCAGGCTCTTCAAAGCAGCAGGGGTAAGGATGTTCATTTACTTAAGCAGTAGGTTCTACCATTAGCGTTTGTGATTGGTGTTAATTAGAACTGTGTGTGCATGTCTCTCTGCCACAGAGCCCACATTTTCAAAATCCTAGTAACAATCAAGCTATTAATAAATTAAGTACCCATATTTGTTTGTGTTCTTTTTTAATCTAATTGAACCTTTCTGAGCAATATCAACTTGATAAGCATTTGAGGACCGGTTTCTCAGTACTATGATGACTTGAATCATGCTTGACTTCTGTTTTTTCAAAGAGCTAGTATAGATATTTAACATTTCCATTGGACTTTTTCACAATGGGTACAGTTGGGAATCCTATGTATTTTGACTATTTGAGGCAAAAGCTTATTTATTTATTTTTAACCTTTCTTTTTGCGTTAAATGGGCTTTGATAAAGTAAATAGTGTATTGTCTCAAAACCAAGCATTGAAAGCATGTAAATTAGCTTTACAGGCATCCAAAAGAATTTAGAGTGTATTATGAGGTATCTAAGTGGATATTAATGTTATGTTAACAAAGTTAAGTAGTTAGAGCCATTATGTAGGTAACTGAGATGATGTAGGTAGAGACATAGATAGGGAGCTCTGCCATCTTCCTCAATGGGGAAGAGAGTATTTCCCTTGGACCAAAAATATCCAGACTGGCTAGATTATTTTCAGCTCTCTATCTCACTTTGCCTCAAGAGATACAACCTAAATGTTTCTCAGTTACCCTGAAACTGGACATCAAGTGAGCCAGTGCAACTCAAAGCCATTCACAATAGGGCTAGCATTACAATAAGGAAAAGAAAAAAGTGGTTTATATATCACTCTGTTGGAAATTTTTTTTCATCAGCCAGCACATATTTCTCTGGAGAAGTTCAGCAACATCTCAATCCAACTTTATGCTTAGTATTTGCATCTTAAAGAGAAAAATTTTTTAAAGATTTATTTATTTTAGAGAGAGAGTGTGCATGAGTGGGGGGGAGGAGCACAGGGAGAGGGAATCCTCAAGCAGACTCCCCACTGAGCACAGAGACTGATGTGAGGTTCCATCCAGGGGCCCTGAGATCATGACCTGAGCTCAAACCAAGATTTGGACGCTCAACCGACCCAGCAACCCAGGCACCCCCATATTAAAGAAAATTTTAAAACTTATGCTCCTTGAAAAATTCCCGATGGATCAAGTTAGGAAAATCACAATTGTTGTTTTTGCAGTCATTTATTTTTGGCTTCAATATCCCCAATCACCCAGTGAACTATTTATTTCTTAACTTCCTGTCTTAATGCTGGTGATTTGATTCTTGGATATCTAAGGAACACTTGGGCCTATGCTTGTGAGTTCTTACATCTTTATGGGTGCATTTTTTAATGATTAGAAAAGCCAAAATAAATCTTACAAAAACACTTTTGAAATACTTATACTTTAGTATCTAATTATCTTAAAAATATTTATGGCATTTAGCTTTAGACAATGGAATTTGTTGTGTTAAATTTTATCCACATTAGTTCCTGATTCTTTTTTTTTTTTTAAGATTTTATTTATTTATTCATGAGAGACAGAGAGAGAGAGAGGCAGAGGGAGAAGCAGCCTCCCCACGGAGCAGGACGCTCAACTGACTGAGCCACCCAGGTGTCCCTAGTTCCTGATTCTTATGTGCTCTTGAATTCATGCTCCACTGTTGGTAGCATCACCATAGTTCTACAGCAACCATGCAACATATTACAAAAAGATTATTACAGCTGGGAGAAGAATAATCACAAGTTGAGGACACTTGCAGTGACATGAAAAGGAAACTAGAAATGTCCAATGTGCACGGACATTAAATTTGTTTCTAAACTATGTGCTCTGGCACAAAAGGAAAAGAATTTGTTTACATGTCAACAGATACCTTTGTATTTGTGTATTCCTTGTATGTGGCAATTCTTTATTTAAGGTTATTTTATTTTTTATTTAATTATATTGAAGTCTGTATGTGTAAACACTTGGGAAAAGCAGAATGTTTCCTATTCCACATTACATTTTCCTTCTTTCTTAGATTTTAAATATTATCTTATTACAAGGGAGAAATTTCTCATAGAGATACAACATAAACTCTTCTTAACTAGTAATCAAGATATTCAGTAAATTAAATTTCTAATGAAAATGTTTTGTGTTGTGAGGATACAACCAGATTATTTTTCCTATTGCTAGATACTTAGAATTTGCAGCCTGTATCTATATTCTTCTTTTTTTATTATTATTATATTATGTTAATCACCATACATATAGAGTTTTGTAGTTTGTAGTTTCTTTTTTATTAATTTTATTTTATTATGTTATGTTAGTCACAATACAGTACATCATTAGTTTTTGATGTAGTGTTCCATGATTCATTGTTTGCATATAACACCCAGTACTCCATGAAGAATGTGCCCTCTTTAATACCCATCACCATCCTAACCCATCCCCCCACCTCCCTCCCCTCTAGAACCCTCAGTTTGTTTCTCAGAGTCCATAGTCTCTCATGGTTTGTCTTCCCCTCCAATTTCCCCCTCTTCATTCTTCCCCTCCTGCTATCTTCTTCTTCTTCTTCTTCTTTTTTTTTTTTTTTAACATATATTGTATTATTTGTTTCAGAGGTACAGGTCTGTGATTCAACAGTCTTACACAATTCACAGCACTCACCATAGCACATACCTTCCCCAATTTCTATCACTCAGCCACTCCCATCCCTCCCACCCCCCTCCACTCCAGCAACCCTCAGTTTGTTTCCTGAGATTAAGAATTCCTCATATCAGTGAGGTCATATGTTACATGTCTTTCTCTGACTGACTTATTTCACTCAGCATAATACCCTCCAGTTCCATCCACGTTGTTGCAAATGGCAAGATTTCATTCCTTTTGATGGCTGCATAATATTCCATTGTGTATATATACCACATCTTCTTTATCCATTCATCTGTCGATGGACATCTTGGCTCTTTCCATAGTTTGGCTATTGTGGACATTGCTGCTATAAACATTGGGGTGCACGTACCCCTTCGGATCCTTACATTTGTATCTTTGGGGTAAATACCCAGTAGTGCAATTGCTGGGTCGTATGGTAGCCCTATTTTCAAATTTTTGAAGAACCTCCATACTGCTTTCCAGAGTGGCTGCACCAGCTTGCATTTCCACCAACAGTGTAGGAGGGTTCCCCTTTCTCCGCATCCCCACCAGCATCTGTCATTTCCTGACTTGTTAATTTTAGCCATTCTGACTGGTGTGAGGTGGTATCTCATTGAGGTTTTGATTTGGATTTCCCTGATGCCAAGCAATGTTGAGCACTTTTTCATGTGTCTGTTGGCCATTTGGATGTCTCAATGCACAGAAATCAATGGCATTCCTATACATCAACAAGACAGAAGAAAGAGAAATTAAAGAGTTGATCCCATTTACACTTGCACCCAAAACCATAAGACACCTAGGAATAAATCTAACCAAAGAGGCAAAGAATCTGTACTCAGAAAACTATAAAATACTCATGAAAGAAATTGAGGAAGACACAAAGAAATGGAAAAACGTTCCATGCTCATGGATTGGAAGAACAAATATTGTGAAGATGTCAATGCTACCTAGAGCAATCTACACATTCAATGCAATCCCTATCAAAATACCACCCACTTTTTTCAAAGAAATGGAACAAATAATCCTAAAATTTGTATGGAACCAGAAAAGACCCCAAATAGCCAGAGGAATGTTGAAAAAGAAAAGTAAAACTGGTGGCATCACAATTCCGGACTTCCAGCTCTATTACAAAGCTGTCATCATCAAGACAGTATGGTACTGGCACAAAAATAGACACATAGATCAATGGAACAGAATAGAGAGCCCAGAAATGGACCCTCAACTCTGTGGTCAACTAATCATCGACAAAGCAGGAAAGAATGTCCAATGGAAAAAAGTCTCTTCAACAAATGGTGTTGGGAAAATTGGACAGCCTCATGCAGAAGAATGAAACTGGACCATTTCCTTACACCATACACAAAAATAGACTCAAAATGGTTGTAAGATCTAAATGTGAGACAGGAGTCCAACAAAATCCTAGAGGAGAACACAGGCAGCAACCTCTTTGACCTCAGCTGCACCAACTTCTTCCTAGAAACATCGCCAAAGGCAAGGGAACAAGGGCGAAAATGAACTATTGGGACTTCATCAAGATAAAAAGCTTTTGCACAGCAAAAGAAAACAGTCAACAAAACCAAAAGACAACCAACAGAATGGGAGAAGATATTTGCAAATGATGTATCAGATAAAGGGCTAGTATCCAAAATCTATAAAGAACTTATTAAACTCAACACCCAAAGAACAAATGATCCAATCAAGAAATGGGCAGCAGATATATTCTTCTTTCAAAAAAAATTAAAGGCAATGTTTTAATAGAAAACCAGCCAGTTATTTTCAAATATATGTTTTCCTTTTCTTAAAAAGGCCAATTCTTTTTAAAACAATAAGCAATTTCATGGATGGTATACTTCTGATAACAATAAAATATAGATGTTAAATTTATATATATCTTAAAGATTTCATGAAAAGAAAGAGAAAAAAAAAAGAAAGAGAAATAGAGAAGCTGCGTAGGTCCACTGAGAATAAGTGTACTTCTATATAATATCAGAGATTTGCAGGTTTTTCCTGGCCTAAGGCATGGGAAAGATAAAGCATTGATTTGGTTTTAAAGGATTTTGTAAGCAAATGTATACAAAGTGTTTATAAAGGCCCTTGGAGTATGTTGGGAAAACATACTGCAAAGATACTGCTGAATTTTTAAAAATAGCCACTAACAGTAGATCACAGTATTCCTATTTATTGTACAGTGATAAATTCTGTTTTTATACTCTACAAAAATATATGTATAGTCCCAATGGCGTGCGTGGATCTAAGAGTTAATAATATTTGCCAGTTCCTTCACCATAATAAAGGCACATCTGACTCATATGACCTTTGGGGTAAGGGAAAATCTGATTTCATTTTTAATTTGGCATTCACTAGTATGCAAATATTTCTTTTTAATTTTTAAGAAATAGGAGTTTTCTAAATTGAAGCAGACACTGTCAGTGCCTTGCTTATATCCTTCCACCCCACAGATCATTTGGAGCATGTGAACTGGACTCAGAACCATCACTACCGGAGACTCTTGGCCTGAAAGATCTCTGTACTCTCTCTGCCTGTATGTAAGACAGGCTGGAAGTCTCAGGGTCTCTATGCTTCTGGGAAACAGTTCTCCATGAATGACTGAATGGAATTGATTGACAGATAGCTCTCCTCAGTCGTCCCTTAAAGAAAGAACTCTGAGGATGTGTTCTACACTGTTTCCTGGAGTCTCCCATGGGATTCCACTCCAGTTGCTCACAGTGGCCGTCTGTTATTGTAGACTTATTGGCTTCCTGCCCTTTCTATCTTACCTCCCTACTTCCCTACGACTGATTCCTGCAATCATGTCTCAATAGACAGTGTAAAAAATAATTCTTGTTTTAGGATCTGCTTCTAGGAAAGCCCAATGTGAGTCATGCATTTTTTTTAATTTGGTTACATATCCATGCAGTTAAAAAATTCATAGGATAGAGTATATAACAAAAAATAATTTTCTATACTACCCTTGTCCCCCAACAGTAAAACACTTAATAGGAATGGGCAAGAGGAGTCCTTGTCTTGTTCCGCATGTTTTAGAGAATCATGTGTGTCTCAAATACACAAAGAAATAAGTTTATTAAAAAGACGAGATGTTTTTACTCTCAAGTTCTGGCATTTAATGCTGGCACAGGGTCCACCCTTAATATCATAGTTCAGACCCACTGAAGTGCTTATTCACATCTCTTGCCTGAAGTCTTGAAATAAGAGGCAATTGCATTCAAATGCTCTGAATGTTGTAGGTTTTGCTACAGTCAATGTTGAAAATGGACACTGCTTCAGACGACAGAGAGGTTTTGAGCATGAAGCACTTAAATAAAAGACAAATTAATTAACTTGTCAAGTTCTTTTTCTCAGCATAAATGCAATAGATTCCTGAATGATGAAATAATATTTCCCAGTAGTGCTAAATATCCATTTCTTGTTCTCTCCCTGTTCCAATTTGTGGTCCTGAGGTATTCATGAATTAGTATGGTGTTCACCACAGTTACACATAGAAACTGAAGAATTTTTGAATTATTAAACAATTTAGATTCTTAAATTTGTATATATTATGCAAATCTATACAAATACATTTGAAGTGTAATGCAGTCTGATAACATTTTTTACAGTATCTACTAGAGAGACAATGCTGAAATTATATCTTTTTACAAAATTATCTTAAAACATTAAGTTAAATTTCAAAAAGGTAAATAAGCATTTCAGTTTTATTCGACTAATTTGTTTTAAAATTATGGTATTTATTAATTCTAATTTACTTTTGTTTTTTAATTTTTAATAAATAGTTGAGTTTTTAGAATAAAATAATTTTGAAAGCATGATAAATGCTTCCATTTTGTTATACATTTCCATTAACTTACATTTTTAGTAAAATTATATTCAAATTTTGCCAAAAATGTAATTCAATTACTTTTATATAATTGAGATTATATATAAGTCAGTATTGGGATAGAAATAAAAAATATTACATCAGCACTCAGAGAAAAAATGGCAGAAAGTTTAAAAAATAGACAAATTTTTAATGCAGTGATCTAGTTAAATTTTGAAAGTAAGTAGACTTCTATCAAACAAGACCCAGGAATTCATGAAAAGGGCATTATACATTCTTTGCCTAATAAAAATTTAATTGCTGCTCAAAACAAGGAAGATGAACAAGAAAACTATTTTTATCCATTTAGCAACATGAACAGGTTTGAATTTTCTTATGCTTTACTAAGTAAAATTTTAAATACTTATAACTACAGTGCGAGTGAAAAAAGGACTATTCACATCAAATTCATAATTCAGAAGCAACAATTATATCTCCTTCCTGCACATTAGAAGCTAAAGGAAATTGTATCCACAAAATTATCAAATTGGACAAGAAATATAAAATAAACTGGAGCTATATCAAGCTTATAAATGATAGTTCTAGACACAGTGATCACATTTCTCTGATAGTGCAGGAAAAGTTTTCTAGTGAAACAAAATGCAATTCAAATTAAGAATTACCATTTTCCATTGATTTAAGATGGCAGAAAAGTATTTAATTTTGTCCCAAATTATTTCAAATGGATAAAGAAACTTTAGCAAGTAGCTTTTACATTCTAATTTCAAAGACAAAATATGTAGGGATTACAAAATATTTGGCCAAAGATTAGCTTTTGCAAAAAATCACATTTGTGATTAGAAGCATTTTAGGTTCTCAATTAAAAGAACACAAAATATCACTTGCATACACATACACACACATATACCACATGAATCATTAGAACTAAAAAAAAAAAAAAGGCTTGAAAGAGCAAACAATGAATAGTATTTAGCAAAGACAAGGAAACCTTTGATACAAAACATTTGTGTGACTGGTTAAAAGACTATTATGTGTCTAATATTTAGCTAAGCATAATGAAATTTTACACAAAATAGACAATGGAAATGTTGAAAAATATATTTACTTAACAGAAATATTTTTAAATGTGATGCTAGCATGGCCAAACATGTAAAATGATTTAAAAAGTTATGATGATCTAGACTAGTAAATTCAAAATATGAACACTAACTTAATGGATAATAAAATGAGAGATTAAGTCATACAACAAATTTTTTAAAAATATTTTATTTATTTGAGAGCGAGAGTGAGCAAGAGAGAGAGAGAGTGTGTGCAGGAGTGGGGGGGCGGTGGAGGGAGAAGGAAAAGCAGATTCCCTGAGCAGGGAACCTGATGTGGGGCTCAATCCCAGGACCCTGGGATCATGACCTGAGCCAAAGGCAAATGCTTAACCTACTGAGCCACCCAGGCACCTCTATACAACAAATTTTTAATCAAAATTAAACATTATTTTAAAAAAATAAAAAACATTATTCATGGAGATTTTTATCATAGAAAAACGTCATGTTCAGGGTGCCTGGGTGGCTCAGTAGGCTAAGCGTCTGCCTTTGGCTCAGGTCATGATCCCAGGATCCTGGGATTGAGCCCCAGGTGGGGCTCCCTATTCAGAAAATCTGCTTCTCCTTCGCCCTCTGCCCCTCCCCCGCTCATTCTCTTTCTCTCTCTCTCTCTCTCTTTCTCAAATAAATAGTATCTTTAAAAAAAGAAAAAAAGTGATGTTAAACATCTAGTATTCCTTAGAGATAAATATTATTGAGGTTTCCAAAGAAGAAAACAGAAAAATAGAAATTATTTCACTGGTTTACACCTGTTCTTATTAAGAAGTACATGTTTTGATTTAAGTGATGATGTGAAAAGACACTTTTTTGGGTTTTGGCATTGATTTAAAACATTGTCTAATGTTTTTGATAAGGGAACTAAGATGGCAAGTAAAGAAAGAGGCATAAAAGCCAGAATTTTGACTTAATTCTTTGTGCAACACATGGCACATAGTTTGAATTGGTTACTAAGAAACGTGACCTTAACTGTGAATAATCTTTGAAGCAATTCAAGTAGTAAATATGGCATTTTCTGGATCTGCTATAAGATGGAAAATGTTGATGAGACATTTTTCAAATTCAGCCTCACTAAAACTCCTGGACAACTGAAAAAACTAAATTATGTTAAAGCATTAACAATTAATTTAGACAATACGTGAAATGTACGAAAAAGTAAGAGTTGTAAAACAACAGAATATCTTTAAATAAAGAATGTATCAGGATCTTTACTAGAAAATGAAATTAATTTGGAATTATCACTCTCCACACTTTTTGATGATTATGGATAGTGCTAGCAAAAGATTTTTTGCAAGAAAGCCTGGAGTTTGGCAATATCACTTGTTAATACAGTTTTATTCCCTCAACTGAAAAAAATTCATAAATCGAAAGAAACTGCGAAATATGCAACATAAGTGGCCCTGCCCATACGTTCAGATAATGTCTATGGATGCTTTTGCACTACAAAGGCAGAGTTGAGTGGTTGCTGCAGAGACCAAATGTCCCTCAGAGTTTAAAGTATTTACAATTTGTGTTTCTACAGAAAATGTGCCTCAACCTCTGATGTAGAGAGTGCTTAAAGAGAAGTCATCTTTAATATTTTGTCTACTTTTCGTCATAAAGCTATAGCTTCACACCTATTTTTCAACTTTATTTTAGAGTTAGATTTGTCAAAGGAGAGGATAGACTATTTAATAATTTTGTTAGCTTGATTTATAACTTTTAGACATTTAAGCAGATAGCATATGGCCTTCATTCATACTGCTCACCTGGGGCCTGCCAATACAAGAACTGGACTGGTCCTTCAGTTTCCCAGAGATCTTCTCCAAGGCCTACCACCAGTATCATTTTCTGGAACATCCTTGCAAACATATATCGATGCACACACACAAAAGGAATACGAAGTTGCTTTTCGTCTCCTAGCTTGCCATTAATATCATCTAAAAAGACTCACAGCATCTCCTTCACCTTCTGCCCTAATAAGGATGACAGAGCCTCAAAGATCATGATGCCAGTGGAAGCCACAGATGCC
This sequence comes from Mirounga angustirostris, assembly GCF_029215605.1. Taxonomy (NCBI): domain Eukaryota; kingdom Metazoa; phylum Chordata; class Mammalia; order Carnivora; family Phocidae; genus Mirounga; species Mirounga angustirostris. The sequence goes on along the minus strand of NW_026991715.1, from coordinate 98,706,890 downwards.
AGTGATAGAGGTTTCCACATTGTGTTCCAATGTACCCCACCAGGTACACTAGGTTCTCTCTCTGGCCGTCATAGCATTTGTCTATATCTATAATGCAACATGTCTTCATTTTCATCAGAATTTTTTCTATATTTTTAAATGATTGATATGGCTTTCAGGGGTGATAGCTATATCTTCACCGGAGTATGATGATGAGTGTGGGGGCGTAAGTCTGAAGGTAGAAGCCACAAGAGGCATGAATTCTTTGCACAATTAGTGAAGAAAAGTGGAAATCAGTGGGAGTACAGATCAGAGGAAATCAGAGCCAGAGGGCCGCATGTGTGGAAGAATGGCAGAGAAAACCTGACTGGCCCTCACTTTTTTTTTTTTTTAAGATTTTATTTATTTATTTGAGAGAGAGAATGAGATAAAGAGCATGAGAGGGGGGAGGGTCAGAGAGAGAAGCAGACTCCCTGCTGAGCAGGGAGCCCGATGCGGGACTCAATCCCAGGACTCCAGGATCATGACCTGAGCCGAAGGCAGTCGCTTAACCAACTGAGCCACCCAGACGCCCGGCCCTCACTTTCAATGCCCCTGCCCCACACAGTGGGAAGGAGGAAGGTAATATTACATGACAGGTGTTGGAGGTCTTTAAGTTTTGAGGAGTAAGGTGTGGGGTTAAACCCCTCCTCCATTTCTACCACCTAATTTTAAGCAAAAAACGATTGATTTCACTTATATTTTTGGTGAGAGAAACTCTTTCTGGCGAATACCAAGAGATGTTTTAGTACTGCCTGGAATTTGAAACAGAATAAAATTGGACACAGCATGTGGGGACAGCTGACATCTGGATTGCTTTACTTATGTGTCTGTTTTTCTTTCCCAAGTCTGTGGTTTCAGACCACGAGAGAATATGCCTTATTCTTTCCTATTTCTCCAATTCTAAAAAGGTGCTTTGGTTGCAATTAAGCAACCATTAATTATTTGGAAATCTTACTAGGTGAACCAGTTTCTAAGTTCCAGAAGGTATGGCTAGTAATGTTGACTTTCCATACATACCAAGAATGTAGTGAAGAATTCTGAATTTTTAAGTTGCATGATACCCAAGCTCTATCTCCCTTTAGTTAAAATAGAGACACAAGTAATAGCCATTCTCTAATTTAGTGCAATGCTGAGGTTAAAAACTCCATTGCGATAAAGGGGTATCCCTGAGCATCTAAATCCCAGGAATTGCCTTACATAACTGAGAAGACTCTCACTTATTTTGTAATTTCTGTTCCTTTACAATATACTAATAAGTGCCACTTTGGAAGAATCATACAGAATTCATTTTAGTCTTTGCAATGAATTGAAACAGTGGCATTATGAAATCCTTGCAAGGATTCCTCATGTTTGAATTTGATGCTCTCAGTGTTTAAATGACACCCCTTGAAAAGATTCATACCGTTTTTGGAAAAAAAAAAAAAAAAAGAGAAGGCCAATTTCAGCTCTGTGAAGAGATATGGAGAAATTAATTCCTCTGCAAGACATCTTGAAATGCAAGATTGGTTTATAGAAACAGATCGTGTAGCGTGATCTTATTTCTATTCCACTAACCTTTTTTTCTACAACTTGGATTGTTTTTGATAGAACACTCTGTTGATGGAAATGCAAACATCCAAGGAAAAATAGATTTTTTTTAATGATCAGAAAGAACAGCTTTCCCATAAAATATGGGATTCATTGAATTTCCAGGCACACGGAATTCTTTTTATTATATGTGAATTTTTTATGAACCAACATTCAGAAAAGAGGTTCCATGGGCCTAAAGGGAACATAATGTGTCAGATTATATTGATGGGGTGAGTGGTAATAATAATAATAATAGCTAAAATTTATTTTGTATTTTTCTTTTAAAAATCTCCAAGTATTTCTCGTATACTCAGCTTTCTTTTTCACCCTGTAGAAGGAGTATTTTCAGAAGGATGCTGACCCATCAGGAGGCCATACGGAAATAGTTTCATTACCCTTTAGTGCCAGGCTGTGTAAGAAGAATATTTATCTTCCTGGGGCCTGAGATGAGGTGAAACATACGTAGTCATTCTGATCATATAGCCTTGAAGTCCCTGGGGCCCCATTTCATGGTCTGCAAGTAATTTAAGTAAAAACACAGAGAGTATATAAATATGGAAATTCTGCTAAGACATTTCCTCCTTTTGTAGAATTCTCAAGGTTCACTTTTCTTAGTCCTAATGATCTATTTTCATCGTTTTTTGGGGGAGGGTGGGGAGGAGGGTTGCAGGTGATATTGAACTAAGGACATGTGTGCTAGCCAAGGTCCAAGATTGAGTGCAATCTGGGCAATAGGAAGAAGGCAGGTTTATAGCCAAAAAATTATAGTATTTAAAATGGACAGTATAGTATTTCTCAAATAATCGGCTACTGAAATGAGAAAACAAACTAAAGAATGGGAAGTGACTTGCTTAACATCAATCAAATCTCTAGTGTTCAAATGAGAATGAATACAAGTCTCCTTCCTCTCTCCTTGACAGTTCAAAAGGGCAAGGCTTTGATGGAAAATCATGAACCCTGTTATCTCTTATTACATTTGAACTGAACCACTGATAAGGGATATATTAAAGTCCTTTCCATTTTTTTCAGAATAAAGTAGGAAAATGCTGTGAAATTTGTCCCCATTCCTTCAGTTCTTTCCAAGTTCTGCCTGCCACATTCTTACTGACACAACATTCCAAAAGGGCTGCTCCTTTTCTTCCCTAGAGGGGGAGTTATTAATTGCATTAATTTATTTGCCATTGTCACTTTTGATTCTAAATGAGTAAATAAAGAAATTTCCTTGGGCGCCTGGGTGGCTCAGTCGTTAAGCGTTTGCTTTCGGCTCAGGTCATGGTCCCAGGGTCCTGGGATCGAGCCCTGCATCGGGCTCCCTGCTCGGGGGGGTAGTCTGCTTCTCCCTCTACCACTCCCCCTGCTTGTGTTCCCTCTCTCGCTGTGTCTCTCTCTGTCAAATAAATAAGTAAAATCTTTAAAAAAAATAAAAAGAAATTTCCTTAATAAAGAAGTAATTTTGCACAACCTTAGTACTAGAATCTTTTCTAGAATCTTCCTCGCATCTATCCCCTTACCTCTGAATGAAGACCTCCAGAGATTAGCATTCTCTCCACTACAAGGAAGTTATATTAATTACTAGACCATTCTTAATGTTCATATTTAAATATTCTCCATTATAATAAACTACTGCTTGCCCTCCTCTCTATTATAACCACTGGCTCTAGTTTTGCCCCCTAGAGCAATACAGATTAAAATGAGTCCTTCCTTGTGACAATCATTTTCGTATCTGAGGAGAGCAACTTCATCATTCCTCAAATTCATCTCTTTTTCAATATAATGTATCTCCGAAGAACAAAAATAAGGTGGCCCCCTTTAATTTTGAATTAAAGTTTGGGAAAGATAACTAAGTCAGACATATATCAAAAGGCTTTAAGAGAAGTGGTAGGTGATCTAAGAATCTTTCAGCCTCAGGCAGGGAGAAGACCTCCAATATCCAGCCATTTCTGTGTTGCCATGAACAAGTTTCTTTTTATTATGAATTACTTTTTGAATAGTATTTATAAACTAAGAAGATTGGATTAGATAATGATCATGTCTCCCAGTTCTAAATGTCCCATTCTTACCACATATTTTGGAAAGAAAACCCAATATTAGTCTTACTGCTCCCTTGAAATTCTGTGGGTAGGTGGTAGTTTTAATCCACACATTTCAGGTAAATTCTAAAGCATATAGTGAATTGAAGATGAATACCTTGAACAAACTATACTAGGGTCTTAGAGCCCTCACAAGCCCAAAAACACGTAACAGAAAACACCCTAGTTTCATAAATTTCCTGGAATTTTAAGCAAATATGTGACAAAGCCAATTAAACAGATTTTTGCCTCTGTGAAGGCTGTAAAATCCCAGTGTGATTTAAGATCACATACCTTCTTATGTTAGTGAATAGTCTATGTTGTTTATTTTGTGGGGAGGAGGGCAAATTAGATTTTTAATTCTATCTTATATAAGGACTGGATCTAGGTTATTTGTAGATTAAAGGTTCAGTATAATCTCTAGGAGTGCCATGGTTTGAGTAAGGCCAAGTCTGAACAGTAGCTAGTTCTCCTTATATAGATGAAATGCTGATTAAGATACAGGAGGCACAGGGCGCCTGGGTGGCTCAGTTGGTTAAGCGACTGCCTTCGGCTCAGGTCATGATCCCAGAGTCCTGGGATCGAGTCCTGCATCGGGCTCCTGGCTTGGCGGGGAGCCTGCTTCTCCCTCTGACCCTCTCCGCTTTCATGCTGTTTCTCTCTCTCTCTCTTTCTCAAGTAAATAAATAAATAAAATCTTAAAAAAAAAAAAAAAGATACAGGGGGCGCCTGGGTGGCTCAGTTGGTTAAGCGACTGCCTTCGGCTCAGGTCATGATCCTGGAGTCCTGGGATCGAGTCCCGCATCGGGCTCCCTGCTCGGCAGGGAGCCTGCTTCTCCCTCTGACCCTCTTCCCTCTTGTGCTGTCTCTCATTCTCTCTCTCAAATAAATAAATAAAATCTTTAAAAAAAAAAAAAGATACAGGAGGCACAGATTTATTAAATTTAATAAAATTCAATAAAACAAATAAAAAATAAATATCTCATTGTAAAGCAGCCAATAATAGTTGTAAATCCAGGTACAGAACTCAAGTCTTCTAATGCAAATTTAGCTTTTCCTATTACAGTAATAGGCAACTGTCTGGAATTTATATATAATTCATTATTCTTCATTATACAATTATTTGTATCATTTGAGATAATATGTTGGCATTTTGAAACTTACAGTTCATTTGGACTAATCAGCTGAAGTTACAGTTGTGAATATTTTTGATCCAGAAAAACAAATTGATGGGCAAAATATGTCTTCTGCCCCTTCTGAAGAAACACTGTTGCAATGTTGAGGGAGAATAAAGTAGCGCGTGGTCTCCAACTGGACACTCTAGTATCTCTTGCTAAGACTCATTTCCAGATTTTGGGGTGTGTGTGTGTGTGTGTGTGTGTGTGTGTGTTATTTCTTTCTGCTAGTTTCCTACAGCACTACTAATAATCTCATGAATACTGCACAGATGTTTTCTCCATTCTGTGGCATACTTATTTTTCAAGTGGCTTCTGAGAGCAGATGTTCCCATGTGTCTTTGTAACTTCTTTTCAGTTGATGCTTTTGCAATATTAAAAAAAAAAAAAGTGTAGGGGTAGAGAAGAGGAATACTAAACACCAGTTATAGAAGGAAAATAAAGACCAATGTATGTTTAACTTTTTTATTGTGAAAGAACCTCCATTCAATTCAGTTGAATCTAGTAAGTATTTATTGGAAATCTATGTGTAAGGCCCTTGGCTCAGTTCTGGGAGGGTTCAAAGTAGACAGATGTCACATAGGTTGGAGGAAGGATATTTGCAAAACAAGAACACATTCACAAGGCATATATGAGAGCTGGTATCTCAGGCAGATGGCAAAAATAAAGTACGAATGTTTAGAACATATGCAAAGAAAAGTAAAATTATCAGCAGAATCTGGGTATTGCCTCATGTGGTGGAATAATTGGGAATTTAGATTCAGGAAGTGGTTTAAACCTAGAGTATAAAGAACCATGAACAACAGACTGAGGAATTTGTGATTAAGTGGATTTGTACTGGTGAATGTTTCTGAGTAGAGGAATAACAAAATCAGAGCTATGTATTTTGGAAGATTATTTGGGCAGCCATGTATAAGAAGGATTGGGGAAAACAAAGACAAAAGAGATAAGAAACCACAGCTATTCATTCTACTAGTGATGAAATAATAAGGTAGGATGTAATCTGTAAAAATGAGAGTTATAGATGTGAAGATATTGAAGTAAGAGAGTCATTGTTTATAGAGTGTTCTTTTGTTTCTTTCTCTCCCAAAAGGTGTGAGTTAGAAAGACAAAGGAAATAGTGCCATTGATAGAAATTGGGATGTAAAAAATGATAATGTAAGGGTAGAGATTATAGTTTGATTTGATTGCAATCTATTCAGTTGTTAATGTCCCATAGGTATGCATATCTGGTCTCAGGAAGAAAGTTTCAAGCTAGCAACAGATACACAATGTGGCTGTCTGTATAGAACTGAACAGTTACCAAGGAAGAGGCTGAGAAAGACTGGGGAAAGGGACCCAAACAAATCCTTGGCAATTAGTGTGGTACTGATAAGAGAATCGAGGAAGAAGAGCCTGTTTAGGTGACCAAGACTATAAGTTCAATGAAGTAGTAAGAAAAACCTTAATAATCAAAGTTGTACAATAGGTCCCAAAAGAAAGGAGAATTTACCTAATTCCATTTGGTAGGTAGTTTGAGGAATACACAAAGATTAAAGGATTTGGCTGTGAAAGGTTTTGATGACAAATACTGGGTTAAATATTGGTTGGTGGTTGGACTTAGAAATGAGAACTTCAATATATGCTTTAATTAGGTAATGTCTTATGGATAGAGAAGTTTGGTTTTTTTTTTTTATAAAGAAACTTGATAAAGATTTGTTTTACATAAAACATTGGGTGTTAGCTTATTTTAGGGTACTGAAAATATAAAGAAAATTTGAGTAGAATCTACATTATGCTCAGTGAATCTCTAATTGTTCAGTAGTCATGCCACTGAGAGGCTGAGAGGCTGTTACATCAACCAGATAGACCTGGGGTCCCAAGCTTGGTGACAGAAATTGCATAATCTCCCACTGTCCTCCCTGCAAGGTAGCCTCATTGCAAACCTCGACCGGACTTCTCTGTTAATCTGTCACTCATCTATACCAGGAGATGACCTCTTTTTCCTACTATCTTAATTATATCTAATTATAATAATATTATAACATGACAAGGACACCATCTCCCAGAATCCATAGAATGACTTTCTAGGGTAATCTTGTGAGGGAGTTTTTGCTTCTCCATTTCTGTTCTGGGCCTTTTGCTTTAGAAGCTTTTGAGGGCACAGCTTTTCCTCTCAGCAGGTTGAAGTGCTTTAAGATCTTAATTCTATTTGGTTTTAATTGTTGAAGATCATCATTTCCAATAGAATTGGAAAGTCTATGATGGTTAGACCCATTGTTGTACCTTTTCTAATTTTAGAAATCCATTCTTTATATTCAACCAGAGTCTTCTTCCCCCCAAATTCAAAATGTTAGTCCTTTTCCTCCCTCTCGAGAGGGAATAAGAGACATTAAGCAAGTCACTTAATGTATGTGAACGTCACTTTTTCTTCTAAGATTGATATGATTATATGTGAAATGGCTATGGAAGTATTGCATAAAACTATAAAGCATGAACAGGTTTTTAATTGTTAGTGATATTAATTATAAGTAGGAAAATAAGGAGTTAGAATAAACAACCATGGGGTGTGACAGCTGGCTGTAAAAAAGACAAAGTTACTTTAATTATAAAAATATAAAAGCAAATGTTTGTGGAACCATACAGTGAAGGGACAGCTATGCTAAATACACAGTGATCCATGTTAACATTAATAAGTAATTTAGAGTACCTCAATTGGACATGAATTAAGTAATTAATACTTGAAATACTAATGTAATAAAATATTAATTATAATACAAATGTAATATTTGTAATATTGATCCAAATTTATCAATAAAAAGTTAGCATTTTCTAGAAGAAAATTATATTCAGCATATTCTGTACAGAAGGAGGGAAGAATGGAATGTATTCAGAAACATTTTCAGCCCAAATATTTGAAATCTTTACAAAAAAGTCTTGTACTACAAATTTAAGCCTCAATTATTTGTAAAACTTTTTTTTTTTATGACACTGATTTTCCTAGAAATGCTGGGTAAACCCAACCATTCAGCACATTCATTGGACCTAGCCATGCTCAAGTTTCTGTCCTGCAAGATGAAAAGTAGAGGTAGAACAACCCTTATAAACACAGAGCCTCACTTTCAGTACTCTTCACTTTTCCTCTTACGGTCTATTTCACCCTAGCATTTCTATTGCTATGATTCCTGAAAGCTACTACTTTTTTATTCCTACAGAACAGACAATTTCAAAACTCAGTTAATAAATTAAATATTTGTATTAATATTAAATATTAAGTGGGATATATATATATATCCCACTTCACCCTCCTGGTGAAAAGATGAGCACTATTGCAGCAAAAAGCTACTTAATCCTTGCTTGAACCATACCGTGTTTTAAATAGCTGCGAATTAGTAGAACATACCTGGAGTTCTCCTTCACTGATCAAATGAAGGCATAAAAACGATGCCTTCAGGGAGCAGGAAATCTTCTTAGTGGAAGAATATGTGATACAGAAAAACAAATACTTATTTGTTCCTATAATAGTGCATACTACACAGTTACGTTCCAGTGGGTACCTGATGAATAACATGGAGTTATCATTTAACAAGTTTCTGCCCAACATTGTTCTCAAAAGAGGAAGTTGAATGTCTACCTTGCAAATGTTTAGCTCAGAGTTCTTCCTAAACAAGAAGTTATACCAGGGGAGAATTATGTCTTGTTTTTAGCTTTTGTTTTCTTTAAAGGTGAGATGTTGTATACTTAAAGACAACGTTTTTTACCTGTAAATCATCTGGAAGGACATTTTCCTTCTTTCCGAGGGAAGTAGCAAAAACTACTCTATGCCCAGGAAGAGGTAATCAAATTAAGGACAACCTCTGGTTAGAAGTGTTGACCCAGAAGCTACAATTAAAGGAAAAATAAAGTAGGACCTACACACCATTCATTATTTTATTACTTGTAGGTACTTGTGCTGGGCAATACATGATTTATATGTGATAAATCCTGAATACTTGATTAAATTTATCATGGGCTAATTAATGTATACTTATCTGTCCATGAGATCATGCAAGGAAGACCCACCATCTAATAGTCTACTAAATGAACAAGCAAAATCTAGCTCTGCATGCAATAATCTATACAAAGAATAAATGTCAGCCATGAAAAATCCTCTTTGGACAAGAGGATATATCCTTTAAAATGAGTGAGAATTGAGCTTCAATTATTCAACTTTCTTCTTTTGATTTAAATCACATGTTTACAATATTCCTTCTCTTATAATTTCTTTAATGAGCAAAGTTTTGATATTTGGTAACCTGAATAAACTTCTCAGTAGGGTATTATTGTTATAAAAAACAGTTTATAATGTTATAAGGATCCTCTTGCTCTACATTAATTTTAGAAACATAATCAACTCTGCCAATTCTATCTATGACAGACTTTTAATCTGACTTAACACCTTCTGCCACTTTACCACTTTATTATGTAGACTGTGCTGAGGAAATGAAGACTGGCATCAGAACCAGTAAAACACATTAAACAGAAAAGAAAAACCATCACACTTAGAAGACATAGAAGACCAAATAGAAAGCCAAATGAAAAGCAATTTTTTATGGTTTGTTTGTTAGACCTATACATGATCCTTAAGCCTATCCATTGGTGCATATATCAGAGACCTGGCTATATTATTCCTGCTTATTCTTATTCTAAAACATTGAGAAAACCCCTTACTTAGAGTCTGTGACTGGAAATGATTTGCTTTTACCTTAGCAAAGCAGTGATATCCATCTGTCCAACCATTTATCTATGCAGTCATCCATCTCTCATTCAAAGCTTCCTGTGTGCTAGCCATGATGTTCTCCAGTTCCCACCAAGCAAAATATTGTTATAGATATTTCTAAATATTTTACAATTAATATATATGATTTTCATTAAAAATGGAAAGGTGTTGAAAATAATAAATAAAGGATTTTGTAGTACATTGCCCATTCTTCCCCCAACACCGCTGATTCATAGAACCAATTCCATAGGACAGGCTGCAAGATCCGCATTTTGGCCACTTGGACCAGTTGTTGATATTACCATTATTATAACTACCATTATTATCATAATATACACTCCCATCTCTCATCTCATAATACTCATGATCTATCTTGCCCTGTTGTATGCCATGTAATTTAGGTTTTTCAATTATGTTTATTATAAGTCTCACCAATGTTAGAAGGTAAGTTCAACAAGGACAACAATGTTCCTTGTTTTATTCTCTGATGTGTCCCAAACTTTTAGAAGCGTTCTGGGCAAAACATGGGCACTTAATATTTGTTTAATGAACCAATTATGTCCTATTAAGAACAAGAACTACTATTATGTGTTTGCTTTGAAGTTATGTGAACGCTTCTTATGGACAAGTGCAAGCCCATATATATAGGCTTCTGGATGTGCAAAAGGAAGATTCTGGGTGATTTCAGTTTGCAAAATGGAATGAGGACAATCATTGCTAACAGGATCTGTATATAAAGAGTATAGCTGCCCCATGTGCTAGACACTCTGCTAAATGCTTTGCAAATATTATCATCTCATTTATCTAATCTCAAAAAGCACGTTATATTTTACGATATTTTATCATTTTCTTTTCTTACTAGGAAAGAAGGTCCTTGCCCAAAGTCATGGAGCTAGTATGCTTAGTTAAAACTGAGTAATACGCTGCATAGTCCAAACTCTGACTCCACTCTGATGTATTATCTACATGCACTCTGTTAACAAGTGTTTCTCAACTCTTTGAAACAAAAGGAATGTGCAATTTTAGGGCATCAACCATTTTTAAGAAACAAGTATCATATTTCTTTTTTTTAGGGGAAAAAAGAGAAAGAGAGAGAAAGCCATCTTCAGCCATCCCTGGTAAAGCCTTTGTAATACCCATGTAAGTCAGTAATTCCTTCACTTACTGTGGCAGCTAACAACCACAAAAATAAAACCAGTCAGTGCTCTCAACAGCCCTTTCCCTTTATTCAAGTGAGATTTTTGCCATAAACTGACTTTTAAAAATAATCTCTGAGGTTCAGGTAACACTGTCCTCTTGGATTGTTTGTGTCCTGGACTGTGGAGAAGCCTCTGACTACAACCCCATCATTACCTGCCATAAATGGGATCCAGAGAAAAGCAAGGCTCCAAATGAGTGATGAAGTGGCTTCTTTTATAGTCCAGCTCTTTTCCCTAATAGATAATCTGAATATCAAAGAGAAAATTCAACACTTCTCCCAAACACCAAATAAAACAAATGCCACTGTATCTGGGAGGTGCTGAGGCTTTAAACGTAGTGATGAAACTTAGAACTGATTGTAACACAGGGAGAACTTGCTTACATGACTCACAGCTAAAAATGACTGAAATCACCTGAACAATGACAAAGGCAGGGTCAGAGAAGGACAACAAGAGATTTATCATGGACAAGTACAAAGTAATATATGCATGCGGCAAAAAGCCATCCGACATTCAATGCATAGAGGGAGGGAAGCTGGCCAATTTGTGTTTCCAGTGGGGCAGAGAACAGTCTGGGTCTGGCGTAAGGAGACACTGAGCCACAGAGAATGCAGGATCTAACCTGGATTCCTTAGAAAACATGGTCTGTGACAGAAAGATGTGGGCATGGCATGACCAGACTTGGGTTCTAGTCACAACTGGCTACATGGCTTTAGGCAAATTGCTTTGTCTCTCTTCATTGTGGTTCCTTTAGTTCTAACATGAGTGAGGGCAAGAACATGCTTCCTGGTTACCTTGCATAAGTTTCATTGATATTAAATAAGACCATATACCTACTGACTTAAAAAGAAGTCCATTGCTAAAATTGTTTAAAATTAGGACACAACAGAAAAAAAATACCATAATCCCACACGACACACGACACACGACACACACACACACACACACACACACACACACAGGTCATAAGCATATATGAAATGGCAATTTTATGTTTTTCCTTGTTCTCTGATTTCTCTTTGTGATAAATATCTTTTTTTAACTCATTTTTTAATTATGTTATGTTAATCACCATACATTACATCATTAGTTTTTGATGTAGCATTCCATGATTCATTGTTTGTGTATAACACCCAGTGCTCCATTCAGTACGTGCCCTCTTTAATACTCATCACCAGGCAAACCCATCCTCCCACCCCCCTCCCCTTTAGAACCCTCAGTTTGTTTCTCAGAGTCCATAGTCTCTCATGGTTCATCTCCCCCTCCAATTTCCCCCCCTTCATTCTTCCCCTCCTGCTATCTTCTTCTTTTTTTTTTTTTAACATATAATGTATTATTTGTTTCAGAGGTACAGATTTGTGATTCAACAGTCTTACACAATTCACAGCACTCACCATAGCACATACCCTCCCCAATGTCTATCACCCAGCCACCCCATCCCTCCCACCCCCCTCCACTCCAGCAACCCTCAGTTTGTTTCCTGAGATTAAGAATTCCTCATATCATTGAGGTCATATGATACATGTCTTTCTCTGATTGACTTATTTCACTCAGCATAATACCCTCCAGTTCCATCCATGTCCTTGCAAATGGCAAGATTCCATTCCTTTTGATGGCTGCATAATATTCCATTGTGTATATATATCACATCTTCTTTATCCATTCATCTGTCAATGGACATCTTGGCTCTTTCCACAGTTTGGCTATTGTGGACATTGCTGCTATAAACATTGGGGTGCATGTACCCCTTCGGATCCCTACATTTGTATCTTTGGGGTAAATACCCAGTAGAACAATTGCTGGGTCATAGGGCAGCTCTATTTTCAACTTTTTGAGGAACCTATGATCCTCTCAATAGATGCAGAAAAAGCTTTTGACAAAGTACAGCATCCTTCTAGATCAAAACTCTTCAGAGTATAAGGATAGAGGTACATACCTCAATATCATAGAAGCCATCTATGAAAAACCCACAGAGAATATCATCCTCGATGGGGAAAAACTGAGAGCTTTCCCCCTAAGGTCAGGAACACAGCAGGGATGTCCACTATTACCACTGCTATTCAACATAGTATTAGAAGTCCTAGCCACAGCAATCAGACAACAAAAAGAAATAAAAGGCATCCAAATCATCAAAGAAGAAGTCAAACTCTCACTCTTTGCAGATGATATGATACTTTATGTGGAAAACCCAAAAGACTCCACCCCAAAACTGCTAGAACTCATACAGGAATTCAGTAAAGTGGCAGGATATAAAATCAATGCACAGAAATCAGTAGCATTCCTATACACTAACAAGACAGAAGAAAGAGAAATTAAGGAGTCGATCCCATTTACAATTGCATCCAAAACCATAAGCTACCTAGGAATAAATCTAACCAAAGAGGCAAAGAATCTGTACTCAGAAAACTATAAAATACTCATGAAAGAAATTGAGGAAGACACAAAGAAATGGAAAAACATTCCATGCTCATGGATTGGAAGAACAAATATTGTGAAGATGTCAATGCTACCTAGAGCAATCTACACATTCAATGCAATCCCTATCAAAATACCATCCACTTTTTTCAAAGAAATGGAACAAATAATCCTAAAATTTGTATGGAACCAGAAAAGACCCCAAATAGCCAGAGGAATGTTGAAAAAGAAAAGCAAAGCTGGCAGCATCACAATTTCAGACTTCCAGCTCTATTACAAAGCTGTCATCATCAAGACAGTATGGTACTGGCACAAAAACAGACACATAGATCAATGGAACAGAATAGAGAGCCCAGAAATGGACCCTCAACTCTATGGTCAACTAATCTTCGACAAAGCAGGAAAGAATGTCCAATGGAAAAAAGTCTCTTCAACAAATGGTGTTGGGAAAATTGGACAGCCACATGCAGAAGAATGAAACTGGACCATTTCCTTACACCACACACAAAAATAGACTCCAAATTGTTGAAAGACCTATATGTGAGACAGAAGTCCATCAAAATCCTAAAGGAGATAAACCTTTTTTTCCCCAATCATTTCCATTTTTTTTGTGAGAGAAAAAGAGAAGAATAGAGAGAGAAAGAAACCTAAGTATGTAAAAATGAAAATTCTAAATGCTATGAAAGGGAGGGAGATAGAACAAGAGATTCGAAGATTAGCTTTTTAAATTTTTATTTATTTATTTTTAAGTTTTTATTTAAATTCTAGTTAGTTAACATATAGTGTAATACCAGTTTTAGGAATAGATTTAATGTTACAGATAACGCAAGATTAGCTTTTTTTTAAAAACATAATGTTTCAAATTAGAATCTTGAGAAAGAATAGAGGGAAGGATTTGCCACCTGGTGGGAAAAGCACACATAGTAAGTTTGGGGCAAATGTTGATTAAATGAGTGTATTGTATAGCATTAAGCCCTGACTTTTGTATTAATGGAATAAGGAAAAAGCTGCTTTAGTCTCAGGGGCTATGGGCTTGACTTGAGTGAACCCATGCAAGGTAGCTTTGACAAAGTTTCTAGGCTCATTTGAGGGTGCAAGAGAAGAGTTGGAACTTTTAGCATTCATTTTATACCCCTGCTCTGACATTTAGCATTTTCAAAGATGCAAAGCAATATTTTGGAGCAGTAAATATCAATAAATACTAAGCCATCGTTACCCTTGACAATAACGTAACACAGTTGTCCTCAGACCCAGGTGTACTCTCTCCTTATACTTGCTTTATGGTCAAAAAGAATACATCACTCAACTCAGAGCACTAGTCAGGACTAAATCTCTTAATGCAAATCTTGCTCCTTCTTGGGGAAGAAGGGAAAGTCTATTGAAGTCAAAGAGAAATTTCCCTTCTCCATTTTTTCCAAACCTTGGTATAAACAGAATCTTGCTGTTGATATAACTAGGAAGTGGATGCCTCTCACTTCTTTGCAAAAAGCCAAGCGAACATCAGTTTTGTGATTTTGTTAGTTTTATAGAAAATCTAAATACTAGGAATTATCCTAATTATTCAAGACCTAATTTTTGAAAATAAAAGGTATACTTCTTTTCCACTTTTTTTTTTTTTTAAGTAGCTAGCTCCCCTGGTGACTTTAAATTTTTATTACTGACCCTTAACAACTTTCCAGGAAGGCAGGAAGGGAGGAGACACGGATCTGGAAGTAAAAGAGAGGTGCTCTTGGCAGTAGTCATTCAAGCCTAAAGTGAAGATAAATCATCTTAGAGACAGTAATGCGAGTCAACAATCAGATGAGGTTCTATTTGCCAAAACAATAATCAAAGCAACCAAAACAAAATGCCTGTACAACTTTTCTGGGAACCAGTGGCAGTTGGATGGGATATGCTGGTGCCTGTGTTTCCTTAGATAAAGATTCTCTGACCAAAGAAGAGTAGCAGTCAGCTTGCAAAAAAGAAAATGATGTGGAAAACAGAGTAATTACTGGATATTTCAGATCAAGAAGTGTTACTGGGGGGAAACACAAATGCACGGGCACGTACACACACACCCAGATGTGTGGAGAAGGGATTCATGTTGCTACCCTATTTGTCCTCTTTTACCTTGTTCTTTATGGATATAGTTCTAGCCTGTTCTTTGTCTTCCTATAAGAGAGAACAGAGTAAGCCAAAGAACAAAGTGCAACCATGGGCAGTAATTTATGTCTTTTATGGCGGCTTCATTAGAACAACTAAAAAATTGGAGAGGAAAAAAGAGTTAGATATATATCTGGCATAGTGGAAGAGATTTGACATGCTTACACTAGAATTCCCCTTAGAGAGCAAATTGTGTTTAAGAAAGTACCTTAAGAAGCCTCTTAAACTAGTAGGTGAGACTCTTTCAGCAATTGGATGGGAGATAAGATAATAAAGTGATAGCTAAGTTGCTCTGTTTTATATGACCTAGGACAGGTAGGGAGGGGAAAAGGGTATGGCTAAGAATTATATCCAAAGACATTTTTAAAAGGTGATGTTCTGTGTATGATTTCCAGTCGGTATTGTTGCTACAATACAATGCCTCCACCATCCTTCTTAAACTCTCAGTAAAGCTGCTATATAGAAAAATCTTGTGTAAGGGTCACTATTCTGATGGAAGTTCAGAAGACAACTGTGTTCCACACCAGTGTCATAGAATAAAGGTAACATGTGTTTGGCATTTGGGTGATCCATAAATTGAACTTAGGGCAAGGTGCTGGTACCAAAGGAGTTGAGAATGTCAGCCCTCTAGGAATATAGAGGAATCTGAGGAAATTGGATTTTTCCCCCCAAAAAAAGTGTATCTTATCTATACAAGTGATTGGGAAGATAAGCCCAGCTGACATCTGGGTTACACAGAGAAACCTAGGTTTTTGCAGAAACAGCTTTTCTTGAAAAAGTTATTCATTTTTGATGTGCATACAAAAATATGGCCATTGGTGCAAAACAGGATTGCCTGTCTCTGAATCATGGAATTCCAGCACTTGATCTTTGAGAGTATCTCACCCAAGTGACTCATTTTACAGGTGAGGACAAAAGTCATCCAGAACCAGAAGTACTGAATAGGCCTGGCTGTCTAATGCAAAGCCTTGTTCAATCTACTGAGGTGCTTCAATTTGAAATGATACCGACTTTTTTCTTAAGTCCTTATTAATCACTTGTGCTAAGTTTTATGTGTTTGAGCACTTAATATATGCTAATTTATTTTACTTGGACCTATTAGATATCATGGGAAGAAAAAATAAAAAAACAGAGAAAACCAAAACTGAACTTGAGTCAGAGAAATTAGGGAGAGGGGAGATGGATTCCAGAATTAAGAAAACATGGCTTGTATGAGATTCTTCTCTCTCAATAGCAACAAGTTGATTGCCAAACAGGATCTGTATTTGAATGTCTGAAAACAATCACAAACTTTTCAAGCTCTGAAGGGATGCGTATTTGAGATGTAAACGTAAGAGATGGAAACAGATTCTGACTTAGCAGTGAAGTTAGTGGCTTGAGTTCAGCAATGTTTCACAAGATTTGATGTCTTTTCATTGCTCTAGAGCAGAAGTGGTAGAAAAAGCATCTTTCTTAAATACACACACAAAAATATAATTTAAAAATAGCAACAACAACTGAAACAACTTTTTTTTGTCCTTCTGGAAAATCTATGCCAGGAATCTTCAGATATAGGGAAAGTCAAATAGTGTAGACTGTCTCTTAGTTGCAAAGAAAAGTAGCTATATTCTGCTAAGTCAATAATTACTAGATGTTAAGCATTTTACATATGATCTCTCATTTAATAATTATGTCTCTTGAGGGATTTTGGATATTTAGCAAGGACAGAAAGTTCATTCAAAGCCAAGAAGATGACATAATGGTAAAATTAAGCCACGTGTCAGAACTGGACTCACTAGTCAGTTTCTCCATTTTTATACACATCTCTTTCTTGAAAAATTATGAACAGCACCAAGAGAAAACAGACCTTTGTCAGAAAAAACTTGTATGACCCTAATTCATGCTCACATCATCTGAATTAGAGGACATTCAATTATAGGGCACCATGACAAAGCAAAATGTACTGGTACTAGATTTTGACATACATTTGGGTATTCTCTCATGGCAATGTTATAACTTTAGTAACTGGCAGTAATAATGAACAGATATTTGGGGAAACTCAAAATTGTAAAATCAAATCAGTACTAAGCTGCTGGATATTTAGAACATCATAAAATAAGGAGCAGAAGCTCTGTTTGGGGGCTTTAATCCTGTATATCTTATAAATCAAGAGCTTATAATATATTTTAATACATTCCTTGAAGGCTCCAAGCTTTGATCTTTGGCTTTCTCTTCACTCTGTAGAATTGTGTACAAAGCAAGTTCTGAGAGTAGAATTTGGCACCATTTGTTGCTAGTCTTAGGGAAAAAAAGTCCAAAGCCAGAGATAAACATTTTTCTACTATAAAATTCTGAAAGCAATAGTGCTTATCTCCCTCTGTTTGATAAGCAATGCAAATTCAAGTGGCTCTCATTTTATCCACGTTTGCTTCAATTTAGAAGATTCTCAATAGCATATATGTGGAAATTGTATTGTATATTTAAGAGAACATGATATTTAAATTGACTTGAATTCATTTTTAAAATCCATTACCAGCACTACACTTTTTACTTTGGAGTATTAAAAAATTACTCTCATTTCCCCTTCTTTCACAATGAGTTTCTTCTAGTGATAGCCCATCTTTACAATACTGATGTAACCCTGCTGAATAGAACCACGGCCGCCCATGACACCCTCCTTTCTGGATTGGCCAGTGAAAACACAGACGGAGATAAGCTGACAAAACATTATCTTTGGGCATAACTGCACAGAACCTGACCACTGTACGTATTTGTCAGTCAGATATGAAATTTCAATGGAAAGGTGGATTAGTACAAAGCAAATCCTAACGTGTTGTAGACTGAGTCTCCTCCCTCCTCCCACCAAGTTCTTTTTTGCCTCTGCACACATGAGAATTCTGTTTGGATATCAGCAAAATTCCCCCCTCTGCTATGATCCATCCTAAACCAGATAAGCATGTGTCCTATGTTTCCAGCATGGCAACCTGATCACCAAGTGTGATGATCCCATTTAATTTGCTCTATTTTGCCTGGATTTCTCCGGTACTTATTCTAAATAATTGAGGTGGGTCCTGGCCCAAGCTGCTTGATGGAATATGCCTTTCCACCTGTGGATTTGGCCTTTTCACCCAACTTTAAGGAAAGTTTAAGCACTTACTGGGATGACTCCTTGGAGGGTATTACTCCTTGGGATACTTTTATATTATAACTACATATATAATTCTTCCTGGCTTTCCTCACTAGGAAAAAAAAAAGAGAGTGTTGGCATTTTTAAAGGCTGTGTCTCTGCATTTTGTTCTATAAATCAGTTTTCTTGCTGGAGTCAAAGGTCAGTCCTCGTGCTGCATAACAATACTTTTCAGCCTAATATTAAAAGCTGGCTTCATTTTACTTTGTAATATAATAAAGCTTCACTTTAGCATTAATATCATTCAAAAGGCAGCTGCTCACATAATAGGTTCCTTTTAAGCAAAGTGGGAAAACACACATTTATCAAACAATTTTCAGTTTGGAGGCTACAATTTCAATTACATCAAAAACCTCAGCCAATCAGGCTATTACTTCTGAAAGATGTCAGATCTATGCATCTGACAGGATATCGAATAGTCAATGAGTTTATCATTGCATAACATATTTATAAAAGCCTTTATAATGTGGAGAGGAGGGAAGAAAGGTGGCTTAAAAAAAATGTTTTCTAAGCCAATTTTAAAGAGCCCATGTCAAAACTGAGACATACTTCCTGTAAAGAAAATAGTGTACTTTCCTGGGTACTATAACATGATGAATGGCAAAAGCAAAATTGAATTTATCTCAGTATTGGTGCCATTTACTTGTGTAGATTTTATGTTAGTGATGACACTAGAAATGGAAGCTTTCTGTTTTGCTTTTTGTAAGTTATTCTAGTAAAATCCGTGTCACTTACACACAGATGAACCTAGATCCATCCTGGACATGAACTATCCTGCCAGGGCTGACATGAATTTTAACCATTGAGAGATAAATCTTTCTTATGCATTGCATGTCAACCTTGTACAATGTTAGAATATAGTTAGAATATAGTTTGGTTTGCAAAGTTACGTAAAGCTTCTTTTCAGTATCTATACATGTATTTTTCTCTTCCTTTCTCTGATATATTCCAAAGTATGCAGTATGATTCCTGAGAGCATCGTTTTCAAATAATTTATGAAAGTAGAAAAATAATATGGTGGTCAATCCATCTAACATGCCCACTTGCAATTTTGTTTTCCTATTGCATTGGACATTTAATTGCAAATACTGAGATGGAATTGACCCAGAGAAGTCTTGCCCAACCAACCCACAAACAAAAGCCATAGTCAATTCTATCTGTCACTGTGATTGATAAGGAAACCAGTGCCTTAATTTCTCAGGTGATTTTCCTCTCATCCTGATGAACCTGCCCATCAAATTCAAGAGACAGGCAAGAGAAGAAATATATTTCAAAAGAAGGAGCAGCTGTAGGTGAAGGCATTTGTTGCTACCACTTCTACCTTCATTTTTTCTGATTTATTCTTCTTTTTGTTGTTCCTCTTCTCCTTCTCCTTTTCTTCTTCTATCTTTTCTAGGATATCCACCTCTTAAATATCCCCAGCCTATGGCAAAAATACTCACATATGTCACTTAAATGCCACAAGTGGCTAGGCCAGGCTATGAGTCTCAGAACTCTCATATCTTTAGGTTTCAGTGTGTGTTTTTTTTTATAACTTTTTAACATCAGCCCCTCTGACATACAAGTCTCATGATCCTTTTTCACGTCACAAAATGATATTCCAGAACCATCTGTGTTTAGATTGCTGTGTGTGGTAGAAGCTAAAAACATGACATGCATTTCCAGGGCGCCCTAGCACCCCTCTCTGGCATTTTCTCCTTAAACAGTAAACACTGTTTACGTGCGTGTGCATGCATATGCAACTCTAAACGGAATTCAGAAGACATAACACTGGGAAAAGCTCACTTTTTAGAAATTCTGAAGAGCTAGAACTACATCCTCCCCCACTACCAGAGACTCAATCAGCCTCCACTGAGGGGAAGAAAGAAAGAAAGAAAGAAAGAAAGAAAGAAAGAAAGAAAGAAAGAAAGAAAGAAAGAAAGAAAGAAAGAAAGAAAGAAAGAAAGAAAGAAAGAAAGAAAGAAAGAAAGAAAGAAAGAAAGAAAGAAAGAAAGAAAGAAAGAAAGAAAGAAAGAAAGAAAGAAAGAAGGAAAGAAAGAAGGAAAGAAAGAAAAGAAAGAAAAGAAAGAAAGAAAAGAAAGAAAAGAAAGAAAGAAAGAAAGAAAGAAAGAAAGAAAGAAAGAAAGAAAGAAAGAAAGAAGGAAAAGAAAGAAAGAAAGAAAGAAAGAAAGAAAGAAAGAAAGAGAAAGAAAGAAAGAAAGAAAGAAAGAAAGAAAGAAAGAAAGAAAGAAAGAAAGAAAGAAAGAAAGAAAGAAAGGAAGTGGCTGCAGTTGTAAGAGACAGCCTGATCTAATTGATCCCTCAGGGAGGATGTCCTTCACTTAATTAAGAGCACAGCCACCTGCTTGGTGTATTGGTGTCTAGCAATTCAGTTGAGCAGGTCCATCCGCAGATTAGGACACCAGCTTTTACTGATGCATGCTACAGAAACACTAGCATATTAAAGCTCTAAAGCTGGTTCTTAAACTGTCATAATACTGGCTGAATTATAGCTGATTGGAATACCGAACATGAGAATGCTGATTGGCTGGGAACAAATCAAATCTGAGGGAAACCACGCTGCACTAATAGAATAATAAGTCAGAATGCTTGAGAGAAATTATTTATACTGTTGCTTCGCAGAAGTCCTGATCATTCTTTTAGCTTATGTTCTCCAGCAACCATCCTCTCTAAGATGTTTAATCAAAACCAATGTTAGCTGTTCTTTGGAGTGCTATTGGTATACTTTTGCCCAATGCCACATTTTATGAAAGAATATCAGCTCTTTTAGGCTTGTACTATCTATGTGTTAACCCACTCACATAAAGCTGTTTATGGGAACAGGTAAAACTTGGCAGTTGCTGATTTTTAAAAACCCAAAAGATGACCAATTGCTAAACAAATTTCAAGGATTCCTTGAGTTTTGGGGTAGCAAACAAAAGCCCCAAGTGAATATAGTTTATTTTTTAAAGAAAAATCCGGGTTCTAACTCTTGACATTGTGGTGAAATTATAAATTCACTAAACACTAATTAGAACTAATTATCATATGAAGTTAAAGGGCACCAGCAAGCAGGCTTAAACCAAATTTGCATTTGTTTTACATGATTTAACTGTTCCCCATTTTTCTTTCTACTTTTTTTTATTGCTTGGGCTCTATGTAGCAAGGCCAATAGTTAGTAATATCAATGGTTAATAGTATAGTAGGCCTGAGATGAAAATGTTTAACATTCTTTAAATATTAAAAAAAAATCAAAACAATTTTTGGTTAACTGTGTAAAGTTCCTACCCTCTAAATTCTAAAATACACTCTTCAAATTCTAAAATGTATTCTCTTTATGTAATTGTTCATTACCTTTAAAAATTTTAAGACCTTTCACATTAAAGGTACTATGGACATGCAGAATGATGTGGGGTTTTTGGGTTTTTAAAATTTTTTTATTAACATATAATGTATTATTTGTTTCAGAGGTACAGGTCTGTGATTCAACAGTCTTACACAATACACAGCACTCACCATTGCACATACCCTCCCCAATGTCTATCACCCAGCCACTCCATCCCTCCCACCCCCCTCCACTCCAGCAACCCTCAGTTTGTTTCCTGAGATTAAGAGTCTCTTACAGTTTGTCTCCCTCTCTGGTTTCACCTTGTTTCATTTTTTCCTCCCTTCCCCTATGATCCTCTGTCTTGTTTCTCAAATTCCTCATATCAGTGAGATCATATGATACTTGTCTATCTCTAACTGACTTATTTCACTTAGCAAAATTCCGTCCATGTCGTTGCAAATGGCAAGATTTCATTTTTTGCTGGCTGCATAAGATGCATAATGCATCTTCTTTATCCATTCATCTGTTGATGGACATCTTGGCTCTTTCCATAGTTTGGCTATTGTGGACATTGCTGCTATAAACATTGGGGTGCACATACCCCTTCGGATCACTACATTTGTATCTTTGGGGTAAATACCCAGTAGTGCAATTGCTGGGTCATATGGTAGCTCTATTTTCAACTTTTTGAGGAACCTCCATACTGTTTTCCAGAGTGGCTGCACCAGCTTGCATTCCCACCAACAGTGTAGGAGGGTTCCCCTTTCTCTGCATCCTCGCCAACATCTGTCGTTTCCTGACTTGTTAATTTTAGCCATTCTGACTGGTGTAAGGTTTTGTTTAATAACTCATATGTTAGTAAGAATATCCATATGATAAAATTATTTAATATATATTAATATTTAAACGTTTTTCAAGAATACATTTGTCCTAAGAAGCCCAGCACGAAGAATGTCACCAGTTATATATTTTTAGAAAAGGTCTTTTTTGTTTTATTTTTCATGAGAGTTGACACATGGATTTTTATAATATATTTACAGTTTCAGAATACTAAAAAAAGCAGAAGTTCTCATTGCTCTTAACTCATCCACAGAGATTATTACTTTTATAATTTTTATAAATATCCAGTATTTTTTAAGTTTTATATATGTATATATAATGTGTGTGTTTTTGTAAATTTTTAACGTGAATAAAGTCAAGTTCTAGATATTTTTTTCTAACTAGTTTTTCCACAAAGCAGTATTTTTGGAGGTCTTCCCATGTCAGTTCATATAGATTTACCTATTTTTTCAAGTGCTGCTGTGTTTTTTATTGTGTAACTAAGTCATAATTTATTGAAACATCCTAATGTTGATAGAGCTTTAGGTTGTTTTCAACATTAACATTCACTCTTTTAATGTTGCAATGAAAATACACAGAGATACAAGTATGTCAGCCATATTAAATACTTAGAAGTGGAACAGCTGTGTTCATCATGATAATGCATTTTATATGTAATGGAGATGTGGGCCCTTCAGTGTAGGTGAAAAAGTACATCAGTTCTTCACTGTTCCCTCTGCCTGAAGAACTTTGCCCTCTAAAAAGTCCTGTGGCTTTCTTTCTCCCTCAGTTAAGATTTCTGAATCTTCCTCCACTCCCTCTATAATAAGACTACTATACTTTCTCCCTCTGCTACCTAACTTTTACTTAGTTGTTGTTGTTGTTTTTTATTTCACTTACAACCGTCCACTCTATAATGCATTTATTTGTTTCATTATTTATTGTCTAGATTTATCAGTTTTGCTTTCTGCTATATCTCTCGTACCCAGATCAGTGCCTAGTGCTTAATACTACTTGTTGAATAGTGGAAAAAAATGAGGAAATAAATGAATGATAGTTTTGCCTCTAGAGCTACCTATCTTGGTATTTGGCTTTCCATCTTGAAAGCATAGGAACATGGAAAATCAAGATGTGAAAATTACATACTTGTTAAAAATCATGTTAAAAGTTTTTAGTAAAGTTTTCATTAAAAATACATGCCAGTTTCTCTGCTAAGGGAAACATAGCCTTTGTCTCTGCAAGGAAAAGTGCATAATCATTTATGAACTCCACCAAATGAGAAAAAAGTAGTCACAGAGGTTTTTGTGATCATCTGAAATATAATCCACTTAAGGTATTGGATAGTTTAACACAAGGTAATTTATCTACTTTTTGATATCAGGACAGAATGAAGTAATGTCCCAGGGCCTCTTATAGCATGCTTGGTACTTGAACAACAGGGATCTTATTGACCGGAATTAATGTTATGACATCAAAGTCTACTTCTCAGTATTCCCCAGAAGCTCTGCCCTAAAAAACTTCCTTCCAATTACCACTATGTTTCTCCTTTGTCTTTTCTTTTGTGTTGCTGAGACTTCAACTGGGATGCTTATACAGACTATGATATTATATACCATTGGTAACCAAATAGAAAATAAGAATTTAGAACATTGTTGTCCATCTGCCTTCACTCTCTTGGGGTGCCTGGGTGGCTCAGTCAGTTAAGCTTCTGCCTTCAGCTCAGGTCATGATCTCGGGGTCCTGGGATCGAGTCCTGGGATCATGTCCTGGGATCTGAGCCCTGCCTCAGACTCCCTGCTCAGCGGGGTGTCTGCTTCTCCCTCTCCCTCTACCTTCTCTCCATTGCTCATGTTCTGTCTTTGTCTCTGTCTCTCTCTCTCTCTGAAATAAGTAAATAAAATCTTTAAAAAAAAAATCTGCCTTCACTCTCTTAATTGAATTTTATCTGTTTAGTACTTCAGAATGGAAGGTTTAGAGGATTTAATTTGTAAAAGCTAATATTCTTTTTCCGATCATTTTAATACCTTAACTCCCTAAATAGAATTTCATGGATTGAACAACTTATTAACCCAGAGATGCTTCAATGAAAGTAATTCAGGAATATCAACACATTAAAGGTCAAAGGACATAAAATTCTAGAGTAAAACTAGCTTAAGAGAAGAGAAAGCAAAACCAGGGTTGATTCCTGAGGTAGGATTTATTTTCTTCTAGAACAATTTAAATTTTCAAAAAGTATTTTTGAAAAAATTAGTGTTCCTATTAAATGCACACTCACTCACATACTTAGCATTGAAAAGAAGCCAGATAAAAACTAATGGAAGCTGGGGCACCTGGGTGGCTCAGTTGGTTAAGCATCTGCCTTTGGCTCGGGGTCCTGGGATCAAGCCCCTGCTTAGCGGGGAGTCTGCTTCTCCCTCTCTCGAGCACTCTCTCTCTCAGGTAAATAAATAAAATATTTAAAAAAAAAAAAACTAATGGAAGCTAAAGCAACTAATGAGAGTTTCAATATTTTGGTCTCTCCTTTTTTAATCTCTAGTATGTTATGGTTTTCATTGGTATCACTGCTTATAAGAAATTATAAATGACAAACTTCAGGCAATGTTTGGGATGGCTTGTGGTATACTGGGGTTATTCAACCTCTACAGTTAGAAAATATTCTAAAATATTGAATGAGTAATTAGTTGTAATACCTAAGGATACAGAAAAATGCTGTATATTCCAAATGCTTAGGTTGTCACTAGCTAGTAGGGGAAAAAAAAAAAAAAAAAACAAACATTTGTGCCAACTTCATGCATATTAAACAGATACATGCCATGTGGCCAAAAAAAAGAAAATTGGTTGGAATGTAAAAGTAACTTTTTTAAAGGCTACTCATGTACGTCTGCACTCCCTTTTAATCTCTTTGGCATTTTATAGTTGGCACTTTTCTTTCATTTAAAAAAAAATAAATGCTTTTCTCTGAATAAGAATGAATCACCAACTTATTTCCCTGTTTACCAAGAGTAGCTCAAAAGTTAGTGTTGTTTTTCTTGATAGCAGTAGCTTCAAAGGATCTTGTCTCTTGTGAAAGTCATTACAAGATTTCAATTTTTTTTTAGTTAGTTTTATAGTCAGAGAAGTTAATTGATCACTCAGTTCACTCCAAAAAACTCTTACCTATTTTATGACACTACGATTTTGTGTTTTTGAGTTAGAGAAAAGGAAACTTCATGCTTGAGTCAGGGGAAAAAAGAAGACTCAAGTCAAGAAAAGTATTTCCAGACTCTTTGGAGTTGAGCCATTTTTCTGGGCTCAAAAGTCCAGTGTAATTTACAGATTATTTTTAAGTTTGATCATGAGGCAAATTTGTTTACATTTAAGTTTGATCATGAGGCAAATTTGTTTGTCATTATTTCAAGGATTAAACTAATATGATAACTTGCAGATCTGAAATCAAACATTTTTTTTTAGTTTCTTTTTTTAAGGTTTTATTTAAATTCCAGTTAGTTAACATACAGTGTAATATTAGTTTCAGGTGTACAATACAGTGATTCAACACTTCCATACCATACCCAGTGCTCCTCCTTGGACATTAATTAAAAAAAAAAAAACAACTAATGATTATGTGAACACATTTTTATTTAACTCATTTATTCAAATTTACTCATTCACATATTCAGCAGTTACTTACTGAGTGCCTACAATATGCTCAGACATGTGCCAAATTGTAACGTCATGGTGATATAATGGTGAACAATAACAGATAAAGTTTCTTCTCTCATACCTTTAGAATCATATATAATAATTTTCAGAAGGGAAATCATTCCACAAAAAAATATTTTCTCATCTGTCAACCCACCAGAAGGTTCTGATCAGTCTACAAAGATACTAAAAATTTAGTCACAGGAACAATTTCTTGACTCCATCCAGGTAAATCTTAAAAAGTAGAGAGACTTTGGTTGTACTCATGGTTACAGGACATTGACAATCACAGATAGAAACAGTAAGTAGTTCCAGATAAATCTTGTGATACTTTTCAGTTTAGAATTAACAATTTTTTGCCCCACAAGGGCTGGCTGAGGCTTACAGTAAAAATTCTTTCTAATAGAACTTCAGTTTGGCTGCTAGAAGACTTTGGCCACGAGGACTGACAGTTAATTCAAGAATGGAAAACAATTAGAAAAATAAGAAAAATTCACAAGGTATACTCAAGGTTGTATTGATGCTCAAGTTGACTACCAGGTGAAATAAAGTAATTCTTTTAACTGTAAGAGAATGAGAATGTTGGTAAGATGGCAGAAAGGGAGGCTTCAGATTAAAATAAAAGTCCAACTGCAATAAGGAAGAAAAACAGTCTCTCAAAAAAAGAGAGAGAGAGAGAGTTTGCGTATTTTGCGTGGTAACTTATAATAAAGTAATTTTATGATATTGCAAGGTAACCTTAGATGAAAACTGGGAGATCCACATCTCTCTGTTTCTCTTTGTGTTCATCTTCATGTTTAAAGGTTTAAATCACTTGAGGACCAAAACACCCAAATTAATCTCTGAATACTTTATGTTAGTCCAAGGCTGTAGTTCTCTCCTTTGAGGAAGACAGAGCAGTCTTGCCAGAAGAGGTGGAAAAAGCAGGGTTTATAAAAAGGTTGAAGAGGAATCATTTAATTCTCACCATACTTGGCTTTCCCAGGAACGATTATGCATTTCTTATGAATGTGACATTGAAAATCTGTACTTTTTATAGTACACAGTGGGAAAAAATGTAAGCTGTAAAACGTTGCTTTAAAAACGTGTTTAAAAACAGTGTTCTGACACTTTATTGCACAATGAGCTCTTACATTAAGCATTTATGGCAGCTACAAATTCACAGCATGGTTTTGATGCAGTAATAAAAAGCACCAAAATGGGTCCAACTGACATTTTACAGCCAGAACAAAGGGTTGAAAGTTTAAAGCTTATCTATAGCTACTACATGTTACATATTAGCTACATTATCTATAGCAAAATTACATGTTAGCCACCCTAAAAATATATCTAACAGTCAGTTATTAGTAAATTTCTTATTTCAACCACTTTGAAGGACAAAGAACATGAATTTATATGGTCAAACTTCAGGTAATTAGAAGGGACTCAGTGTGTATTTGTGACCACCAAGTGCATACACAGTTCATCCAAAATCCATCCTTGCCCAAAGGAATGAACCAATCTCATTACTATTTTTCTCTGTAATTCCAGAGGTTTTTTTCTGTGTTCATCGAGGGTACTGACTCTAGAATTCTCTCAGGTGTTCTGAATTTTGGCAAAATATTGAGAATGTCTTCTATACTTTGGATTAGCCAACACAATCACAAACATGTAGTGGGGTCCAATCTTCCTCCTACTCAAATTCCCCCACCTACCATGACCAAAGCTATGGCTCTTTATCAGATTACTATGTTGGCTGAGTGATGTTTTGCCTAGGCCTTATCCAAAATACATGACAGTCTTGAAGCTGCTGATTTGAAACCTTAACGGACTTGATAGTTGAAAACAGGTGTCCTATATAATTCTGGCAGTTCATGAACAGGGTTTCCTAAGTGCATTTAAGTTTTAAAAGATACACAGTTTACTGGGTAGCTACCTTTCTAGATAGATAGCATTTTCAATGGAAGTGAACAATCTGACGTTTTACTTAGTTCATGAATTTGTCTATGGAAAAAGAACTAGAATTATTTTCCCAAGCCAATATCTTTGTGTGTGTGTGTGTGTGTGTGTGAAATTTCCACTGCCAAAAGGCTCATGACTTGGACACAGCATAGTCCAGTTTTTCAGTATTGCAACAGAAGCCAAGATGTGCTCTTCCCCAATGGCTGGTTGCATTTGTCTGAATGCCATGTTCATCAATTTTAATGTTGGACAGACATTTTAGGATTGATTTATATAAATGTATTTACCAGCCAATCTATTCTTAATATTCTGGACAAATCAAGTATATGCCATCAGTAATCAAAGTATCTAAGATTTTTTTTTGTTTTATGGATCCAAAAATATATAAATCTATAAATATTTTATCAGGTTTTATTCTTTTTAAAATACTTCAACAAACTGTGTTTCATTTGATTTATGCCTATGCTCTTTGATGGCACAGGTGTCATTTAGATATATGACAATGTATATCTAGAATCAAAAATCTTTAATTCCTTGAAAATAAATTTCTTCTGATGACATAATAATGTCAATGTAATTAAAATCCTGCATTTAAAATTCTGGGATGAAATTAAAGTTCCTTTTGTCTCTTTTTGAGACTACTTTGGATTTCTTAAATCACATGATCCATAATGCCGTCTTTCATACGTAAGGTTAGTACCACCCTTGAAAACACTGTGTGTGTAGTTGACAGTCTATAACATTTGACTCTCCTTCTAGCTCAAAGATACCTCACTGGCCTCCATTATATATATTATTCTATTTATTTCATAATCTTAAAATGGCAAGGCAAGCTGCTCATTCTCATGTAAAAACATGAGAAGCATTGCACTGAAAGGTAAAAATATATTTGAGAATATTGTATTGCTTTGTAAAATTGAACAAAAGTAGTCATGATAAAGAAGGAATAACCTTTGCTCCTCTGTTATTGTTACCAGCTTTTACTAATTACAAATGGTAATACCACTGTAACAAATGCAAACAATGTAGAAATGCATCACATATGTTACAAATATCTGCTGCAACCCTTTCCAACACGGATCTCATCCTTGATTTTTACAGTATTCTTCCCATACTTTTCTCTTATACCCATTTAAGTATAGGTACATTATATTAATGAGATTACAACTTGCTTTTCACAAGAAATAATATTACTTAGACCTCAAGTTTGGAAAGGCCATCTTTCCATCCCTCAAAAATCCTTATAAAAACTCTTTTATTTTGTGATTTTATTTTTTTCACTTAGATTTTTCCATCCATCTACAACTTGAAGAATTTATATTGTGCTGGTATACTTATATATATTTTTATTTCAGAGTGCTTAGCCAGTAGTCACAATGACATGTAATAAGTTATTATAATTTTTGACTCTAAGTTTCAAATGAAATCAAAATGCCGTAGTGGAGAGATGGGCAGAGGTTTGTGAAAGGAATTTTAACTTAAACTGGGCCAACAAACAAGCCAGGTAGGTTAGTTGATTGTTTTAAACTGGAATCTAGTAGAAGATGAAATGCAGAAATGTCTGAGAATTCTTAGTGAAGTTATCAAATTACATTCAAAAAAACTATCAAAATACATATCCTATCAACACAAGAAGTGTCTGATTCCATTAATGCTTTAAAAAGTCAGTGTGCTGGAAAGGGAGAGACAGGGTATCAGTGTGAGTGTATGTAGGGCTAAGAAAGAGAGAAGGGAAGAGAACCATTAAAAATATAATCCATTTTAATTTTTATTGCACAATCATACTTCCAGTTTTTTTTAAATAACCATCAGTGAAAATATTTTCCAGATGTATAATTATGAATAAGAATGGAAAATAATGTTTGAGTCATTGAAATGTTAAATCAGCTAATTCAAGTCTCTAAATTTGGTTATTTAAAAATTCTTAGAAAAATTGGGGTACCTGGCTGGCTCATTCAGAAGAAAATCTGACTCTTGATCTCAGGGTTGTGAGTTTGAGCCCCAAGTTGGGTGTAGACATTACTTAAATAAATTAATAAACTTAAAAAAAATAAAACTAGAGAATAATAAAATAAATATTCTTGCAAATGATCAGTGGTGGTAATGGTGATAACAAATAAAAATTAA
Source organism: Mirounga angustirostris (assembly GCF_029215605.1). Taxonomy (NCBI): domain Eukaryota; kingdom Metazoa; phylum Chordata; class Mammalia; order Carnivora; family Phocidae; genus Mirounga; species Mirounga angustirostris. The sequence goes on along the minus strand of NW_026991715.1, from coordinate 98,676,521 downwards.
ATGTCCACCTTAACAACATCCATTTGAGCAAGTTAATATATCAATATTGAAAGTAACATTGATATTAGATGTCAATAATATAAAATTAAATTCAGTAATTTAATTACAGTAATTGTTTTTTTAATTATAAAATTATTATTGAAGTGATAATAAAAAAGGAAAAGAAAATTGGTATGTAATTAGATAACCAAAAAAGGAGAAAGAGGAAGTTGAGTAGAGAATTGAACCCTGTGCTGCCTTTTTAGAAGATCCCTCCTTACAATTTAAAATAATAATCTTGGAGGGCGCCTGGGTGGCTCAGTTGGTTAAGCGACTGCCTTCGGCTCAGGTCATGATCCTGGAGTCCCTGGATCGAGTCCCACCTCGGGCTTCCTGCTCAGCAGGGAGTCTGCTTCTCCCTCTGACCCTCCCCCCTCTCATACTCTCTGTCTCTCATTCTCTCTGTCTCAAATAAATAAAATCTTAAAAAAAAAATAAATAAATAAATAAATAAAAAATAATAATAATCTTGGAGCACCTGGGTGGCTCAGTGAGATAAGCATCCGACTCTTGGTTTCGGGGCTCAGGTCATGATCTCATGGGTCATGAGATCAATCCCCATGTCCGGCTCCGCACTCAGCATGCAGTCTGCCTGAGGATTCTCTCTGCCTCTCCCTCTGTCCCTCCCCCCACCCGCGTGCACTATCTCCCTCTCTCTCCTTCTCTCTCAAATAAATAAATAAATAAATCTTTAAAATAATAATAATCTCATATTACTGTAGGCCTAAGTTTCCTAACTTAGGGTCCATGGAACACCTAGCTATTGTGGAGAGGTTCACAAATCCCCTGAAATTATATGCAAAATTTTGTGGCTGCTTGTGGTGATGATATGTACATGTGTGCATTCTTCTTATATAAATCGTCTGTGGCTTGTGTCATGATTACAAAGGAATTCATGGTCCCCAAAGGTTAACAATCAGTGATATAGACCTTCAGAGTGTACAAGGCACTTTCACAGTTATTAACTAGTTTGATCCTAACAACATAGGGGCAGACCTGGCACTAAGCCCCAGACACTTTTTTTTTCACGTCTCTCTGGTCCAGAGAAAAATGGCCTGGAAAAGCTATTTTTGCTAAACTACACTTACTAAACGTAAAAGCCTCTCCTATAGTATTTGCATTTGACACTGAAGGAAAATGATGTGAAGGTGTTTTATAGATCCTTGGATGAGGACAAATACTTGTTGTGGGAAAGGAGGGTGGGAGGCTTCCCAGTTTTTCTTACCTAGTACCCATTAGCCAAACCTACCACTGATGAGTAAAGAAATGAGTAACTCATAATAAAAAAAAAAAAGATTTCACTTGGTGGGGTTCCTTAAAGGGAATAAAGCTTCCTTTATATAGTGGAAGCTTCATGTATTTCTTTGAACCCCAACATATGAATGCCAAGTTATTAGAGACAAGAAAGTTATTACCCTGAAATTCTAGTTCAACTATTATTCCTCAAATTAGTTTATTAAAATATACCAGTGGGGAGAAAGACCCACCATTAAAACAAACAAACAAACAAAAACTCAGGAAATTTCATCCTTATAAACACCCATCCTGTCTTAGAAGAGTAATATTCATTTCCCTATCCTGAAACACACAGATATCCAATTATCTGAACTTCAGTCAAGTTAAAGCAGAATGAATAGAAGCTAAAGTATTTTTTAAATGTCTAAATTTTAGCTATTTAGAACTTTGACCCTCTACCTATCCAAGTCTTACTCTTTGCTAGTGGCCAAATTGAAGTACTTCTTCTATAGTGCCACTTTGAAAAGTTTTAGCCCTAATGATCTCCTTCTTTAAGATCATGAAACATTTACCAAATCATTTTGATATGTACTTTTAATGTTTGCTTCTATTATTTATGTTATTACTAAAGCTTCTTTAGAATAGAAAAAAAGTCTTTATACAACATTTGATTAAGAGCACATTCTCTGCCTGGAGTCAGAGAGCCTGAGTTTGATTTCCAGCCATGTCACTTAGAATGAAATTTTGAGTAGATTACTTAACATTTCTGAGGTTCAATTGTCTCATCTGTAAAATGGTGATAATAGTATCCATACCTTGGGATAGTTGTGATGATTAAATGAGTTAATATATGCAAAAAGTTAGACCAGTGAATCATCTAACCTATGTATGTATTAGCTACTGTTGTTGTTTGTTGTTATTGTTGTTTACCATTTTCACATGGTAGACACTCAGAAAGTATTTGTGGACTGATGAATTTCAGTTTTTATATTCTACAGTAATTCCTGAACCAAAATAGACCTTGGAGCTTAATTGATTCTTGTGATTTTTTTTTAACTTTTTGTTGTCATTGGTGGTGTTGTATTTATTTGTGAATATTTTAAGAACATGATTTCCCAAATGGAAACAAACACAGACTTCAGGGCTTCTGAATTCCTTACCCTAAAGTATTGAAAACCAGGTAACTTAGTCTGAGAGATTTATTTATAAATGTCAAAGATTACATAAAAACAAAGGTCTCCTTATTTCTAGTGAGGTTCTTTTTATTTCAGAACTTAATGTAAACTACATATATTTGATGCTATTTGTTATATATTTACTGTAGTAAGATGAATCAAAGAGTAAATTAGTGGCTTGGTCTACAATATTACCTAAACTACACACAGTATACTATAATAAGTTATGAAGAAGTTCTGAAAATTGGAAGGTAGATCAGATGGTTATACTTATCATCAGTAGTTACCAAACAAGTTATAGTATTGGCATATTGAAAAAATACAAGCTTTTGAATCAGGTAGACTTAGGTCTAAATCCTACATTTACCCTAACAGCTGTAAGTCCTCATCTAAATTATTGGATCTTTTTGAGCTTTAAGAGTGGCAAGTGCTCACAAATTCATCACCTGTCTTCAAAATTTCATGTTGTCTTCCCATATACTAAACTGAATTGGATTTTCAGGATCTCAAGTCTCAAGAAAAACGGAAAATAATATATTTCCTTATAGAAATCATTTGCCTTTCCAATTCAAAATTTATGCCATAGTGTCTAGTATACTATATATATCAAATGAATATTATTTTCCTCTTTCCCCTTGTCTTACCCAACAGTCCTAGGCTAGGAAAACAAAATACAGTTGGTGGCATAATGCCCTTAGGATATACAGATATAGACATATAAATTTCATTGTTACTTAATTATTTGGGGTTCCCTTTTGCCATATGCAAGTTTTACATATTCTAGTGTATAGCTTACATTATTTTATGTGATCCTAATTTTTAGGAGGGCTCTATTTAAATTTATTGGAAGTTTCTAAATTAAAAAAATAATGGCTAGAGAACTTGTTAGATTTTCTACTTGTATCAGTTATGCTAAGTTCTGTTTTATAAGAAATTTGTCCATTTTATTAGGTTATCAAATTTATTGGCGTAAGTAAATTATTTTTTTAATATCTATGTAATCTGTATGATATCTTTTTTAATTCCTGATATTTATAGTTTGTGTTTTTTTTCTTTTTAAATTAGTCTTACTAAGGATTACAAATTTTGTTAAACATTTCAAAGGACCAAATTTTGTCTTTGTTGATTTTACCCACTGTTTTGCTATTTTACAAAGTTGCCTTTAAAGACTATGTTAGCGCTATCCTATAGCTTTTGGTATGTTGTGTTTTTATTGAGTGTCCATCAGTTCAGGGTTTTTCTTTTCTTTTTTTCTTTCTTTCTTTCTTTCTTTCTTTCTTTCTTTCTTTCTTTCTTTCTTTCTTCTTCTTTCTTTCTTACTTTCTTTCTTTCTATCTTTCTTTCTATCTTTCTTTCTTTCTTTCTTTCTTTCTATCTTTCTTTCTTTCTTTCTTTCTTTCTTTCTATCTATCTTTCTTTCTATCTTTCTTTCTTTCTTTCTTTCTTTCTATCTTTCTTTCTTTCTTTCTATCTTTCTTTCTTTCTTTCTTTCCTTCTTTCTTTCTTTCTTTCTATCTTTCTTTCTTTCTTTCTTTCTTTCTTTCTTTCTTTCTTTCTATTTTTTTGAGAGAGAGGGAGGGAGACAGGAGAGGCAGAGAGAGAATCTTAAGCAGGCTCCGTGCCCAGTTGGATGCTTAACTGACTGAGCCATCCAGGCACCCCATCAGTTCAGGTTTTTAAGACTGTCCTTTGTGATTTTTTTTCTTTGGCCCATCGGTTATTTCAGTTTGTTACTTAATTTTCAAATTATTCCTAAATATTTCAAATGACTTCCTATTATGTGCTTCAAATATCATTGTTTTTAGCAAATTTATTCTGTAGGTTTATTATCCTTGGTATTTATTAAGACTTTTTTATGGCTGAGCATATAGTCTATCTTAGCAAATGTTCTATGTAAAATTGAGGATATATATTCTATTGATGATACATAAGAGTGTTGATGGGTTCAGATAGTGTTGTTTGAATCATCTATACACTGATATTTTAGCTTCTGATTCTATCAGTTCTCAAGGAACCAGGTTAAGTTCTGAAACTGAACAATTTTTCAATTCAGCCCTTCAATTCTGTCAATTTTTGTTTCATGTATTTGAAAAATGTGGGATTAGGTAAACACACTCAAGATTATTATTATCATTTAAGATTATTATGTCTTCTTGATGATTTAACTCATAATTCAAAATGCTTCTCTTTTCTTCTGATATTATTCTCTATCCTGAAGTTTGCTTTTAATATAGCCACACTGGCTTTTTAAATAATTTTTGCATGATATAACATTTCCTTTCTTTTTAGTTTCAACATATCTGTATCTTTATGTGTAAATTGTATTTCTTCTAAAAAACATATAGTTAAGTATTCCTTATTTATCCACTTTGACAATATCTCTCTTTTAATTTGAGTTTATTTATATTTAATATAATACTTTAGGTTCAAGTCTCATATCAAGTTTGATTTCTTTTTCTTCTGTTTGTTTTTTATTCCTCTATTTCTCCTTTCTTGTTTATTTTATTGAATAGAATAGACTGAGTGTTTAATTTTCTTCTATTGATTGTCTAGTCATGGATTTTTATATTATTTTTATTGGTACTCTAGGTATTACAGTGTACTTCTTTAAGTTATCAGTCTGACTTCAAAAAATTCTATTTTACCAATTAGTAATAATCTTACAATGATTGATATATTTTAGTTATTACCTTCCTGCCTTTTGTCCTCTTGTTTTCATGTAGTTTACCTTAAAATATGCTATAAATACCATATCACATTATTAACACTTACACAGTCAATAGTCTTTAAAAGAGATTTAAGGGGCCCTTGAGTGGTGCTGTTGGTTGAGCGCCCAACTCTTGGTTCCAGCTCAGGTCCTGGTCTCAGGGTCTCGGAGTTTCATGGTTGTGGAATCAAGCCCTGTGTCAGGATCCGAGCTCAGCAAGGAGTCTGCTAAAGTTTCTCTCTCCCTCTCCCTCTCCCCATGCCCTTTCTCTCTCTCTCGCTCTCAAATAAATAAATTTAAAAAAATAAAAGAGATTTAAAATTATCTATCTATCTAAGTCCCTTTATATTTATTGATGTAGTTACCCTAGATGTTTGTCATTCCATCCTGAAAAATTGATTTTCTCTTTGATAGCATATTCCTTCAGGATAGAGCAATTTTTTTTTTTAATTTCTTGTAGGGCATATCTATTGAAGAAAATTTGTCTATATTTTGGCTCTGAAATGTCTTATTTTGCCTTCAATTTTAAGGCATATTTGTGCTGAGTATAGAATTTCCTTTTTTTTTTTTTTTTTTAGCTTTTTAAAGATGTCATTTTGTTTCTGATTAGAAGTCAGCTGCCAGTCTCATCATTTTTTCCTGTATGTAATGTGTCTTCTTCCTCTGGCTGATTTCAAGATTTTCTCTTTGTCTTTGCTTTTCAGTAGTTTGACTATGATGTTCTTGATTTGGGTTTCTTTGTATTTATCTTGTTTGTAGTTTACCAAACTTATTAAATCTGTGGGATGATTTCTTTCATAATGTCGAAGAAATTCATGCCCATTATCTCTTCAATATTTCATCTGTCCTGTTTTCTCCCCCTTCTTCATCTATGATGCCAAATATGTATATATTAGACTATTTGATAGTATCTTTCAGATATTGTGTACTGTTTTATTCTTCTTTTGTTTGCTTGTATTGATCTGCCTTCACATTCACCAATCTCATCCAATACTTTCTCTGTCTGCTGATAAACCCACCAAAGGAATTTTATCTCTATCACTTTTTTTTCCCCATTATTTCTAGCATTGCCATTTAGGTCCTTTTCTGGTTTTCATCTCTCCATCTGCTTTTGCATGTTGTGAACCTTCTCCAACATATTCATCATACTTATTTCAAAGCTACTCTCTAAAAATTCTAACATATCTTGTCTAATTCATTTCCTTTCTTGATGGTGGATCACATTTTCTTGCTAATTAGTATATTTCATAATTTTTTATTGAATGTCTAACATAAATAAAGACTGTAAATAATTCCACCCAAACATTAATATATGGGTTGCCAATCTAGTTCTAGTCTAATCTGTATTTGAAATAAGTCTGGACTTTATGTTGCTTTAGTTAGATTCATTTCACCATGAGCTTAAAATTATTTGATACAGGGTATGAATGCCTAGAGTGTTTCCTTTTTTTTTTTTTTTCATCCTGCCTCTCCTCCCTGTAGATTACTCTTGCCCAGTACACAGTGAAAGGCATCAAGTACCTGAGAGACATCTCTCAAACTTCTTGCTTCCTGCTTTCCCTTCACACTTCAATAGGCCCTGTGTGCCTCTGCCTCAGAAAGATCTCTTTTGATTTTCATGCCCCACCTCCAGCTCTGCAGCCATGGACCATCACTGCTTCATACTCACGGGATGAGGCTCAGAGTGTCCATAAGGTTTCTTTCAGTTCTACATCCATACCCTCACCATTGAGCAGGTTCTGTGACAGCTTCTAGTTAGTGCAAGGACTGAATTATCTGCAGTTTCTCAAAGTTCTCAACTCCACTTTCAGATATTATGGATCCATGTGCTGGTGCCTCAGAAAGTGCCTCTTTCAACTGTTCTACACTGCCTCCAGCTTTTCTCATAAACATTTGGTGAAGGCCTGTCAAAAAAGAGTGTGGGTACAGATTTCAGTTGTTTCTGGAGTTCCCGGGATTGTAAATGGGTATACCAGTATAGATTCCAACTTTAAATGTTCTTACAAATTTAGATGGTTTTTACCCACATCTATGGAGTTTTCCCCCTCTTTCTGGTTCTCTGTCAAGGAGGAGAACAGAAATGGCTTTCTTTTGTCTTAGAAGTAGTTTGGCATTTTTTTGGATTTTTATTTTATTTTGTTACTTTGTGACTCCCGCTTTCTAACAGTCTTTAATAAACTGGACTTATGTATGTTACTTAGTTTATTTTTATTGTTTGGGTGGGAGCAACATTCTCTTGTGACTTTCTATACTCTACGTGGAAAGATAGGCTGGTACATTGGAATTCTCATACAACTTTATTCTAGCTATTAATTACTTTTTTTTTATCTAATACATCTCATAGAAGAGAATTAGTCATAGCAGATATTTACTCATTAATAACATATTTTCAGTTTATGCCAGACAGTATTTTAAGCATTTTAAAATCTACTAGCTCATGTATTCTTCATGACTAACAATTAAATCCTGATATTATCCTCATTTTAATGCAAGGAAACTGAACTTCTGGAAGTTTGTGTGAATTACCCAATATGTAAAGAACTCAAATGATTCAATGAGATAAGGCAAACAATGAAATGGGAAAATGGGGAAAAGAAATGAGTGGAAATACACACACAAAAAAGGAAATGCAGATGGTTCATAAGCATATGAAAAATTGTTCAACCATATTAACACTATTATATTAAAACCATCATTCCCTCCAGATAAGCATAAGTCAAAAAGTCAGGCAATATCAAGGGTTGTCAAAGATACGGAACAGTGGGTACTCTCATCCAACAGCGATGTACATATCTGCTGATACAATGACTTTGGAAGTTAGTACAATAGCATCAATTAGTCAAGTTGAACATTTGCATATCCTGAGCCAAGAAATGCTACTACTTGGTATATACTTTTGAGAAACTATTTCAAAAAGGCAACAGACTTGCACATGAAGACTTTTTCAGAACCAGGATTCAGATCTGGATATTCTATCTTTTGAATTCTTCTTCATAACTACTACCTTATACCAAAAGTAACCAGAATTTCAGTTGTATTCACCCAAGTAACATTCCTGCCATACTAGAGCTCTAATTAAGTCTCTGAGAGGCCTTAGAAGGAACAGAACTGTAGAGAGAGCAGATGACATGTTCAGAGACAGTGAGGCATCCAAGTAGGCACCAGTCACCAGTCAGGAGTCACTCTCCAATTGGGTAAAGATGTATGGATTCCTATAGCAGCAGAGCAATCCTATTAAGAAATAAATACCTATAATCAGCTTCAATGGATCTGTGTATGGTTCTGATTAAAGCAAAGTAACCCCCTCTTTTGGATATTAACAAAGTCCTTCTCCCTTAGAGATGCTGCATCCGGGAATTACAAAAAAGTATCAGTTTTTTACTCAGCAGAAATATACAGCCAATGCAGTTCAAATTATTTAAACATAGAAATCATCCCTGTTTGTACTTCCAAATAGCAATATCAATATCTGTAGTTAATTGATCATCCAGTAAGAAACATTCTTGTAACTAAACTCACTATATATGAGTATTCAAACTATTCCAGCCAATGTTACCATTCAAAATATTACTTTAAAACAATTTTTTACAACTAATAAAATTTTAAGGGGTTCCAGGAGTCATGTCTTGAGAAAATATTGGCAAATTTTCTGGCAGAGGAATGCCCAACAAATTACTTTCTAATTATGTCACATGACAATAGAGGTTTTGGTTTGTTTGTTTTTTTTTTTTTTCAAGTATTGGATTTAATTATAGGATTATATACCCTATCACCAAACAATGCTATTTTCTTTTCCTAAAATTTCTTTAAACTACCTAAAATAAGTAACAACAAATTGAATTTTGCAACACCAAAGAAAACATTCTGAACTTAATATTGAATAAGTAATTTGTTTTCAATGGACTATATCCAGGCATCGTGCTATAGCATGTTACAAGTGTATGTAGGTGAAGGTTAGTGTTTTCAAACACGATCAACTCTAAAGCAATGCTTATTGGTATTGCATCTACATGTCTGAAAAATGTACTGAGTGACAGTGCCATGTCAGAGCCACCATCTTCAATGTCACTACTAATCATCTAACCTTTTTCATGAGGCACCAACTCCAGTACAGGGGGGAGCAACAACAACAACAAAAAATCACATTTAGTTGTGTTCTGCTCCACTGAGCCCATTGAAGATGGCTTTTCTGTCTCACTCTAATGGTTTCATGGGGGTGGGGATTGATCTGTGAATCACTTGTATGATATGATTGAAATTTTATATGAGTGTGAAGTGTCAGGTGGTGTCAAATTCTCTCATTACCAGGCAGCAGAGGGAGGCTGGGTTGACAAGGACTTATCATTTCCATAAGATATGGCTCTGTTTTGATTTTATGGACAGCAGGTTTTGTGCTTTTTTGCATGATGCAGTCAAAGAAACTAGTGTTGAGTACTTGACTTATGTATTGTGAATGGTAAATAAAAGCTAATTCTATTGCATGCTGATTCTCTTAAAAGCATTCACTTCATTGGACTTTCCTTAATTTCTTTTCCATGTGTTTCACTATATGTCATAGATTGCACTTCCCTTAATAAAACCAATAGGAGTGTCTACCACTTGTCAGTTTCATAGGCTACATCCTCTCGTCACCACTAGCAAGGTCAGTCCCTTCTTCTCCAGCACTCAAGTATACGTTTCAAACAGTATTGGTCCATAAGCCAACAGTAAAAGAAAGGCCTCATGGGACCACCATATTTGGACATTCATTTCAAAGTCCCTTTTCTCTCTCTTCTTTAAAGATTTTATTTATTTATTTGAGAGAGAGAGTGGGGGGAGGGGCAGAGGGAGAGAATCTCAAGCAGACTCTCTGCTGAGTGAGGAGCCCACAGAGGTCTTGATCTCATGACCCTGAGATCATGACCTGAGCTGAAATCAAAGGTCAGATGCTTAACCAGCCACCCAGGCACCCCAGTCCCTTTTCTCTTAATTCCACAAATTACTAAGCAAGAAATGAAGCATCAAGTGAAATGACACATGTTGATTTCCTAGATTTTTTTTCTGTTTACCATTTCTATTGTAAATGGTAAACAGTTCATGTGGTGAGAGCCTACATTAACACTGCTAAGCCCATGGATTTCTGTATTTTGTTACATTAGAACTTGAGAGACATTTTTACATTATAAAATATACTCCACGTTGTGCTTCTTAAATGTTTTCATTGCCTGAAACTCATATCTTGTAGCTGTGGGAATGAGAATGTTATCTTTAGGTCAAATTACTGTGTGGTGAAGCATGGACCAATTTTCAGTTTAATGCAAATTCTATTTTGGGGTTCTGCATGAAATATGCATTGCCTTTGAGGTGATTATTTACATTTTATTAAAGAAATGCTGATTTTGAGTTATGAGATGCTATTAAGTTGAAACAGCTTTATTTAAAAACATCTCCACTTGTATGATGAAATACCAAGATCAGAGTTCCAATTATGGGGCTTGACAGAGGTAATATAACACATGCTTTTCATATTGTAGATACTTTCCTTTGTGCAACATTAAAAAAAATGTGTTGACACATTATAATTGTCTTTAATTTTGATGATACTATAAAATAACCAACCATAGCATTATGAACACATTACTCCTGAATCTTCAAAATTTGATAAGTCAGACAGAGAAAGACAAACACCATATTATCTCATTTACATGTATAATCTGAAGGAAAAATAAAAAAAAGAAACCTCATAGATACAGACAACAGATTGGTGGTTGCCAGAGGGAGGGAGCAGGGATGGAAGAAATGTGTGAAGGGACTCAAAAGGTACAAAGTTCTAGTTATAAAATAAATAAGTCATGAGGATATTATGTATAGCATGACTACTATAGTTAATAGTACTGTATTGCATATTTGAAAGGGGCTAAGAGAGTAGATCTTAAAATTTCTCATCACAAGAAAAAAGAAATTCTGTAACTGTGTGATGACTGATGTTAAGCAGATGTATTACAGCAACCATTTTGCAGGATATACAAATACACACAAACCGTTATGTTGTACACCTGAAATTAATAGACTGTCTTATGTCAATTATCCCTCAATTTAAAAAAGCAAAAGAAAACATTTAAGTAATTTCCAATTAATTCTTGGCCTCATTATGATACTAGAACTCATCTCCTGAAACTTTAGAAGGTCTCTTTCCACTAAATCATGAATTTAATTTGTCCAATATATCAAACAATAGGTAGCATCTGTTCCTTCCATAATATGCAAGTTCATTTGCCATTATTATCCCATAAGATTTTGCCAACTTTTCAAAGTTACTTTATGTAAAATCACACAGGTAATAATTAAAAATCTGGGGAAAAAATCTGATTCAAAGATTTGTGGGGTAGTAGCATAAATCTGTTGAATAATTTTTCTATCCAGGGTGGCAAAAAACCATTTTGGTATTGGGAAAGCCATGTCATATTTTATGACCTCTCTTCTTTTTACTGCAAAGATTGCTTTTTTTTTCCTGAGAAAAAAAGAACCCTTCTTTGTGCATTTTTCCAAAACACAAGAATGTTTCCCTTAGTTTTGCTTTTTATTAAATTATGAACATATCATTGAACAGTATTTTAACACTATAGCTCAAACCCAAACCCATTTATTTAGATGTCCACAAAACTAGAATAAACAAAAATTGAAAAAGATTTGAAGAATCATTTGTCTTTAAATAGTAACTTGAAACAGCTTTATTTAAAACATCTTTTCTTCAGTGTTGATATGAATTAAAAGTATAAACCAGAAGTAGAGGCGCCTGGGTGGCTCGGTCAGTTAAGTGTCCAACTCTTGATTTCAGATCAGGTCCTGATCTCACGGTTGTGATATCAAGCCCCGCATCGGGCTCTGTGCTGGGCATGGAGTCTGCTTAAAATTCTCTCTTTCCCTCTCCCTCTGCCCCACCCCCCACCTCAACCTCTCTCTCTCACACACACATACACACACACACACACACCACACACAAGTATAAACCAGAAGCAAGAAAGTACTTGAAGTATTCATGGAAACATTCATTTTTAAACTCCTTCAAGCACTTCAAGAGCACCTACTTATGTACAAAAAATTGATGTGCTAATTACAAATCTTTTTTGTCTAGTTTTTCCTCCTTTCTCAACCCTAAATCCTCATTAATGAAGTTCTTCTACAGGTTTTGATGTTATCACAGCTTTAGAAAACCTAAACCAAATGTCATGTGTCTTTTTCTTTTTTTTTTTTTAAAGATTTTATTTATTTATTTGAGAGAGAGAATGAGATAGAGCATGAGAGGGGGGAGGGTCAGAGGGAGAAGCAGACTCCCTGCTGAGCAGGGAGCCGGATGCGGGACTCAATCCCAGGACTCCAGGATCATGACCTGAGCCGAAGGCAGTCGCTTAACCAACTGAGCCACCCAGGTGCCCTCATGTGTCTTTTTCAAAAGAAACACAGCATGCTTCATAGTGAACTGGACTCCTGATTTTTTATGATTTCTGTGATGGAATTTTTATTTATGTCAAGACCAAGGTCAAGAACAAATGATTTTGCTGCATAATCACACTTGTGTGCAAAGAAAAGTTTACCAGTCTATTTATGCTTTGATCTATCTTGCAAAAAGGGAACTTAAAAATATAGAATTATGACATTTTAGAATTACAAAGGTCCTGAGAGATAATCAATCCCATCCCACTTGTTTTAGACTAGATTTGATCTAAAGGAAATTGAACCCTAGAGAAATTAAGTGATCTAACCACATTATTAATGGTAGACTTTAGAATAGCCATTGAATCTTCTACTGCAAGTCCCAGTCCAGAGTTCCAGCTACTATGATTTAAGTATTTTCCTTTGTCCACTTTTAAGCTTGCTTAGACTATATTTCTATTAACTGAATTTTCTAGTTTAGTTATATTTTCTAATAGGAGATGGATGTGTAGCTCTCTGTAAAACATTTTATAAACCAATTCTTCTTAGATTGTATATATGCAATGCAAAAGAAAGTAAAATGTTGTAACATTTTCAGAGAAATATATAAATATAAAACATATACATATATATAATTTTAGCAATACAATGCTTATATTAGATGAGTTAAAGGAATGAATTTGAATTATTTGGAACACCTAAATTCACTTTACTGAAATACCATCCTTCTTAAATTGTAGCATTTCAGTTGCATAGTAAAACTGTCTGGCATCCTTTAACTAATATTTCCTTTCTTTTTCCATTTTGCAGAAATATGATTTATAATTATTCTTTAGATAATAAAATTATTCCCTGTCTTCAAATGTGTCACATGTATTTAGTGCCTACCACATGTCAGGCATAGTTGCAGTGTTTTCTCCAAATACTTTTACTTAGAACCCTCTAGAACCCTACAAAATAAGCTTTGCTATAACCATTTGTCAGAAGAGAAACCTGAAGCTTAGAAAAGTTAAGTATCTTGTCCAGAGTCACAAAGCTAGTAAGAGTTAAAGCAGAAATTCAAACCTGGGTAGCCTAACAAAGGAACACCTAGTATCATGTTTAAAATATGATCTTGTAGGGGCGCCTGTGTGACACACTCAGTTAAGCATCCAGCTCAGTTTTGGCTCAGGTCATGATCTCAGGGTCATGGGACTGAGCCCCATGTCAGGTTCCATGCTCAGCATGGAGTCTGCTTGAGATTCTATCTCTCCCTCTGCCTTGCCCCCCCATTCTCTCTAAGTAAATAAATAAATAAATAAATAAATAAATAAATAAAATTGTTAAAATATGATCTTGTATAAGATCCCCAAAGTCAATTGTTTACTCAAGGGAGGCTATATCAGTAAATGGTACTCTTTTATTCATTTCTCCATATTTTTACCTTGTAGAACCTACCAATAATCAGCAGGTTGCTAGAAGTGTTCAAACAGAGATGAGAATCATCTTTCAAAGATATATGCAAGTGCTGAATAGTATGGATATGAATTCTGAGATTCTATGATTTTTAGGTTCCTTGTGAGATGAATTGCAGTAGGATACAGTGTTGAGAATAATTCTTATAGGTTTTTTAGTTAGAACAACATCTGCATTACCACTAAAATTTTTAAATTGAAGTGTTTGTTGTTCAAATAGTGTTTCAAAGGCACATATTTCTCTCCCAGTTTCTTCCCTTTGGTTAGGTTTTATGGATTGCAGCATGGCAGAGTAGTCATAAGAATGCTGTCATTTGGAAACCAGACATCAGAATACTGGTGTCTTTAGATGCCTTCTAATGAAAAAAATATTGTTAGTACTGTTCAGTCTGAGTTTTCCCCCATCTCCCAAAGCCGAAAATGAGGCAACAGCTTATGCATAGGTAGTTTATTTGGAAAGAACAGAGTTGTGAAGAATGGAGTGGTAGAACAGAAAAAGAAGGAAAGGAAAGGAAAGGAAAGGAAAGGAAAGGAAAGGAAAGGAAAGGAAAGGAAAGGAAAGGAAAGGAAAGAAAGAAAGAAAGAAAGAAAGAAAGAAAGAAAGAAAGGAAGGAAGGAAGAAGGAAGGAAGGAAGGAAGGAAGGAAGGAAGGAAGGAAGGAAGGAAGGAAGGAAGGAAGGAAGGAAGGAAGCTAGGAGTTTGTCAAATTGGCCACAGAGCTCAATGGCTATGGAGACTGAATTTTATCTCCCCTATGACCTTCTGAATAGCCATATGAAATGCTTCTCAGAACTATCCACCTGGGGCAAGAAGGGGGAAGTATTTGTTCACTTGCATTTGTCTCCTTTTGTCAAGTGGCCTGCACTTTTCTGTTTGCAGAAGCATAACCACTGAGATAATTCCTACGGGCTCTAAATTTTGCATTCAGAGAAGCCCCAGGACAAGGAACAGGAAGAATACCCATGTGAGCTCAGAGCAAAACTCCTTGTGGTTGCATCCGCCCAAAGCTGGCCCAAACCTGCTCAGCTGGTCACTGTACAGCATGAGTGAGGTTCAAGAGGAATTGTAGCTGAATGTAAGAGAGGTCTATATCAAAATCTTGTTATGCCTTCCAATTTTATTCTTTCTCCATATTTCTGATAGGTAGAGAAACACATGCAGCACAACTGGAAGAAAATCTACAGTTTTGAAATAACAGGTACCTTCAAGTTCAGAGCATGGCTTACTAACCTAAATGCAGACCTAACTGGTGCAGTGGTAAAGTTAGTTAGAAATGTCCTGGGGAAAGGAAGATAGCCTTAAAAACTCATGGGATTGTAGAGATAGAGGGATCGTGAAATGCCACTTAGTCCATCTGCTGCCCTGAAGCATTAATTCATAACATATTTTATTGTCTTGACATTTAAATATAGTCAATCGACACAATTACTTTTTGGAACAAAGTTTTACTTACTTTCTTGGATAGGGTATCAACGCTAACTGCTGGAGCCATAGGATGAATTAAGAAAGTTATTCTTGTGTGTACTAAAGGAAATTTAGTAGTTCTGGGCTCATCAAATTCTTATTTAAGGGTAAGACTATTCAATGACTAAGAATTCAATAAATAGGAAGCAGGCATACATGAACAGGAACATTACATACACATTTTCCAACAGAAGTGTCTGTTATCTTTAGTTTAAATATGGTCTCATGGTAAACTGGTTCTTAGATTTTTTTTTTTTTAACCTTGATCTCTAGACTTAAATGAAATCAATATCTCCACCTTCACTTTTGGTAGGTTATAAACATTTTATAGGAAATCTCCTTTGGAAATCTTTTACTGCCTCCTCTTTGGGACCATGTTCTTAGAATTTTTTGTTTGCAGTATATGGGTACCAATTCAAACTACAACAAACAAAACACATGCATGCATTCAGTCAGGTAATTGAGCATACACACACACACACACACACACATACACACAGATATCCTTTAACTGCCCTAATAAAAAGTTCATAGAATTTCTGGCTATAGTAATGACTGGATTCAAATATTCAAATGATATCATTAGTATTCTCTCCAACTCTTAATTCTGCTTTTGCCATAGTACCTTAATTTCCAAATGTGGGCACCAAGAACTTTAGATTTATGCTCTGTCAGCCTAGCAAACTCCAAGGAAAGGGCTTGCTCTTTCCCACTAGCTCTAGGAAAATTTCCAGGAAACACTCTGATTGGTTGTTGTGAAACTTATCCATTGTTGTGGATAGGAGGATGGAATGCCAGTTGCCCAGGACAGGATCACATGCTAACTCTAGGAAGAAGAGGGTAGAAACAATTCCTCCCTAACTACATAGATTGACATTAGAGGAGCTATTGAATCCTTAAAAGTCAATCTGTGTGTTGTTACCAGAAGAAAGGATGTTGAGACTGCAAAAATAGTAGGTATATCTTCCATGTTTTTCTAATGGCATTTAAGAGTTTAGAAAGTCTGTCTTTCCCCTGGTCCAGAAGCATCTTGAGGCCAAAGGCTGTTTCTTGTAAATTTTATTGAAACTATGATTTATCAGAGTGCCTGGCACTTACTACAGATTAAAAATTGAACTAATCACAGTTCCTCTAATTAAAAATATCCCATGTCCTTCAGTTCAGTTTATTTATAGAATAAACCAAACATTTTAAAACTATATATGACAAAGAGCAACTGTCATCTAATTCAGATTACATGGCACAAAATAGATTCTACCCAATAGAGAAGATCAAATGCTTAAGAAAAACAGTATGGATAGCACTGTTGAAGTATGCTTCCAATTTTATCCCCAAAACATTTCATGATCAGTAGTAGTTCTGTAGATTTTTATGCATGTAAATAACATAAATGTTCAAATTAATAAAATTATATCATGTTTCATCATGAATAATGAATAGCTGAAGAGTCTTCAATGAGAAAACTAGATTTGCTACATTTTAAGCATTTCAACAAAAACAGAAGTGGGAATTCATTAATACGTCGTCTAGGTGTTTTTCTTTGTGTTTAATCTGTTACAGAAAACAAACTGTAATATCATTAAATAAAATGAAGGCAATTGCGTATCTATTCTGGCCATTCTCTTACCATCACATCTTATCTGTCACTCACATGGGGATAAAACAATATCTCCTGCTTTAAAAGAAAAATTTCCAAAGTGCTGAAACAATTTTACACAATTCATGGTGAATGTAAAAATAACCTACAATAGGGTCTTATGCCAAATTAGGCAGCACTTTAGAGAAGCAGGGAATAAAGGCTCCAAGTGAGAGGGAGCTAGGAAGAGAGCATTCTCCTCCTTGTCAGAATAATTGGTTCATTAAATGGAAGGAGAGAAGGGGAAGAGATAAAATGGGAGGAAAGTTCCCACTATTAAATATGTACTGCACAATGTCTCTCTCAACTTGCTTTGCAGCATCACGGCTGATATACACACACCTTAATAAGCAGCAAAGTGAATAGGGAGCTGGACTTCCAATTGTTCAATCTGGTTTTTCCCCCGGTGATAAAGAGGAGGGGGCACTGGTTCCCCTAATCCCAGGGATCAAGCCCTGAAGCTAAGCAAAAGGAAGAAAGGGCTGATTAAAGCCACAGCAGTCAAGACCTTTGTACAGTTGTGATGTGTGGGTGTGTATAGACACATGCCTGTATAAAGAGCACACATGTGGTCAGTGGAGTGCTGTGAGTGAGCCTCTAGAATGAATAGTGCCATTATAAACATAAGTCATTATTAGTAGCCAGCATAAATAGGTTGGCCTGTCATGGGGTTAAGATCTGTGATCCACTGGGACTTGCTACTCTTCAGAGCAAGAGGATGCAGCTGCCGTTAACAGAAAAATCTGTCTTGAGAACATATCCAAGGGCCCATGGAAAAGTGGTTGCTCATAGATGTGGTCTTTAATTAAAGTGGTTGTTGTAGAGAGAAGGTCATCAATCGGAGGTGACCCTTGGATCGAGTTTTGATCTCCAACTCACTGTTCAGTTTTATTCAAGGGACAAAGAGTCAGGAGGGAACCAGAGGGAATAATATCAAGGCAGGAGACACATTTACTTGTGATGTGTAAAACCATAAAGGGTTCAAAGTTTGGGTTTTGGTTCAAATAAAATCCCAAGAGTTCAGATGGTTTTCTAAACCCTCTGAACCTCATCAATGCAGAGAACCAGCTGAAAGAAATCTTGCAAGAGCAAAATGGTCCTCAAAACATTTGGCTACTTGACGAAAAAATCTGACCAGAAAAATACCATCAGCGACTTAGCCAAGTCCAGGCAAATGACATGGAAAAGTGTGCTTTAAATGTCCTGCAAGGCAGCTTTCCCAGATTTTAGCTACTGTTTGCCTAAGGAAAGTGAGATTATGAATGGAGGCACAAATGATGTACCTAACATTTAAAAGAAATCTTGTCAAGAAACAAAAAACTAGGAGGTTTACAGAGTCACAGATTATTGAGATTAGATTATTTAGAATAGAAAACAAATCACAGAACCACAGAATGATCAAGATTTGGTGTAGCAACACTGTCACCCAACGCATATTCTGCTGACTTGTCTCCTCCTAGAATAGAAGCTTAGGAAGAGCAATGATGGAAAAATCATTCAGTGAGGAAAGAGGGAATCTAAATTTTCATAGCTGCCTATTCCTTTTTCATCCCTTCACCTCCATTGCCATTACTTCTCCTGTGATGGTATAGGATTGACCATGGGCAAATCTTAACAGAATTTCTTCTCTTTAGCTTCCTCTCCTTATCATCCATACTCTTCTAGATTCTTTGTATGCTCTTTCTCTACTGTGACTACCCAGGATTTCTCAACCATGGATTTCTCTCACCTTCTATATCCTGGCCTTTTCTCCTTATTTAGCCATGAATATCCTCTTAGCATTGTAGCTGGCAGGCACATGGCAAAGCAATAGTCAGGTACACATATTAGAGAATAGCTTCATGTGTTTTCTCTTCTGAGGTAAATTCCCTTTTGTAAGAATAATTTCCTAATAAAAATAATGTCCAGAGATGAGGGGGAATCTGTAGAAGAAGGAATCCTCAAATTCCATCAGATCTATACAGCTGTTGTGGATAATATACTACGTTGATCCTCTCACCCTTCCCCCAGCTTCTGGGATTATGCACGTGCCAAGAGATTACAGGTGCATCTCTCACTGGCAAATGCCCTTGACCTCAGTCCAGCTTCACCCAAGAATACCCTCTCCCAGGGACAGCTGTGACCAAAGATGGGCAGATGCAGGAGTGGAGAGCCTTTCACCCCTCCCCCCATAATTTACCCTAATTTGTGACAACTCTGAAGAGCCAGCCTAATTCCAGATCACTGCTTTGTTTTAGGATCACCTAAGGATTTGGTCACAGTCACTTGTCATTCATCTCCTTCTGCCTCACCCTGTCTTCCTCACTTGCTTACAGTTGTGTCTCCTGAGATCACTGCCTAATAAACCTTGCGCATATAGCTCTCTGTTTCCAAAAATACTCAGTGTAAAACAGTACTTCTTACATTTTCAAGTAGGCCAGTCAGGTTCCCATAAATACTACTGTTTAGTAGAATCCTGCTGCTGATAGCGGAGTGGCTTACATCTTGCATTAGGAAGAGGAGGGTGTTGTAGGGGGAGCTGAAGCAGGGACTGCCTGAGGAAGAGTGAATAGAGGTCAGTGAGGGCCTTGGCAATTATGGGTGCATAATAATGGGTCTTAGCATACAAGAGGAAAACCCTCGCCTCTGTCAGACAAGCTATCATTCCATTTTCACCTCCAACCTGCAAATTTCAAACCTGATCCTTACTTTTTATATCTGCCCTCCATGTTGCAGGTACAAAAACATTTCAGAACAAATGTGATCTGATCATTTTCCTATAAATAGAGATCTTAATTATCACATTTATCCATTTTATTTCTTTTGAAAGGTTTTTAGAGGTTGTATATCAATGACATCCCTTCCAAAGGATTTGCATTTGAAAGGCTGTTGTTCAAATTTAATTCACATTTGACACAATGTTTTCTCTTGCAGAACATTATGGAGTATCTGAAAATCAGTTTTCAGCAGGCTCTATTCTACATCCCTCTGATCATTTCTTTTTATTATGGGTATATTCTAAGTGAATTTCATGTGTATTGTGGAAAATGAAAAAAAATCAGAAAATGTTCATATTCTTTATTCAGTTCCATTTTGATTTTTAACCTGCTCTTCCTATATTGTCTTCCCCGTGGGGAGTGCTGCCAACGGGGGCCTGCAGGACAGTGTCTCTGGGCTTCCTGGTATTTCTGGGGGCCAGAACAAGCATTAACCTGAAGGGAGCACAGTGCCTTGTTGGTGGAGAGTCACGATTAATTTTTATCTCCGACTCTTTGCTCTTCTCCTGTGAGAGCAAGTCTGTATGAAATCACTCCACATGCCCCGATGGTTTGTTTTGCACGTCAAGCTCCAGCAGTTCTCAGTGAAAACTGAGGTTACATGCCACAAACCCAAGCCAGAGTGAGGGCTCTCTTTAAGGGTGGCAGGATGTACAGCTTCGCTCCAGGCTAATCCCATTATCTCAGGGGGAAAAAAAAATAACGTGGAGTATTGATAGAAGAGGTACCCTTCTTAAGGAGAGCTGTCCAGCAAGGAGATTAGACACAGCAGGAATTAGCAGCTGTTTGGTATGTTGTTCTCATATTAGGAAATCTTATCCCTGGAGTGAGATCCCCCACCTCAATAGATATACACCAAAATCAGATGCAAATGCAGGATACAGAGTAAACTGCAGAATGGTATGCTGTCTTCATATCATTGCTCATTTTACAGGTTTTGTCAGTTTCTGAAAAACGGTGGAGGATAATTGGCCTGAGATGTAAAGCCACACTCGGCTGTTCCAAGGAACAAAGAAAGACAGCTTTAGCCCACAAGGCCATATTTTGTGAAACACACTCTTCCTTTTTAGTAATGAGCAGATACACAGTGCTCCTTCTCAGCTCTGAAAAATCTGTAGTTCTCCCCTGCAATGTTGTACAAGGCATTTAAAATGGTGCCATTTGTAATGCTGTGGTCGGTCTCATTGAACCGAGAGCTGGCACTTGTTATCGTAACGAAAGCTGAATGACTGTAGCACTCTGGCGTGGCTGCGTGAGAGCCTCAATATCCTTCCAGCGTGTTTGACCTTAGGACGATAGCATCAGAAGCCGTGACAGCACATGATCAGGACCCAGAAGCTGCCGTCCCAGCCACTATCATGATCTTCTGGATGTATTCCATGTTTCCTGTTTAAAAGTGGGCAAATATTTGTCAAGAAATATAAATATGAAAATCTGACTGGGGAATTCAGGTCACACGAAGACGACAGAACAAGTAGCCAGTACTCCCCAAGGGAAATCATGACCATGTTGTCACAAAGAAAACGCGTTCCCCGTCCAGACTTGGTCATCCTGCTACAAGGCTGGTACCATGGCGTTGCCAAAGGTGACTAGGGTCACACCTCTACTTTTTGTTCTTACTTTCTTATTTGAACTCTGTCACCATTCTGACTTCTCTTTTTTAAAGTCCCCCCGCCCTGCGCCATATGTCATTTATAGTGTAATTTACGTGATTTACTTTAATCTACTCTGGATAGGACAGAGTGATCTTAAAAATAAATTTGATTATATCACCTCCTTAATAAAAGTGTCCAATCATTCCCATAATACTCAGAATAAAATAAAATAAACCCTTCAGCAGAGGCCAAGACTGGGCAGGATGTATGCTTCCCTTTCATTTGCTTATCCCCTCACACTGCTCTTCTTCTCCCTCATTATATTCCAGCAACAGCAAGTGGCTTTCCTTTCTTTCTTCTCCTAGGACACACCAAGTTTTTTTCTTTCCCCAGACTTTTCCTCAAGTTTCCCCTCTCACTTAAAATTATTATTTATTTCACTGACTTAGGCACTTCCTTAAACTAATGATTTCTTCTCACCGCTCAGGTCTCACCTTAAGTGTGACTGTCCAGTTAAAGTCTTTTTTGTTTTTCTTTTTGCAATGCTATATTAGTTTCCAGTGCACAACATAGTGATTCAACAACTCCATACATTAATGCTATGCTCACCGTGATCAGGGCAGTCACCATCTGTCACCACACAACACCATTGCAACTGTATTTTATATATACCTCTCTCAACTATATTCCCCATGCTGTACTTCTCATACCTATGACTTATCCATTCTAAAACTGCAATTTTGTACCTCTTAATCCCCTCCACCTATGTTGCCCATCCCTCTAAGTGTCTCTCCTCTGGAAACCACCAGTTTTATTTATGCTCTCTGTATTTATGGTTCTGTTTCTGTTTTGTTTGTTTGTTCATTTGTTGTGTTTTTTAGATTCCACATATAAATTAAATCATATGGCATTTGTCCTTCTCTATCTGACTTATTTCACTTAGCATAATACCCTCTAGGTCCATCCATGCTGTCCCAAATGGTAAGATCTCATTCTTTTTTTATGGCTGAGTAATATTCCATTGTATATACCACATCTTCATTATCCATTCATCTATCAGTGGACACTTATGGTGCTTCACTGTCTCGTCTTTTATAAATAATGCTGCAGGGAAAATGGGGGGTACATGTATCTTTTCTAATTACTGTTTTTATTTTGGGGGTTAAATATCCAGTAGTGGAATTACTATTGTACTATTTTTAATTTTTTGAGGAAACTGCATACTGTTGTCCATAGTGGTTGAACCAATTTACATTCCCACCCACAGTGCACAAGGGTTCCATTTTCTTCACATCTTCACCAACACTTGTAATTCCTTGTGTTTTTCATATTAGCCATTCTGACAGGTGTAAGGTGATATCTCATTGTGGTTTTGATTGCATTTCCCTGATGACTAGTAATGTTGAGAATTTTTTACATGTCTGTTGGCCATCTGTGTATCTGTCTTCTTTAGAAAAATATATGTTCATGTCCTCTACCCATTATTTAATTGGATTACTTGGTTTTTCTGGTGTTGAGTTGTCTAAGTTCTTCAGCTGAAGTCTTTATTATCCAATTCATCTGCAGTAGTTTTCCCTACTCCCTGTTATTTTACATCTAAGCTTTGAGACTGTTCCTTACAGGTTAGCAGGTACAATCCTTTGTAAATATTTTGTATATTTGTTTTCTGCCTCCTTCTCTAAACTATGAAGTTCTTGAACTCAAGAATTGGTCTTTTCTCCCCCATTCCCTTCCCCCCCCCTTATCTGCAGAGCCTATCACAGTACCTGCCAAATATTCCATATTCAGTAAATGTTTATAGAATAAATAAATGTTTCCATGTGGCCTATTTTATTTAAGACCTTACTTTAACTTTCTTCCTCATTTGGCCCCCTAAAGAGTGGAGCTTAACATCCCATCCTGTCTTCATCTTCAACATTTTTGTGGACCCATGGAACCGCTTCCTTTCTCTTCCTTTATCTTGTGTGTTTCAATAGGGAAAGACAAAGCCAAAGTAATGTCATTGAGCATAGAAGAGGGCATCACAGATGGGAAGGAGATAGAACATATGATGGAGGGCATCAGCATGGTTCCGTGTCTTCTCAAAGGACTTCTGGCAAAATGAGAGCAGAAACAAGCTAAGCAGATGGTAGGAGTCATCTGCTTTCACTATTCAGTTGTTTATGTTTTGCCTGCCTTCCTGTCACTTTCGGCTCTTGAGTCCTTATAGGCGGGGTCTTGTCCATGATTATTATTGGAGGTGTCACCAATGAAGGCTGAGTATTTTATAAACACTGACCAGTTAGTAGTAAATTTTTTAAGGCCATGGAGGGAAGTTCAGCAATTATATATGATAAACTTGACTTGAACCAGTGGTGTTCCAAATTAGTTAGATGACCTTGAATAGAATTGGCCAGAGTTTCCTATGTACATTTTCTCAAACAGCTTTTACAATGCTAATTACTCTAGTGATATCAGGTGGACTCACCATCTGAATGTGAAAAAACAAACCATTTTTTTAGTAGTTGAACAGTCCTAAAGCATAGCAGCAGTAGGAGCTATTAACATATAAAGTTCACTCATTCGATTCACATTTATTATAGTGGACACTATTTGTTAGTGATATAGAACACAAGGAGAACTTGTCCTTGCCTTTTCACCTTATGCTATTTAAACTAGAAAGATGAACAAAACAGAAAAAATATGTATATGAAACTACTTAGTTCTCTAGCACAATCAGACTTATCTATTAAAAAGTATGTTTCATACTACCCTCCCATAGTCAGTGTTGTTTTTTTTTTTTTAAGACTGAATTTTTTTTCTTGGGTTTGGGCTTAAGCTGACAAAAATGTGTTGTTCATGGGTTTATGCCAACACGCTTTGAGCTTGATAATCATAGGAGGCCAACAAATCAGACAAGAAAACATTAGAAACGCATTTATGACTATGATGTTGTGGTTGGGTTTTTGTCTGTTTATTTTTTCTATAATAATAAATTCTAAGAGTATATAGTTAAATTTAATATGAAAATAAAACTGTAGTGTTTAATATACTGAAACTAATTTTTTTATTAAAAAATAGAAAACATGTAAGAAAACTCCATGATTTATAAATAAATGTCAAAAATGTTGACCATGGATGAGCAGGATGCATATTAGATCTTACTGGTCTATCACAATCATTATCGTAAATGTTAGGTATGTGGATTTGACGATGTATTTTAAATCAGCATTTGCATATAATATTTAGAATATCCACAATGTGTTACTCACACATTGTATAAGTCTACTGTGAGTTTAGAAGGTAATTCTGTCAATAACTATAAATAGTTTGAGATTTTACCCTACTTTGAAATTAACAAGGTAGCTTGCCACAGTTTCATAGATGCTGGCAGAAACATGAGACTTCTGGATTAGAGACACATGGCTTTATTACTCACAGCACTGCAGGCAGCATAACTTTATGTTCGCGTTAGTCCCTCTTGACCTCCAAGTCTCAGGGGACAATGACGAGATGGACCCAGGTAGATGCTACACACACAGTAGATCTGTGTCATTCTGAAGAACACTGACGTTAGAAAACCCCAATCTTTTATTTATTTATTTTAATTTATTTGTTTAATCTAAATTCAATTAACATATAATGTATTATTAGTTTTAGAGGTAGAGGTCAGTGATTCATCAGTCTTATATAACATCCAGTGCTCATTGCATCATGTGTCCTCCTTACTGTCCATCACCCTGTTACCCTATCCCTCCACTCCCCCTCCCCCCCAGCAACCCTCAGTTTGTTTCCTATGATTAAGAGTCTCTAATGGTTTGTCTCCCTTTCTGATTTCATCTTGTTTTATTTTTTCCTCTCTTCCCCTATGATCTTCTGTTTTGTTTCTTAAATTCCACATATGAGTGAGATGATATGATAATCATCTTTCTCTGATTAGCTTATTTTGCTCAGCATAATACCCTCTAGTTCCAGCCACCTCATTGCAAATGACAAGATTTTATTTTTTTGATGGCTGAGTATTATTCCATTGTGTATACATACCACATCTTCTTTATCCATTCATCTGTCAGTGGACATCTGGGCTCTTTCCCTAGTTTGGCTATTGTGGACATTGCTGCTGTAAGCATTGGGGTACAGGTGCCCCTCTGGATCACTACTTTTATATCTTTGGGGTAAATCAGTAGTGCAGTTGCTGGGTCATAGGGTAGCTCTATTTTCAACTTTTTGAGGAACCTCCATACTGTTTTGCCGAGTGG
The DNA here is from genome assembly GCF_029215605.1 of Mirounga angustirostris. NCBI lineage: Eukaryota > Metazoa > Chordata > Mammalia > Carnivora > Phocidae > Mirounga > Mirounga angustirostris. The sequence goes on along the minus strand of NW_026991715.1, from coordinate 98,650,808 downwards.
CTGGACCACCTTGCATTCCCACCAACAGTGTAGGAGGGTTCCTCTTTCTCCTCATCCTCACCAATATCTGTTGAGGAAACCCCAGTCTTTTAAAGGCACTGCTAGCAATGCTACCTAATCTTTGCTCCAGAAGGAGTAATTATCTGTATTACATTCTTCAGGAAAAAAAAAATACATTATTTATTTATTTATTTATTTATTTATTTACTTACTTACTTACTTATATATCCTTTGCCTGAGAGGGAGACACTATCTCTATCTTCCAAAGTTCTTCTGCTATACAAACATTCTTGAAAAGATATTCTGGGACAAAAGCTGTGACAAGACACATATACATGTCATAAAGAATTACCCTGTATGGGGCGCCTGGGTGGTTCAGTTGTTAAGTGTCTGCCTTCAGCTCAGGTCATGATCCCAGGGTGCTGGGATCGAGCCCCGCATTGGGCTCCCTGCTCAGTGGGAAGCCTGCTTCTCCATCTCCCACTCCCCCTCTTGTGTTCCCTCTCTTGCTGTCTCTTTCTCTGTCAAACAAATAAAAATAATAAAAAAATCTTAAAAAAAAAGAATTACCCTGTAAAAATATCACTTACTACTAAATAGCATGCTAAAAAAGATTCTCAATTTTAAATAAAACACTTTAAGCAACACACTAAAAGACATAATGAGGGCAGTTTATATTCACAATTTGAATAAAAGTTTTTTGCATGAAAATTTGATTTTTAAACTTGAAGTTTGAGAAGTCACATTCTGACATTTTTTAAAGAATGTGAGCCCAGCTTTGGTATACAATGTCATTATCCTTCTGACACAGAGAGGTGAATGCAGTTTTCAGAATGTTTAGTCCAGAAATTTTGAAATAAAACATTTAATTTCCAAGAAAGGTAAAATTGCTTTTTTAAAAAATGTTAAATTTTGAGAATATTAGAACTTAAAGTTCTTAGAGAAATTCTGTAACCTCAGAAAATTCTTGATGTTCATTAGCATAATTTAACTCATACAATCCCCACATGCTGCACAGGTACAATTAATTTCAGTATACAGAAGATGCCTCAAGGAAGATTCAGAAACATGACTCCACATGTTACAATGGCCTTTGGATGATTAGATTTCTCTGCTTAAAGTGATGAAAATAGAGAAAATTGAGATTTCCAACAAACTCTAGCAACTGAAATTTTCCACATTGCATAATTTTTTTTGGTTTAATTAATTCCTTATACTTCTGTCAAATACTGCCTGTATGTTATACCATTTACAGTGAGCTGGAAAATAAATAATATATAAGATAATGTTTGTACTCTCCAGGAATTCACAGTCTAGAAGATGAGTATAAGAGAAACTATATTGATCCAGCCATGCTGCACTGTACATTTCTTAAATAGTAATAAATCATATGGAGCCAAAGCTTATTTAAGATTAATCAAGAGGAAGAAAAAGAAGATACTTTCTACACATAACCACACTTTCTTCACCTTAGAAACACCAAAGTTAAATCCCTTAATGAAAAATGGCTTGATGAAAATGTATAATAAGCCAAATTCAGCCTTTCAAGCTTTTGTTTGTGACCTTGAGCAAGTTAGCTAACCTTGATTTGCCTTTTTTTTTTTCATTTGAGGATGGAGATGGTATCACCTACCCAATAATGTTGCAAAAAAATTAAGAAAAATGGAGAGTACTTGTGACAGTGCTCAGCACAAAGTTAGCATTCAAGAAATGTTAGATATCATAGTTGTGATTGCTGATTTAAAGGGTAGCTTCACTAGGATAGTTTTCTAAAGTGCTCTACTTGAAGGGCACCTGGGTGGCTCAGTCAGTTAAGCATCCGACTCTTGATTTCAGCTCAGGTCAGGTCATGATCTCCGGGTACTGACAGCAAACCCCGCCTCAAGCTCCGCACTGGGCATGGAGCCTGCTTAAGATTCTCTCTCTCCTCTATCTCCTACTCCCTTTCTCCCCCACTCATGCATGTGCTCTCTCTCTCAAAAAAAAAAAAAGAAAAAAAAAAAGCTATACGTGTTGTAGTGCAATATATTCATTGAAGATACTTTATATATAGAACAAACTAATTCTGGTTAAATATTTTAAACTTTATTTTCTTTTTTTATCAGCTTTATTGAGATATAATTCACATACCATAAATTCACCCATCTAGTAGGTAAAATGTGATGCTTTTTAGTCTGTTCATTAAGTTGGGTAATCATTTGTGTATCTTCTTTGGATAATTGCTTATTTAGATCCTTTGTTTATTTCTAAATTGGGTTATTTGGCATATTATTGATGTATGAGTTGTTTATTCTGTAATCAAGTATCAGATCTTTGATTTGAAAATATTTTCTCCCATTCTGTGGGCTATCTTCAATTTCCTGATCTACAATTCCTTGGAAGCACACGAGATTTTAATTTTAATTAAATATATCTGTTTTTCTTTTGTTGCTTTTGTTTTGGTGTCATATCTAAGAAGATTTTGTCTAGCCCAAGATCATGAAAATTTATTCTTATATTTTCTTCTGAGAGGGTTTTAGCACTTACATTCAGATGTTTGATTCACTTTGAATTAACTCTTTGTTCATGATATTAGGAAGTGCTCTAAATTTATTATTTGCATGTGAATAACTAGTTATCAAAGTATCTTTTGTTAAAAATACTGTCCTTTCTCCACTGAATTATCTCGGTAAAAATCAATTGATGATAAACATAAGAGTTTATATTTGGATTCTCAGTTTTATTTCAAGGATCTATACATCTGTTCTTATTCCAATATTACTTTGTTCTGATTACCATAGCTTCATATTAAGTTTTAAAGGAAGGAAGTGTGTGGCCTCCAAATTTGTTCTTTTCAATATTGTTTTGGCTATTCTGGGACTCATATTTCCATAAGAATTTTAGGATCAACCTCACAATTTCTGCAAAAGATGCCAGCCAGGATTTTGACATGGATTGTGTTGAATCTGTAGATCAATTTGTGGAGTATTACCATCTTAACAATATTGTTTTCCCACCCACAAACATGGATGTCTTCATTTACTTATGCTTCTTTTAAAATCTTCCAACAATGTTGCATAGTCTTCCATTCTTTTGTTAAATGTATTCCTCTTTTATAATTTTTGATGATCTCATAAATGGGATTATTTATTCATGTTCAGATTGTTCATTATTATTATATAGAAATAGAATAAATTTTTATTTACCCTGTATACTGCAACCTTGCCAAACTCGCCTATTAGTTCCAATTATATTTTAGAGGATTTCTTAGAATTTTCTATATCCATCTATGTTCAAGATTTCATTTATTTCATTTATTTCACTCCCTGGCTAGAACTAATAGTATAGTGAGTACAGAAGTAGTGCAAATGGACATCCTTGTTTTGTTCCTAATCTTAAGGAAACGCATTCAGTCCTTTCATCATCATCATTAGTATCATGTCAATTGTGGATATTTTTATTGATGCCTTTTATCAGACTGAAGAATTTCCCTTTGATTCCTAGTTTTGTTGTTTCTTCATGGATGTGCGTTAGATTTTGTCAAATGCTTTGTGTGCATCTATTGAGAACATCATGTGGTTTTTATCATTTATACCATTGATACCATTATATCATTTATGCCATCGATACCAAACACCATTGATATGGTGTAGAACAGTAATTGATTTTCAGAAGTCAGACCACCCTTAAGTTCTGGAATAAATACCATTTGGCCATGTTGTATAATTATTTTTATGTGTTGCTACATTCAGTTTGCTAGTGTTTTGTTGAGAAGTTTTACATCTATATTCATAGGAGATATTCATTTGTAGCTTTATTTTCTTGTGAAATTTTTGTCTGGTTTTGGTATGAAAATAATCCTGGCCTCACAGGATAAACTAAGGGATGTTACTTGCTTTTCCTCCTCTAGGCAGTATATAGTTAGATCTTTTTTTTCCCCTTTTCTTTTCCTTTTTTTTTTTTTTTTTTTTAAGGGTAGAGATGTATCCTTACTGGTTTCTCAAGCATCATGCATTTCCACCTGCCTTGAAATAACCATAAGACTTTTGTAGGAACAACAATAAGACCTGTGTGATGTTTATAAAGGACACCTGACTTTTCCCATGTTTTTGTTTTGTATCTTAATATTACTCCTAGGCAAAATTCCTCAAGATATGTGTATCTATTCTGTCCTATCATACAATTTCATGTTTACTTCAGTTTGATAGTAAAGGAGATCAGAATATGCTTTTTCAAATCCAAAAAGTCCAAATTATTAGAAAGCTTAGACTGCAAGCATTCAATTTTTGAAGGCTAGCCTGACATAAAATTTTATTTCCATTTTTATCTGAATGAGTTTCCTGCTCTGTATTTTTAGTTGAATTAGAGAGAAATTATTTTTCATGACAAGCACTGTCTTTGAGCAGGTAGGTTAATCACAAGATTTCACCAAAATCAGATTTTAATTTTGACGTAACTTTTGCAAAGCCTTTACCAATAGTTAAAAAAAAAAAAAAAAAAGCTAGCCAAAATTGTTTAGACCAGTGGTTCTCAACCAAAGGGTGATTTTATTCTCTCTGTGCATTACCCATCCCACCTACTCCCCAACCTTGAGGGGACATTTGGTGATGTCTAGAATTATATTGCTTTCACAATGGAGGGAAGGTGCTACTGTCATCTAGTGGGTAAAGGCAAGGGGTAGTGTTAAATATTGCACAATACAGAGGAGAGCCCCGCATCACAAAGAATCAAAAAATAATCCCATGCAAAAATGTCAGTAGGGAAAGGTTTAAGAGAGCTTGGTTTAGAGAGACCAGCGATTCTCATACCATGCAACCCTAAACTTTTTTCTCTAGTCCTAACAACTACTAACCAATTCTTGATTTCTCCACTTTTGATATACCTTAGAGATATAGACATTCTAGTTTCATTAAGCTGTTGAAATAATTGGTTTTAGAACAATCCCTAGGATAATTTTCCTTACCTTTCTCCAGATGATGATGCAAATTAACCACCTCACTGTGATCTAACAACTCATACCAGGGACTTTCCCTAGAGAAATAATAGTTGTCATGTATACATGTTAACAAATACTCAGCAGGAAAGTGCAAATACAAAACACTTCTAAACAAAAGCATTGACACTGTCAAAAGTCAGACTCCTGAGTTTCATATTTGATTTCCCCATTCTTTCTCATATCCAAACTGTCAATAAATAAAACTCTTTGCCTTTTCCTCTGTCATAGCCAGTCACTAAAATGTTCCCCAATGATTTTTGTCTCCTGGTATATATTTATTACCTCTATATAGTCTCCTCATTCTGAATTAGGAAGCCTCTGTGAACCCTAGGTGTGTAGAAATTATGGTTTATGACATCTATGGTTGGGTCCCCTTTGCTCTCTTGAATCGCTTGTTCTGGGGAAAACTACCTACACTGTCACGAAGACACTCAAGCCATCTTATAATGAAGTACCCATGGCATGGCAAGGAACTGAATGAAGCCTCCTGCTAACAAGAAGTACTAAATTGTAAGGTATGTCAGTAAGCCACTGTGGAAACAAATTCTTGAGCCCTATTCAAACCTCAAGGTTGACTGTGTCATTGGTCAACATCATGACTCAACCTTTTGAGAGAGCCTAAGCCCAAACAACTCAGCTAAGGTGATTCCAGGTTTCCATGACCTATATAAGATAACAGAACTGTGTGAGATAATAAATGTTAATTTAAGCTGCTAAATTTGGGGGCAGTATGTTATGCCACAATAGATAATTAATACAACCCCTTTCAACGTCTCTGAAAGCCATGTATTTTTCTTCATCCTCACTGCCAATGTGGTTCAGATCACAATCTTATGCAGTCAAAAAACCTGTGAAGATAATCAGTGTTGCCAGTCAAACTGCCTGGCCCCTTGGACCTCAGCACAGGCATCTGTAGTTCTCTTGGGTAGAAGTATTCCTATGACGTAAATGTTCCTCAGCAAACTTAGCTGGGGTCCAGAGTGATGGACACATGCATGGGTACACACACACACACACACACACACACACACGCTATAGTCATTTTCTCCTTGGTAAAGATCCAATTGGAAATAGCTCAGGTACATTCAGATGGCTCCACATTGTGCAAAGAGTCGCCAAGAGACCAAAGGTTTATCTGTGAGACCTTGGTGCTTAAGTGGGAGAAAATATTCAGATTCCATATTCTTCTATATTCTATTCCTCTTTACAGACCCATTTGTCCCATCTTGCAAACTTTCAATCAGAAGTGTTTCAGACCTTCATTTTTTTTGACTCATCCCTATTTTCATTGATTAAATTACATGAGAGATGAAGTTCATATCAGTGAAAATGAACATAAGTAAATGTGCATCTCAAAATCGGTATTATCCACATCCTATCACCAGCAATATTGAAATTCATTTTTTGCCTTAGCAAAAACTGCCCTTAACTTGGTAATTGTATCACCACATTGTAAGCATATGCTAGCTTACGTATCTCTCCCACTCCATTGTAAAGTCCCTGAGGGAAGGAACTGTGTCCTGTTAACTGTGGTATTCACACAGACTAACTCAGTTCTTGACACACAGTAGATTATTAGTATTTACATAATTCCATGAGTGAATAAATGAATTGATTAATTAATTAACCACATAGATTAGAACACCCAGACTGAAATTGTTAAAGATCTTACTCTCTTCTTTAAGTTATTTTTGTCCTTTTTCCTTTTTCAAAGGTCACAGATTCTAATGTAGTGACTGACAAAGAATCATTCAACTTTTGCTTAGATTTCAAGCTGTTGCTCAGTTGCTCACAGATGTTTACATACATCAGAGTCTTCTAATGATAGTTACTGGGCTTCTACCAGAATCATATTTTAGCTCAGATTGCCTAAGAAAATGAAGTTAGAGCATGATTCTTAGAGAACTAACACTGCAGAATGTCTGGAAATATAACATCTTTCTAGAGTGGAACAATAATTTTTTTTTTAACTTTTCATAAAATAAATAGCAGAAGAGTTTTCTCAAGGATCAAGCTGCTTTTATAAGGATAAAGAGAATATAGGTGTTAAAACATCTTCAACTCAAAGTAGTACTCTATCTACTGGGTGCCTTATTTATGACCACACAATGGTAGAAAATTCAGTCTTACAGATTCCCCTATTTGGGCCTTTATTTCATGCTCCTGGCAGGGAGTAGGTATCACGTACTGCTCTAGGGTCTTGTATGTTGTCTAGAAGCCCTCGAATCATGATATGTATAGATTTTTTTTTTTTAATTTCAACTAGTGACTTTTAGAAGTGACTTATCTGTTAGTTTTTCTAAGCAAATGATCCTGTCCTTCCTGTATTCTGAGCCAACAGAGTACCATGGCTACAGTTAAAACTATTGAGTTACCAATTAACCTTCTGCTATCAATCTAATAAAGAGTTAATGAGCTAATTGTCCATTTCCCTTTCATACTAAATTGAGCCTTTCTGTTTCCTGGGGTCCTCTTAAAAGTCTGAACATTATTCAGGTTATCAATATACCCATAATTCACTTCAGGAAAAGAAAAACAAAGTTAGTTTGGCAGGGAATATATCTTATTCTTATGGGGGAAAATAATAGAATGTCACTGTTACTATTTAGAGAAAAAGCTAGATAGCACAGTGCTTTACAATATTGAGTACATTTTTTAATAAATGAATTAATGAATGAATAAACATTGAAATGAGGGGCTTTTCTCTTTGGATGTTTTACTACTTGCCCTCATGTTTGTTTGATATAATTATTATCCTTTCAAAAATAAAAGGTAAGGGTTGGATCAACAGAAAACATGGATTAACTTCACAATTTAGTTCTCTAAATTATCCCATGAATTAGATATAAGGAAAAAGTATTAATCTGGGTCTCAGTTTCTTTCATCCACATCCTCATTGATTTTGAAGGCGGACTTATTGTTTGAACAGTTGAGTCTGTCTCCAGTATTTCCAATCATGGGAAGCTGGATGTATCACCATATCCTCTGAGCTTCAGATAATTAATTTATGAAATGGAGATAATTATACCCAATTTGGAGAGTTAGCATGAGATTTTGAAATAATTACATCAAATAAAGTATTTATATAAATAGTGTGAATACTCATAACCAATATTTGTTATTATTGTTACTAACAACTTTAAATAATTTCACTTAAATAGATTAGTTCTGGATAATTAGGTTTTTTATAATCTCTGTAGTCCTTTGATAGTGAATGGAACTTTTCAAAATGTTTCTTCTTCTCTGAAGAGACTACCTCAATTACAATAGATTTATGGATTTACTGGTGTGGATAATTAGCATGGCACACCTTGGCTTTGCTGATTGGCTCCATTCTGGGTTAATGTCTCTTCTTCTGGCCAGGGGAATTAGTGAAATGGATTTGGTGCGGGCTGAGTGGTGGTTCATCCTGTGCCCATCAATACTGTGTTAGGGACTTTGTGTATGTTTTCCATAAAGAATGCTGTCCTCTGGTAGTTCAGCCAATAGTTCTTCCTACTCTAAAAGTTTCTGTTTATGGCTTAAATTAGTCCCATCCAAATACTGGCTTCACATCTACCTTCATCTCCCAAACCAACATCATAGTTTAGTCCAGTCTTTCAACAGAGTAAAACAGAAATTCACTTCCTGGGTCCATCTCTCATCACTAAGGTACTAAATTTGACCATCACATGTCTTTTGCATAGTGAAATTTTTTCTTTAATTTTCCAAATATGAAATTAATTTCAAATGACATAATTTTATTTTATATTGCATAATCCCACATATGTGAACTTGATTATTCTCACTCAAGGGAATAACTTCTGATTGTTTTATTGCTTTAAAACATAATGAAAAGGGTATAGTCATTGAAGCCATAGGATTCTGAGATTCAAATTAGTTCTCTACTACAGAATATGTACACACCCACACAAATACAGCAAAACAAAGAGTTAATTATTTTCTATTAATTACTAACAATTTGATGACTGAGCAGTAAGGGTTTAAGTTATCAATCAAAACCATCTCAGATAGCCACCTCATACATTATGCTTTAATGTGAAGTAAAGAAATAAATATGAAACACTTTTCTGTTTTCAAAAGTACCACAGAGAATGGATTTGAACTGTAAACAATCATTTCAGCTGTACTCTATGCATAGGTTGATTATCACATCGCCAGTGGACAACTCAGAACCAAATGCATCTGAAAATTTTAGGTACTCATAAGAGTATAGGCATTCTTGCTGTGCTTATTTTTCTTGCTATTGATTTATCTTAAGACAGATATATTACCAGAGTTTTTACCTGGATGTAATAATCATTTCTCCTTTTCTCTTTCCATTTCCCTGGAACAAGACTCAGATAGCAGTGGAATTAGTCAAGGGAGAGTAGGTATTCAGAAATTGAAGAAATTCATAGTCTTGCGTGAATACTGGTCAGAATAGGAAAGTGGATTTAAAGAGTGATTAACCAAAGCCATGAGTGAGAAGGCAGGTCCATATTCAGAAGAACTTCCTGAAAGGGCAAACAGGATGCCAAAATTTTTAGCCAAGAATTCAATTAAGAGTTAGTTCCTACTGTATGGAAGGTCCAAAGGGCAAGGAGATTAAAGGAGAGAGTCAGATTTAGCAAAGTCAGAGCAGGCAGCAAGAACTGAATCCCTCAAACAACTAACATGATAATAATGGCAATACCCTAAGATTTTTATTGGTAGAAAAATTATACATGATTACATCCCTCCATAATGCCATAATATTCTAAAATCTATAAACATATAGAGACATACAAACAAATGTGATATTTATGTTTGTGTGTGCATCTGTGTGTTTGTATATGTCTTATCTCCAAGTAACTTAAACTTTGGGTGAGAAGGCAATATGTATACTTTGCTGTTGTTCTTTAAGGGAGAGGCCCTTGTACATTATGATATTCTTTCTCTCAATCTAGATGTGTCTTATCTCATTTATAGTACCAGATTGAAAATGCCTCTGCTCCAGGGTGAATTGAACAAAAGGTGATGTACCAAGAAATAAATTTTTTTCTGCTTATTATAAGCATTGTTTGGTGAGGGGGACGGCCTTGTTAGAATGGGACTAATGGGCTTCATTTTTATCCCTCATTTTTGTTTGTTCTTCTCTGACAAGGCTATCTAAGGGCACCATCTCAGTCACCAAACTGAGGCACCACATTTGTTCTCTAGAGGTAACTCAGTCCCAAACTTTTCTATATTAAATAGGTGTAGACTCACCTATTTTACTCCTAACTCCTAGAAATCCAGATCATGTTTTTCAAAGGAATAACTGCTGAAGAACAGAGGATGGATTAAAAAAAATCTATCATCTGATAAAAATATATAATCTTATGGAATCCAGATGCGTCTCTCTAATTTTCTACCTGTCTCACCACAGACGACCTTGCTTGGTTCCATTTGTGGAGTTTCTGGCTTTTAGTTACTTCTCATCATTTCAACTTCATGTGAGCTAGTTTGCTAAACAAACATAATTGCTGTGTTAGCCTAAAGTAAATTTCAGTTGTACCAACTTTCAGAACTGGGCAACTGGGAGGCTCCTCAATACTTTCCAGTACCTACAATTAGGAATGGTGCCTGGGAGTTGGATCCCAGGAGATCTCAGCTGGCCTGTGTTAGCCCACATGTCCAACCTCTTGGTGAAAAATGTGATCATTCTGCAGAACAGCATCCTGGATAGACCCTGAGCACCTGTGGGATCTAACTTATTAGCTCCTGGTAGTAGTAATGCCATGCCACCAATCTCTCAGATTCCCCGTGGTGATGAGTTTGCTTCTCTGGTACCAAAGGATGGCATTCTTCTCCAGATCTCTCTAATTACTTCCTTTAACATGTGACAATTTCAGTCCCAAAACTATATAGCAAATAATTTCTAACATGATTCCTAGTCTTCTAATGCAAGTCCTTGATCATATTTCTTAATGAAAACCTGTTCAGCTTGAATTCATAGTTTTCACTATAGACAAAAAAATAAAAAATAAAAAAAATAAGCTTTCCTCATCTCTTCCACTGCAGTAACAATGTAACTATTAAGATGTGTTGCTAGGTGTCTTCTTTCCCTTTATTCCCTGTGGATTTGTTCTAATCTAATCAGAAAAAATCTTGAAGGTTAAGATTGGCCCTCAGCGTCACTGTAAGAAAACTCCTACCTGAACCCTTGACAAAAGAGTTGACTGTTTCCAACTAACAATATAATATATTATATTAGACATATAATACATATAATAAAATAATTATTTTCTTTACTATTTTGTTTGTTTGGGTTGTGCATGGATGTGGGGGTTTTGTTTTGGTGTTTATTATTTGGGGGACTATGGAAGAAAAAAAAAAAAAACTAACAGCATCAAAGGGTTTATCTCCTAGCAGCTCTGAAGAGATGTATGCAGAAATGAGAGTATGTGGAAATTTAAAAGGGATACATTTGAGTTGAACCTATTAATTTCTTAAGTTGTCACAGGAAAAAAAATCTGTCAAATTATTTTTGACATTCTATACAGTTTACTTTTATACTTAGTGCTTCTATATTCAGGTTGCCGAATTAGGTCCATTTCTGAGTATTTTATTCTTACAGAACATGAGTGATTACAGTGGAAACCAGCAAGGAAGAAGAATTATAATTGGATAAAAAATTTAAAAGACTGAATTAATTATTGGGAACTATAATTAATCAGGGTTATTCTTCTCAAGGTTAACACTTTAAAAAGTATTTTACAGGTAATATAAAATGCCTCACTTAGTTAAAACCTTTTATAATGATGATAATACACCTTATCACAAAGATGGAGTGAAATCCCTTTTATGCAAAATCCCTGTTTTGTCTAATTTTCATATCTTTGTTCTAACATCAATCCAATGGTCAGCCAGCAGGACAGAAGGCAGGATAATTGGGTTTGGAGTATTCTTACTTGCTTATGGAACTTGTAGGACTGCACGCACAAGTGACATTGGTTTTCACACTGTTATACCAATTGCTAATAGGCATCTGTCCACTTTCTCTAAGGCTTCCACCTTACATTTCAACTGCCTGTCTAACGTATGTTCAAGAGAGGCCCTTTAGTGGGGTGCCCAGGTTGTTTTAAACAGGCTTACATTATAGAATCTAGAATCTCTTTTTTTAATTTTAATTTTATGTTACAGGGAATTGCACTTTTGCATAAAAGTAGGTAGACTCTGTATGTATGGGAGTGGGGGTATATGGGAAGTCTCTGTACCTTTCTCTCAATTTTGCTGTGAACCTAAAACTGCTCTGAAAAGAAAGTCTTAGGGGAAAAGAAAAAAAAGGTAGATAGACTACTCTAATGAATCCGCTTGTGCCTTTTACCCTGTGCCAAAATCATCCACCTATGAACAATTCCACCCCGTTTACTCCATCCATATCCTTTTTCAAATTAATTTGGATAAGGACAGACATGAATTAATTTAACTACTAATAATTTCAGTATATAAGTCTAAAATCAAACCCCTTTTTGTTAGCATAACCGTACATACCATTCATAACTAAAAATTAGTCATTCTTTAATATGATCAAATATATTTAATGCATTTATAAGGGAACTAGAATCCCTGGTTTAAAAAGAAACAGTTTTCCTAAAAGTCAACATATTTTTAAATCTTACTTTTTTCTTTTTGCATTCAAGTAAACTCATTGTAATGCTTTCTGTAATTTCATTTTTGAAATTATTTGGGTTTATATGCTTCTGTCTACCAGTTTATCTTTCCATTCATAAATATGAATAAGGAGATACTTCAACTTACATTTACATAAAACTAGTGTAAACTGTTCCTGGATAGTGGGATCCAAGTTGATTTTTTTCAAAAATTATGTGTCTGTGTGTCTGTGTGTGTATGTGCATACACATGCTTTTGAATATTGTCTGAATTTCTTCTAATGAAATATATGTATGTATGTCATACATACATATATATACCTGTGTATATATATTTTTTCTTTCAAAAATAAATTCATTTTATAATAATATAATGGAGTTACCTGTCATTGCTAAGTTCAAGGGTGTAATTTAGAATTTAAAAAGTGTATTCCATATGATTAAATATATTGTATATATATCAGAACAGTCTGTTATGTGGCAAATGACTCCAAAATATCAGTAGCTTAAAATAACAAAGGTTTATTCCATGACCACACTATACATTTGTTGAAGATCTGGTCACTGTAGTCATTTTGGGCTCCAAGTGACTGAGCAACCAATATCTTGAATGTTGTGGGTTGCCATCCCAAACTGAAGAGAGAGAGAAAGAACGAGAGAGCTTTCGAGAGGCTTGCAAAAGCAAGTAAATGCTTAGCAAGTCACTTTTGTTCACAACTCATTGGCCAGGTCCAATCATATGGCCCTACCTGACAATAAGGGGCCCAAGAAGTGCTTTCCTATCATACATATAGAAGTGGTTAAAAGCCAGAAATATTTATTAGACATCACTAATATTTACCATAATAATTCAATAATTTTGAATTATTGAGCATGAATGGGCTACCTGGTTCAGATACATATTTTTTGTACTTATGCTTTATTTTTCAAATTATGCCTACCAAAGTTGCTATGGGGTGGCCCAGGAATAAAGAAATTTACCTTAAAAGAACATAGCAAAGAAAGACGCTAACAACACCCTGAACACCTGGGACCAAAGAAGATGGACACAATTACATACACAATCAACTCTCATGTACCCAAAACTATTGTGTGCCAGACACTGGGTATAAAGACTGAGTGAGACATAGATTATTTCCTCAAGGGTTTCATAGGCAAGTTGAGGCACCATAATTTTTAATAAGAATATAAGAATGTATCTACTATTGCCACATGCTGTCTACCTGGAATGGTAAGTTAGTGCAACAGCGCTATATAAATCCCTGCCGAAAGGAAGTCAAAGAAATTTGTCTTCATTCCATCTGGAAACTTTTCAGACATCTCCTTTTCAGTCATACTGACAAAAACTGAGGCAACTTACATATTTATTATAAATCTGCTGAAGAATCATAGTGACTTCAATTCTCTAACCTACCTATTTCTAGTCATGCTTCAATTTCAGTAACACCAAACTTTTTAATTCATTTTTCCAACATAGTTTTTATTTAATAAATAAGTGACAGATGTTCATTATAAATTTTTTAAGATGAGCTCAGATATAAATTACTCCATACTGCAACACCCGGAAATAACTACTGTCACATTTGGGCATATGTCCAAATAGTTTTCTCTGTGTATGTGTGATTTTTTTATGGATTACATTGCCAGTATCATAATGTACATCTTGTACACTTAATGTACTTCAATTAGATGTATGATGTAATGTAAATGTCTGCAATGTTATATAAATATTACACAAATCATTTTAGTGTCTGAATTTTGTACAGTTTTATATAATTTCCTTAATTATTGTAATTTTTTAAAATTTTATTATTTTCTTTTTTTTTTTTTTAAGATTTTATTTATTTATTTGAGACAGAGAGAATGAGAGAGACAGAGAGCACATGAGAGGGGGGAGGGTCAGAGGGAGAAACAGGCTCCCTGCTGAGCAGGGAGCCTGATGCGGGACTCGATCCCAGGACTCCAGGATCATGACCTGAGCCGAAGGCAGTCGCTTAACTAACTGAGCCACCCAGGCGCCCAATTATTGTAATTTTTATTGAGCATTTATATTGGTTCAAATATTCCAGCAAATATAGGTAATCTTGGGTTGACCACTATAAATACATATTACACTCAATTTTATTTCTTTTAGGTAAGTTACTAGAACTTTCTAAGTCAAAATGTATGTACAGAGAAACCTGGGGAGCTCAGTCAGTTAAGCATCTGCCTTCGGCTCAGGTCATGATCCTGGAGTCCTGGGATCAAGTCCTGCATCAGGCTCCCTGCTCAGTGGACAGTCTGCTTCTCCCTCTGCCCCCCCCCCCCCGCTCTCTCTCACTCTCTCTCTCTCAAATAAACAAAATAAAGTCTTTAAATAAAAAAAAAGTATGTACATTTATAGACTTTTGCTGTTGCATGCGAATTTATCTTTCAACTTGTACAGCAGTGTCCCACCAGAAATGTATAAGAGCACTCTTTGTCTTAGAAACGTTGTATATTAATTAGCGAATTGTGTGTGGCTGCTAGTAAAAGATTTGAAATTATAGGTCTTCTCTTATAAACAACAAAAAAGTCAGACAGTTAAGGGAAGTATGGCCGTTCCTGTGTAATCAATGGCCTATGATCCTCTGTCAATCTGCTTTGCTCTTTTTAGAATATGGCTTTGTTCCTTAAGTCTGCTGTACACCCACAATATGGATACTCTCTGTAGCACCATCTACATCAGTGAGTTAGAATAAAAAGAGGAAAACAGATTTGTAAACGTGTAAAAACCACCCATTTGAGTAAGCCCTCCCAAAAGAGGTGATTTTAGGAAACCTCATCAAACGGTTGTTCCTTGCACATTATTGGCCTCCCCATCTATAAAAGAGTGTGGGAAATATAATTTTTAGCTGCATATATTGCTTCTTTCAGCAATATACAGTACTCCCTAATAAAGAAGCTGTGGTAAATTAATACTGAATAGGAAATTAACAGCTTCTGTCAAAACATTGCATGTGCACATACATAAAGATAAATACATTTAAATCTTTATCAATAGGTCAAAATTACTTGCTTTTTTAGCTTACTTTTTGATCAAAAATTATCTATAGTTTGTAACTATTTTTTGCAAGGTAAAAAGACCATGAGATTAAGTAAATTCAGGCCACAGGAATAGATTTCTAAAGTAAGAGGAAATTATTATCCAATAATTTCATACAAAGATAAATTTTAAGGATGTTGTAAATACAGATGGTACATGTATAACTGGATTAATTATTGAGTGTACCTTTATTTTCTCTACTAAAAAAATAGCAATTTATCTATTTAGCAATCTGAAAAATGAGAATTTTTAGAGTATTTTGAAAAATCTCTGAGAGAAATGAACTGAAAGTCATGATTGAAAATGATAAATCATCTTTCAAATTACAAAGTCACTTGTGGCAGGTTCTCTAATAGTTTAATCTACTCTTATAGTACCTCTCATTATACCTTTTAATAATAAAATATCCCTGAAAGTAATTATATCTTCCATTTGGTTTCTTAGAGCCCTATCTCTGATAAACCTTCTGTTAAACACAGGAAAACACACACACATAAGCCACACAATAAGTGTGATTATGTGTTCTTCAACATTGTTAATTTTGGGATTTTTCAGCATAGTTGAGCCCTCCTGAGATTCCCATGTTTGACAACATAATTTCTATGGAAGAATCAAGTCAACAATGGAGCAAAGCAAAATAGTATGTGGATGAAAATTCTGAGATGTAAGTGTAAGAACAGTTGTCACTGTTTACTTTAGATCCTCGGGTAAATTCTTAAATCCTTCTGAGTTTAAGATTCTCTAAAGGAAACTGTAGGAAATAACCGATTTATAGTCTTGGATAAGATTTGGGTAGGAAGAGATACAAAAGTATTTTGTGCATAATAAAACTCTATTCAATATGAGGTGATAATATAAGTATCATATTAATGAAATTCTTAAAAAAGGAGAGTCATTTGTCACACATTATTTGTTTTCTTGGAGGTAAGGGTCAATACAAAATAAGTTTAGTTGTTATTGATGGTCTAAGTAGATTTCCAGGAGATCTCAAAAATTATTGATTCTCAGGGCACCTGGATGGCTCAGTCTTAACCAACTGTTGATTTCATCCAACTCTGGGTTTCGGCTCAGGTCATGATCTCAGGGTCCTGATATGGAGCCCCATATTGGGCTCTGTGCTCAACAGGGAGTCTGCTTGAGATTCTCTCTTTCCCTCTCCCCTTGCCCTTCCCCTGGCTCATTCTCTCTCTCTCTCCCTTTCTCTCAAATAAATAAATAATAAAATCTTTTTAGAAAGTTATCCATGAAATGCATAAATATGAAGAAATGGTTTATCTTCAAATTCTCTCTGGGAGAATTTGGAACTCAATTATAGGAATCTATAGCCAAGTGTTAATCTCTAATAAAATTTGATATATTTTAAGAATATGTAATATATAATGAACAACAGTACAATATTAACTTTTAAAAGCACTCTTGAAATCTAGAAATATATAGTAAATTGAAATTTTTCACTTAATTTAAATTACCTTCATCTGAATTCAGAACTGGGTAGCTGTTTCAATAGTAATTTGGGGATTCTGCCTTGAATTTTCATTCAAAACATGTAGTGTTTCTCCTCCATATTGGAATGTGAAGCTTTTCCAGTAGTAGTCCAGTGATTAATGCTTTTAGCATCCTCCAGTCCTGTTTCCATCCAGCTCCTATGAAGAGGCCAGAAAACACACTAGGTATTTCTACAGGGGGAATTTATGCAGATGTTAGATGACTAAATCAACACCAAAGGACGACTGAGGTAATCCAGAGATAGTCACTGCAAGATGTACCCACCATCTCATGATCTGAGGGAAAAAAGAAAGTCGTTGGAGGTATCAGAACTGGGAAAATTGGAAGAAGGACTCTGCCAAACTGGGACTCAGACATGTGAGTAGTTCTCTCCACCTGTTGATGTTTCCTTGGGGTCCCATAGAGCTGAGAGTTAAGCCTTAGAGGAAGAATAAATACTGCCCAGATGGTGCTAGCATCTCTATGGGATATGAGGTTGGTTCAGTTTGCTTTGAAAGAAACTGGAAGCTGCGAACTAATTGTTACTGCAAGACCAAGAATAACTTATCTAGAAAGTTTGGGACCCACCCCTGTCCTCACTGTTGTTGCAATGAAATAGGATATATTATTGTTTGAGTAGTAACTGCCTTCCCAGCTCCTCTTGCTACCCCCCTCCCCACTAAATCAACGTGTTTGCCAATACAGTTCTAGAACCTTTGTGATTCAAAATTAAGAGAATGGGGGGAGGTAGGAAGAACTTTCAGAAATGAGAGAAGGGGAAGATGCTTCTGGAAAGACTGATTCTAACTACAATGGAGAGGATAAAAAAAAGTAGAAAAAATACCAGCAGATCAGAATTGAGGTAAGAGGTTTTGATATTTCAGGGTTTGAAGGACTTTAGAATAAATATGAGGTAAGAAAAACTGAAACGTTGGAGGGAAGTGTTTCCAGATGTACTGATGTGGGAACTTCAGTGTTCTTCGAGAGATGCCAAGAAAAGTTAGAGTTCCTTTTTAGTTACTATCTGCAGAGTCAGCTCCAAACAGAAATTAAGTCACATGCGTCTCAGCATTTATTTAGCTTGCAATGAGTAGAAGCCTAGCGCATTTTTAGAATTCTGTAGAAAATATCTTATATAGTCCTCTCTATGTAATGTTTACATGATGTTTCACACTTATATTAACCACAGACAGAAGACCACCCAAATGAAATTCAGTTAGGGAAAAGAAGATAAAATCATGGAACAGAAAGGATGAGGTTCACTAGTAAAAAATGAAACATTTGTAAGTTCTGTAACAATTATGTTTATGTGTATCCTTTAATTAATAAAATGTTAGCACAATTAAAAAGAACAGATGATCATATCTAAATGTTAGTAAATGTCACAATGATTAATTATATTGATTATTTCCTACTGACATCTCAAAATTTTTTTCCCACTGACATCTCAATAAAAGAAAACATCGACTCTAATCATGTTACTTAGAAATAACAAACACTTTAAAATCTTATGTTTAAAAACATACAGTTAACAAGTAGCTTTCAAACTTTTGAAAAGCAATTGAATGGAAAGTAGACATTGGGGCTAGCTTGTGTTGCCACTGTAGAATCTTTTTTAAACTCCCTTTTGCTTCTGCATTGATTTTTAAGTATACCTGTAACTGACAAGGCTTTCATCTCTGCATTCTTGCACAAATGTACATTAAAAGTAAAGTGAGCAGGCAAACAATGGTTGTAATTTACTTTCAATCAAAGAGTTTGCCTGACTTAAACCATTCTAGGTTTTTTAGCACCTTGCATAAGATCTCCTAAGAGGAAGCTTGCCTCATCTAGACAACAAAGCCTGGACAAATTACAGTAAATTTAGGAAGTGTTTAAATACAATGTTGCAGAAAAAAAGTCACTCCAGTGCTCCAGCTTTATGCTACTAAACATGTGACTTCAGGATTGTTACTGACTTTTCCTAAACTTTAGTTGCTTCATTTGCTTAATGAGGAAACTAATAATGCGTCTCTTATGGATTTGCTAAAAGAATTCAGTGAAATAACAGTTATATCACTGACACATAACTACTACTACTTGGTATTTTAGTTCTATATGTACTAAATATCCTAAGTACTATATTTTCTTTTGTATGTAAGGCACCTATTCTATATGCATAAAACAAGAGAATTGCTGGGATTCCTGAAGATTTGGGAGTACTTGATCCTGTCTGTTCTTAAGAAATGTCTGTCCCCACAAAAATTACTTACGGCATCTATTTCTTTTTAAAAGTTAAAATAAGTTTAAGCAAATCTGTTTTTTATATTCTGTGATACACCTCAAAAATTGCTTATCTGCTTGATATTAGTGAGGTTAGAAATTATGTATCTTTGAAAGCAAGATTTTGGAGCCTAAATATTTTAAGTATTATTATTAGAAGATAATCATATGCTCAAAATAGCAGTACTACTAATAATAGAAAAGCTGTAGAATATGAAAGTTTTCCATGTACTCACTCCATAGAAGCTACCATTTTTACAAAGTCTCCCATAATATTTTCCTCTTACTTCAGCTTTATTTATGGCAGGCTCTCACTCCTCCACCTAACCAAGTCAAATATTTTACCTATACTCTTTCTTTTTGCCTTCTGCCTTCTATTCCTTCAGCCTATAGTGCTTTGCTCATTTTAAAAAATGCATGGCAAAAAATAAATAAATAAATAAATAAATAAATAAATAAATAAATAAATAAATAAATAAATAAAAATAAAAAATGCATGACATTACTGTTTTCTACTCTTCGGAAAACACACATGCAGACACACATACAAACATGAACTTCTATGAAAAATTTCAAATAACCATCTGTGATAGAATCAGAAAACATACCTGGAAGATATCTTAATGAATATTCACTTCTACCTCCTTATCAAGAAGAAATCCAGAACCCAAGGTGGCTAAATAACAAACCCAAGGTCACTCAAGGACTAGGCAGAGGCCCGTGTTGCTTCCTTAAACCTGCTTACAACTATTTCCAAAGTAGAATGTTCAACATTTATCTAATAAATATTGTTTGAGCATTTTCTATTTGCCTGGCACTATCCCAGGCCCTTGGGCTATAGCCATAAAAAAGAAAAAAGAATAAATGACAAAAAGTCTACCTTCACATCGTTTACTGGTGAAAAACAATTAAGCAAATAAATATTTAATATCATGTCAAGGACAGGCAACTTCTATAAGGAAAAATAAATCATGTGAAATGAAACAAGCAGCTACCTTTATACCCCACTCCCTCTGCTCTATACAATGACAATAGGTTCAGTGCTCTCTAGGCACGCCTCCCCGTTCCTTTACAACTACATATTGCCCTGTCTTTAAGTCACTAATGTGACATAGTCCTGGATTCCCCCACTCCTCCTTTTTGCTCTACAGGCCTATTGGTGCTTGCTTTCCTCATTTAATTGCCGTCCCCTCCCTTTAGCTGACTGGTCTTCAGTAGTAGCACAGGAATATTGTCCTAGTGCATGAAGAGCTTTAAAGCAATTCATTTCTTTAACTATTCTCCTTTCCAAAACCACCTTCTTGAGAAACTGCCTATGGTCACCAGTTCTTTACAGCTCCCCTGCATAGTGCTTATCTTCTGCTATACTAAAGAAGGTGAACTCTTACCCTGTCCAAAGCTCAGTATGATGTACTGTCCTAGGTTATAAAGACTTCCAGGGATAATTTGAAAATGCAGAGATTCAGTGAGGTGACAGAGGCATTTTATTTTATCCTGACTGTAAACTCCTGGTGGAGTCCAGTGCCTATCCCTACCTCTCTTCCTCTCTCCCTGCCTCTTTCTGTCTCTATCATCTATCTGTCCATCATCTTTCTCTCTCTCAATTCATTTTCTATCTATAATCTTTATTTCCATCAAGTATTGAATACTTACAAAGAACGTATTATGCCTCTTGTTCAGAGAATGTATCAATAAGCAACAATAAAAATCCCCTGCTCTTTTAGAGCTTACATTCTAGTGATAAACTTTCTTCCTTCCTTTCATTCTTTCTTTTTTTTTTTGCTTTTTTCACTTTATCTAAAGTGAGAATTAATAAGTGAGAAAGTTGTCACAGGGATGCACATGATCATTTTTTTAATTAAAAACTAAAGTTAGAATTTTTTTTTTTTTCCCCGATTGAAGGTACATTTGATGGGAAGGACTGGTTTGACAATGAGGATTAACTTTGCTAATTAGCTTATTCAGTTACTTGAACTAATGCTGAAGCTGTAAACTTTTGACAAATGTATATTTAAAGCACATATGTAATATACTCACTTCTGGAAAATACATAATTTGTAACTCTAACAAATAACAATTAAAATTTAGATATCCATTTAAAAATATATGAAGACGTTTTCCAAATTTCTTTTGGAGAATACTCAAAGCTACCATTTCAAACTCCCCATGCTAGAGTTCTTATACTTTAAAACTGATTGAGGAGGGGGAGGAGGGGCTCAAGACTCCCTTGAATTTACTTTCCCACTTACTAGGCGATCAACACACATTCTGTAAAGTTCTTTCCTAATGGAATAAATGAAAGAAAACAATGTGTTAAAAGGTTTGAAATTGACAAAGTTTTTATATTCATTATCCTTTGTTTATAGTTTATGGTGTTCTTCCTCATGTAAAGGAGGGCTTCTCAACCTCAACACTAGTGACATTTTAGAAGGTAATTCTTCTTTTTTTAATTTAATTTTATTATGTTATGTTAATCACCATACATTACATCATTAGTTTTTGATGTAGTGTTCCATGATTCATTGTTTGCATATAACACCCAGTGCTCCATTCAGTATGTGCCCTCTTTAATACCCATCACCATGCTAACCCATCCTCACACCCCCCTCCCCTCTAGAACCCTCAGTTTGTTTCTCAGAGTCCATAGTCTCTCATGGTTTGTCTCCCCCTCTGATTCCCCCCCTTCATTTTTCCCTTCTTACTATCTTCTTTCTTTTTTTTTTAACATATAATGTATTATTTGTTTCAGAGGTACAGGTCTGTGATTCATCAGTCTTACACAATTCACAGCACTCACCATAGCACATACCCTCCCCAATGTCTATCACCCAGCCACCCCATCCCTCCCATCCCCCACCACTTCAGCAACCCTCAGTTTGCTTCCTGAGATTAAGAATTCCTCATATGATACATGTCTTTCTCTGATTGACTTATTTCACTCAGCATAATACCCTCCAGTTCCATCCACGTTGTTGCAAATGGGCAAGATTTAATTCCTTTTGATGGCTGCAAAATATTCCATTGTATATATATACTCCACATCTTCTTTATCCATTCATCTGTCGATGGACATCTTGGCTCTTTCCATAGTTTGGCTATTGTGGACATTGCTGCTATAAACATCGGGGTGCACGTACCCCTTTGGATCAATACGTTTGTATCTTTGGGGTAAATACCCAGTAGTGCAATGCTCGGTCGTAGGGTAGCTCTATTTTCAACTTTTTGAGGAACCTCCATACTGTTTTCCAGAGTGGCTGCACCAGCTTGCATTCCCACCAACAGTGTAGGAGGGTTCCCCTTTCTCCGCATCCCTGCCAACATCTGTTGTTTCCTGACTTGTTAATTTTAGCCATTCTGACTGGTGTGAGGTGGTATCACATTGAGGTTTTGACTTGGATTTCCCTGATGCTGAGCGATGTTGAGCACTTTTTCATGTGTCTGTTGGCCATTTGGATGTCTTCTTTGGAAACATGTCTATTCATGTCTTCTGCCCATTTCTTGATTGGATCATTTGTTCTTTGGGTGTTGAGTTTCATAAGTTCTTTATAGATTTTGGATACTAGACCTTTATTGGATATGTCATTTGCAAATATCTTCTCCCATTCTGTCAGTTGTCTTTTGGTTTTGTTGACTGTTTCCTTTGCTTTGCAAAAGCTTTTTATCTTGATGAAGTCCCAATAGTTCATTTTTGCCCTTGCTTCCTTTGCCTTTAATTCTTTGTTGTGAGAGCTGTCATGTGCATTGCAGTATTTTAGCACCATCCCAGCCTCTACCTACTAGATATCAGCCACAAACCCCTCTTTGTTATAACATCTAAAAAATGTCTCCAGATAGTGCTAGAATGTCACCTAGGGGGCAAAATCACCCCTGGTTGAGGACTACTGTGCTTTTGGAAGGAGGTGTGTTGACTTTCTTCCTGAGAAAATAACAGGTAGTCCACTTGGATTTGCTTATTCCTGGAACTAAAATCTCAGCAAACTTCTCTACTTACATTTCGTCAGGCCAGAACAAAATAAACGTTTTCAAGACCTATTGTCCTGGGGTTAGTAACTGAGTGTCTCACCCTGGGAGGCACCTATTTCATGGGGACTCTTCCTTTGGGAAATTTCCTCACATTCTACATCCAGTTCATTTATTTTTTCAAGATATGTAATGTAGTTAGCATGAAACTGTTAAGCAGATTAGTTGCCTGAAAATTAAATCTAAACATTTAATGTATACAATCAGGGTAAAATCAATTACTTACTTATTCCTAACTATCAGCTGTATAGACAACTATAGGTTGATATAACTATAGAATATGATTTTAAAATGAAAAATGCTATGACATTTGGTGAAACTGCTTTGAGTGGAAGAGATCCACATCAGTAGGCTGTTTAATGTGATGCAGTTAGTCTCAGCTCTAAGAAAGTAGGTGCCAACTGTTGAAATTCCAAAGGGAGGAGTTAGACTGTACAAGCAGGACTTACAAAGAAAGAGACAGCTGAAAAACAAGTTTTGCCAATCTTATAAAAAGTTTAATTTGGAGGGGCCAACAGGTTGGAAATAAAACAATTTCTTGAAAGAGTTACTTATGGTGGAGAATGGATTGATGGTTTTCACTTCCTGTCAAACCTAGTTAGAATGGCCATATGTAGATCCTAGAGATGTGACTCTTGCAGTTTAGTGGGTTTGGTGGATGGTTCCTGATTAACCCCTGAATGAAAAGGCTATCACAGAGGCTGCCTGAATTGTCTTATGGCAGCTAAGAACAGAGTTGCATTTGGAAACAACCACACTTTCCCTAAATGCAGGTAGATGCAGGTCAAAGGTAATTATGTGACATCCCACAGTGGGAATATTGCCTTAAGGTTGATTTCCTAGAGATCATATGCCCAGTGGCAATTGACCTCAGTAGAAGAGGCTGAATATACACGGTGAGGTGCAGAACTAAGGAGGAATGGTAAATTACCAACTGAAGGAGAGGTACCATCCAAGGAAGAGGATTATCCAGGACAGGAGTTAAAGGGGGCACACATGAGAAAAAAAGATCACCTTTCAATATCTGACACCTCCAGAAAAAAACAGCACCCCATTGCACATTGTCAATCCAGAAAAATCTTTCCTGTCATCGTCCTCTCCTCCCCTCTGTTTCAACCCGAGAGAAGCCACAGGCAACCTAGAGAGTGAGGGAAGAGGAGAAGCAGTCAGGACCTAAAAATTAAGAAGCCAGCCACATGTCCCCATCCCAGTATAGGAGAGAGGTAGAGGAAGGTGGGAGCTTCAGAGGAGGGTCCACTGGGAGAAACTTAACTTTGAATGACCTTCTGAGTTTGTGATCAATAAAACAGAGTGGACAAAGTCATTACTAAATGGAGATGAT
Organism: Mirounga angustirostris; assembly: GCF_029215605.1. Taxonomy (NCBI): domain Eukaryota; kingdom Metazoa; phylum Chordata; class Mammalia; order Carnivora; family Phocidae; genus Mirounga; species Mirounga angustirostris. Next base: position 98,626,044 of record NW_026991715.1, on the reverse strand, counting down.
TTTTATGGCTGAGATTGAATGAAAAATGGCTTACTGGGTCAAGGGAAGGAGCTAAGCTATGAGATTTGCCCAATATTTCTTCTATGTGCAGAAGAACTGGTTGCATGAAAGGGATTTGAAGAAGCAGTGAGGGGAAAAAATAAAGTTGTTTTCTGATTACACTCTACAAGTCCTGCTTGTTCAACATATCAGCTATGTACAAGTAAACACTGAACAGATTATTCAGTGATAATCCAATTGACAGCTTTATAGTATAATACAGTATCACTTTTATTTTGCTATAAATTACATATTGCTTGCTCCTTTCATCACTCAGACAAAAATGCTCTTTGTTCTCTTTCATCATAATGTAGTGAAATCTTGCTGTAGTGCTGTACAGGATTTATCAGTCTCTAGTTTAAAAGAACAAGAAACGAAGAAAAAACCACACACAGAAACAATTCAGAAATGCTTTTTTTATTATAAATCTTCCCTAAACATAGAAAAATAATTGATTCAGGTAGACATTGATGACTGATGTTATAATTCAATCTCTGCACTTTGATTATAATGTAAACCAACTGGATTTCTTCAACAAAAAGTAGTACTCAAATCAATCTTGCCTTATTGTTATCCTTAATACTATATATGCAGTTATACAGCTTAGAAAAATGTCATATTCCATAAGCATTTATTCTTCCAGTGGACAATCAAGAGAGAAAATTCTCCAGAGAAGCAAAATTGGAATGAATGTTTGGGTTGGAAGTATATCTCAGCCAAAAGAGAAACACGTGTCATTTTCTAAGGGTAGCTTGCCTAGTCAAGAAATTTTATATACTATTTATCAGTAAACCTAAGTTCCAGACTTGTAGTTAAGACTTGTACTTTGGGCAGCCATTATTATTATTATTATTATTATTATTATTATTATTATTATTAAGATTTTGACTACAAAGCTTAATTAGAGACAGGTAGAGGAAAGAAGAGGAGAGAAGGTAGGAGAAAGAAAGAAAGAAAGAAAGAAAGAAAGAAAGAAAGAAAGAAGGAATATCTATTTTTTTGAGAAGGAGAGAGACAGAATGGGGGGTGGGGCAGAGGGGGAGGGAGAGAAAAAGGGAAAGAATCCCAAGCAGAGTCTGTGCTGAGCGTGGAGCCCAGTGTGGGGCTGGATCTGATGACCCTGAGATCATGACCTGAACCAAAACCAAGAATCAGATGCTCAACCAACCGAGCCACCCAGGTACCCTGAGAATATCTATTTAAAATGTAGCTGAAAAATTCTAAGGTGGTTGCATTTAATTATAGCTGGATCTAAGTGTTCAAGTAAAATGAAACTGTCTCTACATTTTACCTTTTCTTACTTCTTGTGTTGACTTCAAGTTCATTTGTCATCTATGTTGACTTATGCAACTAGAGCCTTACATTCTTCAGCTCCAAGTTTAGGGGAGGAGAACATTTTTTCCATGGTGTTCCTTCTCACATTAGTCCTTAATAAATTGGCATAGGTTGCATACCCATTTTGAACACATCATTGTGATCAAGTACATGATATATAATAATTTTCCAGGTCTAGAAAATATGCCCACCGTGAGTTATGATGGGTAGAACCAGCCCCAGACAAACCATAGGCACTGAAAATTGGGAAGGGGAGTCTCCAAGCAAAATCTTGATGAAGAAAGAAAGGAACTAAGTAGATAAAAATAGGTTCCATGGGCGCCTGGGTGGCTCAGTTGGTTAAGCGACTGCTTTCGGCTCAGGTCATGATCCTGGAGTCCCTGGATCGAGTCCCACATTGGGCCCCTGCTCGGCAGGGAGCCTGCTTCTCCCTCTGACCCTCCCCCCTCTCATGTGCTCTCTCTCTCTCATTCTCTCTGTCTCAAATAAATAAATAAAATCTTAAAAAAAAAACACAAACAAACAGGTTCCATTTAAGATGATTTATGTAATCTCTTAGGATTTATTCTTTGTATGTGTAAAACAAACATTAGTAAATGACTAATGCATGACTCTGCATGTTTCATAGGGTCATTATTGTAAAGCTCAAATTAGATCATAGATGTAGAAGTATATCAAAAGAGGTATTAAGAAAAATAACTTTATGTAGTATGATGAAATAGTTTGCAGATCAAAGAAAGTTATGTTAAATTGTCCATATGGTGAGACTAACGAAATAGTTCTTCAGTGGAGGGTTTTGTGATATTTCTGTCTGTGTACATCAGCAATTATTGGTATTTTGTTTACTAGGACATAAATACTGCATTAAGATGATAATATATATTCCATTGTTGTTCCTCAAATATGTAATAACTCGATGACATGAATAAGCAAGAATGAAATATTGGGGGATTCAATAAATTTCTGGGCAGTCACAAGGCAAATATTTTTTGGAGGGTGAGAAGGCTATTTCTTTTTCCGAAGATGACAGCTTGGTACAATGAAAAAATATAAACTTGAGATTCGAACAACACTGAATTTGAGTTCCTGCTTTACCATTATTCACGTGTGAGATATTGGACATGTGACTTAAGAATGATAAGTAGCTTGTGAGTGGTTGGTGAAATTTAGAGATAACGTATGCCATAGGAGCCTTCACATAGTAGGCACTCAACCAATGGTGATTTCATTCTTTTTTAACTTTATGTAGTTGTCAGTACACTCTCCTAGCAGTTCTTGATAATAAGATGCTTTCAAAGGATAAGGAAATGATTTGAGTTGAGATGAACAGGCCAAATGCTTGCTAAATGACCTTTGCTGTATTTCAGAAAAGTAGGAATATGAGTTAGGGTTTGATGGGAGAAGCAGAGCCACTGTATGTGATGTAGAATAAGGGATTTTTAAATAGGGATTAGACCTTATACAACTCTGGGAACTGGTAGAGACAGTTGAGGAGGAGTTCTGGGTGTGGAGAAATGAAGAATAATGGGAGGCCATGTCTGTCTCTCACCACTTGGCATTGCTGCCAATGTGACCTGCAGGAGTTGCTGTGCTCTTGTCTTCACCACCAAGTTGTAACACATTCAATCCAGGACTAGCGGACACTGAAGGAGGAGATTGGGTGGGAGCTGAAGAACCTATGGGTCCAACTTATGTCCCATATCAATAGAATAAGCTACCAGATCAGTGACAGTATGTGCAAACAAGGCCGCTATACCAACAACTCTGAACCCAAAGACTGCTAATAAGGAGGAACTGAAAAAGTGACTATTTTTGGTTCACATTACGAAGGGGGAGAGGCAATTGGAAATGCTTTCATCCTATTTTTTTTACTTTTTACTTTTAAATAACTTCAGCTTACAGAAATGTTGTGTTGTACAAACAACCTCATTATATCCTTTACCCAGATTCTGCTATTTTGTCAGATTTGCATATTCTTTTCTATCTCGATAGACACACACACACACACACACACACTTACACATTTACTATCCTGAAACATTTGAAATTAAATGTTACACTTGGAGACCCTTTATCCCCAGACTTCCATGTGTATTTCCGAAGAGCAAAGACTCCCTCCTACGTGATCACAACATAATTACCCAATACAAAAAACTAGCTATGATACAATACTATTGCCTAATCTCCAAAACTTATTTAAAATTTACTCAATTATTACAATAATGTCCTTTATGGTCAAAAAAATCAAAAAGTAAAAAGGTCTGGTCCACATTCTAGTCCAGGATCACATGTTGAATTTGGGTGTCATGTTCCCTAACCTTCTTTACTCTGAACCAGTTCTTTCGTCTGACTTGGTCTTTCATAACTTCGTCATTCTTTAAAAGTATAGGTAGGTACTTTTGTATATGATCTCTCCACTTGAGTTCTCTGATTTTTGCTTAAAATTAGTCTGAGGAGTTTGCAGGAAGAGCAAGAAATGGTGTTGTGTTCTTTCTAGTCCATTACATGAGATGGTGTCTGCCTTCTCTTATTTTTAAGATACATTCCTATACCTTATATACACTGCAGAGAATTTCTGTTTCTTTGAGACTAGTATTAGCATTTTTTTTTCTGTAAAGAGCCAGAAAGCAAATATTTTTGACTTTGCAGGCCAGGTCTCTGTCACAACTACTTGATCTGCTCTTGTACCATACAAGTAACCATAGTCAATATACACTGAACATGTGTGGCTATGTTTCAATACAACTTTATTTATGGACTTTGAAATTTGACCTTCATGTAATTTTTGCAAATCACAAAATACTATTCTTCTTTTGATGTTTTTCAGCCATTTAAAAATGGAAAAATGGTTATTTGCTCCCGAGTCATACAAAAACAGGTTGCAGTCTATCATTTGTTAAGCCCTCCTCTAGACCCATGGGTATCAATACTTGAAGTTGCTTTCTTCCTCATCACAGCTTCTGTATCACACAGATATCTCAGCTGGAAAGGTCATCTTTGAATGTTCCCTTTGCCATTGAATGTTCTGAAATGTGTGGAGGGAAATCAGAGATGTTTAACTTGTATTTATAGAAACTGATTTTTCTTTATTACTCTGTATTTTTCCTCTAGTTCTCTTCTTGTATGTGAGTATTGTACTTAGAACTAATTTTCATCTATTGCACATTAAACAATACTATTAGTTTGATTAATTAATGCATAATACGTCCTGGAGACTAATTTGTTTACTCCTAGTGGACTCATTAAGACTTGCTGTGTGCATGTGGGATTAGGTTTAAAAGGGGAATCACCTTAGGATGATTGACTCCCATGTCTGTTTGGAAAGAAAAAAAAAAAATCTGACAAATGAAAATCAAGTAATCTATATCCCTCTCTTTAACCATAAAAGAACATTAAAGGATTTCTAATGCTTCATGCATATAACTTGGCTTCCTATGGTGATATTATAGAGTTGCCTGATTTACTCTCAAAAATTGATCATAGGAAAAGCCAGTTAAAGCAGTGTGCTAATATTTTCCTCCATAGGTGACTAGAGCAATGCGCACTTGCATCTCTGCTTTAATTCGGCATGCCAGTGCATATTTTAAGTTTAGTATCTTGCCACCCATGTTAACATTATTGCCCCTCATGCAGGAATAAAGTAGTTTCTAATAAACAAGACCGCTGTTAGGTGAGCCCCAGCCAGCAAGCATTGTCAAAGGCAGGAGAACAAATTTCTCGATGATATATTTTTGTACTGTATTTTGCCTTTTAGGAATAGTTTATGCATCTTGGTAGCATGAGACAGTGGGCATAATAAATTGTAAGTCTTCCCCATTTTTGTTCCTTATGCATTCTTTTTGGCTGAGTAATTAGATATTCTGACAGAGCCACCATTAGAAAATTCAGAGATACAGACATACGCACCTGTCCTGTGCATATTTTCTAGATTCTTATCTGTCACCTAATGCCTCATCCAAGGTCTTGCTCTCTGAAATGAGCTGAGATCCAGTTATCAGTGGGGGTTTCTGCTGCAGACATGTGCCTGAAGGTTATTTTAGTAAGAACAGGTTTGGTAATTAGAAATCTTGGTGCTGAGAGTGTACTACAGGGCTGAATATGCAGACACTTCCCTTTCATTGAGAAATCTCTGTAGAAGGTTTGAGGCAGATCTTCACAGCTTATTTTGCAAGAGAGCAAGTGTATTGTATTTTTATTACTTGTGCAGCTCCGGGTCATCTCAGAGAGTGGCAGTGGCGTAGTTTATAAAGAGTTGTCATTATTGCCTGGCTTTGGGTATTTATGCTTTCAAAAATGTGGAGTAAACAGTTTGTGATAAATTCTCTCTGGGCCAAGGTTATTGGAACTCCTTCACTGGAGATATTTAGGTATTGGATAGGCACCCAACTGTCCTATGCGGTTTCGATGCAATCAAGTCTGTGGGCCGGAGGTTGAAGAAGATGACCTCCAGAGATAGGCTGCCCTTGGGGTAAATTGTTAAGTAGGCAAAATTCCCAGTTCCATTTGTCATTTCACCAGAATGCCCTCAGGCTGTTCCCTGCCTCCCCAGAGTTATTCTATCCCTCACTTCATCAAGCAATCTCTCCAGTCTTAACACTCAAAATTTACCTGGTCGGTGCCCTGTTCCCCTAGGACCTCCATGATTGTGTAAAGGGGTTATTTAAGTGAAATCATTTTAATGACTTAAGTGATTCTAGCTTACTCTCCTATTCCTCCACATCCTGTTCCCTCGCCCTTCATTCACTTAGCATATGTGCATTTTAGAAGGAGCCTACTAGAATCTCAGTGTCTTTGAGTAAAGGCATAACTCCAATAGCATATATTTCAATTATCATGGCAGAAAGTGAGGAAAGCATTTTGGAGACCTTTTCATTCTTAAAACCATTCCATAAGGAAATAGTTCCTAGGAGGAGCCAATGCCTTCTCTAATAGTATTAAGCCTTCCTTTGCTGAAAGGTTAACAAATATTAATGCTGACATTCAGAATAATTCTTCAGCAGCTCTCCTTGACTCCTTGCAAATCAGTGAACGGTAAAGGGGCAGGAATGATAAAACAACAACAACAGTAATAACAATAAATTTTTGAAAAATAATTAAAATAATAAAATAAAAAGTAAACAAGAAAGCTTACAAAAGGCAAAGTTGGGAGGCGAAAGGAATGACAAGAAACAAGAGGCAGAATAAACTTATACCTGGATTTAATTGGGAAAAGATGCTTTTATCAGCCAGAGAGGAAAAGATGAGCAGATAGGGTTTGTTACTCTAAGTGAAATGCTGATAATATGCTATAGAATATAGAAGAAATTGTAGAGACTGAAGGGATCCTCAAATTCGACTAAGCCATGTATTTGGCCACACCATGTATTTAAGAGGTGAGGAATTTGAAACAAACAATATAAAACTGATTCATTCAAACTCAAGATAAAGAGGTATTGACTATTACCGGGAAAATTCGAGCCCCTAACATATGGAAGAATGAAGTTTCAACTTGAAACAAGCAACCATAACAACACAGTGCAATGATTATAACAACAAAATTTTAAGTCAAATGTATTTAAAATCCTGATTTGCTGGTTGTGTGACATTATACTGTTTTGCTAAACCAAGCTTGGTACCCTCACCTATGAAATTCAGCTTATTAAAACAAATGAGGACCCAACAGTATAATCTCAGTACAAGGCCTGGCGTAATGTAGGCAATCGATCAGTAACATTGCCGTGATTTAAGAAGCAATGTTTCTCTTCCCACAGATAATACATTCGGTAGCCCCAGAGTGAAAAGCAATGTGAAATTATTAAACCTTGATCACTATACGAGATATCTATAATCTGCTCATGTGTAGGTATACTCCAAAATTTCCCTGATAGGAAGGTTTTGTTTTGGGGGTTGGTTGGTTGGTTTGTTTTTTGTGAATGACTGCATTCTGAAGAGGGATAACTGAAGAGAAGGAACAGGAAAGATCTGAGGGGTGGAGAATGACTACAGTTGAATTACATTTGGGTGATTTAGGACAGCAGTCTTCAATCTGCATAACATGAACTCCTGGTCTACGTAATGATTGTTCAAAGGGTCCACAGGCATGGAATTTAAAGAGACTTGATTCTCAAATCCCAACTTTTCTGTGAATCCCTTCCTAAAACTGATCTGACCCCACTATGATCTTCTCTATCATAATTGCCTTATCCTACAGTCAGAAAAGAAAGCCAGATATCTTATCCGTCCAACATCCTGAATCTTCTAATTGCATTGCTCTAAAGGAAAAAAAAGCAAAACCAAAAACTTCTGGGGTGCCAAAGAACTTTTCAAAACATACTTGTAGTTGATATTGAGAATCAAAGTGACCCCTCACCCTTACTGTCCATGTCACTGAGAGATAGATTCTCATTAAAAATTTAATCTCCCCATTTAATAACTATTTTTCAAAAATTCATGATATGTGTATTTGAACCAATTATATACAAATCATCATTGTGATGCTACCTAAATCCTGAAGAACCTGTTTAACCCTCCAAGCCATATATTCATGATTGTATATGAAATCCCTAATACAAATATAATATTATAGGGTTTCTTTCTTAACTTCTTTAATATTGTTTTTTTTTTCTCTTAAGTTGAAATGCTTGGTTCCTAATATTACCCTACCCACTTTTTCGATTTATCCTGCATTTCATGATTATATCGATAGTGCACTAAAAGTAAAACCACCAGGTGAAGTTGAGAACATTTTTGTAGTTCTTTTTGTCCTGGAATATATAGTATTATGGATATATTGTCAGAGTATTGTCCTTACTATGTACTCAAATTCCATATAATGATTAAATCAAATTTTTTACAGAATGTTATTCATGTTTTACTTTATTTTGGATTTGGGGGTTAGTGCTAATGATTCATTTATGTTTTAATACATAAATTAAATCATTTACATGGTTTAAAAAAAGAAAAGTAATTTAAATTCTCAGAAAACTCTTGCTTTTGTCCTACCTTCCATTCCCTTTATAGGTACACATTTTTATTCTCTCTTGTTTCTTTTCCAGTGTTTATTTTTTTAATAAAAATAAGCAAGTCCTTATATATGTGTATTCCTATTTCTACTTCTTTAAAAATTTCATTTAATGTAATCTGGAGATCATTCGGTACCAGTACATAAATACTGGTCTTCATTCTTCCTTACAGCCACATCATACACCCTTTTGGTAAGAAGCACAGCGATTGATTAGACTGGTCCTTTCATGCTGAACATTTCAATTGTCTCCAACCTTTTGTTGTTTCATATAATTTTGCTATGAATAACCATTTGATATTTCATACTTGGGATGGCTGTCTCTCCTAGATGAAATCTTTACAGTCAGATTGCTGGCTGAATGTGTTAATACTATGCCCTTTTTTTGCTATTGCCAAATCCTCCTCTGTAGGAGTTATGCCACTTCTCAGTCATCCCAGCAACATTGCAGAGAGCCTCTTTCTCCCTGTATTGCCAACAGAGCATATGGTAAATCTTTTGGATTTTTCCCAACTTAATAGGTGAGAAATTGCCTCTCTTTGTAGTTTAATTTATATGTATCTTATGATCAATGAGACTAATCATTTTTGTTTTGTTTTGTATTTGCTTAACTTTTTTCTGGAACTCTCTTAACATTTTTTGCCCAATTTTATATTAGGATTTTTAACCATTTTCTTCTTGATTCTTCAGGAGTTTTTTATATATTAAGAAGATAAACCATTTGCCTATAATATAATTACCAATTTTGTTTGTAATTTATTTTTGGTGTTTTATTTTTCTTTAAAACTTAATATATCAGTGTTATCTTTTGCTGCTTCTGGATTTTGAATGCTAAAAAGTTTATCTCCATTCCTTGATTACAAAGTAATCCATTTGTGTTTTTGTTTACCACTGGTAGTTTTAAAAAATCTTTAATCTATTTGGAAGTAGTCTGTTGTAAACCATAGGGCTCTAGGTTCAGTTTTATCAATTTGTAAATGACTATCCAGTTGCCCCAAAGTTATTGATTAAAAAGTTTACTTTCCCTAGTGACTTAAGATATTACTGAGAACATACATCAAGATTCTGGATTTTTCTGAGACATTGCTCTCCAACTGTTTATGCGCCAATACCTACACATTTTGAAAAAAAATACCTTATAGAGGGTTTGTGATGTGTTTCCATTTCTGATAAGTCTGTCCTCCCCCCCCACCCCCCAACTGCTTATCTTTTTCAGGTTTTTCTCCTATCATTCTTATTTAGTATATTTTTTCAACAAGGCCATTGTAATAAACATGTCTAGCTCCGGATAATAAACTGCTATATTTATTGTGCTTTTATTAAATTTGCTAACTTGGAGATCATTGCTATTTTTATGATACTAGATTATCCTACCTAAGAATGGGATTTAGCCTCACTCGCATTTGTCCAATTCTACTTTTGATCTTTCAGGAAATTTAAAAATTGTCTTTATATAGGCTTTGCTCATTTTTATCAACCAAATATTAAGTAAGGGTGCAGATAGTGGGCATTTTTGCAATGTTCCCATCTTAGTAGAACATCAGCCATAGCTTCCCTATTATGTAAGATGTTGGCTTTCTAAAATTATTTATTGATCTATTTGTCCATATAGATAGATTATTGACAGATATGAAGTTTTACATAGATAAAAATGTTCTGTTAGTGAAGCATCCATAAATTCCTCTTCTATCAAGTAATTTTGAGAATTTGTTTATTCTAAATATGTGAAAATGATGATATGATTTATCACCTCAGATCCACTAACATGGATATATACTTATTTTTGGATATTTTCCCCTAACTGACATGTAAATTGAGGTTGATTGCCTATATTCATGGGTAATGGATGATTTTCTTTACTCTTTCTGCTTTCTGTTCACTATTGTTTTTTGTTTTGTTTTGTTTTGTTTTAAAGATTGCAGAATTAAATTTAGGCAGTGATCATTATCCTATGGTTACCTAGAATGCTTAATAGACTTGCTTTTGTTGAGTAATATATTTGTAAATCTTTTTCTGTTTGTATTTTAAGAGCTCTTTTAGTTCATTCTCTAGAGGTTAAATCACCCAGGCTACTGTATAAGACTATTGTGATGTTGTCTTCCTAGAAATTGTGGAGTCATGGTCTTCCCCTGATGAGTCCCAAACAATTTGCATTTGCCTTTGAAATATCTCCTACCTTGCAATATCTCTACTGGGGTTTTCTAAAGGGTTTTCAACTCAAAGTCCCAGTGTAAGTGAGTTTTGCCCTCCAGGAAAAATCTTCTCTAAGCTTCCTTAGTGATTATCTCTCTCCTGAGTATTTACAATGTTCTAGACTTTTTTTTTTCAAATTTCCCATTGTTGTTTTTGTTTTGTTTTGTTTTGTTTTTTATTATGTTACGTTAATCACCAAACATTACATCATTAGTTTTTGATGTAGTGTTCCATGATTCATTGTTTGCATATAATACCCAGTGCTCCATTCAGTACGTGCCCTCTTTAATACCCATCACCAGGTTAACCCATCCCCCCACTCCCCTCCCCTCTAGAACCCTCAGTTTGTTTCTCAGAGTCCATAGTCTCTCATGGTTTGTCTCCCCCTCCGATTTCCCCCCCTTCATTCTTCCCCTCCTGCTAGCTTCTTCTTTTTTTTTTTTAACATATAATGTATTATTTATTTCAGAGGTACAGGTCTGTGATTCAACAGTCTTACACAATTCACAGCACTCACCATAGCACATACCCTCCCCAATGTCTATCACTCAGCCACCCCATCCCTCCCACCCCCCACCACTCCAGCAACCCTCAGTTTATTTCCTGAGATTAAGAATTCCTCATATCAGTGAGGTCATATGATACATGTCTTTCTCTGATTGACTTATTTCACTCAGCATAATACCCTCCAGTTCCATCCACGTTGTTGCAAATGGGCAAGATTTAATTCCTTTTGATGGCTGCAAAATATTCCATTGTATATATATACACCACGTCTTCTTTATCCATTCATCTGTCGATGGACATCTTGGCTCTTTCCATAGTTTGGCTATTGTGGACATTGCTGCTATAAACATTGGGGTGCACATACCCCTTCGGATCAATACATTTGTATCTTTGGGGCAAATACCCAGTAGTGCAATGCTCGGTCGTAGGGTAGCTCTATTTTCAACTTTTTGAGGAACCTCCATACTGTTTTCCAGAGTGGCTGCACAAGCTTGCATTCCCACCAACAGTGTAGGAGGGTTCCCCTTTCTCCGCATCCCCGCCAACATCTGTCATTTCCTGACTTGTTAATTTTAGCCATTCTGACTGGTGTGAGGTGGTATCACATTGAGGTTTTGACTTGGATTTCCCTGATGCTGAGTGATGTTGAGCACTTTTTCATGTGTCTGTTGGCCATTTGGATGTCTTCTTTGGAAACATGTCTGTTCATGTCTTCTGCCCATTTCTTGATTGGATCATTTGTTCTTTGGGTGTTGAGTTTCATAAGTTCTTTATAGATTTTGGATACTAGCCCTTTATCTGATATGTCATTTGCAAATATCTTCTCCCATTCTGTCAGTTCTTTTGGTTTTGCTGTTTCCTTTGCTTTGCAAAAGCTTTTTATCTTGATGAAGTCTCAATAGTTCATTTTTGCCCTTGCTTCCCTTGCCTTTCATGATGTTTCTAGGAAGAAGTTGCTGTGGCTGAGGTCGAAGAGGTTGCTGCCTGTGTTCTCCTCTAGGATTTTGATGGACTCCTGTCTCACATTGAGGTCTTTCAACGATTTTGAGTCTGTTTTTTTGTGTGGTGTAAGGAAATGGTCCAGTTTCATTCTTCTGCATGTGGCTGTCCAATTTTCCCAACACCACTTATTGAAGAGACTGTCTTTTTTCCATTGGACATTCTTTCCTGCTTTGTTGAAGATTAGTTGACCATAGAATTAAGGGTCCATTTCTGGGCTCTCTATTCTGTTCCATTGATCTATGTGTCTGTTTTTGTGCCAGTACCATACTGTCTTGATGATTACAGATTTGTAATAGAGCTACAGGTCCAGAATTGTGATGCCGCCAGCTTTGCTTTTCTTTTTCAACATTCCTCTGGCTATTCGGGGTCTTTTCTGGTTCCATACAAATTTTAGGATTATTTGTTCCATTTCTTTGAAAAAAGTGGATGGTATTCTGATAGGGATTGCATTGAATGTGTAGATTGCTCTAGGTAGGCATTGACATCTTCACAATATTTGTTCTTCCAATCCATGAGCATGGAATGTTTTTCCATTTCTTTGTGTCTTCCTCAATTTCTTTCATGAGTATTTTATAGTTTTCTGAGTACAGATCCTTTGCCTCTTTGGTTAGATTTATTCCTAAGCATCTTATGGTTTAGGGTACAATTTTAAATGGGATCAACTCCTTAATTTCTCTTTCTTCTGTCTTGTTGTTGGTGTATAGGACTTGTTTTTATTTGTTTTGTTTTATTATTATTTTTGTTTTTGCTTCCAGTAGATAAATATCCTTTCAAAAAGATAGATTGAAAACTTTTTTTTTTTTAAGATTTTTTGTTTGTTTTTTAACAGTGAGAGAGGGAACACAAGCAGGGAGAATGGGAGAGGGAGAAGCAGGCTTCCCGCCAAGCAGGGAGCCCGATGCGGGACTCAATCCCAGGACCCTGGGATCATGACCTGAGCCAAAGGCAGATGCTTAACGACTGAGCTACCCAGGCGCCCAAGATTGAAAACATTTCAAAATGTCAGTCATAAGATTAATTTCTTTTTTACCTAATGACTGTTTTAAAACCTACATTACACAGGTATTTCTATTGTAATTATTAACCATATTTTTTTTTTTAAATAGGAAAGCTAACTGACTTCTTTTCAAATGTTTTGCAAACAAGATTTTGGTTAAATATAAAAATACAAGTTTCAAGAAATCCACATACTTGATGCAGGGAATCATTAAAAACTATGCAGATGTCCCTCTATTGAAATGATTGCTGCTTCACTCAATTATTACATAGTTTTAAGCCAAATAATTCCATATTCACATAAAAATCTATTTTTACTTATACAGATAGTTCAAAAAGTATATGTAAATTTTAGAACCACTGAATTACATCCCTTATAAAAAATTTATCACTGATGAGTATTGAAAAATTGCTCAAGAACTATTCAGTATTACTGGAACATTGCTCTATTCTCACTGACAGTCAGATTTTTCTTTTTTCTAAAAAAGGCAACATGTTTTTCATTTCTTTAAGAAGTTAACGTCTTGTGACCCAGCTTCTAAACAGCTATTGGAAAATAAGAGTGGTCAATTCCCATCTTTCAAAGGAAACAAAACAGCTTAGAACAGATTTTAAAAGATTTTAAGGTTTTTGGGGGGTTTTCCATCATCATGTGAATCCAGAAATCTTCTGAGAATAAATCCTGTTTTCGAGTTCTAATAGAGGTCATCTTGTGGGTCAAAAAAGAAGAGGTAAGAGTGAGGAGAAAGGAAAACATTTGTAGACCTGAGTCCACCCATAAAGGTTACTTGCTATGTTTATTATTTTATCAGATGGGTGTAGGAGGAAGAAAGGGAGCTAAAATATATTAGCTACCTATTATGGGCCTATCACCTAGTCCTATTGTTAGTTTCCATAAGTGTACTTTGAGAAAGGCATTCCATATTTTTGGATTAAGAAACTGAGGAAGGCGACAGAAATTAAACTAATTTTGTCCCAGGCAACTCCGCTGGTGAGTCATCTCATATCTTAGATGTGTGAACCTGTTTCCTGCTTTTAATGAGTATCTTGATCTCTTAAGACAATACTTTCTAGACTTCTGTCATCTGCACAGTACCATCATGTATTGCCATTGCTGTATACCGCTTATACAATTATTTAGTATTTTTCCACTTTTAAATTGACGTTAGATCTACTCACTTTGAAAACTCACATTGTTCTAAGAAGTAATAGCCAAACGCAAATATAATAGACTGCTTGTATTTTCTGTGCTATATATTATAATAAATACACAGCTTTAAGCTTGTGTTATGTTCATCCATGCATTACCTAAAATATTGTCACTGTTTTGTGCTTACTACCTTTTCAGAGACACTATACTGGAAGAAATGTATTGTCACTAAGATGCATTTCTCCTTAGTCCATTTTCAAGAAACCAATCTTTCCTCAGTTTGGGGCCATCAGCCTCCCCTGGGCTCTTCCTCCTCTAAAGAAACTATTAAGCAAATTGAGTAAAAGCAGGAATGTAAGTAATTTAGTAGAACATGAAGAGAATAGAGTTAAAAGGTGAAATTTAGGAAGGTGGAATAAAATAAGTCTAAGGCTGTAGCTAACTCAACTGTGGACAATTCTTGAGGTCCTGACAGGAGGAGAACTGACCTATGGCTTCCCTGAAGCAAGAGGAAACATGCAGATTATGCACTTCTTTCCCAGGTTTATGTGAGGAAGATGGCAGAGATACCAAGGCTTACTCTGGGGATCTTAAAACAATAATCTGGCTTTGAGCATTTTACACATTTTAATGATCAGATACTCAAAGGAAGGAAAAAATAAGCAAAACATTTCAAACATAAATGAATTTAATTCAGTTTAGGTCCTGACCATTGCAGTTCTGGGAAGCCAGTTCAGGCAGTCCTTTAAATTAAATGATTGGTAGATATCATTTAATGTTTCCATGAGGAAAAATCCAGAAAAAAAAAGGGATAAGCATTCATGAAATTGTTGTAGATTTTTTGTTTGTCAGTATTCTGTTTCTGCATTCTGAGAATAGTAGTAATACTCTGATAACAACAACAACAACAACAAAAAATGCACTCTTGTATTTTTCAATTAGGTGATGTTATGGACTGAATGTCCAAAATTCATGTGTTGAAGACCTACCCCACAATATGATGATATTAGGAGGTAGACCTTTGGGAAATAATTAGGTTTAGATGAGATCATGAGCAGGGGCCCCCATGATAGGATTAGTGTCCTCTAAGTAGAGGAAGAAACTTTCACTTTCTGTTACATGAGGATACAGTGAGACTATAGCTGTCCATAAGCCAAGAAGAGAGCCCTCACCAAGAACTGAATTTGCCAACACTTTAATCTTGGACTCTCCTTCCTCCAGAACTGTAAGAAATACATGTGTGTTTCCTTAATCACCTAGTCTATGATATTTTGCAACAGTAGCTCAAGCTAAGACAGATGGCAAGGAAATTACCTGGGGGAAAGTGGGGGTTTAGGAATTCATTGACTAGTGTCTTGGAAGAGGTATAGCAAGGGATAGCTGGCTTTAAAAGGAAAAGAAATATAGCTAAACGGTTGGGTTGGAGTAGGATGCAAAAGACCAAGGATAGAGAAAACTTCGGAAAAGTTTAAGATGAGGGAAGTTCCTAGGGGTTCCTGGCAGCTTGTATGCAAATTTGAGATGCAAGAGAGTATGAGATAAAGTATGGATAATGGTAAAGTACACGGACTTCAGACTCAAACTGATTTTGTATATCAGGTCCTTCACTCACTGGGTTTGTGATGTTAGAGAATTCATCTCCTTACTATCAATTTTCTCATATTCAAAATGGGGAGAATTAAAGTCTCTAATTCAATGGGTCCTTTCCATCAAGTGAGGTAATACATGTAAAATATTTAGAGTTTATGTTAGCCTTTTACAATCAGTATACTTCTGTTACATAATATAATTCATGTGGAAGTATTCTTGCCACCATACTTGGACTACAGAATCAAAAGTTCATGAATGGAAAATTGCCTGGAAAGAATAGATATTTGTGACCTTTCGTAAATGGAAAAAGGCCACCACACCTCTTTAGGAATATCAAGTTTTTATATGTATTGTACCTGACAATAGTTAGTGGGAACAGAAAAGGAAAACATAGATCTTTTACAGATGGTCCTGGTTATTTGGAAGAGCTACTGATATTTATAAAGGAAACTTCATTCACCCATCTGTAGCAGATGTTGTTGGATTAATTTTTCAGTTAGTGGTGATAGGTTTCAATTTATTCATTTCCCACTGTTTCTGTTTGTCTGTGGCTGCCCAGAGTTCACGGTATTGTGAAAGACTGAAGCCAGTTTGGATTTCCAACATCATACTCTCAAACTACCTGGGTCAGCTAGCACCAGATATTGTAATAATAGCCCTCCTCACTGTATAGGCAAACCCTCAGATAATCATTTTATTGTTTTATTTTTTCCATCCTTATATTAGGGTTCACTAAGAATTAAGATATACTGTTGCTTTTTTTTTTCTTTTCTTTAGTTTGTAAGGAAATAAAAGAATAAGGTGGGCAAGGAGCTATTTTAGGATTATAGCATTGGAAGCTATAGTTGGTCGAACACTCCTCTTGAAGTGCTCCCCCAGCAAAATCAGCATCTACCCAAATATGCTTCTTATTTAGAATTAGGGTCTTTTCAAATGTAATTAATTAAGATGAGGTCACACTGGATTAGGATGGATCCTAAATATATTGATTAGTATCTATATAAGAAGAGGAGAGGACACACAGAGAGACCTACAGACTCAGAGGAGAGAGAGAAGAAAGCAATGGAGGTAAAGATTGGAAAGATATTTTTACAAGCCAAGGAACAGCAAGGTGTGCCAGGAGCCCCAGAAGCTAGGAAGAGGCAAGGAAGAATTCTTCCCTGAAGCTTCAGAGGGAGCATAGCCCTGCTGACACCTTGACTTTGGACTTCAAGCTGCTAGAACTGTGAAAGAATAATTTTCTGTTGTTTTAATCCACTAAATGTGTGGTCACTTGCTATGGCAGCCCTGGAAAACTAATATGGAAATAGATACCATTTCCCCTCTGTCCTGCATTTTTATAGGTAAGGAATGAGGGGTACAGCAAAGTAACATAAGTTGACAGCTAAGAGTTACAATATCTTCAGAATAGAATTATTATCTAGGTCTTGTGACTTCCTGTATGGCTTACTAATTATCAACTCTCTGTTAAATGCCTTTAATTCCTGTGAGAAATGCTGAAGTTCTGTGGCGTGTGTGTGTGTGTGTGTGTTAACACATTTGTTTCATTGTGTTAAAGTGTTTCCTAAATCTAAATTATGACTTTCATTGCAATGCACCTATGATTATTTTAAAACAATTTATGTTCATTTCCCTCCATCCATATGTCATTACGGTCAGTGAAAAGGAAACTTCAAGATATTTGTTGTTATTGAAATCCTTTCTGTTATCCCCTACTGGTCCAAATACTCAGATATTTTGTCATTGTGGATCATTCACAAGGACAACTTCACAAGATAAGGAATAGTCTTAAAAGTGCTTGAACCTTAAAACATAACCCTTTTTAAAAATTCTTTTTGATGACGAAGAGATTCTTAGAACATTATCTTTAGTAATCTCATTTTGAAGAGATTGAGGTTATTTGTTACTGCCTTTGCAAATTAGGAATAAATTGTTTTTGATTTGCTCCAGTTTTATTCAAGGAACAGAACAATAAATCTTTAAGTAGCAAAAGATAAATATTAAAACTGCTGTCAGAGTAATTGAGTTATGCTGAGCCATAAGTATGCATTTTGACAGTAATTTAGTGTATCCTTTCAGAGAGGCCCTAGGAATGGAAATTCCAGGAAATAGTAACATATGTTATTTGGCTGGTAGGAGCTTGCCTTAGGAAAGTTACCAGATACTATAGTGACACTAATCAGGAAAATACAAAGGCAGGCTGACTTCATGCGTAAATGTGCATTGTCTTTGGGGAAAATGTGTTGCATTTCCATAATCAGAGTAAGCCACGGTGCTAACATATCTACAGGAGAGCACTTGTACCTCTCATGTTTTGGTGTATGTGAAATGCAGTGACATCTTTACACTTACATCATGTTGTCCACAGACTCTCTAAAGATTCTGCCAAAATAACTCCCATGATTATTTTGAAATCTCTCATTTTTATCATGTTGTCTTGAATATGGCCCTCAAAGAACAATTCCTTTGGTTTCTAAGCATTCTCTCTAACACATCTTGGCAAAGGAAGGGAAGGAGTGAGTGAGTGAAAAATGTGAAATCTAAGAGAGTAGGGCAAAGTCATTTGGATTTATTTATCTGCCAGGTTCTTCTGGATGCCAAGGAATCCCTCTTTCCTAAGCTCACTAATTTTCCCAGAAAATTTAAATTAATAGTAGTTGTCCCTGAAGTGGTTTTCTAGGGCTGCCATAACACATTACCACAAACTCAGTGGTTTCAGACAACAGAAATGGATTCTTTCACAATTCTGGAGGTCAAAACAGTGGTGTCTGATGGGTTGGTTCTCTCTGAATGATCTGAATAAGAATCTGTTCCATGTCCTCTATATAGTGTCTGATGTTTGCCAACAATTCCTGGTAATCCTTGGCTTGTAAAATGCATCAGTGTAATCTCTGCCACCATCTTCAAATGCCTTCCCTCTGTGCTGTTTCTCTAATCCCCTTCTTTCTCTTCTAAGGACACCAGTCATTGGATTTAGGGTCCATCCTAAATCTAGAATGTTCTTATCTTAAGATCTTTACTTATATCTGCGAAGACTCTATTTCCAAATAAGGCCACATTCACAAATACCAGGGATTAGGACTCAGATATACATTTTGGAGGGCCACTATTCAATCCACACCAATCTCCTATATTGCACAGCAGTCATATTCATCTATGGCCAGATGGGCCCTATAATGTTATCACTGGTTTATTCTAGGCTCCCACACAATCTAAGTAATTTGAGATGATGTGCCCTATTCAGTAAGCACAATATTCAACACCGCACAATAAAACAAATGAAATTAGTGATACATTATTTAATTTAGGATATTATAGTATTAGAAACCAGAATGCACAACATTTTTCCTATTTTTTTTTTTTAAGAGAGGGAATGGGAGGGAGGGAGAGAGAGAGAATCTTAAGCACCCTCCATGCCCAGTGTGAGCCCAATGCAGAGCTCAATCTCACAACCCCAAGATTCTGACCTGAGTCAAAATCAAGAGTCAGATGCTTAACTGACTGAGCCACCCTGGTGCCCCTCTCATTTTATGTTGAAGACAGGACACCTGTCTCCATCTCTTTATTACGAATCTAAACTGTGTATCTACAATGCAAAACAAGTTGGCTCCAGAGTTGTTGTGCCTAACCCTCAAAGATTCATCTGAACACCCAACTAAAAGGTCTCTGCCTCTTGCCTGAATAGAGATCTCTAGTTAGAAAATATTTCCTCCCATTCGTCTTGCTTTTCAGAGTTGAAGAAGGGACCTTAGATGCCCACTCTGCTATTTGTTAAAAATAAATGGTTGTTGTAAAGAATATTACTTATAATAAACTTTAAAACTCAACCTTTCAAAATGGAACTTTGGGTGAAATTGGAAAACAGGGTGAAGGGCATATCAAAGTGAGCAGGCTGTAACTCCAATGCTTCATTGAGAGCAGATGGCGTTCAGAATCAGTCCACTTATGATTACTCCATAATAAAAATTAAAGTCGCATGTCCCCTTCCAGAGGTATGCTCGGCAGGCTGCCAGTGTTCTGAACAAGTTTTTGGCCCACCTTGTTCCGTGTTAGATTTTTTTTTCCTCCATTTACCTAAATCACTTCATATTTCTACTAATAAATCTGTCCATTAAAAAGTTATTTTTTAAAAAAAATGCTAATTTTATATCACCATTATTTTTGTTATACGGGGCTGTTAACAGTGACTGGAAATTTTTTATTGTTCCAGCTTTTAATCTTACAATAATGTTTTGAATCATACATGTTTGAGCTATAGTCTTCTTCCAAGGTATGTGAAGTTGGTAATTAGACAATGAATACAGGGCATTTTTTCTGTGAAGCTGGCCTTGTGAGTAAAGAAATGTGGGTGTTATAACAAGGTAGCAGCTGTAACTGAAATGCTAATGCACAGCAGGGAGTCTGATACAAGGCAATTTCATTCTTCTCCTGAGTTGGCTAGAAGCCATTATTTCCAGAGGATAAAGTAGTGCTTTGTTCCAATCCATGACCACTTGTGAGTTTCCATGGACAGCCCACACAAGACCTTGGGATGATTATACACACACAAAAAGCAACCAGTTGACAATTTTTTTGATACAATTTGTATAAATCTAGACTCTTGAAAGCATGCAGGTGACTACAAAGTCAAAAGAATGTATATTTGAAGAATCACTTAAAACCAGCCATGCAGTTCACCCTAAGAGAGCCCATTTCCTTCTTTGTCTTAGTATGTATAATGTTACACAGAGGTAGGTTTAGAGTAGGCCTGAGAGGTCCAATTGCATGTGCTCAGCAAAAACCCATCTCCTTGTGACTATTACTTTTCTTCTCCACTAAGTATAACTAAGTATAATTAAACTTTTTTTATTAAAGCATAATATAAATACAGAAATATGCCCCACATAAGTATCATAAAGGGATAGTAGATGGATTTTCCCAAACTGATTACACTTCGGTAATTCACGCACAGGTCCCAGAACATTACCAGAACCCCATAATTCCTCTTCATGTGTTCTTCTAGTCACCATCTCCCCCAAAATAACTATGCTGATTTCTAACATCATGAATTTTTTTTCTACTTTATATCAATGGACTGCATGCAGTTTATATGCTTTTGTCCCTGGCTTCTTTAATTCAGTGTTATTTTTTTACAAGATTTATCTATGTTTCTATGAGTTTATTCTCATTGATGCATAGTATTCCACTATGAGAATATTCTACACTTTATGAATTCTACTGATAATAGATTTTGGACTTTTCCATTTTGAGACTATTTTCAGTAGAGTTACTAAGAATATACTAGCACATGCGTTTTGATGACTATACATTTTTATTGGGTATGCATAAAATTTTAGGAGCGCAGGCAATGTTCTCTTCAGCTTTTGTAGAAATCAAGTATCATTTTAATATGATATCTTCTGCCTGTATTTCTATGAATATATGATTCTTGTTCTTGTTGACTTTTACATTTACTTGGAAAGCTGATACTTTTCATTGTAGGACTTAAAATTATCATTCACAAGGATGATTGTGCCAAGAATTATTGGGTGGATGAATTTTGATCTTTCCCTTGAATATTGATTATTATAGTTAGGACTACTAGTGCTATATTCTTAATTTATCTCAAATCCTTTCCTTCTCGGTTATTGTATGCCATGCCTTTAGTTCAGACTCTTCTCTCTCACCTACACCACACATTAGTTACTTAGCTTGTTTCAACTGCTTTTAGCCAATGACACCTGAAGCAAATCCCCACTGACACCCTCACCATAGGTTTGATTGTCAACACCAAATAATCTACACAACTTCTATAAGAGTTATGCTTATAAAAACTGAATCATAATTTTGTTGTCTCAAAATCGTCAATGTTAAATCACATCCAACTTTTTTTTTTTCTTCCCCATCAAGTTCCTGCCTTCACATGTAGTCCATAATTTACTGATTTACTCCTGTCTCAACACAGTCATACTTTCTAGGTTCCAGCTTGTTCCTTTATATTTTCTTGTGTTTAACACTATTCTTTATCCCAAAGGTTAGGTACAACACATTTTAATCATACTGTCCTCTCTGATATTTCCTCTAAGTTTATATAGTTTTGTATTATTAGGTATGCTGCCATAAAATTTATTTGTTTTCCCTATCAAGCTAAATAAAAGAAAATATACCTGGGCAAGGACTATCCTCATTTTATACCCCAACTACCTTGCATGGTCTTTGACACATGGTATACACTCATTGATAAAACTAAAAACAATGTTGGGCACCTGGGTGGCTCAGTTGGTTAAGCGACTGCCTTCGGCTCAGGTCATGATCCTGGAGTCCCTGGATCGAGTCCCACATCGGGCTTCCTGCTCAGCAGGGAGTCTGCTTCTCCCTCTGACCCTCCCCCCTCTCATGCTCTCTCTATCTCATTCTCTCTCTCAAATAAATAAATAAAATCTTTAAAAAAAAAAAAAACTAAAAACAATGTTGACTGACACTTGTTGTGTGGTGTGTGTGCTACTATTCCCAAATATTTGGACACTTGAGTTATTTCTTATTTTTCCTTACTATAAATGTCATCTACATTCAACTCAGCTGCTGATGTTCAAAATAAGATTCTTTTTTTAAAAAAAATTATTTATTTATTTATTAGAGAGTGAGCAGGAGAGAAACAGCGTGAGAGGGGAGAGGGTCAGAGGGAGAAGCAGGCTCCCCACTGAGCCGGGAACCCGATGTGGGACTCGATCCCAGGACCCTGGGATCATGACCTGAGCTGAAGGCAGTCGCTTAACCAACTGAGCCACCCAGGCGCCCCAAAATAAGATTCTTAACTAGGATTGATTCTTGATGATTTCTCTTGCTATCTTGCATCAAGTATGGTGTGCTTTTGCTCTTAAAATCAACTAAGCTGGAAATCCTGTCCTAACCAGGAAAGAGGCATTAGCCAGTTTTTCAGGGGGCACAAAGTTATGTTTATACAATATTCTAATCCTCCAAATGTCAGAATTTAGTCAAGGTAGAAAACACCAGCTTCGTATTACTGATCAAAATCTTTGTGAAAATGCAAGGTCTCCCTTCTACAAGCTGGCCAGTGACCTCACCTCCTTCCAGGCAGATTGCCAATGCATGGCACTTTGCTGACTCTGCACAGAGCCTTCTAGAAGCCTCATGTAACTGCAAGATAAATTATGTTTCAATTCCAGATGTGCATTTTCAGAATGCTTAGCATCAAGTCATATGCCATGTTCATTTCCTTCAGCTTTCTTTTTACTTTTTAAAAACTGAACAGCACATGTATCAAATGTGTTAAATTGATGATTTCACTTGCTGTTATAAAGTACCTGTAGGGCTTATCCCATCAAGCCCCAGGGCCTGAATTTACTTCACAGGATTGTAAGTGCTGGTGGTTTAACTAGCATATGTGCAAAGTGTTTGTCTTAAACTTGAAAAATCCTGAACTCCTGTTCTTTTCCATAGCTATCAGTCCTAAATTACAACTTCAGTTTCATGACACCGAAAAGGGGCTGTTGTAAAATACAACTGTTGTACAGGTTTTATCCTTTCTACAATGAAAAGGAAAAATGTGTGTATTAACCTTCAATAAACATTTATTATATAAACATTTATTATTATATAAGATTATATTGAAGGCTCTTCAGATCTGGTAGAAATCTGACAGAAACATTGCTGGGTCCACAACCTACAGAACAGAACCAAAATGACTGGCACAATTTGTTTCGTAGTTTCTAAATCCAGGTAAAGATTTCTTGCAAAAGACAAATACGCTACTGCAAATGTACAGGAAGACCAGAGAGATTTCTGACTCACAGTACAAAGACGTAAGAAGTGAAATAAGGGATATTATCATCACATTATGATTCAGAAAATACATCTATTTTGTACTCAAGCATTTGAAGTCAAGGCCCTTACAGAAGCCACTGGACTCTAATCTAGGGTACTATGAGGTTTCCCTTGGCCAAGCCTACATTCCCTTTCTTAGCCAAGACTACATTTTGTTGGCCAAGTCTTACTTTCCAATTGTGGTCCACAGAGCAAGATGTTTTTGTCATTTATTTGTCAGTTTTACATTCTTTCTTAGAACTGCATAAGGAAACCCCACCAGCAAGGAAATAAGGAATATGGTCCAGCCAAAATCAGCAGATAAACTACTGATGGTAAGTGTGGATTTGCAGAATCTTATGTGTGGGCTTAAAATAATAAAGCACAAAGCCTTGCTGGGCCCAGGCAGAGCCCCTGATCTGCTGCTGCTGTCCATGGTGCAGCAACACTTCAAAAGTCCAGGGCATCATTCTTATAGTCCATAGTGGCTTCTATTCTTCAACTTTGGCCATGAGAGCTGTCTGTCTAACATCTTCAGAATTCTGACTCAAATGAATCAAAAAGTAGCAGACATATGGAAGGGAGGAAGCAAAAAATAGACAAACGAACGAGGCCATTGGAAAGGTACAACTTCTGAAAAGAGAAAAAGATGAAAAGTGATATTCGAAGGGGTGCCTGGATAGCTCCCTGCTCAGCAGGGAGTCTGCTTTCCCTCTGCCTCTCCCCGCCCCCCACTTGTGTGCTCTCTCTCTCTCAAATAAATAAATAAAATCTTTAAAAAAATAAATAAAAGAAAGAGAGTTCTAGAATACAGAGAAAGGACAATTTCTTTAGGCAAAAATGTATCATTATTGAAGTGCTGCTTGAATACTCGTAGTTGTTTTTTTTCTGTCTTTCCTATTTTGAAAACATATTTTTAGTTGTCACACTGTAGTAAAAAATTATGTACGTTCCAAACTGGGCATGGTTAATTTCATGTATATTTTGAAATTTTTATCATATTTCTGATTGTTACATGTGTTTTTCTCTCTAGTAATTTTAATGAGCATGCTCTCCTCTATTGACAATCTGCTTATGCTTGTGGAGCTTATAAACTTGACTAATATATAGAATTAATTTTACAACTCAAGGTGAGTTTGAGTGAAGATTTTTTCTTTCTTTATAGCTTTCACTTCACAAAAGGAATGCAGATCAATGAGAATAAAAATGTTTATAATTGCAAATTTTTAGAGATTTTAGGTGTTTTGAGATATGGTTTGGGTAACAAGAAAACTGTTGAGCATGGCTATCTTGTTTGTGAATTGATTCAATTCATCCTTTTTCTCCTTAAACCCAGTCTTGTTGAGCTCAGGTGGAATACAGTGTTTGTTTTTGAATTTTGGAAGAGATATAAATACCTGTTGTTTAAAGCAGTTGTTTCTGAAATACCCTTGCTTTTGCACATTGAAAAACAGTTCTAGCAACATGACTTGGTTTGCTGTTGTGCTTTATACTTTTAAGTGTACTACTCACATTTCACATACATTATCTCATTAACTGTTCCCAACTAGATTGCAAATTAATTAAATTAATTTACTTATCATTGAACAAAAGGGAAAAGGGAATTCAGAAAAATCAAATGACTTGCTTAGGGTCACTAAGGTGAATCCTGACAGATCTGAAATTAGAAATTAGTGCAACTGAGTACAATGTTTGTTTTGCAATTCCAGAAGAACCAGGCTCTCTTTACTGTTCTACATCAGATTGAATGATGTAGGTGATGTCTCACTTGTTGAATGGAGACTAAAATTCGTTAACTTTTAGATTATCAAAACAACTGCATTACAGTTACCAGATTTTCTTGCATGGCAGCTGTATGCAGTGCAACTGTCATCTAGTGAGCAGAGGCCAGAAATGCTGCTTAACATCCTATAGTGATGAGACAGCCCCCACCCCTACAATGATCCCACCCGAAATGTCAATAATGCCAATATTGAAAAAGTCCTGCCTTAAAAAAATCTGTCAATGTTTCCTTGCTTTCCTATTTTCCTAACCTATACCAAAGAGTAAAATGCTGGTTTAAGAATACCAAATTGAAAATTTGAACCCAATCAGATAAAGACCGGAAATTATCAGATAGCAAAATGAAAAGTACCCAGACTTTGGAGGTGGATATAACTGCTTTAAAATTCTAATTCTTCTGCTAAGATATATATTCCCTTTGGACAGGCCACTTAATCTCTCTGTGCCCTAGTTTCCTCTGGTATAAAATAAGGATTATAATTCCCACCTTGTAGAAATTTTGACAGGATTGGAAATTATTCTTATTATTACTATTATTATTATTGTTATTATTATTTTCCTTCCCTCCCTTCCAAGCCTTTATCTCACTTCAATCTTGTGTAGCATAATGCACCTAGCATGTTTCTTGTGTGTGTCCAAGATCCCTCACTTTAATGGCCCATTCTCTGGACATTGGTACCATCAACATGACCTGTCTAGTAAATCACTGTTTACTGGTAGATACACACCCCAGTAGGAGCCTGCCTCTTTTAGTCAGTGCCTCGTTTTCAGAGCTTCACAAAGATCCCCTTGGATGGGTAGCATGATTGACAGAAATTATGATTTATGGATTCATTTCACCCTTATCTGTCTCCCTCAGAATTAAAATGAGCTCAGGGTGTGTCATGTCTCCACTAAAGTCCCAAAAGGTGTGAGAAAAACTCTACAGGGAAGAGAATAGATTTGACAATTAGTTAGATTTGAGTTCGATACCATCTGCATCTCTTCTAGCTGTTTATTTCTTTAAATCACCAATGTTTCTGAGTCTCAGTTATCTTTTCCATGAAATAGGGTCATCCTATGAAAGGAAATAAGCAATACATATAACATGCACCTAGCTACATGCTTAACAAATGGTAGCTATTTATTATCAAAATTTATGATATCGTGTACATACATTATGCTTCGATCATGGGTTCTAAGGATCCAACCTTAGGTTCACTCAAAATCATCTCCATTGCATTTATTTATTTTTTTTAAAAGATTTTATTTATTTATTCATGAGAGACAGAGAGAGAGAGGCAGAGGGAGAAGCAGGCTCCCAAGGAGCAGGGAGCCCGATGTGGGACTCAATCCCAGGACCCTGGGATCATGACCTGAGCCGAAGGCAGACGCTTAACCATCTGAGCCACCCAGGTGCCCTCCATTGCATTAAAAAAACAAAATAAAACAATAATACTTACAAGAATGGTTTTCCCAAGACATTTTTGTACTTCCTTTTTTAATTTTTTTTATTTTATTATGTTATGTTAATCACCATACATTACAACATTAGTTTTTGATGTAGTGTTCCATGATTCATTGTTTGTGTATAACACCCAGTGCTCCATGCAGTAATGCCCTCCTTAATACCCATCACCAGACTAACCCATCCCCTCACCCCCCTCCCCTCTAGAACCCTCAGTTTGTTTCTCAGAGTCCATAGTCTCTCATGGCTTGTCTCCACCTCCAATTTCCCCCCCTTCATTTTTCCCTTCCTACTATCTTCTTTTTTTTTTTTTTAACATATAATGTATTATTTGTTTCAGAGGTACTTCCTTTTTTATGTTTAACTTCTCTTTTTTCTGAAACCTCCAAATTAACATGATATTATCATTTGATAGAATGTTTGTTTTGCTTTGTTTTTTAAAAATTTGGGATACCTGGGTAGCTCAGTCAGTTAAGCGGCTGCCTTCTGCTCAGGTCATGATCCCAGAGTCCTAGGATAGAGCCCTGTGTAGGGCTCTCTGCTCAGCAGGGAGTCTGCTTCTTCCTCTCCCTCTGTGCTCTCTCTCGCTCTAGCTCTCTCTCAAGTAAATAAATAAAATCTTTAAAAAAAAATTTATAGGGCCTAGGTGGCTCAGTAGGTTAAGCATCTGACTCTTGATTTCAGCTCAGGTCTTGATCTCAGGGTCATGAATTCAAGCCCCACATTAGGCTCCATGCTGGGCACTGAACCTACTTAAAAAAATAAAATTTAAAATTAAAATTAAAATTAAAAAAATTAAAATTTACATCTGGCTATTACCATCTAAAATTCAGTAGTTTACTTTAATGACAGGACAGCACTTTTCCTTTTAGTAGCTCTTGTCCTTAGGGGTTTTGAGGTAATGAACATTTAGCAGATTTTAGTAATGTGACTACCAGAATAAACCAGGCCCATTCTCAAAAGAGATATAAGAAAAAATTAAAAATCCTCTCATTTCAAAGACTCCTGGTTTTATCCTCTCCTAACTTCATCAAAACCTGTTTTATATGTGTACATTGGAGGAAAACATCATCAATAGAAATGAGAAGTGAGTTTGCCTCTAAGATCCTTATTCTTAATTTGGTGATGCTTATCCTGAGGAACTCTGTTTCCTCAATACCTTGACACATTTAGTTGATCACCTTCACAATTGAATCTAGCATGAAAAGATTGGAAGGATAGTGCAATGACATCGATTCTACATAATCTAGAGAAAAAGAAGAGACAGAATATCTTAGTGCAAAGATGTTCCAAAATATTCCACTATAATTCCTTAATCCATAAGGAAATATAGGAGTCTAGAAGAGCATGAAGAACAAATAGTAAGTAGAATAGTTTCACATTCACACACTTGCTACTTTGATGAGTGGGAGAGGCCAGAAGTCATCCCAATTCTAATTCATTAATTTTTGTTTTAAATCACCTAAACACTAACATCACTTGAGCCATCAGATCTCCAACTTGGATTCTGTTCAGTTATCCATCTTTCTATTTGTTTTCTTTACTCAATAATTATTTATTGAGTAATTAGGGATTCTGTATATAGCAATGATTTAAAAAGAAAAACATGGTCGTGTGAATATGACATTAAAATCTAGTGAGGAAGTCATAAAAAACAAGGAA
This sequence comes from Mirounga angustirostris, assembly GCF_029215605.1. Taxonomy (NCBI): domain Eukaryota; kingdom Metazoa; phylum Chordata; class Mammalia; order Carnivora; family Phocidae; genus Mirounga; species Mirounga angustirostris. The sequence continues at coordinate 98,597,538 of NW_026991715.1, read as the reverse complement.
ATAAGTGAAATAAATCATAAATGGATGTATTGCTCTGAAGGAAACAGGTGAACTGGAGAATAAGAAGGGCATACCTTAGAAAGTTGTAAGGCAAGGTTCCACTAAAAAGTTAGTAATTATTCTGGGGTGTGTGTTGGGATGAAATGCAGAGAAGGAAAGTGCAAGAGTATTTCAAATTAAACAAAAACACCTGAAAACTTCAAGCCTCCTCTAAGGCTGTGCTATGCACCATTGCTTCAAAACCTTGCTAGATGCTACTTCAGGACTATATGAGAGCCAGAGTTTCATTATGTGACACATTCATGCTGCAGTTAATATACCTAAAATATGGCTGCCATCTAATATTATTACTTGATACAATGATTCTTGGGTGAATTGTAGACCCTTTGGCAAACAGATGGCATATATTACATGGATAGGGTTTTTGTTTGTTTGTTTGCTTATAGAAGTAATGCCTTCCCATTTCCTTCAAACAACCATACAAAGACAGCTGCCAACTGCACTTAAAACAGCCTAAATATCTGGCCTATTTAGTATTGTAGTTTATAAAATATCAACTTGGTAGTGTCATTACTAGTTATTTGTTCCCTATAGACTGTAAGCCCCTTGCAGACAGCCATTATGCCAATTTTGTATCTCTAAAGCCTATCATGATTTCTGCATTACAATGGAATTCATTAAATGTTTGATAAATTAATTCATGAGTAAATGAGTAAATGCTGAGCTAGTAGACTTTGGCAAGGGCTTAGAGGAACCATTCTAAGAATCTAAATCTCAGATTATTTTTCTAAACCAAATCAAAGAAAATAACTACAGGGGCACCTGGCTGGCTCAGTCAGTTAAACATCTGACTCTTGATTTTGGCTCAGGTCACGATCTCAGCGTCATGAGATCTCAGAGGTCATGAGCCTGCATCAGGCTCTGCACCAAACAGGGAATCCTCTTAAGATTCTCTCTCTCCCTCTGCCCTTCTCCACCTGTTCACACTCTCTCTTTCTCTCTCTCTCTCTAAAAGAAAAAGAAGGAAAGAAAAGAACTGCATAAGAAAATAACTAGTAAGAAGCAGGACATATTAAACTGAAAAACTCAAACATTGACCTTACTTTGCTAACAAGAAAGAAGGAAGGAAGGAAGAAAGGAAGGAAGGAAGGAAGGAAGGAAGGAAGGAAGGAAGGAAGGAAGGAAGGAAGGAAAGGAAGGAAGGAAGGAAAGGAAGGAAAAGAGTTTGGTTAGAAACATTCAAATTTGGATTGAAAGTATTGCTCTATAACTGATCTCCCACTTTTCCTAAAGTAAAGAAGATTCTGTCTTCTCTCTCCAACTTTCTGTTCATCTCTGGGATCTTATATCCTACATTGGCAAAAGATCTTTTATTTCCTCACCTGAAGGAGTAGAATATTGGAAGCTACTAAAGAAGTAGGTTAGGAATATTTATCAATCTTTTCTATAGAGCAGAAAGATGAAGGTGGGGACTGAAGGTGGAAAAGAAGAGTGGGGTGTGGTCCACTGCAAGTCCATACTTGATTTTGGAGTCCCTTCTCCATATGTGGAAATATTTATAGAATCCATGTGCACCCATTTTTCTTTTAATAAAAATATTTTTTCTCACATGTTCAAGTAAAATGGACCTTCTAGGAATATGCAAGTTTTTATTCCATGGCGTAACACATCTTCTGGCATTCTGACTCATCATACTTCTACTACTTTGAGAAACATGTGTACAAGAATACAAGTACATGTGTACATTTTTGCTAGAGAGAGTGTCTATCAGAATCTCAAGAAAGTCTTAGAAAATAAATGGAAAAGAATAAAGACTTATATGGTGGGGGCATGAGCCAGTAAATGAATACAAATATGGGGGGCTAAAGCTCTAAAAATGACCATATTGTCTTTAACAGACTTTTTCTTCTGTCCCAAAGCCTTCAGATATTTCCAGGTGTTTGCACTGGATAGGATATTTTCTGCAAGTGCTGAAATGCAGACATTAAGAGTATTATCAATGAAGGCTATTTTTCATTGTTTTTGATTGCTGTAGAAGAACACACAAGCCTACAGCTGAGATTCATTGAAGCACCGTTTCCTTCCTCAGGGAGCTGTTATTTCAATAAAAACAATGGAATCAGTTAGCATAGGTAATAAAATAATTATAGTAATTTATTTTGGCTATTAAATGTTGCATCCCCTTAGCTAATCATCCACTTCAAGCTGTTATTCAAAGCGTTTGCTCTTTTTGCCTTTAAGTTAAACATCATGAATTTCTATGCACTGATAAATCCAAATCTAATAAATTCCTGATGCGTTTCCTTGTGCTGTGACTACCGACAACTCTCTCTATCTTGTTAATTCAATGTTATTCAACACCAGTAAAAGATGTTTTCTAGTACAATATAAAAGCAAAGCATTACTTGCACCTAACTTTGTACCAAGTTGCAAGTATATTTAGCTTTCATTACTTTATGACTATAGAGCTGCATTGAAAATGCTCTATGGGCACTCGGTTACAGAAAACCTATCTTATAGAGAAGCAGATGTAGAAAAGTGCTGGCAAAGCCCAAAATTCCTAAAAGAGAATGGCCCTATAGTCTTGGGGAGGATTAGAATTAGAAGTTTCAGGGATCTCTAGTGAGGGAAATCAAAAAATAGACAAAGGAACTATCTGAGAAGATTTTAATCACAGGACATTAACTATACTTTCTAAAATGACCCTAAATATCTCCTGCCAACATTTAGTCCATGGAAACATATCTTTCAGGATTCAAAGAACCTAATGCATGTTTTACCATATGATTGAGTTAGGTGTCTAATTAATTTCAGTTCTCTTCAGTTTCATATCCATTTTTTTTGATAAGGTTTAAACCAGGCATATCAAATAATCTGAAAGTAGAGTTGTTTTCCTATTTTGTAGGCATGTTATGTGAATTGTTCAGAGAGAAGGCAAACTGTCATTCCTGATTCTCATTTTCAGACTCCAGATAATTAAACAAAAGAAGCAGCAGAAATGACTTCACATGATTCTTGTAGAGACTGCAGAGAATTGTACTATGATCAGTGTACTTTAAAGGAAACAATTCATTCTTTAACATTCCCCATCCTTCTGCTTTTGAACCTTTGCACTTCTTTTTTTTTTTTTTTAAGATTTTATTTATTTATTTGAGACAGAGAGAATGAGAGACAGAGAGCATGAGAGGGAGGAGGGTCAGAGGGAGAAGCAGACTCCCTGCCGAGCAGGGAGCCCGATGCGGGACTCGATCCAGGGACTCCAGGATCATGACCTGAGCCGAAGGCAGTCGCCCAACCAACTGAGCCACCCAGGAGCCCCTGAACCTTTGCACTTCTAACTCACCAAATAAATCAATACAGGTTTGCCTTTATTTTGAAAAAAATAATAATAATAACAATTTCTGGAAAACCTTGTTCTTTAGTATAGGTTCTAAGAATAATTTCCAAACTGAAAACAGAACATACTTGAGAAGGTTTTTGTTTGTTTGTTCAAAGATTTATTTATTTATTTATTTGAGATAGAGAGGGAGAAAGAGCATACGAGAGAGCGGGGAGGGGGGGCGGGCAGAGGGAAAGAATCTCAAGACTCCCCGCTGAGTACAGAACCTGGTGACCTTGAGATCATGACCTGAGCCAAAATCAAGAGTCCAGTCCAATGCTTAACCAACTGAGCCTCCCAGGCTCCCAGAGAAGGATTTTAAAAAATTATTGTTATTAATCCTATCTGGGTTTTAAAAATTGTTTTGAATTTGTGAGGAGTATCAGACAATTGAAAAGCACCTTAAAAACTAATGACATTTTGGGTCCTAAAGTTGTAAAATCATAACTTTCAAGAAAGTAGTTTCCAAATGGACAGATTTTCATTGGTATTCTACTTACAAAAAATATTCTGAGGAAATGGATAAAAAACTTCCTATTGAACAATATAGTTGTCAGTTGACATTGAAAACTTGTTTTTGGTTTTTATTCCAGTTGAGATCTTAGTTATATGCCATCTAACTTGTCAGCATCTGAAACTTTACTTAGGTAAGAGAAAGAGAAACCTCTACTAGGAGGTAGGAATTCTCTAACAACTTTGGCCTAGTGCCCTTGAATTAATGAGGCTCTTCAATACAGTAATGCACACATACACACACACAATACCCATTGAAATGGATTGATTCTACTTCCTGAGTTGTCTTCATATTTACAGTACATTAGAATACATTGCACTTGGTATTACCTGTAATTCGTTATAGTAGGAAGAAACTCTACTTACCAAACTAACTACAGAGTCACAATATCCTAAATAGCTCTGAGCCCTCTGTTTTCCTTATAAAGACATCAATTATCCATAGTGATGGAAAGGAGAAGTTGCTTTCCATCATGTTCCTGTAGAACATGTTCTACAGGGCCTTCTGAAAGTTACTCTCATTATGGTTCATTTTAAATTATATCTAATAAAATTCTTTCTTAAAAATAGATGGGCTTTGTGTGGTAACCAGAATTGTTTTTATTGAAATATGATTTGACATATTTTGATATATCAGTTTTCATACTATGCAAGTCAAACAAATGAATATCCATTCAGAAAGGGTGCTGACATGAGAATCGAGCAGCAAGGTGGAAATTAAGAAGTTGACCATTCTGCCAGGAATTAGAGGGGAATAAGAGGTTATATGCACACATGCACCCATAAGACCTAAAACCACTCCTCTACATTGGCAGGAGTTAAGGGTGAGAATTTTTTCTAGGCATTACTAGTTTTATGCCCAACCTCCTTCCTCCTATTTTAAAAATTCATGTTAATTTGCTCTGCCTCATTTCTTTCAGGCCTCTCAATCCATTACGGAGAGCTTTGGTGTTACCCATTAACAATGCCAGAAAATATTATTCACTGTGTTGATAGTGGTCTTGAATGAATGATCTTTCCCAACCTGTAAATATATTCTACTAGAGAGAAATATGTTTATAAGGTTTTATGGACCCAGTTGCTGAGTTAGAATTGGTTTATTGGAAAAAACATTTAAATTAGATTCTTTTGTTTAAAAAGTTATGTGTTGAATAGCTGGGAGCCAGGAAGTGATTTCACAAAGGAAATATAAATGTGTTATGATGAATTTAAGTGTACAAAGAATACAAAAAGCTTTACATGTAAATTGACTTTATAAATTAGATACCATAAGCTGGTAATTGAACATAGTAATACCCATGGACAAATTCCAGTCAACATAAAATTTGAGCGCTTTGAAGATACAGCCAAATCTGTTCTGTTAGAAGTAATAGAAATTTTCTGCCAGTGATGGACTTAACACAGTGGATAACCTTTTCATTAGGCAATTATGTGTTTCAGTCCACAGGATATTCAGTATATATTTTTGTTGTACTTTTTCAGATGTCAGTGACCCCATTTCATAAAATTTAAGTCATACTGAGGTTTTAAACATCTGAAGAAAATCAATAGATGAGACATTGAAGACTATTATATATCCACTGAAAATATTTTTTCATTCTCTCTTTTAAAAAAAAATTATTGCTCAAAGTTCCACCTAAACATCAAAAAAATCATTGAAAAACCTGGGTGATAATTACCCGTGTCTTGGATTTTACAGTAAAGCGCTTTTGTATCTTTGTAGCATTTGAAGTTCTAATCCACTTGGTACAATACCCTAGAAAGGGAGGCAAGGAATGTAAAAGCACACTAATCCATTGAGCAAGGTGAAAGAAAGAAAGAAAGAAAGAAAGAAAGAAAGAAAGAAAGAAAGAAAGAAAGAAAGAAAGAAAGAAAGAAAGAAAGAAAGGAAGGAAGGAAGGAAGGAAGGAAGGAAGGAAGGAAGGAAGGAAGGAAGGAAGGAAGGAAGGAAGGAAGAGAGAAAGAAAAGAAAGAAAAAAGGTATTACTCTAAGTCGGGCTTTATTACCATCACAATCAATAGAAACAAATTTGTAGTCACAGTTCACCTTAAGTGACACTAATTAAAGAGAAAATGATGTGTAATTAATGTGTAATTAAATTGCAATTCCTAATTAGTTTGTTTGGGCTATTAGGAACTTACCATTTAGGCTTTCAAGAGAAACTGGGAGATTTTGTCTGAGTCTAACTTAAAATATGTAAATAGTACAGAGTTCTGTGTTACTTTAGAGAGTAGATCCAAGACCACTGAGTAAAAATTATAAGGAGCTTATAAATCAAAATAGAACATTGAAAAAAAAAAAAGGACCTATCTAAAAGTGAAATGAGCTGCCTGCTGTAGATGGATGATCCCCACCATTGGAGATAAGTAAGGAGAGGTGGGACGACTTAGGCTGACAATTTGAGAGACAGGCTGTGTAATGTGTGGGTGGAAATTTGGGACAACACACTTTAAGGTTGCTTAAAGCATCAGCTCTTCTCACTGTTTGGTTCTAGTGACTATCTCAGGGATATAGGCATTGGACCGAGAGCTCCTAGGCATGTTCTGTATTACCTGAACTTGCCTCTCACGGTACTTACTAAAGTTCTAAATGAAGACGTTTCTGTGTCCACCTCTCACTTAAAATAGCCCATGGATCTCTTCCCACTATCTTCACTGACAAGAAATGATTTTAAGGATAACCATTTGTGCTGCATTTTGTGCTGTATCCACATCTCATTCCCCTTCTTTGGAAATCTCCAGTAGCAGATAGGAGCAGGGATTTGTCACATTATAAGTGATGGGTAAGCAACTGTCTCTGATCTGGCCCTAGGTCTCAGAAACAGGGTTTAGCAGTTTCCCAGCATCATTCTGTAACCCTCTAATCAGAGAAAGCCATGCAGCATCTTAATAAATTAAGTATTAGTATTTTATTTCAGTTAGTATATTGAAGATGTCTGCACTGAAAATTCAGTATGTGCACTCAGTAACAGAAAACCTAAATTATACAAGGGCAGATATGGAAAAGTGCTGGCAAAGCCCAAAACTCCTAAGAGAGGATAGCCCTATAGTCTCGGGGAGGATCAGAATTACTGGTTTCAGGGATCCCGACTGAGGGAAATATAGAATGCTGGCTTGAGTAGTAAAGCATAGTCATCACAAATTGTCACAGTCTCCAAGATATCCCAAATAGCTCCTCTTCAAAAGTTCATCTGTTAGGTTTCTTTTGTTTGCACAAAGATTGAGAACAAAATAATGAGATTTTATTGTTGTTTTGTTTTAACTATAGGGTAGAATTAAAAGAAGAATGGGGAAATGACAAGCATTGGGAAATACAGGAACCGGGATGGCTCTGATGGATCTAAAAAATAGGATTTGATGGATTGCCACAACAGGGTAATAGCACATGAGAGAAGCATTTCCTACAATTTCCCTCTTTTGCATTATCCCACTCAGAATTCACATGTCCATGAGACACAGTCTGACTGGTCTGAGGTCGCGTACATATCCTGGTGAGGTCAGGACTCTGGTATCAAGAGCAACAACATTTACTTACAAAGGCAATTCCCCTAGAAAATCTGTATGCTCTTATTAAAAGAGGGGAAATTGGATGTTGGGCAGGAAAAATAAACAACTACCAACTAAAAAGGGAACAAAATAAAAACAAGAACACTTGTACACCAGTATTTGCAGAAAATAGGCTTTCAACATTCACTCCACAATTATTGATTGTCTGCAGAGTGTGAGACACTCTGTTCACATTAAAACAAGCTTTTCTTTCACACTGCTGCCTGTCCAGGAGGGATACACTATGAAAAGAGACCTTTGGCTTTTAGTGGTCATTTCACATTAAGACTAAATATCTGCATCTGTGTTCACAGTGTTATTTTTCTCCAGTTAAAGATCTTTCTTCTCTTGTTTGAAATTTCCTTTTTAAAGGAAGTTTTCATGTGTAGATCACTATAACTCCTAGGGAAAAAAAAGGCTTCAGTCTCAGCCTCAGCTCTAGTATGTTTGTTTGTTTTTTAGTGACCAATATCAAGACACACGGTGTATTCACACACACACACACACACACACACACACATAACATTAGATATCAGTATATCCACAATCTAGTTTTCTTAGTCACAGTTCTTCATTTGCAAGAAATGAAAGAATAAGCTAGGTTATGATACTAGAAACAAAACTCATTCAAATTAGATGGAACACAAAAAGAGAAATTACTGGAAGGCTACAGAGGTACCTTGTGGCAAGTAAGGCCAAGAATTAAAAGGAGTCTCATGATGGACAAACTGGGAACTGAGAGGAAAAACTCAAATCACTACCATCTAACACCCAAGCATACTTGTTCCTTCATCTTCTCTGAGTCTTAGATGAAATGACACCTCAGTGTGGGCTCCCCTGATTTCTCTATTAAAACACAAAATGTCATTCCGTCTCCCACTGCGGCACTCCTTAGCTGCCCTACTTTCTTTCTCTTCCAAAACATCTAACATCTGTATCAGTCAAAACGGGCTATGCTTTGCTGCAGTAAGAAATGAGCTCAAATATATTAATGGCTTGTAACCACAGTAGTTTCTTATACCACATGCATATCAGCTCACCACACCTCTACCCCATGTGGATAAATACATATGCACACATGTACATGCATATAGATGTGAGTGTGTGTGTATATATGTACATATACATATATATGTATGTAAATGTACATATGAATAAAATTTAAAATTTCCAGCATTTGTAGCAAAATGTTGATTAGGACTCTTTTGGTTATCCAAGGGTTGTGGCTGAGGATAGTCTGAGTGAGAATTCAAAGAATTGTGTACCTTCTGTACTAAAAAGACCTTCTAATAAGCTTCTTTCCTGTGGGTCAAGGCAAGGATAAACATAATTTGTACTTCTCAATTACCCCCTCCCCAGCCCCTTTCTTATTCTCAGTGGATATAAAAAGTAGATAGGAGAAAAGAAGAGAAGCATTAGGGTCCCGGGCCTTGTTGGGTAGTACAGGATTGGTGGTACAATGTTTTCTTCTCTTCACAGTGTATTTCTTTCTTAAAAAACCAAGTAGGTATGTGTTTGGGGTGAGGGGAACGGTGACTTCAGGTAAATCACTCATAAAGATTGGAAGTGTCAATGGGAAGAAACTAGCATTCTTCTGCCCCCTGGTTGGATCTCTGCTTAGGTAATATGCTTACTGGTCTGTGTCCACACCCATCTGAGTAAAAGAAAGAGAATTGGTAGGAGAGTTTAGGTAAAATAATTGTTGAATAGCCTGCGTGCCTACTGTCTTAGCAAGGATGTGAATTTCCAGTGGATCAAGCAGACACCAAACAACCCTGTAAGTAATATTATTGCCATTTCACAGATAAGGAAACTGATACTTAGCAAAGATAACAACTTGATCAAGGACTCATAGTTAATAAATGGAAGAGCCAGGATAAAACTCCAAGTCCATCTGGTCCCAAATTCATCTTCTGAACCACTATATGATAATCTCTGTGCCACTTTATGCGCATGTCTTTCTCCTCCACTTGATTATCAGCCCTCAGAGGCAAGGATCATGTTGAGTTCATCTTTATACACACTCTGTGATTAATAAAGTGCCTTCCAGATACCCAGGAAACATGTTTAGAATTAAATCAAAACTGTGTGCCCTCAGCATCATGAAGCAATGGGAAGGTGTCTCCATGAGAATCATTTGTCTGTAATTTCAACGTGCTGAGTTCTTTGCATTCCACCTGTCATTTCCTCCTTTCTAATTCTCCTCCTAGAGTTTCTCATTATGATGCATCACCTAAATTCCTCTTAGTTACAACATCTAATGTGACATGACTAGCGCAACATGAGCACATAAGCCCTCGAGAACTGAAGAACAGGAAAGTTGTTTTCGCCACACTGTGAATTTAAGGGAAGTTATAAAAAATGTAAGTTAAAGGTCAGCAGTGAACCTCCAAGTTAAGAGCCCTGCTGTGGAAAGGTTCCATCCTTCTTCATAGTGCACCAAACCGCTGTATTCCCATAGAAACTGAGTTGAATAAGCCATGCGAGCATCCCCGTTTATTTTCCCAAGAAAATTGCCTTATTAATGTACATTATGGAAATAGTGCTCCATGTCAGACCTAACAAGAAGAATTTGGACTGCACGTGCTCATTGAAAATTGCATCCTGTGCTTTCCATCCCAGTGAAACTCGGGGAATTTTATGAAACTTATTTTCAGGCTCTGCTTGCTTTTTCAACAATCTCTTCCTCTGAAAACAATTGCATCTGAAATGACCTCCTTCCAAAACACCCCAGATGTCAAACAGACATGACAACCAGATCAGCAGTTCAGTGACCCCAAATAAATGTTTCATAGGGACTAGGTCTCCAGGCCAGGACAAAAGCAACCTAAAATAACAGGGAAGTCAGAAGTGTGCAGTGGTTTGCTTAGCCACATGGATATCGGAGTCCTGCAGACCTGAGCTGAGATTCTGGCCCTGTCCCTTAACAACTGTGTGACATAGGGGATTAATACATGCTCTCTAAGAAAAGTTAATAGTAAAATTCTCCCTTCCTCTTCTTAGAGTCACTGTAAAATTAGATAATATTTGTAGTGTTTAGCACAATGTATGTCTAACACAACATAAGCCTCAATAAATAATTATAATAGATCTAGCAATAATCAAAATGTATCCTAAAGTTTAAGATACATAAGGTATTACCTGTAGAATGTTTCTTTTAAAAAAGATAATGGGAGAAGTTAGCTTAAAGAAGAAGCCGAATAAATGAATCTAAATGGCAGAATTTCATACACTGGGGACACCACCCAATTTTTAACATTGGGGGAGGGGGTGATTTTTCAGATTATAGAAGACAAACTGTAAACTACCTCCTCACTCACCTACATAGTTTACTTACTACATCAGTTTCTAAGGCTATAGTGGATGAGAATTAAAGGCTGATTTGACATCGCAAAGTGAAGAAAACATTTCTCCAACACAGGACTATTACTATCTTTGGTCTCCTTAGGGCATGCTGGCAGAAACAACCTTGTAAGTTGTGAATTCCAGAGGCTATTGATTTTTGCTCTCTTTCTTGGCAAATCTTCTTTGCCCATTTCCCATATGAAAGCAAGAAAGTCATTAATCACACTTTTATTTAAAAGATACTATCATTAAGCATCTTTTAAATATCCAGTTGTATACTCAGTTTTATACATCTGGAATTACAGGCTTCCTCACAGGTAGTCTAGATTCTGTGTATTTTTTTAAAAAAATGTTTTTACTGATGTGCTCTGAAATTGTGAAACTCCTAATCTCCGCAACAGTGGCAAACTTTTATGGTTTTGTGGTTTTTGGTGTTTTTTTTTTTTGCTTCATTGTTGGACTTTTTAAATTTTTATTGTGAACTAATCTTTTTTTATTATTTTGTATTTTATTTTACTTTAAATTCCAGCATAGTTAACATACAACGTTATATTAGTTTCAGGTGTACAATATAGTGATTCAACACTTCCATACATCACCCAGTGCTCATCATGACAAGTGCACTGCTTCATCCCTATTGCCTATTTCACCCATCCACCCACCCACCTCCCCTCTGGTTACCATCAATTTGTTCTCTATAGTTAAGTATCTGTTTCTCAGTTTCCTTCTCTCTCTCTCCTTACCTTTGCTTGTTTTTTTGGCCGGGAGGGGGTAGGTTGTTTCTTAAATTCCACATGTGAGTGAAATCAAATGTTATTTGTCTTTCTCTGACTGACTTATTTTGCTTAGCATTATACTCTCTAGCTCCATCCAAGTCATTGCAAAAGGCCAGATTTCATTCCTTTTTATGGCTGAATAATATTCCACTGTGTGTATATGTCACATCTTTTTTATCTATTCATCTATCAGTGGATACTTGGGCTGCTTCCATAATTTAGCTATTGTAAATAATGCTGCCATAAACATAGGGCTGCATGTATCCCTTTGAATTAGTGTTTCTGTATTTTTTGAGTAAATGCCCAGTAGTCCAATTACTAGATCTTAGGGTAGTTCTATTTTTAACTTTTTGAGGGACCTCCATCCTGCTTTCCACAGTGACTGCACAAGTTTGCATTCTCACCAACAGTGCAAGAGGATTGCCTTTTCTCTACATCCTCTCCAACACTTGTTGTTTCATGTGTTTTTGGTTTTAGCCATTCTGACAAGGGTGAGATGATATCTCATTGTGATTTTGTGTCTTTAGGTCTGAAATGACTCTCTTGCAGGCAGCACAGAGATGGGTCTTGTTTTTGTTTTTTGTTTTTTGTTTTTATCCACTCTGTCACGCTATGTCTTTTGATTGGAGCATTTAGTCCATTTACATTCAAAGTAATTACTGATTGAGATGTATTTATTTCTGTTTTGTTACTTGGTTTGTGGTTGGTTTTATAGTTTTTCTCTGATCATTTCTTCTCTTCCTCTCTTTCATGGTTTGCTGGTTTTCTTTAGTGATATACTTGGGTTCCTTACTCTATTTTTTGCATATCCACTACAGTTTTTTGATTTGTGGTTACCATTTGATTTATATGTAACATCTTCTGCATATAGCAGTCTATATTAAGCTGATGCTTGCTTATTTTTAGACTCATTCTTTACTCCTCTCCCTTCCTGTTTTAGATATTGGGTATCATCTTTTACATCCTTTTATTTTGTGCTTCCTATTTTCTTACTCTTACTTGTAGTTTTTGTTTTCCACTCATAGAGTCTCCTTAACATTTCTTGTAGGGCTGGTTTAGTGGTCATGAATTCTTTTAACCTTTGTTTGCCTGGGGAACTCTTTATCTCTCCTATTCTGAATGATAACCTTGATGGGTAAAGTATTCATGGATGCAGAGTTTTCCCTTTCAGTACTTTGACTACATTATGCCACGCTTATCTGGCCAGCAAAGTTTCTGCTGAAAAATCAGCTAATAGCTTATGGGTTTCCTTTGTATGTAACTGTCTTCTTTTCTCTTGAAACCTTTAAAATTCTTTATCACTTTTTTCCCCCGTTTTAATTACTATGTATCTTTTTTTTTAAAGATTTTATTTATTTATTTGAGAGAGAGAATGAGATAGAGAGAGAGAGCATGAGACGGGGGAGGACCAGAGGGAGAAGCAGACTCCCTGCTGAGCAGGGAGCCCGATGCGGGACTCAATCCTGGGACTCCAGGATCATGACCTGAGCCGAAGGCAGTCGCTTAACCAACTGAGCACGCAGGCGCCCTAATTACTATGTATCTTGATGTGGACCTCCTTGGGTTGAATTTGTTGGGGGATCTCTGTTTCCATCCTCAGATTTGGGAATAGTTTTCAGCTATTATTTCTTCAAATACATTTTCTGCCCACACTTTCTGACTCTTCTCCTTCTGGAATCCCTGTAATGAAAACATTATTTTGTTTGATAGAGTCACTGAGTTCTCTAAGTCTATTCTCATTATGGAAATATTTGTTTGTCTCAGACCTGCTCAGCTTGATTGTTTTCCATCTATCCCCCAGGTCACTGATACGCTCCTTTGCATCCTCTAGCTTACTATTTATTCCATCCATTGTATTTTTAATTTCACTTATTGAGTTCTTCATCTCTGACATGTTAATTTTTATCTCTTTGTCAAGGGCCTCCCAGATGTCCTCCCCCTTTTTCTAAAGTCTAGTGAGTATCTTTATGATCATGACTTTAAATTCTGTATCAGGTATATTACTTATTTCTCTTTCACTTAGGTCTCCTGCTGTGATTTTGTCATGTTCTTTCACTTGGGACATATTTCTCTGTCTCCTCATTTTGTCTACCTCCCTGTCCATTTCCATGTGGTAGGAAAGTCAGCTACATCTTCTGCTCTTGAAAGTAGTGGCCCTATGAAGAAGAGATCCTGTAGTGCCTTGCAGTGCAGTGTCTCCCATTCACCAGAACCTGGCACTGGGAGTCTCCAAATGTGTTGCTTGTGTCCTGCTATTGTGGCTGCATTGCTTTTCCTTTCAGTACAAACATGTGCACTGACTCTCTGCCTATTATGGGCTGTGAATGTTCTCAGTGATATTAGTGACATCCAGGCAGGCCAGTTCTGAGGGGACATGACAGCAGGAGGACTCAAGGGTGGTACAGTGGTGTTAGCAAAATTTGTACTGAGCCATTGGTCCTGGGCTGGATACCCCACTGCTGGGTGGCCACCAGGACATGGTACACAGGGGTGGTGGTGGTGCCTGGGGTGCACAGCATCCGTGCACAGAGTGGCTAGGCAGGGTGCATGTAGGGCATTAGCAAAATTTGCATGGCACCGCTAGTCCTGGGCTGGGTCCCCAAACTGTGGTAGTGGCCAGAGGCACAGCATAAAGCAACAGTGGCTAGGGGCACACAGCATCTGTTTGAGGACAGCTGGGCATGGAACATGGTGGCTAGGATGCACAAAGTCTGTGCAGCATGTGGCTGGGCAGGATGTGTGCAATATTGGCAAAATTTGTGCCGAGCCACTAGTCCTGAAGCACAAGGGTGTGACCCTCAGAAGCAGCAGCTGGGCTGGGTGCACACAGCCTTAACAAAAATTGCCCTGAGCCCAGGGCCAAAGCCAGCAGGCTTGGAGTGGACAAGTCCTTGGGAGAATTCATGGGCAGTGCTCACTGTTACAAGTTAAGTAGCAAGTGTCTCTGCAGTGCCACCTCCCACAGGTGGCTCTGTGTTTATGTTGGAGGGTGGGGGGAGGAAAATGGCACCTGCCAGTTCCTTTTTTCCCAGATAAGTCCCCCAGTACACTCTGAAATCAGTATAAACAGATCTCCCTCCTGTTGTGCAAGCTGTCCTTTCTATGTTGCCTTTCCTCTGGTTATTGTCTCTTTATGGGCAGGATGCAACTATCACTCACCCTCCCAGTGCTGAGTTAACTGACTTTTAAATCTTCAGGCTCCAAGTCCCACTGGTTATACAAACTCACAGAATTCAACCCCTCTGATTTTCAAGGCCAGACATTATGGGAATTCATTTTCCCTGTGTGGGCTCCCTGGTGTTTCCCCTCTTCATGACCACAACTCCCTCCCTCCTGTGGGCAGCTCCTGACCACCTTTTCTGCCCTTCCTAACCTCTCTGATGTGGCTTCTTTGCTACATTTAGTTGTGGAGTTTTTTTCTGCCAGTCTTTGCTTTCTGGTTTATTGACTTAGACGTGAGTGATATCTAGTTGTAAACATGGGACTGAGTGAGCTTAGGGTCCTCCTACCCCACCATCTTCCTGGCACCCCCAAACCTTTTGTTTTTGGTTATCTACCCCATATTTAAAATTTAAAGTTGGATAGATCTTAGGAGAAACATCATACAGGATAATTTCAAAATTATTTATACTATTAACTACTGGGCTTTCTGTATTCTCCCCATTTTCTTATCAGTTTACCATTGAAAAATAATGAAGGGACAGACAGGCCAGTAGATCTAAGGACATGAAGATGATATAACAGAAAAGAAAAGGAAGGGGAGCAAGAAAAGGAAAATATTCAAAGAAAAAGAAATAAGCTAAATTGAAGTGTATGGGACATAAAAGGGACAAAGATATCAACAAAAAGGAGAAGAAAACGTGGGGGAAATCTACTCAACAAATTGACATTCAAATTTCTGGTGACTGGTGGTGAAGCTCCTTTAATGGTCCTAGGAAAAAGTTTGTTAAGGCCCGTTTCCTCAAAGATTTTCCTGGTGCTTATTCAGTGGATCTAACAAAATAAGGATGCTTTTGAGCTATTGATTGGTGCAAATGTGGCTTAATAGCAGAATCATTACTTTTTTAATCTTGGAACTGCCAGTCCCTACTATTTTCAACCAAACTTCAAGTTGTTCGATTACAAGCTGCCATTACTAATTGTTTTTAAATTTCATAGGACATATCTAGTTCAGGAAGTTTTGTTCTTCAGCAATAGATTTTTTTTTTTTAAGGACTCAGTTTTTAGAACTTTATCTGCTCAGGCTTATGAGCATCTAATTTTGGATGTCTTAATCTTGAAACAGCTTGAACTTGGTTGATCATTTAGAAAAATGTGGTCTCATTGACTCCTGAGTAAAATATAATTTGGGTCACCATCCCCATTTGCTCAGTAGTATTAAAATGATGCATTCCTGTAGGTTTACAGGGGCTGGTATCCCTGTCTGTCCTATAGTTCTTTACTGGAATTGAGCAGAAAAGGTCAAATGGGGGCTAATATGTCAAAAGGCTGTAATTAAGATTTAGAAAGATTAATACCAATGGTATTTAATGAAATTGGCTTTTAGAGGAATGCTCATCTATTACTTTGATATTTAACATTTTTTTCTTATTAAAATGTTAGTGCTGAATAGAAGCACCCAATCAGTGGCAGAAATATGAGTTTATATAGCCATCTATGAAGGGGGTTGCAACTAATAAACAGAGGGGTTTTTTTGTGTGTAAGGTACTGATGATAAAATTACTAAGCTGTTCTACTTAAGATATATTTTTTTTTCCCCAGAGCTTTCAAAAAAAATTTTTTTAATGCAGTAAGCAGCAAACTGACATAGCTATATCATTTCACTACACTGATGCAAGTTTTTTTTTTAATTAGTCATTTCAGAGTTTATAGAAATCTCAAATACACATAGAAAAAAAAATCCATCAATTTTTTACACACAAGAGTAAATTTTGCCTCTAAAGGGAATATACTATGGTTAAATCCAGCATATCACATTGAAAAAAAGACTCTGTAGTCTAAAGTAGTGGCTGATGCCTTTTGGCGTTTTGAAGAAGGAGCTGTTTCAAATTGTAAGGAAATTTCCATTTCAAAAATAGCTACTGAACTATCACAATGACTGCTTTGCATATATTTTTGGTCACAAAAATACCATTGTTATTTTTTACTATGGATATGTAAATGAGATGTTGATAGGATTAAGTTCTGTCACCTTCTCAGTCTTACGCTTGCACTATTGAAGTTTTCCACCCCAGCCCCAACTATTTCCTTTACATTTAATTAAAACCATCAAACTCATTTTGCTTTCTATTCTGCATGAGGTTTCCCTCTCCCTTTTCTTTTTGGCTTTTTCCCTAGTGATTTTCTCCTGAATCCTTTTCAGTGTTCTTCATATTTGATCCAGGTTGTGACTTATTTCATTGCGTGTCATCTTTTTCTACTTTCAGTTCAGGAAACTATTTTTCCATTTTATATTTAAAATATAAGGAAAATTCAATAGTTTATTATCAAAGAACTATTTGGACTGATTATTTCCCAATTAAATTTGCTTGGTAGTTTGATACCATGCAAGCAATTTATTGCATTTGTTTATGAATGAAAACTAAAATATGCATTTTGGGAAGCTCATGATAGTAACAAGTGAGTGTATGTGTGTGTGTGTGTGTGTGTGTGAAAAACAAGTCATTCTTAAAGTTGTTATATCTGTTTCTGTGATTCTAAATCCTACCAACCATCCACCTTTTAAAAAATGCACACAGGCATATGTGCATATTCACACACACTTCAATAATCAGTGTTTAGACTTAATAAAAGGGTTGCATACTATGTTCCATTCTTGTAAGCAGGCTAAACACATATTCATAAAAAGGCTTGAATACCCAGCATTTAAAAAAACTTTGTCATTTTTGTTGTTTTTAAGAAAGGCAATTAGGTGTGAATGGAATGAGATAGACTCATTGAATTAGGTAGAATGAGAACTCCCACCCTTGGAGTGGGAAGAGCTCTCACAGCTGAGGCATTTCAGAAAGGATTTCCTTCTGGGGCAAAGAAAGAGATAATCAGGCGCCTGGGTGGCTCAGTCGTTAAGCGTCTGCCTTCGGCTCAGGTCATGATCCCAGGGTCCTGAGATCGAGTCCCACATCGGGCTCCCTGCTCGGCGGGAAGCCTGCTTCTCCCTCTCCCGCTCCCCCTGCTTGTGTTCCTGCTCTTGCTATCTCTCTCTCTGTCAAATAAATAAATAAAATCTTAAAAAAAAAAAAAAGAGATAACCCATGTCCCAAAAATATTACCATACTTCCTATGTTGGTTATCTGCAAAGCATAAATTGATGTAATTAAATGAGTTGTTACATTGCATATTCTTTATATACATCTATGCATACACACACATGCATTGCTATTGTCCAAAGTAAATATATTCTTTTATGTTAAAAATTATTTTATATTCCTTTTATAACTGTGGCATAAACATCTCTATCCTTAAATATGTTTTTCCTTAATTCAAATTAAGATAAAAATATTATTAAAATAGTTCTTTATATTCAAATCTTATATATATATACATTGATTAAATCACTAACTTTTGAAGTTTTACTGCTCTTGACAAACTGTTTTGTACAAATTCGTTTTTCCATTCATATTCTCTATTTGGAAATGGAATTTGGTGGATATCTCTAAAATTAATTTGCTTTTGAACTTCTGTTCCACTCACAAAGCAAGAAATTATCTGTAGATTATTTTAAAAGTCAAAATATATACATACACAACATTTATATATTAAAATATATGTCCTAACTAGGAGATTGTGACCAGCGGAGACAAATGTTGTTCAACCAAAGAATGAATAGGAATGCCTATAAAACATCATCAATTCAACTGAATGTTTGATCTAGAGATGAAGAAATTGTGAACACACATTCTTAAATAACATTTTTTTCAATTTTGAATATTGATTGAATTCTCTCTGGAGACAGATGAACTATATTATAGAAATGGTATAATTTTGAAGATTGTAATATAATGTAAGAAAATGCTTTAAAACATAGAACTTAGTCAAATGAGTTATTTTGAAAATTACTGAATTGTAGTGAAATCCTTTCCTTTTGTGTGTGTCCTTCCTTCCTTCATCCTTCCCTCCCTCTTTCCTTCCCTCCTTCCTTCCTTCCTTTTCTCTCTCTATTTCTTTAAAGTTTTTATATGTGAGTCCAGCATATAGGGCAGTTGTATAATTTGAAGCAAAGACAATAAGCAGTTTAAGGTGATGTAGGAGGGCCATTTATTTGAAATTGGGCTCATAATTTATTCAGTTACATATGATGTGGAAAATCAGATGACAAAACAATATTTATGGGTAATCACTTTTTGTTATAAAATATATAGTTATAACTATGTATATATAACTATGTGTGTATATTCAGGTGTATGTGTGCATATGTGTATCTAAAAAAGATTAAGAGATAAAAATAAAACATTATCTATAGGGGCGCCTGGGAGGCTCGGTCAGTTAAGTCATCAACTCTTGATTTCAGCTCAGGGTTTTGTGAGATGGAGCCCTGCATCAGGCTCACGCACTGGGTGTGGGACCTGCTTAAGATTCTCTCCCTCTCCCTCTGCACCCCCCCAAATATAAATAAATAAATAAATAAATAAATAAATAAATAAATAAAAAGTATCTGTTTTCTGTACTAAACCTCAGAGTTCTGATTCAACAGGACTAGAAATGATCTTGGAACTCAAGATATTTTAAAGCTCTCTGAAGTGAAACTGATGAACTACTGGCCTAAGATACTGGCATGCAAGGACAGGGAAGGGAATCAATTCTTTTTTTTTTTTTTTTTTTTTTTATTTGACAGAGAGAGAGACACAGCGAGAGACGGAACACAAGCAAGGGGAGTGGGAGAGGGAGAAGCAGGCTTCCCGCGGAGCAGGGAGCCCGATGTGGGGCTCGGTCCCAGGACCCTGGGATCATGACCTGAGCCGAAGGCAGACGCTTAACGACTGAGCCACCCAGGCACCTGGGGAATCAATTCTTTAATTGACTCATTCAAAATATTCCCACTGGGATGCAAACATAAAAAAACTCATAGATAGGGGCCCCTGGGTGGCTTAATTGGTTAAGCATCTGACATCAGCTGGGGTCATGATCTCGGGGTCCTGGCACCGAGCCTGGCATCAGGTTCCCTGCTCAGGGGGAGTCTGCTTGTCCCTCTCCCTCTGCCCCTTCCCCTGCTCATGCTTGCTCTCTCTCTCTCTCAAATAAATAAATAAAATCTTAAAAGAAAAAAAAGAACTTATAGATAATTGGCTCAATGAGGCAAGATTATTTTTAAGTTTGTATCAGCCATTTTAGTGGTCAGAGATTTTTAGATATTCTACCAAGCTATCCATCAAAACAGTTTTGTGCCCAAAATGTATACTTCAGTATTTCAAAGGTAATTTCATATGTGGCATAGGGCTCTGTATTAGGGTTCTCTAGAGAAATGGAGCAAATAGGATATATATAAAAGGATATTTATTATAAAAATTGGCTCACAAATATTATGGAGGCTGAGAAGTCCCATGATGTACTCTCTGCAAGCTGGAGAACCAGGAAGGCTGGCAGTCTAACTCAGTCTGAGTCTGAAGCCAGAGAACCAGAAGCACCAATATCTGGGGGCTAGAAAAATTTGGTCTTCCTCTGCCTTTTTTTCTATTTAGGCTCTTAACATATCAGACGATGCCCACCGACATTGGTAAGGGCAATCTTCTTTATTCAGTTTACTGATAAAATTTCTATCTCTTCTTGAAATACCCTCAGACACCCCCAGAAATAATATTTGACCTTAGCACAGTCCAGTGAACACCTATAAAGCATCAGCTCTGAATATTATACCTAATTTCACTATTTTAAGTCTGAGGACATAATCTTAGGGGTTATTTTGGGTACCTTACATTTAGTGCATTCTGCTCAAGCTTTACAGGTTCACCAGGATTAAGTTGACAAAGGAAGGAAAAAGCCACACCTACAAGCTTTTTATAGTCAATGTGATCTCTATATATGCATAACAAATAATTGGTTAGGATTAGGTGATAAGAATCCTGAGATACCAGAAACTGCTGAATGGGCAATGGATAATTTTAGCTTTTTGGTTTTAGAACTCAAGAAGGCAGTGTTAGGGATATCAAATTATCTTTATGTATGTAATCAGATCATGGTGCTTTACCTGACAAAGAATCAATTTTAAATCTCATCTGGAGAGTAAATGAGAGGACTGAAGTTGCTTTACCTTCTTCCTTTGAATCATTCTTTGACACATGCTGAATGACATCAGTGGGCTTTATTGGAGATATTTGCTTTAGCTTTGGTTTAAGCTAAATGTGTGTATTTCTCCTATTAAAGCCAGCCACGCTTATGTGAGAGTAATAAAACAGCAGAGTTTGGCACCATCCATCTTTTGTTATAGATTGCTGAAATGATGTTGGAGAGTGTATTTATAAGTAGTGCATACTAGTGTTGCCAAATATTGACTTTGCTTGCTAACTCTATCACATAAAACTTCTGACGACAACCTAAGTAAAGTTCAGTTGAAGATAAAATATTGCAAAATAAATGCCAAAAATGGAAACCATTTTTCAAAACACTAAATTAGGAAGTTAAGGAATCGGGGCAATTAATCAATATTTCAAAATGATGAATATATTTTACAAAACACCACTTGAAATGAAATGCTCAAAAGGGAGGTTTTTCTGTATGTTTAAAACAATGTTTATTTTAGGCTTCTGTGGCATATTTCAGATGAGGCTTTTGAAAAACACTACCTAACATTTTTGCCATAGTTATATTCATCATCAAAATGATCTGAAGAAATACATTTAAATCATTTAGTATTTGATGCTAATAATTATACATGTTTGGGACCCTAAGTTCTAAGTGCTTTACCTACGTTTATTCTGTTCTCTTTACAAGCCTATATTATTATTCTGATTTTAGAAAATACACTAACAGTAAAATAATATTCATTCAGTCATTCCACAAAGTTTTGTTTTGTGCAAGACAATTCTAGAATTTAAAAGCAAGTCAAAGTCACCCAAGTTCATGGGCTTGTATTCCTTCAGGGTAGGTGAGGTAAGAACAGATAAGGAGATAAACAAAAAAGAAAATGTGTTAAGACAAATCAAGAGATAGGATTGGAAATGTGAAGTTGTCTAGAAGATAGGGCGAGGCAAAGAAGGGAGGAAGTAGGCAAGATATCATTGTTTGCATGCAGAAATCCACCTGCAGGCAAATGGGGCATATCTAAAATAACCAAAGAAAACAAACAAGACATTGTGGCCAGAGTTGAATTTAAAATATAGTTGTGAAGATATACAAACATAAAACTTTAGATATGAGTTCAATAGGGGCCTTAAATACCATCTATATGCTAATGACTCCCTATATGTTATCTCCAGCCCAGTCCGATTCCTAGACTTACAAATCCAAGTGTCATTATGATGCTTTGACTTAGATGCCACCTAGACATCTCAATCTTTGACATATTAGATAATATCTGTGTCATATATGGAGCAAAAACAATGAAAAAAAAAAGGTAAGATAAATAAAGCATATGCTAATCCCAGCAAAGGGAAAGGTCATTGGGAAAGGCTCTAGTAGGAAGGACTTCATGAAGAAGGATGCTGGATATAAATTAAAAAGTTTTAAAAAAATGTAATTAGATGGAGAGCTAAAATTACATTTTTTGGAAAACCTAAACATCACAAACCAAGTTTAACACGAGCTGCTACACATTACTATCTTTCAAGCTTTGTGCTATATAGCAAGTTGGTTTTGCCCACCTCCACTTCTGTCATGTGGAATTTTGTATTGCCAACTGAGGTATAAAAGTGCAAGTCCATTTTATCTAAAATTTCACTTTTCTCCCTATTTGGCCAACAATAAAGTAGTTCCCAAATGATTACTTATTTCGACATTAAACACACCACTGTCATCTCATTCTTCCCTTTCCAGCAATCATTCACCTATTTTTTAATGGTAATTAGCCAACTTTTATTGTTTAGCACTTTGTAATTACAGAATAGCTTCCAGTCATCATATAGCTATCCCTAACAGCAGCATTCCAATGAAGTTATTGGAAATCTATGCCTTGTGTGTGATCAGAAAAAATTTAAATTTCCTCCATACTATTTTGCCATTTTCAATGAATATCTTTATATCTCACTTCACTTGCTTTATACCTAACATCTCCCTCTTTGAGTGTGAAAATCTTGCTGCAAAAATACCAGCTTGTAACTTAATCTCTGGTTAGAAAAACAGATTTTTTAAAAATATTAAGATAATGTATTTTGGTGGCATTCAACCTTTAGTTACTAGTATAACTATACATGCTGATTTTTATGGCACAAAATTTTGGGGAAATAAGTAGCAGTTTCCTATTCCTTAATTTTGGGTTTTCACTTCTAGTTATACCTGTTCAAAATACATGATTTATTTAATTGAAATCAAGAAACCCAGCCATAAAGTGAAATCAGCTGATGTATTTCAAGTTCAGGAGAAACAATTCTAATTAAAAATTAGACAAAGAAAAAGCTTGATATGAATGGAATTACTAGAGACTTATTCTGTGTTACCTTGGAGGTATGTTTGATTAAGTTCCTATGATCTGGAATCAGCTTACTTGAATTTCACTTTCCAGGTGCTAGATGACTCTTTGGCTATGCCCTTTCTAAACCTCAGTGTTGGGCTCTGTACAGTGGGTTTGAATAGAGTAGTTAATGCCAACAATTGTCATGAGGGTGTTCATGGCTGCTCAATAAATGCTTCTTTTATGCTTACAGAGGTAAAATTCTCCAGAAGAGGGAAGACCTTTTTCCAGATATAGGATTGCATTTGCAGAATATATCTTGGTAGCATATACTTACTATGAGGTTGTTTCTTAGAGAAATAGCAGAGGATACTTAAGACACTTTGAGATTAACAGCCTGAAATAAAAAACAAAAAACAGAGCTCCACCCTTAAACAAGTCACAGAATTTCCAATTCAACAATCTCATAGACCAACCCACACTCTGTGTGACTTTTATTATTGAAGAAAAGGATTTTAAAAGCAGAATCCACCAGATCATTGGATCAGTTAAGTTTCTATTATATCCATAGACCCTTAAAGCTCTCTTTGTAATCAGCCACTTCCATCATTTCACTGACTTGTTGGTGTTTTGGCAACAGACCCCAAGTGAATGGGCCTATCTGGGGATGAGAAGAAAGGAAGCCACCCAAAGGCCCTTTTTTGCCTTTGCAAACTGATGGTTTCCAAGCAGTTTCTGGTGTTTGGAAACACTGTGTGTAACTGGGGGAAGAGGCAGCTGTGCTTTGGCCCACATGAGGTAATTTGCAGACACATTTTAATTGCCTTTTAGGGAGCATGAAGGAGTTCCAAACAGTCTAATGAGTTCCAGCAAACACCTGTGAAATGCTTTTAGACGGCCATGTAATACTGAAATTAAGAATGTAATGCAGCAATTGGAAGCATAGTGGTTTTTCTTTTTTCTCTTCTCTTTTTTTTTTTTTTTGTCTTCTCTGAAAAGGATAGTGAGAGATATTTTAAAGACTCCTTGACTATTGTAGGTTTTCTGCTCAACAAATGATACTTTATCTTTGACTTCTTGGACTCACATAATGAATTCAATAATGCTTGGTAGAATCCTCCCATCAAACTTTATATTTTTAAAAAAAGACTCTTAGTTATACAGTAAAATTCAAATAAGAGGGATAACAGACAGATAGTTATAAATCTAAAACATGCTTCTATTAGTCAATAAACAATATTAAAGGGGTAGGTCCTAAATTTTAAAAAATCATAATAATATGGTGATAGATGGAGATTATGCAAGATACCTTATAGCTTCTCTCCCTCCCTCCTTCCCTTACCATTCTTTCCCTCCCTTTATCTCTTTTCTTCCTTCACTTTGTTAATGGTTCATTGTCAATTTAAATAAAGATATTTTGAGAGATGAATGACATTCTAATCTTCTTAGTAGGCATTTGGGAACAAATGAACTGCAACAGGGAAAGATTAGTATAATTTGGAGATTCAAAAAAAAGACAAAATTCAGAAATTATAGCCTCATTCTAACTTCAAACCCATATTATGATTTTATGAGTGTATTTGTGTGTGTGTACCACTGTGTAACTACATCTTCTTCCTCCTTCTTAGAAGTAACAACTATCTTGAAATGTGTGTTTATCATTTGAAAAGATCTCTTTATACTTTTAATACATACGATACATAGTACTACACATACATACACGTAGTCCAACAAAATAAAGTAGTCCAACAAAATAAAGTAAAATACTCTAAAGTGAAATCATACTGCATTGTTTTTCTGCAGGTGTTCTTTTCTTCTTAGCATACCTGTAGGATACATCAATGTTAATAGATGTAGCTATAATTTGTTTATTTTCATGGCTGTATAATGTACCACTGTAAAAATATCCACACTTTATTCTTTTGTTACAGACATTTACATTGTTTTCACTTTTTCACTATTACAAGCAATGCTTCACCTGTCTATGACTGTAAAATATTTCTTTCCTAGGAATGGAATTGGTAGGTGACAGATTATATGCATTTTTGACTGGACCATATTTTGCTGATTTTCTCTCCAAAGTGATTATACCAATGTACTTCTCTACCAGTGGTGCATAAGAATTCCTATAGATCTTTATCTTTGCTAGTTCCTGAAATTGCCAGTCATTTTCAAGTTTGATGGATAGGAAATTCTAATTTTGTTTATTTTGTATTTCCTGGTGATTAGTGAGATTCTACATCTTTCATATGCATATGGATGCTTCATGTACAATCTTCTGTGAATTGCCTGTTAATATCCTTTTTTTGTTTTGTTCTTTAATATTTTTAGTGGATTTTAGGAATTTATCTATGTGGGCCACAAAAACTTCCTTGGTTATATGCCTTATAAATACCACCTCCTTGTTTACAGTTTATCTTTTTTACTTTACTTATGTTCAGTTTTGACACACACAAAATTTAAATTTTAATTCTTTATGATTTGTCATTTTATGTCTTATTTTAGAAAGCCTTTCCTAGTCTGGGGATATAATAAAGTTACTATATTATAGTCTCTTCTATGTGTAATAAAGTTTTGTTTTTCCTATTTTTAAAGTTTCATCCATGTGGAATTTGGGCTGTGTATTTTGTAAGGTAGGGATCCATGCCTTTCCCATATGGCTAACCCCTATTGTTAGCACCTGTTAACAATAGCACCTTTCTTGCTCATTTGCAGTGACCTCTGTTATATATTAAGTTTCCGTGTGAACATGCTTTAGAGACGCACTGCCCAATGTGGGAGCCTATGGATACAGTAGATATTTATATTTAAATGTGATTAAAATTAAGCACAACGTAAAAATTTAGTTTCTTAATCACACTAGCCACATTTCAAGTACTCACTAGGGATATGTGACGACTCATTACTTTATTGGACATTGCAAATATAGAATATTTCCATTATCAGAAAGTGGAATTGGACACTTTATTGCACAGTGCTGTTAAAGAATTAGGCTCTCTGTTAGCTTTAATTCACCTCTTTCTGCTCCTGCTTCTGTTACTGCCCCAGTGCCACAGTATCTTAATTAGTACAGTGTCTCTATAATTTTAATATGTTATAGGGCAAGTCATTTTTTTGTTATTCTTATTTTTCGGAGGTTTCTTCCCTATTCTTGACTTTTTGTTTCTCTGTGTAATGTAATTTTTAGTATTGTTTTAAGGGAATTTGATTGGAATTTCATTAATCTAAATAGAAATCTGGCAACACTTTATATCTTTACATGATTGCATTTCCAATATTTAAAGAGTATATTTAAAGTATATAAATAGAATAATTTCCACTAATTTAGAATTTTTTTAAAGTTTTCTCTACAAATATCATGTACATTTTGAAAAGCTTATAAGTGCCTTAAAATTTTTGTTACTATTCTAAATTGTATTTTTCTATCACCTGTTTATAGTTTGAGTATGGTAATATCATTAATTTTCATATATTGAAACTTTATTCAGCAGTCTCACTGAATTCTTATTAAACTTCTTTTGTTCTATAAAACCTCTTAAGTTTCCAATATAGACAATCTTAATATTTGTGAATGAGGACAATTTTTTATATTCTGTTTCAATTTTTATAACCTCTATTTCATTTTCTTTTTTTTCTTTTTGTAGTACCATGTGGATTAGATTTTATAGGGAATGATAGTGCTAAAATCTCATGAACTTTTTGGTTTTTAGCAGGTACCTTTTTATAAGGTTCAGAATATTTTTTATTCCTAGTGTTTGTGTTTTATTTAATTACAAATTACTATTAAATTCTGTCAAATTATTTTTATAGCTATGTTATGATATTGTTTCATTATGCCAATTAATATGGTAAATTAATAGAAAGCATTGTGATACTAAAATGTTTTTACATACCTAAAAATACCCAACTAATTATGAATTATTATTATTGTTGTTATTATATTGCTGGATTTGGTTTTCTAACATTTTGTTTAGGATTTTTTTTCTAAATCTAAATCTAAAAATAAGATTTTATCTAACCACCTTTCTTTCTCTTATCTTTAAAAATTGTGCTGACTTGCAAGTATTTGCTTGATATATGACAGAGCTTGTAAATATCTCTTCTTTTACCATCTCTTGAAAAAGTTTTATTTCAATTATGAATTTTTCCTTGAGTAATTTTTAGAAATTATTATCTGGGCCTTGTATATCTTTTCTTTGTATATATTTGATTTACTAAATAAATTTCTTAAAGAGTTAATGGCGGTCTTTTGATGATTTCATTTTCTTCTCAGTTACTTTTGGTAAGTTAAATTGTTATAGGAAAATTTTCTTTTTTATCTGTTTCTTAAAATACTATTCTCTTCTGATCTTGTTACTTTCTGCTGTGAAATCTTTCATACCTGATATTATTCATTTTGTTTTTTTTCTTAGTTATTCGACTAGCCCTCCCAGAAGTGCATTTTAGTAGGCTTTAAAAGAATTAACTTTTGGTTTGGTTGATCATTGCTAGTTCATCTTTCTTTTATCTTTTATTACTCTTTACTATTTTTTATAGTTGCCTTTCCTCATTTTCCTTTGGATCTATCCTGTTGTTTGTTTTCCAGTTTCTTGAGTTGGATAAATGCTTAGATTTTTATTTTCAGACCAGACCATTTTTATTTTTCAGCTTTTTTTTATTCTTCTTGTAAGCATGAAGGTTCTGTTTTGTTTTCTTTTCTTCTGATTGCTACTTAGCTTCATCCCATAATTATTTACTACATTATTTAATTCTAACTATTTTACAATTTTCATTTTGATTTCCCTCTTAACCCATTATATATTTAAAATAAGGTGTTGAAATTCCCATATATTTTGGAGACTTGGATCTTTTTTCTTTTTTTTTTTTTTTTTACCTAGATTTCATCCAAATATAGAATTTGGCAGTGTAATTCTGTTGCTTTTAAATAAACAGAGCTTTGTTTTATAGCTTAGAATGCACTTACTTTTCTAAATACAGTATTCTATGTATATTTGAGCAGAATATCTGTTGTATAATTGTTGCAGAAATGTTCTGATATATGTCTGTTTAACTGAGCTGGATAAATAGGCTACTGAAATCTTATCTTTTCTTACTATATTTTTTGTTCTGTTTGACAAATGTCTTAATAATAAAGATGTGTTAAAATTCCCCAGTATGATGTTGGATTTGTCAGATCCTATACATTTTGTTTATATTTTGAGGTTATATTATTAGATTTATGAAATTTGGAATTCTTTTACCTTGCTAGTGAATTGAATATTTTGTAATTAGACAATAACCTTCTTTATTTCTAATAATATTTTTAACTTTGTGCTCTACTGGTCTGATGTTAAAGTAGTTACAATGTTTCTTTTTGACTAGTATTTGTATAATAAATCTCTCCTCAGTTTTTTTCAATCATTTCATATTTCTGTTCAGTTTACATAAATTGGATACTACATTGAGTTTTTGTGTGTTTGCTTATTTTAGTGCATTTTGACAACCTCTATATTTTAGCTAGATGATTTATAGTTATAATGATTACTTATAGGTTATTTATTTTTAACCATAATATTTTGTTATTTTTCCTCCTTTTTAATTCTTTTCCTATCTTTCATTGAGTTCTTTTGCTCATATGTTCATTTATTTATTTGAAATGATTTATTAAGTGCTAAGTGAATGCTAAACTCTATCTTATATGTTGGGAAAATAGCAGGGGGTGCTCTTGCCTTCAGAGAGCTTACAATGTAGAGTGATGATAGATAATAAACTCATGAAGAATTATAAGATCCTGTTTGTCAAAGGTGACAAACGCTAAGGAGAAAAATAAAGCAGTAGAATATCAGTGGATAGAATGATTACTGACCACCTATTTCAAGATTTTAAGAGAAAAAGGCAGTGATCCCTTTCAGTAAAAATAGCAAAGTTTTATGTTAGTGCATAGACATAGACTTGGCAATTTACTCTGCTGTAATAATAAGCGGGGTGTGGGGGGATTTCTTCTCTTATTTTTATCCTCATTTTCCCTAATCTTCTTCACTTTAATAAAAACGTGATAAAATTTGTCCATTCAGTCTTTCTATTATCTTGAGCATTTCATATGGGAAGATAATGGCTGCCCTCTCTGTCAGTGTTCTTTAAGAACGATTATGAATTCATACTGGACATCACTATATATCCTGTGTCAGCCTCTATAATTTCAGAAGTTACAAATTAATTTCCTAAAATATGCTCCCAATCTATATCATAGGAAAACTATGAGTGTTAATGAGATTATACTGATAATTATGATGAATCATTTGAAATGCTGGTGTTCAGTCATTTTGACTTCAAAATATGGACATTGCAATACAGATCAACCTTATTCAAAGCCTCATAATACACTTGTGATATTCAGATCTATTGCTTAGTGTGATTATTCTATTTATTGGTATTGTTTAAAAAAAAAGCTGATCTTGTTATTTCAGAAAATGATAATGCCATATGTTTTAAATTGTGTTTTCTGCTTTATTTGTGCAATGTGACTTTTTCACGATCAAGCACCAAGCAATGTTGCTTATTGGTAGGTTAGAATAAATAAAAGGTATGTTAAGGGGCACCTAGGTGGCTCAGTCAGTTAAGCATCTGCCTTCCACTCAGGTCATGATCCCAAAGTCCTGCTCAGTGGGGAGCCTGCTTCTCCCTCTTCCTCTGCTGCTCCCCCCACCTGTGCTCTTTCCCTCTCTCTCTGTCAAATAAATAAATCTTTTAAAATAAACAAATAGGTTTGTTAAGTACATAGTTAATATTATCATTTTAGCAGATAGAAGTATAGATTTGACATTTTTTATTTTGTCACTTAATCTTGCCAGATTGATTTATGACAGATAATAAAGTTGTCAGAGGCCTTTTGTTGTTGGCAATATTTTAGTTCTCAAATTATGAGAACACTGAGAGTTTTGCTATACCTGGAGAAGAAAAGTAGTTCTTTGGTATGAATGAAATGACAGTTCATCCTGAGAATAAGACTTGGTGCTATGACTGGGGTGTCACTATTCCTTAGCAATAAAAAATCCCATTAAAAAATCACTCCTGTTACACATTTGGCTATAACATGTAGTCAACTTGGCTATCGGAGCAGTGCTGTTTAGGAAATGGAAAAGGGGGAAAGGAGTTGTTCAGCACAGGTTCTATGTAATAAAAACTATTTGCCCTTGGAAGATTTAAAATACCTTGTTTTCCTTGTCTGAATAATCTAAGAACATTGTTTTATTTCATTTCAGGTATCTTAAACACAGAAGTTTAGTTATTTTATTTTCTTCCCCTGAAATTACTGCTTTTGAACAAAATAGACATTTTATCTCTGCTATATTTATAAATAAATTAAAACCAAATACAGTTCTATCAGATCCTTTTTGCCAGTGATCTTTCACCACAACCATACAAGTAAGAGGATCTCAATATAGATATCCAAGAAAATCAAGACATGTTGATAGCCCACAGAATGACTGGATCAATACCAACTTATTAGAAACTACCAGACAGCACAACATAGGTAACATAAAGGATGAGGCATAAAAAATAACATTTGGAAGATGATGGAAAAGATCTTTTGATTCTTCAAGATGAAGAAGGGAAGGGTCAGAGGCTGCCATGGTGAGGAATCTGAAGACAATTAGATTTTTCCTATTACGAAGGTTAACAATAGGCTAAATTTCTCCTGTATCTTATTTTACTAAATTGTCTACTTCCCCGCCAGACTGGAGTCACATTGGAAAATTCCTCCAACCCCACCCTCACAAAAGAGAGTGGGGAATCAGGAGGCAAAAGGGGGAGGTTATTTTTCTTTTTGTATGTAAGGATTACAATAAAAGAGGTAGTGATGATAAAGGAAAGAGATTTAGTTATTTTACTAACTCTGAAGAAATTGGATCTTGACAACCGTGGAACAGTCCCATGATACTTTATGAAATAACCAAAACTGAGAATATCAACTCTTATATCTTATCTAGTTCCTTTTCAATTATTACATTCTTTCTACTCCATAAATTTCTCTTTAGGATTTTCAAAAGTAATTTTTTTTCCTCACTTAAACCAAACTTTCTCCTGAGATTCCTCATCCAGAATAGGTCTACATTTTAGTTATATCTCAGATGTCCCTTCTTCTCACAATTGCTTTGCAAAGCACACAAAACAGGACTCTGAATTGCAACAGTGTCTGAACTCTGTCACAATGCTACTATAAAAATGATATTGTGCTTTAACAGCATAGAATATTTACTCTTGCCATAAGAAGTTGATATTATCTCAAAACTCAGAACATGTAAGATGGAGTTGTTAATATTTGTTTCTTGCCTGTTGGCATGTCACACATAACCATTTCCTGCTATAGTACAATGTAGTCCTAGAAAGGAGGGTTTGTGTCAAACTTATTCATTCTATGAGCTTTAATTAAGTGTATTATACACTCTATACCAATTAGTTACATACTTTTCCCCACTTGAAAATCTTGGTTTTTAACTGATATATTTAGTTCATTTATATTTAGTATAATTACTGATAAATTTGTGTTTAAATCCAATATTTTCTATTTTTCCAACTACTTTTCTTAATTTTTTCTCCATCTTTCTTTCTCTTAGAATAACCAAACATTTTTATTAATTCATTTTATTTTACCAATTTAAAATGATAACCTAGAAATTACAGCATTCATTCTTATTTTTTTTTTACATTTACCAGTTTATTAAATGATATGATAAAGGATATAAAGTAATAACCAGATGAAATGATGCAGAGAGCGAGGTATGGGGAAAGGGTGCAGAGCTTCCATGCCCTCTCTGAGCATGGCACCCTCTCTGCATCTCCATGTGTTCACCAACTGGGAAACTCCATAGTCTGCATTCTTGAATTATTAGCATCTACCTTCAAGTAACTTTATAACTCCCTGTACTTTAACAACCTTATAATATTTTAACTCCATTCATATCCCCACTTCCCTTTGTGCTGTATTTTAATAATACATACATTTTAAACACACAAAAATCTTATTATTGGTTTAAGAAGTCAATGTTAATTTAGATTTAACACATAAATACCCTTTTCACTGCTCGTTATTTCTCCTGAAATACTGTTTCCATCTAGGGCCATGTTTCTTTTGCCAACATAAATAACTTAGTATGTTTTGAGTATGGTTCTGTTGGTGACAGATTCTCATTTTTATTTCTGTGAAAATTTTTGTATTTTACCATAATTATTGAAGAATATTTTTGTTTGTTATAGAATACTAATGGGGCAAATATTTTCCATTAGCATTCCATTGCTAGTTAGTTTTCACAGTTTCTTTGGGAAAGTCACCCATAGGGCTTATTTTTTTCTTTGAAAGCAATAGATCTTTTTTCTCCCATGTCTGTTTTAAATCTTTTATTCTTTGTATTAGATTTCAGGTTTTTTTATTGTTTTGTTTTTTAATTCTGCTTGGTGTTTATTGGTCTTCTTCAAACTATGGCTTTGGGCACATTAATGTTGGAGTAATTTTAGCCAGTATCTATGTTAGCCTAGGCCTTCTAAGAAGCAAACACTTAGACAGGATTATGTACAAGAAATTTATTAGGTGAAATGTTTTTGAGAGAAAATAGAAAGGATCCAGAAGAAGGTAGAAGAACTATTGGATCATAATTCATGTCTGATCCTAAGTGAAGGAGACCAAGGAGGATGTTTGAGTGAATGCATCTTAGTCTGCTGGGAAGTCCAAGTTTGCCAAGGTCATTGGATACTCCTTGAATCAAAGTCACCCAGAAGAGACTTGTCTTTTCCAGAAACATGCTTGTCTTAGCATCCATGCAGGATGTAGTCATTGTCTGGGAGCAACCTATTGAAACAGTGGCCTTGGCCACATATCATAAGGTGATATTTTCAGATGAGTTGTAGGTCAATTATGTTCCCTGCAGCCAGAGATATGAGAGGCATGTTCTCATGTCCCCCTTTGGTATCTCTTCAAATACTACTTATGTTTCATTCTCTCTGGTGGGAAGCCTCTAAAAGGGCTTCCAGTGATACCTTCCTTTGGTATCCATAATCTTATGTAATTCCTTCCCTTTGAGTATGGGTAAAACATAGTGACTTGCTTCTCATGACTAGAATATGGTCAAAATAGTGCAAGGTCACTTGAAGATTAGATTACAAATAGACTGTGGCTTTGATCTTGGTCTCCCTTCTTCTCCTCCTCCTTCTTCTCCTTCTCCTCTTTCACCTGTTCCCCCCCAATCCTCCTCCTCCTCCTTCTTCTCTCTCTCTCTCTCTCACTTTTTCTTTAAGGAAGCTAGCTGCCATGCTATGAGATATGAGTTGTTCTATGGAGAGGCCCATGCAGCAAGGAACTGAATGATATCCAGCCAATAATTGGAAACGAACTAAACATTTTCGTCTAAGAGCCAATGAGGGCTGGAATCCTGCCAACAACTGTACTTAAGAGCAGATCCTAGCCCCCCATAAAACTTTCAGATGAGACCGTAATGCTAGTTTTTAGTGTGACTGAAATCTAACTGGAGACCTTGAAATAAAGACATCCAGCTAATCTTTGTCCAGATTCATGACCCATACAAATTGTTAAATATTCTAAATTATTTTAGCAAATTGTCCAATGTAGTAGAAAAAAACACCATGCATGAAAAGATCTGCATCATCATACCTCTAACTCTATTTTGTTTGTATCCTTGAACATAATATATAATTTAGTTTTGTTTTTTTAATCTATAACATTGCATATTTTCTAGCATATCTTTCATAAATGTTAGTGTGAGAAAATGACTTTACAACAATGACAATAATAAATTGATGAATTTGAGTTAGGCTAAGAAGATATTAAAGCAGTATGTCTATAAGTATGGGTTTTGAGTTATGCAGTCAATTTTGAGTGCTGCTTTGGCCATTTAATATATTGTGGTCTTGTCAAGTTATTAATGTATGCTTTTGTTTCCAAATCTGTAGAGTGTTGGTAATAATAATAGTATCTGTCTACTAGGGTTGTTTTGAATAAATGAGATAATTCATGTGAAATAATTAGAATATGCTTTAATTTCAAATAAAATCAATAATCTAAATAATAGTATTTCTAATATTGCCAATATTATTATTGTTATTACTAGGTGCTTAAGTATTTGTTATGCCTGAAAAACTCTTTTTTTTTTTTTTAAACTCTTGAATATAGTTAATTATAAAAGAAAAGAATACCATCATGGAAAAGATTATCTATATACTTCTGCACTGATTTCATTGTTCTAAAGAAAGTAAAAGGAGGGGCACCTGGGTGGCTTAGTCAATTAAGTGTCCAACTCTTGATTTCACCTCATGTCATGATCCCAGGGTCCTGGAATGGAGCCCTCTGCACTCATCAGGGAGTCTGCTTAAGAATCTCTCTCCCTCCTCCTCTGCCCCTTCCCCAGCTCTTGCTCTCACTCTCTCTCAAATAAATAAATAAAAATCTTTAAAAAAAAAAAGAAAGTAAAAGGACCCTGACCAGATTATGACAAAAAAAGGCAATATAAGAGCTGTGCTATATATTCTCATTATAATATAACCAGGCTCATGTCTACATCTTAATCTTTCTATTCTAAGGCATTTATACTGTAATAGTTTATAATAATTATAGGCTCAATCCTAAGCTAAATCTTGTCCTTCTAAACTATGTTGAATAAATGGTGATTTGTCCACTCACATGTTCTTCTTTGCAGAGTGGGATGTGCACAAATAGTGCAGTACCCATCATTGATTAACTAATTACAGAATCACTCCATCAGTAAATCAGCGCAACATCTGTGACCCTATATGTCACCACCACAACCCCCTTGTCTATTCCCTTGGAGCTTCACTGAGGCGGTTCTACTGACATAATATATTCATTATCCATTAGATCTGGCACACGCTGTGTAGTGCTCAATTACGATACAATCGAGCGAAGGGTCTGGTGTCGGCCAATGTAATGACTTTCTGATTATCTGTCTTTAAATGATGAATGAAATGAAAATGTACTGCTCAAACCAAATATAAGATTGTTAGGATGCCAAATGAAAACTGTACATAGTCTCCTTTATGGGAGAATGGCAGAGGCCTGCTTTTATTCATCAATAACTCCCTAAAGATAGCTTCCAAGTTTTTCCCACCTTTTGGTTATAAGATTATTATGAATCCATTGAATCTTAAGTCCTAAATTGACATTTTGGGGTCATTGCAATATCCTTTGAGTAAGGGTATAATTCACAAGAACTTTCAAATACTTTTGCATTTGCCTAGTCTTTCCACTTTACTTGCAGCTGACCTCCCAGTACTAGTCTTATTACTTCTAGCTTGTCACCTGAATCAGATTATTTTTTGAGCTGTTTTTGTCTCATGGAGAGCTGAAAATAATTAAGCAGATTGATACATAGACAGGTATTAAAAAAAAAAAATGCCAGGATTATAAATAAGTGGGAGACTCAAAAACATTTTGTTGTTCAAATAATTATGAAGCAGGTGTTTGATAGTACAATCATTTCTGTTTCTGTTTACATCTTTGGTTATTATTCTGTTAATTATAATTGAAAATCCAATAAAGCTTCATATTGGAGCACTCACAAATCTGACTTAAATTACAGCTTCTCAATTTATTCTCTTAAATAGAACACATTGGACTTTTGGTTATAAAACAATTTTTAAAATCTGATCCCCTTCCCAAGTCTTTAAATCTGTATAAAAATTGAGCCTTTTGAAAGATACAGACAAGAAAGAAACATAAATCTATTAATTTCACATGTCACAGTTAGGCTTATAGGATGTTTGTTGTTTGCCTATCCAGAAAGTTCCTATAGTGGCTCCACCGTCATAAGCTTAGGCAGATCTCTACCACACGCTGTGCTTCAGTTACGTAAACAAATTATGGAAAATAAGAGATCTTCTGATTAAAATTTCTAAAATGAATTTGTAGTTTATTCTCTTACTTTAGTTTCCCTGTTTGGGAAGCTGACCTGAAATTCAGCCTCTAGATCAAAAGAGAATTCATTTGGATCTCATTTAATTAGTGCAAAGAGATAGTCTTTGGCTTGTGGCAAATTGATAGCTCTAGGCATAAGGGATTGATAGCTCAAAGATGATCGAGGATAATTTGAGAGGTGATGTCCTCCCTCTTTGTTTTTATTTGTAACGAATTAAATCTACTCGAGGGTGAAGAAATGTGCATGTGTCTACCAGATGCTCTCATTCCTAGGATTATGACTGCCTTCTTATCTTTTACTGTAAAGAATGACTGCACTAGATATTGGTTAAATGTCTTGAGGCCTTTTAGGTAAAGTAAAAAACAAGGGAAAATTGTCTCTAAGGGCGCTGCTTAAATGAACTCACTAATTAATTAAGTACATCTCAGCATTCTTGATTTGGGAACTCTAACAAGAATCTTATGAACTTATAGTTTGTAAAACTAGATAGGATAGATAAATACATATTCTTTTCCTTTTGTTTTCAGCTAGGATGGAAAATATTTAAGTGGAAACATTAGGCTCTCTAGAGAAATGTGAATTAGTTTGAAGATCATTGGCTGCTTTATTTTTATTTCCTATTTGTTTATTTAAAGATAAATATTAATTTAAGGATGTGCTGATTTTTAATTACATGGGTGATGAAGTAGCAAGAAGGTCAAAAGTTCTTTTTCCTTTGTAAGACAGAATTTTTCTAGAGTATGTTTTCAAAAGAATACAGATTTAATATAGCATTCTCTTCATTGTCTCTCAATCTTATTTTTGCCTAGTAAATAAATACAAAACATATGAAACTCAGAATCTTGAATACATTTTTCTTTTAATCACGACTCCAATATATTGGAAGGTGATAATTTAATCATAAATAAAATATCTGGGGCACCTGGGTAGTTCAGTTGGTTAAGTATCTGACTGTTGGTTTCAGCTCAGGTCATGATCTCAAGGTTGTGGGATAAAGCCCTGCATTGGGCTCAGAGGGGAGTCTGCTTGAGATTCTTTCCCCCTCCCTCTCCTTCTGCTCCTTTCCCTGTTTGTGCTTGCTCTCTCTCTCTCAAATATAACATTAATAAATCTTTTAAAAAATAAAGTATCTGAGGCCATGTGAACTCTAGCTTTCTGTCTTTAGGCTAGAATAAACATAAATTATTTCAGAAAGATGCATGCCTACTGTCAAAAAAATGTCAATTTACCCTTTATGTAAAACTTCTGGATCAGAGAGAAAGGATTTTATTTAATATAGAAGTAGTGGTATCCAGAGTGTCAGCATTTTTTATGCCAGTTATTAGAGCTCCAAGTTCCACAGGGTGATACCAGGTCACACCTACATACAGTGGCTTGTATTACAGGAGAGGAACCCTGATCTCAAGGAACCCCAATTTTTTATAAAGAAAAGTTAGCCTATCCTTTACTCTAAAGGGAGATGCCATCGCTATCTTCCAGGTTCTAAGGAAATCCTTCCCTTTGCTCTAGCAAAAAACATTGCTTCTATATTCCAAGGCTGTTTTGCTATACAAACACCCTTGAAAACATATTTCAAAGCAAAAGCATGTAAAAAGACATGCTAAAATATGACAGATCCATGAAGAATTGTCTCCCAACACCTATAGTTTTCATTTTCTAGAAAATAATAAAATTATTTATTTATATTGTTTTAAAAATTCATGGTTTATAGAGCATACTTACAAACATTTTATATTTCTTTAACAGCATACCTCTGAGCTAGATTTTACTAATCCTATTTTACAGATGAACAAACTGAGTCCAATAGACTAAGTCCTGTAGCATTAACTGGTGAAGCTTCAGAAACCTCAATCCAGGTCTTCTGCATCCAAATATATTCATTATATTTTCCACAAGGTCAGAGAACCTTCTTCACTCACCACACTTATTGGCAACTGCATATAGAAGAATTGGTTAATTATGCGCTAGGATTTGAGAAATGTTTTGGGAGGCCTAGCATCAAAGAAACAAACCAAAAATACCTCTTTGTCCTGCTGCATGTGCATAAAGTCCACTCTTGAGGATTTCTTCTTTCATTTGGAATACCATCCCAGGGCTTTCATAACTTTGAAGATCCTCGGGATTCTCTTCAGTTCCTCCAGCAATACGCTTAAGTATAAAAAAGGCATATAGAAAAAAAGCTGAGAGTCTGATTTTTGCCCAGGTACTGATCACACCAGTTTCATTCTCCTGAGATAACTGGGAACCAGGGATTTGGAGAAAAACAAACTGGAGAGAGAGATAAGACTGTGCACATACTTTGTATAATATATAATTTGTGTATATATGTGTATAATAGTTTTCATTCTCAGGAGTCTAAGATATTAAAAGGGGGTTATTTAATAATATAACTAAAATATCTGAGATGGCGAGGGAAGTCCTTATAAATGTTTATACTACTCAGAAATTATAAACATTGGGGTGTCCGAGTGGCTCAGTCAATTAAGCGTCTGCCTTCAGCTCTGGTCATGATCCCAAGGTCCTGGGATTCAGCCCCATGTTAGGCTCCCTGCTCAGCAGGGAGTCTGCTTCTCCCTGTCCCTCTGCCTCTCCCCTGTCATGCTCTTTCTATCAAGTCAATAAATAAAATCTTAAAAAAAAAGAAATTATAAACGTAGGGCTATCTTATAATTTATTATGTCAGCTTTAAAGCAGATTTTGGAGGCCTTGACACTCTACCTTAGGCATAATTCCAGTATGTACACTGATGTGATTTCATTATACTGCAAAATGAATATTTTAATGGAGTTTCACTTCCAGCCATGATGTAATAAC
Organism: Mirounga angustirostris; assembly: GCF_029215605.1. Classification (NCBI taxonomy): domain Eukaryota; kingdom Metazoa; phylum Chordata; class Mammalia; order Carnivora; family Phocidae; genus Mirounga; species Mirounga angustirostris. The sequence continues at coordinate 98,558,703 of NW_026991715.1, read as the reverse complement.
TGTAATTGGACTAGCTCTCAGGCCATAAGCTACTCTAAAAGGGACAAATAATATAAAACAAGTTTTTTCAAATTTAGAACATAGAAATAAGGACTATAATTTCTCAGAGCAGTTAAACATATTAGGTGAACCCCACTGTTGTCCCAGATTTTGACTAAAGTCAATTTTACACTGAGCACACACAGGTAATGTCCATGGCAATCTTCACTGAACTGAGGTAGAGATGAGTTCAGGACTGCTGAAGTAACTGAAGATTATGAAACAGCATAAGACATCAGGAAGTTGTATAGAGAATAAACCAAAAATATCTACATTATACCACTTGGTATTTTTGACCAAATACTAAACTGTGTATGCTCAGGCAAAACAGTAAGAAGTCTGTCAAAAAAGAGAGACTGAAGAGCTCTGAGCTGAACAAATATTCCAAGGACTTCTCACCATCCAAAATGGAGAGATTTTGCTAATCACTCTGGTCATTTAAACTAGGTCATTAACCCTGGCAACCTAAGACCCTCAAGTGGACATGCCTTAGTTATAGTGTAACTCTAGATCCAGAATAAGGATTATTCTAAACCCTCTGTAACAAAACATAAAACCAAGACTCAACAGAATCAGGCAGAATCATCAATAAATTAATTGGTTATCTGAATAAAACTAAAAACCAAATGCTGCTCAGTCTAGACTCTCAACAGTATAGCATTCAACTGTCTAGCAATTAATAAAAAATCACCAGACACACAAAAAGGCAGGACCATGTGATCCATAAAAGAGAGATGGGGGGAACAGCAGAGTGTTCAGAATGGTAAAATAGTCAATAGAAACAGACCCAGTGATAAGATAGATGTTGGAATTACTGCACAAGAACTTTAAATAGTCTTTATAAATAGGTTCAAGGATTTAAGGGATTAAATGATGGATATAATAGGGCATAACAAGCAAAAAAATAAGGAACTTCATTTAAAAAGGAACTAAATGAAAAACATGAGAAGAAAAATAAAATAACCAAAATGAAAATTGCTGGATAGGTTTTTCAGAAATTTGGAAACTACAGAGGAAGATATTAGTAACTCAAAGACAGGGCAATAGAAACAATCCAGTCTGAAGCACGGAAAGAAAAAAGGCTGACAAAAAAATGAACAGCACTTCAGTGAACTTAATAAGATGGCAAGCAAGATGATATACATGTAATTGGAGTCCTACAATGAAAGCAGAGAGAAACTCAGATTCATACATGCCAAAGGAAAAAAGAAAGAAAAAAGGAAGGAAGAAAGGAAGGAAGGAAGAGAGAGCGAGAGAGAGAGAGAAGGAAGGAAGGGAGGAAGAAAGAAAGAAAGAAAGAAAGAAAGAAAGAAAGAAAGAAAGGAAGGAAGGAAGGAAGGAAGGAAGGAAGGAAGGAAGGAAGAAAGAAAGAAAGAAAAAGAAAGAAAGAAAGAAAGAAAGAAAGAAAGAAAGAAAGAAAGAAAGAAAGAAAGAAAAAAAGAAAGAAAAAAAGAAAGAAAGAAAGAAAAATAAATAATGGCTGAAATCTTTCCTAAATCTGATGAAAAATATCAACACAAGGTGGCAGAAACTCAACAAATCCCAGGCAGGATAAATAGAAAGAAAACCACTCGTGTAAACCATAGCCAAATTGTTGAAGACCAATGATAAAGAAAAAGAAATATTAAAAAATATCCAGATTGGGGGGAGGTGACTTCAGTATCTACAGGGGGAAATACAAGTTAGAAAATGATAGAATGACTCTCTTAAATGCTGCCCACCTTGAATTCTATGTCCAGTAAAAATACCCTTCCAAAATGAAGACAAAATTAAGACAGTTTCAAACAAATAAAAGCTAAGCTTATTTATCACCACCAAACTTGTTCCATAAGCAATGTTTAAAGAAGTCCTTTAGGCTGAAGGAAAAAGATTTATCCCTAGGAATGAAGAGCTATAAAACTGTAAACATGGGGGGTAAATGTGAAGATTTTTACCCATAATTTTTAAGTGTATTTAACTGATAATAGGTAATTTTAAAGCAAAAACAATAGCAATGTATCTTGTGGTTCATAATTATATGTAAATAAAATGTATTGCAGTAATGTTACAAAAGATGGGAGGATATAAATGAATTACACAATTGTGAGGTTCTTACACTATACATGCAAGTGGTATATTATCCAAATGGTGTAATACTAATAAGTGGCCATCATAAGTTAAGGATGCACACTAAAGACCCTAGAGCAACCACTAAAAAGTTAAACACAGGAGTATAGCTAAAAAGCAAATGAAAGACAAAAGTAGATTGCTAAATTTCTCTATAACTTTCTGTTTTCTCTCTAGGGGAATTGTGAATAACAAGAACAGCAAGGTAAACATTTTAAATTGTAATCTTGGTTTATATATAAATTGGCTGTTGTTTATTTCAGAGTCAGTGAGTGGTTATAGGAGGTTACAGGATTTTTTTTCTTTTTAATCTAACCCTATTCTTTCTTACTTTTCTGTGGAATACATTTTTACAGAAATAATCTAATCATAATCCTGGATCCTACCTTAAGTAATGAATGAATCAATCAGTCAGGTTGGGAATGAAGGCAAAATTTAAGAACCAGTAGACAGAATGTACAGAAAGATGTCTGCTTTAAATCTTAATCACACATTCCAATTTTCAATGACCCATTGTGCTGAATGCAACTTAATTTTTATCTTTTAATTTTGTTAAAACATATAATACTGCCACATTTTCTTTTTTAGATGATTATTGTGATCAGATGTCTCAAACACTTGTTTTTCTTTTTTTTTTTTTAAAGATTTTATTTATTTATTTGAGAGAGAGAGAATGAGAGAGAGAGAACACATGAGAGGGAATAGGGTCAGAGGACAAAGCAGACTCCCTGCCGAGCAGGGAGCCCGATGCGGGACTCGATCCAGGGACTCCAGGATCATGACCTGAGCCGAAGGCAGTCACTTAACCAACTGAGCCACCCAGGCGCCCAACACTTGTTTTTCAATTAAATGACTGGATTTATTAATTTTTTGGCCATTGCATTATATACAAAACATCACGAGTCATCCATGTGTAATGTTTACTTGGTTGTGATTCCCTAGTTATGAAAATTGGTTATCTTTACCATTTTGTCTACTAAAACACATTTTTATTACATGCTTTCTTTTTCTCTACCATTCTTTTCTTATCCCCCCAACATGCTCTATTACTATTACTATTATTATTATTATTATATTTGTTAGATAAAAAAATCACTGTGAATTTGCTCTATGTCTCTAAACTTTTATTTTCAATTTCTTTACTTCTCTTACTGTAGACCAGTAGCAAACAGCCTGGTTCACCGACTACACTAGTATAGAAATTGTGTAAGGTTCATCAAGTGAGAAGGATACAGTGTTCCTAAAGAGAAAAATCAGCTATATGATATTAACCTCTATCTGCTGCAGATACTAACTCAATGTGCTGGCATCACTATATTTTTTTTCTGAATTTGAACCCTGGCACAGACAGCCACTTTGGAAGCCTATGATGAGTGGAAATTAGTTTCTATATCAGCAGCAAACTTTATTCTATAGTTTGAAACTAGAAAGAGAAAGTAAAGAAGAAGGTGGTTTACATATGTGAAAGCAAAGATACATGAGGGAGAGAGAGTCTTAAACAGACTGCGCACTGAGCACAGAGCCCAAGTTGGGATGCGATCTCAGGATCCTGTAGGTCTGAATGATAAGCATACCTCTTTTTTCTGGAGGATTAAGCCCTTGAAGGCAATAGATTCCTGCAAGAGCACACCATTCTTTTCTCTGTAAATAAAGTTCATTTACCTTATTAGCTCCAATATAGTGTCAGGTAAATGTCCTGAAATAATAGGAGCAGGAACAGTGCAAAAGCCATTCCTGAGAGAAGAAAGTGACCAAGAAGCCTATTTGTAGGGAAAACTTGTGTTGGCATATGATTAAGCCAACATCCCATTGTGATAATGGTTTGTTAATCTTCACAGTCCAAAGAAACGGGGTCTAAAAAAGATCTCAGAGGTGACTGACTGGAGAAGAGAATCTCTATGAGACTCCATCCAGTTCTGGAAAGAGAGCTTTGTACAGAGTTACACAGCCAGGGCCATCAAGGAAAGGAACAAACAGCTAAAACCTTAGGATTTTCCTAATTGCATAATCACCTGATTAGTGTAGGTTGAATTACATAATTGCACAGTGAGACTTGACATTTCAAGACAGAGCATGCCATTCAAAAAGGGAAGTAGGGAGGGGTTTGGAAATGGAGTTCACAGGAAAACACCTCGGCCTGGCTGAACACTGTATACCAGGGAAAGCTCCTAAACACGACCGGTTTCTCATCACAGCTTCTGACTTCCTCTTTTGCCAAGTGAGCAGATCACTGTGACAGGCTGTTTCTCCACTTAGTGAACTTAAGAAAAGTTAACTTAATTTTGGATCTTAGGGATTTCTTTGCTATTACAGGAAACGCATCTCTCTCTTTCTCTCAATCTCTCTCTCTCTCCCTCCCTCCTCTTTCTCTCTCTCTCTCACCTATCATCTATCTCTATTTATGTATCTATGTATCTATCATCTATCTATCTCTGTATGTCTTCTTACCACTATTAAGCCTCCTAATTGTGTTGAATATAACTGATATGGTATTTAGCCCTTTACACACTTTAGAAAATAAACTCATTTGTGTTTTTGCCTTTCTTTTTGTTTGCTTTGCCTCTCTTCACTTCTTTTTGTCTTTCTAATGGCCCTCTCTTCTGACACTTCCGTAAATTGAAATGAGCCACAGTTTGTGAATATCTGAGATTTTAGAGTCAGATTTGTTCTTATTCAGGGTCTTTGACTTTTTTTTTTTTAAAGATTTTATTTATTTATTTGACAGAGAGAGACACAGCAAGAGAGGGAACACAAGCAGGGGGAGTGGGAGAGGGAGAAGCAGGCTCCCTGCAGAGCAGGGAGCCCAATGTGGGACTCCATCCCAGGACCCCGGGACCATGACCTGAGCCGAAGGCAGTCGCTCAACCAACTGAGCCACCCAGGTGCCCCAGGGTCTTTGACTTTTTGAATAGCTTTTTATCTTTTTACTCAATGATTATCTTTTTTAAAATATTTATTTATTTATTTGAGAGAGGGGAGGGGGCGGAGGGGCAGAGGGAGAGAGAGTCTTAAACAGACTGCGCACTGAGCACAGAGCCCAAGTTGGGATGCGATCTCAGGACCCTGAGAGCACGACCTGAGCCCAAACCAAGAGTCAGATGCTTAACCGATTGCTCCCCTCTTTTGTTTACCACAGTATAAAATATGTGTTTTAATTATCTGACTTCCTTCCAACAAGATATTGTGACTCTTAAAGATATAGTTAAGTTATTAATCCCCAAGAGAGACTTCAACTAAAACAAAATCACTTTTTGTTTGAAATTAATAATGAAATACAACTCATCTCAATTTATTCTCACTCTTAGTAGAAGAAACATGAACACAAATCTGTCTCTATTGTTGCTAAATAATACTTCTACAATATATTTTTTCTCAATTTCTGTGTTTTATAAGATTCAGGTTTTTAGATTTTTCATAACCATGTTTTTATATCCAATAACTGATTTGTTGAGCAAAGCCCATATTTTAATGGGAACTCATAGTTATCGCCCCTTAAAGAAGGAATTGTTGGAGTCAACTTGAAGTCACTAATATGGGAATCCCACATGCTTCCAGCTAAATTTTCTGAGCCACACATCCTCAAACATGCACATACACACTTCCCTCTAAGATACTATAGGTATATCAATCAAGATGCTTTTGCTTGCAAAAGAAAATTTCAACTCAAACTGGCTTAAACAATAAAGGTGTTTATAATCTGTGTATGGAAGGAGAGAGGCAGTGCTGGCTGTAGGCATAGTTCCTAAGGCTTTAAGCTCTCCTTCTCTGTGATTTTCTTGACTTCGTTCTCCTCCCTGTGTTGGCATCATGCTTAGGTCATCAAGTGACTGCCTCAGTATCATTAATCACATTCAGACATAAGGATGTCTACTGGGGGGGGGGAGGGAGTGACTTTTCCTACTTGTTTATGCTTCTTAGTAGCAGGAAGCCTTTTCTAAGACCTCATTTCCACTCCCAGATGACTGTACTTTATGTCTTATTGGCCAAAATTAGTTCACATGTCTGTTCCTAAAACCTTCAACCAAAGGAGATGGGATTATAATATTTGGTCTAGAAATGTCAGGATTTACCTCTGGGTTATTATGAATAGGATCACTATCCTCTGAATCACATGGAGGAAGAATTAATATTTTAACAAAATCAAGGTTTACCTAAGAGTTGGACAGCTGAAGGGAATAAATTTTAGTTAGATAACTAACAGTGCTCTACAGATAGGACAAGAAAAATTAGTAAGTGAATTTCATTTCACACCAGAAATCAATAATGAGATTTTGGCTCAAAATGTTCTAAATGAAAGTCAATCTTGGGGGTTTTTTTAGAGGGAAATATTTGGATCTGTAAGTTCTCTAACCCCATTATGAATAAAGCAAAGCAGATAATACAAACAGATAAAGAGAAGGGGAGATTCATGTTGATGTCGTTGAGTTCTGACTACAGCCAGGTCTGAGGCTATCTTTAAATCTGGACTTCCAGATATTTGAAACAATAAATTATCTTTTGTACTAGACCCTGTTTAAATTAGGTTTCTGCCATCTGTAACCTTCTCCTATCCAAATTGTATCTAATACGTATAAGGTTTCAAAATAAAAAGAAATAATATCTTCCTTCAGATTGGGTCCTTGCACCTTGACTTTAAAGCCAGTCTTAATGGGAATCATATAATGGTGAAGTTCATGTCTCTGCTATAATATTAAGAGCCTTGCTATAATCTTCTAAAACTAGAATAAACTCAAAGCCTCTCTACTATTGTATGAGGGAGCAACAGGACAAAATGACTACAAGCTTAGAAAAAAGGGTTGAATTTTCCTCAGATAAGGAAAAATGATGATGGACCCAAGACAGAAAGCCAAAAAAGATGAGGCCTGACAGGAACTAATGTTTAAATTTTATTGCTACATGAACAAAGGCCACTATTGAGAACGAAGCAAGAGAAGATAAAACCTGGAAGGATTCTAAGCCAGAATTCTGTTGCTGACTTGTTATGATTTTAGAGAGTGACAGTTTTGAATGTAGACATGATGGAAATATTTAAAGCATCCTAGACTAATTGGACAATGAAGAGTCACCAACATGATCCAAGTTTGGTTTAAGAAAAATCAGTCTACAAAATTGTTGAAGATTAATTACAGTAGGAAGGGACTATATAGATAGGGAGCAAAATAGGACACTTGCATTATTCTAGCTGGGAATGATAAAGGCTGACCTATATACTAACAAAAAGAAGGAGAAAATATTCTAAAGGTAAAATTTATTGAATTTATTGTAATAGGAAGATTATTAAAATTGTTGCCAGATTATTTGGCTTTTACTTCTGGCTCTGGTAATAGCTGTATGATCTCTATCAAATGTATAAGAACAAGAATTTGTATATAAATATCCACTAAGTTACCAAACTTACGAAGTCTCATATTGTGTTTTTCCTTGCTTATGATGGTCTTCCAATTAGAGACCAATTGTTGCATTTTCTACACAGAAAAAATAGAAGTAACTCAAATATTATGGCCCTACCTACTTCCATCTACATTAGAATAGCAGTGCAATTTGAAGCTATTTAGTGTTAGAGTGGCAAGTACAACTATTCAAAAACTTGCAGTTTACTAAGAATAAATGCAGCTAAAATAAAAACAAGAGAAAAATATGTTGTTAAATGAGTTCATTGGTACTACCATATTAATTTACATCTGTCACATCTACAATCAGATGTATTCCACAGAAGCCAAATGTAATGTGACTCCATGGAGACTGTTATTTTTTAAAATATTTATTGTTTTCTTTTTTTGTTCACATGTGAAGTGAATAAGCCGGCAAAAAGCAACCCTGCCAAAATTAATTGAATAAAAATATGAGAAATGTGCCTTTTCTTGGCTTCTCATAAACTAAAAGCTGCCATCTGATCTCTAGAAACTTAGATATAATCAAATATGTGATAGGAAATGGGAGGGGGTTTCTCCAACATAACCTGGAAAGCCTTAAAAGACAGTGAACAAATAGGGTATAATTAAAAGCTATGAAAAAAACAGACATACAAATAAGCCAAGGGTCAAGGCATTCCATGAATATATTACATAATAAATGGAAGAGGCTTGTGCACTTATTTGGTCCATTTAATAAACTTATTAATATACCACTGTTGTATTCTTCAAAATAGTCATGTTTATCCCAATGAAATTACTGTTGCTGACATACATCCGAAATTCTTTTAATTGTTTCTAATGCCTCCTCACCCTCTTTTGAATGTCCATGGGAAGGGTAAATATTTCATTTAAAGGGAAGGATTATCACAGAGATAAAAAATCAAAACCTAACTATATGCTGTCTATAATACATGCATTTTAAATACAAAGATATGAGTAGATTGGATGTAAAATAACGGAAAAATTATACTGTATAAACTGTAAACATAAAGCTTGCACAGCTAAATTAACATCCAACAAAGTAAATTTCAAAGCAAAGTATTATAAGATCTAAAGCAGACTATTAAATAATGATAAGAGAAACATTTCATTTGAAAGAGATAGCAGCCCTCAATATATATGCATCTAATAAGTGAGCATTAAAATTAAAGAAACAAAATTGATAGAGCCAATAGGAAGTGTAGAAAAAATTGCAGTCAGATTATAACATTTCTCAGTAATTGATAAAATAAGCAGACAAAAAGATACAGATGTAAACAGCACTATCATTCAACTGGATCTAATTAACATTTATAAACCCCCAAACACATATTAACCCATATTAAGTCCCAAAACTATACAGTATACTTTATTTTCAATAGAAAGACTTCATACAGAGAATTCACTGAGATTGAGTAAATGCTGGGGCATAAGTCTCAATAAATTTCAAAAGTAAATGAAATTTTATCAGTACATTTTTTATCACAACATAAATCAATAATCAATAATAGTAAGATATCAACAAAAAAACCCTCAAATATTTGAAAAACAACTAATTTGTTTTTAAATAACCTGTGGGTCAAAGAGGAAAATTGCAAATTAGAAAATATTTGAACAGGATGTCAATGAAAACACCATATGTCAAAATTTGTGGGACAAAGATAAAGCAGTGCTTAGAGGAAAGCATATAGTTGTAAATGTCTGTATTAGAAAATAAGAAAGGTATAAAATCACTAAGTTTTCACCTTAAAAAATGAAGGAAAAGAAGAGCAAGCTAAGTAGAATTTAGGAATACTAAAAGATAAGGCTGGATATTAATCAAATAAAAAATAAACAATAGATAAACTGACCAAGCCAAATTGGGCTATTTGAAAATATTTATAAAATTGGTAAGCCCCCAGCAAAAGTTTTCAGGAGGGGTGCCTGGGTGGCTCAGTCGGTTAAGTGGCTGCCTTCAGCTCAGGTCATGATCTCAGGGTCCTGGGATCAAGCCCCGCATCAGGCTTCCTGCTTCTCCCTCTCCCTACCCCTGCTGCTCCCCCTGCTTGTGCTCTCTCCCTATCTCTGTTAAATAAATAAAAATCTTTTTTAACAAAAAGTTTTCAGGAAAAGACAAAAATCACAACCAATATCAAGGCATGAAAGGGAAAACCTCACTATAGATTCTACAGATATTAAAAAGGATAAAAAAGAGTATTGTGATCACTTCTATGTCAATAAATTTGACAAAGTCAATGAAATGGACAAATTCCTTGAAAAACATAGCTTACCAAAGTGATTCAAGATTCTCCTCAGTCGTGGCTAATATTCATCTTTAAGAGATTTGATTGTTATCCCAAAGCAAGTCAGAAGACTCAGGATAATTATTAGGTTTAGTAGTAACATTTTGTCTCAAAATGGTATGATGCCTATTAAATAATTATATTGAATTTCTTATGACATTCAAAAGTGATTACTAATCTCCAATTGAAAACAAATTCTTTCAAACATTTTGAACAATAGCATCGTCTAAGGAAGAACGTGGCTTTTCAATACAATTAGTTTAAGGGGCATGGCATTATTATGCATAGATTTTATCACACTCATAATTTTAAGGTCATAAAACATATGACATTTTCTTTGCATTTGCGCATGGAACAGTCAGCTTCAACCTGCAGATACTTTCTATGGTATTCTTTAAAAAAAAGTCCTCTTTCCTTTTGTCCTGTAACCTTAAACTTCTTTCTCTGCTTTCCCTCATACCATCGGAGCTGGAGAATTCACGATAACACACTTATTCATTGATACAAAGGATGTACATTCATGGACTGTGTGTTTTTCATTGCCATCCTAGGCTACCTTCTGCTTACCATAGTCTTCACCGCTTGTTCTTATCTTACAATCCAGTATTTTACATACGTTAGTTTACTGTCTGGTGTCTGTAGGTATTTGAATTTAAATATGTTTCTTCCCTCACCACCATGCTAAAACTGATCCCTCAGGGCTTGCTAATCAGCACCTAGTTGTCAAATAAGATAGAATTTGCTAATTTATGCTCAAGGATATCTTTACAACATCTAGCACTGTTGATCATTCCTATCCATCTTTCTGAAACAGTCCGATCTTTTTTTTTTTTTTTTTTGAGAGAGAGAGAGCACGTGTCCGTGCACATGTGAGCAGGAGGGAAGGGGCGCAACGAGATGGAAAGAATATTAATCAGACTCCACACTGAGCACCAAGCCCTACTCAGGGTTCCATCTCATGACCCTGAGACCATGACCTGAGTCGAAATTAAGTCAGTCGCTTAACCGACTGAGCCTCGCAGGGGCCTCTAAAACAGTCTGATCTTGCATGTGTGTGGTGAATGTGTGTATGTGTGTTTATGTGTATACATGTGTGTTTTCCTATAGAAATCTCTTGATTTGCTTTATTCTTTTTCTTGGACTGCTGTAACAAAGTATTGAAAACTAGGTGGCTTAAAACAATAGAAATTTATTCTCATAGTTCTGGAGGCTAGAAGTATGAAATCAAGGAGTTGGCAGGACCCTCTCTGATAGCCCCAGAGAAAAATCTGCCCTTGCGTCTTCTAGCTTCTGATATTTGCTCTCAACCTTTGGGATTCCCTGACTTATAGGTACCTCATGTCCAGTCACACAACTGTCTTTTCCCTGTGTGTCTTCAAATCATCTTCTGTCTGTGTATGTCTGTATCCAAATTTCCCCTTTTAATAAGGACATCAGTCATATTGGAGTAGAGCCCACCGTAATAACATCATCTTAACCTGGTTAAATCTGTAAAGACCCATTTCCAAATAAAGTCTCATTCTGAGGTACAAGGAAGTAGGACTTTAACATATCTTTTAATAGGAACTCATTCAACTCATAACACCTTCCGTCTCTTTGATACTCCTTGGTTTCATTCTCTGCTTGCCTTTTCTCCTGCTATTCTATGAAAGCATTCTCAAAGGATTGGTCCTTGGCCCTCTGTTCTGATTTTCTATACTCTGTCTTGGCAATAGTGTGATTTCAAATATTTCCACTGTGCTCACACTTTCTAAGTCTCCATTTCTAGACTGTCTTTTGAACTTTAGTTTTATATTTCAAGTTGCCTGCTGGAATTCTCCATTTGAATACCCTGGAGGCATCATGGACCAAATGTATTCTAAATCTAAATCTAATTTTTTCCTTGGATTACTATTATAAATTTGAAATTCTGCAAGTAACATAGTAGGAAACCCCCTTCCTTTTTACTCCAAATCTAGAGAATTTCTTGGACTTTAGATTTAACTTCTACATATCTAGGAGTTGCTATAAGCTTAGGTTCCAGAGTACATTATCTGGTTCACATTCTAGCTCTACTAATTGCTAGGTGGGTGCTTCATGTTCTCATGTGTAAAATAGAGTAAATTTATATACCTGATAGGGTTGCTTTGTGGAAATAATAAGATGATGTATTAGTGCTCTTGGTATAGTGCCTGGAACAATAAATGATTGTTGTGGCTGAAATAACTGTTAATAGTAAGAATAATTACTATATGTCACTATATTTCCATTCTCACTTTCTCTGCAGACTTCATTGTTATTCATTTGCAATTTGTAGCTAACTTCTCCCCTTACCTCCAATCTCTCCACATTCTAATCCAGTCTGCAGATATCTCCCAGATTAATCATCCTGTTCCATAGCTCTGTTCATTCCCCAGGGCACCATCCTTCACTGACTCCTCATTGTCTACAAAATAAAAGTAAAACTTCTTAGATTGAAATAAAAGGGCCTCTGGCCCCAAACCACCTTTCCAACCTCATTTTCCGTAACTCACCTTCATATATCAAATATTTCAACCAAACTGAGCTATTTGACATTCTTCACACATGCTGCATATTTTGGCACCTGGGCTCTTTTTTATGTGGCTCACCTGCCTCACACTCAATCTCATTTAAATCCTGACCAGGCTTGCAGGCCCAGGTGGAACACCTTCTCCTGCAAAAAGCCTTTCTTAATCATTCCAGCTAGAAGTAATCTCACTCTACTTCAAACTGAGTAGTGTCTTTCATTTATGTATTCCCTTCCCAAATATTTATTGAATACTGATATATTTATATATTAGGCACTAAAGTAGGGACTAGAAAACAAAGGTAAAGATAATAGACATAGCTTCTGTGCTCATACAGCTTGTGATCAGAGAGACATATGTTAATACATTTAAAAATGAGAATACAATTTTAATCTGTGACAACCACTATGAGGTATCATTTATTTTTATTGTATTAATCCATTTATTTATCTTATTTCCCTAAACTAGACTGTAATTCACTTGAGGACAGGCCACACATATTAACTATATATATATATATTTTTTTTTTCTATCAAAACCAATGGACATTTACAGCAATATCTGCATCTACCCATTTTCTACAACTAACTTTCATATGTCAAATTCTTTAACCAAACTAAACTAGTTGACATCTCCATACATGCTGCATATTTTGGCACCTGTGTACCCTGTTTACTCCCCTTCATACATGGTTGAATTTTTCCCTCAAACATGGTTGAATTTCTTACCTAAGTATAAGAAGGAGCGACTGCCACCTTAGGTAGTATGTAGAAAGTTTCAAGATACGATAATACTCACCTTAATAATAACTGTCTAGAGAGCTACAAAATCCTAGAGCTTTAAAAGCATATCTGAAAGCAGAGGACACAAAATGTTTAAATGAACTAAAATCTAAACAGCAACAATTCATTTCTAGGAGGAAAGGACTTCCAACTGAAAGAGAACCCCCTGGAGGAGCATAGGCCTTCTTCAAGTGCAAGACAGCAGCTGACTGAAAGCTGGGGCAAGGCATGATAGCTGAGAGGAAACTTCTTAGAACCTCCAGGTTTTTACTGAGTGTGATCCAGTGCTTTCCAAATACTGGAGATGGGTCAAGAGGACTGAGAGAAATCCCACTGAGGCACTCTAGGCCTTCACCAAGGCTACTGAAAGATCCTCCAAACGTTGGGGCAAGGGATAGGATAAAGAGAAGTTTTCCCAAGCACAGAAATCTGGGAATGGGACTGGAAAGAAAAGAGTACTAACTCCCCAGTAATCCTCAAAACAGTTGAAACAAATAGTGAACTGCATCTGTTTAAAGCTGCAACAAAACCTAGATACAGTTCCCCTAATGTTTAGATTGATTAACCCTCCATCTCTCCAACACTATCACCTGACAGAAGAAGAGACATGCCATCTAGTAGGTGTGAATATTGTTTATTTCTACTGTCTGTGTCTATATAATGTATAGCATATAAACCCCAAATCATGAAACACATAAAGAAATAAGGAAATGCGACTGATGGTGAAAAGAGGAAACACTCAATAGAAGCAGATCCAGAAATGGCCTAGATTACCACACCAGGGCTTTATAATCACTATGATTAATATGTTAAAGGATCTCGTGATGATAAATATGTTAAAGGGTTTAGTGGAAAATGTAGACAACAGGCACTTAAAATTGGGGAATTTTAGCAGAGAGCTGAAAACTATGATGAAGAACAATATGGAAATGCAACAAATGAGAAATACAATATGGAAAAGAAAAATGTTGACAGATAGAGCAGACTATACGTACATAGAATTAAAAAGATTTAGTGAATTGGTAGATAGACCAGTATAAATTATCCAAACTGAAAACATAGAGACACTGCTTTAGTTTGCTAGGGTTAGCATAACAAAGTTCCACTGACTGGGAGGCTTAAACAACTGAAATTTACTTCCTCACAGTTCTAGAGGCTAGAAGTCTGAGATCAAGGTGTCAGGTTGGTTTCTTCTGAGGCCTCTCTCCTTGGCTTGTAGATGATTATTTTCTCCCTGATTCTTCACATGATCTTCCCTCTGTACACGTCTATGAGCAAATTTCCTCTTCTCATAAAGACATCAGTCATAATGGATTAGGGCCTACCCTAATGACTCATTTTAACACAATTATCTCTTTCAGACCCTATCACAAATGCAGTCTCATTCTGAGGTACTGGGGTTAGGACCACAACATATGAATTTTAGAGGAACATAATTCAGCCTATAACAGACATGTGGGAAAAATATCCAATGGTCTATAGACATGTAATTACAATTTTAGAAGGGATAGAGACATAGCAATACACAAGAATATTTAAAGAGATTATAGAGAATTTTCCACAATTAATGAAAGACATAGATATAAAGATCTAAGTGTAGAGAATCCCCTTGATGGATAAGTATACCCAGACACATCATAGTCAAACTGTTAAAAACAAAAAATAAAGAGAAAATTTTAAAAACATCCACAAGGTGGGAGGAGATACATTACATGAAGGGGAACAGTTTTAAGGGTGAAAAATGATGGCTAAATTCTCATCATAATGGAAGATCAAGAGATAATGAAACAATATTGTTAAAGAGCTGAAAGGGGCAGGGGGCTATCAAAATTATCTTTCAGAACTGAAGATGAAATAACACCTCTATTAGACACCAAAAGATGGAAGAATTTGTTTCTAGAAACCTGCACTACAAGAAATGATAAAATAAAATTTTCAGGCTGAATGAAGTGATAGCAAATGGAGCTATGTGGGTAGGTCTAAAAGGCCATTAAAGTAAAAATGATAACAATGCATTGTGAGGTTTATAACACATGTGGAAATAAGCACAGAAAGAGTTATCTAACATCAAGGTGGTTAATGCCTTCAATGCCCAACCATTGTAGTTTCTATAAGAAAGATGTTATTGCAAACTTTAGAGTACCACTAAGTATATATCAAGAAAGAATTTCTTCTTCCAAATTAACCAAGAAGAAAAGAAATACTCATCTTTCACTGCTTTATTTTATTTCCTTTTTAAAAATATCTCTCCTTTATAAAGTTCTCTATGTAATGATATAATCATATATAGTACATATTAGAAAATATGTGTATACAGGCACATATATTCTATGAGTGTATACCAACCGATACTGGTTAAAATTCTCTGGTCAATAAGAATTTGAGAAAAAGTATGGAGGCAACGTCAACACCAGCTAAAGAGTAGAATTTGAGCACACCCTGTTTTCTACAGAAGTCTTCTGTGGAAGCCCTAAATTTCTTTGGATCAGTTATCTCTCCCTGAGCCATGCGCTTTGCCTTGTCTTGGCACAACAGAGGCCTCATCATCCTTCCTCTTACACTGGGCACTGATTATCAAACATCCTCTGTTGTGCTGCTCGAACTACCATCCAATTCCCCTGCAGTCAATCTCAAGTAAAACTGAAAGGCTATGTTAAAAGAGCACCAACCTTCAAAGTTGCATGTGGAAAATATTCATTTTCGCACTCTGTGATTGAAGTCAGAGATGTCTTACTGTCAGAATTCTCAAATGTCACTCCTTCTATAAGAGAGTAGAGGCCATAGGAAGTGTGTGAAACTTTCCTTTCAAAAGAACTCCAAATGAATACTTAGTGGCAACCGAAGGTTCCAGGTTGAAAAATGAAAGCTGCAGGGCCTTGTGAAAAAACAGAGCTCAAGGATTTGGTTCTGATGATGATGATATCGCTGTATATCGGCATTAATTTCCCCATCCCCATTTCAAAATTGGAGGTTGAAATGATGACCTGGCTAGGGGGTCACATGTTAAAAGACTTGACTGGTAAGTGCTATGAATTAGAGATGACAACTGGCACTGGTACCCAGGAGATTTGACTCCCTGTCTCAGTTCTTTCCTGATCGGTCTCTATGCCCATAGGTATTTTACATCTCTGAGGTTCCATTCCCTTGTCACAAAATGAGGCGTTGGAATTGATGAGGGTTGAGATTCTTTTCAAGGCTGAAATTTTATGAGTGAATGTCCTGAATTTTCTTCTTGTAGAGTTACTTTTACATAAGGACTTTTACATAGAGCAAAAAATGACTTACAGTCAAAATCAACCTTGAAAATTCCACATTGGAGACTAATTTAACATCTACCATTTTTATATGATCTCAACACAAGTTTCTTTTCGATGGTAGATTATTTTTTATTTTTTATTTTTGTTCATGGCTAAACACAAGTTGGTAGTTGGCTTGTGTTTAAGGGCCTTGTGTGAAAAATACTAATCTTTATACACTTTGTCTAGAAATGTCATTTTTTTATTGTCTACAGGGCAGATTTGGACTATACAAAATAATATTCAGGTGTCCGCTTTATTTAAATTAAAATTCAGTGCACAAATAACAAATCCTTTTTTTTTTTAAGATTTTATTTATTTATTTGACAGAGAAAGACACAGCGAGAGAGGGTACACAAGCAGGGGGAGTGGGAGAGGGAGAAGCAGACTCCCTGCCGAGCAGGCAGCCCGATGCGGGACTTGATCCAGGGACTCCAGGATCATGACCTGAGCCGAAGGCAGTCGCTTAACCAACTGTGCCACCCAGGCGCCCCACAAATAACAAATTCTTAAACCTGGTTCTTCCTTAAGCTTTTCAATTCAGTATACAACAGTTACTATTCTATTTGTAAGTGTAACAAATTTTAGCAATTACCTCTAAGGAAGTCTTTGATTACCATGTGATCCCGTTTACAAATTTAGTTAATGAAACAACCTCAAACTTTTAAATTACATGTATAAATTTAATAAGTTTGATTCCCTTTTAATTACTTCAATTGTTTGGTGTGCCTCGATAAGAAGTTAAATAATACATATTTTATAAATAAAACCTACAAATATAACTATTTTAAGTTCCCTTTTATGTTCCAATAATGTATATAATAAGCACAATAAGATTTCAGCTTAAAACATATGTCAATTAACTCCTTAATTTCACATTTTAAACTAGAATTGCAAAACTGTTCTGTTACTTTATTAGGTTAAAATCTTGTATACATTGTAAAGACATGAAAAAGTCAAATATACTAAGTGTCCTTAACACAAAAAAATATTAATACTACAGCTGTATTTTCTTCAGTATTTTTTCTGTATTTCATTGTAAATAAAACCAGGGTTAAAAATATTACCCACTAAGAAAAGAAATACGTCATCTTATGCAATTAAGGGGCTATCTTCTTAGCCAATTAAAATCAAATAATGAAAAAGATACTAAGAAATAGGGATATCCAGATGTGAAGACATGCAGGGTAATTTCTCCTGACCCCAGTTGCTGGATTCAGCCCATTTCTGTACCACTATACCTTCAACACTATAACTTAGAAAAGAAGATAATCCTAAATTTCACTTACTTCAGTTTGAGACCTATTACTATCTAATTAACCTAATCATCTCATAGAAATCTGCTGTTCCATCCAGACTACCCTAGTAACTTGGTTGAATTTGCACCTTTATGCCTCTTAAGATGATTTTGAAATGTTTTTCTATGTAGTTTTCAAAAATACATTTGGAATGATGGAATCTTGCACAGAAATAGTCCTCCTGTCTGGTAGGACTACGTAACTTTTAAAGATACTATAAACACTCCTGACTGACTCTGTGGGTCACATATCTTTACAGTCTTACCAAAGACAGGGAAGGCATTCTTACTATGAGAGTTATATGAAACCAAGACTAAACAAAGACACATCCTTTTTTTTTTTTTCATAATCACTCTGGGTAATGGGGTGCACATCTATTGAAGGGATGAAAAACATAATCACCTGCTTTATATTTTTGTTTTTATTTTCTCTTTGTTTCCTCACTTTCCTTACTCACATAAACTTGAATTGCCATAAGGTAAATGCACTTGCAATGCAATCCCTTTCTATTTTCTTAAATGTAGTGCTATAGTTCCCAAATGCCACCCTAGGAATGGTAGGGCTTTTGAAAAGGACATATCCCTAGGATCCTTCCCCACAGATTCAACTTTATAAGATCTCAGTTTGACCAAGGATTCTATGCATTTTTAAAAACTATGCAAGAACAATGAAGATATGAGTTTAGAATCTCCAGCCTATTGGGCCAGGATCCAGGAATTCTTAATACTCATGTTTGGCAACTACCTAAATATATGCCCTGAGCAACTTGCTTGGTCTCTCTGAGGGGTAAAACATCTTCATGTTACACATGAGGAAATTGAAGAAAAGGTGCCATTATGATCTAAGCCTAATTTTTTCTCCCAGCATGTAAGCTGCAAGCTGATTGTCAGCAAGTATTTCAAGCAGAGAGGAATTAAAACGAAGGAATAAATACAGAAGTATGGGAAAAGCAGGAAGTATAACGAATGGCAAGGAAGTTGCTATCATTCCATGGCCAAAAACAGCACACTCCCTCCAGGAATCTGAAGGTTGAAGTGAGGACTCTGGCAGTTATTTGGTATGTGTATTCTAACTAGAATTCAAGAACTGGGGGAAACATTCCCAGGGTGATATGTGGCCCCACTTGGCTAACTACAAAATAGAAACATGCCACACTCCATGTATTATCTAACTTCCCCTCTCTTGGTGACTATGGCATTTTAGTTCCTCAAGAATTAGAGACCATATCTAATAATTCCCCCAAAGACCTGAGTTTCCTTTTTCCTAGTGCACAGTTATCTGGTCAAATAGATGTAGATCACTTGATAGAAGGTCTAGAGAGTAATATTTTCAGTATATACTATGGCAGGATCACTTGGAGTAGGGGGTCTTTCTGCAAAAACCCAGGCTTCCTTCATTAAGAGGGTTCCAGATCTGCTAACCTATTCAGGTCTAGAAACAGGGTAACACACCATTAGTCTCCGTTATGATAATTCAAGTAAAGTCTCTTATACCAGACCTAGATGTTTGACTGATTTTGTATGCAAATCAATACAATAGTCAGTTACCCATCTAATTCATGGTCAGCAGATATTTTTTCTATAATAAGCCAGAAAGTAATTATTTTAGACATTGCAGGCCAGATGATGTCTGTTGCCATTGTGGTGTGAAAGCAACCACAAAAAATGCACATGTGAAAGTACATTTTGATTTATTAGCCACCACCTAAAATCCCTTTAAAAAACAGTCTAAAAGCCACTCCAGCCCTGCTGCCAGTTATTACAACTGCAGTCTCTTTGCCACTGAAATCAGGGAGTTCCCTCAATGATGTCACCTCTCATAACAATCACCTGTAGAGGTCAGCCATCACAAAGCGTTTAAAGGATCCTAGTAGTCCTGGCATTTAGGCTTTCTCAATAAATGAAGAATTGTCTTGACTCTGCCAGGGAACATGGAAGACAGTGAGCAAGGAAGTGGGTAGAATGTAACAAATTCACTACAGCATTCCTATCTCCCAGTCTTTGGATTTCTTCTTGAACATTATTAGAGGGAAATTCTGTCATCACAATCTTGTTAAATATTTATTTATCACTGTTGAGTCAATGTTTCAGTCAACCAGTCAAGCAATCTCTCGGAGCCCCTTGAATCTAATACATTGAATCCATTGTTGTATTCTGTCTTCCTTGGCCTAACAATCTCAGAATTCTGTCATATACATATTACCCAGGTTCTACCAATATAAATTAATGCAGTCTTGCAATTCCTTCGGGATATAGGCTATCTCCTTCTAGGCCAAACTTTAATCTTATAATCCTGGGCCTATAGAGATCTGACTCTAGTTTTGGGTGTGAAGGCAGTAAGTTGGGTGAGGGTGTATCTTGAAAATAACTGGCATCATCTTGCCAAGTAACTGCCTCAGGTGAGTTTGTTTTAGGTAAAGCAAGGGAAAGCTGGTTTCCTCTTCCTTGGGCAAAAAGAACTGCTTATTCTGGAAAAGGAAGCTCAGAGGGATTTGGAGTTAAGTCAAAGATCTTCACTGCAATTTTCAGACTTCTAGGCCTTGTTAACCAATGCTCTGACATTTATATAAAAGACATGCTGAAGTTGTGAATTCAACTTATATTATTATTCTACAGCTAATAGGATCAAATTTGGGTTTGATTTTCAATAGCTTACTTCTGTGACCTCATAAGAGTCTCTATTAGGGCCATCACAGAACTTCTCTGTTTATATTTTGAGCCAAGAATTTAAAGCCAGGAGATTGCCATTTTCTTTCTTTAAGTTTTCCAGTATAGTCAGAAGCTACCTAACTGCCCCTCAGTCCTTGTAATTATGCCCACCATGAAGCAGTCACTTGGCATCAACAAGCCCAGCATTAATAAGCATATCATTCCAGGAGATGAGAGGCAATAATTTCAGTTACTGTGTTGTCCTTTTACAGTATGGATTACCCATTTCCCATTTTCTGCTAGTAATATATATAGGCCTGATCAGATTACATAACAAATCCCAGCTGTTTGTTTGTTTCTGGGAACATTATTGGTATAATGCTGCATCAGTTAGTGTCCAGTAAGGAAAACCGGAACCACTTTAGACATTGTAAGAAGAGAGAAGTTTAATACAAAGAATTGGAGGTGAGGAGCTAGAAAAGCAATAGAGAAAAGAAAGGAGGGCCAGAGGAGTAAAGGAGTTGTTATTGCTTAAAGCTCAAGGAGCTGTTCCTTATTTGCCTGTATTTGCTGCACTCATGATCCTGATAGTATGTTCAGAGCCACACCATTGCTGCTAAGAGAGCCTGCACCACATGATCCTGCTGAACCTGACATCTATGCTGCTGCCTGTGGTCACACTCATTTGCTCACTACTTCTGCTTTACTGCCAGAGGCACTGAAATAAGAAGGAAGGAAGGAAGGAAGGAAAGGAGGGAGGGAGGGAGGGAGGGAGGGAGGAAGGAAGGAAGGAAGGAAGGAAGGAAGGAAGGAAGGGAGGGAGGGAGGGAGGGAGGGAGGAAAACCCCCCTCTCTTTTGCAATCATCTTCTAATCTCTAAGTGGTACCTTAAAACAGTTTTCTGGATTCCAGTCCCAGGGACAGGAAGGATAGTGGCAAAGTTATGCATGAAGCCAAGGGATAACACACAATATCTAGAATTACAAAGAATCTTTGGGAATTGTATGGACTATTTATTTCTGGCTGCCTAAGAGCTTGTATTGTTTTATTTTTTTAATTTTTTTATTTTTTTAAAGATTTTATTTATTTATTTGACAGAGAGAGGCACAGCGAGAGGGAACACAAGCAGGGGGAGCGGGAGAGGGAGAAGCAGGCTTCCCGTTGAGCAGGGAGTCTGATGCGGGGCTCGATCCCAGGACCCTGGGATCATGACCTGAGCTGAAGGCAGACGCTTAACGACTGAGCCACCCAGGTGCCCCAAGCTTGTATTGTTTTACAGGTGTAACTATCACTGGATTCCGTTGTCCCAACATTTTAGCTTTCAACATATTACCGGTGATTTTTGTTTTATATGTGGGAAATAAACATTTTGTTATTTCATTTTTGTGGTAACTGAAGAAATGAATTCATTATACATATTCTAGTTGGCTTTGTGGAATTCATTTTCCTATTGTAACCAATCACTACAAATCTTCAAATGACAGACTCCTTCACCATTTCAATCCCCTGAGTCATTTATTATGGCTGCAAATGGATAAATTGCTTGGGGCCCAATTCTGCTGGTGTTATATTGAGAGATTTAGACTAGTCAATGTAAATCCCCTGCATTTTGACAAAAAAAAAAAAAAAAAGAAAAAAATGAAAAGGAAGGAAAGAAAGAAAGAGAGAAAGGGATTTTGTTTTCTTTTGGCTCTTTGCACTGTTAATCAAAACTAGTTAAAATTCAGTGAATTACAAAAAAATAGTACCAAGTTGTTCTTTAATAATGGAGATTATATAGCTGCCTATACAAAGGGATTTAAGCATGTGTGGCCCAAAAACGCAATATTGAATCACTCAGATTGAAATCCTTACTTTACTCTGAATTCATTATTACTATGGGCAAGTAAATTTTCTACTTTCTAGAGGATTTTACAAAGTGTAGAGTATGTTCTTTGATCCCCCAAATCTATAATTAATTGAGGAGGAAAAATGTACAAAAAGAGGTAACAATGATAAAATATAAAAATAGGTGATTTTTCATAAGAGCTGTATGAGGACTTAATGTCAACACCATTCAACTTTTGCTTCTCCATTACCATCCATGGAGCAACCCACTTTTGTAGGTATTACCCCTGAAGCCCTGAGATAATATTGAGCAGAAAGAAACCCAGGTAGTACAGAGTACAGAGGTTATTTTATTGAATGCATGTTGTGTTTCTCCTGGTCCTACTCAAAAAGTAAACTTTCCCCCAGATTTATAAAATGATGCCTTTTCCATAGTTATTTTGTCTCTGAACTTTACCTTCAACTGGGGCTCTGCCAGCACCTCAATTATCCACTGTGTTAGTTTGCTAGGGCTGCCATAATAAAGTACAAAAATCATGGGTGGCTTAAAACAACAGAAATTTATTCTCTCACAGTTTGGAAGATAGAAGTGTGAAATCAAGGTGTCAGTTGGAACATGCTGTCTTATGATGGTAATAGGCAAGAATTCTTCCTTGTCTCCTCTAGCTTCTGGTCTTTGCTGGCTACTCTTGCTATTATTTGCTTGTAGATACATGATTTCAATTACATGGACTATCTTCTCCCATGTGTCCTCACTTTGCATTCTTCTTCCATGTAAGAATGTCCAAATTTCTGTCTCTATGTTCAAATTTCCCCTTTTTATAAAGACACCAGTCATATTGGATTAGGCTCAACCTAATGACCTAATTTTCACTTGTCTGCTTCTATAAAGAACCTATTTCCAAATAAAGTCACATTTTGAGATAATGGGGGTTAGGACTTTGACATATCGTTTTGGAAGGACTACAATTCAACCCATAACATCCATCTTTCAAACTCAGTGTTCAGAACTATAATTTTCTCGTGGTCTTTGGCATATTTGATTTACGGTACTACCAGTTAGGATAAAAATATTCTAGATTCCTCCAGGTACTACTTTCTTGGAATTTACTCTGGCACTAAAATTCAAGATGTCCTTACCCCAGAACCAGCATGTATTTGTAAAAATACTAAGTTATGGGGGGGCCTGGGTGGCTCAGTTGTTAAGCGTCTGCTTCGGCTCAAGTCATGACCCCAGGGTCCTGGGATCGAGTCCCACATCAGGCTCCTTGCTCAGCGGGGAGCCTGCTTCTCCCTCTGCCGCTCCCTGCCACTCTGCCTACCTGTGATTGCTCTCTCTCTCTCTCTCTGTCAAATAAATAAATAAAATCTTTAAAAAAAATACTAAGTTATGTAAATGATATATAACAAGAGAGATAAAAGTAGTGTATTTATCTGTACTTTATATAATGTTTTAACAATAAATCATCTTTAAAATGCCTAAGCAAAACAAAAATAAAAACAAAATCTAAGCAAAAAGTCAAATTGCAAAGAAAAATGCTTTGAGATAGTGTCCATAATAAAATTATGCACATAAAAACATAGGAGAACTGTTACAGAGAAAGCATGACTGATCATGGAGGACTGTGGCTAGAACACAAAGAAGAATCTAGGCAGATTTTAAAATCTTCTTTCTACTCTTTAAGCTGGATGTTCAGCAAAATTTACTCAAATTCTGATCATTCCTTTTGTAATCACTCATCCATCAAGTGAATGTTATTGATATTAAGTAGAAAGAAAGTAAAAAATTTAGTGAAATGAGCCCTCTCTCCCATCTATCCCACCTGTTCTAGCTGCCTGTTACTAGCAACCACCACAGCTTACAAAAGCATCTATGAAAAGGAGCTCCTCCTACTTTTGGTACACAGTCTCTTCCACGGAGCAATGATAAGTAGGAAAGGTGAAGTAAAATACATTTATAAACATAAATGTAACCATATTATTGAACAAACAGAATTTGTAATCATTAGCAACTTTATTTTTCACCCTCACTTTGTCTTTAAATTTGCTCAATGTGTTTGCTTCTTCTCCTGCCCCTCTATGAAAATTTACACAGGCACCATGACTTTTCTGCTTATTCTGGGTT
The DNA here is from genome assembly GCF_029215605.1 of Mirounga angustirostris. Classification (NCBI taxonomy): domain Eukaryota; kingdom Metazoa; phylum Chordata; class Mammalia; order Carnivora; family Phocidae; genus Mirounga; species Mirounga angustirostris. Next base: position 98,534,379 of record NW_026991715.1, on the reverse strand, counting down.
AATTAAAAAACAAAAACAAAAACCAAAACCAATGATCACTTAGTTACAAAAGCAATTTTCATTCAGAAATTAGAATATATATCCTCTTATAATAAGAAAACAATCACATTTGGTTAAAGTTAAGTCTTTCTCCTCCTCCAGGTTGTCTTTAATGGGTAGAAACACCTTTAGTAAGGGGTGTTGTGGGGGATGGAGAGGAGGTAGGAAGGAAGATAACAGATAAGAAAATTCTTACTTTACTAATAAATTTGGGAGGCTTTACATTTAAAATTTAAAACTGTCTTTTTCTCTTATAAGGTGCTTATGTGGGCTCTTCATAGAAACTCCCCTCTTCCCACCACTGGCCCCTCTCACCTGCAGATAGATCTCTCCATGCTGGAAATGCCCTCTTATCCAGCCTGTCTTTTGTAGTTTCTTCCTCAATGTTTGGGAGTGTGGTGATCCCTATAGTTTCTATCAATTGAGCAGCACTTGCTACTCTATATGGTCTTTGGTCAAGACTTAAGAATACCCATGCTAGTTCTTCCACAATTGTAAATTACCTCTGATCTATAGGAAAAATCGCATAACCTCTACTACAGCAGACTAGGAGGGCAGGCTTTCCTATGCCATCATCCGTCTCTGACCCATCATTCAGCAGCAGCCATCCCATTTCTTGACCTTTAGATTTCTCTGGGGCAAGTCTGACAGCAGTCCTCACCAATCCTAAGCATGGGATACATACCAAACTCCCTGAAATGGTCTCACTGAAGCATCTCCCAACTAAGCTGAATTGAGAGTCATTTCACCCAGTCTCTCTCATTGGTACAAGTGGGACTCATCACAAAAAGTAACTCAAGTCACACATAATTCTCTGTTCCGGGCACTTTCCGATCCTTGATACAGATAAGGACATTTAGGCCGATCTCACAGATTCACACAAATTTACTTTCAAAAATATGCATCTTTATTTACTATTTCACTTGGGGACTTGCTATTGATCTTCTTTGCTTCTTGGCTGAAACTTCCATCTTAATATCCTGTTATACTGCCGTAAGGCTATAGAAACTACACCAATGGGGGGCGCCTGGGTGGCTCAGTCGGTTAAGCGACTGCCTTCGGCTCAGGTCATGATCCCGGAGTCCCTGGATCGAGCCCCGCATCGGGCTCCCTGCTCAGCAGGAAGTCTGCTTCTCCCTCTCCCACTGCTTGTGTTCCCTCTCTCGCTGTCTCTATCAAATAAATAAATATAATCTTTAAAAAAAAACTCATATGGAGCGCCTGGGTGGCTCAGTTGGTTGGGCGACTGCCTTCGGCTCGGGTCATGATCCCGGAGTCCCGGGATCGAGCCCCGCATCGGGCTCCCTGCTCGGCGGGGGGTCTGCTTCTCCCCCTGACCCTCCCCCCTCTCGTGTACTCTCTCTCTCTCATTCTCGCTCTCTCAAATAAATAAATAAATCTTAAAAAAAAAAAAAGAGGGCGCCTGGGTGGCTCAGTTGGTTGGGCGACTGCCTTCGGCTCAGGTCATGATCCCGGAGTCCCGGGATCGAGCCCCGCATCGGGCTCCCTGCTCGGCGGGGGGTCTGCTTCTCCCCCTGACCCTCCCCCCTCTCGTGTACTCTCTCTCTCTCATTCTCGCTCTCTCAAATAAATAAATAAATCTTAAAAAAAAAAAAAGAGGGCGCCTGGGTGGCTCAGTTGGTTGGGCGACTGCCTTCGGCTCAGGTCATGATCCCGGAGTCCCGGGATCGAGCCCCGCATCGGGCTCCCTGCTCGGCGGGGGGTCTGCTTCTCCCCCTGACCCTCCCCCCTCTCGTGTACTCTCTCTCTCTCATTCTCGCTCTCTCAAATAAATAAATAAATCTTAAAAAAAAAAAAAAGAGGGCGCCTGGGTGGCTCAGTTGGTTGGGCGACTGCCTTCGGCTCAGGTCGTGATCCCGGAGTCCCGGGATCGAGCCCCGCATCGGGCTCCCTGCTCGGCGGGGGTCTGCTTCTCCCCCTGACCCTCCCCCCTCTCGTGTACTCTCTCTCTCATTCTCTGTCAAGTAAATAAATAAAATCTTAAAAAAAAAAAAAACTACACCAATGGGAAAAGAAGACACACGGACAGTGGCCAAACGGTTCTTCAGCCTGCAGCCTGAGCATCTCCGTTTTCTCCACCGTCCGCAACTTCTCCAGGCGAGTTCACGCTTTGCGGCGCGCTCCAACTCCTTCCGCATCCCCCCCATATCCCTCAGGGGGGAGCTCCCCAGAGCGCATGTCTCTCCCGAGAGAGGGCGAGCGCGAAGAGGGCGCCCGCCAGTCTCCCTGCCCGAGGGCGCGCCAGCTGCCCACAACCGTGTGTCACACCAGATGCTGCCCCTCGGCCTGATGCTCCAAGACAAGCAAATGGGCTTCTCCCACACAAAGTCAAAGTTGTGGAGCTTTCCTCGTCTACTTCTGTGCCGTACCCTGAGGCAGGTGAGTGCTCTCCAAGAGCTTTCTCCTCACATCGCTGTAGCCTTGCGGGTCTCCTGTGCATGAGCCGCTTGGGTTTTGAGAGCTAGATGTTTTGGGTGCGCGTCTCTCAGGTGCAGGTCTTTAAAGTCCGGGCGCCCAGAGTGGGGTTGTGAGGCTTTGCTTCTCAGGAAGAAGCTCGAAGTTCTGAGTTCCCTCCTGACTAGGCAGCCACCCGCGGGGGTGGCGTTTTATAGCCTCAGGCTGGTTTGTGTCCCAGCCTTTCCTACACACTTTCTTGGGAGTCTTTTTCCCTTCCCCCATTAGTGGGAATCACTCAGCCAGGTTTTAGGGCGTGTTTTGTTTTTGTTTTTGTTTTTTTCCTCAGAGGAAGTTGTTCCATATGGAGCTATAGGTGCAGGGTATTGATGGAAGAGGAGAGCTCAGGATCCTGTAACGTTGCCCTCTTAAACCAGGATCTATTAATAGTGATTTGAATGTGGACATGTGCCTTATAATACTGTGTCTTAAAATAGCATGGAGAGGGAGTCCTTTAATAAAGGACGACAGGAAGGCCCCTGTCTCAATTCTCAATTCTCACTCTTTCCTTGAATGATTCTATTATTATAATCACAAGAATTTAGTCTCTTTCCTTCTCCTTGTATTTCCTGTGTCTTAATTTGTTTTTGACCAAGTCAAGGCAGTGGGAATCATGAGCTGGCAGGAGTGATCTTCCTCAGGTGCAGACAATAATGGGATGCATTTTCTTTTCTTTTTTTAAAAAGATTTTATTTATTTGAGAGAGAGAGAGAGAGAGTGCATGAGCTGGGGGGGGGGGTAGAGGGAGAAGCAGACTCCCTGCTGAGCTGGGAGTACGACGCGGGACTTGATCCCAGGACCCTGGGATCATGACCTGAGCCGAAGGCAGATGCTTTAGCGACTGAGCCACCCAGGTGCCCGGGGTACGTTTTCTATGGAGAAGTTTGAAACAGTAATAAGACCAGCTGAAAGTCAATCTGCTTTTTATTATTACCATGTACCAATAATTCTAAACAGTGCTGTTACTAGTTGAATTGCATCCCCCCCCCAAAAAAGGTACGTTGAAGTCCTAATCCTCAGTGCCTCAGAATGTGACTTTAATTGGAAATAAGATGTTTCAGGTGTAGTTAATTAAGATTCGGTCATATTATGGTAACGTGGCCCCAAATCCAATATGAGAGAGGTTCTTAGACAGAAAAACAGGGAAAATGCTATGTGTAGATATAGGCAGAGATTGGAATAGTGTATTGATAAGCCAAGGAACACCATGGAATGTGTTTCTTCATTAAAAGTTGGGAGAGAAGCATGGAAGTGATTCTTCCTCAGGATACTCAGAAGGACCCATCCTACCAAAACCTCTATTTCAGATTCTAGCTTCCAAAACAGCGAGAAAATAAATTTCTGTTGTTTTAATCCACCCAATTTGTGGCACTTTATTATGGTTGCACTAGGGACGGAATACAAATACTAATGATAAAATACTCTTTCTGTGTCTTAAAATCACTAATTTAGTTACTAACATAACAAAACAAAAGGAGTGTTAGTAAATACTTACAAATTCTTCATCCAAATACATTTTATTTCCAGACCTAATAAAGTTCTCTACAGTAGTGCAGTAGATTCTCCTTCTGATTGAAACTTCACTTTGGATTTGGATAGAAAGGCCAAATGTAGGAGGAGGAACTTGATAAGCAGGACACAGTGAGTAGATAGTGGAAAGCCATGTCTGCCATGTGTTGGCAATGCTTAAAAAAAGTAAGCGTGCTGACAGTATCTATTATAATATAAATGCTGGGGTAAAAATGCCCTGACATTTATACTATGATGTCCTGCTCTCACTGACCACAGCCATCATAAAAATACCTGTAGTTTGCCTTTGTTATCTAGATTTTGGTCTGCTTTATCCACTTCTGAACTCTAACTTCCAGTCGTAGCTCCACATAAATTCCTGGATAAAATCAGTTTTTTGTTTTGTTTGTTTGTTTTTGCCTTAATTTACCACCTCCATGTCTAAGAGTCTATGAATAGTCAGTCTGAAACACCATAGAAAAATGGTAGCATGACCCAAAATGTAACATCAAGTCTTCTGAGAGCAGAGATAATGATTTCTCAAATAAGTTACCAAAATTGATAAATTGCTGATTTGCAAAACTAACTGAACAGACAACAAAAAATGTAATAAACAACTATTTATCTATTTATTTATTTATTCTCTTTTATCCTAGGCGTCTATTTTGACCAGAGAATACTGTTTGCCCCATACTTTTCCCCACATTCAAAGTACCTTGGAAGGATATTATGCATTCCCAACCTGTCAGCTTTGGCTGAATTACAGAGTGCTCAATTATTCTCTAATTGAATAGCTGCCCAATGCAGGCCACGTAATGACTTCCTGATTATCTGCCTTTAAATGATGAATGAAATGAATATGTAACATTCTGTTCAAATACAGCATACTTAGCATGCCAAATGAAAACTGATTTTGTGCTCCTGTCTCTGAAAAACGTATATTTTATTGTAATTCAGTTCAATGGTTGTTCGGCTGCTTGTTTTCTAGTCATCAAGATAAACATTGAATGAGCTATCTAGGAGAATATTAGTCTTCATTTCTGCTTTCCAACAGATGCTAAAGGTGTTAAACATTGTTTAGATTATTTGGGTCCCTCTCTATATCATCTCATTGGGAAAAAAATGAGCAAGGTCATATTTTTTACAAACAGTTCTTGTTGGCAATGTTCCAATACACATTGGCTAAAAAAAAAAAAAACCCTGTTATGATGAATGTGTTGCAAAGACAACACCATTAAAATATGAATAAATTATTTTTTGGCAAGAGTGCTTTTTATAAAGTGGCAATTTATAGTATTAGCACCAAAAAAAGAATACATGATTTGAAATCTGATTGTATGCCTGGTCTGTAATAATAGTGGTTTGTACGACCATGATAGTTCTTTTTCTTTTTACATGATTTTACCTTCAGTACACTAATTTATAAAAACCAACTCAAGAAACTGTATGAGAACTCATTGTATGTAATAGTAACTTTTTTTTTCTAAAGATATTTTATTTATTTATTTGACAGAGAGAGAGAGACAGCGAGAGAGGGAACACAAGCAGGAGTGTGAGAGGGAGAAGCAGGCTTCCCTCTGAGCAGGGAGCCCAATGTGGGGCTCGATCCCAGGATCCTGGGATCATGACCTGAGCTGAAGGCAGTTGCTTAACAACTGAGCCACCCAGGCTTCCCTGTAATAGTAACTTTTTTAAAAAAAAAAATATTTGTCAGAGAGAGAGCGTGCACAAGCAGGGGAAGCAGCAGGCAGAGGGAGAAGCAGGCTCCCCACTGAGCAAGGAGCCTGATGCAGGACTCGATCCCAGGACCCTGGGATCATGACCTGAGCCGAAGGCAGATGCTTAACCAACTGAGCCACCCAGGTGTCCTGTAATAAGAGACAACTTTGCCTACTCAGAAAAAAAACACTCAGGCAAGTAAGGAAAGAAAGAACTGTGGAGAGAAAGAAGGAAGGGAGGGAGGAAGAATTTTGTTACTTCTTCTAATATGTGGTTAATAATTGCACAGTTAAATTGGTGCTTACGTGGCATTCCTAGGAATGGTTTTGTGTGGTATATATCCTGGATCAGGTTTCAATAAAATGCTCTTGAGATAAGGAAGAGAACATCCTCTAACACTTCTTGAAATTTTCCCTTAATTTAATTTGATTTTTTAAAAAGATTTATTTATTTATTTGAGAGAGAGCATGCACATGGGTGCATGAGTGGGAGGAGGGGCAGAGGAAGAGGGAGAGAGAATCCTCAAGCAGACTCCCCGCTGAGTGTGGAGCCGAATTCCAGGATCCTGAGTTCATGACCGGAAATCAGGAGTCAGCCACTCAATAGACTGAGCCACATAGGCGTCACTCTAAATTTTATTTTTATAAGGGGAATTTCTTAATTGAAACAGGAGGAAAAAACCTTTCACATATATTTATTTCAAGATGTTAAGATAATTGATTTAGTACTCAGAATATGTCTCTTTGCCTTATCTCTCTTCTTTTTCGTGTTCTTTTGTTCTTTTTTTCTATTTGTTCTCTTTTATTTTTCATTATAAAACATGAACTGACAGCTCCATGGATAAATCTAGCCCACAAATGCTTTTGGTTTGGTGTACTAGCATTTTACAAAACCTTTGAATTTATTTTCAGCATTTAACATGGGCAGGTTTCATATAAACATGTGGCTATCCAATTTCTCATTAAAATTCATTTCTAGGAATACAGGCCAATAGGAGTTACCTCTTTAGATGAGCCATGCACTGTCTAGTTTACCAAAATCCAGCCCATTTTCCCCATATACATGGTAAAACTGGCACTCATAGGCTTTTAAGGTTGCAATCTCTAGGACACGTTTCAAATTCCAGTGTTGGTCCTGCCATATCCACGAAATGGTGTGCTCAGCCTAGGGACACACAGGACCAATCACTAATTTCAGAAAGCAACATTAGAACTTGTGCCAAAAATTATTTCTATATTAAGATGAGAAAGAAACTGTTTGCTAAGATATACTCATTGTCATGGTGCCCATTTTTATTGCACATATCAGATAGTGATGTGTCTTAAATAGCTCATGAGCTTTTTGGAGACTGGTAAGCTTTCCACATTATGGAGCAATTGACAGTTGCACCAACTTTTTTGGTCACTTTCAACATGGTGTGATGTTATGGTTTAATTAAAAATAAGAATTATATGATAAACTTTTGGAAGTAGATAGCTAACCTTAGAAGATGCCTGTAAAGAAATAGAGGTAATGAATAACATTAATAGGGCGCCTGGGTGGCTCAGTTGGTTAAGCGACTGCCTTCGGCTCAGGTCATGATCCTGGAGTCCCGGGATCGAGTCCCACATCGGGCTCCCTGCTCAGCAGGGGGTCTGCTTCTCCCTCTGACCCTCTTCCCTCCCTTGCTATCTGTCTCTCATTCTCTCTCTCTCAAATAAATAAATAAAATCTTTAAAATAAATAAATAAATAACATTAATAGTATGAGTACAAGTAAACATGACAGAACTGTCTATACTCCTATTTCCAATACAGTCTTCACTAGCCACATTATGAGCTAAAACCATATGATCTGATAAGGTCTCATAAGCTCTCCACTAAAAATGAATTTTTCAAAATAAAGGTGACATTTTAGCACTCAGCGTGAAAGTCACTGTTTTTGTGCTATGAAGAAAACATTTTGAAAATGGATGCTTAAAAATCCTTTTATTCCATTCTGAAAACTATAGTGGGTCATCTGTAAGAAGAAAAATGTCTAGATTAATCTCTCTTTTACACACACATGTGCACACGTGCACACATAAAACTTAGCTGCAGAATCATTGAACCTGTCTTAAACATCTCCCAAATATGAAGCTTCTGTGCATTTTTAAGTCATTTATAAAAATTTTAAAATGCATTCCTTCCTGAAAATTTGCAGTGCAATAGTAAAACCTTTCACTTAAATAGTAGATTGGAATAAAAAGCTTTTGTGATTGAAAAATTATCCAATGTTTTATTTCTTATATCTATTTATCTATATTCTTATATTGTATATTTAAATACATATATGTGATAAAAATTATATATTATACATAATACTATATATATATTTACATGTATATATATTTGTAAAGTCTCTGCTAGCTATGACAGCCATGAAACCTAAGATTAAAATTAAAAAATCTTATAACCAGGTAGTTAAAGTGTTGTATTATAATTTTAATCTTCAAAACTAGAAAACTATATTCAATTGGATTTTCCCTTAAAAAAATTACTGCATTTCATTGGTTATAAAGTATGCATGTTAACATCTCTGAAATTAGAGGTGTACCTTATAATTGATGGGTAGCCTATGATAGTTAAACTGGCAGTATTTTCTCTTTCTTACTGACACATGAAATTATAAAATATCTTATATTTAGTGGACGATAGCACTAATAATTATGCTAATGGTACTATATTTAATGGGAAAAATAAATTCTGTATAATAAATATAATTTATGAAATACTTTGATTTCATCTTTTTTCTAAAAGTGCACTTTTTTTTTTTTTTTTAAAGATTTTATTTTTTTTGACAGAGAGAGATACAGCGAGAGAGGGAACACAAGCAGGGGGAATGGGAGAGGGAGAAGCAGGCTTCCCGCGGAGCAGGGAGCCCGATGTGGGGCTCGATCCCAGGACCCTGGGACCATGACCTGAGCCGAAGGCAGCCGCTTAACGACTGAGCCACCCAGGCGCCCCTAAAAGTGCACTTTATTTCATTATTTTATAGGTTTTATAATGTGTAAAATACATTGCATAGTAAATATATATAATATATAATGATTTACATAATGCATATTATAAGAATATTTATTAATGGGACATATAATCAGAAAAGTTTGGATATATAGTTCCGGCCAGTGTACCACATTGTTTAATACTTTTTGTCTTTTGAAAATCTGGCCAGTTGAGAAAAAAAGCTAAGAAAGGAAAGACTACACTTGGAGAAGGGAATGGATTTATATTGCCTTTATGGACTGGGCTTGCCTTTGTGGAAGAGAGCTTCAAAGATAAGAGCAATGTTTTATTTCTTAAGACAGTTGTAGTCATATGGATTTTCATTTTATTAAACCATATGTATACATTACATATACTTGTAATGTGTAATATATTAAAATGTATATTTATTAATACAATATTATTTAACAGATATTGCAGTACACTTTTAACTGAAATACAGCATACCGTTTAAGATATAATTGTTGCTATATTGTTTTTATAGTTTGCTTATTGCTTAATAGTACTAAGTGCTATTCTTTGGTATTAGAGACATAGGAGTGGAAAATCCACAATTCTCTTATCTAAGAGCTTACATTCTAGTGGGAGACAATTAAAATATAGACAAGATATTTTCATAATTGATAAAGGCTAAGAAGATAGAATCAGGGTGGGACGCCTGGGTGGCTCAGTCAATTAAGTATCTGCCTTTGGCTCAGGTCATGATCTCAGGGTCCTGGGATCGAGTCCTGCATTGGGCTCCCTGCTTGTTGGGGAGTCTGCTTCTCCCTCTCCCTCTGCCACTTCCCTCTGCTTGTGTTCTCTTACTCTCTCATGCTCTCTCTCTCTCAAATAAATCTTTTTTTTTTTTTTTTAAGATAGAATTAGGGTATTGTGATAGAATTGATTGGATTTAGGCTTCAATACTAGTTAGGGTTGATGGTAGAAAACCTAGGGTTAGAGTGATTTCTAAAGTGAGACTGATTGGTTCTCCAAAATATTTGCCAAATCTATCCACTCCTCTTCCTCTCCCAAGCAAGATAATCTGTGTCTTTACAGTCAAGAGCAGCCTTCTCCCTGGTAGCCCTGCTATCAGTACATCTATATCTACCATCAGTTCTTCTCCACCCAGAGCCTTTGAGTCAGGAGACTTCAGGTTTCATTGTCTTCAGACTCACAACCATGTGTCTTCTCAGCTGTGATTGGTAAGATTCAGGTTTAACAAAAATCAAAATGAATGAAGCCCATCCCATATACATTCTCACCACATAAAATAGAAAAGGACAATAAATTCCCTCAAGGAACCAGGAGTTCCCTTCAAAGACAAATCTTCATGACCTATTAAGAAGCAGCATCCTTTCTTGATTAAAATTCTTCACAGTGTAGGGATAGAGGGAACATAACTAAGGATCATAAAAGCTATATACAAAAAGCACATAGTGAATATAATTTTCAATGGGGAAAAACTGACAGCTTTTCCCCTAAGGTCAGGAACACGGCAGCATTGTCCACTCTCACCACTTTTGTTCAACATAGTACTAGAAGTCCTAGCCTTAGCAGTCAGACAACAAAAAGAAATAAAAAGCATCCGCATTGGCAAAGAAGAAGTCAAACTCTCACTCTTTGGAGATGACATGATACTCTATGTGGGAAACCCAAAAGACTCTGCCCCCCCCACACCCCCTGCCAAAATTTCTACAACTCATACAGGAATTCAGCAAAGTGGCAGGATATAAAATCAATGCACAGAAATCAGTTGCATTTCTATACACTAACAATGAGACAGAAGAAAGAGAAATTAAGGAGTCGATCCCATTTACAGTTGTACCTAAAACCATAAGATACCTGGGAATAAACCTAGCCAAAGAGGCAAAGGATCTGTACTCAGAAAACTATAAAATGCTCATGAAAGAAATTGAGGAAGACACAAAGAAATGGAAAAATGTTCCATGCTCATGGATTGGAAGAACAAATATTGTTAAAATGTCTATGCTACCTTGAGCAATCTACACATTTAAAGCAATCCCTATCAAAATACCATCAACTCTTTTCACAGAGCCAGAACAAATAATCCTAAAATTAGTGTGGAACCGGAAAAGACCCTGGATAGCCAAAGGAATGTTGAAAAAGAAAACCAAAGCTGGTGGCATCACAATTCCGACTTCAAGCTCTATTACAAAATTGCAGTCATTAAGACTGTATGGTACTGGCACAAAAACAGATACATAGATCAGTGGAACAGAATAGAGAACCCAGAAATGGACCCTCAATTCTATGGTCAACTAATCTTTGACAAAGCAGGAAAGAATATCCAATGGAAAAAAGACAGTCTCTTCAACAAATGGTGGTGGGAAAACTAGACAGCCACATGCAGAAGAATGAAACTGGATCATTTCCTTATACCATACACAAAAATAGATTCAAAATGGATGGAAGACCTAAATGTGAGAGAGGAATCGATCAAAATCCTAGAGAAGACAGGCAGCAACCTCTTAGACCCTGGCTGCAGAAACTTCTTGCTAGACATGTCTCCAAAGGCCAGGGAAACAAAGGCAAAAATGAACTATTGGGATTCATCAAAATAAAAAGCTTTTGCATAGCAAAGGAAACAGTGGACAAACCAAAAGACAACCAACAGAATGGGAGAAGATATTTGCAAATGTCTTATCAGATAAGGGCTAGTATCCAAAATCTAGAGGAACTTATCAAACTCAACATCCAAAGAACAAATAATCCAATCAAGAAATGGGCAGAAGACATGAACAGCCATTTTTTCAAAAAAGACATCCAAATGGCCAACAGACACATGAAAAAATGCTCCACATCACTTGTCACCAGGGAAATACAAATCAAAACCTCAATGAAATACCACCTCACACTGGTCACAATAGCTAAAATTAGCAACCTAGGAAATGACAGATGTTGGGGAGGATGCAGAGAAAGGGGAACCCTCTTACACTGTTGGTGGGAATGCAAGGTGGTCCAGCCACTCTGGAAAACAGTATGGAGGTTCCTCAAAAAGTTGAAAATAGAGCTACCCCACAACCCAGCAATTGCACTATTGAAGTTTTTACTCCAAAGATACAAATGTAGTGATCCGATGGGGCACCTGTACCCCAATGTTTATAGCAGCAATGTCCACAGTAGCCAAACTATGGAAAGAGCTCAGATCTCCATCGACAGATGAATGGATATATATATATATATATATACACACACACAATAGAATACTACTCAGCCATCACAAAAATCTTACCATTTGCAAGATGGATGGAACCTAGAGGGTATTATGGTAATGAAAAAAGTCAATCAGAGAAAAATAATTATATCTCACTCATTTGTGGAATTTAAGAAACAAAACAGGATCATAGGGGAAGAGAGGGAAAAATAAAAATGGAATCAGAGAGGGAGAGAAACCAGATACAAGAGTCTTGTATCTAGACTCTTAATCATAGGAAACAAACTGAGGGTTGCTGGAGGGGAGGGGGTTGGGAGATAGGGTAACTGGGTGATGGTCATTAAGGAGGGCACGTGATGCAGTGAGCACTGGATATTATATGACTGATGAATCACTGAACTCTGCATCTGAAACTAATAATACTTTGTATGTTAATTAATTGAATTTAAATAAGAATCTGCTGGGTTCTTTAGACTCTACCTTTTGGATTTTCTAATACAGTAATTTACATATGCTGGGAATGAGAATGGGATAATCCCGCGTTTGCTCTGGCATTGGCTAATGTTACTTGTTTTTTGAAATGGTTGCTAGTAAAAAATAAAGATATATAACTTTTAATCAACTAATTTCCCTTGAAATCCTGTTTATTGATGTGAGCTAGCACACTAAATGGTAATGGGTCTTCTCTAGCATATTCCTGGAAGGAGAGGGCAAGTTAAAATTGCTCAGCCATGTTTCCTGTTTCAAATTATATCCTATTTGTTTGCTTGGTTTTTTTTTTTTTTTAATTTCTCATTGTACCTGGCCTCTATGTATAGATTTGTGACTATTAACTTTTCTTTTGAGTAGACAAATCATCATACACTGTTTAGCAAAGCTAAATGGTGAAAAAAAAAATGAAGGGAAAATATTTCTAAGAAGTATTTAGCTATGGGTACTTGGGTGGCTCAGTTGGTTAGGCGTCTGCCTTTGGCTCAGGTCATGGTCCCAGGGTCCTGGGATCGAACCCTGTGTCCAGGGAGCCTGCTTCTCCATTTCCTCCCTGCTCCTACTCTCTCTTGCTATCTTTCTCTCTCTCAAATAAATGAATAAAATCTTTTAAAAAAGTCTTTAGCTATACACTTACAGCTAAAACCTGAAGCTCTTATAATTTTTAAGTATTAGCTGTAGACTGAGGTATCTGTGTTGTATAACCACTAACAGAATTTAGGGGACTTTTTTTTTTTTAAAGATTTTATTTATTTATTTGAGAGAGAGAGAATGAGAGACAGCATGAGAGGGAGGAGGGTCAGAGGGAGAAGCAGACTCCCTGCCGAGCAGGCAGCCCGATGCGGGACTTGATCCAGGGACTCCAGGATCATGACCTGAGCCGAAGGCAGTCGCTTAACCAACTGAGCCACCCAGGCGCCTGGGGACTTTTTTTTTTTAAGGATTTATTTATTTGAGAGAGAGAGAGAGAGCACGTGTGGAAGAGAGCAAGGGTGCTAGCAAGCGGAGGAGCAGAGAGGGAGAGAGAGAGAATCCCCAAGCAGACTCCCTGCTGGACGTGGAGCTCATCCGGCAGAGCTAGATCCCAGGACCCTGAGATCATGACCTGAGCTGAAATCAAGAGTCAGATGCTTAACCTACTGAGCTACCCAGGTGCCACCGGGGGACTTTGTTTCTGTTTGTCAGTTCACAAACTCTAAGACTTTTGTTGGTTCTGACAAGAAGGTTGTCTAGCCGAGGTGTATCCGAAGGTTGTCTAGCCGAGGTGTATCCTAGTGTCCATCCTAACTCTTGAATGTGTTTTCTACCTCTGTCACTGGAATCTGGATTTTGCCACCAGCAGAAACTGGTGCGTTGGCTCTGTCAGTGTGACAGCTCCTATCCATGCTGTGCTTCTTAGCATTTCATTTGTATTGTCCTGAAAATCCATGGCCTCCAGTTTCCCCCCGCCTCATCCTTTGTATCTAACGCTCCAATGATGTTTCAGTTTTATAAGTATTAATGAATTCACTGGGACTTCCAAAGCACCAAATCTAGTCGTGGTTCTTGGAGGAGATTCTTGACAATGCTTATTGACTCTTTTCTTGCTTCTTTTTTAAAACATTTTTTACATTAAAGGGATGGTATCTTGTAAAAGATAAACTAATTAAGATGAAATTAGGAAATTTAAAAGCTTTTGTTTACATTAAAACAGCAGTTAGTAACCAGGTTTTTAATGTATGGTAATAATAGCTACTCTTCCTTGAGCTTCCACAGCTCTATGCCTTGCTGGGAGCTTTATATATAACAATGCATGATGTTATCATTATGCTGTGTGTTTGTGTGTATAATTGAATGCCTTATATTATCAGAATTTCCATTTGGTAAAATAGAAACAATACCAATCTCCCAGGGCTGTTGTCATAACACCTAGGTAACGCTTGTTTAAAGTGGGTTTGGCACGTGGGTAGTACTTCAGTAGGTTTGTTATTGCTATAATTTTGATTTATGGTTATTTCTGTCATTCTTACTTGATAGATAAGGGACCTTTTTCACAGAAATTAACTTGCTTTGAAGAGTTCATCTAATATGACAAGGCTCAGATTTGAATCAAGGACTGAAAGCCTCCTTTAACCATTTTGTTTCCACATTCCTCCTAGGCATTTTGATTGTTTTGCTTTGTTTTTGTTTTATTTTGTTTCACTGAATCCTGTGCCTTCTTGATTAAGGTCTTTGCCTTATGCATGCTGTGTTTCTTTCTGTTTATTTTTTTCTTCCTCCATTCCACTATTTTTTCCCTAGCACCAGTGACTTTGCTTCTCTCCAGTGTACCTCCTGGGGGAAAGATGAAGTTAGGAAATAAGCTGCAAAGCGTTCCCTTTTCATGCTGGCCTCATTTCTTACCTCATCTGCTTGCTTTAGAGCTTTGCATTGATTTTCTCTATTATATATGTCAAAATGCATGTTTTCTTATTTAAATTGCAACTGTGGAGAATATACTGTCTTACAATTCTATTAAACACGTGGAAAGTATTTTTTATTGTTGTTTTCATGTCAATCAATAAAACTTTAAAATTAAACACCTTCATTACAAGTGCCAGAGGATTCAGGGCAAGGACCAGGATGAAGTAAATAAGGTGCCTAGAGTGCAAAATTTAAGGAGGCCCTTTATCTCAGCCTTATGCAGGTGCAAAGTCAGCACCTCTGAGTGATGCCTCCTTAAAATTTGCATCATAGGCGTTTCACTTGGTTTCACTTAAGCCCAGGCTCTAGGAGTATCTAGATATTCTTTCTTAGAATTACAGTTTCCTTAGATTATTCCTGAATTGAGAAGAACACTTTGTTGTTTTGGCTTTTTCATAATAATGGGTTTAACTTCTAGCCTTCTTGGAATTTGCTATGGCTTGATAACAAGTTTAAAACCAGACAATGTTCTACTAAAGGCCAGGTGTTCAAAGTATAATAAACAGCTCCCTAAAGATTAGAAAATGAATATTTAACTAGATGACTACATTTGATTTCCTTCATTCATTTTTTATTATTTCACTGAAAACCTTGATGGAAATCATATTGACAGGATTTTAATATCTTCTGGTAAATGAAACCTGTCATTCTAATAGGTATATTTCTTTGCAGTACTATCTGGTAAACTCTGGTGATCAGTAATTTTTTCCATAGGTAAGACATAGGGAATTTCATGCAGATTGTACCTCAAGAGTATAAAATTTGTCCTGAGAGGTTGATAGTTATGATGAAACTAGTTATATTAATTACGTCCTGTTTATGAAGAACCTGATTTTTTTTTTTTTTTTTGGAGAAAAAATAACCATCTATGGAAGCTTTAAGTGCTTAATTATTTGTATTTTCCTTTCAAAGGCAAAGAGAACTATCCTGCCCATCAAAATTGAATTTTGTGCAGAGGGTTTTAGATACCTTCTCAAAAAACTAGACCCAAGAAACAAAGCTCTCTAGAACTGACATTTACTAAAAATTAGCAGTTAATACAGTTACCTTGGAAATAGAGGCCAGAACATCTGCCTTTACATTTCCACTGTGTTTATCTTACTATTGTAGTTCCAGAAGTTCTAATGTGGTGAGAAATGGTTTAGAGCTCCAATATCAGATTTTGCTAAATAAGTATTTTCCAATTATCACAAATGACAGTTTTCATCTGATTGCCTATCAGAACTCAGAGAAAAGTCCCAAAGCTATGCAAAAAGCTGATAAAATCATCAGGTTTCTCTACACTTGTACATATTCCTCAATATTGCCTTGTCACCTTCATTCTCATGCTTATGCTTGGAGAGGGCCCAAATGCAATTTTATTGTTGTTACTGTTTTTGACTTGTGCTACCAACATTAAAGGAGATTTGCAAGTGTGTTATTGTTGTTTGTTGTAAATTCTCTTAAGATTCTCATGGAAGATTGAACCCAATATAAAGGCATACTTACAGGATGTCTACACAATATTAGATGTCCTGTTTTGTAACTTTCATAATGCCTTCCCATTTCATTTCTTTGAACTGAATTAAGTCCAAACCTAAGACAAATAATGACTTTCTGGTAATCTCTCTATAAATGATGAAATGTAATGTATACAGTAACCCAACAGAAAGACAAATAAATAATTCCTGTGACCTTTGGGAGGAAAGTGAAACTATTAAAAGCTAGAAGTCTTTCTATTTTTTAAGTTTGCTTTTGTTTATTTTAAAATATTTTTTCTTTACTTTCCATTTCATGTTTGTTAATGGTTATAGTGACAGGCATTGCATTTCAGAATCTACTCAAATCCTCATGGAAGCAGCAACTGAGACTGAAGAAAAACTGGTTCTATCGGATTAACCTAGGATTTCCAAACTGAGTTCAGATCAAAAAAGAAACCCAAGATTTCCCAGTGAATGGGATCTTGGTTTTATTCATATAAAGCTCTTCCATCACCCATCCAGCATGATGCTTCTGAAATGCAGAAACCTGTCGCTTCTGAGATAAACCCACTAATCCACCTCTGTCCTTGGCATTCTGTGTTCTGTGGGCAGATCTTTTTGGTGTGGATATTTCCTATCACTTATTCTCAGCGCTGCCTTTGTGCCGTAAACTGATAGCTTTAATCGATGCTTTTCTTGTCCTCCAGATTCAACGAAGACATCCAGACGGCTCTGTGTGGTGCCTTGAGAGCAGCCCCTTTTGGAGCTCTTCTGTAGGTAACCCTTAGGAATGACAGCACATGCGCCATAAACTAAAAGAGTTGCTACTGTGTTCACCCCTCAAAGCATCTGTGAATTCTTGTTCCTAAGAGAATATGCAAATCAACAAGAGCTTCATTTGGTATTTTCTTGTTCTTAGGATTCCTACCTTTCTTGTTGTTCACATACATGAAAAAAAATGCATGTGTTTATCAGAAAAAAAACAGAAACAAAAGCAAAAAGAACCCTGGCTGTTTTTCTCTCCTCCTAGGCTAGTTAGTTACCAGGTTCTCTCATTATACTCTGACTTACCACTTAGCATAATTCTCCTACCTGTTGGTTTGATCTCTAGGCCAAAAGCTTCTTGCTGATAAAGACAATGTCTTAATCATTTTTTAACCCTCAGGACCTGGCGTGTAGGTCCTTAAAAAAAGTTGTTTAGATAATTGAATGAGCTAATGAGAACAGAAAACTTTAAAAAAAAATTGTATCGATATCCATATAAAGACCCAGATATAAAATCTACCCTCTCCAACTCCATCGTGTTTCAATTTTATGTGTTTACACTTTTCACTTAGTGTGGTCTTGCTTTTCAATCTAACTAACTGTCCTGACTTGGCTATTCTGTTAAATGAGCACACGGTAGTGTGCTATTTTTCTGTTGTATATGTTATACCTCTACACTGGAGGAAAAAAAAAATGTCCCTACTGGGGGAAGATCTGATGTGTTCTAATGAGGCTGGCTGTCTCAGACCTGGTGGCTTTCACCCTAAGAACTCTTCTTGTCACCTGGTGTGGTTCTAAGTGTTAGCCAGTTGGTGAATGAGATTTGGGAAAAATTCCAGGCTATAGTTAATTACTTGCCTTTTTCAAAGCTTGACTTTGTTGTCTTCATGGATGCCTTTTCTCTATTTAGTAAGTGGCTTGTTTTGCATTTTTGCACATCTAATCTTATTTACAGTTTTCTTCCATAAAGTAAAAACATGATATAGCACTGAGGCAAATTGCACATTGCATTAGATTTATCCAAATGTTTTAAAAAGGCAGTAAGATAATCCATGTACCAGCATTCTGAAAACAGTAAAGAATCCTATAACTAAAAGGAATTTATCATTTTTATTGTCATTCATTTTACCTTTTTAAAAAATATGGGAATGTCAGACTTTTGAACCTGTGACATGAGACATTTCAGTACTTTTGTGGAGTTTTGATGGGCTTTTCTGGTCTTTTTCTGTTTTGTTTTGTTTTGTTTTGTTTTTACCCAGGATGGGTTGTTTGTGTGTATATATGCTTTCTAGAGATTTACAGTTTTTTGGCTTTTCAGTTTATTCCTTTCACTTTGGTTTTGCTTGTTCATGCCTATAGAGAATAAACTTTATGATAAAGCTGATACATCAACTCTAAAAACGACAAGTCTGTGGGATTTAGGGGGAAGGGGTATTGGAAAAAGAACAAGCTGAGGAAAATTAAATAGTTCCCAAGAGCATTTTACTTTCTGAGTTATAATCCCAAAGAAAATTGCTATAATATAAAAGGCTTGGAATAAGAACTCTTGATATTAGATACATGTAAACTATGGTCAAAGAAGCTAAGAAATTGATGAGCTGTAGAGAATATCGGCTGCTGTGTTTAAGATGCTTGGTAACTCAATAAATAAATAAATAAGATAAAAGAAGACATTTCATGGATGTATTCTGAAGTGGAGTCTTCCGTTGGTTAGATACTTTGGCAGTCTGGGTATTATTGATCTGTTGAAGACAAAGAGGAAAACGTTCTGATCAGTATGCTAAGAAGAGTTTGCTTCCTAGGGAAAGCAGGCAGTTTCATGCTTCCTAACTCTTCATTGCAATTGTGAAGCCCACCTAGGAAGACAGAGGTTTGAATTATTAAAGAAACGGAGTTTTCTAGCCTTGAAGCAGAATTTTTAATATTCTGCAAATTTTATAACATCTTGTTTGGAAATACACATTTTTCCCTCATGTTTAGAGACAGAAAGAAAGAAAATTCATGCAGAAGTGAGAAAAAGTTAACCATGACACTAAAATTCAGTTGAATGTATTAAGGTATAACTTGGGTTTTACACACTTAAAGACTGGCGATTTAGAATTTGAACAGCCAGACTGCTGTTATTATGATCCCAAAATCATCTGTGGGAAAATTAATGTTTTTATTAATATTTTAAAATCTTTTTATCTAGATAAGCTGGTAAAATAATAATTAAAATTTCAACTCATATGAAAATTTTTCCTTAAAATATCCTATTTTTGTATTATGACATGAATTAAATCTTTTTTAAACATAGGAACATAAGAAAAAAACACAGTACATAGTATGGTTGAATACATGTTTTACTTTCTTCTTTCCTGGATAACACTCTAGCTGGTAGCTAAGGGTGAGGGCTTTAGAATAATATAGGCTTAAGATGAATTGCCATTACCAATTTTCTAAGTGTCAAATCTCGGCAACCTTTTAGCATTTTCAAATTAGTTTCCCAACCTGTAAAATGGAAATTATAAAAGAATCCATCTTATGAGTAGAAAATAGATAGAAAACATGTTACAGTATCTGAAATACAATAAATAATCTAAATATGTTGGATATTCATATGATTCCAGTAACTCTATGAAGCATACAGTGAAAAAAGGTAGAAATTTGTTTGATTCAAATGCTATGGGTCCTTGCTCAATTAGTAAGATATCTCCAAAGTAAAACCTTTTTTTGTGCTATGACAAATCTGTAAATATATTTTGATCCCACTTCTCTTTGGGTTGGAAGTCAGTCTAGCAGTACATAAGTTCCAAGAGGGGTAGAGGTGTGACAAGGTCTTCTTTCTGCTTTGACTGAAGTGCTCATTAGTGCCTGTTAATGAGAAAAGCTTGGGTCAGAAGCCAAAGAGAGTACACTCTCATGGTAAGAAATGGGAGAGGTCAAGGGGCCAAGGTCAGAAATCAGGGATCCAGGTTACATCCTGAGGGTGGATAACCCCGTATAGAGAATCAGGTGGCCATAAGCAGAAGGTGCACTCTCTTGGACAAGAGAAATGAGCACAAATTGTCATAACTAAAAGGAATTACAGCAGTTCATTCCTTGACATCAATCAGAGTATCATTAAAACAGTTTTCTCTGGAGTTCAGGCAAAAAAAAAAAAAAAAAAAAAAAAAAAAATTAAACTGAAGCATAATTTTTTTTGATGCCGGATAATAGAAAAATACTGCTTTCATAGCAATATGCCTATATAATATGAAAATATTTGCCTAATGGAATGGGAATTAGAGATAGGATTGTTACAACTTGGAGATCAAATCAAAGGATCCTGTTTGAAAAAAGGTACTCTTTGGTCTACCCATGATGCTTATAGGCCTTATATGAAAAAATGCCTTAGTTGATGTTTGGGTTTGATTCACTCATTCATTCAATTGTTCATACATTTTAAAAATTTTGTTTCTGTAAGAAAACATGATCATGCCAAAATCTTTATCTGGCAAATATTTTTCTCTTACCTCATGAACATGTTGACATGTTCTGCTTTATCTCATTTTTTCCTTGCAGCCAAGACAGAGACACTTTCTCTATTTACAGAGCCATGTGATCATTGGTATTATCTTTTCCTGCTATCATGCTTGTCCCTCTGCAATGCACTTTGTCTCTACCAAACATTCAGAAAGGTCTTTGTAAAACATATACCCAAAGATGGCATTCCCCTGCCTAAGACCCTTCATTCACTTCCCCTTGGTTTCAGAAGACAATCTAAACTCTTCATGTAGACCTTAATGGCCCTGCATACTTGCCTTGCTTAACTCCCAAGCCCCCATGACATACTTCTCTCTTGCTTATTCACTGCTCTCAAGTCAGTAGGGGCCTCTTACTCTTCTTGGAGCATCTCAGCCCTTTCTCAACCTAATATTTCTCTGTCTGGCTACTCTTTTTTTAAAGATTTTATTTATTTATTTGAGAGAGAGAATGAGATAGAGAGAGCATGAGGGGGGGAGGGTCAGAAGGAGAAGCAGACTCCCCGCCGAGCAGGGAGCCCGATGTGGGACTCGATCCTGGGACCCCAGTATCATGACCTGAGCTGAAGGCAGTCGCTTAACCAACTGAGCCACCCAGGCGCCCCTGTCTGGCTACTCTTAACTATGTTTCCCAAAGCAGACTTGTTCTTTTCCTTTATTCATGTTTCAGCTCAAATATTACCTAATTAGAGAGGGCCTTTTTTTCTTTTAATTTATTTGACAGAGAGAGACGATGAGAGAGGGAACACAAGCAGGGGGAGTGTGAGAGGGAGAAACAGGCTTCCTGCTGAGCAGGGAGTCTGATGCGGGGCTCGATCCCAGGGTCCTGGGATCATGACCTGGGCCACAGGCAGATGTTTAATGACTGAGCCACTCAGGTGCCCATAGAGAGGGCTTTTTTAACCAACATATGTTATTCTATCATCGCTCCATTTATTATCTTTACAGCACTTATCGCAGTCTATTATTTTTTATTGATTAAATTACATTATTATGGTGTCATTTGACTCTATTAGCATGTATACTTCATAAGATTAAACGTTTTTTCTTTTGTGATTGTGACTCTGTCTCCCAGAACCAGAAAAAAATGCTTAGCAGTTGGTAGGTACTCAATAAAAGTTTTTAAAGAAATAAATGAGTAAGTCATAGACTTACTATGTTGTCACGGTCATAGTTGCTAATCTTTCTTCATGCTTTGAGTTATACAGTGCTTACTGATGACTAACCACTTGAAAGGAACTTAAAACTTGGGGACGTACAGATTAATGAAGACTTGTTTCCTTCCCTCTGTGGTAGGGCTAGCACATATGTTGCCACTTGTCTTGGTGAATTCTTGGTGAATTCCTGAGTGCTATGTGTAGATAGATTCCAGGGCTGTGTCTCAACTCATGAAAGGATGCCGGCAACACAGAAGAGGGAAGAAGAAATACTCATATCCTAGATTTGCCATTTTTGCTTAACTAACAGAATAGACACATTTTCAAACTATTGTTCTTGTGGAAAAATTGGTTTTCTGTAAGTCCCTCTTAGGTGCCATGATACCTTTAGCCATAGAATTTTTTTATATAGGCAGACATTACTCTGCTTCTCCAACTCCATGCTCTTTCCCCTTCCACTTCCTCCTCATGGCTCCTTTACCTGGTTGTGGCCTTTCATGTCTCAGCAAATGGCTCTTCTTCAGGGCTTCATCCTCTGACAACCTCTCCACCTTCCCCAGACTAGGGTAATTCTTCTACTGTACACTTTTCATGGCCCTCTAGGCTTCCTTTCCTAGCACTTAGCACTGTTACTATTGTACATGGATTAATGTCATTAGTGGATTAATGTGTGTCTCTCCAGCTGGACTGTGAATTCCATGAGGACAAGTTTGTCTTTGTTTTGCTTGCTATTCCCAATACCAATTACATGGGATTACATAGTATTTTTCCTAGAAGCTCCCTGTCAATATAATATGATGCTAATTTGGAAGCACTGAATCTAATACGAAGTAATTTTTTTTAACATTGCCTTTAATGATTTTGTTACATTCTCACTGCTGTGGCTTTGTGCTTGTATCTGGACATGATGATTTTATCAAGTATACAATATAAAAATGCACAACAGTGAATGATTATGAAACTGAGAAAGCTATGGCATAAATAGATATTTTACCACACAGCCACAAGTGGAAATGTTCTGGGCCTAACCAAACATTGACTCTTCCATTTTGCAGCATCCAACTACTTTTGCCTACATTATTCACCTCCCATTCCAGGTTTCTTTCACATCTTATATAATGGAGATTAGCAATGAAAATTGTCCCTATCCAGTTAGAAAACACCCTGTAAATAGCCATTTTCTTTCTCTTGCTGCCTGTGTCCTCTCTCTCCCAAATGCTGTAGGCATAAAAAATATTTTTGTATTGGCTGAGTGATTTGCTTCACTTATCAGCTGATTTTGTTCTTTTTTTTTTTTTTAAGACAGTCTCCAAAAGTCCCTCCCTACTTTATAAAAAAGAGTGAAGACGTGAAATGAACAAGATACTTAGACTTGGAGAGCCACTTACATTTATAACCTTGAGGTTGCCTTTGATCCTAAATCAACTTTTAATTACGATTGTAGTTACATTGGTGAAAAAACGGTTCTATTATTTCCAGAACACAGCAAGGATATGACCAGTACTATCTCATGAGTACAGTTATTTTAAGGCTTTTATTACTAATTATAGTTGGTTTATTATAATTCATTGTTCACTGGCCTTCTAGGCTATTTACTTAAGGTTCTATTCAGCATTACAGCTGCTACTGCAGCTGCTATTCCTCCCAGACTCTACAACTTTATGAGAGTAACAGGGCTCCTCTTTGGAAGAGGGTGTAAATTGGGCTCAAGGGAGATACTTAACTTGGTGTCCCCTGGAATGTGCTACAAGAGGGTGCATTATTCCCAACTTCAAGAAGAGGTTAAGAATGTAGAGAATGGTAGATGAGCCCTTAACCATTATAAACTGACATGAGCAACAATGAAACTTCTTATCTGTCTATCTACTTACTTAGCTAACTATCCATAGCCACTTTTTCCCTTTGTATTAGAGTCCCCCTTTATAAATGAATTTTCTTTCTTCTTTCTTTCTTTCTTTCTTTTCCTTCCTTCCTTCCTTCCTTCCTTCCTTCCTTCCTTCCTTCCTTCCTTCCTCCCTTCCTTCCTTCCTTCCTCCCTCCCTCCCTCCCTTCCCTTCCCTTCCCTTCCCTTCCCTTCCCTTTCCTTTCCTTTTCTTTCCTTTCTTTTTTTTTTTTTTTTTTTTTTTTTTAAAGTGGGCTCCACAACCAGCATGAAGCCCAATGCAGGGCTTAAACTCACAACCCTGAGATCAAGACCTGAGCTGAGATGGAGTCAGACACTTAAACTGAGCCACCAAGTCACCCCTATAAATGAATTTTCTTGATAGTGCAATCCCCTGTCCAGCCTTATTTCCTCCTTTTATAAATGAAAGATGGTAGGGTTTTTAGGTTCTTATGCAATTCATTTATTTCACAAACATGACTGAACACCTACTGTGTGCCTGGAACAAATTTTTCATCTCATTCAGACATTTCTTAGCAAGCAGATATGAAGATACTTGTTTGACCTCTTTCTGTAGACTGGAGGAATCCCCACTCCGGCTGTTAAGTACTTTGACGGGTGGTTGCATGAAAGTTTACAATGACATCCTGATGGCATGATTGCTCTATTTTCTAACTGAATCAAGTTACAGAATCCTTCAGTAAGTTTGAAATAGGGGGGAAGGGCAAGATAGAATATGTGAGCTCTGAGGTTGACCAGATTCCTTCTGTTTTACCCTGTTTGTACAAGGGCAGACATTTTACCCAACCTATATTTTAAACTTGTCTTTTCATCAATGAAAAAAAAAATTACACAATTAACCCTAGATAACAAATCCTTTGAGTCAAGCTTTAGAGAAGAATATTTAAAATACTTGTCTTAGCCACCTGTAGATCTCTGGTTGAAACCTTCAAATGCTAGCTATCCTCCATTGGACTATGCATTTCTGATTATAGTAGATCAAATATAAACTAATGTTTCCAAGAGAGTTAATTCAGTACAGAGGCCATTATATCCCACTGTCTCTACTGAAGTATTTTAAAATAAATCACAGATAACATTAAGGAGAGATTGTCATTTGCTCCCTGCTTGAATACTTGCTGAGTTACAGAATCAGCAGTCTTGCCACAGGACTGCAATGGGAGCAGAGCCAAGAGGAGTGAGAGGTATCTTGGGAGAGCATACCCCATCTGAAAACCACATACAAGTAGAGGCAACCAGCAGCAGTCAAATCAGACCAAACCAGAATGAGATATGAAACATCTCCCTACCTGAATCAATTGGTTTATTCCATTAAAATCGACCCTAATATCTCTTTCCTCCCGTATTCTAGACTTTAACTCTGTATAGCTAGACATAGAAGAGGATAGGAGGAGAGCAAAAGCAAAAATAAACAACCAACAACAAACACAACTTGCCTTCGTCACCCGACCTACCCCTGTTTCAGGACCCTAACTTTGAGGTTTACTTAGTGACAGAAGGAGATCAGTGTTCTATTGAATGATACCAAAGATATAAACTAGTCTGAAATGAGTTTGTATGCTTATAAAGTGTTTACACTAGTAAAGTATACGTAACAAGAAATTTACCATTTTAAAGTGTAAAGTTTAATGGCAGTGAGTACATTTCCATTGTTGTGCAGTCACCACCACCATCCGTCTCCAGAACTTTTTCATCTTCCCAAACTGAAACCCTGTGCTCATTAAATACTACTCATTACCTTCATCTACTTTCTGTCCCTGTGAATTTGTCTACTCTAAGTACCTCATGTAAATGGAATCAAACAGTATTTGTCCCTTTATGTCTGTCTTATTTCACTTAGCACAATGTCTTTAAGGTTAATCCAAGTTGTAGCATGGGTCAGAATTTCCTTTCTTCTGAATAATCCCTTGTGTGTGTGTGTGTTGTGTGTGTGTGCGTCTGTGTGTATACCACATTTTGTTTATCCAGTCATCTATCAATGGATACTTGAATTGTTTTCACATTTGGATTATTGTGAATAATGCTGTTGTAAACAGGGATGGACAAATATCTGATTGAGTCCCTAGTTTCAGTTCTTTTCAGTCTTAATCTCAAAGTTGAATTGCTGGATTATGAAGTAATTCTATGTTTAATTTTTTTAAAGCTTTGCTTTGAAGAACATACCATTTTCCACAGAAGCTGCACTATTTTACATTCCCAAGAGCAAAGTACAGAAGTTCCAATTTCCCCACATTCTTGCTGATACTTGTTATTTTCGTGTGTGTGTGTGTGTGTGTGTGTGTGTGTTGTTTTTGTTTTTGTTTTGATAGTGGTCATCCCAGTGGGTCTAAATTGATATCTCATTGTGGTTTGGACTTGCATTTTCCTACTGATAGTGATGTCAAGCATCTTTTCATGTGTTTATTAGCTATTTTTGTATCAGTTTTGGAGAAGTAGTGATTCAAGTCCTTTGCCCATTTTTTAAAACTGGATTTTTTTGTTGTTGAGTTCTAAGACTTCTTCATGTAGTCTGGATATTAATCCCTTATTGGATAAATGATTTGCCAAAGTTTTCCCTCATTCTGTGGTTTGCCTTTTTATTTTGCTGATAGTGTTCTTTTATACACAAAAGCCTTTAATTTTGAGGAAATCCAGTTTATCTGCTTTTTTTTCTTTTGTTGCCTATGCTTTTGGAGTCTTATCCAAGAAATAATTTCTAAATCTAGTGTCCTGAAGTTTTCCCCTTATGTTTTCTTCTAAGATATTAATTTTATATTTAGGCCTTTTATCCATTTTGAGTTAATATTTGTATATGGTGTAAAGTAAAGGTCCAACTTTGTTTTTGCATGTGTCTGTCTAGTTTCCCAACGTTATTTGTTAAGAGATTGTCCTTTCCCTGTTGAATGGTCTTAGCACCCTTGTTGAAAATCATGTGACCATAAATATGAGGTTTATTTCTGAGCTCTTTATTCCATTGTTCTACATATCTGTCTTGATGCCAGTACCACACTATTTTTTTTTTTAAGATTTTATTTATTCATTTGAGACACAGAGATAGAGCATGAGCAGGGAGAGAGGCAGAGGGAGAGGGAGAAGCAGGCTCCCCGCTGAGCCAGGAGCCCGATGTGGGACTCGGTCCCAGGATTCTGGGATCATTACCTGAGTTGAAGGCAGACGCTTAACCATCTGAGCCACCCAGGCACCCACCACACTATTTTTTTTATTTGTTTTTTAATATATGACTAGAAAGGGCAGTTAATGGAATTTGCCCAGGATGTCTGAGATGTAATGAGATAATGGGAAGAGGACATCGGGCAGTATGGTTAAAGGCAGTGATCTGAAGAAATAAAAAGTTATCTTAAAAAGTAAAAATTAATACCCCAAAAGGTTGGAACTATTTGTATTGGTCAGCTCTTCTACATTGAAACTGCGAATCACACAAGCAGAAATCTCAGTGTATACAACATTGAACGTTTATTTGGCACACGGTTCTGCAGGTTGCTCGGACATTGGCTAGTCTAGGCTATGCTGGCTCAGCTGTGGTGGCTGTACTCCATCTGTCTCTCATCCTTATCTTGAGACCAGAAGGCTACACATGATCATCTCATGGGTATGCCAGAACGATAAGAGGGCAAGTAGAACAAAGGTACCTCTTAAGGCATCAAGCTTGGAACCATCACACTGCCATTTCTGCCTCATTCTGCTGGCCACGGCACATCCCATGGCTGGATCTGTTGCTAGGGGTGAAGGAATATGTTCTATCCTATTAACTGGAAGAGGGAAAAGTCACATGGCAAATGAGTGAATTTAAATCATTTAGACCAAAGTCCTTGGTAGTTTTAAAGTAAAAAATTAACTTCTCTTATTATTTATATTTCACTTATGACTTTCTTTTGGGGGCAAATGGAGACTAAAATCTAATTTACAGGAGAAAGTTTGGGAGGTGGTGGAATTAAAAAAAAGATGAAAGATGTCTTTTTCTCCTTAGGTATATGTTTGGATTCATTTTCATTAAATGTATGAGTGCTGCTACTTCCATGCCTGCATGCCTGGTTTCCTTACTGTGAACTACTTGAAGCCAGGAGCCTTATTATCGTAAAAAGTACTACTTATAAAGTACTTACTTATAAGCAATACTTAATAAAGTACTTACTGAGTGCCAGACTCAGTGCTCAGTGCAGTACAAATACTATTCTACTTAATTCTCCAATCAGCAATCTTAAGTTATAATAGAATCCTCATTTCACAGATGAGAGAATTAAGGCACAGAGAAATTTAATTACTGGATAGATTCGTACAACTGCTTTCCCTGGTAGCTAACCCTGAGTAGTAGATCCATAAGTGAACAATGAAGGCAAGATTTCCATGAGACAGAGGCCTGGGACACTATTTTTGCCAACTATCCAAAAGTAAATTTTCCAAAAGGAAAAAAAAATTGTCAGAAATACTATAGCAAAAATTACATCAAAGCAATCATAAACAAAGTGAAATAATCACTTCTGTTTGATCCTCACAATTATAAAGAATTCACAAATTGTTCATTGGCATAAAAGTAATCCATTGGTATAAAAGTAAACTAAAGGCAGACTATAGACTCTCTTGGAGAGACCTACCACCACTCTATGTATGTATATAGATATATAATGCCCACTTCTCAAGTTTTTCTTTGAATTTTTTGTTTGTTTTCACCTAAGCTTTGGGTGTTTGGTAAATTTTGATTGAATGAATAAATGTCACAAATAATTTAAATGATGAAGACAGACTCTTAAGATATATAAAACATCTCTTATGAGCTAATGTTCTTATATTTTCTTTCACTAAAACAAAGTTATACTAGTTTCTCACTGAGTTATAATTAAGTCTTTGGTCCAGATGTAAACTGCTTTGCCTTGGTCCATGAATTAATGCTTAAAGATAAGGAAAAAAAAAAAAAAAACAAACAGAAGTAGTAAAAGATTCTGTAACCATTTTTCCATAGTCTACATTTATTTGGATTCAGAATAAGATATAGGAATTTTAACATTTATTATGAAAATAATATGATGGCATAGAATAAGATGGTCTGAATGATTAATTTCATATGGCCAGAACACTGTGCAAATTTAAATGGTATTAGTGCTTTGGTTTTTCATAGTCAATATTTGCATTTCTTAATAGTGAAAATCTGCTTAAAAAAAATCAAATGAATTATGATCCTGAGGCCATGAGCAACTGGAGATTATTTTAAAAGCAAATTTCAGACTTAGCTATACATCTCTTGATAGAGGTCAAAATTTTGAACATTGAGATGTTAGAGGTCTAATTCAGCTGTCTATGCTTTCTAACATGTTTGAATGTTAGCAATCATTATACTTAGGACCAATAAGTATCTAGAGCTGTTCTTTTTTTAGAACTGCCTTTGATCTGCAGAGGACAAACAGGAGCCTCAGTTAAGCTTTTAATAGGGTTATTTTTATGGTGTGAATTATTTACACAGTGATTCTTTCTGCAATGGTATTCTTCCCCACCCTCTCTAAAAAAAAAAAAAAAAACAAAACAGTCCCTCTTCAAAAAAAAAAAAAAAAATCAATAAAATGGAAATAGAGACCCCTCTAAACATTATTAAAACCTGAAGAAAACATTGGTAACATTAAATATCATTGCTGGAGGTGATTATGATAACAAAGTTTTACATGAGGCCCTATTTTCTATTGCAAAAGAGTGGAGTACTAACAGAAAACAGTACTCTGAGCCAAATACAGAACTAGTTAATATTTTTCTGTGTGTTGGAAATAAGTCATGAAATTAATTCCAGAAAAAAACATTGATTTTTTTTCATTTAAGGATTTTTCTCTGGAGCACAGCTAAGTTCTCCTCACATCGAAGATTTTTTATTCTTCCTTACGGAATAAAATGTAAATAACACCTTCGAAAGCTGACAGTGGCATTGTTTGAAAGGCACAGTGTAGTGCTTCTGACTTTCTCTAGGTTAGCAAAACAAACAAGAAATCTTATTAGAATTGTGTATAAAACAAGGATAAATAGGCTGTAAAAAAGACCTAAGAAACAAACCCCATAATGTTTGATAATTATTTTGGCCTTGTTTCTGTGGTTATTCTTTATTTCCCAGCCATTTGCTAAGTTATAAATAATGGAGTACAAGAGAAGAGTGTTATTCTTAACAATAATGGAACAATCCAGACTGGGCTGTAGAGCAGCATGTTTTATTTTTTTTTAAGATTTTTATTTATTTATTTGACAGAGAGACAGCGAGAGAGGGAACACAAGCAGGGGGAGTGGGAGAGGGAGAAGCAGCCTCTCCGCCTAGCAGGGAGCCCGATGTGGGGCTCGGTCCCAGGACCCTGGGATCATGACCTGAGCCGAAGGCAGACGCTTAACTGACTGAGCCACCCAGGTGCCCCTAGAGCAGCATGTTTTATAAAGTTGAGTGTGGGTGCTTGATTTAGGACAGTCCTTAAAACCCTGCATGGACTTCTCCCACCCGGATAATTATTATCATTTCAATCCATTTAGTTAGCTAAAATTTTCTACTTCAGGCCTATCTTAGAGAATAACCAGAATGTCTGGACTAATTCTCCATCTCTCCCTTCTTCTACCCCTGTAGAATTTAACTGACTTGTCCCTGATATGTATTCTGTCTGTGCTGGTAGTGCCAACTCGATGTAATTCAGTTTGTATTTCAGGGTTACAATTTTATGTCAAACTCTTTTAAAACAAACAAACAAACAAAACTTGAGCAGTTAATTCAAATTCAGCCTCAAAGCTCAAATTTCTTAGCAAGATCTTCTAAAAAAGGGTTGCAAGGTACATGGAAAGTTTTTGGACACCGGAGATATTTTGTAGAGCCCTCCCACTCACAGGTGCCACATAAAATGTCACATCTTTTCTGAAGCCTTCCCTGGATTTCCTGGTTAGAGTTTGTCACTCCATGCTATATCTTTTGTTCTCTTGATACCAAGTGTATAATTATCTTGGGATACTTATTTATTTACAGATTTTATATTTCCTACTAGATATTGTAGCCCTTCAAAATACAGACTATATAATGCTCATTATTATTTCTCATGATTATCCCCCCAAATAAATGCATGTTTATTAGCTGAAATAGTGCTTAAATAGTTATTGAGTGACTCTAGTTATATGTTTGGTTTTGTTCATTTGTTTTTATATCTCCAACCCTTAGACCAAGTTTCTAGGGGTGAGAACCCATATATATTTTGTTCACTACTGTGAACCAAGGCCTGATTAATGGCTTTTAATGTTTAAGAGAGTTTCTGAACATAAAATTCTTTAACTCAAAGGAATGAACCTCTTGATAAATATTTTGGCATCATGGAAAAGATGGTTTTAAGATACAGCTGTAATTTTCGGGGCACCTGGGTGGCTCATTCATTAAGCATCTGCCTTCGGCTCAGGTCATGATCCCAGGGTCCTGGGATCAAGTCCCGCATCAGGCTCCCTGCTCGGCGGGAAGCCTGCTTCTCCCTCTCTCACTCCCCCTGCTTGTGTTCCCTCTCTCGCTGTGTCTCTCTCTGTCAAATAAATAAATCAAATCTTTAAAAAAAAAGATATAGCTGTAATTTTCAAAATGTCAGTTGTGGCTCATATTTATTTTAAATGCTATCAATTCAGTTGACTGTGACCACCATTTTAGAAAAAGAAAAATGAAGTTGGATTGTATTAGTTTTCTACTGCTGCATAAAAAATTAACACAAATTTAGCAACTTAAAACAACATTAATTTATTATCTCACAGTGGGTTGGGTGTTGGTGCACAGGTTAGCTGGAGCCTCTGCTCAGGGTCTCACAGGTTGCAATAAGCATGTAAGTGGGGACTGGGTCTTATATTAGTCCCAGGGTTCTCGTCCGTGATACTGTGATTATGATAAGAAATATGTATTTGGTCTCTATCCCATTTTTGGTAGAAGCCTTTGGAATTCCCTAAGTGATGAGAGCACAGAGTTGGCTTTTGTTGTGTTAATAGGTGATTTTTGGACTGCACCTAAGAATGGAGGCTGGTTGCCAGTAGAATCAACAATGTGATTAGAGTATTAGAACTTTCAGCCCTACTGCCTGACCTCTGGGGGTGAACTAGAGGTTGGACTAGAGGTTGAATCAGTTGCCACTGGCCAGTCATTTTATCAATCATGTCTATGAAATGAAGCTTCCATTAAAAACCCAAAAGGACTGGGTTCAGAGATCTTCTGGGTTGGTGACCGTGTGGCGATTCTTTTTTTTTTTTTTTTTTTTAAGATTTTATTCATTTATTTGAGAGAGAATGAGATAGAGAGAGCATGAGAGGGGGGAGGGTCAGCGGGAGAAGCAGACTCCCTGCCGAGCAGGGAGCCCGATGCGGGACTCGATCCCGGGACTCCAGGATCATGACCTGAGCCGAAGGCAGTCGCTTAACCAACTGAGCCACCCAGGCGCCCCTCGTGTGGCGATTCTTAAAGAGTGATCTGATCCACCTGGAAAGGGCATGGAAGCCCTGCACCCTTTCTCCACACCTTGTCCTATGCATCTCGTCCATCTGACTATTTCTAACTTCTATCTTTTTATAATAACTGGCAATCTAATGAAAAAACAAGTTTCACGAGCTCTGTGAACAGCTTTAGCAAATTAATTGAACCCAAGGAGGGGGTTGTGGGAACCTTAGATTGATAGCCAGTCAGTCAGAAATACAGGTAACATCTTGGACTTGGGACTGGTATCTAAAGCCCAAGGAGGGGGTCGTGGGGATCTGGCAGGTCAGTCAGAAGCACAGGTGGAGACCTGGGCTTGCAATTTACATCTGAAGTGTGTGTGGGGGTGGGCAGGGGAGGCAGTCTTGTAGGACTGTGGAATCTGATGCTGTCTCAGGTAGATAGTGTCAGAATTGAGTTAAATTGGGGGATAAACAGCTAGTGTAGTGTCCAGAGAATAGCTTAGTGGTATGGGAGAACCTCTCCCATCCCATGTTGGAATTAGTGCTAGAACCCTTTTTATTTCAAGATCCTCTAGTTCTTCAAGTCTCTGGCCTCTTGACCCTCTTTTAAAGTGATCACGTGATTAAGTCAGGCTCACCCAGGATAATATCCCTTCTGATTAACTTAAATTCAGCTGATTAGGGGCAAGAGGATTTAATTACAGCTGAGAAATGTCTTTACCTCTTCTTACAATGTAACCTAATCGAGGAGTAACATCTTACATCCACAGGCATTGTCCGTACCAAGGGGAGGGCATTACACAAGAGTATAACTCATTGGGAGTCATTTTAGAATTTTGCCTATCCTATTGCTTTAGTGATATGTGTGTATGTATGTGTACAGGCTCATTGTTTAGGTATGTGTATGTCCGTGAAAGTAGTGGGTCCTAATGTCATAATGCAAAATCCATTTTCCACCGTGGGTCATTTTCAAAAAATTTGAAAACCACTTGGCTATAGGATAAATTTACAATGCTTCTCAATTTCCAAAAGTAAGGAAATGCTTACTGTAACCATAAACAATGCTAAGCAGCTTTAGAAAGCCTTTTTTTTTTTTTTTTGGATATTCATTACTGACTTTTGTGATTTTTACAGTCACTCATTCATTCAATCCGTATTGAACATATTCTGTATGTGAGGCTTTGCATTAAGCAACAAAGACCATAAATTCCTTGAGATCAGCAGTCATGATGGAAGATCTATGTATACCTTAATAAAAGACCAATGTAATACCAGTTTGGAGGTGGGGCGGGGGGGCTGTTAGAGAATTTTGAAAAGGAAACAATGGTAAAACTTCATATTTTGAAGAAGTTTTAGTATTATTATTTCTGCTAAAGGACCATGTTTCTTTTCCAGCTTTCTAAAACTCACCTTCATAGCTCAATAGGAGAAATAAGACAAGCAATTAAAAGGAGAAGAAAGGAAAAGATTAAAGAAGAACTTATAAAGGAGCCTGGATCTGAAATAGAATTCTCACACATTTTAAAGGAATAATATCATTCTACTCAGCAATTAAAGAACTTAAAGTGCATTTCTAATACCATATCTTATATTTTTTATAGTTTTATTACTCGCCTCAG
Organism: Mirounga angustirostris; assembly: GCF_029215605.1. NCBI lineage: Eukaryota > Metazoa > Chordata > Mammalia > Carnivora > Phocidae > Mirounga > Mirounga angustirostris. Next base: position 98,500,716 of record NW_026991715.1, on the reverse strand, counting down.
GTTACATTTTAGGGATGGAGTGAGCAACCACTCAAATTATTATTGATAAGGCTTGTGTGTCTTTGCATTTGCTGGGCTGGCAATTGGTTTGGCACAAGCTGTGAAAACCCCCAAATCAAGCACAAATCCTGCTCTCATCTATCTCTGCCACCAAGCAGAAGCCAGTGGCAATGAGGAGATCATACACATTATACTTTGATTGTTGTTTGGACGTGCAGACTCCCCAAATTGCTCATAAATGAATGTCAATTCCCCTAAACGAAAGCATATTTTGATTAGCTAATCTTATTGCAACACACTATCCATTGTTAATACACTGGAATACCACTGTACTTCAAAGCTTAGGTTGAAATTTTAAAGCCTCTGTCTCATTTTCTAATATATCATCTGTAGAAAGGGCTGCTCTGTTTCTAACATTGAGGTATTGTGTGCTGTACAAAGAAATGTTTTTCCTTAGTATCTTGAGACTTTCTGTTTCCCAATGAGCTCAGATTCAAGGTTAACACACAACAGTCATTTCCTGGGCAGTTAGATGAGGATATGTTCAGTTTAATGATTGTGAACCAATTGTCAGAAGCCTAGCTGTCTGCACTTGTCATAAAGTACCCTCTATTTCCTTATTGCCTTAAAATTTCTATCAGGGCCATTGCCTTCCATGATCCTTTGATATTTCTCCCTTAATATTGATAGTATTTTTCTTGTAAAAATCTCCAAGAACTTAATGAATGTGTCTCATTACTCTTTTATTAATGTTGTTGATTAGATTTATGGATTCATGGATTCATAATTTGGCCTCATGAAAGATTTGTTCCCTTTGAGACACAAAGCCCAAGAAATAAATTAACCCTCCCCCATCCTCATTCTTCTTTTGTGTTCCACCTCTATTAGAAAAAATAAGCTTGGAATGCAAAACAAAAGAAAGAATTATAGTTGTCACTAATTGATTGTTTTCCAGCATTCATGTGCAGTGTATAATTATCTAAAATTATGTTAAAATCCATAATTTTATGTGAAATGAAAGAGAAAGTGAAGCTCCATCTAGAAGGTAATCTAAATATTATAAACTCTATTAAATCTAACAAAGTACCTAGAATGACAACCTTGAAATATGTGAGTCAAACCCTTTATTTCCTGCCCATGAGTTCTGTAAAGATAGCTAAAAATAAATTGTTTACTCATTTTCCTGTAATAGAGATTTCAGTTCTCTATTTGCACAGCTTTCTTAGTGATGTTGCAGCTATTTCCACTTCTGTGTGTATTAATGCAAAAAGAGTTCAAGGGTAGATGTCCTTCAGATAATTCAAAATACATGTTATAGTTGTGAAAGTTCAGTTTCAGTTGAATAACCTGCACTTAGCACAGAGTGACATTTAATTTAGATGTTCAGTAGTATAGATTATTGGTCCTGGGGGTTATACCTTGGCCAGTAATGAGTGCAAAAGTGACATATGACTGATGTTATTGTTTGCAAATTATTATACTGCTAGTGAAGGTAACTATTAAAGACAATCAAATATAGCTCAGCTGTATAGTGAAATCATTACTTTCTGCAAATATCTTGTGATTTATTCAAAAGGTTTTGCATTATGAAGCACCAAAGAATTTGAGAGACTATCCACCATAATCCAAGGAGGTTGTGACCTCATAGATTAAATGGAATGATGAGTTTCTGTTGTCACAGTGGCACTGCCTTGAAGATGCAGCCTTGGGAGTACAAGGTTAGCTTGATGGGATTAAAGCAATGAATGGATTTACATAACATTTGAAATGTTGGTATATGATCTTTGTCAAGTAAAATATTGACTTAGCAGAGATTGATTTGCTGTTGAAAACATTCATTTCTGGTGTAGAATAAAATTCTGAAAAACATTTATCTTACTAATAGCTCTTCTCTCCAAATATGTTTTGAGGGCAATTTCTCTTTGGCTGGACCACAGTTTCATCAATATCTGGGCTCCTACTGTATTCAGATTCCTTACCATGATACTAATCTCTTACTATTCCCCATTTCCTCTCCCTGAGATCCACAGAAAACTTAGCAAAGATGGTGATTGGCAACTTTAAAAATGATCTCAGGTTTTCAGATATTCTTTTTCAGTGTAACCAAGCTCTCATCTGAGGTTCATCAAGACTGAATAGCTTGGCTCATGAAAAGAGTTAAAAAAAAAAAAATGACTCCAATTCTCCCGTCCACCATTTCACTGGAAGAATTAATGGCATATTTAAATTTTCAGTTTTCCAAAGAAGCCCGTTCATTGTTCTCCATCCTACCACAGTGCCGAGTTTGTATTTAAACATTTCATTTTGTGCATTTCAAACTGTCAGGCTGAAGAAATACCAATAAGTGTGTTAGGTTTAGATAATCGAAAATTCCCTTTACTCAGCTTCTTAGTCTATATTTATCTGTCTGGCTGTGAAATCTATTCCAAGAGTATTCATCTACCACCCAAATCTATTCACCAAGCATCAAGACTCATCAGTGAGATGGAATAATGCCATTTAATTAGTCTTTGATATACAGCTTAATTAGGTCTTAATAAGGGGTAGTGCATCCTAAAATCAATTATCTTGCTCTTTTTAATAAGAGCAACTAATTAGTAGGAAAATCACCACAGTTCTCTTTTTATCCTGAAGCTTTCCATGGTGCTAGGAAGAAGGTTATGAAGAAGAAGAAAATACTCCAGAATATTTAGAAGAAATGTCATACTGAACCTAAAAGGATATATTCAAAATAGTTGCAGTAGGTTAGAAATATTTTACAGAAAATGCAATGCCACCAATTTACCATCTTTGTGTATTTTGTGGTTTTTTAGTTCATGCAATAAAGTTAAATGCCTTCCTACCTGTATGTTTAGCTCTTCCCTTAGTATTGTTAAATATCCTAGATGTAGGTCCACTGCAACTATGTCTTCAGTGATTAGAGTGCCACATTTTCAATGAATCATTTTGATTAACTGGTACCTGTTTTGATCTAGCCTAGGAAGTGCCCCCATGAGCTGCTAAAGACAGTTACTACTTGAGTGTCTGTGTGTTCTAGGTCTTAGGATTTTTCTGTGTATATTTTGTTTTCTACAGTATAGTAGATTATACTTAGCTGTGCAAAAGAAGGATTGCCTTTTCATGATACTTATAAATTTACTCAACACATTTATTCAACTTCTGTGAACTAGATACTGCCCAAGCCACTGACATTTGGATGTGAATAAAACAAAGTCCTTGCTTTCAAAAAAAAATCTTCAAAGAGCTCACATTTTAATGATATGAAATAAGAAGTGAACACAAAAACAAACAAGGGAATTTCAGAAAATGGTCTATAAATGCAGTCACGTAGGGTACTGTGGTAGAGAGTAACTGGGGGCAGAAGATGTGCTTTAGATGGGAAGGTCAAGGAAAGGGTCTCTGAGGAGGTATGTTTAGCTGAGACCAGAAGGAGGAGAAGGAGATGGTCAGGGGTAGGTCTAGTAGAAGAGCAAAGGAAAGGCCCTGAGTTAGGGAAAAACTTGTTGTATTTGAAGAATATAAAGAATGGCACTACCCCAGATATCAGTAATGGAAAGGAGGAGGGGTAAAAAAATGAGGTCATATAGAAGTTGGAATTCAGCTCAGGCTGAGCCTGGTAAACTATGGCAAAGAATTTGGATGTTATTCTGAGTAGAGTAAGAATGTGTTTATTGGGGGAATAGTGTGATTAACCTAACTTACATATTTTCACAATCAGAATGAATATTTAATTATAGAACCTACATGGTAAGTATATAGGCTTTTACTGTACAATTGCTTCAACTTTCTGTATGTTTGAAATTTTTCATAATCAAATGCTGAGAAAAAAATATGGCCATTGAAATAGAAGAATAAGAAGCATGGGGTGATCAAAGCATCAGATGATGTTAGTTTAAATTAGGATTTTAGTGGGAGAAATGGAGAGCGAGACCCACCCCCTCCAAATGAGAAGGCATAGTGATTGTATTAAAAATGAAAGGCACATTATGTTGGGCCTCTGAAAAAAACTGTGATTATTTTATTGCATTTAGAGTAAGTTCTTTCCATGGCTTAGGGTCACCTAGCAGAAGAAAAATACATTAATAGTCAGAAATGCCTGCCTTGTCAAGTTTGTCAAGAGTTGGAAGAGGACTTCATGGGGATCAGACTGAGCGAGTGGAGTGTACTCTGAATTATGCTCCATTACTTCTGAACTGAAGCAATGCTGCACCACCTGTCCAGGTGTATATGACTTGTTTTAATTCAGGCGTGCTTAAGGGTACAATAAAGAACTTGGAAGCCAGGTTCAGTCTTTGCCTAGTTCCCTTTGGGCAAAGCACTCACCTCAGCAGGAGGCTAGCTTCCAGGAAAGTCCTTCAAAGAATCCATTAATACTAGCTGCTTGCTGCTAACTACTTCCTGGGAATGCATGCTTTATAGAAAGGGACAACAAATGAGGGACCTTTCTGAAGAGCCTAGTAATCAAGCTCAAGAAGGTAACGGACTTTATGCTTGGCCTCAACCACAGTCGTGTACAATTGGCACTTAATAAAAACAACTCTATGATGATAAGGGCACCTGTACCAGGGAGAGCAAATACATTAAAAGTTTTTTTTTTTTTGACTAAGAGCAGTAAGCATCCTCTCGCTCTTGCTTGCCTCAGCAGTATGCAATCTAAAGATGCACTAATACACATACAACTTAGGTATATGTCACATTTGAGAAGCCCTTACTGGACCAAGTCCTTCAATAAATTTAACTTATATTTTTAACTTCAGCACTTTCAGAGGGCATAATGATTTTTCTTACAGAGCTCATTAGGTCTTACCTGGGAGATTTAAGAAAGCAAAAAAGCTGAGAATAGACATGATCTGCTGTAAAGGAAGTGCTGTAGCTGTAGTTGGCTACTCAGAGTTCAAGACTGTATGTATCACAGTGATGAACAGTTGCGTTCTTGCTTCAGTCTGCATTTTTTGACTTGCCTTCCCATAGTAGGCAGTGATCACAGCACACCACCACTATTTAACAAGTCTAACATGCTCTCTGCCTCTTTGTTTTTCCCTTCAGTGTGTTAGTCATGCTTTTTTGAGGGGAGAATTGTTCTGAAAAGCCAATTCCCCTCGTGAAGCCTAGTAAAGTGTTGCCTTCCTTTGATAGCTAATCCTGATTCAAATGTTGATCCTGATAGTTCAGGTCTCAGCTTAACATCCTGTGAGTACTAACTGCTGAATGGGAAAAGCAATAGAGCTACTGTGAGACAGACTCCATCAGAGGTGCCACAGAAGAGAAGAACAGATGTTTTGGTCTCATTTAATCCCAACACAATGGGATTTGGGGAAGGAAAGTGAGTAGGATGGAGCTATTGTTGGAAGAAAAGGGTAAACAGCTCCAAGTCTTTCTAATGAAAAGATTGGATTGAACATGGCATTTATACATTCAGAAGGAACTAAATGTCTGACCTAATCAAGAGCAAAGGATTTAGGGAGACTTCTTGATACAGTTTTAAAATTAGAAGATTATCAGAATGAGGTTTACAACTAACAAGTTCTGGTTTTTTAGTATTCTGCCAGCACACATACACAAGTTATACTCAAGTTTAGGGCCCAATACAGAACTCAGCCCCATAAAGGATTGACTAAAGGAAGGATGGATGGATTGATAGAGAGGTGAAGGAAGGCCCTCATAATAGAATGAGTGAACACAATTTCTGACCCTAAAATGACATTATTGGTACATTTTAGAGATGAAAATCAGAACCACACTTCAGTATTATAGCCATATGCAGGAAACCAAGATTTATGCCAAAATCTCCAACCTCATCTTTTCCCAGGCATCTTGGTGAAATGTCACGTTTGCTTTGCTCAGAGTAAGCCAAGGAACTGCTAATACTGGAAACTCTGGATAATCAACACACATCAACTGCAAAGAGAAACTTGGCTCTAATTTCAAACTCTTAGAGGCCTTCAGTTGACTGAAGGCTCTGGCTTACTCTTGCCTCTGTTTCTAAAGTCTCAGTACTCATCCTCAACTGAAACCTCAGTAATTGTTCCACATGAGCTATCACTTTGTTATAAGCTTTCATGCTCTTTGTTTTTATACTGAATTGTTGTTTTGTCTGCACGTCTTGTTGTAGATAATAGATGGATAGAAGGTACAGTTAAATATGAAGAACTGACTGCAGTATTTCAGGATCAAACTCATTCAGTTTCCTTGCTTTGTGACCCTGAGTAAGGAGTTAAGTTCTCTGAGCCTCAGGGAGTGTGGTGAGGAATGAAAAGACGCTTATAAAACTCTTAGGATAATGTTTGGCATTAGTAAGCCTTCAAATGTTTATTGTCATTATTTTAAAGTTTAAATAATATTTTCCCTCTCTTTTACATTATTCTATAATTGAACGTAATGTTAAGGACTGAGGTGCTCCAGCCCTTTTTGTATTTCCTGTAGAAAATGTTTTTTCTTCTGTTATCTTTCTTTATAAATTGTGCTCTTTTGATATATATTTTTCCATTACCCATACATAAACCTTGAAAGTTAATACATAATAGTACTTTCACTAAAACCTTCTCTTCCCACCCCCATACCAGGTTGCTACAACTAAACCTGTTATTATTACGTCTCCCTACAAAGTAGTGAATTGACTCACCATGATAGCATTTAAGTCCAACAAATTTTGCCATATGACCAATAACAAAATTGTCTTAGGTATCTGTTTTGGCCTCTGTGAATTCTCAAATAACATAATTTGATGCAAGTGTAAAATAGATACTAATTACAATGATGATAGGAAGCACAAGAATGCCTCTGCCATTGTTTTATATCCTTCTCTGCAGAGATCTATGAAGATGGGAAGCAAAAGGCAGCCTGTTTCTCTATATGGCTCACTTCTGTATAGTTCGTATAGCCATTTATGGCTTCTTTTGCTCTTCTCTTTAATTGATTTCCTTATTCAGCAAATAGAAGCAAGATACAATTAACCTTGTGAATAGTTCTTTAGGGGGGTACATATTCAGATTTGATTGGGTCTCAATTGGGTCACTCTCATTGACCTGAAGGTCAAAAAAAGAACATGCTTGCTGCTTTTGGGTAAGTAATATTGAATTAAATCTCTTCAGAGACTAGTTTTAAGCCTGGAAAAGTCTTCTGGCTTAAACAGTGAGATAATTGGAGTGTCTTGTGGCATCAAGTGTTTGAGTGCAAGTTAATATTTCTGTGTGATTGCTTGCTATACGTTTTTAAAGGATTCCCATTGAACGTGAGTTTAGTTTACATACAAGCCTCATAGTTATCTGTTGAAAACAGTTGCAAGTAGCAGTTACAACAGTAATTACTGGACAACCATTTGTTTAGGAGATGAAGGTCAGGTCATGTTTTCCTGACACATTAAACAAATATCTACATGAGTCAGGGTGTTTCAAAAGTTAAATGATTTCTGAAGACATATATTTAATTGAAATTCCATAGAGCAATATTTCTGTTTTTCTCTTGTCTTGAGATAAAGATGTCCTCCTCTCTTGCTAAAGAATAAGTTGTGAAATTTGGGGTTTGGAGGGCAAATAAATTCAGGGCAAGAGGGATCCTTTTGAAATCTTGGCATACAAATATCTGCGAAACTACTCCAAATTGGAATGGCTTTTATGAAGTTTTTAGATCCGTAGAGCCACCCATGTCGTCTTTTCTGCACTCTGATTCTCCTAACTTGATGATTCTCCTAACTCAATTTATTTAAAAAAAAAAAAAAAGTTTCTCTGTTCATTTTCTGACCCCAGCACATATTTTAACTTTAAAATATTTCTGTTCCTCAAGGTAACACCCTAGAGACACAACACTCAGAAAGGACCATATCTAATTTGATTTATTTTCTTATATACTATATTATAACCTTGAGGCTTAATTTTTATGTAGTTTTAAAGGTGGAATGTTTGTTCCTCAGGTGTGTTTTATCCATTAAATACTGGGTGCTTAGGACCTGTGATTTTGCTGAGGGACTTAAAAAAAATTCTTGAGACATGAAAAAAAAAAATATATATATGTCTTAAATCTGGAGAAGAAAAAACTGAATTTGAGGTCAATGCATGCTTAATTCAGTGTTCATAACATAGCACATCAATTCTATTAGTTGTTAAGTTTAATATTATCAAAATTTCCTAACACTTAAAAACATTTTGCAGGTTAGATAGCCTTGATTTATAAGAATTCCTGGTGTGCACAATTACTGTTGAGGAGTCACTGCCAATCATAAATTAAGTCAGTGACATATAACCAAATAATTTCCAAAACAAAGTTATAAACAATAACTGTTCACCACATTAAAATCATTTTAATGTCAAACAGACATGCATGTTAATATTTTCAATATGATTTCGGAAAAGTGCCTCCAGGAATCAATTTGAAGATCTAAGGAATGCTAAAAGTGGCTTTCTTGGCCCTCAGCAAATGAAGATGTTTTCTACTTAACTCTTATCATGAAGTGTATATATTCAGAACTGAAAGCAGGGTCTTGAAGAGATATTTGCACACTTATGTTCATAGCAGTAATATTCAAAATAGGCAAGAGGTGGAAGCAACCCAAAGGTCTATTAATGGATAAATGGATAAACAGAATGTAGCATATACATACAATGGAATATTATTCAGCCTTAAAAAAAGAAAGAAATCCTGTCATATGCTACAACATGGTTGAATCTTGAGGATATTTTGCTAAGTGAAATAAGCCAGTACAAAGGGTCAGATATTCTATGATTCCATGTATACGAATCATTTATTGAAAGTAGTCAAATCTATAGAGACAGAAAGTAAAAGGATGGTTCGTAAGAACTAGGAGATGGGGAGTTATTATTTAATTGGTGTAGACCTTCAGCACTGTAAGAAGTAGTTAGGGATATCTATTGCACAAACGTGAATATACTTAACACTACTGAACTGCATACTTAATAATGGTTATGATAGTAAATTTTATGTGTGTTTTTATAATTTTTTGTTTTGTTTCAAATTTTTATTCAAATTCTAGTTAGTTAACATATAGTGTAATATTGGTTTCAAGAGTAGAATTTAGTGATTTATCACTTACATGTAACACCCAGGGCTCATCACAACAGGTGCCCTCCTTAATACCCATTACCCATTTGGCCCATCCCCCAACCACCTCCCTTCCATTAACGCAATGGAGTTTGTTCAGTTTGTTCTCTGTAGTTAAGAGTCTCTTATGGTTTGCTTCCCTCTTTCTTTTTTCCCCCTTTCCCTATGTTTATTTTTTGTTTGTTTATTTTTTTAAATTCCACATGTGAGTGAAATCATATTGTATTTGTCTTGCTCTGACTTGTTTCGCTTGGCATAATACACTCTAGCTCTATAATACACTCTAGCTCATTGCAAATGACAAGATTTCTTTCTTTTTGATGGCTGAGTAATATTCCTTCATATATGTGTATGTGTGTGTGTGTGTGTGTGTATACTTCACCTTTGTCCATTCATCAGTTGATGGACGTTTGGCTTTTTCCATAATTTGGCTATTGTTGATAATGCTTCTGTAAACATTGGGGTGCAAGTGTCTCTTTGAATCAGTATTTTTGTATCCTTTGGGTAAATACTTAGTAGTGCAATTGCTGGGTTGTAAGGTAGTTCTATTTTTAACTTTTTGAGGAACCTCCATACTATTTTCCAGAGTGGCTGCACCAGCTTGCATTCCCACCAACAGTGTAAGAGGGTTCCCCTTTCTCCACATCCTTGCCAACATCTGTTATTCCCTGTGTTCTTAATTTTAGCCATTCTGACAAGTGTGAGATGATATCTTACTGTAGTTTTGATTTGTATTTCCCTGATGATAAGTGATATTGAGATCTTTTTGTGTGTCTGTTATCCATCTGTATGTCTTCTTTAGAAAAATGTCTATCCATATCTTTTGCCCATTTTTTAACTGGATTGTTTTTTGGGTGTTGAGTTTGATAAATTCTTTATAGATTTTGGGTACTAACCCTTTATCAGATATGTCATTTGGAAATATCTTCTCCCATTCTGTAGGTTGCCTTTTAGTTTTGTTGATTGCTTCCTTCACTGTGCAGAAGCTTTTTATTTTTATGAAGTCCCAATAGTTCATTTTTGCTTTTGATTCCCTTTGCCTCTGGTGATGTGTATAGTAAGAAGTTGCTACGGCCAATGTCAAAGAGGTTGCTGCCCATGTTCTTTTCTAGGATTTTGATGGTTTTCTGCCTCACATTTAGGTCTTTCATCCATTTTTTTAAAAGATTTTATTTATTTATTTGAGAGAGAGTGAGAGAGAGATCATGGGGTTGGGGAGCCGTAGAGGGAGAAGCAGACTCCCCGCTGAGCAGGGAGCCCAGAGTGGGACTTGATCCCAGCACCTTGAGATCATGACCTGAGCCGAAGGCTTAACCGAATGAACCACCCAGACGCCCTCTTTCATCCATTTTGAATCTGTTTCTGTGTATGGTATAAGGAATTGGTCAAGTTTTATTCTTCTGCATGTTGCTGTCCGGTTTCCCCAATACCATTTGTTGAAGAGACTGTCTTTTCCATTGGATATTCTTTCCTGCTTTATTAAAGATTAGTTGACCATAGAGTTGAGGGTCCATTTCTGGGTTCTCTATTCTGTTCCATTGATCTGTGTGTCTGTTTGTATGCCAGTGCATACTGTCTTGATGACTATAGCTTTGTAATATAGCTTGAAGTCCAGAATTGTGATGCCTCCAGCTTTGCTTTTTTTTTTCCCCAAGATTGCTTTGGCTGGGGGCGCCTGGGTGGCTCAGTAGTTAAGCGTCTGCCTTCGGTTCAGGTCATGACCCCAGGGTCCTGGGGTTAAGACCCGCATCGGGCTCTCTGCTCCACGGGAAGCCTGCTTCTCCCTCTCCCACTCCCCCTGCTTGTGTTCCCTCTCTTGCTGTGTCTCTCTCTGTCAAATAAATAAATTCTTAAAAAAAAAAAAAAAAAAGATTGCTTTGGCTGTTCGGGGCCTTTTGTGGTTAGGTATTATAAGTTTTTGAGCCCTTACTCTATTCCTAGGATTGTGCTATATATAGAAATATTTTGATAAACACAAGTTTTATATCTACATATATATAATATTTCTCAAACTTGAGTAATTTAAAACCCCTTTAAATTAAAAAGAAAAGTAACAAAAAGGTAAGACATAAATTTTGTGTAAAGTTAATGAAATATGTACATAAATAAAATCTGACAGAACAAATAATATTTAACTTTTGGACAATTATAAAGCAAACAAAAATTATAAATGACACTATTACTTTTTTTTCCTTTAAATATGTGATCCCTTCTTTGTATGGCAATGTAGATACATTTGTTAGGGCTTCACATGGGAGAAAACATTTTTACATTTTTTATCCCATGTTATTTTCTTTAGCATATGACAATATAGTGTGATATGTCCAACATGATTAAAAAGGTAAATGCAAACTTCAGCATTTAAATAGTACCATAGTACTTAGTTATAGATGCTCAACTGGATGATCTAGAAATGCTTACATATATATATATTTTAAATCATTAATGAAATAAAAACAAACTTAAAACATTTTCAAAAATATTTCAAAGATACCCTTTGAGAATACAAGAGGAACCCCAGTTTGGGAAAACCTAAGTTATAATACAATGTGAGAAGAGGTATTAAAAGATATATATAAAGTGATATTGGAATATGAGAGGATAATTTATTCTGCTACAGGGCACCAAGGAAGACTTCAGAGAGAAAGTGTCAATTAACATTTAAATCGGACTTCGTTAGCTGAGTATGAAATGCCAGTGAGGTAAGTGTGTGTGTGTGTGTGTGTGTGTGTGTGTTGCCAGAGAAGCAAATTCCAATAGTGGGAGTAACTTTAGCAAAGGCCAAGGCATAAGACAGAGTGTGGTACATCTGAGGGAGCAACATGTAGTTATTTGGGAGTGTAGCTGAAGATAGAAATAGAAAGGTACAGAGGGCCAATTTATAAAGGACTTTGATCCCATACTTAAGAATTTTAAACTTTATTTAATAGTACTGTGGCACTATCAGAGACTATTAAATTACAGAGAAAAGGTTGATTATATTTGTATTTTAGAAATACACTGATAAAGAATTACATAAGGACAGGTTGTATAGCAAGAAAATAATAACTGCCACCAGGAGTTACAAATAAACCTAAAAGATTTGTCAAGACTGAAGATAAGTTAATGTAAAGGCAATTATTTTGTTTAATGTTAAGGAAACAATGATTTTTTTTTTTCTTAAGGAGGGACCAAACTGCAAAATAAATTTGTATATTACTATTATCTAGTTTTTGAAATACAGTAAATACCACCATAAAACCTTTTAAAATAAACAGCTGGAGTTTCCAACTAAAAGGACTAAGAGGAAGTCTTCTTATATTTGTAAATATTTGTAATTATTTTTCAAGTGAGAGCAGGTCACTGAATTACAGATGTCGGAGAGATAAGGAACCGAACATTTTAAGACTCCCAGTGCTGTGTTTTTTCCCACTGAGTATGATTCATGCTTCCTTCAGGAATAGAAGTGAGAAGATCTATCTTTTTGTGATAAGCCAAGTTGAGAAAAGTGCAGGTATGGGAATTTAGGTATGGGTCATAATAGATTGATTTTGGTTACAACTTGAACTGGAAAGAGAACAGATGAAAGAAAGATTCTCATTCATTCTTTGGTGTTATAAGACGTCACTTAGAAGTTGAGGCAGTCATTAAAAACATGTTGCTAGCCTGACTTCCTGGATATCCACAGATGAATTAAATTCATTATTTCAGGGGTGCCTGGGTGGCTCAGTGGGTTAAGCATCTGCCTTCGGCTCCTGGGACCAACCCCTTTGTTGGGCTCCCTGCTCAGTGGGGAGCCTGCTTCTCCCTTTCCCTCTGCCACTCATGCTCTCTCTCTCTCACTCTCTTTCTATCTCAAATAAATAAAGTCTTTAAAAAATTCATTATTTCAAAAATTGAAGTTATAAACTTCCCTGTCTCAAACATTGTCGCTTTTTCTGAATTTTACTTTTAGTAAATGGCATGCCTAATTTTCTACTGACACTACCTCCTGGTCGCTAAAACTATAACCCTGGTAACCCTCTAGAATCCCTCCTTTCCCAGATTTTCTTGCCAAATTTCTTTGCTTCTATATTTATAGAATTCATCCATTCTGCTCTGTAGTAACTGCAAGCTACTCCCTCCATTTAATTCCTTATTATCTCCAACCTCTATTCTTAAAATATTCTTGTCTCTGGTTTTGCTTTCTTCTCAATACATCCTTCACAAATCTACCATAATAATATTTTGACCTAAAATATAATCAGTCCCTAATATATTGGGACAGTATGGCTTCAGTCTCATGAAGTCATATAATGGGTTTAATATCAAGTATAATGTTTACAGGCTGAGAATTGTGAGACAGTATTATTTAGCCTTCATGTCTCAGTTTCTCTCACAGTAAGGCTGTGAGGATTAAATAATATGTAGAACAATACATGGTACATAGTGAATGCTTAGCAGTGTTGTTATGGTCTTTGTTGTGTCTCCCTTCTGCGCCCCCCGCCCCGTGCCCCCACACACAGCCTCCTTATCTCCATCTCAGGAAAATCCAATGTGGTAATCAAGGCTTTCTGTAATCTAGCCACTGCTCACCTCTCAGGTCTTATCTTTCTCCTATGATATTAGGAACTGTGGACTTCAGACATGTAGAGGAACCCATATGTCCCTGAATGAACCATGATTACTCTGCGCTTTAGGCCCTTACACACGCTGTTCTCGTTCAGTATCTTTTCCCCTTGGCAAAATAATTTCTAATTTCCTTCTTTGTTCATATTAATGCTCTTGGAGAGCAGTTTGCCAACCCTATCAGAACGCAGTAGCTCTAATGCTATATATTCCTGCAACACCCCATATGTACTTTTGTCATGACAGTTATTACACTGCTTGGTTGCTTATCTGTCTCATCAACCAAGCTGAACTCCCTAAGGCCAGGATTTTAGGCCTTACTCATATCTAAAATCCCAGGATGTAGGCCAAATGTATCTTGAATGAAAGTGGCTTGGGTTATGTTAGTAGCCTTCCCAAATTTCAGGAGATCCTCAGAAATCTCTCTGCGGAGAATAAACCCATTTTGATGATAGTTTATTACTCATATATACAAACCAGAATTGTAAAACTGGAGAACATTTATGAACTATTTTAAATTAATCCCATTATTTTAATATTTTACCTATTTTCCAAACTAAGACTTGAAATTGCTCCCTGGAACAGTTGGTAATTTATATAGTTAAATATATTTGACAAAGTATATAGTTTTCAAATGAGAAAACATAGACATACATTTCAAAAGAATAGTAGCTACAAAATATTTGAACACAAAGGAAATTTTGATCAGAAGTCTCTTGGAGGCCAGTTAGAGAAATCAAAATGTTCTGGTAACTGGAACAATTGAGATTAAGTAAACTAATTCCATGGTTTTCCTTTCTCAGAATGGTCTATTATTGCTTTGGTTCATTTGCAAAATAATTTTTAGTTTCAAAAAAAAAAAGATTGTGTTGATGTTAAGGAAAACATTTGGGAATTGTAATTAGATCGTAGAGAAGAAATTATTATAATGATGCATCTTTTCTTATTCAGTATATTAGATCTCTGTTTCCCATTTTTCTTTTATTCTTCTCAGGTTATCAATTTTTTTCCTAGCTTTCTATTTTTTTTTAAACTACAATGTTCAGTGAAATCCCCCAAATAGTCTATACTCTGAGGAATTTATATTCTTCTAAAAGAAAAGGTTCTAAGTTAAAATTGGGACACTGGCAGTGCCTCACAGTCCCAAACTAATTCCCAGGGTAATGCTGAAAGCATTTTTGACCTCGTAAAGAGGATATGGCATGAAATGTGCATTCAATCCTTCCTCTAGGGAGATAATTTAGCATGGAACCTTATATATTTGTTATCCTAGGAATCTGCAGTTTCTCTTTTTGTCATTCTTTGTGTGTGTGTTTCTGTCTTTGTTTTATGTATGTGTGTGTATGTGTGTGTCAGTGGACACATATATATACATGTATACTGTCTCTATCATGTGCTCCAGTGAAGATAAATCTATCTGTTTCTGAAAGACTAGGCAGGAGGCTCAAGTCTAGCCAGGTACAACATCAAAATCTACTAACTCCAATTTTTTTTTTTTTTTAAACCACATTACTTAGTAAGAATAACTTCAGTCTGGAGAAGATGACAAGTTCATTGTAAGGAGAACTGAGACAGAGACAGAAACCAGGATCTATTTGAACTCTTTCATCACTTAATCTAGCAGTACTCACAGCCCCTTGAATTTTCAATTATATGAGCTAATAGATGTTGGATTTTCTTTTGTTTATGGGAAAAGGAATCCACACTGATACATGAGCATTAGGTAGTTTCTCATGGGTTCCAAAGTCTTGCAATATGTAAGAGGCCCTCAAAAGAGATTTAAAACATAGATTCCCAGACCCCAAACAGAGACTTTGGTTCATTGGGGAAGGAGAGAGAGAGGGAGAAAAATGCTGAATTCTACATTTTTAAGAAGGATCCTCGATTATTCTAACATGGATAGTCTACACACTATATATTGGAAAAACTAATGTAATGATTGCCTGTTTTATTTTTCATAATTGTCCAAAGGCTCTCCTGAGGGAATGTTTTAGACTAATATTAAAACCAAAATGAAAAGCAACTTGAATTTATATCCCTTAATCATTTACCTTTTGAATTTCCACCCTTTCCTTTGAGTTAACATCATCCTGCCTGCAAGGGTATTGGGGTAAATTTTTACAATGTCAATAGCTCTCCTGTAGGTTCTGAAAAATTAACTGTACTTGTACTTTAAGATAATTTAAGGCTTAAGGGTTATTTATTATTTTTTTATAAACTTAAAGAGCAATTTATTAATTTACCATCAGAGTTAAATTTTATATGAACCACAATACTCAGGTCATCTGACTGCCCTATTGCTATTCCTATTCCTCCAGCTATCAGAGCCAAAGACAATTTTACTGTCCAGTGTTCTCTAGATCAGGCTCAGATAAAAGAGTTTAAAAATCAGTTTGTTTATTTTAATTCGGGAAAAAAGGAAAGAAAAGGAAGGCAGGAGGGAAAAAATGAACTGTGGAACAATGAAGGAAACTATTGATAATTAATTATATTAACTGTTGAATCTATTAAGAAGAATAGAAATTATTTTTCTTAGCAATTCCATTCTACTAATTTCATTTAATTCACTGATTTGGTCAGTGAATATCTGTGGAGTGTTACCTATGTTCCAAGCATTGCATTAGGAGTAAAAAGATGCAGATACATGGTGCTACTTTCAAATAGTTCACTGACTAATAGAGAAATCCAAATGCATTCAATGACTAGCATTATATATATTCCATGTTGTGCTAGACATGGTGGTGTTACAAAATGGAACTTTACATTTGTAGGAGAAATGCACATCTTTAAAAAGACACTAGAGCTGTATTAAATAAGTAATTCAAATAGTTACTAATTGAGCATACCTCAGAGAATTATCTTACACAGTGGGATTGGCCTGGAGAAATTATCATTTCAAAAGATAAAAACACAGGAAGCCATTTCTCTACATTGGTTAATTGAAGGAGGGCACCCTGAAACACACTTAGAAGAATCCATGGACCTATTTGTATGTCTTGCAAAAGCTGTATGAGCTCTAATAGCAATTCTGTTGTCTAATAGTCACTGAACCTCTCCAAACCACTGTTCCTAATTTTTAAAGAATGATAAAGTTTATTGTATAAGGCGCTTGAAATGCTCTATATTCCTCTGTATAGATCCGTATTTTCATTTGGTTTTGTTTTACTTCTGCCTGATGACTTCGTTTAATGAAGAATTATTTCAGTAGTAGTTGCATAAGCCTTTTTTCATCTTTGTGAGGTATATTTGCTGGGTATAAGCTTCCAGGTTGACATTTGTTTTTTACTACTTTAAAAATTTTGTTCCACTGTTTTCTTGCTTATGTTGTTTTTAAGAAAAAATCTCTGTCTTCTTTATCTTTGTTCTTTTGTAGGTAATGTCTTTTATCTCTGCTGGTTTTAGGTTTCTCTTTATTACTGGATGTTGGAAATGTTATTATGACTTCCCTTGACATAATTTCCTTCATATTTCTTGTATTTGAATTTTTTGAGCTTCTTGGATCTATGGACTCATAGTTTTCATCAAATATGGAAATTTCTACAAATATTTTTCTTCCCTCTGTTCTTTCAGGGACTCCAATTACATATCTATTAGTTCACTTAAAGTTATCTTACAGTTCATAGATTTTTGGTTCACTTAATTTTTTTTTTAAATCTGTATAGTTTTTTTGTAACTTACTGCTCTGTTTTCAAGTTCACTAATTATTTCTTCTCCAATAACCAGGGTGCTATCAAGTATCATCCACTGTATTTTTGATCTCAGAAACTATTGTTTTCAGCTCTATAATTTTGATGTAGGTTCAACTTTTATATCCTTCACATCTTTACTTTTTTTGATAGATAGTGCATAAATAAATATTTTAATGTCCTCTTCTGCTAATTCTAACATCTGTGTCAGTTCTGGATCAGTTTCAATTGACTGATTTTTCTTTTCACTATTAGTCATCTTTTATACTTCTTTTCATGTTTGTTACTTTTTTATTGGATCTCAAACATGTTTTATCATTTTGAGTGCTGGATATTTTTGTATTCCTATAAATATTCTTGAGGTTTGTTCTGAGATGTAGCTCAGTTACCCAGGAACAGTTTGATCCTTTTACGTCTTGTTTTTAAGATTTGTTAAGCAGATTAACAAGGCTGTAGATTTGTTAGCCTAAGGCTAATTATACTCCACTACAGAGGCAAATTCTTCTGAGTATTCTACATAATTCCTTGCGAATTTTGAGCTTTTTCCAGTTTGCCTATTGGGAACAGGCACTTTTCTGTTTCTCTCTGAGCACTGGGTACTGTTTCCTCTAATCCGTTTAGTCAGTGCTTTTCTTGGCTACAGCTAGTTTTTTTTACACACCAGTCATCACTGCCAAATACTTGAGGGGTACCTGCTACAGATGCATGATTATTTTTCTCTGTGTAGCTCTCTTCTCTGAAATACTCTAACTTGCAAACTCTGTCTTCCTTAGTCTCCCTGTACTCTCAGAACAATCTCCTTAACTCACAGATTTTTCTAGGCTTTGCTGGTTTCCTTCTCTCTGTGCTAGTCTGGTCAGTTTATCAACAGAGTAAATTGGGGCAATTGTCAGTCTCACCTTGCTTTCAGGAAACTTCACCCTTCATTACCTGGTATCCAGTGTCTTGAAAACTATTGTTTCATATGTTTTCTTTTTTGTTGTTGTTGTTTCTAGATAAGATTAATTCTGGTCTCTATTTTTCCATCTTGGCTAGAAACATTCTTTAAGGGTAATTTTAAATACCAAAACATGTTTACTCTCAGGGCATAATAGGGTGCATTTCCATGTTTCATATTCCTGGGGTTTGGTGGGGTAGAGAGTATTGCCCTATTCAGGTTCTCAGGAGAAGTGCCCTTGCAGAGGGAGATCTTGTTATTTGGGTAGACTCTAGAGAAGATGGCAATAGCACAGTATTTGGTGACTTGTGTGAGCTTGCTTCTTACCAAGAAAAGCACACATTTTGGGAATCTTAGCCAAGGCTTTAGTGTTGTTTTACACTATGCCCTGCTGATTGCTGTAATGGATGGAATTGTCTTCTAACTTCTCATGTGATTCATTCAAGATACATATAAGGAGGGTTTATTTTGGTTTCACATTGCTCTACTAGGTAGTGGCAGAATACTGAGAGAATAGGAGCATCATTTCTTGATTTTTAGAAGGTGAAAGTCTGGTGGATCATAGAATGTATTCTATTAAAAAATAATAGGAAATTGAGAAAAAAGGTTAAATCAGCCAGAAACTTCATTTTAAAAATGTAATGGAAAACTTTATTTTTATTAATGTCTTAAATTGAATATACTAACTTAAACTCATAGGACTTGGGGCAAAATTGATCATAGTCGGGCTCCTGGGTGGCTCAGTTGGTTAAGCGACTGCCTTCAGCTCAGGTCATGATCCCAGGGTCCTGGGATCGAGTCCCACATCGGGCTCCCTGCTCTGCAGGGAGCCTGCTTCTCCCTCTCCCACTCCCCCTGATTGTGTTCCCTCTCTCGCTGTGTCTCTCTCTGTCAAATAAATAAATAAAATCTTTAAAAAAAAATTGATCATAGTCTTAATGTTTTACATTTATATCTGAATATATATATGTGTGTGTGTATATATGTGTGTGTGTATATATAGTTGGCTTATTATATATGTGTTGTATCTGAATATATGTGTGTGTATATATATATTAGTTGGCTTATTGTTAACAATAACTATATATATATAGTATATATATATTCATACATACCAGTGTATAAATTTTAAAGTATAAGTACCTCCACCTATTCACCCCACATTTCCTCTAATATTGTATAGTCTAGATGACTCCATTTATTTCACAGTACTCTTAGTGATGACATTTGTGTGTCCCCTAAGTTTTCTCTTTAGCAATTAATGTTTTGATACACATTCTTATTCATACATCTTTACAAAGTTGTATGAATATTTCCATGAATTAGACTTTTAGAAGATGTAGATTATATACAGTTTTACTCTGATTATAACTAAAAATTGCTTCCCTAAAAAAATCATTCTTGGTTTATATTACAATATATGTAAAAAAAAAATAATGCTTGCCCCTTCGATCTGTCAGGTCTGGTGTGAAAACATTTACTTGAGATATCTAATTGTACAGTATAATCCACTATACATTTTTAGTTGGTTTACTATTATTAATAAATATAAAAGGATAAGGTGACAATTACTAATTTGTAACTACTCAACTAAATTGGCAATCTAAATAACTATTCATTATGAATCTATAATTATATGTAATTAACTTATTACAAAATAGAAGTATGACTTCTCTATGTCAATGTCTTAAGAGACCAAATGAAAACATTTACCTTCATAAATAGGTTTGTGTACCAATGATGTATAGTAAATACTCCATTACTTACAATTTTGTGTTGAGAGCTAATATCATAACCAGTTCTCTCCACTTTGAGAAATTTGTCCTGTAAGTAGGTCGATTTCCGTATATAACCCTTTACATATTTTTGTCGGGGGAAATAGTCAGAATTAGATAAAATTATATTGTGAACTTGCTAGAAAGGAAGCTTGTAGGAACAAAATGAGTAGTCGTAACATAATAAAAGCAGTTTCCTGACTAGCCTTTTAGGATGTGCAAGAGGAATCCAGACCATATATTTTTTCAATTTAAGTGTGGAGGAGCAGACATTACTGACCATAATGTGGACAAAACATGCCAAGAAGAATCCATAATATTGCTATAGATCCTTCTGGGACTGTTACCCAAGGAGTCTTTTTTATTGGTGTTACTAACTTATCTTAACTGTTGTATGGACAACACCCTCGGGGACTGTGTCTTTACTTGCATCTGTTACTCTGATTGCTAATCATGGGAATAACAAACAGAAAGATGAGAATAGACCCATTTGCTCTTTTTCTTTCAGAGTATTACCAACAGTAATATAGATAATAATCTGAGGAAAATAGGGTTGTTGCAATTTATTGGACATGCTGCAATAATGCTTCCTATGGGCACAAAATGAAATAAACCAACAGTCTGCATTTTAAACGTTGAGTTTTCCTAGTAATGGCAGATGTGGGTAAATAGATCATATCCTCTTAATGAGGACTTGTTAAACTTTAGCTCTTCTGCCTGATCTACATGCATGTGAGCTCTATTTTTTTTTTTTAAGCATTTCCAAGTGCTACATGTGAGGACCCTAGTTGCGAAATCATCAAAAAGATCTTTTGTTTGGGAACTGATGTGAGATACATAAACTTTTGAGCTACAGAATTAGCATAGAAAATTCAGGGAACCTATACTGTATATGTGAAAGCATCCCTCTTTTTTTGTTACACTGGGACTGCCTTAATAGAAACTTGTCTAAAATGTTCAGGTTCCTGTTTTTCATCATTGCATGGACCAGTTGCTGTCTGTCAGTATTCTGTCTAACTTCAGTAGATAAAAATTTCACTGAAGTTGGATCACCAGCAGGAAGTATTATGAAAATGTATTTTAACACACAATCAGAGCAATTGTCAGTTTCTTCCTATTTCCTGAGTTTTAAATTATAAGAAATATCTTTATTTAACTTAAAAGCTTAAAAAAGGGCATTATTAGTACCCTCTTGTAAAATGAAGTCACCTACATTACTCAAAAGAAAATATGACATCCCGTTTATTAATGCAAGAAATATTCTGAGACCCAATTCTCTGTGCATGTTTTATAAGCATCATAGTGGAAACTTGTGAGAACAATAGACTCTTGAAGCAAAAATTATCTGCATGTATGTATTTGGCTGCCATTTGGATATTTATGTTGCTATTTTTTCAAAGTTCTAGATGGCAGAATGTCCATCTCTAACTAAATCAGGAAAAAAAATAGCCAATCCAGAAACTATCAAACACATTCACATTTCCTGTATCAATTTGTGCTGTAAAATAATCTCTCATTTTGAATAAAATTCAGAAAAATTTTTTAACATACTTTATACCAGCTAAGATGCAAATATCATCCTGGAATGCCAGGAAATTCATCAATGATGTGGTAAACAAAGGCAGAAGAAAAATTTATTAAATTTCCATACTACCTACAGCCCATGGACAAGTCCTTGAAACAGGCAGAGTCACATTCCTCTAGGGACTCAACTGCCTTGATGTTAATACTTTGCTAAAGGCAAAAGACAATCCTAACTGCCCCCCCTCCCAGGATCCTGTAAGTCTACTTTAACATATAAAAATTCCTTTAGAAATTTCCTTTATCTCTAAACCCCCCAAGATACATGTTGGTAGTCACCCCCCAAGCATATGGCCCACTGATATACATCTGAAGGGTCTCATGACTAAGGTTTTATTAGTTGGTAATAGATGACCTTTTCCCAACAATAGCTAGCCCCCTCAAGGTTCTGGAAACCTTGCTTCCAAATTCCCTGGAGACTTAACCTATCCCTAACCCCCTACCACCTTGAAAGTATATAATGGGCCACTCCTCATGACCCCGGTGCAGCTATTTCTGCCCATGGGTCCTATCCCTGTACTTTAATAAAACCACCTTTTTTCACCAAAAACATCTCAAGAATTCTTTCTTGGCCATTGGCTACAAATCCTAACATCTTTCCGACATCAGTCAACACCAGTAAATGTGTTTAAAAAGAAGCTTTAGAAGCAGACTTGGGTAAGCTTATTCTTCTGTGCAATATAGACCAACCATTTATATTCAGTAGTAATTAAGGAATTTCCCCCCAGATCTTTTTTTCAAGGCTCTCTTGATTTCTGCATCTTCAGTGTTTCATGAGGTCAAGCTATTGTATGTATATATACCTAGAAACATTTCAGACAGCTATGAACTTTGCTAGGAAGAAATCAAGGGAGGGAGTCCGTTGAACTGTGAGACTATTGGGTCCTTGTTTTAGGTATTTTTCTTAGAATAATTGAAAACATCATTTATTTTCTCATTAACTTTCATTTAGTGGTGAATTTTTATTAAAAGTCTGACTTCCCACTTTCTGAGATGTATGCTTGGAATTAAGCATTAGGAAAGCCTTCGGCTGTTTCCCATTGTCCTGTGCTACATACTCTCTTCAAAGAGCCTGCAGCCATCGGGCCCAAGCACAGTGTACTTGGCAGGTAAATACATTTCAGCCTGAGAAATGAAAATAAGCTCATTAAAAGTTACGGACAAATTGATAGACAAGTTGATGAAAAAAAAAATTCTGAAATTTTTTTTAAATCTGCAAGAGATGTGAACAGCTTGAGAAATATATGATAGTCTCTGTCACCAGCAAATCAGTGGGCAAATACTGACATCAACTAGATGGTTACCCCATGCCTCCAAATTTTGTAGGGAAAATGGAAGTTAGCATTTATTTAAGACAAAATTAAGTAGACTTTTAGAGACATGTTATGCTTTCTTTTCATAAATGACCTCAATTTAGATTCTATGGTCTGTGATCCTCTGAAAAATATCGAGAAGAAAATTGACAGAAACTAAGTGGAATGTTGGATCATATGAATTTCCCTTTAGAGATAGAATCATATTTGTAAATCTTAAGGAATGGACTGAAAGCTTGGTTTCACCCTTCAAGAGAAATTCAAAGAAAACCTCACTTGAGGACTCTTGATTGACTTAAGATTGATCTTGCCCATATAGGTTGACAGTATTTATGTTCTTATAAATTAATTATAAGATGTATTTCTACGTTCAGATTGTGAGGGTCTGTATGTCTATGAGAGTGAGAGCTGATGGGTGGAGTTGGCTGAAAAATAGAAAGCTATTCTTTTTAAAAAAAAACTTTTTTGGGGGGGGGGTTGTAAGTGCCTATACTTTTTTATCTTTAAATGTCCTGGTAAATATCTTCCAAAGGATGAATCCTTCTGTTTCCTCTGAGAATGGGTAATGAAGGCATGCAGAAACAGGAACTTCCCTCAGAGGACACTCTCTGTTACTCAGTTGCCATTTTGATTTTCTTTCCATGCAGAATTTTTCTTCCCTTAATTCTCTCTCATTTGTGAT
Organism: Mirounga angustirostris; assembly: GCF_029215605.1. Taxonomy (NCBI): domain Eukaryota; kingdom Metazoa; phylum Chordata; class Mammalia; order Carnivora; family Phocidae; genus Mirounga; species Mirounga angustirostris. Next base: position 98,477,101 of record NW_026991715.1, on the reverse strand, counting down.
GGTAAGTAGATATCCGAAATAATTTTGACCAACAAGACATGTCTTTGCAATATGCTGATGTTTCCATGAATATAAAAAGACATTCTCCTGCAGGCGGTTGCATTGGTTTTAAAATGCTAGAACTATCCATTTTGAATGTAATTATGCAAAATAAATGAAAGAAATCTACCCTGCTGATATTTATGTAACAACTTCTAGAATAAATCTTCTGATTTACAAATATACTGGGACCATTAGCTAGAAGCCACACCACATCATTATTTCACAGAACTTTAGGCAATTGTGATGACTTTTTTTCAAATCAGCATTATTTTGCAAAGTAAAATAAAACAGGGAAAACCAATTGACTTTTTCCCTAGCATTTCTGAAGAAAGCTGCTTAAAAATCAATGAAGGTTGTACTTTCAGAAATATTTTTAGTAGTGCACTTTATTTTTTGAAACTGTGATTCTTTTTCCACAATTCATCTTTTTTTTTTTTTTTTTTAGAGCCACTTAATATTCTTGAATTGTATTTAACTTCCCTGGGAAACTGTAAAGAGTGGGTTGAAATCCATAATTGTATTAAAGCTATGGGTCCCTGTAACAATAGCTATTCCACAGGTGCTGGAGAATGCCTTGTCATAAGGTATAAAAGCAGAGAGAAAGTGAGATTTTCCTCTGCCTGCTTATAAGTAGTACTAATCCAGAAAGGGAGGGTGAGGGGTTTGGGGAAAAAGATAGAAAGAAGGGATTCTCTCCAGAGACGTGTCAGTAGTCAGGTTTGTCTATGGCCACAAGCGTCACAACGTGCACAAACTGAAATATTCCATTGCAGCTTTCCTGGGCAATATTCATGCTTTCCTGCCCACTACAGGCATCTCTGATATCCTGCTCACTTTACAAATGAAACATCTCTGTTATATCCTATCCCTTTAACATCTTAATTCTGTGCTAGGTTGTCAGCACTTTATTTGATCAAATACTCCCTAATTATAGTTTTTTTAAAAAAAAAATAATGGGTGACATATTAGCATTTTTAGAGGAACTTAGAAGCAGTGTCTTGGCTCAAAGGACTGTCTCCAGGGGTATAAATCTCAAATGCAACTTTGTGAATAAAGACTCTTGTATAGATGGGGCATTCGTTAATACTTTAGTCTCACCACACATAATGGTATTTCACGACTATGAATAGATAGCCCTGGAGATGACAAAAAGATAATATGAAGGTGTCAGGGGTACACTTTTAACTTTTTTTTTTTCAAGTAATGTAGGGGTGTATATGTGTGTATGTTTAAATGTATTCAAATATTTTATTCAAAAATTCAAAAAATTCTGTTCCTGAAATATATATATATATATATATATAGTTTTCTAAGAATAGAATTTGCCTTCTGAATAAAAATTTATATATCTAAATCTTTTTTAATATCTCCGAGTTTAAAAAAAATAACAAAATAATTGAAAATATATAAAGAGGAAATCCAAGAAAATACTATTTATTTCAAGTTAAATTGAATGTCCAAGTTCTCCCCAGTCATAACAAGGACTGGGTAGAAATAACTGTCTATTTCAGTGAATTCTAAAGGGTGCTTAGGTAATGAGAATAGGTATTTTGGAAATCAGAGACCTAATTCTTTGAGTAGTTATTTAGTTACTATATGTGTTTATTATGTGCCAAGTTCTGTTTTGAGCACTTCACAGATATTTTATTTACTTCCTAAAATAACAACCCTCAGGACAACATTGAGATAGGTACTATTACTGATCCCCCTACCCTTCCTGCCTCCAAATGAGCAAACTGAGGCACAGAGAAGTTAAATGATCTGGCCAAGGTCACATAGCTGACAAGAAGTAGAGCTGGGATTCAAAAACAGGCAGTCTGGTCTCAGAGATCTTGCTTTAAAACCACCACAAGTTTCTGTCTAAGGTCTAAGGCAGTGCTTCTCACACTTTAGTGTACATAAAAATGGCCCAGGGAGCTTACGTAAAGCCATGGATTCCCCAGAGATTCTGATTTGATAGATCTGGCTGCCTTTCCCCTACTACTCGTTTTCTGTTTAGCACCTTGTCATTGGTTTCAGTTTGGGGTTTAAACTTTTCCCAAGATAATTGATAGTGGGACATCTTTTCCTTTCAAGAGAAAACTTTCACCCTCAAGGGTGTTTTGTAACCTTGTGACCTTATCAAGATGATCTTTGAATAGTCTAACATTTGTACCTCTCCCCTTACCTGAATTACTTAGCCATATCCATGATAACCTTGTTAGAAGGAAAACGACCTCCCAAAATATGAGCCAGCTTTCTCCCCCTAAACCCCCCAAAATCTGGCAGAACTTCATGAGGATTTGGTATGATTTCTAAATTGTCACCTTTTGGATTCATCAGCTTGGGAAATGGAAATTTAAAAAAAAAGTAAATAAAAAAAAGATCTCTCTGAAGAAAGTAACTTCTTGAACACAAAGGAAAAAAAATTCCTATAATTGGTTTATCTCATTTGACATTTTTGAAAAAATATACAGATGCCATTGTTTAAAACAGTTTTTAAAATTATGCTTTATATCTTTATAGCAATAGGCTTAGTGAACAGATTAACTTACATATTCTATTCCTGGGATAGTTTGTTTATTGCATGTGTTTATTTTAAGGTTTCTGATATACAGCTATAATAAGCAGTCATGTACTCTATCAGATTATTAAAATATCACAGCATCTTAGTACCTATTCCTAAGCATTAGATAGGCCCATGTTGATACCTAGTTTGCTCACTTACCAATTACATAAAGATATAAATACCATTTTCTCCTGAAAAATTAAAAATCTCACCCCAAAATTTCATGTCCTGTTTTTTATTTTTTTTTTTAAATTTATATAATCAACGGTATTTAAAAAAATGCTTTTGTAATTGTTATAGTATTAAAAGCACATACAAAACAAAACAGATTTAACCCTCTACCAATTCAAAGAACATGTGATCTTAGAAGATACCTGTGAATTTTATTAACACATATATTCTAGTGGAACTGTTTTCTCCTAAGAATTTTTAACATTATTTTTCTCTGTGGAACACATTGAGAATATAAATAAACCTATTCTTTATTTGGAGGACATTTTTTCATAGTTTCTCCATTAAAATACCTAGCTTTATCTCTGCAGGACTGGTTCTTGGCCTTGGTAAATAATACAGGTTAAATAATTTGATTTACATCTAGTGAAAATGCTTGCTAGAACATCACCATCAGAACTCTCCTATTTGCTTACTTCTTCATATGGTGTCTGAGGATGGCTTTTAAGACTGCAGCGGACCATCCCTAAAAATCCTGTCTCGCATCAAAACAAAGAAGAAAAAATAAAAACCTTAGTTTATTTCTTTCTCTCACTTTCCATTAGAATTCACCATTTTGAATGTCTTGACATATCTATCTCTTCATCCATCCACTCATACAACAAACACTGAGTATCTGCTATCTTACCTAGCCAATTATCAGTTCTGTACAAAACCCAGTGGAAATATGTGGTCCACATTTTCTTTTTCCTCTATATTCTGCAGGCTTCATTCTCTGAATCTTAAAACATCACCTTCCCTACCCTGCCCTCATCCACATAATTTTAAACTGTTTCTATTAATGATGCCACGATTCTCCTGGAGTATACAAGTTCTTGACCTACAAGTATCCTTGATAATTCGTTAGTCCAACAGAGAAAATGAAGCCTGTGTTCAAATAAGAAAAAAAAAAAAAAGATAGGATTCTTGTCTAAAGAAAGTCTCAAAAGAAAAAAAAAAATGTCTTCTGTGTTCATTTAGTTTTTTAGAAATCCTCCAAAAGTCCAGAGAAATAATTTGGGGGCCTGTTCCTAAACATGGACTATGAGGTTTTTACAAAATTAATAGTGTAGAGCTAAGTTTTCTTTTTGCATTGAAAGCTACATTCTATGCTGAAGAAACTAATTTTTCTTTCACTTTGCATTTCTCTTCTACCAGTGGCTATAGGGGAGGAAAAAACTCATATAAAACAAACTCAGTATACAAGTACTAATGGACTAAGTAACATTTAGTATTGGCAAATTGCTGAAAATTTGTCAGGTAATGTGATTTTGTTTTCAATTTATGCCACTGAAAAGTAATGTAATTTCTAATGCTAAGAAGAGGGGGGAAAAAAAACCCTATACTTCATAAAACTGTATTACTGTATATGGGTTTGGCATTTGAGAAGCAAATGAGAGCAAGTTGCCCTTTTCTCTATTTCTTAAACAGTGTGTAAAGTTGTTAGATTATACTGTAACATTTTAAGAAATGCTTTGTGCTATAAGAAAATTGCTTTCAAGAGCTTGGTGATATGCACCAAATGTAAAGCATGTGAGTGAGGACTCAAATGACAATGGAAGGAGGAAAGACCTGGAGTTGAGTTCAGAGACCAGGAACATCCAGGGATCAATAATTATGACAACCTAAGATTTTAGTTTCTTGACCAAGAAAAAGAATAATGGTTAAATTTCAGTTATATAAGTGCAATTCTTAGTAATGCAGATTTAAATCAAGTATCTATTTAGGGCAATTTTGCATTCTTTTAAAATACTGCAAGTGCAAATTCTTTAGACTAAGATGTTAACTCTTTTGTTAAAGAATGTAATATCATGCTTAGAAATGAGTAAATTATTTTGGGGTAGTTTGTCTAGAAGTTCTAGAGAAAGTCTGGATTTTAATTTTTATTGCCATGTACACTATTAATTTGAATAGCTTTCTTACCTTCATGAACCTGTTTCCTTATTACAGATAATTGGGATAATAAGATCTTTCCTACATATCTCATAAGATTGTTATAAAGATCAAATTAAATGTGAGAATGCTTTAAAAATAAGTGATTAGAGTCACGTGTCTCTAAAATCTCATTTCCTTATACACACCACTGTGTAGACCTAGGGCTTCAAGGGATGATTTCTCATTTGTTGTCTGGCTTTATATGTGTTAAAGAAGAGCAAGTTATGGGCATGCCTGGGTGGCTCAGTCAGTTAAGTGTCTGCCTTCTGCTCAGGTCATGATCTCAGGGTTCTGGGATGGAGTCCCCATCAGGCTCCTTGCTCAGCGGGGACCTTGCCTCTCCCTCTGCCTGCCACTCTCTCTCTCTCTCTCTCTCTCTCTCACACACACACACACACACACACAAATAAATAAAATCGTAAAAAAAAAGAAGAGCAAGTCATGGACTGAGTGTCAAACTTCTTGGATTCTACTCCTGACTCTGTTGTAAGTTTATAGTGCCAGAATGACCCAGTGGAAACTGAACATAACCCTGATTAAATGATAATGAAGACATAGTTTGACCTAGCTCAGTCAGGCAAGTTCTGAAAGGCAACATCTGCCTTTACTCAGTGAAGCTCCCTTCAGGGCTTATAGGATTCAAAGATGACTTTTTGGTGGTTTCTACCCACTGCTTGGTCAAAGTGGTGACCTCATTCCATTGATGAACTCCAGAAAGCCCATATAAACTTGTGAAAAGTGATTCAAAATGTTGCTTATGTAAAGATACAGCCCTGCAACATCTCAGGCATGGTTTCAAACCATCCTTTCCTTTGCTTCTTATCAAACTAATATCTGATATTTCTTTTCATTTTCTGCTTTGCTTTTCCTTCTAATTTTGTGTCATCCTTCCTTCAGCAGTTTTTCAATGATTATTTTCTACCATCTCAGAAATGTTAATTTTCCGTACTAACCTTGGTATTTTCTAGTCTATGTCCAAAGAACTCTGCCTTGAATTTAACAAATCTGTTAACAATTCTGAATTAAAAAATGATTAACATGGTGTGAAGGGTATTGCTTTCCTATTCTGCTCTTTTCCTATTTTTTTCCCCCCACAGAATTATCTCTAGGGTTTATTTTCTACTCTTACTAATACTTTTTTCATGAGTATTTCATCAAATAAAAAGGAACTATTTGTTCATTTCTATAGATTCCCAGGGTGCTTTTTTATGTTGTCCACTTTTGTTTACTATATAAATTTTCTGTGTTTTACTATGTCTAGATCACCTCAAGATATAACAGTATAGGAATTTGAAGTCCAGCTATGTATACAGGGTGGGGAGCTCCATGCTCAATCGTACCAACAATTGATTGTGTTTTATATTTTAAATATTCAGGGTATATTAGAAGTACCAGGTACTGCTAGTTCCTAGTTGATCCAAATTTCTACTTGTCTCTAATTGTATTTCACTCATCCACATTTGTAGTATTTTACTCTTTTTAGCATCTGGTGCTCTTTGAATTTATTTATTGCTCATATTTTTAAAATTCTTTAACCTTTTAATCATGTTTTATATTGTTTCCAATTTAGTAGTATTCTTTGTACCAGCATCTCATAACAATTTATTTCAGAAAGTAGATAAATAATTGAGAAAGGTGCCCTTTTCATCAGTTCCTTCTTAGTAAGCTTTTTTTTTTTTTCTGTTCCTTTCTGCTTTCTTTTGGCCTTTTATCTTTTCAAAAGCATTTCTGCAATTTCTCTATTGCTCTTTGACTTACCATTAAAGCAAGAATTTGTTTCCACGTGTTTCTTTGTAGAGTTCAATCATTTGTTCTCATTTGTATGTTTCAACTTATAACAGTGAATTGTTAACTTAATTCTTCAGAATCACCCAAAATCTTTTCATCTTTACCTTGTTTTTTAACCATTTTGGCGGTTTTGTACTTTTGTCATTTGCCTTTTCAGAATTTCGTATTATCCTTTTGCCATGTTTCAATTTCATGCTACACTGAAGTTGTGACTCTTCTCAAGTCCCTTTTCTTTTTGTCATTATTTACTTTATCTATTCCTGTTCTATTTCAGCTTTTCATCTTACACCATTCCAAAATTACATGGACATTTTCACCATTGTACAAGTTTTTGTTACCTTTTTCACCTACTTCTTTGTTCTTGGTATGAGTTCTACTGCCACTTTACATACTACAATTATAATTTAGAATTTTTATAGAATCATACTTAAGACTTAGTCAGTATAACTTACTTACACTTTAATTCCCCACTTATATCTTAAAATCAAATTTTATCTCCCTGTATTTTCTTTCTATTGTAATTTATTATTTCATATTCTTTTGATACTTTTTCTAAGACTATTTTAAACTAATTTTACTGTCCTGACAATTCTCATTTCATTTATATTTTATTTATGTCTTTTCTTTTGTTTAACGTGTAGCACTCAGCCCCTGATCTTAATGTTTCAAATTTTCCTGCTTTGATTCCATCTGTTGCTGTCTCTCAAAGGACTTATGATATCAACAAGAATAGACATATATTAGGTTTGAATCTGTCTAGATCTTTTACATCTACAATATAGAACAATAAAGATATATGAACTATTTACCCTACCAGTGTCATTTAAAATGTTCCCACTAAATAGCCGCTACTGTTGCATGTCCCTTTATGTTTTATATGTATCTTCTGATCCCTTTGCCTATAACAAGAATAATTGCACTAACCACTTAGCATTTCTGCAACAAGGTAGCAGAGTAAATCTGTTGAGGAAGAATTAACATTTGTAGCATCAATAGCTTCTTTCTCATGAGTATTTTAAAACAGTAATAAATATTTTAAAAGGGAGGGTGATCTCCTTTACGTAAAACCTTGAGATGATGAATTTGGTTTTCAAAACCACATTATTGAGTGCATATGTCATGTCAGAGCTATGATGTCATTTATGGAAGAGGAGTCAGAAGCTCAAGAAATTTAGGTGTTTCTTTGTGTTGTAAGTCTTAGCTGTGTAGATATGTCCTCCTTGAGTACCTTTTCTTCTCCTAAGATTTAATTATCTTCAGTGTTGCTTTTAATCTTTTGCTTTCATTTATAATTTTGCAATCTAGTTATTCTTAACTAATATATTGATTGGTTTTGCCTGCTCTTGAATTTTACAGAGAAATGAATCACCCTGTGTGTGTTCTATGATTTGTTTCTTTCTCAGAATAGTATGTCCAAGATTCATCCATGTTCAGGTATGTAGCAATTATTGATTTATCTTCACTGATGTATAGTATTCCACTGGGTGGAAATATTTATGTGTTTGCACACTTTTCTGATTTTTTTAGAATAAATTTCTAGAAGTGAGTTTCCTAGGTCAAAGATTGACTTTTTTTAAAAAAAGACTTTTGCTATGTATTGAAATTTGTCCTCAAGTTAAACTTCTAAATGTTTCTGAGAACACTTGTTTCTCTCCCAATCTCACCAACACTGTGATTTTTGAAAAATCTTTCTAATTTTTTCACATTAAATTCCAAACTCATTCCCTTAATAATTAGTTCATTACAACATGGATGAAATTTCCCACAAGAAAATGGTGCATTTAAGCATGAAGATATGATGTTAAGGTTATTTGATAATTTCTCCCTCTGGGAGAAATATCTCTTTAGATGTGACCATTGAATCTATAGTTCTTGGACATTATCCTCAAAAGGAGAATATTAGACCTTGGGCTTTTACTGAAAGGAAATTGTTTCCACAAATGTAGTTTTGAGAGACAGCAATTTTGTTCAATTTTTAATCTGTGCATATAAAACTCAATTGCAGTGTGTGACTGGCATCTCTTTTCTGGCTAGATCTGCCTTCTGCTTTCCTCTATCACACTTTGACCCTTGTTAAGTAAGTGCCATCTTTCCAGAGGAAATGATTAAATCAAACAGCTGGTTTGCAATTAGGATCATTCAAAATAAAAGCTTAGCATTCCTGTTGAAGCTCAGAAAAAGGGGAAAAAATCTATTGATGATGAACTAATGTTTTGGGAGCATTGATAGAATTTTTTCTTAAAAAACTTTTTTTTGGCATGTATCTCTCAATCTTATATTTCAAATCTTAAATGTATTCTTCAGTTTCTCTTCCTCCATGTAAAATTAAATTATATCCTAAATTTTGTATTTATTCTTTTCTTGTAATTTTGAACCTAATTTCCAAAAAAAGGGTCCAGCTAATAAGTTATCTGAGGAAAGAGAATTTGAGAAAACATTAATTCTTTTTCTTGCCCATCTTAGAGATCGTAGGGAAAAACAAAGGGAGTGTGACAGAAGCAATCAGCCTAGACCTTTCCCCAGGTAAAGATCAAAGTGATGTTATAGATCTTGATCTTTTGCTTTGACTATTAGATTGAAATTGTCTCTTAATCTATGGTTGACATGACTGAAAAGCATCCTCCATAGATAACTCTAGCGTTTGACTCCTTCTGGCAGGTAGGAAAGGAAAATAGCAAATGATTCTATCTCTAATCTCTGTGAATTTCTTCTCTAAAATCACTGTAACCTTTACACAAAACTGCCTCTTATTTATGATATTTCTGTTTTAGCCAAATAATGAGATGCCTCAAAAATCAAAAAATTATATTCACATGTAAAGTACTTTGTTATCTAACTTCGATGTACTAGCTTTTCATATGTGGAGAAATCTCTTAACAACCTTGCCTGCATTGATCAAATGTATGTTGGAATATATTATATTTATTATTTATTGTTAATATATATTATGTATATATATATTTACAATGTATTGAAGCACCTAGAATGCCTCATAGCACATAAAAGACACTGAATACATATTTATTTAATAAATGAAAGAACCATGGGAGTTCAGTCTGTATTTTTCTATTATGACAGTTAACACAGTTGCTGTAATGAATTCCCTCTCTTGAAGTTTCAGTTATTTAAAGTAGGCTTAGTTAACTTACAGAGGACTGCATAAAGCTGAACATTATTTTGCATTAGGCTTTGTACTAAATGGACCAATTCAGCCAGGTTTGGAATTTCTGTGATACATATATGCCCACTAAGTGATCTTATCCCATTGCAAACCTTGACCCTTAATTCTAATTCTAGTTTCTTTGCTTGCAAACTATGTGATTTTTAGATGAGATACTTATCTGAGTCCTAGTTTCTTGATCTGTAAAATAGGGATAAGAATTACAAGTCTGTGATGAAAATTGATATTCAAGTATGTAAAACCCTGCAACATAGTGCCAAACACATAGATGTCCAAAGCATGTTAATTCCTCAGCATCAGTAATCAGATAGATACACTGTTAATATATTTTCCCTAAATATGTACCCAAAACATCTGGTTTGATTAAAGTCAGTAAGATTACTGAATGTAAGCCTGTCCTAGATATAGTGGAGAGACACAAAGACCAACATGGTGTCAGCTCTACCCATAAGAGACTGACAGTTTGCAGGTGGGGAGAAAGGCAGATGGAGAGAAATACAAATCATTATAGTTTTGGCATAATTCAAGAGTTTATTAAAAGATTTACAAGTTTGGGGGGCGTGCCTGGGTGGCTCAGTTGGTTATGTATCTGCCTTCGGCTCGGGTCATGGTCCCAGGGCCCTGGGATCAAGTCCCACGTCGGGCTCCCTGCTCAGTGGGGAGTCTGCTTCTCCCTCTGCCCCCCCCTCCCAGCTCATGCTCTCTATCTCTCTCAAGTGAATAAATAAAATCTTAAAAGAAAAAAAAAAGATTTACAAGTGGGGATATACTTGAGCTAGAATTACAAGTAGAATAAAGGAGGAAAGTATTTTTGATGCAGGGAACTATTTCTAAAAGCACACAGAGGCACTAAAAGCACTATGTGGGAGGTCCTTGGGGATTGACAAGCCACCAAGTATAGCTGGACCATACTGTTTATGAAAGTTTTAATAGGCAATTACTTGAGAAAACTGATTGGTTCACATATGAGTTCACAAATGTTTGTGAGTAACAGAATGTGCAAGTGGACTAAAAGAACTGTATTGGTTAATTTCGCTACAGGTAAGGGTTGATCCATTGATTCAACAATATCAGCAAAAAACAAAAACAAAAACAATAACAAAACCAGTTTCTTACAGTTTATATCTCTGTGCTGTGCCTTCTAGAGTATCAGTTTGTTATGGTAGGCTCACTTTTTTCGGTCAAAGAATAGCTGTCAAGAGCAACAAGGTTCCATGCTTTCTCATTTTTGCCTCCTGAGAGAGAACGATCTTTTGAATTTAATGATCAAAGTTACGCATTTTGTCTTGATTTAGCTGACATATCTACATACTTATCCCTGAAATTAGCGCTATAGCTTGGGAATTCCATTCTTATTGGCTTAGGCCTGATTGACACTCCCATCCTTCACCCAAAGCTGTGTTAAGGGAGGTAGAATTATACTAACTCTCCACTTGAGTTGTGGGTGGAGTCAGCCTGCCACATGGCCAGGGTGCTACACAGTTGGGAAGATGAACTAAGATCCTGCTCTAGCAAGAATCATGTGCTCTCCAGAGTCTTAGCAACAAGGGCCTCCAATGCCATATTAAGAGTTTAGAATTTATTTCGTTGTAAAGAGAAACTGTCATATCAAGTGAGATTTTATCTAGCTGTATTTAGCTTACTTATGGTGGGCTGTAAGGGTAGAACTACACATAAATGAGCTGTTATCCTGCTTTCAAGGAAATCATATTCTCATGTTACTCATGTGACCCAAACTATGTTTTTTGAGCTGATATTGAGTCCAAACTGTAGATCAAGTGTAGGCATTCATCCAGTTTTTAATATGTTGACATTAATGCAATATTTTCCTGACATTTTTGGACATGATAAAAATAATAGCTGATACTTCTAGCTCTGCTCCAGATGCTAAGTTTTGTACACAGATATATCATTTAATCTTCCTAACAAACTTATAGGTTGGTATTTTTTCTCATTTTGCAAACGAGAGAACTGAGGCTTGGGAGAATTAAATAATTTGCCCAAATAGTAGCAGATCCAGGATTCAAAGAGAAGCTTTCTGATGATATAAAATCTACATGCTAAATATGGTGTCATTTGTTGAAAAATAATATATATTAGGTGCAGCCTCACATTTGGAAGAAAAAAAAGATAAAATGAACCATAAACCTGGCACAATATGCATTTGAAGACTAATGCAGTGGGCTTAACAGAACATATCTATAATATGTATGAAATTTTCAAATGTATAGTTGAGTGCTTGTTAGTTTGGATTAGTTCTCAAGTGTAAAGGAATTTCTAATATTTTCTCTAAATATTTAAAAGTGAAATTATTTGAATTGAATACATCTGGAGAAATGGGGGAGGAGGAAAGAGTTGGGCTGAGTGAGGAGATAGGAAGCAGTTTTCTCTTCATTCGTCATTGCTTTTTTGAAAGAGGCCAAGGGGAACTAGCAAGTAATGTTGGCACACTCTACTAAATTATTTTGGTTGATGGAAACTTGGAATTCTGGATAAACTCCAAGTGGATGTAAGCACTTTAGGGAATTGGATAGTACATGAAATATAACCTAGAATAATGTGAAAAATAATGGATATTGGCAAAAATAGTCTTGAAACCCTCTGTGCCCTGATGGGCTCTGATTTTGAAAGATCCATTGAGGAAAAGATGTTTAGGAGTCATCCTATCATGGGCTCTTTGGACTTGATGCCTAGTACATGTCGGCAGTTAGAGCCAGAAATAAGACTCCAGGTGCAGGGTGCCTGGGTGGCTCAGTTGGTTAAGTGACTGCCTTCAGCTCAGGTCATGATCCTGGAGTCCCGGGATCGAGTCCCACATCGGGCTACCTGCTCAGCAGGGAGTCTGTTTCTCCCTCTCCCGCTCCCCCCTCTTGTGCTCTCTCTCTCTCACTCTCTCTCTCAAATAAATAAATAAAATCTTAAAAAAAAAATTCCAGGTGCATTAAGAAAGGGATAGAAAATACTTAAAATATTATAAATGAATGACATGATTGAACAATGACAAACTGCAATATCTGGAATAGGGTATCCCATTCCAGTTGCTTTGCCTTATAGTCATCTAAGATGCATATTTAGTTTTTATAAGCACATAATCTTTTAGACGAAAGAAAAACTTTAGAATTTACCTCTGGTATTTAAACAAACTATAATGTATTGGTCAAATTTTCTTAGCTTGTAGAAAGAGTACTAGTTTGTATAAAAAACTTGTATGCTTACGTTACAAAAATAGATTTACATTTTCTGAGGCTTTGATTTTTCTGGCCAGAAATTCCAACTTTACATATTAAAGGGGTCCATTAATGTTCATCTGTGTTTCACTTTTCAGGCCAGAAATACTATTAGAATGATTATTTTGTATAATATATATTTTAGCGGAAGGCTTCTTTCATTATTATTATTTTATTTTTTTACTTCTTACGGGTTGCGTTATTTTTCCTTTTCTCTTTAAGATTTATATCTATTTAGTCACCATTTTGGGTGATTTCAACTCTGTATTCCCAAATTTGAGTGTCTCTGTGAGCATAGTCTCTTAGTCCTTAGTCCAAATTAGAATCTACTTCATCAGTATTTTCATAGTTATTTAAAGGTTTAAAGGTTTTGGATTTCACTTTGAACAATTATTCATCTCAGATACATGCCTAAATAGTGTGCAAGTATCAAGACAAACTGGTAAAAATTTGTTGTACATCTGAAGATTCTGTCAACATGACATTCAGATAATTGAATGAATTTCTCTACCTTCATCTGCATACTTGGCATTGAGCACCCACAGCCTTGCTCTGTTATTAAAGAAAATGACTTCACCATTAAGATGTGTCATGCTGGGACTTTTTCATGAGTAATAAATTATGTATTGTTAGAGGTCAACATGATAAATTATGTTGTTTTAATTTTAACGAGGGTATAATTCTAAGACCCCTAACAAGACTAATAATTATGCAAGTTGATATAATGCTAGGTGTAATCAAATATTACATTTATGGTAGATGGTAGTAGCTCTGGTGTCTCAGTTTATGTCCTTGCTTCCATGGATAGCTATTATGGCAACAGGAAACTTAAAATACTCAACTATGTAACAAACCTATATTATAGAGTTGGATTTTTTTTTAATTGAGTTTTTCAAACTCATTAATGGATGCTATCATAGACTAAAGATACTGGTGTCTGTTGGCATAACCAATAACCATAATGTGTCTTTAAGATAAGACCATAGCACCAGAGTTCATAAACGCCCTGAGTTAGGAATTCCCCACTTTGGACATTTACTCAGTTTGTTTCTTGGTCTTGAAATCATTCCAAAAGGACACAGCAATCTGGTATGCATGTACATGGCCAGAGACAAATCAGGATCTTTCCTTTATTTAGTTTTATTGCCCTTTGGTATATATATATTTTTTACTCTTAGGTTTGAGGTCATACCCCAATAATAATTTTAAAAAATAACAAAAACAAATATCTGTCACCTACTTGCTGTCACCTGGTTTCTGTGGAGAAATTAAAAATTACATAGCATAATGGTTGAGAGTGTTGGCTAGTTTTGTTATCTAAAGAGTGTCTCATAACCTCTCTGTGCTTCAGTTTCCTCAACTTTAAATGGGAATGTTAACAGTTTGGATTGTTGGGGTAATAAATGATAATGTGTAAGGTGTCTGGCACATGCTAAGTTCTTGATAAATATTATTATGCCAAGATAATATTTTTAATTGCCACCAAAACATTGCTAGGTAGATATTATTAGAAAGAGGATTAGATAACTTAAGACCCGTAGCAGGGCTACAACTCAAATCTAGACTTAGCTGATGCCTGAGCACATCTTTTGCTCCCCCACCATAGCATGCAAACAAAGCCTAGAAAACAGGATACCTGTCAGCACCATTCCACAAGTGGACATTTAGAGGCTTAATAGAGAAAATAAACTGGTTACTAGCTTGATTTCTCTCCATTTTTTTTTAAAATAAACAAATACTATATAATTTTATCCTAAAGTAAAATTTAAAGGGACTTTAGTAAGGTATTTACAATGTGCTAGGCATTTTCCTAAAAGCTTTATATGGATTAAATTATTGAATCCTCACTCCACAGAGTACTTAAGTAAATTTCTCAAAATCACACAGGAAGAGACAGAACTTGAATTCTTCACCACTATATTTTAAATCAATGAAAATAAATTATATTCCTGGTTATGAAGACTCAGTATTAATAGAAAGCTATGAATTCAATGCATTCCCAATCTATATGCAAATTATATGAATATTTCAATGGAACTTGATAAAATGATTTTAGAATTTATCAAAAAAGATGTACAAGAATAGAAAACAAGGAAGGAAGGAAATGGTGAAACTTGATTTACAAGATAGCAAAACATGCTGCAAAAACTATAGTAATTAAAACATTGCTGACCTGACAGGATAACAAATAGATAACAGTGACAGAAGATAGAAATCAGAAATAGTCCTGTATGATTTTGAAAATCTAACATATAATTAATGTGGTGTTTTAAAGCATTTCAGCTAGTAGGAAAAGGGAATAGCATTGGCTAAATAGCTATAATATTGGGGGAAAATATTCATTTTCTCACAAGATGTAAAATAAAACTTATGGATTAAAAATAACTAAACATAAAAAATAGAAAACCATGAACATAATTGGAAGAAAATTTGGAATAATATATTTTTAATTTTATCATATGAAAGGCTACTTTGCATGAAGTATAGAGACTATTAAAGAAAAACTAATAAATTTGTGTATTCCCATGATATGATTTATTTTTAACGAAGTATCATTATTATGCATAATACTGTATATTTACAATGGTCACATTGATTTCATTATACTAATTTTTTAAATCACCTTATATAGAAATGACTTCTTTATTTATCCTGTTTGATCAAATATCATTATATCCACAGTAAAAAAGAATAGAAAATTAGCTAATTGTTGATGTGAAACATAGAAATTTCCACTTTTTATAGTTAACTGATAAACTACATAATGAGCTTGATTGTCTACCACAGGGTGCACGGACTTAGAACTTGTCAGAAAAATAATTATTAGAACCATAATATGTTGGGTATCTTCATGATCATCTACTCTAGTCATTTTCAAGAAGTTTGGGTTCTAGTATCTTAATCAGAGTTCTTTATTTCTTCATATGGCTTTGAGTTACTGTCTAGTGTCCTTTCATTTCAGCCTGAAGAACTTACTTTAGCATTTCTTGAAGGGCAGGTTTAGTAGCAGTGAATCTCCTTCAGTTTTTGTTTATCTGGGAATGTTTTAATTTCTCCTTCACTTTTTGAAAGATAATTTTGCTGGATATAGTATTTTTGGCTGACAGGTTTTTGTTTCTCTTTCCTTTAGAAATATCATACTCTCATCTGGCCTCCATGGTTTCTGATAAGAATGCTACTGTCAGTTTTGTTGGGGATACTTTATATAAGATGAGTTGCTTCTCTTTTGCTGCTTTCAAGATTCCTTGTCCTTTGCTTTTAATAAATTGACTGTAATGTGTCTTTATGTGGGTCTCTTTGCTTTTATCCTTTTTGGAACTCATGGAATTTCTTGAATGTGTAGATTTGTACTTTAATTTGGGGAATTTGGGGCCATCATTTCTTCAAATAGTCTTTCTGTATCCTTTCTTCTGGGATTCCTTTTTTTTTTTTTTTAAGATTTTATTTATTTATTTGAGAGAGCAAGAATGAGAGAGAGCACATGAGAGGGGGGAGGGTCAGAGGGAGAAGCAGACTCCCTGCCGAGCAGGGAGTCCGATGCGGGACTCGATCCAGGGACTCCAGGATCATGACCTGAGCCGAAGGCAGTCGCTTAACCAACTGAGGCGCCCTCTTCTGGGATTCCTATTAAAACTATAATATAGTATTCTTAATGGTATCCTACAGGTTTCTTAGGCTTTGTTCATTTTGTTCTTTCAGTTTTCTTTCTGTTCCTCAGATTGGATGATTTCAGTTGACCTATCATCAATTTTGTAGATCCTTTCTTTTGCCTGCTCACTTCTCTTGTTTGAGTACCTCTCATTAATTTTTGACTTTGGTTATTGTGCTTTTCAGATCCAGAATTTCTGTTTGGCTCCACTTTATATTTTTTACCTCTTTATTGGTATTCTCTATTTGTTCATACATTATTCTCCTGTTTTTAAATTCTCTTTCTTTACTTTTTCCTTAGCTCATTAAAGATATTTGAGACAAATGAATTGAGTTAAAATCTTTTTCTAGTAAGTCCAGTGTACGTGCTTCTTCAGGAACACGTTGTTAATGTTTCTTAGCATGCCTTCTTTCTTTCTTCCTTTTTATTCTTCTAAAAACTGGGCATTGTGGATATTATGTGATAACTCTGGGAATCACATTTTTCTCCTTCCCCAGGGTTTGTTTCTGTTTGTACAGATGTAGGGTTGTAGCTGTTTAATGACTGTCGTAAAATATTTTGTTAAATCTGTATTTGTTATGTATAATTTATAAAATATTTTATAAAGCCTGTATTATTTATATAAAATATTTGTTCCCTTTTTTAAAATTGAAGAATGCTTGATATACAATGTTATATTAGTTTCCTGTGTACAATATAGTGATTTGACAATACTATGCATTATGCTATGTTTACCATGATAAGCATAGTAACCATCTGTCACCATAAACATTCCTTTAGCTTGTTGTCAGGTAGATTTGACAGAGATTTTCTTGGAGGCCAGAAGATGAGAGATAGAGGGAGAGAGAGAATAAAAAGAAAGGAAAAACTCTTCCAGTTTTTTCAGGTTGGCTTTGTGCTGGCACTCCTTTAATGTTCAGTTATGCCATTTCTAACTGTCTTAGCCCTAATTTCCTGCTTGCACTGAATCTAGATATCACACAGAGCTGAAAGCCCAGGGTCTTCTCAGGTCTTTTCTGAATATGCCTTCTGCCCTGGGCATGTACCTGGCTTTCTAAATTCCAAAGTATACATAGGAATCTTTTGAGTACCCTAATTTCTCAAAGAAACTCTCTTCCCAGATTTTCCTCCCAGGTTTTCATTGCTCTGTTGTATAACTCAACCAGTCTTTTACATCAGGAGATTATGGGTTATTTCATTTGCTTACAGTGTTTTGGAAGAATGCCTAAATGAGTTATGATTTGGGTGACACAAAAACAAGCACCATGTATCAGTCCTTTCAGTAGTCTACTGACAGAACCAATACAGTTCTTTGTGAATAAGGTCTGCTCTGCTTCTTCTGGAACCAGAGACAGGGTCCCACACTGGGAATTTTGGTTGACATCTTCAGTACTACCAAAAAGACAATGAATGAGGTGGGGCAGGGCCAGGTAAAAATTCCACAAAGTTTTCTACTGATTTTACTTGCTCTTTTCTTGACTAGGCATTCATTTGGCTGCTATAAACTTTTGAGTTCTTTACAGACTTCTGACAAAGTAGATCCTGACAATTTTTGCTTGATTTGTTGGTTTGTCTGTGAGAGACGGGGTCTGTCATGCCGTTTTTACTGACGTCACTCTGGCTGTATAGATTTTTAAAACTTATATATGATGGAATATAGAATAAACATTACAAGGTGAGAAACACACTGAAGATATTTGAAAAATATGTAATAGACAAAAGATTAATATCCAGAATTCATAAATTAGTTCCAGTAAGAAAAAGGCAAACTAATAAAAAGAAATTAGGCAAAGGATGTGAACATGCAATTTACAGAAAAAGAAATACAAAAGGTTAAAAGCATATAAAGTCTTAATGGATTGGAGGATAATTGAATAGTTTATGGGACATCCATACTGTAAAATCTTCTGGCATTAAAAAGAATGGATACTACATACTGACAAGGGATAGCAGAAAGCAATACGTTCAAATGTGTCCCCATCTTCACTTAATAATGAAAAGTAATAGCAGTGGTACCAGCACAACTCTCTCTATCCATATTCACCTACATGTGTATGGAGGTATAGAAAATGCTCTTGAAGGGCATATAATGAGATGAGGGTGGTAGTTACCTTTTACCCAAAAGAGTAAGACTTGGCAGTTGAAAGGAGACTTTTTGAATGTATTATTTTACAAAAATAAAGAAAATTTTACAAAATAAAGAATATATTATTTGTGGGGCACCTGGGTGGCTCAGGCATTTAAGTGTCATTTAAGTGTCCAACTCATAATTTCGGCTCAGGTCATGATCTCATGGCTCACAGGATCAAGGTCCGTCTGCCCCTCCCCCCAATCAAATAAATAAATCTTTCAAAAAAAGAGGATATATTGTTTGTGATATAAAAACAGTTTAAAAATTTACTGAAACTTCGGGTGCCTGGGTGGCTCAGTTGGTTAAGCGACTGCCTTCGGCTCAGGTCATGATCCTGGAGTCCCGCATCGGGCTCCCTGCTCAGCAGGGAGTCTGCTTCTCCCTCTGACCCTCCCCCCTCTCATGTGCTCTCTCTCTCCTCTTATCCTCTCTCTCAAATGAATAAAATCTTTAAAAAAAAAAATTTACTGAAACTTCTTAAGAGTAAAAATATGACTCACTGTCCTTCCATTCCAAGTATTTATTTTCAGAGTTTCATGTTCCTTTCCAATCTTCTTTTAACCGATTAACCAGTATTGTATAATTACAATCAAAATTTATGTATAATTTTATTCTGCCTATATTGTCAATATTCCCATATTGGTTATTATTAATAACTATTTTTACATAACCTAAAACATATTTGGAACTAGACTAGAAATAAATAATAACAACCAAAAGTAGATTTGAACAGCTCTCCACTGAGTGAAAGTAGTATACTCCTTTAACCCATCTACTTATTCTTGGACAATTGGGCATATGGCCCAAACTTCCTTTTTTTTTTTTTTTTAATATATGTAATAGCACTGGGATCCAGAGAGGGTATGTCTCTTGTCTAATATTACACACTCTAGGCATGTTGGAGGCCAGGACCCAGATCTCTTCATTCTCTTTTTGATATTCTATCATTAGTTAAATCTTTTTTAAAAAAAAAAAAAAGATTTTATTTATTTGTTTGAGAGTGAGAGAGAGCATAAGCAGAGGGAGCAGCAGGCCGAGGGAGAGCAGCGAGCCTGATGCAGGACTTGATCCCAGGACTCTGGGATCATGACCAGAGCCGAAAGGAGACGCTTAAGTGACTGAGCCACCCAGGCACCCCTCATTAGTTAAATCTTAAGAGAATAGAGATTGTTGAGAAAGGAAGAACTTCTAAAGCACAGTATAGGTGAAAAATGTAATCTTGGCTTTCAGTGATGGGAAGGGTGTCTGTACACTAGCTTTATATCACTGGGTTTAAGGTCCAGAATTCTAGGAGGATTCTTTGAGCACTTAGAAAAGGTAGTGGGGGGCACCTGGGTGGCTCAGTTGATTGAGTGTCCAACTCTTGGTTTCAGCTCAGGTCATAATCTCGGGGTCATGTGATAGAGCCCCACATCAGGAGTCTGCTGGACTCCCTCTCCTTCTGCTCCTTCCCCTGCTCACTTGTTCCCTCTGTCTCATAAATAAATAAATAAATAAATAAATAAATAAACAAACAAACAAACAAATAAATAAATAAATAAAATCTTTAAAAAAATGTAGTGAGAATAACTTAAGCTCAGCATTTTCTCACTAACAGCTTTTAACATCGAACTAAAACTTCTTTCTTAGAATAATGGGAATGATAGTGTAAATTCTCTTTGGCATTCTTGAGGACTGGATAGAGGAATAAGGATTGGGCATAAGATGGATTAAAATACGCTTCATCAGAAAAAGTGTTAATAAAGTAAATCTTTATCCTAAGTTAATAAAAAAAAAATGGAGGAGGTTGGAGGAAGGCATGGATATCTATCACACATCCATCAGCTTGGGAAGCATCCAGGAAGACCTGGCTGGGAAATGAACAAATGGGCTAAGAAGAGAAGGAGGTCAACCACAAATAAGATATCAAGCAAAGTTCCTTGGAGTACTTTGGCTCATTTTTACAAAGGACCTCTGTAGACAGTGTAAATCACATTCAGAACTGTTCCTATCAGGACAGAGGAGCCATTCTATACCTTTTGTCTAATCAGTCCTTGGTTAAGTTACCTGGTATACTTGGGGGTAGAGGTGGGATGTGAATTTCCAGGCACTTTCTGCAAGAGATACAGGTATTGATTGTTGGGAGTGAAAGCACACTCTGAATTTTTTTTTTTTTAAAGACTTTATGTATTCATTTAAGACACAGATGTAGAGAGAGAGCATGAGCAGGTAGAGAGGCAGAGGGAGAAGGAGAAGCAGGCTCCCCGCTGAGCCAGGAGCCCGATGTGGGGCTCGATCCCAGGACCCTGGGATCATGACCTGAGCCGAAGGCAGATGCTTAGCCATCTGAGCCACCCAGGCGCCCCTGAATGTTTTTGTAGGAATATGGCAAAGGGAGGAGATACACATCGAGCACGGACAGTGTCTATGACACCAACTCAACATTTTTGTGTCCCAAAGAGGAAAATGTTAACTGCCTTAAACACAAAGTACAATAGTCTAAAGAATCTGAGATCATCCATGTAAATTATAAAACACAGATCAGTCAACAGTTGGTTTTACAACAACTCAAGAAATGTTTAAAAATTAGCAATACAAGAAACAAAAAGAAGGTCATCCTTGCAAGAGATCTAGAATACCATGCTAAACTTCTCTGGTGCTCATAAGGAAGAACTGGCTCGTATTAGATATTCATTAAGTATTTGTTGAACTGAACTAAAACATTATGTATCTTCAATTCCTGATGGTATTAATTTTAAATTTTTTAAAGATGTATTTATATTAGAGAGAGCAAGAATGTGTGCACAAGTGGGGGAGGGGCAGAGGGAGAGAATCTTCAAGCAGACTCCCTGCTGAGTGCGAAGCCTGATGTGGGGCTCAGTCCCATGAGCCATGAGATCATGACCTGAGACGAAACCAAGAGTCGGATGCTTAACCAACTGAGCTACCCTGGTGCCCCTTGATGATATTATTAAATAAGATAAACTTGATAAAGGTAAATATAAGCTTCTTTACTTGTATTCTGCTTAGGCCAAACTGCTCAAGAAAAGGACCCTAAGATTAAGAATTCCTCATGTCGGTGAGATCATATGATACATGTCTTTCTCTGGTTGACTTATTTTGCTCAGCATAATACCCTCCAGTTCCAAAAAAGAAAAAAAAAATGACTCTACAGAAGAAGTACTCATTAACTATAATATGAATAAGTCAATGGTGTCTTTTGTCTGCTAAAAAAATCGATGGAATTTACTGATTGAAATATCATACACTTGTATCTTCACTTTGCTAATCAGATTAAACTGGGGTGCCTTTGCTTAGTTCTTGATTATGGCAACTGAAGAGAGACATAGGTTGAAATATGCTCTGTGAATGGTGTTTAGGTTGGCCCAGTGGCCTTTTTTTTTTTTTTTAATTTTTTACCAGTGGCCTTGATAATGGTAATCATTTGACTGATGTTTATGAACACCTTGATGGAGTAGTTGCTTAGGAAAGCTATTGAAGGTAATAAGACACCACCCTTGTTCCTACAGTCTAGGCTTAACACCTCTCTGCACAGCCTTCTTTTGAGTTCTAAACATTCAAATCCCATACCATGGCTACAAGAGCCTGCAGGATCCCTCCCATGACTCCTCTCTGATATTATGGCCTTTCTTATTCTTTTTCCCTCTGCATACCAGTGACATAGGGCTCCTAGAAATCCCTTGAGTACCTCAACTATTCTCTAGCCTCAGGACCCTCACACTCTTCCTTCTGCCTGGAATACTCTTGCTCCAGATATCAAAGAGCTTGCTCCTCTCCTTTCCTTCAGGTATCTGCACAAAAGTCACCTTATCAGAGAGGCCTTCCCTGATCACCATATGGAAAATTCCAACATCCACCTGCACTGACATGCATACTTCCTAAACTCATTATCCTGCTTTATTATTATTATAACCATATGACATACTATATATTTATAAGCATACTTGTCTGCTGTCTATGTCTTTAAGATATAAGCTTCTTGAGGACAGGGATTTTGTCTGTCTTGTTAACTGCTGTATTGCCAGAAGCTACAGTAGTCACTGGCATACAGTAGAGAAATTACTCAGAAAATACTTTTGAATAGCTGCGTGATTGAATAAATCTAAATATGAATAAGACATGTACTCTCTAGAAAATCAGAGATTAGTAGAGTATACCTGCATAAACAAGCACAGTATAAAACATGATAAGATCTCTAAAGAGTTATAGAGAGGAAATGATGCAGGGGAGAGAGGGAAGCAGGGAAGGCTTTACTTTGAAGGCAAGTTTTAAAGAGTCACTATGCCTTTTCTTTTAGGTGGTAGAAGTGCCCAGGGGGTAGGAAGTCAGTGTGAGAAAAAGCCACTCAAAGCATAGAAAATAGCATATGCAAAGACCCTAGCATATGAAATAGCTAGCAGATAGTTCAGTATGACTGGGGTGAGTTTTGGAAAGTGATGGAAAGATTATAAAGTCTTTGATTGTCATGCTTCTAAGTTTATATCCATTCTATCCTGAAGGCAGTAGAGAGTTTCAAGGGAATCTTAAGCAAGAGAGTGATGTGTTCCAAATTCTCTGTTACAAAGAGGAGCATAAGATATGTTGGCTTTATGATTTGGAAATCTGGATGGCTAGCAGTGTACTTAGGCAAGATAGACCAAGCACTTTAGAGAACAAATTTGGGTGAAAATGTTAAATGAGGTGTTTAATTCTGATCTTGTGAGTTTGCGGTATTTTAGGCCTTTGGGGCAGAGTGGGGGGGTGGTCTGAACTAGAGGCAATCAGAAATACCTGTGTACTGTGTGGGAGAGTTGAGGGTAATAGAGGCTGTGAGTGAGATGACCCAGAAAAAAGATCTAGAGTGAGAAATTTGAGCAGAGGACCAAAGTACTGAAGACACTGAGAATGGTTTACCCAGGGAAGACAAGAATCAAAGATTTATCGTCTGGAATTTGCTATAATATGAAAAGGGGATTTCACTGATCTTTTAAGTCTTCAGTGGGTGAACTAGGAATAATAAAAAGACTGTGACACATTTATGTTAGTCATTTACATATTCTGTATAAGAAAATCCCAAACTAAATAGCTTAAAAAAACAGTACACATTTGTTATTTCAGTTTCTGTGAGTCATGGAGTCAGGAGTGGCTTAGCTGGGCGGTTCTGGCTTGGGGTCTCTCACAAAGTTGTAGTCAAGTTGTTGACCAAGGCTGTAGTTTTCTTTGGGCTTAACTAAGGCTCAGTGATCCACTACCAACGTGGCCACTTCACGTGGCTGGCAGGTGGCTACTGGTTACTGGCAGGAGTCTTCATTTTTTCTTCACAAGTGCCTCCCCACATGTGGACCTCTCCCTAGGGCTGTTTGAGTGTCCTCAGGCTGTGGAGGCTGGATTCTCCAGAACTAGTGATCCACGAGATAGGAAGTTGGTACAGTTATATCTCTCCCGACTGACTCAGTCTTGGAAGTCACATACCATCACTTCCACAATATCCTATCAGTTATAGAGGTAGGCCCTATTCAGTGTCAGGAGGTGGAGACTACTAGGCAAGAACCGAAATACCAGGAGGGAGCATCATTGGGGGCCACCTTGGAGGTTAGCCACCATATAGAACTGACTGATAACAGAATAAGCTGCTTCATGAGATGGTAAGTTTCCAGTCACTGGAAGTACACAAACAGAGCCTGGGCTGGAACCGGGCAAATAAGAAGAGGAGGTTTATAGAACATGCGATAATTAGACAAGCTTCCTCCTTTTATCACTCTTCCCCTGTGGGTATTTAAACTGACTTGGAAAAAAGAAGAGAGCGAGAAACAGAGTTGAAAACACCAAAACAGTTTTCAGTTTTATAGCAAAAACATTTGATAAGTTATTTGAGTGTTGCATTTATTAAGTGAGCCTGGACGTGAGGGCAGACCAGAGCGATCCCCCAAGATGACATGATTGGCAGTATACCTTGGAGAAGGTAGAAAGAATTTAAACACTGAGAATTGTTTAATTAGCCTAACTCCATGCAAGACCTCTCAGCCTAATTTTCATTGTTTGTATTACATACCATAACATCTTTCAGTATCAGCCCATCTTTTTGCAGCATCAAGCCCCAAGACTCCGAAGCAGTGTTTTAGATAGCCTACTAGGCATTTCATTCTCTAAAGAAACCAATTATATATGAAATTAATAATTAAAAATTATAAATAGAACAAGAAAACATGCATACTCCATGTCCTACGGGTAGATTTTTGCATGGTGTGTAGGGAATTAGGTGCAAAAAAATCCATTTATGTTAATGGGCAATGGGCATTGCATGTCTAATTTCTCATGCACCACGCTGCCGATTTCCCCCCTGTGTTTTTGTCAGTACATGGGACCAATGGAAGGGGAAAGAAAAGTGAATGATTTATTTGATGGTCTGTCAATCATAACAGCAACCAGAGAAATTCCAAAGCTGTTTTTAACCTCTATAGAAAGAGTTAGTTAGACCATATGCTTTTTTCTTCCTGCCAGATGCTGTCATTCATCAATTTCCTATTAAGAAAATGGGATTCTGCAAAAACCACTGAGGTTTTTTCTCATTTGTAATAGGTATTCCACAAAGTCAGATTGCAAACATATTCTGCAGCTTCTGCAAAATAACTTTTGATACCTGATAATCTCCATATTAATTTTGACTGACCTATAGTGGTGTTTCTTATGTGTGGTCAGTCCATCAGCCGAAAATATTATTTTAAAATTACCTTTTCCCTGAGTTTAAGCCTAGAGGTTAAATAGATTTGTTTGTGATTATCCAGCCCATAAAAAGGGTGGAAATTAAATGACCATTTAAAAATATCAGTAACCTAATAAAACGCCCTTTAGAGTGTAAAGAGAGATAATAAAATGTTTGAGAATTAAAGTAAGCAGCATGAGCCAAACGTTGATTACCCAAAGATGCCAAAGAAAGTGAAAACATAAAAAAACCCTGTATTGTGTTCTTCTCTCTCCACCAAGTAGAAAGATCATTTTGTTTAGAGCAAAAGAAATAATGGCTTAATCCTGGGAAGATTTGTTTGTTTGTTTGTTTGTTTTCAAGGATGAAGACACCAAGGATACCTCAGGATACCACCAAGGCCTCCCTTTTTTCAGGGACAGTAAAATTCTTTCATCCTATACTAGCAACACTGTGTCTTTAGGCTTCAACACACCACTCTAACAACAATCATATTTTGGTTTTTAAATTTGAATGCTCTAGGTAGTTGGAATATATTGACACTTGCCATCATTTCTGACACAGATTTTCTTGAAGTATTCTTATGATAACACAGTGGCTTCAATGTTTGCTTGTCAAGCTGAATTCACTTAGCAAACCAACATGGAAGTGCAGGGGGAAAGAGTATCGTTGCCTAACTTTGAATCTGCAGTATCTTGCATTGCCTTATTAATAGGAACTGACTCTTTGACAAACCCTGCAAATAGCTTATAGAAGAAAGGAATGCTCTGAAATTCAAGGCAAATTTCTCTCAATAGTTAAGCACTGATCAAAATTCTGAATTTTCTTTGGCTGTCAGCCAGCACGAAACATGCAGGGTCTGCTTATTGTTTAAGATTTTGGTAGAAAGCCACTCAGGAAAAAAAAATCTATAACTTTACAGCTGTCAGACTTTGTTGTATCCACTCCAGCCTAATATTCTCATCTAATTTTTTTTTAAAGGTCACAAACGAACTATTATATAGTTTTTAACATTTTAATTTTCCCTCTTCTTCCCCTGCTGTTTTTTACCCCTGCCGGGACAGCTCCACTCATGAAGGTCAGGGGAATGATAATGCTGAGGTAGCTCTGTCTTTTTATTCATAGACCAGGTAGAGAGTGCATATAGCCATAAACGTGTACCTCCATCACACGGCATTGCTATTGACCTCTGCCCTGAGCTGAAGATTTTACCTTCTCAGGGTATAACAAATGATTCACTTTGCAGGTAGGCAGAGGCCTGGAGCTCATTTAGCCAGACACTGCCAATTTTCCTGAATGATCTTTTGTGATTGGTTTTCTCATGTGAATAGACTATTTGTGAGTACACCACTGAACTCTGTTTATTTAGGAATATGTCTTTGACAAGAACAGCTGTCCTAGAGTTGAGATGATTAGTACTTTATCTGCTAATGCAAGTTCCCATTCAGCTGTTGTCTAAAAACACATTTTTAGCCTAGGAAAACATTGTTGTCACTTTGGGCACGAAAACAAATTTTTGGTGTTTGAGTTGAGCCATTAAAAAAATAATCCTTATTTAAGGTCACTGTGGCTTGGCCTCTAACTGCCAACTAAGGTTCCAGTTCTGTAAGGTGACCTAGAAAAATGAGCTGGTTTTATACATATAAATAGTAGCCACGTTTCCTCTTTCTTATCCATTCTCAATTGGGTACATGATTAAAAGAAGGGTAGAAGTGAGCACAAAGAAAGACAACACCCTGATTCTCTGACCTTGACTTGGGGAGAAAGTTCTTTAACAGGTCCATGTTGGGTGAGGATAGATGGAGCCTAAGGCTCACGGCTGGAGAATTATTTAACCTGGAGCTAACATTTTTTTTTTTTTTCAGATTTTATCTATCTATCTATCTATCTATCTATCTATCTATCTATCTATTTATTTATTTATTTGAGAGAGAGAGCACAATCAGGAGGAGCAGCAAGCAGAGGGAGAGGAAGAAGCAGGCTCCCTGCTGACAGGTAGCCCGATGCGGGGCTCCATCCCAGGACCCTGGGATCACGACCTGAGCCTAAGGCAGACACTTAACCGACTAAACCACCCTAACCTGGAGCTAGCGTTTTTAAAAACTTACTTAGAAGTATGATGTTGTCTTCAAATGAAGTGGTACAAATACATAGTCTGTTAAATAAAATATTAAAAAGCAAATACTATTTTAAAAATTACTATTTTTATTTTTGAATTTTAATGTACTAGGGTGCCTTAAAAAATATTGAACCTCGCATCTCAGAATGAGCCCATCTCTGTTACTCAGTGTACTCCATCCCTTCTCTCTCAAAGGAGGTCCACATCTTTAGAGGGACTTTTTAATTCTCAGCTCAGAGTTCTCCATCCCAGTCCCCATCATTATGTTTTTACTTTTTCCTTCTCCCAATATCTAATAACTTAGCAATCTTTTAATTTTTTTTAATTAAAAATGCATTGATTCTGCCTGAATTTAGCCCCTTTATTTCCATTTCTGCTACAGTGTCCAAACCCCCGTACATCATACCTGAAGCATCTTTTTTTTTTTTTTTTTAGATTTTATTTATTTGTCAGAGAGAGACAGCGAGAGCAGGAACACAAGCAGGGGGAGTGGGAGAGGGAGAAGCAGGCCTCCCGCCGAGCAGGGAACCCGATGTGGGACTCGATCCCGGGACCCCAGGATCATGACCTGAGCCGAAGGCAGACGCCCAACGACTGAGCCACCCAGGCGCCCCCATACCTGAAGCATCTTTAGCTAAGGACTCATTTTTCTTGGGAGTATCCAGGCCAATCCTTTCTACCCCTTTGTGTTGTTTCCTGAGGTTGCAGTAACAAATGTAACACATTATCACAACTGGGTTGCTTAAAATGGCAGAGGTGTATTTCACAGTTCTGGAGACTAGAAATTTGAAATCAGCATCAGCAGAGCTATATACCCTCTGAGGGCTTCTTCTTTTTTTTTTTTTTTTTAAGATTTTATTTATTTATTTGAGAGAGAGAATGAGAAAGAGAGAGAGAGAGTACATGAGAGGGAGAAGCAGACTCCCCGCCGAGCAGGGAGCCCGATGTGGGACTCGATCCTGGGACTCCAGGATCATGACCTGAGCCGAAGGCAGTCGCCTAACCAACTGAGCCACCCAGGCACCCTCTCTGAGGGCTTCTAGGAAACAGTTCTTCCTTGCCTTTTTGTTTCTTTTGGTGCCTCCCAGCATTCCTTGGCATCCCTTGGTTTGTGGATGCATCACTCCAGTTTCTGCTTCCATCTTCACATCTTTGTGTCTCTGCCTTTCTTGTGTCTGTGTGTCTCTCTGTGTATCTTCCGTGTCTTCTTAGACATCGGTTGTTGGATTCAGGGTCTACCCTAATCCATTATGATATCATCTTAACTAATTACATTTGCAAAGATCTTATTGTCTAATCAGGTCCCGTTCTGAGGTTCTGAGTAGACTTGAATTCTGGGAGAGCACCTCAACCCACTGTACCATCCCAGTGTCTCTTTCTTCAAATGACCTACTGGGATCACTAGCATTAACCAGGAGAACAGCAGGAGCAGTGGCCTACCTTTTGCTGTTAAAGACATCTGATGAACTGATACTTGTAGAGACCACAGCAAAGGCATTAGAATAAACAATGTGAAAGTGAGACTGAGAGACGTAGAGAGAAAGTGGTCTCTTCCTCTATTCTTTGTAGAGACTGTGACCCAGGGTATGGGAAAATGTGTCCAGTAGGGACTGGAAGCCACCATAAAAACATGACATATCTTGTAACATCAGTGGTTATTGAAAATAATATTTTAGGTTAAAATAATCATGACTACTTCTTAAACACTTAATTTTAATTTTTAATTATTAGAGCTTCAAAATTTTTAATTACTCAGAATGTTCATTCACTCTCTTCTGACATGAGGATGATTTTATTGGAGAAGTCTCTATCCATTCTGTATGACCACAATCAAATTAATCTCAACATGCTTGCCATGTAGTAAAACTTCAATAAAGATTTGTTAGATTAATAAACCACTCTAAGAAATTGCTTTGATTCTGCCAGTCCTATACCAAGAAACTATTTCAGAGCTTTTTGTTTTTTAGAGAGGCCCAAGTCCCTTTTCTGACATCCAAATCGCTTTGCAAGCTTGTCTCCTATCATTTCCCCTGAGTTCTTTAACCATTATTTCACTGCTCAAACCAAACAGGAATGAAATGCTTCTGTTTGCAAGAAATACTTTTTACTCAGAATTTGAACACACTGCATTGTAGAATCTGATTGTAGCAGTACCTTAGAGAACTGGTAAGAATGATCTTATCATCTACTGTTTAGTCCAGAATCTAGTAATCTCCCCCTGCAAACTCAGACTATAAACATAGTAGATGGCACACAGAGGTCTTCAAAATAACTCTTTATCACCACTACCTTCTCCTCTCCTGTTCTTCTTCCTTCTCTTTTCTCCTTCTTCACTTTCTCCTGTTCTGTATTCTCCCTCTTGCTTTTTCTTCTTCCAAGATAGAAGTCCATAGGTCCTCTGATGAATTCATTTGTCTTACTGAATAGCTTCTTAGGTTATAGGGTTTGTATCTTACTTAGCTTGAGTATTCCTAACTCCTGACATGAATTCACTCTACTAACTCCTTCTTCTTTACTTATCTATATACAAACCAATGAGCATTAACTGTCTGCCTCATCTCCTTGTCCCTTTATCAGTTATGGTACAGCCTGGATTAATATAAACCAGAGGAGTGCAAATGCAGGGGCTCCAACAATATAGAAGTTGCATTAACTCTCCTATAGCAATCTTGAGGTAGGTGGATAGTTCAGCAAGTTGTGATTCTGTAAGGTCATTCATTCAGGGACCTGGTTACTCCCATTTGACTGTGACATCACCTTCTAGAGGTGTTGTTTTTTTCTGCATAGTCAAAGGAGTTTATCAGTTTACCATGACCACATTCCAGCTTTGTGGATGGAGAAAGGAGGTAGAGGGCAAATACCATCCTTTAAAATCTCTATATGAAAGTTATACACATCTCGGTGACCAAAGTATAGTCACATGACCTAACTTTAAGGGAAATACTGTCTCTAACTGGGAGTTTTATTTTTAATTAGAAGAGAGAGATATTGGATCCAGGTTGCAGTTCATAGTGCCTGCCTATTCCCATCTACCTTGACAATCCCAATCTGGTCTCAACTCCATTAGGAGTTCCCCTTGATGATTTCAGTAATGGTTTATACCCTTCATTTGGCATTTACTGTACAATGCATTTAATTACTAATTAAAATATGTATCCTAATTCTTAACTCTAAGTAAAGTCTTAAAAATTAAAAATATACTTCATAGTGATTAGCATACAGTAGGCACTCAATGAATACTTCTTGGTTCAAACAATGTGTCAGAATTAAGTTGGGGTTATTATGCAGCCTCAATTGCTTTTTATGATACTTACCCTAATGTGTTTCAAACTTGAGCTTCTTCATTATTATTCAAGAGAGAGAACTATTATCTTAAAGCAAACTAAACTTTGCTGGCTTCAAAGAAGAGATAATAAACTATGGAACCCACTAAGGGTGAATGTCTTTGAAGTGAGTATATAGGAAAGGGGAATTAATCACCAGCATTAACTGTTTCTTGGAGGCTTAGAGAAAGCACTGTACTTGCAGAAAAGAATCATTTACTTAGGAGAATGAAAGAGAGATTGGTTATGAGAACCATAGAGTTCAATGGCTTCTGCAGCCAGCTCTGGATACTGAGGTTTAAAAGGGTGTAACCCAGAAGACCTAGAGGTTGGGAAGTTGAAGGACCACTGCACAGGAAATGAAGAATATGAATTGAGAGGTTATAAGCCTTCATCAGTGTGAATGATGAGAATGGGTCATGTGCTTTTCTTCAGACTCAATTCATTTCTTTCTCTCTACACAGAAGACTTTTCAGAGTCCGCTATATTCAACTTTCTCTGTAATTGTGGTACACGTACAGTACCCTGCATTCTACTTGTCGTAATGGACGGTATATCTAAAGAACAAATACGTCTGCTAACCTAAAAGATCGGTTTACCCCTGTCTCTGATTAAGAGAAGCTTCTGTGAGAGGGGAATAAATAAGAAAAGCAATTTCTGTGCAATTGAAATTGTTTTAGGTGTGAATTATTAACCAGTAAACAAAGATAATGCTCTAATAGTACTGTTCAGTTCTGTCCCCTGGTATATGCAAAAACTTCTGTGGCCGCACCCTACTTTCTTTGGGTTGACGAGATACTCCACACAAAAGGGAATCCAGGAAGCAGAAATGGCTCTCTCCTTTTCCACTATGGGAAACAGTATAGTATGTAAGAATGGGGGTTCTGGAGTCAGACTAACGAAGTTGTGATCTTAGCCCCCAAACCTGTAGCCGTGGAATGTTGGGCAAATCACTGAATCACTCAAAGTCTCAATTTCCTCTCTTAAAAAGTGGGAGAATGATAATACCTACTTTCAAGGTACTACCTGAAAACAAGTTATCACCATCTCATGGAAATCCATGCCTCTGTGCCCTCTACCCTGTTTTCGTATTTGCAGACCTCCTTGCCCCCTCTAGCACTGGTAGCTGCTGAATAGACAGATGATCTTTTGAAATGGTAAATCAGATGGTGTTACTGAACTACACAGGACTATTTAATGATTTCCTATTTACTCAGAATAAACTAAATCCCCATCCAGGTGTGTAATGCTACAGATTTGGCCTTGTCCTCTCCCTGACCCAGCTCCAACTGTACTGGGTTTCCTTCTGTTTTCTGTCATGGGAAACTTACTTTCCTCATATGGCTTTGTGCCTGAAGTCCTCTTTTCTCTTCTTCCTGTGGCTGGCTCCCTATAACTTTCAGACTTGAGCTCAGCTGCCACCACACCTTTGTCAGACCACTGAAACAGTTCTCTCACATTTACTGTCTGATACATCACCTTGTTTAATTTTTCCCAGAGCATATATCACTATCTTAAATGATCTGGTTCACTTATTTGTCTCCTTGTTTATTTTGTTTCCCCCACATGCAAGGTGTGCAAGGACCTTCTCTACCTTGTTCAGTTCTGTTTACCTGGCACTTAGAGGAGTACCTAGAACATACTAAGCACTTAATAAATATTTGTTCAGTTAAAGAATAAGTGAATGAAGGAATTGACATCTCATAAATGTACATTACAAATTAATTGAAATAGTGTATAGAAAGCATTTATATTGGTGTTGGATACACAGCAAGTGCTCAAGAAATTTTAGTGACTGCTGTTATTATGAACCATCAGTATTGTACAGCCTACCCAGCTCCCACCTGCAGGCACTTCTCATCCATAGTTCTTTCCAGTCCTGACAACATTCTTTCCCTGAGCCTAGGGATTCACAAAGTGAAACCTAGTTTAACGAGTCCTGGCTTATAGGAATTAAGTAGCAGTGATAGTCACCCACCCTTATTAAATCAGTCATGTGGTGGTGGGAGGTGTATCTATAGAAATAACTGCTATTGGGGGTGAAGCACTGGTGTGAAGTAGGAAGAGATAGAAGCTTTGGAGTCATTCAGGCATAGGTTCTGATCCCTGCTCTCTTGGCACTGACATTTTCTCTCTGTGTGGGCTCTGGAAATGTACCTAACTTCCCCACTCTTTATAATGTTCTCTCTTAAGCTTGTTTTAAAGGATTAAATTAAAAGAGCTATTACATACATAATATGAGCGACACACAGTAGGAGCCCAATATCTAGGGCTATTAATAATGTTAAATAATGATGTTCATGTGTTTGACCAAACTTCTGAACTTCCAGGCATGGATATTGTTCCAAGTATCTTTCCAGCTGCAAATAGCTTCAAGGTCCCTCTTCCCAGAGTAGGTTCTGGGTGGAGTTAAGTAAAGGCAGAAAGATAATGCTCACTTTTGACAATTTCACTGACTGTGAGGCTGAATCACCAAGCTGGTAAAGAACGAGAGTTTGCTTATGAATCAGAGAATTGATGCAAACCAGCATTATGGTCACACAGGTTTCTAAATCATGGAAAGTACAGACATTGCCATTTTCACTTCAGAGAACTGTACCCCTGACTGTATGGGGAAGGTAGTAATTGGGAAAGTGCATAAAATGAAATAATCACATGTTTAGGTCTCCTTGTGCACAATTTACTAGAGGCTTAGTTTTGACTCAGTGATGTAGAATGTGCTGAATGAGAATTAGAAGCTAAGATTCCCTCTAGACCATGTTGTAGGGGGTGTGAACTGATTTTAAACAATATTTTTGGCTACGCTGATGATACTTGAGAATATTTTAAGACCAGCTCTGTACTGAGGGAGCAAGTGCTAAATTCATACCAGTATTTACACATCCAGGATTAAAAACTATCATCTCTACTTTTGAGAAGGGTAGTTTGGAATTTTAAAACACGCTTTTAAGGACCCATAAAGAACATTTAGAGTCCATCTATGCAATGTGAAGAATAGTCATTCTTGTCATATTTATAAGCATTTGTCATGGGCCGGGGTACAAGATGATTGAGATATGGAGAATGCACTCAGTGGTGGTGATGGTGATAGGGAGAAGAGAGTTAAAAGTTAAACAGAAATTTCAATAAAAAAACAAACAAGAGAAAGCATATGTTGTGTAAGTGTCTATTATGATGATTCACAACATTCACTTAACAGATAGATATTTGAGTGCCTTCTTTATTCGAGCTACAGTAGTGAGACATGTATCCCATCTGGAAACAGATGGATTAACAATTAATTATATCATGGAAATTGTGTTAAGTAAGTTCTTTGAAGGAAAAGTAGGGGTGCTGTGAGAGCCTAAGCTAGTCACACAGTATTCAACTGCTTACCTCTCCTGTTAGTAATGACAATAGAGGCATCCAAGTAAAGAGTATTAGTTCTTGAGGCAGAGGAAAAGATGAGTGAGTGATGGACTGGCTCTGACAGGAAAGCCTACCTCCTACATACTGCCTCCAGCCCTTCTATTTTGCCTAAGAAAGGCAGAATCTGCCCCAAGGCAGAATTTTTTCTCTTGATGCCAAAAATTGATAAGCTTTTTTTCTTCTTTTTTCATAAAAGTTCATGGTTAATACAATTAGACACATTTATATTTTTAAAAAAGATTTTTAAAAGATATTCAGTATCACCTACATATCGAAGTATTGTCCAGCTATTCAGTTTTAAATTTATCTTTTTTTTTTTTCCAATTGAGTCTTTTCTTAGATAAGCAGTTAAGGAATGGTTCAGAAGTGACATTTGAAACCCACTGTACTTTTTTTTTCAAAATGGAATTCATCATTCCCTCAGCTAATGTGTATGAGACATTTAAATTTTAGAAGAAGACCTTGCTGGTTGTACACGACACCAAGAGCAGGCCAAAGCTGAAATCCGGAAAGGTAGCGCACCATGTTATCAAATGCTCTTTTCCCCCTGGGTAGTATTACTTACATTGTGTAAATGTGTTATGCAAAATAATCTTAAAACTGATTCTGTATCTTCGCCTCAGGTTCATACAATATTCATTCAAAGTTTTACAAAAAAAGAAATTAATTTAGTATAAAAATCAAGCATTTTAAAATGCCCATGTATATCAGTGCAACAACATTCCAAATGGAAGCTCAGAAAAAGGAAGAAGCAGCTTAAGTCAGAATTTCATACATCTTATTGAAGTACCTGTGCATCTATGTCTGTATTTATGTTTCTAGCACAGTAAAAGCACATGAAAACCTGACATGAGAAATTCTGACTCTTCCTAGTTTCATGGCCTTGGACAAGTCACTGTGTATCAACCAACTTCATTTCTCTCTGTCATTTAAATGGTGCTGCTAATGCCAATGACAGCTCTTTCATAAGGTTGTTTGAAGTATGAAATCAAATTGTACTGAAAATTAAACATGTTTTACAAACTGAGAAAGTGCTATGTAAATCTAACTCAACTAAATTATCATGAGTCAACTTCTCTGACCTGAGGATAGAGGTTTGGAGACTCTGATAAACATATTATGTTTATACATTTAAAGGCAAGAGCAAGTCATGGAGAATTTTGGCCTCTCTGTGTATGTGGAGTATATGATTTTTGTCATTTGGCTAGGTCAGAGAAATGAGTTGATATTTTCATTTGCACACAACAATGTACATTTTCCAAAGTTTTTGTAATTTCAGGATTTTTCTGCTATAATTTATTAGATATATAGTGGGCCCCTGAATCTTGCACAGTTTTAATATCTGAGACTTTGTAAGCTTAATATTTCCAGTGTTGTAATTATATGGGTTGGAAAGGATTACATGATTGCGAATCACCTTATGTAAGCAAATTTTTAGATGAATTTTCATGGTGTATTTTATCTTATAATCCTGAGATACAAAATTACATCAGATGCCTCATCTTTTGGAAAGAGATTTTTTTATTATTAATCCCTCATGCAAATCATAAAATGATCTTTTCATTTTTTTTTTTCATTTTCAACTAAAGCTGCTTTGCTCGTTGACTTTTGTGCTTTACAAGTTTGTTTCTATACAGTTTATTTTTATCAGTTAGGGAATTCACCTGCTTTGTCCAGAGTATCATTCAGTTATCAATTCCACTGGGATGTCTTGCAGGTTCTGTCAATTCTTTCTTGTGACCTGATTTCATACTAATGGATTATTCTGCCCTTTGGCAATTAGATATATTTTGGTCTGAAAGCAAAATTGTCACTAAATAAGTAAATATTACTAATAAACCACCACTAATTTACATCAAAATGTTTTGTGACAGTCCATAACTTTTTTTTTTTTTTTTAAGATTTTATTTATTTATTTGAGAGAGAGAGAGAGCACATGAGAGGGGGGAGGGTCAGAGGGAGAAACAGACTCCCTGCCAAGCAGGGAGCCCGATGCGGGACTCGATCCAGGGACTCCAGGATCATGACCTGAGCCGAAGGCAGTAGCTTAACCAACTGAGCCACCCAGGCGCCCCAGTCCATAACTTTGTTAACACAAGTACTTCCCAGTAGGTTCTCACATGTATTAATAGCAGAGTAAAGCAGATTTAATTTACACAATGAGGATGGAGGCAGATCACATGAGGAAAATTAAATATGTTGGACTTTTCATAAGACTGCTGGAATCTAAGTTAAAAAGTTATTCATCCATATAATTTGCTTTCTTGAAGACCACACTTTTGTATTTGTTTATTTGTCATTAATGGATACTCATATGCACATGATTCAACAGTTGTAGGATTCACTGGCAAAAGGAAATGCAGTAACCCTTATGCCCCAGGTAGCGAAGTACCTAATTGAAATGCACTACAAGGAAAAGTCAAGTTTATTACCCTTGCCTACAACTTGTAGTGTGACATTTTGCTTTATAGCATTTGGAATCTTTCACCTCCCAAGAACAATGAACTTCAAAAACATAATACAAGTGGGAAAATTGCCTTAAAATGTAATTTTAAAAATGATTCTTTGAAAATACTGTTAAATGAGAAAGTTTGGTGAAAAGATGAAACTAATATTTCATTCATCTTCTATTGATTCATATTTAAACCCAATGTAAAGTTCAGATGTTTAGAGGAAAGAGAAAAAACTAAGGTGATTGAATAAAATAAGTCAGGATGATTCCTGAAAGTTCAACTCAGATATTGTCATTTGAGAGTCTGGTATTGGCTTCTGGTTTTTGTTATTGTTGTTTCTTTGGGTACAACATCTTTTCAAGGAAAATGGCCCGATTATTGAATGTGTAAATTCTGTGAGGGATTCCATTTTCATTTAATATGGGGTATTTTATCCATATGCAACACAAACAATAAAGAAATTTTATCTTAAAGGAGGGGTAACCTAACAGCATATGAGCAGGACTAATCCTAAATGTTAGTCTGTGGGTTGCAGATGGGTTTTCATAATACAGTGATTATAATAGGTAATAGTTCTTAACTGTGCCAGGCACCGAGGACTTTGCATATATTAAGTCATTTCATCCTCACATCAATATTAGGAGATGAATATATTTATTATCCTCATTTTATACATAAAGAAATTGAGGTTTGCACTGTGCCTGTGATCTACATTTTAGCTCAGACTTCTTCCCGTTAGAGTCCATCACGTCGGACCCCAAAGAAGCCTATAACAAACCACTTCAAACAAATACACAATCCAAGTAAAAGCAGCCTATTCTCTCTGCATGCATTTTTTTCAAACTCCCACACTCCTTGTGGCTCCCACCTACCCCCCCCTCCAACTTGGAGTCAACTTCCTCTTATTCCATTCCCATATTCAAAGTATAGTATGAGCCAGCACTGAAGAGGAGCTGGTCTAACATTTCTCTTTAGCAAGGCAACTTACAAGTTCCCTATCTTCCACAGGGTCAGCCTCTGAGGTTTTTGTTTTTGTTTTTGTCTTTAATAACCAGTAGGAATTTGTCTTTTTTTTTCTTCTACTGAGAATAAAATAACAAAAAATCAAAATTCTGAAACTCACCTCTTAACACCATAACAAAGATTGACCCGAATTGTGGCACTCAGTCTGAGTTCTGAGGAGCACAGGGATTAAGAGAGTGCCACCCCACAACTCCAGAACCCCTAACAATTTTTATAAATTATGTAAAACAAAACAAATCAACGTTCAGGGAATCTGTCATATTACTTCAAACGGCATTTATAGCTTCCTGCCTTCACTTCTTTATTTTTGTATGTGCATTTGAAAAATAAACTGAATTCCAAAAAACACCTAAGGGGCAAAGATTCAAAATGGAACTGATTCAGAGAGGTCACCCCCTCCATTCTTGCTGTTTAAGGAAGTTGCTGATGGTGCTGCTACTTGAAAAAAGAGCTACCTAAAAGTTTCATGAGATGAAAGACCAAAGAAGTGTTATAAATAAATCAAGAAATCAAGACTGAATAATCTAACCATTTTCACTGTTAACAATTTCAAAAATATAAACTGTAAGTTATTATCAAGTCCATAAAGCAGTTTATGAATTATAGGGAAATCATGTGGAATTTGAATTTAACTGTTATGCTTATACCCAGGAGACAGAATTGCCTGGGACTATCTGATAATTAAAAGGATCCTTCACTTCTGTAAAAATTGGGAATATCAAGCTCTATAACTTTGAAGTAAATAATACTATTTATATTTCCCCAATCCAGAATTTGAACTATTCTTTATATAAAACCCATGTAAGTATCTCCACAATTCATGGGGTACGTGGATACCATTTCAGGGCAACAAATGTTTCACCTGAGATATATTTCAAGGAGAATGTTATACTTAGTTAAGAACTGACACAGTGAATCTATGGGAATCTTAGAAGTGAGAATAAAAAACATCATCTGTAGGTTACATTGCACTATAAGAATTTTAGTTGCCAATGCTAATACTTCTTTCTCAGGCAAGATGTACTGAAGTGGTCAACAGGGAGATCTTAGAAACTTAGAAGAGCTATAGAATTTTTTAATGGGGACCATAAAAATCTACTCAGAGCCAGGCATACATTTCTGTAAAGAAATGGACTGTCCGAATAATGTGGCCCAGTACAATCCTGCTGCTTAAAGAACCAGATGCCAGGTAGCAAAGAGGATGAAAATCACCCACTAAATTTTGCCCATAGACACAACTTGGCCATGCATGTTCCGTAGCAGGGATTGGTTCTGTTTCAGAGTCTACAGTCCTAAAAGTGCATGAAATGTACACATAACTATTATATACCAACTACTTCCAGGCACAGTATTAGACTGTGGGGACACAATGTTGTGGAAGATAGCCCATAGTCTCTGCTGTTAAGAAGTTTATATAGTAATGTGGGAACAATAAGACATAATAATTCAGGTAGTAAGTGTTATGAAGAGAACAAAATAAGGCCTATGCCCTGGGAATCTACTTGAGGTAGATTGCTAACTTTCTGAAAGGTGACATTTGAGCTGAGACCTGGATGGCAGGATGGCAGGCCTGGAAAGACCTGGGGAAGAGCCTGTCAGTCAGTGATCTGCAGTAAAATATTTACACAGGAAGATACTTGTGTTTAAAAACTGGAGATACAGACATCCCTCTCCCTGCTACTCTCATCTTTGACCAACAAACAAATGTGGGTGCATATTTAGGGGGTAATATGATAAGAAAGACCAGCTCTTGATTCAGCCTGGAAGGGGTTTGCTTTCTTTCACTTTGAAAACGTGGGTTAACAATGAGAATGCCCTCCTCAACTTTCTCTGGAGCGTTGCTAGGGTGACACTGTAATTCAAAGAACAGAATATCAGTAAAGCCAGGATGTACAGGAATGTAAACAAGCTTTAAAAAAATAGTCCAAATGTTTGTTAAATAGACCACAACTGGACAGGTCCATTATCATTGCAGAAAGCTCTGTACTTAGTATGTCCAATTATCTAAATAGCTCGAAAACATAATCAATCCATCAGTAGTATTCAGCTTTCTAGCTCTGATATCTGATTGTGAATTCTCTGTGTTTATTCATATTTCTGCCAAATGTCGATCCAGAAATGTATTAGCATCTGCCAGTGATGAATAAACATAAGACTGTGCTCCTCCTGCAATTCTTAGGCTGGTGAACAAGGGCTAGTCCAATCCATACCTCGTGGATGTTTCTTCACATCACAGACTGTGTTCTTTAATAAAGTCAGCATAGTCAAGGATGACTCTGACCTTGAATCCTTGGCCTTTAGCAGCAGCTCCTCTCTTTTTTCCCTCACTCAGTCTACTCAGAGTTATGCATTTTAAAAGACCAGCTCTGGTTGCTTTCTTGTCCATCAGTTTTCTTAACAGGCAAATACTTGTGGGATTCCAAAGATGTTGGCTCTGAAAACCTCTGGGAGCTGAGAGCATCCAACAGTGCTTGGGTGGAGAGGAGTGTGAAGGTGAGCGGTGAGGCCAGCAGCAATGCTTAGCCAGTCGGCCTTCTAATTGTGAATGTGCACAACAGATCTGGTCTTTTTTTGCTCCCGTGACATGCACTGTGGTATGCCGAATGCCTGTTAATTAGTCCCTTCTGTATATAAGTTGTGGGATCTGATTGTTCTGGTGACAGTGAGAGAAGAAGCAGGCAACTGTGGTAGAGATGAATGAGTCACATAGGGTGCTGGGTGAACATACCAATGTCGTTCATTTTCTTAAAGCCCTTTGCATGGGGAGTATCAGCAAGTCTTCACAGATATCCCAGCCCATGATGTTTGCCCTGCTAGAGTGAGCCATGCACCGTCTTTGATCTTGGTACTATTGTTTTTTTTTGATGCGTGTTCTGCAGTCCAGATTCAAATGTAGTAGAAGAGAATTGGACTGATTCAGTTAATTAAGTTCTATCTATCAGCCTGTTTTTTTGCCAGTCTGAGTAGACAAAGGAACTTTCAAAATAGGAGCCAAAATTGGTGTTTCTAGAGGCACTAGGGGCGCTGACTAAATATTGAAGTCTCTAGTTTATGTAGAAAGACCTGACAAGGTTATCTTGGTCATCCAGAATATTTGAGGGGAGTGTTATTCTTAGTAACATTTCTTTGTTCATGGGTGTGTATACATGCTTGTGTGTTAGGAGGGAGGTGTTTGCATTTCACCAATGTTGTTGCTTATCTGTTAATGTTTATTGAACTGAACTACCTGCCTCTAGCTATTAACAGTATTAGAAAACAAGTCATTATAATAATAACCCTATCACTCTGGTCATAGGTCAATAGCAAATTCTTACTGTTTCCTGGACATTCTAACGCTTTTTGTTTCTTTTTATTTTGCCGTTCCATCTACTGGTTACCCCTTTTTCCAAATAATGAACTTCTACTTGTCCTTTAAAGACAGTTTAAATGTTATGACTTCAGAAAAGCCTTCCAGATCTGCAAAGATGATCACGTTTTTCTCGGAGTCCTTGACAGTTTTTATATACCACCACCAAAGGGCTTAACACTGAATTTCATAACTATTTGTTCATATATCTTCCTCATTTATAGACTGTAAGCTCCAAAGTCAGCTAGCTGGCAGGTTAGTGAAAGGGTTAGGTAGTAACTTTCTAAAATGGTCTGATATTTAGCAAGAAAGCTAGTTTGTAAAGAATTGGAAATTATTTTTTGGCTAAATTGTTTTCCATTAGACTTTTCATATTCTCAAGTGCAAGCGTTGTATCTTTTTCATCTCATGTCCTCAGAAACCTAGCACCATATCTGAAACAGTGCTTGGTAACTGCTGTTGGCTTAATGAATGAGTGAATGGGTATCACTTTCTAGCTCAAAATATTTCAATGACACATTACGACCTGCTGGAAAATACTCAAATGCATTAGGCTTCTTATAATCAGAGGTTAAAGAAACTAGGAGTAGGTTAACCTGGAGCAGATAATGCATTCTTTTGCATTTTCACATATTTGCAGAGCTATGTCTTCTGAAAATGATAAAGTCTGTTCTTTCTCTAAGCCCCAGCACGGGGGTGCCCTCTCTGTATCCTTATTAAATTCCTGGAGAAGAGAGAG
The DNA here is from genome assembly GCF_029215605.1 of Mirounga angustirostris. Lineage (NCBI taxonomy): Eukaryota > Metazoa > Chordata > Mammalia > Carnivora > Phocidae > Mirounga > Mirounga angustirostris. The sequence continues at coordinate 98,435,297 of NW_026991715.1, read as the reverse complement.
CGCTCTCCCTCTCTCCCTCTGTCTCCCCTCCCCCCACTTTGCCCCCCTCTCCTTTCTCTTTCCACTTTGTTCCCTGGCTCCCTCTCTGTCACTTTGTGTCTCTCCATTGTGTTGTCATCATTTGTTTAATATTTCTTAATTTTCAGAATTTTTAGACTGTATTTCAAATATTTGTGAACACATTTGCCTCCTCTGCAAATTATTGATTAACCAGCATTGTTTCTCCCCCCAGGGACATTTAACAATGTCTGGGGACATTTTTGGCTGTTACAACTGGGGAGGAGGAAGAGGTGCGTCTGTAATCTAGTGAGTAGAGCCTGGGGTGAACATCCCTACAATACACAAGACAGCTTCTCACAACTAAGAATTATTAATCTTGTACTGTCAATAGTACTGAGTTTGAAAAATTCTGCACTAGACTATGAACTCTTTGAAGGCAGGGAATGTTCACTGACAATTTTTTGAATTACCAGAGTTCAACATAAGGCTTATCCTATTTATGTTCAGATAATGTTTGATAAATGAATAATTTGATGAATGAATTACTGGTTGGTGGCTGGATGGATGGATGGGCAGGCAGATGGATGAATCAGCTGATCAATCTGGAACCATTTTCCAGCCCTTTAAATTCTTGGCAGCATTTCCTTTCCAAGTCAGAATTGCTATTTATTATCCGAATTACAGGGTAATCAAGCCACCAACCAAGATGTTGACCTGACCAGCTCTCATTTTGAGCATGTACTTGACCACAGATCCTGAGACATTCATTCTCAGCAAATATTACTAGCCCTTTTCTGGTGGTTTGGTAACTGGGTCATTTGTATGTTCTCCCTTTGTGCTGTGTTTCTCCTATTTGATCATCTGGTGTAATACTTCTTAAATTGCATTAATCTCTGAGGCTTTTGAAGAATCTGATGTGACTCTCACTTAAAAAATCCTCTGAAGGGTCTCCTTTCTGGATTTCTCCTAGGCAATAGGATTTGGTCATGACCTCTGAGATAGAAAATAAATTCATTTTCTTTTGATCAATCTCGTCGACTTATCTTTCAATCATCTGCCTTATGTTTTTGTTTGTGATTTTTTTTTTAAATAATCAGGCATGGTGGGATGAGAAAATATTACTCCACTTAGTCTGAGAAGGTCCCTCAAACAAAAGCTATCCACATTTTGTGAAGTCTTTATACTGTTTTTTTTTTCCACTTGTATTATTTCTACATTTGATACAGCAAGTGCCCAGTGGATTTTAGGTAAAAGACTATGTGAGTCATATGTGATTTCTCTGACAGGCTTCTGAAGCGGTTTCCATCTGTGCACATCTTCACTACATTATGAGCTGGCTCTGGTCAATGAATACCATAACACTATGTAATACGTGTGGTGCTACCCTTCCTTTTAGGTTGGTTCTGCTATTTAAAATAATAAAAATATCTCTATTTACTTTTAGATTTAAACCCTAAATAAAAAAATTATTTACACACACACAGACACACACACACATGTATACACCTTCCCTGGAATTAAAGAAATCACCAGGAATTATGTGGATTGCTTGAAATTTTTGCTACTAAGTGAAAATGCTGAGGAAAATTCTCCTTCAAGTGATGCTCTGTCTATATTGACAAAACTTAAATTAATTGCATTGAGAATTAATACTTAGAAATAAGATGAAGGAAAATATTGGTGTTTAGATATCTTGGAAAATTTGCACTCTGTTCACCCAGCAAGATTTACCCCCCTTTTTTATTGTGAGATATATTATGCATGAATTGTATAATGTATATATATATTATTTAAAGAACAAAATAAAATTATCACTATGTACCTACACAAGGCTAGGAAATAGGACATTATCATATCTGAGAGTTTTTTTTTTTTTTTTTTTTTTTAAAGATTGTATTTATTTGACAGAGAGAGAGCTCAAGTAGGCAGAGCGGCAGGCAGAGGGAGAGGGAGAAGCAGGCTCCCCGCTGAGCAGAGGAGCTCATCCCAGGACCCTGGGATCATGACCTGAGCCAAAGGCAATTGCTTAACCGACTGAGCCACCCAGGCGCCCCTGAGAGTTGTTTTATGTTTCTTAAATTCACCTCTCTTTTCTTCTGTCTCTCATAGTAACTGCTATCCTGAGTTTTGTGTTCATTCTTTGCTTTTATTTATAATTTTTACCCCATGTATGCTTTAATAAACAATATATTATTTAGTTTTACCTTTTTAAAAATTATGAAACCATACAGTATATTCTCTTCTGTCTTAATTCTTTCTCTCGATGTGTTATTTTTGAGATTGTCATTGTTGAGGTGTGTAGCTGTAGATCATTTATCCCATTGTGTGACTGTACCACAACTTACTCATTGCACTCTTGATGAAGATTCAAGTTGTTTCTTCCTTCCTTCCTTCTTCCCTTCCCTCCTTTCCTTCCTTCCTTCCTTCCTTCCTTCCTTCCTTCCTTCCTTCCTTCCTTCCTTCCTTCCTTCCTTCCTTTATCCTTTTACAAACAGTGTAGCCGTCAGTATGTTGAAAAATATATCCTGGCATACATTTGCAAGTTTTGTTAGTATACATGTTTGTTAATAGCATTGTAGGGTTGTAGAATATATGTAAGTTTAAGTCAGAATATGCTGGATATGTAATTAAGTAACAACAACACCAGATCTCAGTGGCTATGTATTGTGGGTTTATGGCTCTGTCCTGTTACATGTGCATTGTTTGTGGACTGGGGATCTAGATGCTCCCTATCTTCTTCAGTCCAGGACCAGTCTGAAAAAGAAGCCCCAAATGATAATATCGCCATGATTGTACAAGAGGGAAAAGAATGGAGCATACAACAACTTGCAAGTAAAAGCTTCTACTTTTAGACATCATATACAACACTTCCATTCATATTTTATATGCTAAAATAAGTTACATGGCCAAATCTGAATTCAACAAGGTGGGATGTAAAATGCGGGGGAGGGCACTACAGACAAATATGACAGTACATTTGGTGACAGTAATATAATCTACCAATATAGTCTGTATTTAACTTAGTATTTTACTAGTGATGTCAAGCTGTAGTCAGAGTAGTTGCATCAAATTTCACTTCCACCAAAAAGATCAGAATTCTGTTGTTCACATCTTAACCAGTGCTCCATATTATCTCACTTTTAAATTTTTATCAGTCTTAATGTGGATGAGTGATGTCCCATTGTTGTTTTAATTTGCATTTCCCTAATTATTAATGAGGTTGAACATCTTTTCAAATGTTGTAGGCCATTTAAAAAATTATGTGATATTAATGCAGTTAATTAATGTGAAATTAATTAATGTGAAATTAATGCTACAGTTTTGTCTTATAAGAGAACTTAATGTTTTTCAATTATTTTGAAGTAAGTTTAGATTTACACTTAAAGTTGCATGACTATATATAGAGATCTAATATACTCTTCACTTAGAATTAATTTTTCTAAACCATTTGATAGTAAGTTGGGACATGATGCCCCATTGCCTCTTAATACTTCAGTGTGTATTTCTTATGTAAAAGAGTAATCATAGTACATCCATCAAGATCAAGAAGTTAACAATGATCTAATATCACCTTTAGTCCAGAGATACCATTCAAGTTTTGATATAATTAAGTGTTCCTTATAGACCCAGGATCCAGTCCAGGAGCACGTTTGGTTCTCATGTCTCTTTAGTCTTCTACAATCTAGAATAGTTCCTCTGTCACTCTTTCTCTTCATACCTTGACATTTCTAAGGAGTACAGGCAAGTTACTCTGTAGACTGTCCCTTAATTTGGAATGTGATATTTTCTTGTCATCCATGCTTTTTGCTTTGAATTCCACAGAAGTCATATTGTGCTAGTCTCAGTGCATCATATCGGGAGGCACACCACATTGATTTGTCCCAGTACTGGTGATGTTAACTTTTATCTTTTGGTTAGGATGTTGAATGGCAGAAACCTACCCTCTAAAATTAATTAATTTGGATATTGTACCTAAATTGATAAGTCACTTAGGAGTATATTATGAGGACATTCTTCGAAATTATATACTAATCCTGCTCCTCATTCACCTACCAGATTTAGGATCCATTAATGCTTCTTTTCCTGACTTACTTATGACACTGGTGCTTGCCAAATAGTGATTTTCTAATTCTGTCTAGATTTACCAGTTAGCATGCTACTGCAAGGTAGAGTTTTTCCCTCCTTTCCATTTAATTAATCAATTAATTTGTATTTGTTTACTTATATCAGTATATACTTGTGTATTCCTGTTTTACTCAAGGGTTTACAATCCCTTACTACTGCTATTTATTTTCATGGTAAAATTATCTAAGATGTGGCTGATGGAAGCCCCTTCTACCTGGCTTCTGTGACCTTTGACATGTCCTTGTCATTCTTAGAGCATTTCCTTATGTTCTGGCTCAACTAGTTGTTATAGGCTCATCTTACATTTTCCCTGTCAAATCAGTCATTCTTTATGAAGTCTAAGTTCTTTTAGTGAAGAATGGTGTTTAGAAACTAAGATCTAGGTATTCAGTAGGTTCATTGCTACTGAGGTATCATTGCTTCTAGGTTCTTTTATTAAACACAGGAAATATAGGTCTATATGTGTATGTGCACGCACACATACACACCCCTATATATGTAGGTAGACAAGTTAAAAATCTTGAGTTTATACTGATATTTTCTGATGCTAATCGAACACCACAGAGTTTAATCTAGTCTTTCCTTTTCCATGTTCCTAACTCCCTTCTCCAACAGTGAGAAATTTGGCTTCCAATGCCCTTAGTCTATTTACTTATTAGATCAATTTCCCCTGTATGTAGTCAAACTTATGGATTAGTCAGCCCAAAGGTGAATCCTAACGCACTGACCATTCTCTTCCACTGGTCCTCACTCCTTTTAGGCATGCAAACCAAAAGTTCCACAAAAGAAGGGAAGGCAATAAGGAGGGAAAACAAGTCAGAAATCTCAGCTCTGGACATGAGCCCTGCCTGTTTGGGGTAATCCAAGGCCAAGCCCCTGACATTCACAGGTACTATTTAAAATTTCAGATCCCTGCAAAGGAGAAAGAGTACATGGAGAAGAAGTACTTAATTTTTTTTTTTCTCATTAAACTTTTGTTTCAGTGGGTCTCAAAATTCTGTGACAGATTTTTGGTCAAGTTGTTTCCATTAAAAAGTACTGATTTTAAAAACTAATAACTTAAAACTGCCACACACACACAAAAACAAATGGCCCACAAAACATTCTCCTTTCCTTCTGAAGGTTTTACGATGCATTGTTATCATTAACCAGTCTTTTACTATTAAACTTAAGTGGCCACTTGACACAGTTCTGAGACCATTCTTCCACCACTGATTAAAACTGGGGTGGCAGGTATTGGGTATAATATTCATTTAGCCTTCTAAGCTTTCTGGGCAGACTTGGTGATCTTGCCAGCTCCAGCTGCCTTCTTGTCCACTGCTTTGATGATACCCACAGCAACCGTCTGTCTCATGTCACGAACAGCAAAACAACCCAAAGGAGGAGTCAGAGAAGCTCTCGAAACACATAGTCTTGCCAGGAACCATATCAACAATGGTAGCATCACCAGATTTCAAGAACTTGGGACCATCTTCCAGCTTTTTTCCAGAACGATGATCTACTCCTTCAGTTCAGCAAACTTGCAAGCAATGTGAGCTGTGTGACCATCCAGCACAGGGGCATATCCAGCACTGATTTGGCCTAGATGGTTCAGGATAATCACCTGAGCCATGAAGCCAGCTGCTTCCATTGGTGGGTCATTTTTGCTGTCACCAGCCACATTGCCACGATGAGCATCTTTGACAGATACGTTCTTGACATTGAAGCCCACATGGTCCCCAGGAAGAGCCTCACTCAAAGCTTCATGGTGCATTTCAACAGACTTTACTTCAGTTGTAACATTGGAGCAAGGGTGACCCCATGTCAGGTTTAAGAATACCAGTCTCCACTCGGCCCACAGGGACAGTACCAATACCACCAATTTTGTAGATGTCCTGGAGAGGCAGATGCAAGGGCTTGTCAGTTGGACAAGCTGGTGGCAGAATGCAATCCAGAGCTTCAAGCAGTGTGCTTCCACTGGCATTCCCATCTTTACGGGTGACTTTCCATCCCTTGAACCAAGACATGTTAGCACTTGGCTCCAGCATGTTGTCACCATTCCAACCAGAAATTGGCACAAATGCTACTGTGTTGGGGTTGTAGCCAATTTTCTTAATGTAGATGCTGACTTCCTTAATGATTTCCTTGTATCTCTTCTGGCTGTAGGGTGGCTCAGTGGAATCCATCTTGTTAACACCAGCAATTAGCTGTTTTACACCCAGTGTGTAAGCCAGAAGGGCATGCTCACAGGTCTGCCCATTCTTGGAGATACCGGCTTCAAATTCACCAACACCAGCAGCACCAATCAGGACAGCACAGTCAGCCTGAGATGTGCCTGTAATCATGTTCTTGATAAAGTCTCTGTGTCCTGGGGCATCAATGATGGTCACATAATACTTGCTGGTCTCGAATTTCCACAGGGAGATATCAGTGGTGATACCACATTCACGTTCAGCTTTCAGTTTATCCAAAACCCAGGGATACTTGAAGGAGCCCTTTCCCATCTCATCAGCTTCCTTCTCAAATTTTTCGATAGGTCTTTTGTCAATCCCACCACATTTGTAGATCAGATGACCAGTAGTGGTAGACTTGCCTGAATCCACGTGTCCAATGACGACGATGTTGATGTGAGTCTTTTCCTTTCCCATTTTGGTTTAGGTTGAGCGGTGGTTTTCACCATACCTGTGTTCTGGCGGCAAACCGTTGCGAAAAAGCAGAAGTACTTAATTTTAATGTAGATGAATTTATCAATTTTTTTTATGGTTTCTGTTTTTTTACAACTCACTCAAGAAGTCTCCTACACCCGAAAACACTGGAATGTTCTCAAATATTGTCTTCTCAGTGGTACATATTTCTGCCTTCACATTTAGGTCTTTTAATGTCCTTGGAATTGATTTTTTTTACTGTAGTATGAATTTGGGTTCCAAATTATTTCTGTTTTTCCATGTGGATAACCAACTGTCTCAGCAACATTTATGGAAATGTCCATTCTTTCCCCACTGATTTGAAATACTGTCTCTGTCGTATTTAGGCTCCATACGCTGTTTTATTAGTGTACTCAATAATCCCTGTACAACACCAATACTGTTTTATTACTCAAGCCTGGACTAGCTACCTAATTTGACGGCCCAGAGCGAAATGAAAATGTGGAGACCTTGTTTAAAAACTGTGAAGAATTTCACAACACTGAGAGCAGAGCATTAGACCAAGCACGTGGCCCTTCCAAGAACAGGTCACATACCCATAATTCTAGCCTTCACTAGAACTGAATATATCTTGTTGTGTCTGTTAGGTAATTGTGCTATCAGAGTGTCTTTCTTCTTCCAAATCACTGCAAATTCATTTTCTTTCTGTAGGAATCCACTAAATATCACATGTGAAGATTTCATTCCTAAAATAAGGCTACCTCTTGGATTGTACTTTTCTAGAATATATATATATATTTTTTTTTTCTTTCCCCCCCAAGGGGCTGCTTCAAAAATGTACCACAAACTTGTGGCTTAAAATAACAGAAATATGTTGTCTCACAGTTCTGGAGGCTAGAGATGTAAAATCAGGATGTCACCAGGGCCATACTCTTTCTGAAATCTGCAGAGAGAAAGAATATCCTTGCGTTTTCTGAGCCTCCAGTGGTGGCCATCCATTCTTGGCATTCCTTGGCCCCGAGATGCATCACTCCAGTTTCTGTGTCCATCTTTGCATGGCGCTCTCTCTGTGTGTCTCCTGTCTTCACGTAGCTATCTCCTTAAAAGGACACTAGTCAGATTAGGAGCTCACCCTACTCCAGTATGATTTCATCTTAACTAATTATATCTGCAAAGACATTATTTCAAAAACAGTCACATTTTGAGGTACAGGGAGTTAGGATTTTAACATATCTTTTTCTGTAGGGGAGAAATTGTTCACCCCCTGTCAGATACCATGAAGTTCAGAGCTAAATAACAAGATCAGTGATAACACCTATGATTTCCATAGCTATATTTTTTCTTAATCCTAATTTACTAGTTCTCAATCATATTTTACCTAGACCTAATTATTCACTTCCGTTTCTGTTAAATATATTTTTGTGTGTGTGTATCTTTGTTAGAGCTATACCTTCAGTTTTTTGTGGAATGATGTGAGTAGTGAGTCAGTTTTTAAATTTTTACAGATAAATCCTTTGATGTCATTCAGTTACCACACAAACCTGCCAGTCTATCCTCAAGTTTCATTATGAGGAAGAAGAATATGTGATGGTTATCCTTTCAGGTGTGGTATTACACTACCTGTATTAATGTACACATTTAACCTTTTTAAAGTTATATAACCTCCTTAGCTCTCATATTTCCTAAGTTTAAAAATGAGAATAAAAGTTGTATTTCAGGTGCCCACCACATGATAAGTATCCAACGAATATTAGCTTTGATTAGATATTTTTGTAACTCAATATGGTTAACAATTAAAGATATTTGCAGTTTATAAATTATCAACTATAATTCTGCTCCAAGTGGCTTAAAAGGGAATTCATGCATTTATTTATTCAACAGATATTCATTGAATGCCTAGTGAAATGATAGCCATTTTCCTAAGTAAACTCATGTGTGCTCTAATCCAAGAATAGTACCCAACACACAGTAAATGCTCAATAAATCAATGTTGAATGAATGAAAACAAAGTCCCTGATATCACAGAACTTATAATCTAGTTGGAGGAAAGATGCATTGAATAAATACATAATGTAAAGTGCTGTTAAGTTCAATGAAGAAAGATAAAGCAAGATGAGATAAGGGTGATGGAGAGGGGGTGGAAAGCAGTTTTAGAAAGTGAGGTCAGAGTATGCACTGCTGAGGGGGAGATGTTTAAAGAAAACCATGAGTGACCTAACTGCCTTCCAGGCAGCAGGAACAGGTTACCCGCAAGAGCTCTGAAGTGGGAATGTGCTTGGCAGGTTTGGGAAGCAGCAAGAGGCCATTGAGTTAGTAAAATATAAAGTTCTTTCCACTTGAGCTATCTACTAAGGCCAAATACTTTTTTTTTTTTTTAAGATATTTATTTATTTGACACAGAGAGAGAGAGAGATGGAACACAAGCAGGGGGAGTGGGAGTGGGAGAGGGAGAAACAGGCTTCCCACTGAGCAGGGAGCCCAATGCAGGGCTCGATGCCAGGACCCTGGGATCATGACCTGAGCTGAAGGCAGACGCTTAACTGATTGAGCCACCCAGGCGCCCCAGGCCAAATACTATTATATAAATGTAAAATGAGTTCCATTTGTTGTATAAGAGCTCAAAGAAGGGAGAGAGAATTTGTCCTGGCTGGGTTGGTGATTGAAAATCTTGCAAAGGAGGAAGGATTTAAACATGGGTGGAAGAGAGTCCCCTAAGTGTGACCAGGTTAAGAGCAGTGTCAGCATCTCAGGGGAGCTTATTAGCAATGCAGACTTTCAGGCCTCACCCCAGTCTACTTCCTGGGGGTGAAATCTCAAAACTGGTGCTTCAGTAAACTCTTATGGTGATTCTTCCGCATGCCAGAGTTGCAGAGCACTACTCCAGCACTGCTTCTTGAACTTTAAGGAACAACTACATCACCTGGACACTCAATTAAAATGCAGATGCTCATTCAGTGGGTCTGGGGTAGAGCCTGAGATTCTACATTTCTAACAAGCTCCCAGATGAAGCAGACAACAGGCGACACACCAGGGCCTGAGAATTGATATTAGCCAACTTTTTCTGTAAAGGACCAGATAGTAAATATTTTAGGTTTTGCCAGCCTTTCAGTCTCTGTTGAAACATGAAAGACAATACATACATGGATGGGCACATTCTCGTAAAATTTTATTTATGGACACTGAAATTAGAATTTTATAAAATTATTATGTATTTCAGAATATTCTTTTTGTTTGTTTCTTCCAACCACTTAAAAATGTGAAAACCATTCTTAGCTCACAGGCCATAGTTTGCTGACCCCTGGCCTAGAATAATGTTGTATAGGGCAGGGCGATTCCATTTTCTTGTCCCCCAGTTGTATAATAAGTGCCTAGAATTTGTACAGGAGAAAGTTAAACAAGATAAATTTTTGCAAATGAGAAAAAAGCCTTCAGGAAAAATATGTTGTCATTGTTAATAGCATGTAAAGAATCATTACATGTTAATTATTTATGTAAATGCATTACACATCTTATACAACCATATAAAATACATGGTCAGAGAAACTGGAGGAAGGCTAACCTGGATATGACAGAAGATAAACATGATAGTTTCAAATACATGAAAGCTTGTCATATTGTAGAAGAAAGCTGCATAGTCAGCTTTTCTACAGAACGTAAAATTAGGATCAGTGGATCTTACAGGGAAGTAGATTCCAATTCAACCTGAGAAAGAACTTAAACAGTTGGAGTTGTGCAACCACACAGCTGGTTTTCCCAGGAGGTGATGTTTTCAGAGTCACCAGAAATAAAATAGAGAGTCTGATAAGCATGATGGAAGAAGAAATTATGCATTGGATCTAGAGCAGATTCCATGTCTAATATTTTTCTCAACTGTATTTTCTTTTACATTCTCTCCAGTTGTCTCTGGCTTAATTCTTTTTTTAAAAATTTTTTTATTAACATATAAAGTATTATTTGTTTCAGGGGCACAGGTCTGTGATTCATCACTCTTACACAATTCACAGCGCCCACCATAGTACATACCCTCCCCAATGTCCATCACCCAGCCACCCCATCCCTCCCACCCCCTCCACTCCAGCAACCCTCAGTTTGTTTCCTGAGATTAAGAGTCTCTTATGGTTTGTCTCCCTCTCTGGTTTCGTCTTGTTTCATATTCCCCTTCCTTTCCCTATGATCCTCTGTCTTGTTTCTCAAAATCCTCATATCAGTGAGATCATATGATACTTATCTTTCTCTGATTGACTTATTTCGCTTAGCATAATACCCTCTAGTTCCATCCATGTTGTTGCAAATGGCAAGGTTTCATTTTTTGATGGCTGCATAATATTCCATTGTATATATATACCACATCTTCTTTAATCCATTCATCTGTTGATGGACATCTAGGCTCTTTCCATAGTTTGGCTATGGTGGGCATTGCTGCTATGAACACTGGGGTGCACATGCCCCTTCAGAGCACTACATTTGAATCTTTGGGGTAAATACCCAGAAGTGCAATTGCTGGGCTGTAGGGTAGCTCTATTTTCAACTTTTTGAGGAACTCTGGCTTAATTCTTAAGTCCACTCTGAATAACTGTATAAAAAGCCTCCTATCTAGACTCTTCACCACCAGCCTTATCAACCCAATCCAATTCAACAGTGAAGTGTCAGAGAAATCCTTTGAAATCTCACCTCCGATTGTTACTTCCCTGTGTTCAAACCTTCAGTGATTTAACCTTCCAGATTAATTATTCACTAGTTTTCTTATTCTGACATTCGGTCCCCTTCATAGCCCTCACAAGTTTTTTATTCCCCAGTTCTTGCTCACCCATTTGCAATGGACCACTTGTTAGTCACAGAGACCTCGCTTCTACACCCCTATTTACCCTTGCATAGGCTGTTCCCACAAGCTGCTGTACCCTTTTATCCACTCCCATTCCTGTTGTTCATTTGTCTAAATCCTACTCATCTTTTATTTTTTTTAGTTAAATTTAAAAATTTTTTTGAAGTAAGTTCCAGCATGGGGCTTGAAGTCAGGACCCTGAGGTCAAGACCTGAGATGAGATCAAGAGTTGCATGCTTAACCAACTGAGCCACCCAGGTACCCCCCTACTCATCTTTTAAAGCCCATCTCCATTATGACCTCCTCCATGAAGATAGGTATTATTCATATACACATGGGCACATATGCACATGTACGTGCGCACACACACTCATTTGTATCTCCATTTTGAATTATCCTCATGGTATTTAATAGCCACTAGTTGTCTGAGCTATTTCTTTAGTAACTTGTCAGGGTCTGGGTCCTGTCCATCTCAGTAGTTTCATACATTCAACTCCCCCATTACCTATTAAGCTTTTTACATTCTGGCCTCTTTTGTTCCTCATATGCTCTCAGTTCATTTCTGTTTCAAGGCCTCTGTGCCACTAACTCTCTTCCTCGAGTCTAGACCTCAGCATGGTTGATTCTTCTCATCACTTAGATGTTAGTTCAAATTGTTAGGTCTTTTGACTATGCCATTTGCTCTCTACCATATTGTTCTGGTTTTATATTTTTTAAGAACATGTATTACTCTCTGGCTCTATATTATTTATTTGTTTACTTGTTTATGATCAGCTTTCCTGCAACATTACTAGAAAGTGAGGCCCATAAAAGCAGATGCTTTTTCTTTTTCTTTTTTTTTTTTTTAAGATTTTGTTTATTTTTTGACAGAGAGAGAGTGAGAGAGGGAACACAAGCAGGGGGAGGGGGAGAGGGAGAAGCAGGCTTCCCGCAGAGCAGGGAGCCCAATGCAGGGCTCGATCCTAGGACCCTGGGATCGTGACCTGAGCCAAAGGCAGACGCTTAAGGACTGAGCCACCCAGGCACCCCACAGATGCTTTTTCTAATGTGTAACTGCAGAAAAGTACTGGGAACATGGTAGACACTGAGTGAATAAATGGTTAAATAAATTAACTCTGAAATTATATGTGCTTTAAGAGCAGATATATTACCTGTGCATCTGTTCCTTCCCTTTAAGTCAGCATCATTGAGAATGGGCCAAGATGGCTAGTGTAATGTCATGAATAAACTTTGTTGTATGGATTATTGCCATCAGAGTTCATTCCCTATCAAAGCAATGAACATCTATAATAAAAAGCCAGAAAACAATTGAGATGAGAAATACTTAATAATAAGTACTAAAAGCTTGTGAGTAAAGCAAGATACAGAGCAGGCTGTAAAATATTCTGTCTTTTTTGGGGGCGGTTAGCAATGACTGAAACTTGAGTTATATAGAAAAATATGGAAAGATGCATGTCAAATTACTTTGGCAAGGACAATGGATGGAACATAGTGTGGGAAAAACAAGAAAATGGACAAATAAAACAGTTAAAAAAACACATGAAAGCAAAAGCACTGTTGAACAGCACTCCTGGAAAAAAAAAGTTTTTTTTTTCTATAATGCATGGGTAAAGGTTAGGGAATATGAGGGCTGGAAGGTTAATGTAAACCTAACTTCAGGAGTATAGGTCAAGCAGAGAGGCTGGGAATAGGCTTTAATTTTTCCAGTACTCATCTGATTTGATGTTTCCTCAATAATATATCAGTGACAGTTGGGCAGAAATTACACTGCTGGACATCTGCTTCTGCTGAGCTTAAATGCCTTGGCAGGGAGAAGAGTTCTCTTTTGGTGTGTGCCTTCTGAAAAGTTATGATTAAAGTCATAGCAAGAGAATAAATAAGGCAAGCTAGTAGGCCACGGTTTCAAGAGTCACTTTCCTAATTACTATGGCAATTTTAAGTACAGGGAAGAAGTCCAAAAAAAGGAGGAAATACTGTGAGAAGCAGAAAACTATATTTAAAATATAATAGAGACGACTCCTTGTAGATCTCCATTACAAGTCATCTGAGGGCATGTGCCACTGCCAAAATTCTAAGGGCTCTCAAACTTGAGAGGCAAATGAAATGTCCACATCAATTCCTGTGGCATACACATCAAACACCCTCAGCAAATGCCCAGTGGATGGCACATGCCTGGAAAACAAGGAGCTATCCACATTATCTCTAATTGCATACCATGTGCTTTGAAAACCACCCACAAAAATATCACACTGGAATTACAAAGGAACAGTCCTCATTATCCTTATTATCTTCCTCTTATGGAATTAAAGAAATAACAGTGTGCACAGTAATTTACCATTTTTCTTAGCTTTATAAACACATCAAAAAAAAGCTTTGTTGAATCAAGGCAAGTCCAGGAAATAGGCAACATAGGTAAACTCTTAGGTACTTGCATTTTAACTTTGCCTTCATATAGTGTGTGGTTAAGAGTGGAGTCTCTGGACTCGCAGAATATGTTTGAAATTCTGTGATCTTGGGCAAGTCTGTCTACTCTCCAAACTTCAGGAAAACTCACTATAAAATATTCATAATGCCAGTAGACACATCAATGATTGGTTGTTAGGAATTATATGAAAGGGTAGATGTAAAGTAGATATAAAGTCTTGGCATATGCTAAGTACATAATAAGTGATGGATGTTAGCTATTCTTAGTGTTTTCTCATTGACAGAATAGCATTCAAGTACATCTTTGTTGGGTTGGCTTGATAGTTAATGACTTTCAGAAGAAATGAAATGTTGGTGCAGGACAGTCTAATTTTATGCCAAAGGTATATTCCTGAAAAGGACTCATAATTAAAAACTGACACAATTCAACAATAATTTTGCCCTAGTTACAAATAGAAAGTAATTGGAGTGAATTCTCAAGGTGCTTAAATCTCCCATCACTATAGCTGAGGATTTGATTCTGTGGCCATGTCACAGGCATTTTTTCCACCTTATTTACCTTGTTATATAAGACAATTTTTGCAAACTCAAAGTGTAGCTAGATTAGAGTTGCTTTTTATTTTGTCAGTATCATCTCTAATAATGTGCATGGCATCCTGTCCTAAATTCACAGCATTTATCATGGTAGCTGTTTGGCCTTTATAGCTTTCATCACACCTAAATTCTTTCCAGAATTACTGCCTTTCAGCTGCAGCACTGTTATTCCTTTGAAAATGAACATTTCCTTGATATTATTAAAGCAGATTTGAAGTTACAATAAGAGCGAATGCTGAAATAATAGTGCCATTAGTTGCCAAATCATTCAGAAGTTCTGTTACTTGTAAATAACAGCTTGGTTCACCTGATGTTGAAAAAGAATAGCAGATATTTCCCTTTATCAGCCAAAGTGGAGCCAACACAAGCCAATAGCATTAATATAATTTATAACCCACTTGACCTAAAATTTTAAAATGATGTAATGATTGACAATTTTTTCTTAAAGTGGTAGATAGAATGTTAATTTATTTTAAAATTTATGTATATAATATATTTAAAATAGGTATTTTGTTCAATATTTATAAAAAGTGATCAAACTCTAATAGCCCCACCTAGCCAGTTAGCACCATGACTACAGAAACCTGTTACATAATTGTAAGCCCACACGGTCTTGTTGCCTGTAATTGATTCTCATAAAGTCTCCAAACTCAGTAAATCCTTACCATAATGTTAGTGTGCCAGCAACTGCTAGGGCTTAATTATTTTATAACGTTCATAAATGTGTCTGTTGTCCTAGCTATGTTCAGAATACAGGCCAGACTGCATGAAGTTTCCCAGCCTATGAGTCTTCATGAGGTAAAGCAGTTGGAAAAATCTCTCAACTTCTACAGTGATATGCAGGTGAATCTTCCTTGTGGTGACTGGGTTCTATAGTCACACTAATGTTCTATAGCTCCGGATGCATTCCTTCCTAGGTGCTCTTTCCATACTCTCTCAAATATTGATGAGAAATTCCTTTGGTACCATCCTCTTGCCTAAAAATCTTCTAACAGAGTAGGCTCTCTGTCTTCTGACAGATTATAATTTTGAAATGAGGTGGACTTTCCTATAATTATATAGCCACATTTTTACTAAACTTATAATGCTATAGTGGGAAGGTGCCTGTTTATCTAACAGTTGACAAGGAAACCTCTAGAACATTTCAAGTTTGCTGGTTTCAAATTTCTGTCTTAAACTGGAGTGCCAAAGACTTAAAATTGGGTAAATTGTAAATTTCAGTGACAGGCAGGTTTCCCACTCTTATCCTTCTTTCTCTCATATTAAGTCTCCTTGAGGGGCACCTGGGTGGCTCAGTCGTTAAGCGTCTGCCTTCGGCTCAGGTCATGATCCCAGGATCCTGGGATGGAGCCCTGCATCGGGCTCCCTGCTCAGTGGGGAGCCTGCTTCTACCCCTCCCACTGCTTCTCCCCTTGCTTGTGCTCTCTCTCTCTCTGTGTCAAATAAATAAATAAAATCTTAAAAAAAAAAAAAGTTTCCTTGAGTCATCTAAAAGCCCAGCTTTCTGTCTCTGGGGAATCTAAAAGGACTCCAAAAAACTCCGTGCTTTGATTTTCTCCCTTCTCACTAAATATGAATCATGCTACAGAGTTCTTTCATCTGAACCTTAATTTGCTAAAGCAGTTATTCACATAAAATAGCATTTCCCCAAAAAATGTCCCCCAGAATTGTCATTCTGCAGGATACTCTGCAGAGAAAACAAAACAAAATGGTTTTGTGGTTCCATCGGTATGGGAAATGCCTTATATTGCATCTTCTGTTGTGGAGATTAAAATTTGACATTGTCATGTTAAAGATTCTAAGCAGTATAGAAGCCGTCCTACTTTGCTTAATTAATATTTCCCAGAATTGCAACTTGCCGCAACCCATACCCAACACCATTTTTTGTTGTTGTTGTTTTTAATATCATACCTTTAGAGACGCTGAGATAAAATAACCCTTGCTGAGGCCCTAGTTAGCCTTACTGAAGAAGATGGTACTTGCATATAATGGGTTATTCATAACTGTCATTATCTTTAGTCCGAAATTAGCAATTATCAGATAAACCCTTGGTGTGAGTGTTTGTGTCTATACACATATTTATTTAAGACAGGTGCCTCACATTCTTACACATAAGGTTTTATCATTTTAATTGCCTGGTCAGTATTGAAACATCATCTCAGTATCTACTAAATTCCAAGTGTTTTGTCTTTATTTTTTACCTTTCATGTTCCTATTTTTTTGTTATCTTAATTTTCTAAAGACTTCTTTGTCATTTCATAGCTGGCTTCCAGCATTCTGGCAAGTGTGTGTTTTGAAATTATTTTTCAAAGATCCACACACAAAAATCACTCTTAACATTAAGAGGAGCCATCTCCGAAGTTGGCATTGTTTTACTTTGCAAGAGCAAGTTTGAATTGAAAGAAGCAGCACTGTATTTTTCTCATGGGTCTGTCCTTTGGCTCACTCTCTGGGAAAATCTTTATCTCTTCAGATCAGAAAAGAGCACTGACTCTTAAGGAATTAGAATATAATCCACATTTGCCTACAGTAACACACAGTGACTTCAGAAATCTGGGTTTGTTCACATCTGGGTAATGATGGCAGAATGCCCCTAGTTAAAAGGGCTTTCATGATATATGTGGGGGATTTTGATTCCCTGTGCCTCATTTTTTTCGTCTTTGCCTGACTTGATTTCTTGTTCTGTTTTGTGCTTCACTCTTGTAAAAATCTCCTTACCCTGCCCAGCCCTTCCTGATTCTCTCTCCTACACACATGCATGTGTGCATGCACACATGCACGAACACACATACATATATACACACACTCAGACAAATCACAAGGAAAAAGTGAAAGGGGGAAAAAGTGAAAGGTCACCTTCATAACGGGTTTTCCAGGATTATTTAGATGTAATGAATAAAATTGCAAATTCTATTGAGGCTTTTAGAACTAATGAAAATTATCAATGTGTTACACAGCTGCATTTCAGTTTTGTTTGTCTGAGCCTGGAACAGAATAGATTTTATAAATAGAACTTAAATGTGACCACAGAGCATGCATACTAATCAGTTCATTTTAAGATATTGTTTTGCAATACTTTTAAGATGCACACATGCTGGGAAAAATTACTTGTCAGAGGAACAATGTGGAGCAATTTCTTACCAAAGTTGCTAATGGAACTACTTTTTTCTCTTTTCTTTATCCTCTTTCTTTCTTTCTTTCTTTCTTTCTTTCTTTCTTTCTTTCTTTCTTTCTTTCTCTTTCTTTTTTTTTTTAATATGAAGCATCTATCCTTATCCATCTTTTCTTTTAGGTAAATGGTAAAATGCAAAAGATTTAGAAAGAAGGAAGGCTTTGTTACAGCAAATTTCTATAGGAAATATGACTTGGTGGTGGAAAAGTGATCATTAATTTGGGAAAGTTAAGATAAAGGTAATCAAAATATATTGGTTAGCGCATGCTGTGTTGTATAGTCTATTACACACTTTCTTGACTCATGTAAACCTAGAGGGGCTTTTTTTCCTGGCTGGCTCTAAAGAGATTGGACGCATGTGGGATTGAGTGCTAAGTGGTCCCCCACTGCAAGTATTCTCTATTAGCCACTGATTTCCTCTAAGTAGGCAATCCTATCTGAATAGTTCTGATATCTGGATAACTTCACTCCTCTTTGACAGCACGCCCCCCTGCGGGAATGCATTTGTTTCACTTGTTTGAAGGTGGAAATCCCAGGGGAGAGTTTTGATGTGGGATGAAGCACTAAGCCCAGAGCTTCCCATAAAGGTGAAATGCAGACTCTTTTAGAAGAGGAAAGGTGACTCAAAGGAAAGCTTCACTTCCCCAATCATTAGCAGAAATGAATGTGAAATTGTTAAAACTCAAATGTATTTTAAAAGCCAGCTGTGGCCTCTGTAAAGGTGTGTCTCCTCCATTTCCCCACTGGGCCTCATGAAGGGATTCTTAGCTTCTGAGTACCAACAGAAGTAATGAACCACAAAGAGTTTTGAGGTACCTGTCATACTGGTGGGATGGGATGGGGGGGACAGAAATGATCTGGATAATTAAAATTCCTGGAAAACTGCCATTTCATATTAGCCATTCCTCACTACCCCAACTCTTAGTAAAGCCATTGACAAGGAGAAGAAAATAAGCTTATGAATACCAATACCTTCCCAAATCAAACCAGCAAATACCTACTGAATACCCACTATGTCCAAAGTACTGTATTTTTACCAAATTCTTCAGGACAAGTAATTGCAGCATCCCAGGGGTCAGCAACTATGGCCTGTTGGTCAAATCCAACTCATAGGCTCGTTTTGTACAGCTTAGGAGCTGAGAATGGCTCTTACCTTTAAAAAGCATTGTAGGTATGCCTGGGTAGCTCTGTAGGTAGAGCATCTGACTCTTGGTTTTGGCTCAGGTCATGATCTCAGGGTCCTGGAATCCAGCCCTGCATGGGGCTCTGCACTCAGTAGGGAGTCTGCTTGAGATTCTCTCTCTTTCTCCCTGTCTTCCCCCACTTGCCCTCTCTCTCTCTCTCTCTCTCTCTTGCTCTCAAATAAATAAATAAATAAATAAATAAATAAATATTTTAAAAATTGTAAAAAGCATTGTAGAAGATGAAGACAAAGGAGGGAAGGGGGAAGGGAGTGATAGAAACAGTATATGGCCTCCAAGGTATAAAGTATTTACTATCTGGCCCTTAACAGTAAAAAAAACAAAAAACAAAAAACATGCTACTCCTGCACTGTGCAATATTCAGGAATCAAGAAAATAGTCTGGAAAATTGCGCAGTCCTGAATTATTAAATTCTACCTGTAAAACTAGTAAAGTTAAAAAAAAATAGTGTAATGCAAATCACCGGGGTGGCCAGTGTTTTCTTTCCAGAACTTTTGGAATCTTGGGGTTGAAAGGAATCTCAGGAGTTCTCTAACCAAAGATTTCCAAAATGCAGCTCCATATAAGATTGTGCAAAATAATTGCAGCAATACCTGGAAGAACAGGTTTTTATTTTAATATAACTAGCATATCAAAGACATGATTTCCCAGGTTTTATTGCTTGGAATGAATCTAAAGTATTAAGTAAACAATTGTGCAAATGCTAGTAGGTACGTTAGGAAGCATTAAGATGGCTTGTGAATGAGTATAGTCTACAAAGCACAGATTCTGGTTCAATCTCTTTCCTTTTTCTACTTTTCAATTGCGAGGGCTAGACTGAGACTATATCTATACTTAAAACCAAAAGAAACACACATCACATATACCTTTATTTTAAAGCAAGAAGTGTTCTCTATTTTAAAAATCAAATATTGTTAAAATTATATAGCATAGAAATTTAGTTTCCAATAATCCCCTTGCAAGAATTACCCACTGTTAATAATTTGGTTTCTCTCTCTCCAGATAAGATTTTCTAGGCACATAATAACATAGCTAATATCTATTACATCTAGGCATGATTTTTTGGTTTCTGACATTTCTGATCTATAAATTATTATTATTGGCATTCGAATCATGTTTAGATTTTTAAGGGAAAAACTAAAAGGGGCTTTACTTAGAATGTTGATTGCAATCCAAGTAGTTGCATATTGGGAAGCAGGGTGCAAATTGGGAAGGATTTTATCCATTAAATCCAGATACAGAGGAGGTTGGGAAACTAAATGAGTGATTGTGAGTCGTTTATGCAGTTCTTTCCCACAGTCTTCATTTCTGCCTAGGCTGAAGGTTAACCTGAAAGGTTAATAAAATTGCTGACAGCTTGTGGGCCCCGGGTGATGATAAAATTTACCACCTCTTCCTAAGAGGAGTTCCTGCTTCTCTTTCAGCTCTCCTCACTTCATATTCACACTAGCAATTCTCGAAATTTGTAGATCACAGTACATTTTTATACAAGGCAAAGAACACCAAAAGCCAGCTCCCTCCACCCGTAGCCAAGGGTACTTTTGAATGGAAAATAAACTTGCTGATGAACAGTTAGTTGGAAGACACAAAATAAACAATGGCAACACAATTTTGCCAGTGATATAGAAAAATTAGGTTATCATTTACCTGCTTAAAAAAAAAGCGCAACCTTATTTGCAAATAGTGTCCTAGGAGTTTAAACTTATACTGCAGTTATAGCCCGTGTCCTATGAATTTAAAATATGTACTTGCTCTTACAGTTTTCACAAGCTATTTAAGTGTCACAGAAGTGTTACAAATACATGGGTGGCACATCACTACTGTAATACTACTGCTTTAGCAATAGGAATATGAGTGGTTCATTTGTGAATGTGTACTTTGAATCAAGTCTGGTTATTGTAGGTGAAAGCCACGGGTAATGAAATCTGTAGACTTTAGGGTTAACCAGTTAACACACAAACTTAATCAACAGTGATGCAACTAACAGTAATTTATAATTTTTTAAAAAGAACAACAGTAAGTGAAAACCACAATCAAATCACGTCAGCTCTGCTAATAGATTGCAAATAAGACGCCCTGCCTGAAAATTCCAACCATAAATAAGCCTTTCGACATATATAGTGTGTGTCCTCTGCAACATTGGCAAGGCTTCTGTGGCAGCCCAACTTAATATGAGAGTCTTCCATAGAGTATATTAACCTGTTAATTTTAGCTAACAAATACCAAATTTTGTTAAGCCTTAAATTAATTTATCATACAAATTGAAGTTGTTCTCTCTCTTTCTTTCCCTCTCTCTTTCTCTTTACCTCTCTCTTTTGCTTTCCCTCTCTCTAGCCTCTCCCTCTCCACCTGGGATTGGTAAAAAATGCAGTCTCCTCAGTGGGTGGGAGCTCCTCTTTAAGAACTGAGAAATGGGAGGGGCTTCTATTCTTTAGTCTTCAGTGATAACCTTTGAGATTGTCAGCCCTAAATTACAGGGGTCTGGTAGAAAGTGGGAAATTTACCTATTCACCCATGCCAGATTTGGCCCCAAGACTTGTGCTAGAAGTTCAAGGTTTCAGAGATTATTTTTTAGCGCCTAGGCATTTACTTCACCTGGACACAGCTCTGGCCTCTATAGAAATAATTTAGATGTTCCCTGGAGTCTGGCTGTTCTCCATAAACCAAGAGTCCTCTCTCTTGAAAGTAATCTTTCTTTCCATTGTAGAGCTTAGGCTTATGAAACAAAGGGAAAGTAAAAGAAAAAAGAAAAAAAAAAGCTCTTATTTTTTCCTCTTAGAAATAAGAGAACCTAGATTTTCAAGGCTGCTCTGGGTAAGTTGGGAGTGGAGAGATTTTACTCCCTTGTAATGTACCTATGACAAAGAAAAAAAATGGACACCATTAATTTCTCCATCTGAATTCCTGCTACACTACAAATTGCCCTCCATTTTATATAGAAGTTTGATCACTTGATTACTTTACCCAGGACGGGTGGACTGCAGATAATACGTTGAATATAACCGACCATAATGATTTCAGAAGCTGGCTACTAGGTCTCCTTCCCCATCACACTTCTCTTCATCTGTCCAAATCAAATTATCTTTCTTTGGATTAAAACAGTACAATAGACCATTTCCCTCTGCCTACACAAAAAGGACACAATAGACACCTTCCTAGGATAAAGGAGCCCAACTCTTTGTGAACACACATATTTCTCCTGATTTACCTTCCAGATGATACAGGGCAGCCACGTTTCACAAAATGACTTGCAAATGTCTCAAATGTTCTAAGCTCCCTCAGCCAGCCTGAAATATTTTTTCCTCTCGTCCACCCACCAATCTGTAGCTTTGCCCAACTGGCTAATCTATCCTCACCTTTATTTTTACCTCAGCTGTTTCTACCTCTTGGAGTACTGTCCTGATCCCACCTTGGCTGAGTTGGCTTCTTCTGTGTTCCCATGATATCCTGGGAATACCTCACTTAGAGTACTTATCAGAGTGTATTTTAATTTTGAATTTCCTTACTTGTCTTCCTCACAAGACCTGAGCTCTTAAATGTAGTGGCTATATCTTGTTTATTGCTATATCTTTCAAATTTAGCACAGCCATGGTACCTAACAGATTAGCAATTATCATTGCATTTAACGAATGATTCCCTTTAGCATGGCAGTTTAAAGAAATAGCAGTACTAAAAGTAGTAGATATAGCAATAAAAATCATACTAATATTTATTGTTACACATACTATCTCAGTTAAACTTTACAACCACCTTTCTTTAAAAAGCTAGTGCTTCTTAGACGTGAAACAGTTAGCCAAGGTGACAAAGTAGTAAAAACTAGGGCTGGGAGTTTAACCTAGGTTTACCAGACTCCTAACTGTATTTAACCTCTGTGCTACCCTGGGCAAATTCTAGAGGTTACTTCTGTGCAGATCATTAGTTTTGAGGTCTACCACCCTGAAAAACAAATCTGTAGTGCCCAGTGGTATTACCAAACAGACGAAGAGAATGAACATTTTTTTTCCCTAATAATCCCTTCTGTGGGAAGTTCTTTGAGAACCGTATACTCAAGTCTGGCCCTCAGTTCAGCAAACCCCACAATTACTCGACTCCTTCACCTGGAACAGATTTAAACCATGGTATAGTTGTTTTATAGTAGGTAGTATGTTCAACTGAAGAAGCTTTTTAAGAGATGACTGGATGTTCTAGGAAAGATAACTGTTGGTCATGGTTTTTCGTGGCCAAATACTCAGTGATAATAGAACCTTTTCCAGTTTTATTCGGACTTCAAAGCCAGACAAAAAATTTAAATAAATTATGTATGGGGCAGCACAGTCAGGTCATTAGAATCCTCACCTACCCAGAGGTTGTTGAAAGAAGTGATCTCACCCCTTAACTTTCAAATTGATACAGAAAGTTAAAAAAAAACACAAAAAACAAATTTTATCAAAGTTCTGTTTTTCTCAGCGTCTTTTCCCAAGGGACTGTAGCATGGTTGTACATAGGATGCTAAAACTTTGTTCCACATGCTCTTAGTCAGTTTTCTGTGAAGGAGATGTTCCATGGTAAAACCTAGTGTGGAAATGGGGAGTTTAAAAAGTTAAGCAGATTTTTTTTTTTTTTTTTACTGGGCCTTTCATATGGTATGCATTGTGACATTCTGAAAAGATGATGCAATTTGAGAAAAATCTAATCGGATTGCATGACTTTTATTTTCAGTTTCACTGGTGTTTACTAGAAGGATAATCATGGAATTAAATCTTTCAGATAAAATACTTCTGTTCTTTGTCAGAACTCATAGCACATACCAATATATCATATAAGGATGGTTTTGAATTGCTTAAAATGTGGTTCATGATTAACTTTGTTAGAGGTTCCTTAATGGCCATAGTTCTCTATTTTCTATTCCAGTTGGGAAGATTTTAATAGTCACATTTTATACAATATAAACCATCCATATATGGCCTCTCAGTATGTACTGCAGGGTTGAGAGAAAGGGAGGATCTCTCTGGATGCACATAATCAGAGGAATTCATTGTAGAGGAATTCACATGTGAGCTTGGACTAAAAGTTACTTAGTCTGGGATTGGTAGCAAGGGGAAGAGGAGAACTCCCGGAGGGGATACAGTTTGAGCAAAGGTACTGAATCAAGTGTCAGAAATGTGTAGGTAAAGAGAAAACCCGGTTCTGAGATGACTAAAGTATTTATTTGGGATTCAAAGACAAAGAAAGTTGGAAGCTAGATTGGAGCTAAATAGGTGAAGTATTAATGTCAGAATATTTCTAAATATCTGAATGCTAGGTATGGCATTGAAGAGTATCCAGACATCTTGCTAAATTTTTAGTGCCAGTGCATAACTGACTCCTAGTTTTCATTGCTGTTCTTGAGAGAGGAAACCAATACAGACCACCAAAAAATGATGTGAAACAAAGCTAAATTTTTGTTTCTCTAAGTGTCACTCAGTTGTGGGTCTTCAAAGCAGGAATCAAAAGACCTAGATACAGGACTAAAAGGAAGACACACAGCAAAACAAAATGAGATTTTGAGTGAAGATTGATTCATAAAGGAGATCATAGATCTTTCTTTGCCATTAGTCATATTCAGCTTTTATGCCACCAACGCTGATTTCAACTATGCTAAAGCCTGATTCAGAAGGGACTGCCTATGATTCCAGCAGGCCCAGGTCACTCAGCAGACACTCTCCAACATGCTCACTCATTGCTTGATGAGCTTTTCCTGAAACTGGATAGTGTAGTGATTACAAGTACAGAACTGGGGTTTGATTGCTTAAGTTTCTCTGATACAGGTTTCTTCACCATGTGCAAGTTATTTGACCTCTTTAAGCCTCAGATCTTTCTTTTGGAAAATGGGCACATTCCACTTCTTACCCTGTAGGGTTGTGGGAGAATTAATAAAGCTCTGAGCATAGCTCCTGGGATAGGGTAGGTGCTCAGTAAATCTTAACTGCTACTTTGTTTTTGTTGTCACCCTGAACTGCTTGAAAGAATGCAAATTTTGTTCCTGCTCTTAAAAATCCCAAAAAGTAAAATCCTACAGAAATATGAAGAATGAAACAAATGGAATTGTTTTAATTCCTGGCAAATAGTACTTTTTTTTTTAAACATATTTTTGCCATGGCCAGGAACATCAAAAAACAATCATAGCATCAGCACCTTCAAGTCCAGTAAAAAGTTACCATTTCCTTTAAATCTCATGTTGCTCGATCCTGCTAGTAGCCAGCACACATTTAACATGTTCAAACAAAATACAATCCACAAGGATATTAATATAGTTTAGGGTAATTTTTGGAATCTGAGTACAAAGTGACAGTTGATATAGACTTTTACTTATCAATATATCTGTTTCCCTCTTTCTACTATATGACCATAATAGTTATTAATGTCAATATTTCTAATGTTTTTTTTTTTTATTCTTGGCTACTTTTCTGATATATTAGTTCTTAGCAAGAAAAAACTTACTTGGTAATAGTAGACATAAATTCCACTGTCTCTTCACAGCTCACCATTTATAGTAGTAGATAATGGCATAATTACTTTTTGAGTTTTAAAAAATCCACTGCAGGTATATGTACATTTATTTGGCTTGGAAGTTACTTTTTTTAGTATAATTCATTTACTGTATTTGGTATGATGGATGGTTCCAAATGAAGCCAAACATCTAAAGAAAATTATTTTTAGTAAACTCATAACCCAGGTATTAAGAATATTTTTTGCTTTGGGGCACCTGGGTGGCTCAGTTGGTTAAGCTTCTGTCTTTGGCTTGGGTCATGATCCGGGCGTCCTGGGATCAAGCTCCCGAGTAGGGAGCCTGCTTCTCCCTCTCCCTCTGCCTGCAGCTCCTCCTGCTTGTGCTCTCTCTCTGTCAAATAAATAAAATCTTAAAAAAAAAAAAAAAGAGAGAGAGAGAGTGTCTCTTGCTTTTTTTAACCCAAAGGCACTAAGGCAGTTTTTCTCAAATTTATCACCATCACCCATCAGGAGTATTTTTTTTTTTTTCTTGGTTTCTAGGTGATACACCTGTAGCCATCATTCATCGGCTCAGTGAAAATGTACTAACTACTATGAACCAGGCACTGCTCTAGGCACTGGGGATACAGCAGTGAACATGAAACAGATAAGAATCCCCATGCTCATGGAGCTCTTGGTCTAGTGGCATTACACTAGTACATTATCGCCATATAATGGCTGCAAAAAGAAGCTCACAGGGTCTCTCTCATACATAAACTTAAAAAAACTGAATCTGTCATGCATTTCACCTTGGCTAGATCTTTTCTGGCAACTCAGTCCAAAATGTGCCATCTTGTTTTTTATGTGTATTAAATCAGGAAGCGTGAAGAGCCTCAGAAAGTAGGATCAGAAACAAAGTTTATGATTCACAACAAAAGCAGCGTGCAGGGTGTCATTTTAGCCCCAGTTCCCTGACACCCAGTTCCTCCGGGTAATGCGTTGAGGGCAGATGGAACCTATACATGTAGTAGGGCACCTTAGAAGAGAGAAGACTGATCTAATGAGGAGACTCTACTCACATATAAAGCTGGCTTTCAAATCTGCCCATTCTCCCTGCAAAGAGAGAGATTACTTTTATTATCGTGGAATGTAAGCAAATATCTTCAAGGAGAGATGTCTTGTTGTCTATATCTTTCAGAAAATGTATATACACGTGTTCCTTAGGGGGTCTTGTTCTCTTTCTTTCCAAGGATGCCTGCTTGTGCAAGCATTCCTAAGATTATCTGCATTTAGGAATTATTGAACATATAGGAATGCCATACATTCATAGAGAAATATTTCCCAACAATATTTAGGTTGTTGGGAAATATTATAATCGAATTACTGCAATTAGATTGTAAGCCCCATGAGAATAGGGATGGTGTTCTATTTCATATACCTACCATAATGTTGTGCATGTGGTCGGTGCTCAATAAAGCTCAATAAATATTTGTTGAATGAATAGGATTGATTTTAAAGATGGTGGTGATAATGATGGTCATGTTTTTTTTTGTTTTGTTTTGTTTTTTGCTCCATAGTGTTCAGAAGGAAATTAGTCTTTCTGAGACTTAAGGCAACAATGTTTTGGAGAAACCACAGACAGAATAAAGGAGAAGTTACTAGCCATGTTTGCTCAAAAATGTGAGTGTGATAAATTATGTTATCTTTACTTCAAGGAAACAGTGGTTCCCAGATTTGTGGAGTTTTCTTATTGTTTTGTGTTTTTTCTTTTTTCCTGTTGAGCATTACACCTATAAAATGTTCAAGTTAAATATAATATATCAGAATAATTAGAAAATATTAAATATTGTACTTCCCTCATTGGAAATTACATTGACATTTTCAAAATTCTGAGAATTTCTGCATAATCAATAAAATCAACATTAACAAAAAAATGGAAAACAAACGATCCATTTAACTTTTTTAACCTATCTTTTCCAAATGTACCTATTTTAATCTTTTTAAAATTTATTAACATCTCATAGAATATGTGTACAACAGAATGTATTTTGAGAACTATAGCTATCCTTTAGGTTCTTGAAATACGGCAAAATATTTTACTGATCAGATTTCTAGTTCCACCTACTAATCTTGGTTCTGGAAATATGAACCCCCCAAGAGTTCTCAGAACAGGAATTATTTTCACTACACTCTCGGACTTTTGTTTATTTTTGCATATAAGTAATGAAAAAAGGCAAAAGGGGATAAGAGTGGCTTTCATCAAAACCATGGCTGGTGACTTAACCCAGTATATGGTCTTAGAAGAAATTGAGAGAGTTTTGTCAGGCTTTCAGGGTTTCACATTCCAGACCAGTAGTATCATTGTCTGGCCCTCATTGTCATCCCCTCCCCCATGTTCCTAATGGATGCTTTTCTGAGATTTTGAACTTTGGTTATATCTTTTGGATGAGAGGTATAGGGGTAATGGTGGGGTGGGAGTTCGTGGCTTTTCTTTAAATAGAAACCGTATTTATACATAGTCACCTGCATTTGTTCATGAAATTACCCAATGGTTTCAGCCAAAGAGCACAAGCTTATGGCAGCCTGTGTTAGCAGGGTGAACACCTGGAACAATGCCAGTCCTTCCAGTTAGCAAGCCAGTGTGAAATGAAAGCAACTCTGTGTTGACAGCTTTGACAGAAGGTGCCACATACAAATTATAGTTAGTTCAAAAGTTAGCTGCCAGATTATTAATTTGAAAGGAACATGCATGGTGTAGTTTCCCCTTCTAGATCTCTGGCTGAGCTTTCTCATCTGTTGATGCTGATCTCCCTGCTTCCTTTAGCTCCTATCACAACACTGGAGACTCTGGAAGTCCTTGCCAGGAAAGAGTCAGAAGGCAGAAAACAGCCAGGCAGGCTTTTGCTCTTTTGAAGTTTCCAGTGGGTCTTGGCTATTTATGTGGCTTTCTGAACAATTATCTCACGTGTAGAATTCAGGACAATTTCTAGACCCTGGATCGCTCATCTGTAAAAAGAGAAAAAGATTGGAATAAATAGGATAAGCCTGGTAATCTGTCAGGACCTTTTACAAAATAATTTTTTCTGAGGTTAAAAATAACACATGATTATTAAATAAGTTATATAAAAGTATAAATTGGAATATAAAAATTACGCATAATTCTGCCTTACTCAGACCTCTTACCAATATTTTATTATATATTCTTTGAGATTTTATTTCCTGTTTACATATTGATGTTTTTACATGTTATGATTCATATATTCTGTTCTGCAACTTTTTTTTCCTTTTGCTTAGTAATTGGGCATACTTTCCTGTCAGTAAGCTAGATTTCTTTTTTTTCTTTTTAATGGCTGTATAGTATTCCATTGTATGGATACTTCATAACCTATTTACTCAACCTTTTACCAATCTGTATTTGCATGGTTTCCAGTTATTCACCAGTGGAAATAAAACTGTAGTAAATAGCCCTCTGGATACATTTTTTCACTCTTGTCTGTATAATTTTACAGGATAAATTCTTTGAAAAGGAATTGCTGAGCCAAGGGCCCAAGATCCTCTTCAACACTACTTAAGATGCAGGGTCACCTAGGCAACCACCTCATATCAGATCTTGTCTTCTAGTGAGAACTCCCTCTCTATGTAATGGCCCCCAAATTAGCAAATTTCTAGAACTGCACTTCTGCTGGGGCTTTTCACTTCTTATCCAGCATGCAAACATAAAATGATTCCTTTCTTGCTCATTTTTATGTGTGATAATGTGTTCCTCCCACCCAGCACTTCTTTTTATTTCACTACAGCTGTTAAGAAGCGCTTATAAAAGCAGCAATCTAGGTTACCTGAAAACCTTTTCCTTGTTAACATGGCTCAAAAAACTAAGACTGGAGATAGAATCGGAAGGCAGTAGCTCAGCCCTGGTTATATAAAGGTGGTTTTGGGTGTATCATTAACTTTTACTCTTTGGTTTATCTGTTAAAAAAAAATAGGGGCACAATTCATTTGTTAAGTTTTAGTGGATGGGCTCATAGGCCTTGTTAGGGCAGACCCACTCCATCGCCTTCTCTTCACACAAGTGAATGCAGTTTACTTTAGAAAAATGCTAAGTGAATGAGATGCTTCATAATAATAAACAAGTATCTTAATAGTCTGTGATTAGCAGTCTGTAATGACTAATGTTTAGACCTCCCTGTTCCTGTCAAAAATCCATTTTATCAGACACAGAAATGGCCTAAATTATTTGAGATGCATTAGCTATGAAAAAGACCTCTTGCAGAACTAGATATTTAAGTCTGTGACCCTTCTGAGCTGGAGCAGCAATTACACGAGCTATCTGTTCCATTCAGACCCAAAAAAGAAAGTATTCAGTGCCAGTAACCCAAAGCACAGTAGTTTCAGACTCAAGATACTTTCATGTCAGTATTGACTTATATACTCTGCCTCAACACCCCTTACCCCAAAATTGCTCTTACCCTCCAACCATCTAGTATTTCTCAGACTTCTCAGGACCACCTGCAGAACAATTGCCTACTTGTTAAATTGCAGACTCCTGGGCCCTATCCTGCCCTACAGAAAGTGTGCTTGAAATATGCAATTTAGAGTATCCCCCCACCCCCAGGTAATTTAGATGCACTCTAATATTTGAGGAGTTCTGCTATACTGGATCACGCATCTGAAACATTCACATGCATAGGAGGCACCTGGCAACTAGTTAAGATGTAATTTGAGATCTGAGCTGGGCCCTGAGGTTCTGCATTTCAGGATCTCAGATTTGGTCATGCCGCCGGTCTATGTAGGGATCCCACTTTGAGTAGTGAAGCCCTATCGTGGGACACTTGAAGGACAAGGCTCTGTCTTTCATTTTTCAACCCCAGTGTGGGATTAAGTGTAATGAATGTTTCTTTGACTGAACAAATGAATTGATATCAAATCAGTGGAGGGGAGAACACTGGAAATGTTATCTAGTCTTAATATTGAAAAAAATTCAGCACAGACAGTGTGATGTGTATGTTTATGTTCCTTTTAATATATAGGACATAGGGGTGGTTAGTTGTCATAATCGGGTGTACATATACCACACAAAAGGCTACATTCCAGAGGCAGCTATCACAGGAACAACTTTCTTTATGAACAACAGTGGGGTTTTGTTAAATAACAAAAGAAAGGTTAGTCGAAAGGTGTCATTGGGAAATCTATGATGCTCAAGACATGTGCAGTGATAAAATATAGAGATGTTCTCTGCTTTTATAAGAAATTAAGAATTGAGAGAAAACAGTAGACTGTATTACCAGATTAGTGGGCTGCTGATTAAACAGGTCTTCTGACTCTGTGGGTAGCCAGGTCCTACAGAAAGCACCGACCGTAATGATACAGTTTATGCAATGTAGTCTTGGAGCACATAAAAGGGGGGAGGCCTGGCATCCAAATATATGATTGTTCTGTGCCTGGATGCTAATAAATGCTTGTATTCGGGGCTCAATTTCCCCGACACTTGTTTTCATTGTAACCTGTTTGTGTAAGAAGTAGGTCTGTAGATCACATGTAACCACAGCGAATAACAAAACTGGCTCAGGTCTGCAGGCAACAGGAAAGACCTGGGTCTCAGTTCACTGCCATCTTTGTATTTGATCTGTCCACAAACAATGGACAGGGAGACGCAGAAAGGGCCAAGAGCTGGCTCTGTCCAATCACTCTAGTTATGTGTCCTCTTAGGGGACCAGCAGCCATGATCCTCATGCAAGCTCCCAGAGAAGAAAGGAGTGAGCTTGGTCCCATCTTGTCCTCCCACCTCCGTTCAGTTGACAAATAGCAAATTTCTCCTTTAATGAAAAACTTTTCTCTGAGGAAGTACATTTGGGAATATCTCAGGCTGTAGTAGAAGTGTATTCTAAGCAAATCAATAATAGTAATGATAATGATGGTGATGGTAACTTAAATACTATAAGGTGAGATATTACTAACATTTTATTAAACATTAGGCATTAGATACCCATTTTTCTGATCAAATTCAGTGATAAATGGGGTGATATTTGTGATAGTATGTAGAAAGGTAAGAAAATGTGAAGTAAATTTTATTTATGTTTTAGGGGACAAAGTTCTCATATGTCAGTAAAACATCAGGAGTTTTTGCCTTGTGAGATGGTACAACGTATTTTGAATGACTATTGAAATATGGAAGTCTAATTTAAGCAGAGCTTGAGATAGAGGTCCCACAGAGAATTTTTCCTTTCCTCTGGAGATTCAGAAGATTTGTAGGCACACATGGGAAGGCAGAGCAGTGAGGAGATCAGGGAATTTTAAGGTTCACAGAACAAATTGCATGAATGCTTTCTCAAAATTTACTCAATTACACATAGTTTAAACGAGAAGGGGAGGAGAATGTTTTTTGATCATCAAAGTGCAAGTTAAACTTTGGTCCTCATCAAAATTTTATTACATGTTCTATGAAAAGGAGTCTGGCTTGAAAGACCAGGAAGGAGACTCACTGCTGGTTACTTTTGCTTCTCCTGAAAGGTCTTTTCATTCCTCAAGTATATCCCGGTCTTGTGCAATTTAGGCCATTCTTGCTGAGTTAACCAGACCAGGGAGGTCAGCAGTGATACCATAAAGGAATGAGTATAGAATGACTTTAAGGACCCAAAGCCCAAATTCTGTCGTAAGGGTTGTCAAACTTTCTGTAAATGACCAGACAATACATATTGTAGTCACTGGGGCCATTTAGTCTCTGTCACAGTTACTCAGGTGTATCATGGTAGCACGAAAGCAACTATAGACAATATGTAAACAAATGAGTATGACTGTGTGCCAATAAAACTTTATTTACAGAAGCAGGTGGAGGGCTTAGTTTGCTGCCTCCTGCTCTACATCAATGGAGTGTATGTCTTTGCCTTGCTGTTTCCTGTGAGTTAAAAGAAATGTCTTTTATAATAGACTTGTCTTTAATGATTCTTTATTAAAGGTTTAACAAGCATTTCTTTAGCACCAAGTATGTGGACTACACTGTATTAGTACTATGTATTGGGGGATCAGGGGGCAGAGGGAATAGGAAGAAGGGAAAATGAGTAGCATCAAGTTTCTTCACCCCAAAATGGCTTAAAATATTTCTAGGGAACACAGGCATGAAAGTAAATGGGACAAGTCAAGGAGGAGAAGTAGGTTTAGTGTATAAGCAGCTAGGTACAGGTATAAACTGTATTTATCTCTTGGTTTATTCCATTGCCCCAGGGGTAAATGGATAGTAAAGAATTCCCCCCAGAGCTCAGGAGATCTGTAGTTGACTGGAGTGATTATATATCCATCTATGAAATTCAACCCATTGTGATTAGACATTACCTGCCTCATCCTCTCCCTTGCAAAGGCCATATTACTAATGCTTTCTCCTATCTGATATAGCACCTTTTCTCAATTTTTTTCCCTATTCTCAAATTTTAATGTTCCTAAGAATCATCATCAGACACTCTTGTTACAATGCAGATTCTGTGTTTAGTAGGAGTGGTGTAGGGGGTGAGATTTTGCATTTCCATCATGGCCACTGATGCCAGTTTACCAGGACATATTTTTCAGTGGCAAGGTCTGAGGCTACTTTAACAGGTCTACAGACAGCATGCACATTAGATGAGGATCCCGGCATCCCACACTAAAAGTATTTTCTACTAGAGGAATTTCAGAGTTTAAATGTTGAATAGATAAATGATCTTCCTTAAAAAATCTTGCCAACTTTCTTCCCCAAGAGTAAGGTGTCTATAAATTCCCCATTTGCTTATTATGCATTTTTATAATGTGACAGCTGCTGTGAAAATACAAATAGATTATCTGAGTTGGTTAACACTTTATGCTAAACTTTAATAGTATACTCTAGGTTGAAATGGCTTCTTAGATAAGTGTGGGAGAATGGGGTAAAGGAGAGGGGAGGTTTGGTGAATAGATAAAGGATCACAAATGTTTAGGCCATAGACGCTGCCTAAGGCAGCTAAAGGCTGCATTGAAACTGCTGGAGTAGCTGTGGACACACAGAGGGATTCCAGACCCAGGGCTGAAAGAGCAAGATGCAGAGAAAAAGGTCCAGAGGAAATGGGCAGGGAAAAACACTGGGATTTCCTCCACTTCACACTGACAGCGATATGAAGGATGATCTCGTTTTGTATTTCTCACTTTTCTGGCCCCATGTTCCTAAGGCATACTTACCAGAGCTACTTTGAACCTGTGGACACCACATTATGCCTTATTTCTCCTCCCCATACCCAGCCCCAG
Organism: Mirounga angustirostris; assembly: GCF_029215605.1. Classification (NCBI taxonomy): domain Eukaryota; kingdom Metazoa; phylum Chordata; class Mammalia; order Carnivora; family Phocidae; genus Mirounga; species Mirounga angustirostris. Next base: position 98,401,643 of record NW_026991715.1, on the reverse strand, counting down.
GCTGGTATATCAGACTCTGAGGGAGGAAGTTGGGAATTCTCATGCCTGATAGATCCTGCTGGTTTGAGGATTCATAAAGCTTACTTATCTTATAGATGGGAAACCCAAGGTGTAGGGACAGTTGACTTGCCAAAGCTTAGCTAAATCATTTTTCCATAATTGGTCTTCAAAATCAGATCTCCTGACACTCAAGCTCCTGTCATTCTACTGCAGTCTCTACTCTTCAGAGACATTTTTTTTTTTTTTAATTAAGAAACTCAATGACGGGGGCGCCTGGGTGGCTCAGTTGGTTAAGCGACTGCCTTCGGCTCAGGTCATGATCCTGGAGTCCCAGGATCGAGTCCCACATCTCCCTCTGACCCTACCCCCTCTCATGTGCTCTCTGTCACTCTCATTCTCTCTGTCTCAAATAAATAAATAAAATCTTTAAAAAAAAAAAACAAACCTCAATGACATTGTGTAGGCCATTTATCAATTATTTATAAGCTCATTTTTTCCCAATATTACGTAGTTATCACAATACTTTGGAAAAGTGCTCACTGATCCTCATAACAATGCCTGAACTATTGATTGTATGATCTCAAGTAAAGCTTGATGAATTAATTGTTATTACCTTACCTACTTAATAGCAAGATCAATTTATTCAAAATGTTTATATGACAAATAGCGTTTGCATTATAACATGAGAAGCATCCTAGGAAATATATGTTAACACAGATCCTGTCCTTAAAAGGCTTGCATTTTTAATGGTGAGACATAGTCATGAAAATCTTGAGAAATGCTCAGTGAGGGGGCCTGGGTGGCTCAGTCAGTTAAGTGTCTGACTTCTGCTCAGGTCATGATCTCAGGATCCTGGGATCAAGCCCATGTCAGGTTCCCTGCTCAGCGGGGAGTCTGCTTGTCCCTTTCCTCTGCCCCTACCCCACTCATGCTCACTCTCTCTCTCTCTCTCAAATAAATAAAATCTTTAAAAAGAAAGAAAGAGTGCTCACTGATTTGCCCAGAAGAATTGTATTGGATTTCCAATAAAATATTATGAAAAAAAATATGACATGTGTACCTTATTAGAATAGTTTATCACACTGAGTTTTAATTGTCTGTTTAGCCACAAATTAAAGTAAAACATAAAAAACAAAACAAAACAAGAAAGCAAAGGTTACCCATTGCCTAGGATGATGACTATGCATGTTAGTCACTGAACAATGTTTTTTATATATGGTATATATTTGTTTTATATATATAAGTGTATATATATATAAAATATATTTTATCTGGACATTGTGTTCTTTTCTATTTTGGTAAAAATAATTTATCAGTATAGATATTTTTGCTTCAACACCTTAACCAATGCTTCTCAGACTTCATTGTACAAAATTATGCTATCAAAATTTTAAAATTAATGTTGAATACCAAATATTTTGCATGTATACACTATGTATCTATAAACACCAATGTATCCCTCCTACAAAGAAGACATACCCTATTATAGCAAGTGATTTACATAAATTACTTCATTTTTATCCTCCCAACAACCTTCTGAGATAGGAAGGGATTGTCACGGCCATTTTACAAATGAGAAAACTAATGTAAGTTAGCTGAGGTCACACAGTTATTGAGTGGTAAAAAGAGGCTGTAAGGGATAAAGTCCAGAATCTATTCTTTGAGCCCTGAAGGTACAGCCCCGGGGTCAGCAAACTGTGTGCCCCCCCTAGGCCAAATCCAGCAACTGCCTGTTCTGTAAATAAAGTTCTGTTGAAACAGAGCCACAGCAGTTCCTTGAAGTATTATCTATGGCTTCCTGAGAGCCACAACAGCGAAGTTGAATACTTGTAACGCAAACCCTATGTCCTTCTTAACTTAAAATATTTGCTGTCTGATCCTTCATAGAAAAAGTTTGTCAGTCCTCTTCTATTGTATCAAATATACCATTCAACTCTGTGAATTAAATGAACAGTGTGTCCTATAATTTTGAAATGTGTGTTAATATAGTGTGTAAAATACCTAGGTGCACCCCCAACTTTTCTTATTTCCAGTATATAAGTAAAACTCATCATACTTTTTTATATTTTCTATCATTTTGATGAATGATTTATAAGCCAAAGTTAGAACTATCTTGCATTCTCTCTTGGCCTAAACATTTTAAACATTTAGAATTTGGTTCAGGGGACACAGGAAATGTATGCCTATTAGGATTAACATTTTAACATGTGCTTTTCTTAAACAGGTTACAACATAGTTATAGTTTAGAAGTCTAATGAACGTTGGGTGGTATTTTGGGATAATACCTTCAAACTATACTTATTTTTTTTTAAAGATTTTATTTATTTATTTGACAGAGAGACACAGCGAGAGAGGGAACACAAGCAGGGGGTGTGGGAGAGGGAGAAGCAGGCTTCCCGCAGAGCAGGGAGCCCGATGCGGGGCTCGATCCCAGGACGCTGGGATCATGACCTGAGCCGAAGGCAGACGTTTAACGACTGAGCCACCCAGGCGCCCCAAACTATACTTATTTTTAATTATATTTTCTTACCAAGCTCCTTTTAAAAGCTACAGAAAAACATACATTGTAAAATTGCTAATAAATTGTAGAAGAGTTGTGCAGCATATTTTTCTTACTAATTTTAAGGAGGAGTTTTTCAACATTATTGTGAATCATAATTATGTCATTATATGTTATAAATATATTACATGTATTTACACTACATAATTAGACCTAATTCTAATTATGTAGATTCATGGTAATCAGCTAAAATTTGCCTTAAAAAACCAAGATAATTCCTCTAACAGATGCTACCTTAATAGAATATTAATTTTGAGAAAATCTCATGAAAATAGGAAAATTAATAAGTAATGATTAAACTTCTAACATGCAAGCAGAATAAGATGCCATGTCACCACTCTCTTAAAGCTTTATTATAAGAAAAAGTGTTCTGAAATACTCTCAAAAATTTCTTAAATAATGTTTTGGAGAAATCATTTCTTAACGTGAAAGAGAAAGCAATCCAATAATAAAACCTAAAAGTTTTAAAGATTTGTTTTGGTTATACCATAAATACTTGCTTTTTAAAGCTCCTTATATAAAAACCTTTTTAAAGTAACAAAGAGGTAAATAAAAACACTATTTCCCACTGGAATCTTGCTCTGTAGATGTTAAATCTAGCATCATTGCTGTAAATTGCTAGTTGTAGTCTTTGATTGACATGTTTACCCAGATAATGTAACAGTTTTTGTGAAAGAAATCTACTTAGTGTCTGGATGACATGAAACATGTTTCTTGTGGAAGGAAAAGCCCCAAAGTGTTCTTTCAAATGGGAGCCTTTTCTCTCCCAATCTTCAGAGCTGATAACGAATCGTGTAATTTGTTTTACTCCCTCATTTACCCAACTAGTAGTTCAGTTGCAGAGTGCATCTAAATATACTTTTAAAATCCCCTCAGTGGCTCTGTCCTTGATTTTATTTCAGATTAATTTTCAACACTGAGTTTCAGAGGACCTCATTCTGTACCAGAAGATCTTTGACCAGGGAACCCATGTGGTTGTCTTGAGTGAGTGTGTCTTTTCTATTGGGTTTTAACCCTGGCTCTATTTTCTAGATACTTGAGCAATTTGTCAGTATGCTTCAAATGAAGGAAATTACTCATTATTTCTAATGTTTTTTCCACTAAATGTAAAGTACATTTTTTTTCTTTTTCTGTAAAGTATATTCTTTCTTTTGAAGCTGCTGCAGATATCAAATTTACATGGGGATGATAAAGGTATTTCCAAAGTTTCTTGAACTTGTGCAGAAGAATTTGATCTTTACATGGCCTTAAGCCTTGAGGGTATAAAATAGCAAGTGGTCAGGACAGGAGAAGGAGGAAGCAAAACAACCACTTCTCAGAAAACTGGTCAGAGTGGGCAGAAAACAGTTTGATTGTAAATGGTGGACTACCCAGCCAACAGTCTTGAGGCTCAGTAATTGCTCTGTGCTGAGCTCTTCTATGGCCAATGAACTCTATAGGCAAGTCAGTTGTCTATAAGCCAATGACTTGTTTAAATGGGCCAGGCACATTTGCTAGTAAACTTTTATGGCCATTGCTTTTAGAAACCCTATCTTACCTCTGATTTGGGAGGCCGCCATCACAAGGGGGCTCTTCCTGCCCTTTTATACCCATATGCAAGTCAATTCCCAAGGCTTTTCTCTTCCCTGAGTTACTATCACTTTAACACTCTGAAATCCCCAACCAGTAAAACCGAATCTCTGTTTTGAGATAGGTTTTTCTTGCCTTGAGTATAGTAAACTGAGGTTCACTCTCACTATGCCTCAGTCATTATTTTACTTGTGCCAAGGAAATTAAATTAATGCTGAACAAAGAAATCAAGTCTACAAAGTCTTATGCCAGCCTTATCTATAGCAGACTCTCAGTAGTTGAGGATTTAATATGTGCAGTTTCGAGTATTCACATGTCATTTGCAATTTTTTGTGCCAAGAAACAAATTTGATCATGCCCTTCAAAGCTTGGTTACCTTAAGAGTCATTCCATTCAGCAGGGAGCCTAGAACCCTCATTTGAGAAGAGCTCATTAATTTGATTCTCATTATTTGTGCAGCAACTAAGGAAAAGTGAGCAGAACTTTTATTTTTTTATGAACACGGGCTACTAGCCTAACAACTACTAGTCCTAGCCATGGAAATGGAAAGGTTTAAGAAAAGGGATGGTTCAGGGCGCCTAGGTGGCTCAGTTGGTTGGGCGACTGCCTTTGGCTCAGGTCATGATCCTGGAGTCCCTGGATTGAGTCCCGCATCGGGCTCCCTGCTCAGCAAGGAGCCTGCTTCTCCCTCTAACCCTCCCCCCTCTCATGTACTCTCTCTCTCTCATTCTCGCTCTCTCAAATAAATAAAATAAATCTTTAAAAAAAAGAAAAAAAGAAAAGGGATGGTTCATAACTACAAAATTATGTTGTAAATTAGTGTTACTTATGTATTCAGCATTGATCCAAAGGAGTTATTTACCACTATTTGGTTATAACTTATTTTTGTGGGAGGGAAAATAAATACAGTGTTATTTGAAGGGGAGCTTTCCAAAGGATCATTGACATGTCTTGTATATGACAGGCTATTCTTGTTTGCATTCTATAAACATTATCATTTATATAGCCATCCTTAGCCCTAAAGAAACACACAAGTTGCCTTGTCCTCAATCTCTTTTCAAAATATTTCTATAGACTAAATCCATACCATCTTCTAAATGCAAAGGGAATCGGCCTAATCTTTGTTCTTGGCAATTCAGAAAGTAAGAGAAATACTAGAAAAACACTGGAAAAGAATCATACAGATTTTAGAAGAAACTGTATGTTCTGAGGAAGTCAATACTTGTGACTATTTTTTTAAAATAGGAGAATGGCTTGTTTTATTTTCACTGGAGACCAGACCACTAGGCCATTTATTTTGATGTAAAAGAGTATGTGTTTTGTTTCAGTTTTTGTTTTAATCCAGTAGCATGTCTGTAAGAGCCTAAAAATAGTGCCTTGGGATGAGGAAATGCTTCAGCAATACTTAGAAGTGACCTTTATTTCATGCATTTTTTTTCTTTTATATATTTATTTATGCAGCACAGAAAACAGCATAGCTTATCAGGTGCTTAAAATAATCTGGAGATCAAGTCAGTTAAAATGATTTGGAAGGAATGGGCCACCCTGTGAATTACATCCCATTACTCCCTTTGCCCTGTCCAAGGCAGACATCACTAATCCATCAGAGCTCTCTTTTCTGCTGAGCCTGGATGCAGAATCCTTCTTGACAGACAGCTCCCATCAGCCCACTGCCAATCAGTTGGTAACTATTTCCAAACTACTGTCATTGTTAAACTAGACTGTATTTTCCTAAAACCTTAAACAGAAGGTAATCATAACATTTTCTTGCCTTTCAGACTACCACTGTGATTAATTCCTACTACCTGTTTCATATAGTCGATTAATCTCATGCATTTAAAATGCTGACCTAGATGCAAGCATTTTGTGGATACAGTACACATACATTTTTACAGTGAAATGGAAATTTTCTAGGAAATTATTTGAAATGCATCATTATCAAAAAAACTAAAATATCCCCTTCTATTAATGTAGTGGTTCTCAATCAGGAGCAGTTGTACCTACCAGGGGACATTTGGCAATTTCTGGAGACATTTTTGGTTGTTCCAAGTGGGGAGCAAGTACTACGGGATCTAGTTGTTGGGGGCCAGGAATGCTGCTAAACATCCTGCAATATACAAGATAGCTCCTACAACAATTATCTAGACCCAAATGCCAATACTGCTGAAGTTGACAAATCCTGCACCGAGCTATTAAAACACTTAGTTCTAGCATAGATGTTGAAAGAGATAATTTTATAACTAAAATCCTTAAGCTATTAATTTGATTTATAAGAAAAACTACCTAAGTACTCTTCATTTATTTTTATTTTTATTTTTATTTTTTGTATTGGTGAAAAATAATGGAAGAGAGACTGATGTAAACATAACTAGAAGACCCCTACTTCCTGATTTGATTGGTTGATTGAGTATAATTAACATACAGTATTAGTTTCAGCTGTAAAATATAATGATTCAACTATTCTATACCTTTCCTAGGGCTTATCAAGATATGTGTACTCTTAATCTCCTTTATCTATTTCCCCCACCCACCGACCCAGCTATCCTCTGGCAGCCATCAGTTCTCTATACTTAAGAGTCTGGTTTTTTGTCTCTCTCTCTCTCTTTTTTTCTTTGTTTATTTGTTTTGTTTCTTAAATTCTATAGATGAATGAATGCTCTTTTTTTAAGGTAAGTGTAGTTATACTTGTATTTGCAATCTACCTTTGAGTCTGGTGTTTACCAATTTGATGAATAAGACATTCCCCAAAGACATGGAGGCCATGGGTTCTACCTAGAGAATACAATTGCAGCTCAGCATTGTACTTCTTTTTCATCATCAGTGAATGAGCCAAGTGTGAGTTCTTCAGTGTTTCGCACTGTGTTGAATCTCACACTGAGAAACTGCTCTTGTAATACAAGATGGATTTCAAGGGTTCTCCATTTCTTTTAAGTGTTAAGTTTAGTCTAGCAAGATTTTTTTTTTCCTATAAAAACTCAGTGCTATCTCCTAAGCAGACCAGTTCTTTATTTATGAAATTTTCTCATTGCCAGATGCGGTTAAGTTTCCCTAATGAAGTGATGGGAGTGAGAAGGTTTTTGCGTATACCACCCCAAAACAAAACTTTACTTTCTGAGGATTAAATCCATCACCCTTCCTCCTTCCTCAGTCAACCAGAGATAGTGAATGTCTTTTAGACTAAAAGATTCTAAAGGCACAGTGGCTGAGAACATTTCATATTAACTCAAATATATAAGCCTTAATAAGCCAATTTCCCATTCAGTTTAATCTATTTTCAGCAGATCAAAATAATTAAAAATGCTAACAGTTATGGTAATTTTCAATACACTGTGAGAGAAGCAATTTAGATAGCACCTTCCCAACGAATCTATATTTGTATAAATGCTGATCAAGAATATTTGTTCAATTTTATACAAATCAAACATGAATAATTTCTTCCATATTACTCCTTCCATTGTTGTGTTTTCCCTCTATCTAGTTATCCATTTGCTGCTGGCATGCTGCTCTAGGAAGATTTGATTAAAATCAATAAGTTATTGGGAAGATGGCAATTAGCAGTCTTTCACCTATAATAGCATTGTCTGTTAAGCTTCCTTTGTGTTAATCACAATATTTTAGCAAGACTCTCCTATCCAGCCATGCAATTTAATGGAATGGAAGGTTTAAAAAGCATCCTTAATTTGGGGACTGGAAATAGGCTTCTCTGTTTTTCACTGTTTTGATAGGAATATCCAGCATTTCTGCAGTACATCAGAATCTTTATCTCCTTTGAGAGTTTCCCAATTTTAAGATCTCAGAAATAACTGCACAGAAGTTTATATTGCATAAACCTCAAGTCAGTTCAATGTAGCATAAAAAGATAGCAGCAAATATCAACATATAGATTTGTTTAACTCTTTCAAAGTGACTCAATAGTTTGTTTATAGTAGATAATTGACATGGAGGAGTTCTTCATTTTTGCTGTATGATACCGAGTGGTAAACACTTGAGTGGTAAATGCCTGGGCTGAAGGCTGAACCTTGACTAATGCCCCTTGACAGCAAGTAATGATTGTCAAAGTCATTAATTAGAATTAGGTCATGGTACCCTTCTTTTTTTTTTTTTTTAAAGATTTTATTTATTTATTTGACAGAGACACAGCGAGAGAGGGAACACAAGCAGTGGGGAGTGGGAGAGGGAGAAGCAGGCTTCCCGCTGAGCAGGGAGCCTGATGCGGGGCTCGATCCCAGGACCGCAGGATCATGACCTGAGCCGAAGGCAGACGCTTAACGACTGAGCCACCCAGGTGCCCCAGTACCCTTCTTTTTACTTTCGTTTCATTTGCTTCTTTGTCTGAAGACTCCTTAGTTCATTTTAGTTACTCTTTCTTTAGAGGGAACACACATATATACAACTAATGTGCTTGCTGTTTAACCATGTTGATTATAAGGGCCACTGTTATCCAAAATTTTTACATAATGACATTTGCTATGAAAACATAGACACTTAAGGTAGTAAGCAAATGTTTTTCCTTCAGACCCGGAAGACCCTAATTCATAAATTTACTACTATTATCTAAAGAATTAGTACCAAAAAAAGCCCACATTAAACTGGAGACATTCAGGTAAATAGTAGCCATTTGGAAACACTTCGATTTCTTAGAGTATTGCCTATTCAGTTTTTGCCTAACATTATAAGACTTGTTGTTTTTGTAGCTAGTACCTCTAAAGTATAAAGTCCCAAATGTGAGGATATGCAGATTGTACAAAAGAAATTTTTTTTTTTGTCTATAAAACAAAAGAAGTAAAGGAAGGGATAATGGGTCATTCATAGCAACTCATTTTGGGAGGAAAAGAGAAACTATAATATTAATGAGATTTTTTTTCAATCTGTAGTGTTCAAATTCTCTGTGCATCGCTCCATATTTGCCCTTGTAGACATGGCCTAAAATAAAGGAAGCAACTTAAGACACTCAACATTGCCTTAGCTCCTTTAAGAAAAATAATAATTTTATCTCTACACCAGCATGATTTTAGGGACTTGGTATCGTTTTTATACACCTAATAAATTCAGTTGGCTATTTTTAATAATAGTCTTTTGTTAGACTCAAAAGAGAGTTGAAGAATTTTTTTTCTAGCTGACATCTGAAATTCTTGTTGCAAAATCACTTTGCAGATGTTGACATCTAAGTAACATTTATTACAGTATGAAAATTCTGCAAAAAGATTTTGTAGTAAGAGGACCATGGCAGTGGGTTAGGTAACTAGAGAGGTGAAAGGACTCCAAATAAAATTTTTGTTCAGTTTGCATTTTGCCTTGAGCACTAGCATTGCTCTTAAATTGGCAAGCAACAACAGTGACAAAAATAACAAAATAACAAACCAGTTGGGATTTCTGAGTTCTGTCTCTAGAGATTCTGATAAAATATATAATAGGTGGGGCTAAGGAATGTGCGTTTTAACAAACATGTTTGTGATTCAAGTGCAGGTGGTCTGAAGTCCACAGGTTGAGAAACACTGGCTCATGGTCAAAGAAAATTCATGTTCTCTATCATAATTCTACCCATTTTGTAGTTAACTACAACCTCATGAATATTATTGCTACTAAATCAGATGTGATTGGAAGGTTTGCTCAGGTAGGTTTTGCCCAGTTCCTCAAAGTTCTTGAATGCATTGTAGGGTATTTTTGATGGGGATCTATTTTTATTTTTATTATTTTTTAAAGATTTTATTTATTTTAGAGGGAGAGGGACAAGCAGACTCTGCACTGAGTGTGGAGCCTGACATGGGGCTTGATCCCATGACCCTGAGATCATGACCTGAGCCAAAATAAAGTCAGTCACTTAACCAACTGAGCCACCCAGGCACCCCAATGGGAATCTATTTTTAAAAGTTTAAGACATTATCAGATTCAGGGTCAACTTCAGGTAGTACTACTTAGGCAGTTCTCTTCTCTGTAAAGGGTAGTAAGGGGTACTGAGGTATATTACTGCATGTATAATGAGATAGAAGAAATTGTATTTTCCAGAACTTTTCTTTGATTAACATGATTAACCATTTGGGGTTTGAGGATGGGGTCAGATGATATCCCCTAAATAAATGCTTGAGAATGTCAATTCCATTCCAAGAAAGAAGAATCTGGTTAACTGAAGGGAATTCATTTTGTTGAGTGGGTGATGAGAGTATTTGGAAGTGGAGATGGGCAGAGCTAAGTCTCCTGGGACAATAGAGAATTTCCTATTTGTTACAAACTTTGCAATAGAGCAGAAGTCATTTCCAGAATGCTTTGACTTCTTTAGGGATTTGTACACATTAACTATTTTTGTTCATTCACCAAATATATTTTATCATTTCTGATATGTTTGTGAATTAAAAAATTAAAGACTGTTTCTTATTCTCAAGGATTGATAGTGTATTTGGAAGACAGATATATAGACAGAAATATAGTGCAAACCATTGCATGAGTTTTGTATTTAAGGTACAGAGTATGGTAGAAGCCTAGAGAAAGCTGAAGCGTGTTGTGCCAAGGGCATCTGGGGAAGCTTCAGAAAATAATATGTGAGCTGACAAGACAATAGAAGTTTGACGAGAGAAGGCAGGGCATTCTGAGCAGTAGGAACAGCATATGCAAAGGCAAGGAGGTACATAAAGAAAATGATCAATAAATGGCTAAGGTCTTCTAAGAATAGAAGAGGGGTTCAAGGGCTGGGCAGCTCAGCAATAGCCAAACTAAATCCTAAACTTCATGCTAAGAAATTGAGATGTTTATATAGACAACTTATATAGGAACGCCAATCTGCATTTTAACAAGTTTTTCAGTTGAATTTTGCTAAAGTTGAGGTATATTGATGCTCGATGGTAGGAAAAACTCAAGGAATTTTGAGCTGGATGCTTACATGGTCATATTGGCACACAAGTTCCTTCTGAGGGAGAGGAGAAGACAAATTAAAGATGGCAAGACTGGAGGGAGAAAACTTAAACAACTGGAATAACCTAGATAAGAGATGATATGGTTCTCAACTAGGCTAGTAGTAAAAAGGATTGAAAGAAAGGGATGATAAAGAGCATAAACTGGAGAGAAAGAAAGGAAGCATATTTTAAATGACTTGGTGACTAATATGATGTGAGGGGTGAGAAATAAGGCTAAGGGAACACTTAGGTCAGCAACTGTGTCAATTAAAGTGCCATTTCCTCAGATAAAGAGGAGAAGCCATTTCTTTTTGGTTGGCAGTACAGCTTTGGAAAGGGATAAGGTAGTAAGATTGCTTATGAGAATGTTGAATAGAATAAGCACTTCTAAAATTGATTAGGCCTTTATTAAAGCATTAAACATATACTTAATTAATAGCTTCTGAATGTTCAATTCTAAATGAAAGAATGGCTGATCATCATCTACTTTAATTCTGTCCCAAAGAGTCACTGAGCAAAGAAAGATACTGGATAAGGGACAGTTGAGGGAGATCCTGTTTTGGATCACAGAAGCAAATATGTTTAGATACCAACATGTCTTGTGGGTTAAGCATCAGTTTCTCCTCATAAAGACAAAGCCATGTAGACCATGTAGCCCAAGACCAGTCCTCCAAATGAGAATTGCTATTTCTGGAGGCAAAAGTACGCTGAAGCCAGAGAGCATTTATGAAAGAGAGAAAATGGGATCTAAGGGGATCTGGGTAGAATAGAACACATTCTATGCTCTGTGAGCCTTCTGAGAATCTCTCTAGAGGACCCCTGCTTAGGAGATCTCCTGTCACTCTGAATTTTGTTCACTGGACTTTTCATAGATGTAATGAATTAATTGTCATGCAGTATTTTGAAAATATATTCCTCCGTATATAAGTTGTAATGTCCATTAAGGCAAAAATTATAATTATCTTATTTATAGCTGTCAGGGTTCAGAGTTCAGTCAGAGAAGCAGAACCGCTAGCAGATACATCTGTGTAATAACAAAGGATTCGCTATAGGCATTTGACCTTATGTAGTGTGGGAGTTGGTGAGGCAGTCTCTGCAAGGCTGTTGCCTTCATGTCTCATGCTGAAGATTAAAGTCCATAAGCATGCAGGCAAGAGTTGAAGATGGATGGAATGTTGAGATCAAGAGTAGGCTGGAAACCTCAAGCATGGACTGAAACCCAGGTCAGTTCTTGTTTTCTCTGACAATAGTGGCATGGATGTCCTGTAGCAACCTTCCATTTTGATGGAAATAAACACATATTCCTGGCTTATGAGTCAAGCTTAAGGAAGATCCGGGGAAGGTGAAGCATTAAAAGCCCAGCTGCTAGGTTACATCAGTAAAGTGAGCCAGCAGATCATTGACAATGTGAAATTCAGAATGGTTCTTGCTTCACTTGCATCTTAACAAATCTCTCATAAGAAATGTCTCTTGTGGCCCACTCTAATCAGAAATAACAGAAAAGGGAATTCTGGGAACTGTTGTTCAGCCTAGCTAAATGGATATATTACAAAGCCACCACAATAGCTGTATTTTCAGCAACTTTAGAATGCCTATCATAGAGTAGGCACTAAATTAAAGTTCATAGAGTAAATGAATAAATGAATGACCTGTGGAAGGAGGAGGGGTTTACCAAAGGCTGACATGAGTTCAAAGAGCAAGGATGAAATAAATGTTTTATCAATCCTTATCATGCTGTGCAATGGAGTACAAAGCCAAATGAGAACACACACACACCTCTGTCTGTTTCTGTCTCTCTTTCACATCTTCTCTCTTTTTCTCTTTAAAATGTGTGAAATATAGGTAATAAGTTAGTTGAAACAGCATTGTCCTAGTTTCCAGGCTATAAACTCATCGCTGTAATAACTACAAAGCCTTTATAGTAATGGCATATGAGTAGGAATTTGTGAAATGAAATTTTTGGCAGTTCATTAGTAGATTTGGGTTTTGCCTCAGCCTTAGGGAACAGAAGGGATCCCAGAAGGTACAGCAATCAGCAGATGAACTAACCCTCCCCCTCAATAATGTGAAATGCTATTTTGAAAGAATTAAACAATGAGAAATAAAGCCTGGAAAATGAAATAATAGCTCATTAAAAATAATCTTTTTGAGTTATGTGGGATGGGAGGAAATACATTCTAATCGCCACTGTAATTCAAGTAACTAATGTGGTAGTTTCAAAGAAATGTTATTGTGTTCCCAAAAAGTCCTTTTACACTGGCTAGCTAAATGTCTCAAGGCCTGTATCATGCTTTAATTCATTTTTGTCCCTGGAACCTATCAGAGTGCTGGCGTGTCTTAATGCTCAATAATAATTGTTGGAAGAATAAATGAGAGAATGAATTTAGAGCATTTAATAAGAGGCCTGGAAAATATTTACTTCACAAATTTGGCATGATTGGAAGAAGAGTCTGTAGTTAATGATACAGACTTGTAGGCAAAATACAACTTAGAACACTGAATAATGGGTTCTTATTGAGGCAACAAACTGGCCTGGGATGTTGATTCCTCCCTCAAGGTCACCCCTAAGGAAACTATAAAAGCTAGAGGAAAGCTTGGATTTGAGGAAAGAAAAATGGAAAACCAGAGGACCTCTGAGGAGTCTGAGGTCTATCTTGGCTGTTTGGGAGTTTGGGGTAGGTGATGATTTAAGTATGAAGCAGAGACCCAAAGGGGTTAGCCTTAAGGACATGGGTTGTAGGGTCCTATGAAGCTTTGGTCCTGCTCTTTTACTGCAGAAATTGGACATAGTACTCTAGGCCTCCAGGGTATAGTAAGGGCAAGGATAAGATCAGAACTTGTCAAAGCCATATTGGTGCAACTGGATAAAAACTTGCAGGCTGGCCAGGCATGCTCAGGCATCCACATCTCCATTCCTCCAACCCCAGTAATAAAAGATTAGGACTCAAGGGCCTTTTCTTAGTGTTGCTGCCTCCTGAGTGTTTAAAGGTGAAACAATAATCAAAAGAGTTGCCTGATGGATTGGAAATAAATGAGAATGCTTAGCAGTCTTTCTGTTGTTTCTGGAGTTCTGTGTTTAGGAGCTTTTCCCCTTCCGACTCATTATATTCATCTGGACGTATACCATCCAGGCTCATCAGCCCTTCCTATTACAGATTCCACACAGAACACAGGTACTCCATGACATGAGTTAAAATATACTAAGATACATGCGGCAAGATAATAAACACATATTGTACATATTATACCAAACTGTGATCGTCAGAATTGGCAAATAAGAATTTAGGAGTGAGTTAAATTTGAATTTCAGGTAAATTATGAATAATTTTTTAGTGTAAGTATGTGCCATATATTTGAGATGTACTAAAAATTTTTTTATGGTATATGTGAAATTCAGATCTGACTGGGAGTACTGTGTTATATCTGCCAACCCTACACCAAACAGACAAATACATTAGAATGGTTGCCTTTTGAGGGTAGGGAGAGGGATGGATTTGGGAAAATTCAGATAAAATAGAATAAAATAGAGAAACAAAAAGTATAAAAACAAAAGAGGGCATATACTGATCCAGGATGATAAAGTGCCCTACTCTGAGCATAATTAACTAGCACATTCTGAAAATAAAGAGAAATAAAGCCCAGTAGCTCTTGGAGAAAAAAGGACTCTTCTTCCATGAGTTATAGGAGCTTTATTATAGAAGAGATATGGAAATCACAGTGTGGGACTGACTTGTGAGATTCCCCAATAAATTAAAAAATGGGTTTGGGAATAACTATTTTTAGATAAGCAAAATACCTATTTTCATTCTTTCCGAAATTTCCATCATTAGTGAATAACAATAATGAATGGTCAGTGCTTTAAAATGATAAGTTCAGGGTTATTGTGTTATAAAAGCATATTTTGAAGTACCACACCAGGTTTCAACACACACAGGTAAAATGCTTGTACAGAATAATTACTTGTGCAGCAAAGAGTGAGTTCGAGCCTAACATGTTTTGGTCTCCTCCTGCAATTGCCACTTAAAGAAAATACCCTCAGCCAAGATAAGCATGACTCTTGAATCATGAAGCCCCAAACCTATCATAAGCCGAAGTATTTTAGCAGCAAAGCCATTCTTACTCTCAGTCCTGAGACAAACATAAATAGTTTCCTCAGACCCACCATGGCAGTCAAAACACTGGTATTTTGTACCTTGCAAGTCTGAAACAATGTGCAAATCAAAATGTTGGATTAACAAGCTCGTACAAGCAGCCAAATTCAAACAAGTGAGTTCACTCGTGGGGATATCCAGGTGAGCAAATTGCAGAATTCCTGGCTGGGTTCTTCTTTTCTTAATAAAAACAGTATCTGGTGTGGAAACTCTCCCCTCATTTGCAGCAACTTGAGATGTTGGCATCAAATAGAAATGAGAGCAAAATCCATAGACCTAAAAACCCAATCCCTTCCAAATTCCCCACACTCATGCACAGGGGACACCACTTTCCTTTCACTCTTTATCTAATGAATTGTTCTTCACTCTCTATCCCCTTGCCCTCCAAATTCAGATCAGCTAAAGTTGCTACACCATTCCTTGTGGCTTTAGGATACAGTTTCACTGGTTCTTCAGGGTTTACCTGTTTCCACCTCTGGCAAAGTCTGTTTCTAGAACTCTAGTCTCCCCGGTTTATGTTCATGAATTTATCACTAAAGTTCTCAGCTGAGCAGCTGACATAAACTAGCAGTTATTCCTGAGAACAAAGATCTTTGAGCCAATTTCAGATTTTCATAATAAACAATTAAATAGCCCTCTGCGATTTGGCTCATATCATTCACCTACAGCCTAGCAGCTGTAGTGTAGGGTCTGAAGTATATTATACTGAGTGCTTTGAAATCCAAACTCTGATGGCCAGTGGCTGTGTAAATATGGCAAATCTCAGCTTTTCTTAACTGCATTTGCTAATGAACCAACCAAATACAATCTTTATTTCTTTAACTTTTCCATTAAAGTTCTTCAAAGAAAAAGCTGAGCAGCAAACCCATTTCTAGGAGAAAATATTTGAGGTCTATGCCATTTAATTAGCTTGTGGTCTTGGGCAGGTAATTTCCTGTTTATATTCATATATGTTCATATATATATATATATATATATATATATATATAGTACCTACCTGATGATATTATTTTGGGCATTAAAAATTCAACAAATATTTTTTGAGTGTTTGTAATGTATGCCTTCAGTAAACAAGATGGTCTCTTAGAACTTATATCTTAGTGTGGGAAGACAGATAATAAGCAAATAGGCAAATGTTCAACAGCATAAATAGCAACAAATAGGTGATTCATCATGAAATATAGCGTATGTACACTTTCAGAAATATTTGGCTTGTTTTTTACTTCATTTAATCATATACTTATATATTAAAGAAATGGAATTATATGTTTACTCTCCTAGGTACTCTACCAAATAAATCAGGATTGGTAAACTTTTTCTGTAAAGGGACAGATAATATGCATTTTAGGCTCAGAGGGCCATAAGGTCTCTGTTACAACTGTTCATCTCTGCCATTGCAGTGCAAATGCAGCCATAGATAATGCATCAACAAATAGGCATGGCCGTGTTCAATTAAAACTTTATTTATGGGCACTGAACTTTGAATTTCAAATACTTTTCATGTGTCACTAAATATTAATCTTCTTTTGTTTTCAACCATTTAAAAATATGATAATGATTCATATTTGGTGCATGATTCAAAACAGGCAACAGACTGACTGGATTGGGCCCCAAAGATCCCTGATCTAGACCAGTTTCTCAAACTTTAATATATGTATAAATTGCTTGAGATCCTGTTAAAATGCAGATTCAATTTAGTAGATCTGGAATGAGACCTGAGATTCTGTCCTTCCACCAAGCTCCCAGGGAACACAGCTGTTACATGACTGGAATAGTGAAAATATAAAAAATACCTTTGTCAACACAGAAAAAGTTGTGCAAGAATACAGAGACACGTGCTACAGAATATATCTCTGGATAGGACAGCAGGAAAATGAGGAGTAAATAGAACTTTCCCTATTTTTCCTTAAATTTCTCTTTTGCTTGATTTTTTTAAAACTTAGATTTTATTTCTAAAATAATTGTTTTTTAAGAATATGAAATTCAGAGCAGACAAAAACAAACTTGGCAGAGTCATAGGATGGAATTTTAGGAAGTTATTAAACGCATGATTTTTAAGAATAGTAACAGACATAAAATATGTATAATATCACATTAATAGAAGATTAGTAACAGACATGAAAAATATGTTAATCATACGTTAATCATGTTAACAGAAAAAATCCAGCATATACACAGCACATATTGTACCATACACACACATATACATACCCACAAAAAAGAAACAACACAGAATGTTGCCAATGATTATATATAGGGAATGAAATAAGAGGGATTTTTACTTTTTTTTCTCTGTACTTTCCATATTTTCTAAATTTTCCATGGTTAACATGTATTATTTTAAAATCAGAAAAATGAGATACTTTTTACACAAGATGAAGAAACAAATTAAAAATTGACATGTTAAAGTCATCAGTTACTCTTCACTCTCAGTCAAGGAAATTTAATTTATTAAGTTATTTAGAGAATGCTCCCTGAGCATAGGCCTCTGACCTTGAGAAAGTAGTAGTAGTAGCATTTTTGGTCTACAAGGTTGGAAACTTCCAGTCAAGGTCCAACAGCTGACAAGCGGCAAGACCTAAACTCCAGCTGAGGCCTTCCAACTACAAGCCTTGTGTTCCTTCTCCTCTTTACTGCTTCTGTCTGAGCAAACGTGGAGGCATGCATGGCAGCTCACTGTGCAGTCAGATCTCCAGGTAGAACCACCCTAGAGAGAACTGTAAATTTACCAAGGCTTGGCTTAAGCAGTGGTATAAACTAAAATGGTACTTTAATTTTAACAGATATATCCAAAGAGGTGTACTTCACATGTTGAAATTTGAAGATACTTACAGTTTGGAAGGGAGGAAGATTTTTCATCTTAAGAACTGGGCAATTACATAAAACAAAGTCTTAATTATTCTTTCTTTGGAGAACAGAAATGCCACATATTTTTGTTCTGTCTGAGGCATATGAAAGGAAATATAAATTTATGAAATAAACCTTAGATAATAAATCATGTGACTTCTGGATGAATCCTCACCATCTTGCTAGGTAGCTTTGTTTTGATAACATTTACTCATTGTGCTCAAATTGTAGAACTTCCACCCTGTTGTCTTCCTTTTCCTCTCTGGGACCATGTGGAAAAATCATGAGATTTATAAGGCTCTGTGAGGGATGAGAATCTCAGAACATCCCCATCGTCCTGCTTAGGAAACTGATGTCATGATTTTGCTCTTTTCATTTCAATACCCTATGTCTGAGTCTAGCTTTAAAAATGTCAAAGCCTTGGGTACTCTATCTCATTTAATTCTAACAACATCATATGATTAGGCTGGACAGGGTCTCTTAAGACACAGCTCAGAATTGTTGCATGACTTGCCTAAGGACACACAGCATGTAGATGGTAAAAATAGAAGTCAAAGTCTTCTGATTCTGGGCCCAATTCTCTTTTCACTAAAACTTCCTGTGGATTTTGCAAAGGGGTTAAACCCAGAACCAGATGATAAACAACTAGGTTTGTTAGGATGTTTTACTTTGTTTCAAGTTAAAGTTTCTGTAGTTTTTTGGATTCTACACTGAATCCAATATAAGTGAAACAGGAACTGAAGTAAACTAGGGCACACTGAGCCTTGTTGTTACGTGTCAAAATACCATTGGATTTGTCTATTTAAATACATTCCAGGATTTTTCACAACAAAGAACAAATCAATGCATGCATTCTTGAGTAAGATGCTTTATGAATTTGGGAGTTTCATTTTTGTGATTTTCTTGGTATCCTGATTACTATTAATATCAAGTTTATCTTTTGATCTAAGATAAATGATATTTTTTTAAAAGAAATTGCCATTGAAGTTGCTACTGTTTTGGCTTTGATATGTTGCTTTATTCACATTTTCTTATTTTTCCTACTATATATTACATTTCAGGGTCTTTGAGAAACAACGTTTTCATTTGCAAAATTCCAATTATAGATTTTTAATAAAAGGGTGTGGTTGGATTTATTTGTTATTGTAGATTGAGTAAAAATCCATTAGTAAATTAAACTGAAATTACTTCTTTCACAAAGGAAGAAATTTATAAATCAAGAAACCCAAGGTTACCATAGCAATCTGTGGCATCTAAAGATTGGAAACAGAGGACTATATTCTCCTTTGTAGAAAACACTTCATTAGAGAAAAGATATATGATATGTCTTTAGGGTGGAATATGACAATAAAAGTAGATCATGACTTAACAAAAATACTTTCATTTTTTCCCCCAACTAAAAATAATGCAAGGTAATTTAGAATGATATTTTTAGAAAAAAAATATGTATAATATTTCTGTCTTTGGCACCGTTTGGTATTTATTCAATAACAGGAATGGGGGAGGATTGCATACTTAGCTGACTATATTTATTGAAAATACCCTAACTGTAGCAAAAATGTTAGATGGAAAGCTGGAAAAAAGGAATAAGATTAGAGAGAGGAAAGCATTTTTTGAAAAGCAGGAAGAGAATCAAAAGGGGAGCCAAGTCAGTCAAATCTGAGGTGGACTTTCTCTAGGAATGAACACAAAATTTGTGTGTGTGTGTGTGTGCGCGTTTGTGTGTGCTATATGTGTCTTTGCATGGTTTCTGGTCTTTTGGCTCATTAGAGACATACCAAATAGACCTGCTGCAGTGGACATCTGTTGTTTTTGCCTGCCCAGCATCCATTCCCCCTTCTTTTGGTAACAGCATTTTAATTTTCCTTTGAAAAACTACATTTTGCCCACCATGTATAATCCTTGTGTGATATTCATTCAAGGTGTCTTGCTTTCCTCTGGCCAAAGGGTAGGCACCTGACCCCAGTAGGCCAGCCAGACTCTCCCATGGGTATCTGAATCTTTCACAAATGATATATGGGCAGAAAATGGCTGGCAGGGATCCATCTCAACTGTAACACCGTGAAGAGATTCTCCTTTGCTTCCTGCAATTTTGATACTCAGAGCCTCCCAGTTTCCATTTTTTCAGATGGCTGATTGCTCAGGTTTTCCTTGTATTCAGATTTTTAAAAATTAGCTTGCCGAAGACAACAATAGATTTTAGCCACAGACTGAGACTCCAGACCATGAAGAAGCCAGATGAGAAAGAAAGCCACGCAGTTCTCTAAGTATTTTATATAAATGGGATGATTCATAAAAGTAGTTTAAAAAGACCTTAGTGAAAAGAAGTAATCAGCTTTTTATGAAGGACATGAGCACAAGGGCTGTTGTTGTGATTTGGATATTTAATGGCATACCCTGAGACTCATACTTGTTGTTTTTTTTATTAATATTAGCTTTCAGAACTCATTTCTTTTCTTTCTTTTTTAATTTTTTTAAAGATTTTATTTATTTGACAGAGAGAGACACAGTGAGAAAGGGAACACAAGCAGGGGGAGTGGGAAAGGGAGAAGAAGGCTTCCCGCGGAGCAGGGAGCCCGATGCGGGGCTCGATCCCAGGACCCCGGGATCATGACCTGAGCCGAAGGCAGACGCTTAATGACTGAGCCACCCAGGCGCCCCAGAACTCATTTCTTTTAATGAGTTAGAGAAAATTAGCCCATTTTTCAGGTGAAAAAAAAAAATTGTATCTTTGATAAATGACTTAGTCAAATAACAAAACTAGTAAGTAGAAAAGCCTAATCAGGTTTTTGTTCTTGACAATCAGAACTTCTGTACTTTCTGTAATTAAAAAAAATTCCAAATTCTGTAAGTTTTATATACTACACTATAGCTAATGTGTATGGTATCATATGGAAGGCATTGTATATTGGGATTTCTTTCCATGTTGAAAGATTGTTTCAATCTCAGAAGAGTTTCAGTTTTTTTCCAAGCCTTAGATGTTCTGAACCTTATATACCCCCTCTAGAAGTAGTAATTAATAGTAATGCTGCTAATAATAATAGTCAAACATTGTAGACCACTTGTTATTTCTCAGTCTCTGTGTTAGCCCCAGTATATAGATTATTTCATTTAACCCTCAAAACAGCATTTCAGAGCGGCCATTACTATTAATACTATTATCTTCTTTTTATAGAAGAAGAAACAAGTTTAGAGAAGTGGATGTGAGCTGCCCACAGTCTCCCAGGTACTGAGAGGTGGGGAGAGGATGCAAACACAGCAAGTTTCACTCCCAAGCCTGACTCCCCTCACACCACAGTCCCACCCCCACAACTCTAACTTTAGTTTTGCTTGGTGGGCTTCATCTTTGAGTTACCGTTCCTTAAAGGGTTGTGTTAAAAGTTACTAAGAACAATATCCTCCTTTCTTTCATAACAATAAAAAAAAATCAATTAAATTCTCCTTTAGCAGTAGGATATCATTCCCTTTTTTAAAAAAAGTTAATAATTGTACCCAATTCAGAAGGTACTGGGGAAGGTCCCCTTCCCACCCTATCTCCCAGGCATCTGGCTCTTCTCCTGTTTGCTCTATTTTAAGCCCCAACTACAGTCTATCCTTGGTGAAACTTCCTGGCCATTGGTTGCTCCCTTCCATGTCCTCCCATTGGACGTGACAGTTAAAATACAAATTTTTGGTTATATAGCTGTCTTCCTCGTTAGACTATGTATCGCTCTAAGTTTATAACTCATTATTCATTGTTATAGTCCCAGAGGCTTGCACATTACCTGGCGCATGGCAGCACTCTGTAATGTCACTGAATAAATGGTCTAATGAAGTCTTTATTTGAAATCCAAATTGACCTCCACCTCACAAGTACATTTTTAAAAACAGAGCTCCCTACGCTTAATGTCTTCCCCTTCCCTTGATTTTAATTATTTACATTACAATTATTTAATCATGTGGCAGATAATTAAGGGATACATTATTTATGTTAAATAAATTAGCCCGCCATCGCTTCTCTCCTTCCCCTTGGCTGCAGAGCCTGAGCTTCAGTCATCCTACAAGGAGTTCTGGCACCTTCTGGGCCCAGGTGGCAGCACCATCATGGTTGCCTGTCCTGCCAGTTTCTTTGACATGTTTGCCTGTGGGCATTTGTGCTCCCACTCTCTTTTCTCCATCCTGTTGCTTCTCTGCCTTGGTTGTTAGTCCTAGAAGCTGTGTGACCATAGGCAGCCCCTTAACTCATTTGGGTCTCAGTTTCCTCATCTCTTAATGGTTCACAGAATTGTGGTAAGGATTTAATGCTCTACTGCCTTGGACCTTTTCATAAAGAAAATGCCAGCTTAAACAATTTTATGCTCTAAAAATGCATTAGTGTCCTATTATATGTCTGTGGGAAGCATCTATATTTACCAGCAATAAATTAGATTTACAAATCTATGGAATGCTAGAGCTGGAAGTGTTTAATCATAATAATCTATTCCAATTTCTCTTTCTGCAGATGAGAAAATAGGCTGAGTGCATAAGTCATTTCCCCAAGATTTACTAAACTATTAATAGCAGTGGTGAACATTTATTAATAATAACTAACATTTAATGAGTCTTGGTCTGTACAAGGCATTGCACTAAGGGTTTCACATACTTTATTGCATTTAATGATCACAAAGATACCTGAGAAAAAGTATTACTAATTTGACTGATAAAGAAACTGAGGCAGAGGGTTTATATAATCTGCCCATAGGCGTGGAGGTAGTAAGTGGCAGTGTTAGGGCTCAAGCCCAAGCTCCTCTTAGATCAAGAACCCAAATTCTTGCTGATTATGCTAAATTACTTTTTCAATAGTAATCATTCAGGAGTAGGCCTCCAACCAGGTGAGTTTGAAAGTATTGAATCTTTGTGATACTATCACTTAGCCTACCAGATCCCCAGATATACATCTTATAGGTGTATAGCTCGCCTCACAAAGAATGCCTCTTTGTTGCAGAGACAAAGCCACACTAGGTCCCCAATGACCTTGTGATAGAGTTGCATGGCTGGGCTCTGAATGTCAGCATCCGTGCATCTATTTAGGTATCTTCGTGATGTCAGTGTTTGGGCTTACAGAGTTTTAACATTTGTAAGAGTGCTCTTTCTTTTACCATCAAATACAATATGCTCTCTGCAATATTTGGAGGATTTTCACACCTAATGGATCCTTCTGAGCACATTGGTTAATAACATATATTTAATCTCTAGACAATGGCTATTCCCTCTGATTTAAGTAGGCTTATAGTTGTGTGGTGTGTGACACTCTAGTATTCTGTCAGCCCCCAAATAGAGCTTTTTGATTTCAGATGTTGAATATAACTGTTGATTCTGGCTCAGCAGTCTTCCATTTCTGTCCAGTGTTTATACGGAAGCAGTGGAACACTTAAGGGAATTTATGTAGCATGCCAGTACTTTAGTTCACACGAGGGAAGACAGTGTGCCCATATTTGCTGCATGAACTATGTGTTTTATTAAATCTGCAACAATGGTTGAACATGCTGTGTTGCACAGAAGACAGTGTTTTCCCCAGAGAAGAGATCCTGTGTCTGATTGACAGGGCAGGTGACCACAAGGTCAAAGTTGCTTAGTGGTACGGCCATCTGTTATTTTGGCAAGTATCTGACTGGAGGGCATTAATGTGTGTGTAATTTCCCACTTGACATGAGAATAAGGCTAAAAAGACACTGTCGCCATTGGGAGCTTCAGGGCAGACCAGCAGCAGCAGTCTCCCTCCCAGCTTTCTGCTCAGAGTGGCACAGTCTGTGCTCAGCTCTCTTTTCTGGGTCCCCCTCTCTGGCAAATCATTGAGAGGGCAGCTCATTTTGGCATAGTGCTTAGAGAGAAAAATAAAAAGCAGCTCTCCTCAGGGGGATTATAGTAAATAGTTTAAAATCACTCTTAAAGGTCTTGATCATTATAAACCTTTTTCTAAAGTAAAAGAGCCAACTCTTTAGTTTTGCCAGAAAGCAGTGAAATCTCAGTATCTATTCATATGTTCATTCCTCATTGCCCCATTTGGCTGAGATGTCTGTGCTGAAACAGGATTTTGATTAAGCACTTACTATGCAAGGAGATATTTACCTATTGTTAAATTGTTGAGCCTGCTGTACAGGTGAGAACGAAAGGGAGAGCTCTGCAGCTTTTCTGGTAAATGGGCAAGTAACTTCTTTGAACCTTCATCAATGCCAAATTCTCCACGAGTAAAACATTTCAGAGAAAGATCACTTATAAAAATGTCTTCACAGCCAACATGAAAGCATAGGTGAGCCATATTGACTAACAGGAAACAAGATTTCAACTTCCTAATAAATGCACTGGTGTCTGCTGCTATCTATTGATTTCCTAAGTTCAGGCAGCTCTTCCTTTTAAATTAAAACAGGGAATAAAAGCAGATGGAGAAGAAATTCTTAAGCAGACTATAAGTGAATAGAAAAAATAACATATTTTCAGACATGGTGTACTTTGAGAAAGAATAAAGTCACCCAAAGAAGTAGGAGGATTTAGCAAGAAGACTGTTCTTGTTGAAGTTTAGTTTTTGGTAGAGCACTTCAATTCCCTAGAAATGTTAGTCTAATGGAGGACCAGCATGTGTAAGTAAAACTTTCAGAAGATATGTAAAAACTTTGAAACAGTATGAAGATAAATCCACATCTCTCTTTTCTCATGATTTTTATCTTGTCAAAATTGTGGCTGAAGACATTCGGGTAAATGTATATATGTTAATAGACTATAGAGTAGCATTAACTCTGCAGGGCAATCGAGTCTTGCCCAAAAAGACATCTTGCTTTTCTTACCTCAGAGGGATGAAGGGATTTGGGGCACTTTGGTGGGATTTGGAATGGGGGAATCTAGTTGTTTTTAGTTTTTGCTTTTGATTGGTACCAAGAAAACCATTCCTCAAAAGTACTGCTTTTCTTATATTCTTCTAAGTGTATTCAGATAATTTTCTATGACAATTATTCAATAATCTTCTCTACTTTTTATTATCATAGGAAGAAACTCAAAACTGAGTACCATAAAAAATAAAAGACCATTCACTTCACATGCCTATATAAAAAGAAAAGGATATAGATTTGTTATCAGCTAAAACTTCCACCTGAGGAATAATTATGTTTTGGAACATAGATTTCTTTCTTGTTTTGTTTTGTTTTATTTTCCTGTTTGGGATTTGCCGAGCTTCTTGAGCTGTAGGTTTATGTCTTTAACCAAACTTGAGAAGTTTTCACCATTATATTTATTCAAAATCTTTTTAGTACTGTACTCTTTCTTTTGAGACAGACATTCTGTTACCATCTCATAGGTTCTGGAGACTCTGTTCATTTTTTTGGTTTGGACTTCTTTTGGAAAAGATGATATTTATTTATTTATTTATTTATATGAGAGAGAGAGAGAGAGAGAGAGTGAGTGGGTGGGTGAAGCAGACTCCCTGCTGAGCAGAGAGCCCAATGTGGGGCCCTGGGATCGTGACCGGAGCCAAAGGCAGATGCTTAACCGACTGAGCCACCCAGGCACCCAACTCTGTTCAGTTTTAAAAAACTTCTTTTACCTTTGTTTTTAAGATTGTTCTTTCTTTAGGTTCACTCTTTCCCTTGTCATCTCCATTCTGCTACTGAGCCCATCCAGTGCGTAGTTCATTTATTGTATTTTTTCAGTTCATTAATAGAGTTAATTCTTCTTTTTATCATTATTTTCTTTGAGGAGACTCCATTTTCATTTTGCTTCAAGTCTATTTGCAATTATTTGTTGAATTATTTTTATGCTTTAAATTCTTCATCAAATAATTCCAGTTTCTATCATCTGGGTGTGAATGTCTGTTAATTGTCTTTTCCCATATAAGTGGAGATTTTCCTGGTTCTGGTATGTCTGATAATTTTGTGCTAAGTTCTAGATATTTTCAATATTATGTTATGAGATTTTGAGTCTTGTTGTATCCTAAGGAGACTATTTACATTTTTGTTTGTGCAGTTAAATCCAAGCTCCAAGTTATAATGCACCTTCTTTGGGCTGAGGCCCTGATGTCACTTCAGTGTTCAGATTCTCTGTTAGTGCTCTTCAGATCTGTTCTACCTGTGTGCCACATAGTGCCCACTCTGGGTTCTGGACAGTGGTTTGTTTGTTAATTCAGCTCTCAAATTAGGTAATGTGCTGATTAGAATTAGATGCTCACGTGCTGAGTCTTTTTATGAAGAAGTTTATGGTGTTACTATCTCAAACTTCTGTACAGTCTTCCTACTGTTTCCCATTTCCTTGAAGTGCCCTTTTGTAGCGTTCTATTCAGAGTGCTGGGGCTTTGGTAACCCAACACCCAATTTTGCTGTCTACTAGTGTGATTATGTCTGCATCCTGGGCCAAGTTGTATAAGGGCAGAGAGACAAAAATAATACACCGACGTTATCCTCACACTCTTGGAACCGTAGCTCCACCAAAGAGAGAGGAAAGTACTCCTCCCTCAGATTTTTGGCTCCGGTGGGCTCCCATGTCTGCCACTACGTTTGTAGTCTGTAGCACAGGATTGATTAGGGGCTGGAGTGTGAGACAGTGGAGAAGATAATGAAAGAAGAAAAGTGGGGATTTCTGCCCTCTCTCTGAGTGTTGGAAGTTCTCTTCCAGGCAGAATCAGAGGGAGCCTTTTCTGTGCCTCAGTGGCCCCTTTTAGGTGTCAGATTACTTTGAGATTAAATTGAGGGAAACAAGAAAAACATGGGTAAGCTCAATGCCACTTCAGTGGTGCTACGAATTCTTGGCTTCTTCCCCAAATCTGCTTGCTACTCTTTATTTTTCAGAGTCCTTGAAGAGTTCCTTCATTCATTCTGTCCAGGTTTTACAGATATTTACAGTGTAAGAGTGGGGTGTGTTTATTCCGTCTAATCTGGCCCTAAAACAAGTTTGCTTAAAGTATTAGTAATGATATGGCCAGTCTGACATAAAGCTTTTAAAATACTTAAAGTTTTGGAATTTATAATGCTAAGTGCCACTAATTCAGCTTTAGTATTAATACCAAAACAAAAGGCTACAACTATAAATCAGTGAATTAAAAAAAAATTTATTTTGTTATATTTTTTGAATGTTGTCCATGGAGTGAGTAGCAATCACAAAAGATTATCCCTCTTCAAGCTCACAAGCTGTCTTAAGTGAAACTTCAAACCTGCCGCAGTAAGTACTTTTTGTACTTATGGCTCATCATTTTTTTGTGAACTGAAAAATAGTACTTTTAAACAAAGCTATACTGTCTACCTTGTTAAAAAAGAGGGAGGGGGGGACCAAATGGTGGCTCCCAAAAAAATCATTATGTACAACTCTTTCACATTTTTTGGATTCTACATAAATCCATGTCTAATACAATTTTAAATTGATTTGTGTCAGGGAATGCAGAGTACCTTTGGACCTCTGGGGACCATGTCCATTTTAACAGATGTTTTAGGTAAGATTTCTTCTTAAGAAAAAAAAACTAAAGCAAAGGTTTTGGGTATCCAAGATATGAGGCATCTCTGGAAGCCTTCTTATTTTCTCCTAAGTGGAAGGGTGGATGCAATTGGAAATATGGTCCCTTGTAATATTGCTGGCCTTTTCTGGCACCTCTCTACTCTTCTTTCCCATTTCTATAAGGTCATACCGTCCTGTCCTAGACAAGATGATGAGTGATCACTTAGTAAAGTTTTGGCTGAAAATTCTTTATTTTATTTTATTTTTTTTAAAGATTTTATTTATTTATTTGAGACAGAGAGAATGAGAGAGAGAGAGAGCACATGAGAGGGGGGAGGGTCAGAGGGAGAAGCAGGCTCCCCGCCGAGCAGGGAGCCCGATGTGGGACTCGATCCAGGGACTCCAGGATCATGACCTGAGCCGAAGGCAGTCGCTTAACCAACTGAGCCACCCAGGCGCCCTGGCTGAAAATTCTATTATATCTTTTATAAGATACAAACTATTAAACTATTAAACAATAGATAGAATGAAAGGACGAAATCCAGTGATAGAATTTTGGTCGTGGTAGCTGGCAAGAGAGAAAAATTCTGAGTTAAGGGCAATCCCTTTCCTTTAAAATTAAACCATGTCTGTAAATGCTTATTTATAACCTTATGTCCATCCTATACCTCTTTATTGTCTTTAAAACACATTGTTTTGAGCACTGTCATTCATACAGCTGGAAAAGGTGAATTGTATGTACCATCATCATATGCAAGAGTAATTTAATAACCATTTATTAGCGTATTAGTAGATGAGGGCAGCAGTTCCTTTAACAGACTGTAAAATGTATCTTTGGGTGTTCTTTTTTTCCCAGTGACTTGGTGCTTTTTGTTCTACGATGACAATATTCTACTTCCAAAAGGCATGACTCAGTCTGTAAGACAGTGTCTTCTTACTTGCAGAATCAGAGCGCTAATATTGAAAGAATGCATCCCTTCACTTAGAGTTTGCGATCTCTCAGGTTTCCAAGTGACAAAAAGTATTTGATGCTACCCATGATATAATAATGCTAATAGCTAAAATTCAGCAGGTACTTTTATGTGCCCTGCACTATGTTAAACACAGTACATGTATTAAGTAATCCAATATTTGCCATGCAGCCTATGTGGGAAGATAATGCTTTTGTTCATATTTTACAGATATATTAAACTGACACTTGGAAAGGTGACATAAATTATCTCAGGATAATTTGGGTGGCAAATGGCGGAGCTGGCATTTAAACCTAGATTTTTCTAACATCAAAGCCAGTATCTTTTCTAGTCTGCTGTAAATAAATAGGAAACAGCTGTTGCTCATAACCTTTTACTTTACCTTTTATTTTTTCTATTAATCCTCACCCACTTTTGCAGTCTCATTAGACCTCCCTTACCCCCCACCAAAGCCACTTCAGGTGTTTTAGATGTTCCCAGGCATTTCTTCTAGGGCTCCTGAAATAGTCTTTGTAGCAATTACATACCATCCAGGTTTTACCTTCTTTTCTGGCTTCCATGGGGCTACAAGAAAGAGGGTCTCCACTGCCTTTTCTTCAATGACCACTCTTGCTACCCTCATGGGATCCCAGAAGTTCCATTGTCCTGACACCTCACTACACCTAAAATGTATCCTTAGAGACACTGGTATTGACTCTCCCTTTCCCATCATGATCTAACGTATTAGCTGTTGGTTGGAGTCCTGTTTTCCAACTCTTCACAATGCCATCTTCCTCTCATCTTCAAGTCTCCTCAAAGAAGTCTTCTTTGATCATATCATCTAAACTTTATCTGTACTCCCATTCATGTTCATTTCCATTGGGTCACTAATCACAATATATCTATATATCTATATACTTATATAAGTTATATATTATAAATATATATACTTTTTTTTCTGCTTATTTGTCTTTTCTTCCACTAGATAGTAAATTCCATGAAAAACAGATTCTTCTCTATTTTACTTTTTGGAGTGTTCCTAATGATTAGCATTGTGCCTGACATGCGGTACGCATTGAATAAATACTTGTTGAATGCATGAATGAATTTCAGCCTGGGGTTGAACCCCTTAAATTAGGCATAAGATTTAATGTAATCAACATATAAAGGCAGCTGCATATACCCCAAGGCATAGGGCAAAAATACTAGAAATTATATTAATACTTACTATTTATATAAATATGGATAATGGAATTAACTTTAACAACATTTTACATACAACTTAATCTGAAGTATCTTTGGGAAGAGTGGGAAGTCCATGTGATGGGGTTGTTGACGGAGGCCCACTCACTCCTTTGTCTTTATTGAACACATTGAGACATATTGCAATTTACATATGCTCTGCTAAATGGATTTGCAGAATATATTGCCAAGTTTTAACTAAACTAAAATGGGCAAATAGCCTAAATGGATTCTTTTAATGAAACTGTGGATTGGAGATGATAAAATACTAATAATGGAAGCATAAATGAGCAATTGAAAATGAAAGGACACTTCTAGTAATAGAATGATATCTCCAGAAGCCACAAAACCAGGTATAAAACAAGCAAACAAATAATGATTATCTAATCACATTTGACTGATCAAAAAGTTAGTGTCCACAGATTTAATTTATCAAGAAGAATATCTGATGTAAAGATTTCTATTTACTGTTGCCAAGGATCAACTTTGCACTGTGTGTTGTGCCTTGAGATATTAGCCAACGTTGGTAGAGTGAAGCCATCACAATTAGTCAGACATTTAAAAATAAACCATCTGGAACGTGAATGCAAACTTTAGAGTTGCTTGAAGGCATACCCTAGAGTTGTTTCAGGGATAGGATATTAAAAGATATGCAATGCTCATTCTAGCACCTTACAAAATTGTATTGTACTTAATGATGAATGTTGAGAAGCCTATTTTGAGGTTTCTTAAAAGCAAGAAATAAAAAGCCACATACTTGTTCTTCCTGCTACTGTAAAAATAGCTGAAATAATATACAAAAAGTAATATAAAGTATAAACTAATATACTTACATTTGTCAATACATACTATAAGATATCAGTAACTATTTGAAGAATCATCATTTTGAATTGTGAATGGTGGAACTTATCTATGCAGTATGTATGTATGTATGTATGTTTGTAGGTATTTATTTTTATTTGAGAGAGAGAAGGAGAGAGCAAGCGAGAAAGCACAAGCAGGGGGAGCTGCAGAGGGAGAGGGGGAAGCAGGCTCCCTACTGAGCAGGGAGCCCAACATGGGGCTCGATCCCAGGACCCTGGGGTCATGACCTGAACTAAAGGCAGACACTTAACCGACTGAGCCACCCAGGCGCCCCTTATCTATGCACTTTAATAAGTGCACTGATACTACAGTTTGTCCTAAATGATGGTATTTGCTAATTTTTTATTCCGCAGTGTTTTACAAAAATAACTTTTTTTGAGCCATTAAGGAGTAATGTTCCAAGAAGTTATTTTTCACTCTTGCACGGCTTTTCTGATGCAGACTGTGTTTTATGGAAAAGTGTGGGATTATATCAGTAGGTGGAATTACTGATGACAAAGGTTCATTGACTAGAATAAAAAACTGTTAAGGATTAAGGTTATAAAAAAGACACCAGACATAGAGTTCATTCACCACTTCATCCAGGGGTAAACTAAAAATGCACATATTAATACAAGTTGTCAACAATGTGGCTAATTTTTTAAAGCAAGAGTATTAAAATATAGAGCATCTTTATACACTATGTAATGAAATGGAGATTGATCATAAGGACTTTTGTTCCTCAGAGAGATTCTCAGAGTTTTTCTTAGCAAAGTTCTTAAAAGTGTTATTGAATTGAAAGGTGAATTATGTGTTACTGTGCTACCTAGCAGTTACATATTTTAAAAAGGCACACTTAAAGAATCTCTTTGGTAATATTTTCACAGTGACTGTGAAAGAAGTACATATTTTTAAAAACTTTTGGGGCGCCTGGGTGGCTCATTCGTTGGGCGTCTGCCTTCGGCTCGGGTCATGATCCCGGGGCCCTGGGATCGGGTCCCGCATCGGGCTCCCTGCTCTGCGGGAAGCCTGCTTCTCCCTCTCCCACTCCCTCTGCTTGTGTTCCCTCTCTCGCTGTGTCTCTCTCTGTCAAATAAATAAATAAAATCTTTAAAAAAATTAAAAAATAAATAAAAAATAAAAACTTGCTGTGGAAATGCATTTTGAAATACAATATTTTTTAAAGTTTATATTGAAAGTCAGTTTAGTTGCTCTTGAAAACAATGTGTGTGACATTTAAAAAAGAACTCATGTCTGAGCACTTAAAAATTTGGATATTGTATCATCAAATTTATTTAAAAATCTTCAAAATAATATTTTAAGTTGGGTTGTGAACTGATCTTTTACAAATGAAATATTAGTAACACTTTATGAATAGTTTGCAAGAATAACTGACATTAAAGAAGATTAAAATTTATGAACTACATTTAAGCAAAAAATACCCTTCCATAATTGGTTGATGAGATTGAAAAATGATTATCATGATTTAGTAAGCATAGTCAATGATTTGTGAGGTTTCCTTTTTATCAGTGACAATGATTAAGAACACATGATTTAAAACAAAACAAAACAAAACTTGGAACCAGACCTGTGAGTCACTGTAACAGAAAGGGAATATTCAGTCACTTCACCTTCATTAAAAATATATTAAAGATGATGATGATGATGATGATGATATTCTCATACTTCTAGACCCTGAAATATAGGAACAGCAAAAAGAATAGATATTGAATTAATCCACAATATGTTTTTGTTTTCCTCATATCCAAATACAACCATTTCCTCATTCTTAAACATTTACTAATAAAACACAAAAGCAATACAATGCCTATTTGTCAAAATAATGCTACTGTCTGCAATATAAATGGCATTAATAAAACTTATTAATATATTTTAGAAAGATCATGATGTTTTGGATCATTAATAAATAATTACAATTTGGGGCTCCTGGGTGTCTTTGTTGTTAGGTGTCTGACTCTTAGTTTTGGCTCAGGTCATGATCTCAGAGTCCTGGGGTCCAGTCTGGCATCAGGCTCTGCACGGAGCCAGAGAGTCTGTTTGAGGATTGTCTCCCTCTCCCCCCCACCCCCTGCTTGTATGTGGGCTCGCATTCTTTCTCTCCCAAATAAATAAATAAATCTTTAAAAAATTAATAACTAATTATAATTTTAAATGACTTTAATTGCCATAATAAGTTAAATAATATAACATTTTATGCTTATCTCATACTTTTACATTTCTATTTTTCATGAATTTCATGAAATTAGTGCAGTGCTAAATGCATATAATGTGCATTTAAATAAGAATTTATTGGATTCATGCTCAACAGATTTTCACTGGGCAGAGTGCTCAGTTTAAAATGTGGATAGGCCAGTGGAATGAGTTTTCTGTCTATGGGCAGCAATAGAGAATGGTGGCTTATTGCATTGATTTTGGAGTTAGATCTGTGTTTGAAGATCAGGCCTGCTCTATACTTGCCAGTTAATTCAGTTCCCTGAATCCCAGTTTTTTCCTCCTTACAATGGAGTCTACTTCATACCATTACAATGGGAGGTATATTATGTAAAACATAGAGCACAGTGGTGGTACCTAATAAGAGTGTGATAGGTTTAAATTTTTTGCAAGTGACATTGTATGTAGGTTTTCATAAAATATGTAGGGAGGAGACAACATATGTATTGGACATATTTGTCCCAGGCAGATAAGAATTTTATCTGTACACCTGAACTAGAATGATAACACATATAATTGTACCAAAAATGGAAACTAGGACTTAGATATTTAAAAACAGTATATAATTAAATTGTGTTATATTTATTCAAGCAGACAGTATATGAACTGAAAACAAATGTGCTAACATGGATAAATCTCAAAAACACAATTTTCAGTTAAAAAAAAAGCAAGCTGTAGAATAAAATAAGTAAGTTGTACAGTATAACAACACATAAGTTTGAAAACATGAAAAACAATATTGTTTACAGATAGAAGCATATAAAATGAAGATGTAGAGAAATGCTTGAGGATGATATGTACCAAGTTCTGGGGAATGGTTACCTTTAATAGCGTGAAAAAGAAATGCAATTGAGAGGTAAAAGCATGCAATTCAACAGCATTTATAAGGTTTTATTCCTTAACCTGACTTACTGGAAACATGAAAGTTCAGTATATTCTTCATTTTACTCTTTTACTGCCATGTTTTTCACCATTAAAAAAAAAGTCAGAGAAATATTTGTACAAAGAAGTAGTGAATGGCTAACCATTTGAGGCTGCTGTCTTGGAAGGAAGAAAGGGAGGGAGGGAGGGATGGACTGAAGGACAGAGGGAGGACAAATATTTTGAATAAGAGTAATTTACTTGACATTTTCCTTCAAAAGACTTCTTGAACAAGCAAGCCAAAAAAAAAAAAAAAGGTGGGGAGGCACATCTGGTTAATGGGCTGGCGTTGAATGCTTAATTATTCCACTTTTGACACAAGGACATGTTTTAACATCTTGAATATCCAGGTAACTTTTCTTGTGTGAAGTCTGAGCGAGAAAAGGAAATGCATTGTTAGTCTCTCTCTACGTTTCTTCTTTTTATTTTAATAAGAGATGGTATCATTGTAGGCAGACAATTTGATGTCATATTTTTCTATGATATTTTCACAGTGTGCACCAGGGCGCCTGTACTCTGCGGCTACATGACATGCAGGATTTTTTTTCCCCCTTTCACATCAGAGCCTCAAAAACAAGCTCCATAGCATCAGGCACAAAGACTATCAATAAACATTATATCTTTTCATTTTTTTCTTTATTATTTAATAAAGAAAAGGCAGAACCATGATACTTGGCTGTCAAACAGCAGACATTTCAGAAATTACTTCTCTTCTCATGGGTCTTTGATGACCATGAGTTCTCCCACCTCCAGCCTCTGTGCTTGACCCCAGGGAATGGGCGGGAAGCCACTGTTGGGAGTGCAATTGAGAAACTTGCTGAGCAGTCACTGGCCTTCCCATTCATCAGACTGCAGGCGACTTGGTAGATGATCTGTGGCTCTTTCTAACACCTGTGTGTGTCCCCTCCCTGACCATACCCTATCCCTTCCCTCCATGGTTTTGCTGTCAGTGGGAGTGGCTTGCTGACACACCTGGCAGAATGCAGGCCACTTGAGTTAGCATACCAGCAAAGCAGCTGGGTTGCTAGGGAGCTGCCCTCTGAGCATCCCTTGATCTATTTTTAAATTTCCATGCTTGTTCCCTCTCTGAAAGGAAGCAAAGAATAATACCGCTTGGCTTTCTCCTCTCTTAAGAAACAAAGTAACCAACAAGGCTAAGACCTGTTGTGAAGTTAAAAAGCATTTGCTAATTAAGCTTCAGAATGTTATGGAATTTGTGCCCATCTAGTTTCTGCTTAATTAATTTCCAGATAAGGCGGCATCTCAGAAGAGGTAGAAGTAAGTGTCTATAAGGAGTGTAGGTGAAATTTACTAGCACTTAAAAAAAAAATCCATTATAAAGCTCTTGAACCACTATTCTCCCACGCATTTAACAATAACCCATTATGAGATGCCCAGGATCCCCCACCACAGGGAATAAATGAGAAATTTGGAGGGCTATTGAACAGTGAGTTTTCACAGCTGATACACAGAAAAGTATTTAGCACAGGTGTTTCGGTAACTGTGAAATACCGAGGAAATTCAGTCTTCTGTGACACATAGATTCACTGTCTTGTGTGGGATGGAATCTTATGGAACTTGCAAAATATCTGTAATATAAATAAAAGAAGAAGAAGGACAAAATTAGCTTTTACAGAACTCCAGAAATTGTTCCTTGTATGGAAAAGTCTTCCTTTTTTGGCCACTGATAACTAGCAGTTTTCTTGGTATTTTTTTCCAAGTTAAAGTGAATCCAATTTCAAATGTTGTTAGTGAATTTTTAAAATGATGTGTTATATGCATGCAGGTGTGGAGAAATCTGGTAGAATAACAAGTGTGCTAGTCTCCATGTGTCAGGATTTTTTTTTTTTTTTTTTGAGCCTTTTAAGAGATACTTTTCTCTTTCTCCATGGCCGTTTTCAAACCTTGGTAGCAGCTGATAACAAGGTTAGGAGCTGATCTGTCTTCCATTCACAATTCTAGAAGTAAGTTACGCTTTCTAGAATTCATAGGACTATTCCAATGCCACCATTTGGGAAATCATGAGCTTGGACATTACAGTTTCTCTATATATCAATGTAGAATTCAGGAAAATAGATACACTTAAAGGACACTATTAGTCTATATAATTTCCATAAAGCTTTTGGTTTCTCTTTTGTAACTTTCAGTCTAATGTGTTTTGCCAGATGAGATATTGTTAAAAAAAATGTGCATCTATAAGAGAGTTTACCTAGAATCCATCAGAATTACAATGGGATTTCTTCATTTAAACCTCACAGTCTAATTTCTAACATATACTGACAACTTTCTGGGGGCCAGTCATTTTTCTAAACTCTGCATTGCCTTTAATATTCACAAAAACTCTAAAAATAAAATAATTATTATTTCCATTTTGGTAGCTGAAATAATTACAGTTTCTTGAGAGGAAGTTACTTCCTCTAGGTCATTCAAATCCAGGGCTGTCAGATCACAGAATCTATATACTAAGCTACTGTCCTATGTGATCTGCCTTCTATGGATACATAGTACAAGTTACTGATGCAACTTGAATTTTTAGAAGTTTCTTAACTAACTAGTTCAAGGCATTTCCCAGTATGGACTCCTGAAAAGTTGCACATAAGATAGATCACTCTTAGGAAATTAGCCAGGAGAGGCAGGTTGGCCTTGGGGGTCAGCAAAATAAGGGTTTTAATCCTGGTCCCTCTACTGATCATTTTAACTTGGGCCAGTTACTAAAACTCAGTTTCCCCATCTGTAAACTGGTAATAATATTCTCTCCCCCATAGGGTGGTTATAAAGATTAAATGAGATGCTCTACACAAAACACCTGCCATGTGGTTACATTCAATAAATAGCAGCTAAAATTAAGATTGCCACTGTCAGAGTGTAATTTGGAAAGGGTAATCCCAAACTACTTTAGGACTTAAGGTCTCTGTCTTATTCTTCCAGATTCAAGGACAAATGCTTAGTGAGCACACCAGAGCCCACGTCCATATTTTCAGTTACATATGTAAGGGTGTAGCTCTAGTCTTAGAGTGTAGAAGCCAGAAGGGCAGAGCATATAAATCCACACAAACTGTCAGGAGAATCTTGAAGTGTTCCCTCTTTTGTCCAGCTCTTAAATGTTTTGGTGGTCAGTGATGTTCTGGGAGAGATAATTGTTCCTCATTGCCATATATTTTTTATGACTAAGAAATTATTTGATATCATAAAATGAAATATCACTGGTAAGAAATTGGTTTTCATTTTTTAGAATATTCTGGCATGGCTTAGAAGCCAATGACTGTTTGACATTCCTAAATCTCATACTAATAACTTGCCATTTGTAGAAGAGGAATACAGAAAAACATTTGAGTCTCCCCAGTGAAATGTGATCTTCTTGCTCTGTTTTTGGTACAGATCTATCAAGTATTATATGTTCCCTGGAATGGGGCAAAGATTCAGGTGTTACAGCTAGAGTGGCAAACTAAGAAGGTGCTGAGAATCTCTGGGAGTTATTTGCATTCTTTCCTTTACTGAGTACCTACTACATGCTCAATCTGGGGTACTCAATACAGAGTACTGTGTACTGTGTACTAAACGCTTCTGGATACCAAAGATACAGGCACTAATTGGCACCATCCCTGGCTCAGTTGCATGAAAAAAACAGGCAGGTAAACAGGAAAATGAGTGCCCTAATTGTTCTCTAAGAATATTGCTGAGAGAGGTAAGGGAGGCTGGTGTGCATTTTTTCAGGACATGCCTGTTATTCACTTCCTTCTCTCCTTTGGCTTCCAAACCAATGGAGAAATGAATAGATGAGTGAGATAGCAGTAAAGTAGTCGGCTTCATTACAGTAAAGCTGGATTGGAGAATGTGACTAGGTCTAGGGGCCAGTGTGGGTTCCTCTCAGCTCCTGAGCCCCCCTGGCCAGCCAAGATGAACTGATTATTCCCCTGGTCTTTGGCAGGGGAGCCAGACCACTGCCAGCTCCCTTGGCTAGGGTAGAGCTCCCTCAGTGTCTCACTGTTGGAGAGGGTAAACAGGTGTGGTCCTCCAGGGGGCTAGTTTCGCAGAGTCTCACAGAGGAAAATGAATGTGCAAGAGCACTTTTCCTCTTACCATGAAACTTGTCACCCTGCCTCCCATGAACATAAGTGAGAAATGGGTTGGAAAGAAGGGTGAACACTTTCCTCACCCAAGAAGCCAAAAGAAGTTATATTTTGGCTCAAGAAGGAAACATGTTCAGAGGAGAAAATCTGTTCCTCTTAAAATCCTTTTTGAGCTGAATCATGAAGGATGAAGAGGAGCCTGCAGAAGAAGAAAGGGAAAAGCATTACAGACAGACAACATGGTAAGTGCAGAGAAGGAGATAAAAGGGCCCAGCATGAGATCCAGGTGAATAAAGAGAAGAAAATAGATTTACTTTCAGATTTATGTTTACAGCTCCCAATGTGCTTTACTATCAATATTTCCTTTTGATCTTTACAATAATGCTGCGAGAAAAAATTGTGATCACAATTGATATTCCTTTTTTCTATGGCATCTGTGATTGAATGAGCAAAGATATTTAAAGTATTGCACATAGTATGTCGAATACAGTTAACAAATATTAACTATTATTACTGTTAGTGCTGTAATTATGTTTATTGTTACTACTGATACTATTATGATTTTTATTGCTCTGGCTCTTGCCAAATTCCCTTAGCTAGTAAATGGCATAACTAGGAAGTCCCATTGTTAGTGACTTCACTAATATGTGGTGTAGCTAGTAAGATGTCCAGCTAGTCAGAGGTAGAACTGGGACTTAGTGACATGATGTCCAGTAGAGTCCAGGGACTTAATCAGCGCTCTGAAGAACTGTGAAGGGTCTGTGATTCTGCCCTATTATATCAACAAGTTAAGTTTGCCACCAAAAAAAAAAAGAAGTTATTTTTATTACTCATGACATATAGCAGAAAGCATGAACTTTATGTTCTCACTGGTTCTCCTTGACCCTCAGGGCAATGTGGAGTGGCCGAGGCCCACACAGTGGGCTCGCACCACAGCTGAGGAATCCAAAGCTTAGAAAACCCCCAGTTTGGGGGGGGCTTCTGAGTGGCTCAGTCAGTTAAGCCTCCGACTCTTGATTTCAGCTTATGTCATGATCTCAGGGTTGTGAGATCAAGCCCTGTGTCGGACTCTGTGCTGGGCTTGGAGCCTGCTTAAGATTCTCTCTCTCTCACTCTGCACCCCCCACCCTATTCACTAAAAAAAAAAAAAAAAAAGAAAGAAAAAGAAAACCCCTAGATTTATAAGGAGTTGGACCTTCTTAACTTTTGCCTGGAGGGAGATGTTATCTTTATTATCCTATGCAGGAAATAATTCTGCCTTCTGCCCCAGAGAAAGACAGGATCTCGGGCTTCTAATTCTCTTTGCTGCATAAACATCCTTGAAAACGATAGAACAGAAATTGATAGAAAATATGCAGAAACAGAGAATTGTCTCTCAACAAGCATGTTGACAGAAAGTAACATTTTTTT
Organism: Mirounga angustirostris; assembly: GCF_029215605.1. Taxonomy (NCBI): domain Eukaryota; kingdom Metazoa; phylum Chordata; class Mammalia; order Carnivora; family Phocidae; genus Mirounga; species Mirounga angustirostris. The sequence continues at coordinate 98,362,532 of NW_026991715.1, read as the reverse complement.
TTTTTCCAGGCCACTTGGTCAATCTAACAGCACCTGGAGAAGGCTAAACTGATGCAAATAACAGAGGGATCATAGATAATCTTGGTGAGCAGATTCCATTCACCTGAAAGTTCCTTGCAATTCTTCCTTTAAGATACTGGCAGAAGAGACAAGAACTTTCCTAGGGAGAAATCCAGCAAAGTCTCAGAGCTCTCAGAGCATGTGTTTCTCAGAAATCCATAGGAACCAGAGTATTTCCAGTGCTTGAAATGAAGCATCATCTTGAGGATTGTATGTCCCAGAACGTGAGAAGCTTGTACTACAAGGTGGAGACATGGTCCAGAAAAAAGTCACTGGCTTTAGAGAAGGCAAAAATGAGGTAGTATGGTTTTCTGGACAGAAGTATAGATTCAAGCATTGAATTCTCTCTTTCTTCCTTCAGGTATATATTTTAATGAATTCTTCAACTTTTAGAAATATGTATTTCTGGCTCTCATCCCTAGAGTTTCTCATTCAATATGGTCTGTGGAATCTCTTTTGAAAAATTTCCCCAGGTGATTAATACACAGCAAGGACTGGTGACTACACTTTTTGGAGACATTTTTAATATTTGGTTTCATATATGAGTAAGTTAAGTGATTTGTAAATAACTGTTATTGCAGCTTACAATTTGAGAATTATATATATATTTTTTAAAAAGTTCCCAAACAAGGAGAATTAAGTCGTAATCTTCTAAATCCCATCTGAAATTTGGTATTTGGTATGTGTTGTTTCATTTAGTATCTCCTCTTAGAAACTCTAATGTTTCGTCTTGTAAGAAAATAGGTTATCATACTAAAGAAGCTATGCTAGATAGTATACTTGGGTTTTGCTTTTCAGCTTTAGAAAAACTAAGCATCCCTAAATATGCCCCAAAAGGGAAATTCATGTCAGTTCTGCTTATTTGTGGTGTCACTGTAATGCACAACTTCATAATCCATCTTGAGTCTATCAATTCCACCATCTAATGTCTGATCAAAAGTAGGGGCTGGGTTACTGTGGTTGATTGTCAACATAATCACATGTTAATGTGACTTTCTGTTTTTCCTGACACCATCCTACAATGTCAAGACCCTGCATAACTCTTTTCCACCATTCAGTTTTTCCAAAGAGCAGGCCTGTCAGCCAGAGGCCATGAAATTGTCTTCATATCTTCCACAATTACAGATCAAAAGCAAAGACTTGGGTTAGGCACCTCTAGTTCCACATTGAACTACATGGAGGGAATTTTCATCCTTGCCCAGATATGAATATTAATAGGAAGTGGACAGGTAGAGCTATATATATGGTCCCAGGAAAAAGCACTCAGAGGCACATTTCAGCATATCATGAAAGAAGACTGGATTTTTTTCTATGGTTAAATTGATATTGTTTATTACATGTTTTATTAGGAAATTCATCTCATGTACTCAAGTTGTTTTGATATGTTAGAGTTGGTTGTTCTAACTAGGATTTCTAAAGAAAAAAAATTAGTGAAAACAGTTATAGTTTATTTGCAGGTGTGAGTGAGACTGAAATTTTGGAGAGAGAGTTGTATGTTTTCTATTAGAATGTTATTTCATTCAACAAATAATTGAATGCCTCTTAGGGTAACAAAATAATTGACACTAAAAGTGTACAAAATAATCCCATTATTTCATATAACACTTGTAGTTTAAACACCTCTTTGATGCTTATAGTTTGATTTTGAAAAGATGGAGAAAGTATTGCCTTTTTCTTCAAGGATATTATAGAATTTGAGGGCAGGGGAGGTTGAAAGAGTGGCATATAGTAAATAATAAATTAATGGGCTACAAAATAAAGTTTAATCTCTTAGCAATCAGAGATTATGTAAAATATAGCATGGTGATGGAATTTATTTTGACTGATAATTCACAAAGATTCTAATCAATCATGGTTAGTGGGCCCAAATTATGAGCTTAGGCTACATAAAGTAATCGGATGAAAATGGCTTCTCTTCAGGATAATACAATTTGATTTGCCAAAATATTTCCTAACCAGTTTCACTTTCATTCTTGAAGGGCCTCTAGATACATACTTTTCAAAAAAAAAAAAAAAAAAAGAATTGTTTCTGCTCAAAGCTGAATTCAGCTGCTCAATCAGCAGTTATAGCAATGGGATCCCTAATGTGAAATGTCGGCTTCTTGTGTATCAGCTACTGTAAAGACCAGAAGGAGAGGGGAGCACCTAGGATTTGGAGGCAGACTCAATATCTAGTTCATTCTACTATCTAAAGGATGAGGAATAAAACCAGGAATAATGAATTTTCCAAAAGGTGATTAAAATTCAAAATCAGAGTAATTTTTTCCTTAAACTATCAAACTTTACTTTGCACTAATAGACAACCACAAATGCTCATTAAGCACCTGTTAGAAGAAAAGAAGCTTAGAAATAAAAGGAAACACTGTCTGTTGTGTGTAGTTACCTGTCACCATGTAAAAAATTACCCCCAAACTGTACTGCTTAAAACAACAAGCATTTATTACCTTAAGTTTTCGTGGGTCAAAAATTCAGGCACAGTTAGCTGATCCTCTGCTCACAGTCTCTCACAAGGCTACAAAGGGTTGACTGGGAATTCAGTCATTTCAAAGCTTGACTTTAGGAGGAGTCCTTTCCAAGCTTACTAACGTTGCCATTGGCAGGACTCAGGTTCTTGCTGGCTAAAAGCCAGCGAAATCAGTTTCTTGCCATATGGACCTCTCCTGAGGGCTATGCACAACTTGGAAGGTTCCTTTTAAGAGAGAAAAAGCATGAGAGAGAGAGAGAGAATATGAATGAGAGAGAAGGAGAGAGATCACAGTCTTTGTACCATAGTCTCAGAAGTACCACCTATCACTTTCATTTCTCTATTCATTACATGTGAGTTGCTAGGTCCAGCCCACACTCAAAGAGAGGGAATTAAAGAGAGGGATTTACACAGCACATGAAAACCAAGAGGTAGGTCATCGGGGGCCATTTCAGAGAATGCCTGCCATGTATAGAAATAATCTTATTGAGCCTTTCATTTTATAGCCAAGGAAACTGAGGTGCAAAGTTGTTAATTACATGTCCAGTGTAACATAGCCCGCTGCTATTGTTGCAAGAACCTAGATATCCTGACAGAGTTCACAACTTTCTGATAAGAGAAAGGCAGGAATGAACAGAGGTGGAAGTATAGAAATTATTTGCTACCAAAGTGGTTTTCAGCCTCTGTTCATAGAGTAAAGTGGGCGGGCTTCTAATGGTTCATCCAGCCCTTCAACCAGATAAACTATTTCAATTAGTTTTGTATATTGGTCTTTTTCATAGGATGCCTTTAAATGAAATGGTTCTGCTGGTCAAACTTAACCTGAAAATAATTGTTCTTCATGAATTTTATTTGATAAAATTTTTCAGGTTTAATATTGGAACTGAAAGATACTCTGATCACATTAATGCATTTTTTCTGACCCTTACATCGTTTCCAGAAATTATTTTTATTACTTATAATCTGATAAAGGTTTTTAATAGTTTTTCTGTAAGACTCAGTATGTTTGGAAACGTTAGTTTTTTAATAATTTTATCAATAACTTAAGCCAATTCAAAGTAAACAGTTTTAAAATTGTATCGCATCTCATTACAATGAATAGATTGGAGAAACTTCTTGGGATCAATGATATTACATATTTGAATGAACTTTTGTTATCTAGTAAAATAGGTATATACCAGTTTAAGCACCTATTACATGTAATTAAGTCTTCCATATTTTTTCTATCAAAATCATTTTATATCCTATCATATATACAGAATAAAATAGCTACAAAGCTTAGAAAGACATACAAAGAAAGAGAAAAACCCTCATTGGAGGTCTATATTTTTGTTTGTTTGTTTCGCAAATTTCTGGAACTTTGGCTTAGAGACTGAATTTCTTTTAAATGCGTCATCTCAACAATCTTTTTTATTAACCTGCTTTTATACTTAAAATTTTATAAACCCTGTCTAATTTCTCTGAAAACACACCTAGATCACTTTAATCCCTCATTGTCATTTAGAATGTTTTCCAACTTTAAAAATGTATTATAAACATCACTGTGAAGACTATCCATGTATATTTATCTATGTATCCTTCTTGGAGTATCTCCTTTAAATGATCCCCTAGGAGTTAGATTTCTGAGTGAAAGGGTGTGTAAAGACTTTTGGTAAAAAATCCCTAAATCACCCTTGAGAAATTTTACATTCCCAGGAGCAGATTAGGAGAAGAGAGGAATCTAAATATAGGTTTCTGCAACAACCTTTCTTTGCAACAGCCCTTTTGTTTAACTTTTCTGTATTTCTTTTTCTGAAAAGAAAGCAGTCACCATTTTCTGAGAGGAAGGAAACTTGTATAGTAGGAAAACATGAATTTAGGTTTGCATCTCAATAGCCAAGAGGTCCAAGTGGATTCTTCTCCTGGCCAAATGCACTCTTGCATTCCTAATCATCTATGTGTAACACCAGGAAAAGATAGTGCTCTATTTTGCTCACTGTTTCTCCCATCTGTATCTGTGCCACTTTAGGAAGTGTTAAAAAATATATCACAAACATTTAGAGGGGAGCAGGGGAACTCATTGATTTTCTGAAAGCAATTTGTTAATTAACATCAAAGGAATGAAATCTGACTTGCATAACCTAGTGAGTGGCATTTTTCCATAGTCCTGGTTTCTATGGTGATGAAGGAAACTCGTTTGTTCTGGGTCACTCCTAAATTTGTGCATGAAAGCATAAGAGATTATTTCTGTCTAATCAAGTTATTTGGAAAAGTTGAAGGGGAGGTGCAGTGTTTTACAGCCATCAACCCTCAACAGAATAAAACACAATAGCTGAGAAAAGGGGATTATATCTTCCTTTTCAAAACAGAATTGAGAATTTCTAACTGACCCCAAAGCCTCTTCCAGCAGAATATCTTCCCCCCACTTTGCACTCACATGAGGAATGTGGAATCACATTTCTTAAAGGGAATTAGAGTACATATTGAAAAACTCTACAGCCCGACTTTGCATAATGAATAGGGAGTAGGGTGTGCATTCATTAAACAATTTTACTTTTGAACTTAAATTTTACAGTGTGTCAAATGCCTCACTAGGTCTGCATCTCCAGGAAGCCAAGTCTGCTACAATTAACATAATTGGGAAAGCTGGAATAGAGAAGGAATGGCTCACCTCTTTTTTCTAACCAGATGTCCTGGCCCCTGTGGTATATAGACTTAAGCATCTCTTGCACATTCCCCTGCCTGTCCAACACCTTAGCTACTCCTTAAGCAGATGTTAGTTTTGTATGTCATTATTGGACTTTCTGTATTAGCCCAAACATTATTTTTATAAAGGATTGTGGCTTCAGTTATATTCTGATTTCTATTTATAAAAAATTTACTTTTTTTTTTCTTTCTGAGACAAAAAGATGTGAATTCAGATCTTTATCCTGACATTTTTTAACTGTGGGGGTAGGGAAAATCCCTTAACATCTTGGTACTTCAACTTTCTTATGTACAGAATGAGTATAGTAAGATTTACCTATTCAGGATTGTTTAAGGGTTTCCTCTATATCAGTCATCCATTGCAGCATAACAAATTGCACCCAACATTTAGCAGCTTAAAAGAGCAGACATTTATTATCTCATAGTTTCTGAGGGGCAGGAATCCACAGAAACTTAGTTGGGTGATGTGGCTTAGAATCCCTCATGAGATTTCAGTCAAACATCAGCCACTGAAATGCTACTGAGGCTGGAACCCTGCTTCGGAGCTCACTGTGAGGTTGTTGGAAAGCTTCAATTTGGTGCTTACTGTTGGCCTTAAGACTTCTAATTCTCATCATTAAGGTCTCAAAGCAGCTGGCTTCCCCCAGAATGAGTGATCTGAGAAGAAAAGGTCAGAGCACAAGAATAAGAAAAAACACCCAACACAGAAGTCACAGTCCTTTTTATAACCTAACCTCAGAAGTGACAACCTATTATTCTTGCTGTCTTTTATTTATTAGAAATAAGCTACTGACATCCAAGGAGCCCAGTAAGCCCACATGCAAGGAAAAGGGAACCAATCTCCATTTCTTGAAGAGATGAATATCAAAAAATTCGTGGATTTATTTGTAAAACCACCAAGTCTTCCTTTGCACTTTATATTCATCTCACATGCAAATATACATGCCCTCTCAAGGCCACCAAAAATCTCATGCCACTTCAGCCTCTGCTAAATCTAGACTCTTATCATCTAAATTGAGTCCAAATGTAGATAAGACTCTTAGGATTTAGTTCCTTAAGTACAGGCCCTTGAGTATAGTTTTTTTTTTTCCTACTTATAAAACTAAAGGCATATGTTATCCACCCCCAACACACACAGTATACATATATACATATAATGGTGGGGCAGGCTTTGGATGACCACTAGGCATTTGTGATCTAAACGGATGAAAATTGGAGGCACAAAAAGTCATTGGTCCATGGCTATTGTGAAATCCAGCTAGGCAAATGTTGGATATTCATTGATAACTTCTTAAGGCCTGGAAATATTTTCCCATGGCTCTCAGCTCCACCATCTGGTCTCTTTGTTCTCCTTCCTCCTTCCTTTTTCATGACATGTAGAATGTTTGTAGTTGGCTAGTTTTCTCAGTCTGCTTTCTGCCAGTAGAAATTTTGGAGGTCCAAAGGGCCTCCTTTCATTTTATTTCATTTGGAGGTTCTCTATTCATTTTATGTTTTCTCTATCCTTTTCAGTTCAAGCTGACAATGCTTTTGCAAATGTAATTCTTCTAAAAACCTTATTGGTGTGAATCTTACTAAAGATCATACTAATAAACAAAAGCACATCCCTAATTTCTTCAAGATAAGCCCTTTCTCCACCTTAGGATTCTATTGAGACTAATGCACAATGCTCTTAGGATCTCATACTACTATTGTTTGATTGAAAGGATCTGCAAGACAAGTGATGTCTTGAGTGGGTCTTTTATCTGACTAAAAGTAACTTGGATGCAGTGCTATAACTTTTTCTGAGATATTATGAAATAACTATACAGTCACTCCCTTGGCTTCATATCTGGACTAGTTTTTCTGGCAACAGTTTGTATATTCTCTTTGCTCAGAAGTCATTTCTTAATTTTAGAATTGTTAGCTATCTGCAATGTCTGAGAATTTTCAAAACCATCAAGTCCTGGTTCCTTCAATTCTAATAGTTTTTCCTTTATTTTTCTTTTTTGTCATTTTATTATAAGGAACAAGAAGAAACCAGGAAGTTCTTGAATCAACTTTCTTAGAAATTATAAGGTTGTTGTCAACTATCAGCTGTGGCTGTAATCATCTCAAGGTTTGAGTGGGGTTGGAGAATCTACATCTAAGTTCACTCATATCATTTCAGTACCTCACTGGCTCTTGGTTAAAGACCTCTGTTACTCATTATTGGGGCCTCCCCATGGCAGTTGGCTTTTCCTTGCATCAAATGATTCAAGTGTGTGATATGTAGAATACGAGAGTGAGATAGAGCCTGTTAAGTTGAAGTTGCAGCCTTTTTATAACATAATTTTGGAATGACATCCCATCACCTCTGCCATATTTTATTCATTAGAAACAAGTTATAAATCTAGCCTACACTCGTGCTTTCTCTCTCTCTTTAAAAAAAAAGGTGGGGGGGGGCACCTGTGTGGCTCAGTTGGTTAAGTGTTCTACTCTTGATTTCAGCTCAGGTCATGATCTCAGGGTCCTGAGATTGTGCCCCACATGGGCCTAGGCGCTGGGCGTGGAGCCTGCTTAAGATTCCCTCTCTCCCGCTCCTTCAGCCCCACCCCCCACTCTCTCTTTCAAAATATTAAATAAATCTGGCCTACACTCAAGGTGAGAGGAACTAAGCTCCACCTCTTGAAAAGGGGAGTATCGAAGAATTTTTGGACATATTTGAAAAACCACCATACCCTACTCTTGTGGACTGACTTGTGTCATCCCAAAAGACACATGTTTAAGCGCTGACCCCCAATATGACTGTATTTAGGGATAGAGTCTTTAAAGAAATAAATAAATTTAAATGAAGTCATATGGGTGAGGCCTAATCCTTTAGAACTGACATCCTTATGAGAAGAGGAAAAAACACCAGATCTCTGTGTGGGGGTGTGTGTGGGTGGGTGTGCACACGCATGCGTGCACACAGAAAAGACCATGTGAAGACACATCAAGAAGCCTAGGTGAGTGGTCTCACCAGTAAGCAATCCTGCTGGTACCTTCATCTTGGCCTCCAACCTTTAGAAATATGAGAAAATAAATTTCTGTTCTTTAAGCAACCCAGTCTGTAGTATTTTGTTATGGCAGCCTGCATACTAATATATTCACAAAACACTATTTGTATAAGAGGGAACTCAAACTTCTGAAGGTCAGAAAATCCAGCCACAAATTCACCTGTATGTAAAAAATTTATTTCCAGTTTTTATTTGTAAAGTTCGTGAAAATATTATACATTATGTGAGATCAGTGAAATTGATGTTTTGAAGCAATGTGCTGTGCTTATACTGTGTTGATTTTAAGAAAAGGACCTATCACACATAGTAGGTTTGTAATAAATAGAAATTTTTTATTAAAGATAGGTACTTATCTATGTCAGTTATTCTAATCTGTATAAAAAAACACATGTGGAATCATGTTATTACTCTACTTTATATATGAGAAACTTAGAAAAGTCTGTGGATTTTTTCCCATGTTGGCATTCCCGATAAGTAACAAAACTGAGCATATAGCACCAAAGCTGTGTTCTTTCCATGATACAAAGTTGCCTTTCTAAAGAGGTCACACTAGTATTTTAGACACTTCAATTCTTGGAATTGTTTAAATAGGAAAACTTGAGGGTCTGTCTTCCAGTGACAAGTACCACAAGTAGAAATCCCAGTAGAAATTATTTTATCTTATAAATCTTTGATTACACGAGATCCATGTATTTTTATTTTAAGCCTTACGTAGCACATTTGGGGAAATAGGAAAGAAGATACACATTTATTCACTCAACAGTGTTTGGATACTAGTGCTACATAAGACATTGTATTAGTTATTTTGGAGGCTTACAAAATGATTTGCAAGGGCTCTGAACAACTCTGGAATATATAATCTGGTGAAGGCAATTAGGTATGAGCACAAAGAATAATCATTAAGTGTATCAGTTACTATTGCCACAGTAGTGCTATGTAACAAACCATGCCAAAACTCAGTGACATATAACACCAATAATTTATTCTTGCTTACTTATTTGTGGATTGCCTAGGCAGGCATTATCTGACCTAGCTTTCTCTTTGCTTGGCTTGGTACAAAGTGATTAATTGCACCAAGATTTGCTCCAAGTGTCTCTCACCATCTTTGATTCAGTATGCTAGCCAGAGCATGCTATTCTCATGGTGATGGCAGAATGATATGATGGGGCAAATAAAAACCTCCAGTTCTTCTTAAAGATTAGGCTCTGGAAACATCTGTCACTTATCCCATGTTCCATTTGCAAAAGAAGTCACACAGTCAAGCTCAACATTAATGGGGTGAGAAAATAAGACTCAGCCTTTAAAGGAGGAAATATAAAGTCACATAGCAAAAGACATGGATACAGGAAAGGGTAGTGAATTGACAACAGTAATATAGTTCACCACAATGATAATAGAATAGTGAATTCTTTAAGAGATAATATCTAAGAAGGTGAAAAGTAAGCCATGCTCAGTATCATTAAACCTTATTTTAAACCTATCTCCTTCTCTTATTAAATGTGAATTGTTTAACTGCTTGGTGCCTCAGTTTCCTCATCTTGAAAATGATTTTTGTAAAGATGAAATCCAATCCCATCATGGAAGTGAATACTAACGCCTGACAGATAGCAAGAACTCAGTAAAAGAAAGAAATAAAGAGTTAGGACTGTGAGAGATCATATTCCACTGAAAGAAGCAAAGCATCCATTTGTGAAACAACTAGAGAATGATTACAGGTAACCTCTAAGTAAGAATAAATAGCATACAAAATTTGATCCATGTGGAGAGGACTTAGGAAGGCCTTCTTTATCCATGTAGAATTTTTACTCACCAAATGAATAACTTTAGTTCTCTCTCTCTCTCTCTCTTCTTTATTTCTTAACAATTAACTTCAGGAGAGCATGCATATATTTCCATTCATCTTAACTGTTTATAAGATATTCTGGTGGTGAAATAATATGGTTGTCATGGAAGCAATCAAGAATCAGGAATCAGAACTCAGGAGAGTGCAGGCAGCTGACCATGGCTCATTTTTACAATACAAAAGATTTTGTTTTTTTTCTTTACAATAAGTCACTCATGAAGGACTGTGTCTATCAATATCTTCATTTTGTGAGTCCAAATCAAATTCATTAAACAATTGTAGACCTATAAGTGTCTAAATACAGACACATATATGTGTATATACTCTATCTATGTGCCTCCTATACATTATTTGTGCATTTTAGGTATGACTATCATTCCCTCACTGCCTTAGTTAAATTTAGAATTTTCCTACTATCCTGGATATTGAGACCAAAACCCAACTCAGAGATCCTTTATATTCAACTTTGCTTCCCTAAAATGTCTACTCTCAAGGAGTTTTCCAATTTATTTGAAGAAGCAAAAAAATATTCAGAGATAAATGTTCAAGAAAACAGATAAGTATATACAGAAGGAGTAATTGGGTTTCCCTAGGTCCTGTATCTGCCTTTCTATGCATTCTGGCTATACCCCCTTCACATTTTTAGCTTTAAGTAATTGAACAGACATTATCAAAGGTGTCATCTTCATTTGTCCTACCCAAATCGTTATTTCAGTCAGTTTAGCAGTGATCAAGAAAGTTCTCATTGTAGCAGGGGACTGTGTTATGTGCTTTGGAAGATACAAAATAAAAAGACACCATGGGTATCTATACAGATCTGAGCACATGGGAGAATCAAATAAAAAATGATCTGTTGTTTTGTACATACAAGGTAGAATGAAATTTTGTGTGTTCCTTCCTCTTAATGGAAGAAAAATTCACTAAGTAACATTTGAGCTGCTCTTAAATAGGATTTCGTTAAAGAAACACTAAGTGGAAGCAACATACTCTAGAAAAAAAAAAATTGGAGATGTCTTTTAGGCCTTTGAAAACTCTGCATCTTAGACCTAGACAGAACACCAGTGCAAGAAATGTAGCTATGGAAGTTGTAAGAATAGTTGGTGTTATATGAGTTTTAGGAGAGAAAGAGTGCGCGAGTGCACCATAGAGAAAGACTATGAACAGAAGGAAAGAAAACATAAAGGATCATCAAGAATGAGCAGGAAAAAAGAAAACACGAACAGCAATGGAGACTTAAAAAATTATCACACGGGACAGCTAAAGGAGTGCAGTATCATGGAAAAGGAGGGAGTATCAAATTCAAAAGAAAAATCAATTGCAGAATAAATGAGGACCATGAGGAGGAAGTTGGTGAAAATTCTCTTACTAGAGAGAGGATTATTTTTATAGGCCATGAGAAAATAAGGAAAGGACAAGTGAACAAATCGTAAAAATTTAAGAATAGGAGAGTAGTTGAAGAGGTTCATGTTAAAGGGTCTTAATGTTAAATTATTTTATTGAATGATCTGGATCTGGGTGAAGTCAGGTAATGAGTTTATTCTTTCCCTCACTGCCCCTTAAACTGGATTCCTAGATTCATTCTTTAATAATCTGGATGAAATCTTAGTCCAGAACCACAGCTAATCTGGTCTCTTTTAATTCCCAAGAACAGCCTTATTTTGCTAATTTAATAGTCCCAACCAATGTAGTATTGATCTCAAAACACTTTCAATTTTAAATTGTCTCTACTCTCTTCACTCGGGTTTACTTGAGGCTTAGAAGCTTGCAGTGGGAGAAGATGTATGGGTTCATTCTTCTCTCTCCCTTATTCACCTGTTCCCCCACTTCCTATTTATTTTTTTACTCTTCCAGGATCTCCTTATGTGGGGAGTGGACTAAGGGGGAAATTGCTCATTCTGTGTGGCTGGAATAGTTTCATTATCCATTGAGATGGATATATAATTTCAGGCTCATGTCTCTTTTGTTGAGTTTCTCAAGAGAATCTTTTGTTGAGTTCCTTAGAGCTACTCCCACAGGGAGGCGCCAGTTGCAGCTTCTACAGTCCAGACAAAGCCTTGAATCTGACTGCCTGCTTTGGATCTCACCCTCATCCTTTGGCCTTCTGATTGCCTACCTCTTTAAGGGGTCACGTCATCCCTCCATGCAGTTCTTAAGATGATCCCAGGCTGGCACTCTATCTTGAGGGCCATTTTGTTTCCCAGGAAATGTGTACCTTTTCCAATTGTTGGTGGAGGGTCAGTTTATTCTTGGTGCACATCACTCCATGTACCAACTCTTCCCTTCAGACGTTCCCAGTGAAAATTAGATGCCAAATCTTAGGTTGTTCTAACTCCTGGGGCATATGTTAAGGTGTCCTTGGGGTCCTTTTGAAAAGTTTTTCACTTGATGTAATGTGAGGAGCAAGGACAGAATGTAATAGTATTTAAATTTTTCTTCCCAGTGAAATTTCCTGATGGCTTCTTAAACCTCATTGTCTTATACATTCAGAAGTAGTGATGGTTCCTATGCTAGCAGAATTGGTTTTGAGCCATCTCTTTTGCAAGTCCTGTGTAGCTGGTTTAGAAACTCTCTTTAGGAGGGGGGAGTATTTGGCAACTATTGTGTTTTTCTCAGCCAAGGACTTGTGCAGAAAATTCAAGACAACAGGAAGAGTTGAATTTAATATCCTGATACATTAGTAAAATAGGAGATTAGATCACTTATTGAGAATGAACAAGGGCATTTAGGGATTTTTGTGGTTAATAAAAGAGAAATAGGGACTCCAATAAATGAGGTAGACTGTCAATTAGCAATGAGGAAAAGATTTGGTAAATAACATTTGAGAGGTTTGATAATGTCAGTATGAACTACAACCCATCAATGCAGTTATGGGAATTTTGCTGTCGTAAACAGTAAAATGGGAGCTAAAGAGAAAAAGGAATAGAGTTTTACTTCCAGTGACAATCACTGGCAAAATGTTTTGCAGCATAAGATAGTACTAACCACGGGTTAAAATCTACAAGAGAAACCAGACTAGGTAGAACAGGAGTAATAATAATGACCTTAACCATCATTAAGCACTTCTTGTGTGCCAAGGGATTGCTAAGGTCTTTATACATATGCTCATGCGATATTATCCTTTTTTTACAGAAGAGGAAAGGGAGTCTTAGGGTAAGTTAAATAACTTCCCTAAAGTCCTTTAGCTCTAAGTGGAGGGTGGGGTTTTCAAACTCATATCTGTCCTGCACAGGGTTTGTACTTAGAGGTAAATCAGAAGAGTAAAAGTAGACTTAGAGATGAATGCTTATATAGATCCAGATGAAAAGAAGAGTATGGTTAATGTCAAGTGGAATATTGGGAACCTGTAAATCAAGGACAGAAATTTAAAGTTACTGTCATAGGGTATTAATGAAGTATAGTGTGGCTGTGCAAATGGGATGCCCAAGTGGTGTAGAGCTGAGGGTCATTGGAGTAGAAATAAATCAAAGGACTGGTAACAGTAGGATGTTGTTTTCTTGATACTGTGAATAATGTATCTATTCAAGCTAAAGGTGGAGGATAAGGTACAAAATAGAGAACTTATGATTTAGGGAATAAAGAGGTCACAGAATTTAAGGGAAATGTTGTGGAAGTAGGCAAAATGTGATGGCCCTCCCAAAATAAATAAAGTTAAAAACAGTGTGGGCTGCATAAAGACCTGGAATTGTTGAATCAAAGGAATGGTGTTATAATTGGGAAGTGGCGTTGGGAAGTAAATGTGCTTCCAACACCGAATCCCACCCCAAGGTATGAGAAAAGGAATTACCTCTTGAAGGAATTGAGCAGGGTGTGTGTTTTTCAAGGAAAGAAAGAAGGCCAACCCCACATTCCCCACTTCCCCAGAGTGGCCTTTCCTTTCCACACAATTTAAAGTAATTCCCTTTTCCAGTTATTCTCCATCATATTAACCTCTTTTATTTTCCTTATGGTGCTTATTACTATGTGAAACTACTCTTGTTTGTGTACTACTTTATCCATAATAACACATGAAGGCAGGGACTTTGATTTGTCAACCACTGTAGCCTCATCATGGAAAGCAGAGCCTGGCCCATAATAAGTGCTCACTAAATGTGTGTTAGATAAATGTATGAGTTGGAGTGGATATTTGAGGAAAATTTTTAGAATATGTTTAAGCTTTTACCAGTATAATAGGAATATCAAAGAGAAAAAGCAGGAAATGTGTTTGATGTAGCTTAAGAAGAATAGGCCTGAACTAGATGAGGAAAGGTGTTTAGTAAGATATAAAGTACACCTAACTAGAGAAACCTAACTTTCATTGGTAAATGGAAATACCCTGAATGATGGAGATAGAGAGCTGGGAAGCACTAGGCTCCAGGATCAAGGTCACTGTGGGAAGATAATTGAATTATAGGACTCAATATTTCAAAGACCTCTTTGGGACTTGGGTGAACTGTGGATTCTTTACCACCTGTGACTCTACCTGACTTCAGTTGTTCATGACTGCTGAAGAAGATAATAAAGACACTAAATATGATTCCTTTTTCTTCCCATTCCTCTTTCATTTATATTTATCTTGAAATCATAGAATGATTCTTTGATTGGTGGTAAACAGCAGACTTTTTTTTCAGGTTAAATGAAGTGGAATATTGATGTTATTCTGTAGTTTTGTTTCTTTTTTATTTTATTTTATTATGTTACGTTAATCATCATACATTACATCATTAGTTTTTGATGTAGCGTTCCATGATTCATTATTTGTGTATAACACCCAGTGCTCCATGCAGTACATGTCCTCTTTAATACCCATCACCAGGCTAACCCATTCCCCCACCCCTGTAGTTTTGTTTCTTAAGAAAGAAAGCTCCTATTGGAGAGTATAGAAGAACCCACAAAATCATTTCATTTGCTAATAGTGTTTCAAGTTGTAGAGGAGAAGGAGAAGATAATCTGTTTTAGGGTATGATTATTTCAGTGTTGAAGTTCAGAACAGGCAGGGAAATTAGTGAATGGGGACAAGGAGAAGAATCCGAAAGCCAGAGTTTTCCCATCTACATTGAAAACAAACTAGAACTTGGACTAAATGAACAGTACAATTACTAGACTATACCAAGTTTCCTTAGGGTTTTACACCGGTTAACCAGATACATCCTCCAAAATATCTGCCTGGAAATGGCTATTTGGCCATTGAGGTGGTCCAATGAAGCTTTGTGAACTCCCTACCATATAGAACTTTCAAAGGAGTCTGCTCTTATGATAGTCTAAAAAAAATCAAGCAAAAAGAGTTTGCATTTGCAGCTTATTTAGACCTGAACTGACTGAAGAAAAGAAAATCACCCAAATGCTTAAAAAAAATTGATTCTCTAAATTCTGACCAAATAGTTTGGAATGGTTGTTTATCCTAATATATTAGAGCTCATTAGATAAAACACAGGAATTGCCAGAGAGGATTAGTGGGGGTTCTATTTGTTTGTTTGCATTTCCTTATTGGGATTTATAAATTCAGCCACGGATAAAAGGAGGGATACAGCAGTGTCTGATCTGAAAAGAAATTAATTAAAATATTGGAAAACGAGGGATTTGGTAAATGATCCAGATTAAAACTGAACAAACATGGGAGAAATTCAGAGAACAAACATAAAATTTAAAAACATGGTGAGGCAAAAAGTCTTAGTATCTTTATAGTCTCCTTATGAGAACAAGGAAGGGAGCTCTTACAAAGCCCCAGGAGGGCAAGGAGCCATCTGTGCATGTCTAGGACATCAGAGACTATAATATAATGGTTAAGGCTGCTGTGCTCTGTACTTAGATTGCTGGATTCAAACCCAGCCAGATCACTTCTTAGCGAATCTTGGGTAAGTTACTTTGCTTCTCTGAACCTTTGTTTTCTCATCTATGAGTTGGTAGTAATAGAATCTATCTCATAGGGCTGTTGTGAGGATCAGATGAGAGCATGTTAGAAGCTTTCTATCCTCTGTTATTACACTTATAGTCTGAGACAAGGGGCTAAAGTTGAGCCACAAACTTAATGTGTACATGGTTCAGTCAAGGAATATAAATGAGTAAAGCACACTTGATGTAAGAAAAAAAGAAATATTGGGTCACCCGGGTATCTCAGTCAGTTAAGCTTCCAGCTCTTGATTTCAGCTCAGGTCATGATCTTAGGGTCCTGGGATTGAGGCCTGTGATGGACTCCACACTCAATGGGGAGTCTGCTTTAGGATTCCCTCTCTCCTTCTGTCCCTCCCCCACTTGCTTGCCTGCTCTCTCTCTAAAATAAATAAATCCTTCTTTTTTTTTTTAAGATTTTATTCATTTTAAACAGAGAGAGAGAGAAAGGAGGGGTAGAGAGAGGGAGAAAGAATCTGAAGCAGACTCCACACTGAGCACAGAGCCCGCCACAGGGCTCAATCCCACAACCGTGAGATCATGACCTGAGCTGAAACCAAGAGTCAGACACTCAACTGACTGAGCCACCGGTGCCCCAATAAACAAATAAATAAATCTTAAGAAAAAAAAGAAAAGAAAAAAGAATTGCCTTCTTGGTCTACCTTTTATGTTCTCACTTTGGATAGATTATCTGAGCACTGAGAAATATTCCTATGTTCTGAGTAAAATAACAAACTCTCATAAATGGCATTTGACTTCTCCTCTGTGTTAAGGATGTGATAGGGAGTGGTGGGAACTGTGGTAACCTGGAGACCTTATAATCTTGTAGAGCAGGCAGCCTCACACACTTCCAGCTGATGGTTACATTTGAGAATGCAAGCCTAGTGTTGCCAACTTTTTTTATTTTTCAAAAGAAAGCAGAAACTTAAAAAAATTCTTTTATATATTTCCTTAATAGTTTTTGTAGTTAATACTTGTCTTTTAAACACTGGGCAGGCTAAACGTTCCATTCCCTGACTGCACACTTATGATCTAGTGCAAGGGCCTGTAAGTGGGAGAGTAACCTATTAAAATGCAAATCCCCCTGTAATGCATGGCTCCTAACAACACTGTTATCACCAAGTGTCACTAGAAAAAGGACTTGGGGGTAGTGGAGAACATCTGGGGGAGGTAAGACTAAAGGAAAGGTGGGAGGCAAGATCTGCTTACTCTACCATTTCAGCTAAAATTGGTCATACTATAGAAAACTAGAGAAAAGCAAGAGGCTATTTTTGAATGATCATGAAGGGAGAGTTAAGGGGAATATTTCAAAGTAAGAGTTCTTAGGAAAGATGTCTAAATACAAATTAAAAATACTATTTTTCAGTCAACATAAAAAGTATGTGGCAGTTTTAAAACCTCTTAGAAAAAAAAAAGCCCTCCTACTTAGAAATATAGCGTTGTTTTCCATTTACCTCCATTTATCTCATGTTTGTTTCTTAGAGACCTGAGTACATAGTACTTTTTAATCTGTGAGATGTTCAGGGAAATTGAGAAATCTTTTTTGTACCACTGCTGAGCATATTTTTGTTCTGCCTAAGCTTGGTGCTCTTGTCATTGATAATGGCCTTGTTGTATATTTGCAGAATGTTTGCCTTTGATTTTGGCCATGAGCTATACTTTTTTTTTTTTAAAGATTTTATTTATTTATTTGAGAGAGAGAGAATGAGAGACAGAGAGCATGAGAGGGGGGAGGGTCAGAGGGAGAAGCAGACTCCCCACCAAGCAGGGAGCCCGATGCGGGACTCGATCCTGGGACTCCAGGATCCATGACCTGAGCCGAAGGCAGTGGCTTAACCAACTGAGCCACCCAGGCGCCCCATGAGCTATACTTTTGAAATGTATCCAGTAGCTCCCATCAGTGCAGAAGCTGGCTATACTGCAGGTACTGGTTTCCTGTCATTGCCCACATCAATAATTTAGAACCCATTGCATTTATTTCCCTATTCAAAAAAAAGTCAAGGAATAAAAGAGAAATAGAAGATACAATTGTGGTCCTTTAGGAGCTTAAAATCTAGTAGAGAAGGCAAAACATGAAGCAATAGAATGTAAGATATCCCCTATAATAGTATACTGTATAGTATAGTATAGAGTTTATGTATCTAGTATTCCATAGATTGTATACAGTATAGTATTGCTGAAAAGTATTGCCTTGTAAATAGAAAAACCAGGTCTTGAATCTCGTTCCTCTACTGACCAGCTGCTTGACTTTAGGCTTATCTGTAAAAAAAAAAAAAAAAAAAAAAAAAAAAAAAAGAGGATAAAGATACCTATTTTCCAAGTAGCTGAGAATAGGAAGAGATACTATTTGTTCATCAATTAGCATGCAATTGCTGTCTTATAGTTAGTACTCCAAAAAGGCAGATAGATGAAGTGTTACTTGCCTTCAGGTAATTTATAATCTAATTATGGGTAAAATATTTATTATACAAAAATTTAAACAGCAATTCCATTGCTACCTAACTGTGGAATAAAATAACAAGATGTCTCAAGTCAATAACTGATAATTTATAAATGATGGTAAGAAAGACACTGCTCACAATTTCTATATAGAATACTAAGGTCTGTCAAATTATATATACTTATAAATTATTGATTGAGGTATAGCACAGGTATGGTAAAGTGCATG
The DNA here is from genome assembly GCF_029215605.1 of Mirounga angustirostris. Lineage (NCBI taxonomy): Eukaryota > Metazoa > Chordata > Mammalia > Carnivora > Phocidae > Mirounga > Mirounga angustirostris. The sequence goes on along the minus strand of NW_026991715.1, from coordinate 98,343,930 downwards.
AACCTTAAGTGCACAGCTCAGTGGATTTTTTTCATAAGTATAAACCCATGTAACTACCACCAGTGAAGATACAGAACATTTCTATCACACTAGAAATTTCCTTTTTCCCCTTTCCTGTGTATATCCCCTCCCCTCCATCCCCATTTAACACTCCATCCCCAATTAACTATGCGGATTTCAATCACCAAAGACTAGTTTTACCTATTATTAACTCTATGTAAATAGAACTGTGCAGTATGTATTCCCTTTTATCTGGCTTCCTTCACTCAACATTTTTTCCTATGATAGTCATCCATTAGTAATGTATGAGAGAAATCCTGTTGCTTTACATCTTCACCAATAGTTGAGATTCTTAGTTTTTAAATTTAGACATTCTGGGAAAGATATGCTAGTACCCATTTGTGGTTTTTATTTGTTTTACTCTTATGTCTAAGAATAGTATAATAGTTGTTTAAATGCCCTGCCCATTTTTAAAATTATTTGGTTAATTGTCTTTTTCTTATGGATTTGCTTCCTTAGGTTCTGGATGTATGAGTAGATAGACTTCTTTCAGTCCATGACTTGCCTTTTTACTCTCTCAGGGGTTCCTTCAAAAGAAATTCTTAATTTTACTGAGTTCCAATTGAAAACATTATCTTGTGCCTTTTATGTTTGTGTGTGTGTATGTAAACTTATATCTTTGCTAATCTAAGTAGTCTGATATTCTGATTCTTTTGAGATGGTTATTTTGAAACACGAAGAATTAAATACCTGTAAAAGTTTCACATAGATGTTATTCCTAATCAAAAGATTTATTTAAAGTATATCAGATCTTATTACTACTATTTCCAACCTTTTAATTTGCCCCCAGTTGGCTACATACTACTTTATTGAGAATCTGTCCTTTAGTTCCATTATCTAAAATTTTCTTGGTGTTTGGAGAAGAACATCTATGACCAAGAGGGGTTCTGCCTCATTTTAATTATTTTCAGGACAGAAATAATAGGTCCATTGTGATTCCAACTCCAACTTCCTTTTAACTTATACAGAATAACAAGGGGCAAATTTTTCCCTAATCTGTGGAGGAGGGATCAAAATAGATTGCTTAATAATGAAGTTTGAAATAGTTTATTTAAAGATATTATTCTCCCTTATAGCTTAACTTTCAGTGTTAATGGAGTATTGGGATTTAGATCACTATATTAATTTGGTAGGGCTACCATAACAAAATACTACAGACTGAGTGGCATAAATAACAGAAATTTATTTTCTCACAGTTCTAGAAGCTGAAGGTACAAGCCTAGGTATCAGCAGGTTTGATTCCTTCTGAGGCCTCCTTCCTAGGCTTGCAGATGACTTTCTTCCCATTGCATCCTCACAAGGTCTTTTGTCAGTGCTTGTGTACCCCCGGCATCTCTCTGTGTGTTCAAATGTTCTCTTATAAGGACATCAGTTAGACTGGATTAGGATCCATCCTAACAGCCTCGTCTTAATGATCAACTTAATCACTTTTAAAGACCCTATCTCTAGATATAGTCACAATTAAAGGTACCTGTGGTTAGGTCTTCAACATACAAATTTTGAAGGGGACACAGTTAAGCCCATAACAATCACTGTTGTGATTTTTAGAAGAGTATAATAAGGAAAAGTGCCACCTTAGAAAGCAGAGGATATGTTCAACAATGTGCAAATATGCAAATGTCCTGGAAGCTGAAGGTTCAAGAAATGGAGTAGACATGGAAACCCCACAAAATATTACCCAGATGTACAAATGAGTAGACAGTTGTACAAATGAGTAGACAGTAGACTGAATAGAACAGTGCTGAGGAGATCCAGTTTAGGGCCACACACTGAGCTGAGAAGAATCATGAAGGAAGGTTTTCTGATTAAGAAGATTTGGTAGCTGATTGTGAAGGAAAGAAAGATCATGGATTTTCTGGAAGATGGAGGACATTATCTCAGAGAAGAAAGTTAAGCACTAGACCTAAGATATCAGTCAGATACAGATGGGTGGGATATAAATGATAAGATAAGGGATTACATTTACTTGATTCTTTTCAGGTCTGCCTTCATGGAACTCAGTTTGATGTATAAAATCCTGTCATTCAGATGAGAAACATTTATTAAAGCACCTGTTAAAATCAAATTCTCCTGAGGTTTAAGCTCTTATTTCCTGAATGGGGAAACTAAATCCCCTTATTATTCCCTTTAATACCAGTCAAAATTTGTCACTGTGTTCTTACCAACATTTCCAAATCCTAGGACTCAGATATCTTGTAGAACATCTTTCATTCCCTATGGGCATGTCAGACCAATAGTCTAATGTAACAGTTCATCTCCAAGATCAGTGGGAGAGAGAGAAGTGGAACAATAGCCAGCCCCCTCCTGGTAAGGCCCAGGATCCCACAGGTTGTCTCCTGTCTGCAGAAGTCCCAAGTGAGGTAGTCATTGGCCATATCCAAGGAGAAGAGCATTTGAGAACTGCTTACCTAATGAGCTACAGGTTAAAATTATATTAGACTATCCATGTTCATTGAAAATGGAGTTTTCTTTTAAAATCAGATTTAACTAGATTAAAAAATTTTTCTTCCCATAAAACTATGTATATGACTTAAAAGAAATCAAATAACACAGCAGAATATAAAGAAGAAAACAAAATCACCTGAAAATCTCCCACCCTGAATTAACCATTGTTATCTTTATGGTGACTATTATTTTCAAAATCTCTCTGTGATGAAGAATTTGTAAAATTTTACATAATTGAGATCATATCATACCAGTTTATTGGCAACCTGCTTTTGTCATTTAATGACATGTCATGGAATCCTTTTGATCTCAACATATTTAGATTTACATCATTATTTTTAATGGCTGCATGGTACTCCTTTGTGTGGATAAACCATCAGTTTTTAACACTGATACCTTTTTGAAGGACCTTGAAATTGTTTCCAACTCTTTTGCTATTATAAGTAAGTTTTAATAAACATCATTGTGCATCGACCTTACTATTTTCTTTCAATAAATTCCTAGAATCTGGAGACCTTCTTAAAATGTCAGTTTATGGGTAAGATGTAAAATTTTCCTGAAATAAGCCAGTACCCTCTTTCATTTTTAATTATTTTGTATAGAATATTTATGGCTTTTGGAGGATGGCTTTCCTGTTCACCTTCAAAGATTCTATAGTGCAGCCTTTACTCTCAGATCTTTTAGGTTGCTCAGAAGAAAAGAACATGCATTGCTGTTTATGTTTCTTTGTTCAAGTTGCCATGGACTATTACTAATGGGTGAGGCTGGTAGAAACACATAGTAGTTCTGTGAAATGCAAGATTTCTGTGAGATGAGTGATTTTTGCATGAGCCTTAAAAAGATAGAATTTAGGTAAAGCACTTTAGGAATAAAAAACTAGAAGAATCAGCAGGGTATTTATAATGTGGTTGGCAATTGAGGGGAAAAAAAAGAAGGAGATTGTGGTTAAAACATTTTGGATTGAGATCTTTCCCTGTTGACTACTCTGAACACACCTATCTTCATTTTCCTTCTTGAGCTCTACCCCATCTAGGGAATGTCTTTCAATTCCTTGAACACAGCAAACTCTCTCCTGTCTCTGCTTATGTTATTTCCTCTGCTCTGTTCCTGGACACCCCCACACTGCCCATTCCTCTTTCCCTAGAATACACAACCTTTACCTGACTAAGAAATGTCTCCCTCAGGTGTTCATCTTATGCTCAATTTTGGGAGTTATTCTCATTAAAAAGCCTCCCCTGAGTTGCCCAGGCTAAGTTAATCCCTTCTATTTGCATCCATGCTGCAACTAACAGTGTATTGATTTCATTAAATAACTTAAATTATCTGTTTTGTCCCATTTAAGGTTGTGTCTGTCATATTCATCATTGATATCATTAGGGCCTAATCCAGTGCTTGGGAAAACATGTGCATGGGTGAATGTTTTTAATCAACAAATGAATAATGAACAGATTGCAATTAGCAGAATAGTTTTGATGGAATGGATCCATACACGGTGATAGTTGGAAGCTAGGTAGAGCTTCTATTGAAGAGAGTCTTAGAGGCAGGAAAAAAAAACAAACAAAACAGAACTTAAAAATAATATAATGTTAAAATTTTAATCTATAGACTCCTACAGAACTCTAGAATCGAAAACAAGAAATGTGGGGTGCCTGGGTGGCACAGTTGGTTAAGTAACCTGCTCTTGGTTTCTACTCTTGGTGGTGAGATTGAGCCTTGTGTCGGGCTCTGCACTCAGTGGGGAGTCTGCTTGAGATTCTCTCTCTCCCTCTCCCTCTGCCCCTCCCCCCTGCTCTCTCTTTCTAAAATGAAAAATAAGTAAATCTTAAAAAAATATAAAATGAGCAGAGGATCTGAAAAGACATTTTTCCAAAGAAGACATGGAGATGGCCAACAGGTAAATAAAAAGATGCTCAGCATCACTAATAATCAGGGAAATGCAAATCAGTTATCTCCTCACCTCACACCAGTCAGAATGGCTATTATTAAAAAGATAAGAAGTAACAAGTGTTGGCATGGATATGGAGAAGAGGGAACCCTCAGGCACTGTTCGTGAGAATATAAACTCATGCATTATAGAAAGCAGTATGGAGATTCCTCAAAAAATTAAAAATAGAACCACCATATGATCCAGCAATTCCCTCACTTCTGGGTACCTCTTCAAAGAAAACAAAAACACTAAAATAAAAAGATATATGCAGCCCTAGGTTCACCGCAGTATTATTCACAATAGTCAAAACATGGAAACAGCCTAAGTGTCCATTGATAAATGAATTTATGAAGATGTGGGGTATATGTGTGTGTGTATATATATAATAGAATACTACTCAGCCATAAAAGAGACAGAAATATTCCCATTTGTGACAACATGGATTGATCTTGAGGGTATTATGCCAAGTGAAGTAAGTCAGACAGAGAAAGGCAAATAACATGTGATTTCACTTATACGTAGAATCTAAAAAAACCAGACAAAACAAAACAAAGCCCAGACTCATAGACACAGAGAACAGAATGGTGGTTTCCGTAGGGGCAAGATGAGAGTGGGTGAGGTGGGTAAAGGGGATCAAAAGTTGCAAATTTCTAGTTATAAAATAAAGTCATGGGGGTGTAATGTACAACATGAGGAATAGTGTCAGTTATACTGTATTAAGATTATATGGTGACAGATGGCAATTAGATTTACTGTGGTGATCAGTTCACAACTAAGAGAATATCATATGTAAATTATACTTCAATTTAAAAAATTAAAAAAAATAGGTAATTTAATTAAATCAGAGTGCCTGAGACCATATAAGTCCTATAAAGCACAGTTGCAAGTGGTATTAACAATATTAGCCATGAGTAGTCTCAGAAATTCTTCCTCTGACTTATTAGGACAATGTTTCTCATGCTGTCTTCCTGCAACAAATAAATAGGTATTCTTTGAAAAGTATTCTGTGTCATAGTTACCTTTGGGCTCAACATCACATTCATCAGGGAAATACAAATCAAAACTACAAAGAGATATCACCTCACACCTGTCAGAATGGCTAAAATCAACAACACAAGAAACAGCAGGCACTGGCGAGGATGCAGAGAAAGGGGAACCTTCCTACACTGTTGATGGGAATGCAAGCTGGTGCAGCCACTCTGGAAAACAGTATGGAGGTTCCTCAGAAAGTTAAAAATAGAACTACCCTATGACCCAGCAATTGCACTACTGGGTATTTACCCAAAGAATACAAAAATACTAATTCATAGGGATGCATGTACCCTGATGTTTATAGCAGCATTATCAACAATAGTCAAATTATGGAAAGATACCAGATGTCCCTTGATTGTTGAATGGATAAAGAAGATGTGGTATGTGTATGTATGCTCATATATATGTGTGTGTGTGTATATATATATGTGTGTGTGTCTCTCTGTGTGTGTGTGTGTGTGTATATATATATATATATATATATATATATATATATATGTAATGGACTATTATTCAGCCATTAAAAAAAAAGAATGAAATCTTGCCATTTGCAATGATTTGAGTGAAGCTAGAGTGTATTATGCTAAGTGAAATAGTCAGAGGAGGATAAATACCATATGATTTCACTCATATGTGGAATTTAGGAAACAAGACAAAAATAAGCAAAGGGGAAAAAGAGAGGGAGGCAAACCGAGAAATAGACTCTTAACTATAGAGAACAAACTGATGGTTACTAGAGTGGAGGTAAGTGGGGGGATGAGGGAAATAGGTGATGGGGATTAAGGAGCACACTTGTGATGAGCACCAGGTGATATATGTCAGTGTTGAATCACTATATTTGTACACCTGAAACTAGTATTATACTGTATGTTAACTAACTGGAATTAAAAAAAAAAAAAGAAAACATGAGAGTAAAAACAGCTAAATAGCATTCTTTCCTTGTAGGAGTTCTTCAATCATCCAGTATGCTAATATATGTGAATTGGATATATGAATATCCAATAAGTAGATTTTATAGGCAATGTTTTCCAAAGTTAAATGTCATTGTGCACATCTATTCTGATAATTTGAAACTGTTTTCTACAAAATACCATTTTAAAAAAGGTTCTTCTAAGTTAACCATGATGTGGGAGACAGTCCTGTCTTTATAATAGTTTTCCCTTTCTTTTCACTTTATATTTTCCCAAAAAATTACTGAGTTGCTTGCATTAACTTCATCTCCAAGTAGCCAGTCTGCAGCATGCCATTGGTCAACATGGATTTTGTAATAAAAGATAATTACAACATTTAATCAGACTTTGAAAACTTTTGGCATTTCTTGTTTTATTTTTTTTTTTAAGATTAATATATTTGAGAGAGAGCATGAGCACAAGTGGGGGGAGGGGGAGAGGGAGAAACTTAAGCAGACTCCACACTGATTGTGGAGCCCAACACAGGGCTTATTCTCACCACCCTGAGATCATGACCTGAGCAGAAACCAAGAGTAGGTCACTTAACTGACTGAGCCACCCAGGCGCCCCATCCTCTGCTCTTTTTAAAATCAGACTATTGGTGGGTTTTGTTTTTGTCGTTGTTGTTACTGAGTTGTGTGAGTTCTTTATATATTTTGGATATTAACCCTTTATTGTGTATATGAATTGCAAATATCTTTTCCTATTCAGTAGGTTACCTTTTCATTTTGTCAATGATTTTCTTCACTGTATGGATGCTTTTTAATTTACTGTAGTTCCTTTGGTTTATTTTGGCTTTTGTTGCCATGGCCTTTGGAATCAGATCCAAAAAACTTCACTAAAACCAATGTTGAAGAACTCACCCCCTATATTTTCTTCTAGGATTTTTGTGGTTTCAGGTTTCACATTCAAGTCTTTTTATTTTTAAAAATTTTATTTATTTATTTGAGAGAGAAAGTGAGTGAGAGCACAAGCCAGGGGAGAGACAGAGGGAGAGGGAGAAGCAAACTCCCCACTGAGCAGGTAGCGCAACTCTGTGGGGCTGGTCATGACCTGAGCCCAGGCTTAACTGACTGAGCCACCCAGGTGCCCCTCACATTCAAGTCTTCAATCCATTTTGAGTTTATGGTGTAAGATAATGGTCTAGTTTCAGTCTTTTTTATGTAGCTGACCATTTTTTCCAATACTACTTATTGAAGAGACTAGCCTTTCTTTACTGCATATTTTTGCTTCTTTGTTATAAATTAATTGACCATATGTATAGGTTTATTCCTGGGCTCTTTATTCTGTTCCATAGATCTGTGTTCTGTTTTTATGCCAGTACTGTACTGTTTGATTACTGTAGCTTTGTGGTGTAATTTGAAATCAGGGAGCATACCTCTCTGGCTTTGTTCTTTTATCTCAAGATTGCTTTGGCTATTTGGGATTTTGTGGTACCATACAAATTTTAGAATTATATGTTCTAGTTCTATGAAAATGCCATTGGAATTTTGAAAGGAATTATATTGAATCCATAGGTTGCTTTGGGTCGTACGGACATTTTAACAATATTAATTCTTCCAACCCATGAGCACAGAATATCCTTCCATTTATTTGTGTTTTCTTCAATTTCTTTCATCAGTGACTTTTAGTTTTCAGGGTACAGGTCTTTCACCTCCTTGGTTAAATTTATTCCTAGGTATTTTATTCTTTTTTATGTGATTTTAAATGGGATTTTTCTTGATTTCTCTTTCTGTTAGTTCATTATTAGTGTATAGAAATGCAATAGATTTTAAAGCACTTATTTTAAATTATTTAAAATATATCCCAGACTCACCAGTCTAAGACAAATTTATGGAGACAAAAGTCTAAAGTAAAGAAGACTAATGGTAAAATACATGTTTATCATTCTTAGGTATATCTGAGACCAAATAAACTGAGGAAAAAAGGTACCAACTAGTCTACCTTTAATAATGATACAAAAATCATTCAAGATTGGCATACTGTTTATAAACAGCTATAAGATTTGTGTGGGTTTTTTTTAAGTGCCCCAAATGTGTTTTCCTAAGGAGGATAAATATTCCCACTGAACTCCTACTTATCCTTCTAATTTACTCATTTTTAAAATTGTATAAGTCAATGAATTTCAAATTGGCAGAGTTTGAATTAATGTGATTTAGATCATAGATCAAAGACTTAGCATTTTAAATGAAAATACATTTTCTATTGTACTTCTATGGCAGATTGGTGAAGTGTATAAAGCACCCTTCATATGAGTAAACAACCTTAAGAATGATCTATTCCTTTCATTTTTAGACTTTGAGAAAAGATTTCTACTGTGAGTGAGTTTTTCATTAAAGAAGCCTAATAAATAAGAGCAGAGGCAAGTGGAGTATCTTCTTTTGAAGTGTGGGATCATCATCATTAAGCAATGACCACAATGTAGGACACACACAAGTTTTTTTTTTTTTTAATTTGATATGCATATGTGTTAAGGGTAGAGACTACTGCATTTGCGAGGGTACATTACAGTGGTAGAGAATGTGTACCTGGGTTCAAATTACAGCTCTACCAGTTATTAATTCTGTAATCCTGGGCAAGTTTCTGTGTATAAAATCCTATGTATAAAATTACATCCTTTTTATGATTGTTGTAATATTTAAATGAGTTAAGTAATATGAAATTCTAGCATAAGCTAGGTACACAGGAAGTGCTCAATACACGTTACTTATTATTACAAGATTATTATAACCTAATAGATCATTTAGTTCTAATTCTTTAATTTTCATAGTGTTTTTCAACTGTTTCAGGAGGCACCTATCTTATTTACACCCAAGTTTCAGTGCTTAGTTACACATGTTGTACATTGCGGCTATTTAATATTGATTTACTATTTATTAGTTGATGTATTATTATTCATTGATTAGTTGAATTATTAGTATTTACTGATTAACTAGTATTTAGCTGCTTATATCCCTAAAAATCTCTTTTCCTGGCTTTTTGCCAAGTCTCTATTTTCCAAGTACTAGGAAGAAATCCATCCCATATTTTCATCTCTTATCTCCTCATGTCATCACTAATTTCCCTCTCCTAGCCCAAAAGGATTGTTCATTTCCCCCCGCTGCTTCTTGTTTTGATTTTGTTTGAAAGGAAAGAAGAAAGCTTTTTTTTACCACCTCTACCAAAATAGACTGTCCAGTGAAGGGTAATCATTTAAAAAATGGACTTGGCACACAAACAGACCTAGGTTCATATTACCCACCTATTCCCTTACTAGCTCTGTCAGCTTGGGCAGGTTACTTCACCATGTGAAGCCACAGCTTCCTCATTTGTATAATGAGCATACTGCTAACTTAGTAGAATGGTAAGGTTGAGAAAATATATATGTCTAGGATGGAGGGAATCTGTAAATGTTGACTCTGATCATTATCATTTCTGTTTTATTATAACAATTCATCATTCAGTTTACAAATCAAAAACCACAATTTATTTCAATATTTAATTTTTAGTAAAACTGGAGTATGCTTAATCATCACACATAATTTCAAGCTGGCAGAAGCTAACCTCAGAATTTTGTCCCATTTCAGCTGATGAAACATTATTCAACTTCTTTTCTGTGTACCAAACCAGTAGGATACTAACTTTGAATTTTAAAAGATCTTATTTTAAAGATCCCAGTCATTGAAGATTTCCTTGTTTGTCAACATTTTAGGCAAAGATATTTTGAAGAGTATGAGGAATACAAGGCAACTTCTAGTATATATCATCTAATTTTTACTTCCAGTTAGAATCATATTTGAAATTTAATGCAGTGTAAATGGACAAACAAATCTTATGTGAGTGTGTATATTTATACATCACGTATCTCTCCTCCTCCCTAGGGAGAGACATAAATCCTGCCAAAATTAGAGCAAAAGAAACCAGCCTTTGAGAAGCCAAGCAATTGACATGATACAAGTCAGAATCATTCAGTCAAAGACTCATTCACAAATGCATTTGCTGGAGGGGTCCCTGGGTGGCTCTGTTGGTTAAGCACCCGACTCTTGGTTTCAGCTCAGGTCATGATCTCATGGTCCTGAGATCAAGCCCCAGGTCAGGCTCCCCGCTCAGTGTAGAGTCTGGTTTAGTGTGGAGTCTGTTTCAGATTCTTTCTCCCTCTCCCTTCCCCTCTGTTCCTCCTTACTCCTACTCAAGCTTGGGAGCACACATGTCCTCTCTCTAAAATACATAAAAAAATAAAATCTTCAAAACATACACACACACACACACACACATATCTGCTAGAGTAAAAGACCTTGGCTTTGGAGTGTTACCATCCTGAATTCAAACCCTCTTTGCCAAACATTGGTTTTGTGACCATGGACAAATTTGTTAGCTTCTTTGATCATCATTTTTATTTTCCCCCATGAGAATACTAGTACCTGCTTTGAGGTGGTTGTAAAGAACAAGGAAGGTATCATGCTTGCCATATAGTGATGACTATCCAATTGCTCATATATCTTTCCCCAAGGTCCCCCAGTATGTTCCAAGAGTGGGTAAAACAACAACAAAGGATGACTAAGAAACAGCTCCTATCCTCACAGACATCCCATTCTAACTCTGCTGGAAGAGTGGGCCAGTATTGATGCTCCATGTGGGGCTGTAACCAGGCACTAATTTCACACAGTGAGGTTTGAAAGTTGATTTGCCTGGGTAATTCCTAGCTCTGTCACCTATTAGCACTTAAGTTTAGGCAAGTTAGTTAGCCCCTCTGATCTTCGGTTTTCTCACCTATAAAATAAAGCTAATAAGGATAAAGAAGTACTTATTTATTTATTTATTTATTTTTTTAAGATTTTATTATTTAGAGAGTGCAGGCTGGGGGAGGGGCAGAGAGAGAGAGCGAAAATCTCAAGCAGACTCTGCACTGAGCATGGAGCCTGATGCAGGGCTCCGTCTCATGACCCTGAGATCATGACCTGAGCTGAAATCAAGAGTCAGATGCTTAACTGACTGAGCCATCCAGGTGCTCCAATAGAAGTACTTCTTTCATACATTTATATGCATAGTTTAAGGATTCAATGAAAGTTTTGTTGTATTTACTACTTAATAATGATTCCTCAGAAAAACAGCAGATATACTTGAGTCATTTTTTTTAAAAAATTTCTTCCAGTTATCAGAAATTCTATGCGAGCTCATAGAGAAGTTAAATAAGCACAGACAGGAATGATCTTTATTATATTCCCTCTTATTCAGATACCCAGACAATGGGTTCTCACTAAGCACCACATTGGGGGCACTGCAGTTAATATTAATAAGAAGGATGATGACCTCTTTGTAGCCTCAGAGAAAAGAAAAAGTCATCAGTTTTTTTTTTTTTTTTAATGAGAGACAGAGAGCATGAGAGGGAGGAAGGCCAGAGGGAGAAGCAGACTCCCTGCTGAGCAGGGAGCCCGATGCGGGACCTGATGCGGGACTCGATCCCGGGACTCCAGGATCATGACCTGAGTCGAAGGCAGTCGCTTAACCAACTGAGCCACCCAGGTGCCCAAAGTCATCAGTTTTTAATGCTCCTCTCAAGGAGCCTACCATTGCCTTCTCTAAGTGCTCAGAACATTATCTTGCTATAGATATCTCCACCCTTGTAGCAGAGTCTACATTATTGTGGTATCTAATCATAACACAGTGAAATTCATATATTTTACTCTAATTAATGTCATCATAAAGGGTGTGCTGTGATGAATATATGTAAATATCTCATGAATTTGACCATGCTTTCAGCTCTGAACTCTGGCTTCCAGGAGTCAGTGTGAACTAATTGAATAACAGAAAACTCATAATTTAGCTACTGTAAAGAAACTGAAAGTGTCCTATAAACTATGCAACTAGGTCAGGATACATGATTATCTTTAGAATAAAAATTGAAATAATTCTCCAGTTTCTTTGTGTCTTCTGAATATTAGCTGAAGATATTAAATTGGAAGAATGGACATGTACAAGTATGGAAATTAAAGACACATTTTAAGTGTAACTCCTTTGGTCCCCAGTGTAACACACACTTCTTAGGTCCTTGGTGGGTGCTCCGTAATTGCTTGTTAACCCCAAGAAAAACACTGGAAGATCACAAAGGAAATAGGTAGGACTCCTCTGTGCTCTTTTTTTCAGTTTTATATTGCTATGTATCCTCAGGCAATGTCCTGGATTTCTCTCTCTAAGCTGAGAGGGTAACAGTCATGTCTCCTCACTCCCCTAAGGCCAGACCTTCATCAAGTCCCATTTAGGTTGATGCAACTATGTTCTGCCTTGTCTGGTCTCCCAAACCTGCACATATCTGCCAGACTAGTCTCCCTAGTACATGGCTTTCAGCATATTACACTCTTAAAAGGCCTCTGAAATGCTCTGAAATACTCTTGCCTTGTCAATAAGATTACAGCCAAAGATTATAGTAATGAAGCATGGTGGTAATAGTTGTTCAAAGTAAGGAAAAACCCAACTTAAATTGACAAACAGGCAAACAGACTTTACTGGCTACCTCAATTGAAAAGTCTAGCCTGATCTTTGACTTCAAATGCTCTGGGCTGTTATGTTAGGAAAGCCTGGTTTCTTTTGATTTGTCATCTCTTGGCCCCACCTTCCTCAGTGGATTGGCTTCATTTGCAGACAGGTTTTGCCCTGGTGATTATGTAGATGGTGATTAGCTATCCTGAGCATGTTTTTGTCCAGAAGAAACATGCAAGTCTCTTTTCTGATAATATCCACCAATGTCTTGAGTCCCTCTTACTGGGCAGTTTTGGTCATATGATCATCCTGTGACCAGGGGAATAGAACTCACTAATAGGCTTGGGGCCAAATAGCACATACCAATCTTGGAGCTCCCTCAGAAGTAGTAGAGACTGAAAGTGCTGGATGGGGAGATCCCTTAATGATGAGTAATTATGGCCTAAAGTAGGGCGAATGGTGGCTAGGAGACACAACAGATGAGTATCAGGTGTAAGTACTATCAATTTAATCCTTTGTACTCATTGTTAGTACAACTTTTAAACTGGAACTGTATGGAATGTGGAGATTTAGGTGGATATAAATATCAATGCAAAGCATGTCACTTTCTTTGAACTCTTTGTGAAAGAGGTTTAAAAATATATATTCGGAAAAAAATAGAGGGGGGAAAGATGGTGGAGAAGTAGGGGACCCTATTTCAACTGGTCCCTGGGATTGAGCTGGATATCTACCAGACCACTCTGAGCACCCACGAAACCAGCCTGAGATGTAAGAAGATCTGGCTCTCTACAAACAGAATATCGCAGGCGGTTGGTTTTGAGGTACGAAGCAGAGAGCCGTGATTCTGCGGGCAGATATCGGAGGATAAACGGCAGCAGGAGGGTGCCTGGCTGTGGGGATCCTACACTGCCAGTGAGCGACAGCCTTGTGCACTGGGGACGGGGCACAGACTCGCAGACTGGTAGCGGTGGGGAAAGGACTTTAGGGCAGTCCCCGGGGCGGAAACCCGGAGCCGTGCAGTCGTGCGTGCGAACTGGGAGTGGCTGGCGGTTTTAGAAGCACAAAGTGCAGAGATGTGCCCCGACTTGGAAGCAGGACTGGGAGCACTGCGGAGGGGCACACAACCCAGGCCGCTGCAGTTTATAGCAGCATGGACAGAAACGGAGACGGTGTGGCCTGGAGAGCTCACTGAAGAACAGATCTCTCTGCTCTGCGATCTCTCTGCTCTGCGATCTCTCTGCTCTGAGGCAGAGGGTTGGAAACAGTCTCTTCTGCTCTGACTCAGGAAGAGACGCGGAAAGCCGCCAGGGAAAGCCACCAGAGAACAAAAGCCCCAAAAACTGATTCCCGCTGAGCCCATCCCCCGCCACAGGGGGCAGGGCAACTCCGCCCAAACAGGGTTGCCTGAGTAACAGCACGGCAGGCCCCTCCTGCAGAAGACAGGCTGGGAAAACAAGAGGCCAGCAATCCTAAGGTCCCAAGAAAACAGATGCATCTTGCTTGGGTTCTGGTCAATAATTTGGACTCTATACATTTCCTCAAACACCCATCGATAGAATGACTAGGAGGAGGAGCCCCCAAAAGAGAAAAGACTCAGAGATTATGACTTATGCTGCAGATTTACAAATGGATGCAGATATAACCAAGATGTTGGAGATGGAATTCAGGCTAGCAATTGTGAAGACAATGGCTAGAATGGAGAAATCAATTAATGGCAACATAGAGTCTCTGAGGGCAGAAATGAAGGGTGAATTGGCAGAACTTAAAAATGCTATCAATGAGATCCAATCCAATCTAGATAATCTAACAGCTAGGGTAACAGGCAGAAGAGCAAATAAGCAACCTGGAAGACAATATAATAGATAAAAAGGGAAAAGAGGAGGCCAGGGAAAAACAACTCAGAATCCATGAAACTAGAATCAGAGAAATAAGTGACACCATGAAGCATTCCAATGTCAGAATAATTGGAATCCCGGAGGGAGTGGAGAGAGAGAGAGGACTAGAAGATGTATTTGAGCAAATTGTAGCTGGGAACTTCCCTAATCTGGGGAATGAAACAAACATTCACATCCTAGAGGCAGAGAGGACCCTTCCTAAGATCAAGGAAAACAGGCCAACACCCTGGCATGTAATAGTAAAACTTGCAAATCTTAGAACCAAGGAAACCATCTTAAGGGCAGTTAAGGGGAAGAGATTCCTTACGTACAGAGGGAGGAACATCAGAATAACGTCAGACCTATCCACAGAGACCTGACAAGCCAGAAAGGCCTGGCAAGACATATTCAGGGTACTAAATGAGAAGAACATGCAGCCAAGAATACTTTATCTGGCAAAGCTTTCATTTAGAATGGATGGAGAGATGCAGATCTTCCACGACTGGCAGAAACTGAAAGAATATGTGACCACTAAGCCGGCCCTGCAAGAAATATTAAGGGGGGTTCTATAAAAGGAGAAAGCCCCCAAGAGTGATATACAACAGAAATTTACAGGGACAATCTATAAAAACAACGTCTTCACAGGCAACATGATGACAATTCATATCTTTCAATAATCACTCTCAACGTGAATGGCCTAAATGCTCCCATAAAATGGCACAGGGTTGCTGATTGGATAAAAAGACAGGACCCATCCATATGCTGCCTACAAGAGACTCATTTTGAACCTAAAGATACATCCAGACTGAAAGTGAAGGGATGGAGATCCATCTTCCATGCCAGCGGACCTCAAAAGAAAGCTGGGGTAGCAATTCTTACATCAGACAAATTAGATTTTAAACTAAAGTCTGTAATTAGAGACACAGAAGGACACTATATCATTCTTCTTTTTTTTAAGATTATATTTATTTATTTGACAGCGAGAGACAGCGAGAGAGGGAACACAAGCAGGGGGAGTGGGAGAGGGAAGCAGGCTTTCTGCCGAGCAGGGAGCCCAATGCAGGGCTTGATCCCAGGACCCTGAGATCATGACCCGAGCCGAAGGCAGACACTTAATGACTGAGCCACCCAGGCGCCCCCACACTATATCATTCTTAAAGGGTCTATCCAACAAGAAGATCTGACAATTGTAAATATCTATGCCCCCAACATGGGAGAAGCTATCTACATAAGCCAACTGTTAACCAAAATAAAGAGTCATATTGATAACAATACGTTAATTGTAGGAGACCTCAATACTCCATTCTCAGCAATGGACAGATCATCTAAGCAGAAAATCAACAAGGAAACAAGAGCTTTGAATGATACATTGGACCAGATGGACCTCATAGATATTTACAGAACATTCCACCCTAAAACAACAGAATACTCATTCTTCTCCAATGCACATGGAACTTTCTCCAGAATAGGCCACATACTGGGTCACAAATCAGGTCTCAACCAATACCAAAAGATTGAGATTATTCCCTGCTTATTCTCAGACCACAATGCTTTAAAACTGGAACTCAATCACAAGAAAAAATTTGGCAGAAATTCAAACACTTGGAAGCTAAAGACCACTCTGCTCAAGAATGTTTGGGTCAACCAGGAAATCAAAGAAGAACTTAATTCATGGAAATCAATGAGAACGAAAACACATCGGTCCAAAACCTATGGGATACTGAAAAGGTGGTCCTAAGGGGGAAATACATAGCCATCCAAGCCTCACTCAAAAAAATAGAAAAATCCCGAAATCACCAACTAACTCTACACCTTAAAGAACTAGAGAAAAAGCAACAAACGACACCTAAGCCACACGTTAGAAGAGAAATAATTAAAATTAGAGCAGAAATCAATGAATTAGAAACCAGAAACACAGTAGATCAGATCAATGAAACTAGAAGTTGGTTCTTTGAAAGAATTAATAAAATGATAAACCACTGGCCAGATTTACCCAAAAGAAAAGAGAAAGGACCCAAATTAATAAAATTATGAAAGGGGAGAGATCACGACTAACACCAAGGAAATAGAAACAATTATTAGAAATTATTATCAACAACCATATGCCAATAAACTAAGCAATCTGGATGAAATGGAGGCTTTCCTGGAAACCTATAAGCTGCCAAGACTGAAACAGGAAGAAATTGACAACCTGAATAGACCAATAACCAGTAACGAGATTGAAGCAATGATCAAAAACCTCCCAAAAAACAAGAGTCCAGGACCTGATGGATTCCCTGGGGAATTCTACCAAACATTCAAAGAAGAAATAATACCTATTCTACTGAAGCTGTTTCAAAAAATAGAAGCAGAAGGAAAACTTCCAAACTCATTCTATGAGGCCAGCATTACCTTAATCCCCAAACCAGGCAAAGACCCCATCAAAAAGGAGAATTTCAGACCAATATCCCTGATGAATATGGATTCCAAAATTCTCAACAAAATCCTAGCTAATAGGATCCAACAATTCATTAAAAGGATCATCCACCACAACCAAGTGGGATTTATCCCCGGGATGCAAGGGTGGTTCAACATTCGCAAATCAATCAATGTGATAGAACACATTAATAGGAGGGAGAAGAACCATATAGTCCTCTCAATTGATGCAGAAAAAGCGTTTGACAAAATACAACATCCTTTCCTGATTAAAACTCTTCAGAGTCTAGGGATAGAGGGAACATTCCTCAAGCCCATAAAATCCATCTATGAAAAACCCACAGCGAATATCATCCTCAGTGGGGAAAAGCTGAGAGCCTTTTCCTTAAGATCAGGAACACGTCAAGGATGCCCACTCTCACCACTGTTGTTCGACATAGGATTAGAAGTCCTAGCAACAGCAATCAGACAACAAAAAGAAATAAAAGGTATTCAAATTGGCAAAGAAGAAGTCAAATTCTCTATTTTCACAGACGACATGATACTTTATGTGGAAAACCCAAAAGACTCCACCCCCAAATTACTAGAACTCATCCAGCAATTCAGTAATGTGGCAGGATACAAAATCAATACACAGAAATCAGTTGCTTTCTTATATACTAACAACGCAACTGTAGAAAGAGAAATTAGAGAAACGATTCCATTTAGAATAGCACCAAAAACCGTAAGATACCTTGGAATAAACCTAACAAGAGAGGTAAAAGATCTATACTCTAGGAACTATTAGACACTCATGAAAGAAATTGAAGAAGACACAAAAAGATGGAAAAATATTCCATGCTCATGGAGTGGGAGAATAAACATTGTTAAAATGTCTGTGCTACCCAGAGCAATCTATACCTTCAATGCCATCCCGATCAAAGTTCCAATGACATTTTTCAAAGTGCTGGAACAGACAATCCTAAAATTTGTATGGAATCAGAAAAGACCCCGAATCGCCAAGGAAATGTTTAAAAAGAAAAACAAAGCTGGGGACATCATGTTGCCCGATTTCAAGCTGTATTACAAAGCTGTGATCACCAAGACAGCATGGTACTGGCACAAAAACAGACATATAGACCAATGGAACAGAATAGAGAACCCAGATATGGACCCTCAACTCTATGGTCAAATAATCTTTGACAAAGCAGGAAAAAACATGCAATGGAAAAAAAGACAGTCTCTTCAATAAATGGTGCTGGGAAAATTGGACAGCCACATGCAGAAGAATGAAACTTGACCATTCTCTAACACCATTCACAAAGATAAGCTCAAAGTGGATGAAAGACCTCAATGTGAGACAGAAATCCATCAAAATCCTAGAGGAGAACATAGGCAGTAACCTCTTTTGACATCACCCACAGCAACTTCTTTCAAGGTACATCTCCAAAAGCTAGTGAAATAAAAGCAAAAATGAACTTTTGGGACTTCATCAAGATAAAAAGCTTCTGCACAGCAAAGGAAACAGTCAACAAAACAAAGAGGCAACCCACAGAATGGGAGAACATATTTGCAAATGACACTACAGATAAAGGGCTGGTATCCAAGATCTATAAAGAACTTCTCAAACTCAACACCCAAAAAACAAATAATCAAGTCAAAAAGTGGGCAGAAGATATGAAAAGACACTTCTCTGAAGAAGACATACAAATGGCTAACAGACACATGAAAAAATGTTCATCATCATTAGCCATCAGGGAAATCCAAATCAAAACCACACTGAGATGCCACCTTACACCAGTTAGAATGGCAAAAATGGACAGGGAAAGAAACAACAAATGTTGGAGAGGTTGTGGGTAAAGGGGAACACTCTTACACTGTTGGTGGGAATGCAAGTTGGTACAGCCACTTTGGAAAACAGTGTGGAGGTGCCTCACAATTTAAAAAATAGAGCTACCCTATGACCCAGCAATTGCACTCCTGGGTATTTAACCCAAAGACACAGATGTAGTGAAAAGAAGGGCCATATGCACCCCAATGTTCATAGCAGCAATGTCCACAATAGCCAAACTGTGGAAAGAGCTGAGATGCCCTTCAACAGATGAATGGATAAAGAAGATGTGGTCCATATATACAATGGAATACTACTCAACCATCAGAAAGGATGAATATACAGCTTTTACATCAACATGGATGGGACTGGAGGAGATTATGCTAAGTGAAAGAAGTCAAGCAGAGAAAGTCAATTATCATATGGTTTCACTTATTTGTGGAACATAAGGAATAGCATGGAGGACATTAGGAGAAGGAAGGGAAAATGGGGGGGGGAATTGGAGGGAGAGATGAACCATGAGAGACTATGGACTCTGAGAGACAAACAGGGTTTTAGTGGGGAGAGGGTGGGGGGATTGGTTAGCCCGGTGATGGGTATTAAGGAGGGCACATACTGCATGGAGCACTGGGTGTTATACGAAAACAATGGATCGTGGATCACCACATCAAAAACCAATGATGTATTGTATGATGACTAACATAACATAATAAAATTAAAAAAAAAAATATATATATATATAGGCTACTCAGAAAAAGATCCAAAAATTGCCTGAGAAGAAATTAGAAGAAACCACAGAGTATTCTCTGCCCACCTCCTCCTCCACCACCACCACCCCCTCAAAAAAAAAAAAAAAAAAAAAAAAGAGAAAAGACTGCAATTCTGATGTGTGATATTTTAGAAGTTAAATATGTTATTCAAAAAGGTTAGGAAAGGGTAAGGTGGGACTGCAAGAAGATAACTTGTTTATCAATTAGTATGTAATTTGAGAAAATATATATTTTTAAAGATTTTCTTTATTTATTTGACAGAGAGAGCGCAAGTAGGGCAGAGGGAGAGGGAGAAGCAGGCTCCCCGCCAAGTGGGGGTCAATCCGAGGACCCTGGGATCATGACCTGAGCCAAAAGCAGACGCTTAACAACTGAGCCACCCACATGCCCTGAGAAAATATTTTTTAATATGAGATCTAAAGATTTAAAAAAAAGATCTAAAGATTTAATTTTTAAAGCATGTTTGAACTTCAAAAACATAAAGTAAATACAGCTTTTAATAGTTTAGTTAATTCTTGCCATTGTAGCCCAATAAGGCACACGTTTCCAGTTCCACACAGGAGTTGTAAGAGTGGGAAAAGAAAAGAAAAGGCAAACTTTATTCTAAGTTTCTAATGAGAACCAGTTCTTTCATACAAATGGAAGTGTCTGTGGATTCTCCTCTGCAGATTGGTGAGTTGGGCTGCACGTATTTCCCAATTGGTTATTAGTCTCTGAATACCACCCTCCCCACATTCTTTCTCCCTAATATATATTTTGTTTGTGAAATTAATCATATCCCAATGACAGTATTGGTAATTTTAGAAGAAATTGTGATTTTTTTAAATCCCTGCCAGGTGAAAGTTGCCATCTTTAATTTTCAGTCAGCTTTCCTATCTTCTTTGTAGATGGCTATCTTGTTAGTATAACCTACATGAAGTAGACTATGCAGGGTTAGATATGAAAGTGTACAATATCCAGCAGACTCTGTTTGAAGTATTGCCTATGTGTGCCTGGAAATGTTTTAAATCAAAGGAACAGAAAGCACCATAGAGGGAACACACTTGTTTCCCTGGAACTTTGTGTTCCTGGAGATACTGCTTGGAAGCCAGACTTTTCCCTCCAAAATGCTGATTTCTTGACAGTGAATGAATAGTTCTTACCACTATTTGGAGAAAGTCAGGGAAAAAAAGAGACTATGGGACAGTGGAACATGGTGTAGGCTGGGCTTGCCACAGTAACCAACAAATCGGAGGGAGAGAAGGTGGGAGAGTGAGAGAGAGAAAGGGAGGGAGGCAGGGGAGGAAGTTGGGGAGAGAGAGAGGAGACAGAGAGGCAGAGAAAGTAAGAGTAAGAAAAGAAGGGAAAGTGGTAATTATCTACAAGATTAGAATGGAAACTGGCAACACCAATTAACTAAAATAAAAGAGTCATATGGTATAACACACGGACAGTGCAGTCTAGAACAGGGGTTGGCAAACAACAACATTCCATAGGCCAAATCTGAACAGTCACCTGTTTTTTGTATAGCTCATGAACTAAGAAGAGTTTTTAAATGTTTGAAAAATGTCAAAAGAAAAGTAATATTTTATGACATGTGACACGTATTATCTGAAATTTCAGTGTCCAGAAACAGAGTTTTATTGGAACACAGCCATGCTCTCTTATGTACATATGGTCTATGTTTTTCATGCTACAAAGGCAGAGTTGAGTAAATGTGACAGAGACCTATGAACAGCAAAGCCTGAAATACTTCCTACCTGGCCTTATTTATTAAAAAAAAAAAAAATTGTCAACCTCTGGTCTAGAAGAAAGGGGACATTTACTAGAGAGGAGAGGATAAAGCTAAAGATCTGGATATACTCCATACTCTACTGATAGTTTTAAAATTAACTCCTTGGTAAAATGATCTTTTTTTACAAATAATTACCCACTGTTTAAATAACCAGTTAAAAAAAAGCCCCTGCCAGTTGTTTTATTGTTTTTCATAGAAATACAAGAAGTGGGGGAGATAATGAATAGTGTCTGGGTTAGAATGGACAATACCTAATTTAGTCTAGCTTAAAGGTCTATCTTTCTGGTGGAGAAGATGAAATGAACTCCCTCAAGGGGACATTTTTCTACATTGTTTTCATCTTCTGAGCAGGAAACAGAACAGAAATGCTCTCCCTCTGTTTCTAAGTAAAATAGGTCCAATTCCCTGAACTTTAGGCACCCTTCATCTTTTATGTCAAAGACCCCAGCTTGACATGGAAAGTACTTATGTTATGAGACATATGAAGTATGCCACATATGAAGTATGCATGAGCTTATGAAGTGTAGATTTTGGACAAAATCCCAGCTGTTAGGATATAAGCGAGCCAATTTTAGCTTTTAATAATGAAACATTACTTAGGTTTGAAAAGAGAAGCCCCAGATGTCATATCCATTAGCACTCTTGTTTACGACCAACAAGAGCCAATATTCACCGGAGTGAGGGCTTTAGCCTCTTTTTTTTGTTTGTTTTTGTTTAATTACATAGGAAAGTTATAGACCTATTCCTCTTTGAAGTAAAGAGAAATGTAGACAAATAGATGTTGCATGTGTCTTTTTTCTTCAACACATACATTTTGAATGGTAGTTGAGGATACAACAGTTTTACCCAGCTGGACATTCTCAGAGTAGATACTTATATAAGTACTTCCTATTTCTTCTTTATTTATTTTTATAGGACCATCTAATTTTAGTATATGAAGACACATGAATAGACACTATTGCAGAACTGCTTGTTTTAGTCATTTCAGATTCTTACGGAATACTTCCTAATTACTAGTCAATTAAAGCTCCTGGCCTCAAGGTTTTATACTCTATTTAGGAGGGACATGAACAAGTGACATAAAATTAGGAATCTAGAGGGAAATGTGGATGAATTTCTTTCTTTTATTTGGAGATTTGATAATGATTCATTATGCCTTATCATGTATAATTATAAGAGTAATGGAAATTCCTAGTAATATAGTATTAGAAATAATTATTGATAAAGTAATTTCATACATTATTCACCAATAAAAGGAGAGTCTATAAATGTGTTTCTTAGCAATTTATATTAAATTTTTAATAAATTTTGAGTCCCTTAAATGCATACAGAATTTTAAACTTAGAAATACTAGCAAGGGGCGCCTGGGTGGCTCAGTTGTTAAGCGTCTGCCTTTGGCTCAGGTTATGATCCCAGGGTCCTGGAATCCGGCCCCCGCATCGGGTTCCCTGCTCGGTGGGAAGCCTGCTTCTCCCTCTCCCGTTCCCCCTGCTTGTGTTCCATCTCTCTCTGTCAAACAAGTAAATAAAATCTTAAAAAAAAAAAAAAAGAAATACTGAACAAATATATTATAATGCTTGATATAATTCAGTTATCACAAGTAATTATTGAAAAAATAAAGGTATAATAACTATCAAGTCATTATGTCATGGGAAGTAAAAATTTTAAGCTTGTAGTCATTAGGCATGTCCTCTAAAATGTGTGAATATTTGTTGTACTGATTTAAATATATCAATTTTTGACTTTGGGGTAAAAGTATATAAAATTAGAAATTAAAAGGAACATCATGTTTTACTCATAGCACTGTGACCACATGGGTACCATCAGACAAAAGGGAAGAGCTATATGGCCAGGTAAACTCCATTTAAGCTACCAAATAAAACAGGACGAGTGCTGATAATTCAGTTATGATAGTATAAATCAGCATATTCTGCATGACTCTAAAAAAGAGAAAGAAGGGCGCCTGGGTGGCTCAGTTGGTTAAGCGACTGCCTTCTGCTCAGGTCATGATCCTGGAGTCCCCGGATCAAGTCCCGCATCGGGCTCCCTGCTCGGCAGGGAGTCTGCTTCTCCTTCTGACCCTACCCCCTCTCATGCTCTCTCTATCTCATTCTCTCTGTCTCAAATAAATAAATAAAATCTTTAAAAAAATAAAATAAAAATAAAAAAGAGAAAGAATATAGAATTATATATACAGGTATGTAACTCATATTCAACAAAACAAAAACAAAAACTCTCATTCTAAATCAGGTGTTGACAAACTATAACCCAAGGACAAATCTGATCCACTCACTGTCATGTAAATGAAGTTTGATTGCAACACCGCCAGGCCCATTTCTTTGCAAATTGTATATGGCAGCTTTCATGTTAAAACAGCAGAATTGAGGAGTAGTGGTAGAGATCATGGCCTGCAAAGCTTAAAATATTTCCTGTCTGGACGTTTACAGAAAAAAAAAAAAATGTTATTCCTTGTCTATAGTATCCAGGAAGCTGGCTTTATTCTCTGTATGACTTCTATAGCAAAGGTTTAGCTCTCTGAATTTTTATTCAATATCAAAAATACTGATTTTACAATTTTGATTTCTTTTGGATCATATTAGTAACTGTTTTGGTACCTATAGAAATATTGCTGAGAACTAACAAGGAAAATAAAACTAATAAAAAATGAGCAAAGGATATAAAGAAGCAATTCACAAATGAGGATATCATAATGAGTCAAATTTGTGGAGAAATTCTCAACATCATTAACTATCAGAAGTTGTGAATTAAAACAAAAATGAACTGTCATTTTACATCCATCAGGTAGGCAAAAGTTAGAAGGTTGATATTATCAAGTGTTAGAGAGGATACTGTCAAACAGGAAGCTTAATCTCCCATCTTTTATGTATTTGAGCAAATTCTAGATGGAATAAACTGGCAGGAACTGGTGAATGTAAGCCTCTATGTACTGCATATCTCAGAGATATACTTATGAGTACTTATCCCAGGAGGAAAAAAAAAAATGTCTCTCAGAGGTCCATGACAAGAGCTGTTCACAGGCCAGTGGTGAAGTGAGACACATAAAATTCAAAACAACAGCCACAAAACACTAACCAAAAAGAGAGAGGGAATGAGAACCCAGTCCAAACACTCTATAATAGATGTTCATGTGAGGGACTCATTGAAGCTCTCTAGGCTAATACCAACTAGGAAATGACATAATTTTATTTTCTTAGTATCTGTATTTTTTAAGGAACATTTGACTTTTGCCAAATTCCCAGTAACTTGAATTTTTATCCTATATGGAGAGGCCAGAATTCATTATAGCCTGTGACCCAGCTCTGCTCTGTTGTCATAAAAAGAATCCTGAAATGTAATCCTCTTGCGTCCCCCACCAAAAAAGTAAATTGCACATTAATGAAAGTTCTTCTGTGATAGAAAGCAAATCCAGTTTCATTGTTTACTCCCCTTTCTGATTGCCCATCTGAAACCGTTTAATTTTTCCTACAATCATTTTGTGATTCTTACAAATACCCT
The DNA here is from genome assembly GCF_029215605.1 of Mirounga angustirostris. Lineage (NCBI taxonomy): Eukaryota > Metazoa > Chordata > Mammalia > Carnivora > Phocidae > Mirounga > Mirounga angustirostris. The sequence continues at coordinate 98,318,901 of NW_026991715.1, read as the reverse complement.
CTCAAAAGAGGGCTGGGGGTGTGTTTCTGTCAGAGGCTGTGATGACTTGGAGAAAAAAAAACATTTTCCTCCCTCATGTTTATTTACAATAAACTTTATAGGCATTTCCCAAGACAAGATGATCATGAATGATCCTCTTCTCAGTGAATCTTTCCAGTTGGTTCACAAAGTAGCTGACATGCACAAATACACGCACATTCCCACTTGAATCAATATGCTCCATTTCACATAGGAAGAGGAGTGTCTTGTTCTAAGGCAGTGATTCAGTGGTCCATATTCCCTAGTTTCAAGGGCAGTCTGCCTCCAGTAACCTTTTTACTTCCTAATGATTACTTTACGTGTTGATATTCTTTAGGAGTGACCTTCCTGCCAGTTATGCGTGGTCAACTCTTCCTTGTTCAGATTTTGCTGCAGAGTCAGCTCTAAAGTCATGACAGTTGGCTTTCTTGCGTACATTTCCAGAAATAAGTATTACTGGTTTGACACTGTTCAGAAAGAACCAATATCTGTATGTGGTAAATTGTGACAGCAAAAAGACACATGGTTAGTCAAGTATACTTATCTACCAAAATCCGAAGAAGCATTCTAGAGCTTTCAGGAACAGTTTGTGTTGATAGTACTAACTTTGGAAAATTAGGATGAAAATTTACTGGCTTTGTTTTTTGTTTGTTCGTTTTCATTTTTATTTTTTGTTTATTTATTTTTTAATTTGGGAGTACCTAAAAATATTTAAAGGAATGTTATCAGTCAACTTCTATGCTTATACTCTCTCTATATATACCACCTTTAAGATTTGTGATTATACAGTTTTTAGGGGTCCCCTTTATGCTAATGAATGATATGACAATTAATAAAGCAGGAACAGTGATTATCATGCAACAGCTAACAAACTGAGAAATTGTTGCATCTCATATTTTATTCCATTCTCTTGCTGTTTTATTTTAATACTGTTTCATTGGAAGTCACATCCATGCAATTGCAAATACAACTTGCCTGCATTTCTGAGTGGTTCCAAGGGGCATTTTTTACTTTTCTGTGTCTTGCAAACTTAAACATAGGCAACAAGGTTATCATTTCGTAACTGTTGAAATGCTGCCATTCATCCTCTGTGATGTAATTTTACATAGTCAGTCTGAACCATAGCTGTGCATAACTATTTCACTGATATTCTGTCAAATGTCACAAGCTTTCAAATTCAGTACCTACACATTTATTGCATTGAAGCTGGAGATTACCTCAAAATCGTCTTTTCAGGTGCTTCGTCCCATTAGGTATAAAGAATATATAGAAGGTAAGGGAGGGGCCCGTGCTGTTTTTATGTGTATGTTAAAAAGAGTTTTCTGAAGACTAGCAGTGTTCCAAAATAATGATTTCAACTTAACGTCTTTTGGTAGCTCAATGTCTTGCATTTTTTGAGAAATGAATAAATGAATGAAATATATGAAAATGCTTTTCATCAGTCAGCCAAACATGGCTTAGCAATGACCTCACAGCCCTCATTGACCTTAGAGCCAAGCACTATGTAGGCGAATATAAAAAGAATATATACAAAAAGAAGGAGGAGCTGGAGGAGGAGGAGAAGGAAAGGAAGAAGAGGTAGAAGAAATTGTTGTAGTTGTTTCTGACGATGTATCATAATTCTTATGAACACAGATTTTGGGGTCAGACAGATTGAGTTTTTAAATCCTGAATATGCCACTTTCTTGTTATGTGGCCCGATTAAAATGAATGAGCACCTTGTACTGAATTCATATTTTGTGCCAGGAGCTGTTTAAGAGATTTACCCACATAAGCTTATTTAATCATTACAACAACTCTTATGTAATATATGTTTTTAGTATTACTATTGTCATCATCCTCATTTTGTAAATGAGGAAAAAGGCAGAGAATATAGAAGTTGTTCAGCTAATAAGTAGCAAAGCTGGAACTGAATCTGGTCCTCATTCCTAACACCAACGTTTAACCATTGACTCTTTGTTAAAATGCTAGTTCTTAAGCAATTGAACTTTTCTATTTCACAAATACAGAAAAAGAGATTATTATACCTACCCCTATAGGCTTGATGTGAGAATTACATTAGATAAATCGTAAGAAACAAAATGTCCCCACAACTCCGAGGACTGTGGATTCATTCTGATCAACAGTTCACATTTCCTGTGTTCTTGCCCTCACTGCTAACTCAGAGTCTCTCAACCTTCTACAAAGTCACCCTTCCTCCATTGGTATTTATGGGATTCTCCAGTTATGTTTCATAAGACTTCATGTATCTTCCCATTCAGGTATACCTACACCCTCTTTCTTCCTCTTTGTTCTACTACTTCCTAATCAATGACCTATATTCATAGAAACCCTTGAGGAAAACCCCAAGTGAGTACAGCTGATGGCATCATCATGAGCATGCCACCAATTTTGCCAAGTGCATTGTCTCTAGAACTGCTCCTGTAGCCACCAGTCATGTAGGAAACAGGAGTCCCTTCAAGCACGGTCAGCATCTCTACCATAGCTTGGCTTCCAACATGATGCTTCAGGTTTAGGGCAGCCTGACAACATTATCAGAAAGTCTTATGAAAACTGCCCCTTGAGATTTTTCTCCCTAACCCATTTTCTAACCCATTTAAGCCACATTGCTGGTGCTTAAAACCAATTCACGAATCTGGGCATGATGAAGATGTCTTTCCCTTCCCTTCAGTGGTTTCCTAGGATCTCTAGAGGACGTACATATGCACAGACCTTCTCACTTAGCACTCAGGCAAAAAAAAAACAAGAACCCCTAGGCAAATCAGCACATGCAAATAGATTTTACAGATCCTTGAGGTACCAAAGAGTCATCAGTAGACTTATTCAGATAAATCTAAATTATTTTTAAATTCAGCCAGACCAAAATACACAAATACTTATAGTAAACATATTAAACATTCATTTTATCTATTTCCCTTAACCTAGGAAATAGATATTTTAAAGTTAGCTTTCCAACCATATATAAAGCCATTCATTCAGCAGTTTTCTTGTTTAAAACACAACCTACAAAGTTTACAGAAGGAATAGAGAAGGATAAGCCACAATCCCTGCAATCCAGAAGTTTATAATCTCTTTGAATAAAGGAGACACACATACTAGGAACACTAAAGTAGTTAAGTAAATAAATGTGCAAATGTTAAAATTCATTCATAAATTCAGTCACCGAATATGTATTGAGTGTCTACCATGTACCAGCACTGTATTAAGAATAAGAAGTACTGTGATGGATAAAACAGATGTACTCTCAGTCCTTATGGAGCCTATATTATAATAGTGGAAGAAATTTTAAAGAAAATACATAACAAGAAAAAGAAAGATTGTGGAAACCACTATGCAGGAAATAAGAGTACAGACTAGGAAAGTAGGATTTCAGAGAAGGAGGTTGTGTTACTTTTCTAGGGCTGCCATAAGAAAATACCACAGAGTTCGTGGTTTAAACAACAGACATTTATTTCCTATAGTTCTGGAGGGTAGAAATCCAAGATCAGGGTATTCTCAGGGTTGATCCTTCTGAAGCCTCTCTCCTTGAATTGTTGATGGGGTCTTTCCTGTTTGTGTCCTATTTTTTCCTCTTCTTCTAAGGATACCAGTTATATTGGATTAAGGCTCATCCTAATAACCTCATTCTAATTCATTTACCTCTTTAAATATAGCCAAAATCTATGTAAAAAAAAAAAGTCATATTCTGAGGTACTAGAAAATTAGTACTTCAGCAGATGAATTTGGGGATGGGGGATGCAATTCAGCCCATAATAGACATCATCAGTATTATGTCTTGCAGGGTACCCTAGGACTGGTCCAAGACTAGTTGGAATGGAATCATCTGAGGAAAAAAAATAAAGCAATCTGGACCCTACTCCTAAAGAGTTTAGATCACAAATCAGTGATATTATTAAGCTTTCTGGCTGTTTTTGATATGGATTCAGGTTTGGGAACTCCTAATAGAGTAGTCAGGAATAGTTGGAAAGACATATACACGGTCAGTCTTGAGTTAAACACCAAAGAGTGGAATAAATTCGGATAGCAGCAGTTCTCAAACTTTTTGGTCTTACAACCTCGTGGAAGATGGCTAAGAGCTTATATGTATGTCAGTTTTATCTATCAATATTTGTCTTATTAGAGTTTAAAATTAAGACATTTGAAGAATAATATATAAAAATAATAAACTATTATATGTTGACATAAGCAACATTTTTTATCACAATGTTTTCTACAACAAAAAATTAGCAAAAGGATGTCACTATTTGACATTTCTGCAATTCTTTTAATATGTGGCTCAATATAAGATACCTGGATTCTCGTATCAGCTTCTGCATTCAGTCTGTTGTGATATCGTTTGTCATGCAGCCTCCAGAAAACTTCACTGTACATTTATGAGAGAATGAGAGTGAAAAAGGATAATAATGTCTTAATAACATTATTAAAATAGTTTTGATCTCACAGACCCCGGAATGCGTCTTGGGTATTTCCAAGAGTGGCTTAGAGCACACTTTGTAAATCACTGATGTCGATTAGAAGTGAATATTTTGTGCTTTTGTTAGATGAGCTATGTGAGAAAATACTTCCTAACAGAATGGCTATGGGGTGCCTGGGTGGCTCAGTTGGTTAAGCGACTGCCTTCGGCTCAGGTCATGATCCTGGAGTCCCGGGATCGAGTCCCGCATCGGGCTCCCTGCTCAGCAGGGAGTCTGCTTCTCCCTCTGACCTTCCTCCTTCTCATGCTCTCTGTCTCTCATTCTCTCTCTCTCAAATAAATAAATAAAATCTTAAAAAAAAAAAAAAAAGAATGGCTATGACCTATTTAAGGATAACATGGTTATCTTGGCTAGAATATAGTGGAGAGTTTGCTTCCTTTGGACCAGATTGTTCCCCTTGTGCCAGATTGTTGCTCTTGAACACGATTCTCCACTCATAAATGGAATTGTCCCTGTTTTGGAGGGGCTTGTGCTTGTCTTCCTCATATAGCTGCTGTCTTTTACCCCAGTTGCTTTTCGTTGTTTTCTTCCTAATTATTAATTTTGGCAGGCAACATAGCCTAATGATTAAGAACAGGGACCGGCAAATTCTGTAAAGAAAGATTGTCAACACTTTAGGCTTTGTAGTCAATGTGATCTCTGTGGTGGTAACTCAATGCTGCTATGGTAGCATGAAAGCAGCCACAGAAAAATCTAAACAAAGGAGTGTGGCTTTGTTCCAATAAACTTTACTTATGGACACTGAAATTTGAATTTCATATAATTTCAAGTGTCATGAAATGATATATATATTTTCCAATTTAAACTGTAAAAACTTTTCTTAACACTGGCTATACAAAGTAGGCAGTGGGCCAGAATTGGCTCTTGGGGCTATTATGGTTTGCCTCACAGTTAGGAATGAGTGATCACTTTCAACACAACCCCTCTAAAGCTTCTCTTTCCCTCTTTGCAAAATGGTGATAATAACTTCTTCATGAGGTGTCCTTAGTTTAATATGCACAAAGGATTAATCAGAATGCCTGGACCATGCTAGTTTTTGTTTTTATCAACTGGTGTAACAACATTCTAAGTTAATGATTTTGAGCTGAGTCTTATCATGAGCTTACTTTTTGAACTTGTGGTGAAAGATGATATAGTTTGTTACAGGAGAAAGACCTAAACTAGTTGTTGTAAATTTGGGCAAGGTATTTTTCTTTCTGGATCTCATTTTTTTTACCTTTAAAATGAAGTTGGTGGAAGGCCAGTCTGCTCTAAAATTCTAAAGGCTCTGAACCCAGAAATGCTAATTGGCTTACTTGTGTCTTTATTTTCCCATCAAAAATGAGAGTAAAACAATATGGCTCTTCCTTTGGGAAATATATGAATTTTTTAATATCCTCTAGAGAAAGAAAGTTCAACACTTCAGGTCATTTTAATTAACTGACAAATACAAGGCCCCATGAGACCATGGATACTTGTTGACTCTTCCATTTTTAGTTGTTTACCCATGCTGGTTACAAATTTCAGTGGTCTAAATTGAGTTTCATGTTTGGCTGAATAGAACATATATATTTTATTTATTTATTTTATCTTATTTATTTTCTCTCAGCATAAAATAATTCAGTCTGTGTTGAAATAGAATTCTGGAACAAAGAACTTCCACTTCTGTTATTTAAGCATCTTTAGTAGGAACAGGGACCCAATCCTAAATGGGAATTTATTGTGTGGGTGTACTTGGAGGGTTCCTGTAACTCCAAAGCTTATACTTTCTGAGGATCTAGTTCATCACATCTTGATTTTGGCATAGTGTCTGATGAATTTTTCTCTCACAGCCAACCAGTACCTATATATTATTTAGATCAAATCTTAAAAAAGAGTCATTTGTACTGGTTTAGACACTATTAGGTAGAGACCTTTACACAAGGCCATACCATGGGGCCTTGTTCAATATTTATTTGGTACCTGTAATATGCAAGGTTCTCCATTAGGCACTGAAAATGTAACATTGGACAAAGCAGTAAGACCCTGCTCCATGAAGAGAGGAGAAGGAAAAAATGAAAAAGTGATAAGTACTAGAGAGAAAATAGTTTGGGGACTTTTTTAGATAGGTTGGTCAGTGCAGGTCTCTAGGGGAAGAAAAATCTGAACCAAGACCTGCAATATATGAAAGAGCTAAATATGATGATAGAAGCAAACACATATATATGGTGCTGCCCTGTGTAGGCATTGCTCTAAATGCATTACATATATCTACTCACGTAATCCTTAAAGTCACCTCGTGAGGTAGGTAGTATTATTAGTTAGTTTTATAAGATAGGAATCTGAAACACATAGAGATTAAGTAATTTGTTCAAGGTCAGAGTTTGTAAATGTCAAAAGCAGAATTTGAACCCAAATCTTAGCCTTTAATCAAAACATCATAATGTCCCTGAGAAAACAGCATTATAAGCAGAAAGAACAGGTAAATGTAAGGTCTGTTTTTTTGAGGCAGTCTTGCTGGAGCACAGGTAATGGCCTGATTATTGCTTCCTTGAGCTAGAGATTGTTGGTGAGGGAGTTTCATTAAGAAGAGGAAGCTGGCTGGACTGTCATCATAACCAGCAGGTCAGCGTGGTCAACCCACTCAATCAATAAACTTTTTATAAGTTAAAAAAAAAGATAAAAATTAGGGACTGATATACCAGCACACTGAAAAATGATGTATTAGTGCAAACTATTATTTTCAATTATCCTCAGAAAAACTGGTTTGACCATTTTTGTTCAAACAAATTTGACCATTTGAATACAGACTTAGATATGATGATGTTTTCTGTTAGCTTATTGATTTTAGTATGTTGTTATCTTTACTATGTTGTTATTCATTGTACTGTACTTGCTTCTAGAATGTGGTATTCTTTTCCTGCCTTTAGTTTATATTATAGGTAACTAAACCACAGACGTTCTATTAGCCAAACCAACACAAGAACCAAAGATATCCTAGAATCTGTTTGTGTTGAAGATGTTTGAATCATTGCAGTGTCAGAACAATTGCATGACAGACAACCTTTTGAAATGTCTTAAGTGTTACTGGAAGGCATAGCAGGAACTCCATTCTTCTGTGATCATGGATGCACACCAGTTTAATAAGAATACCAAGCATACATTAAATAAAAGAGACATACAATAAAAGATAAGACAGTTAATTAATTTAAATATCTATTTTGAAAACAGCAATTAATGATGAAAAGAATAAAATGAAATATTTAATTTCTGAGTTTTTCCCCCAACTGGTTATACACCATCTATTAACCATGGGAGTTCTTCCACTGAAAAATCAGTGTTGTTTTTATTTTATTTGTATTTATTTTATTTATTTACTTTAAAATATTTTATTTATTTATTTGACAGAGAGAGAGACAGCAAGAGAGGGAACACAAGCAGGGGGAGTGTGAGAGGGAGAAGCAGGCTTCCTGCTGAGCAGGGAGCCAGATGCTGGGCTAGATCTCAGGACCCTCGGATCCTGGCCTGAGCCAAAGGCAGACGCTTAACAACAGAGCCACCCAGGTGCCCCTCAGTGTTGTTTTTATATACAGGACTGAATTTTAATTTATTGGCAGAGAAATTTCACCTTCTTAACTCAAATTAGGTCATTATATGACATGACATGGAGAGAATAATTTAAATAACTTGTTGCTTTCCTATATTTCACCTTTCTTATTTATGTGTGTATATATATATAAATACATAAGTGTGTGTGTATATACACACACACATATATACCTCATACATTCATCTCAGTATTTATAGAGCAAAACAAGGCATGAGGCATTCTACCAGGCATATGAGTCATTGAAACTTCAGAATATGCTATAATGCAGCACATACAGGGCTCATACATAAACAACTATAATAACAATGATAATAATGGCATTGATGATACTAACATTTATGGTGCACTTACGGTGTGCTAGATATAATGTCAAATGTATTATATGTACTCTCTAATCCTCAGAATATGGTTTTAAGGTAGTTAATAATTCTGAAGAAGTTGAAGCTCCTAGAGGGTAAGTAGCTTGCTCACAGACCTAATAGGTAGCAAAATCAGGATTTGAACGTTATTTGTCAAACTCTGAAGAAAATGCCTATTCTGTTATGACATTTCCCTGTGTGTTCTACAGGATGTTATTAAAAATAGTGAATGAAATGTTTAGAAGGTCAAATCAATTTGGGAACATTGGGATAAACTGTTTTAAACAGGTTTATTAACTGAAGGGCTTTTTAGAGCCTTTAATATGCTAATATGCAAAGTAGAACTCCAAAAAGATGTCATAGGATAGATATTGGCCATGAATATTTAATTGCTGAACCCCAAATCCATCCCCAATACACACACACAGAGTGTGGTGTAAGAGTATCAGTCCTCGAATACACTTTTGACAGGCCTATTACACCCACTATTTTAATTTTTTAAAAGGAAAGAAGAGACATAAGAAACATTAGAGAGATGAAATATAATGGATAAATGACCTTACAGACAAAAGTAAATTCTAAATTTTCAACTCCCCACTGAGAAAATACATAAATTTAAGAGTGAAAATGAGAGTATGGAAATATGAAGAAAGGCTAGGAATAGACATGAAGAAAGCAGTGTAATAATAGAAGAACAAAGATGTGGATACCATCTCAGCTGGGAGATCAAGCTGAATGCCTCCTCAGCTGGAGGAGTCAAAGAGTACAGAGAAAAAAGAGAAAATCAATAGCATTGGGGAATGAATATACATTGAAAACTGTTGTGGATATGGCAAGGATGACTCTGAAAGGAAAAATGCCATCAAATCAAAACTTTCAGATAATGTTTTGTTGTTGTTATTATTTTTAAGTTATGAGGGCTGAAATCCTCTTTGGTAGGATTAAGAAAAGAGAAGGTAGAAAAGAGAAGAATTTTTCCCTCTTATATTGGCAGATAGCTTAGTAAGCAATAGCAGTGTTAAGAACAACTTTATTTAAAAAAAAGGAAGATCTGAGTAGTTTTGAAGGCAGAAACCAAGGACATAGTCAAGTAGTGAAGGTGGATATAAAGAATAATTAAGATCAACATTTCAGATGAGATTTCAGAGCTTGAGAATCAAAGATGTGGGTAGGTTTTGTTGGATTTGAGGCCAATAAAACTTTTTTGAGCTCACACACACACACACACACACAAAGTGGATATGAGAAACCATGAAGAAGTAAGAAGAAAAATTGAGTGAGTTCTTTCACCCACCTTATCCAGTGGATAGAAGTCAACTAACTTATGCAAGGAGGAAATACAGGTATCAGATTGCTAATTTGAGGACAGTGAAAAGATTTTTAAAAAAATAATGGAAATGTTACTTACAATTAAAAAATCAGTTTTGTCAAACTTTGTAAAATGGCTTGTAATTTGACCATCGTGTGTGTGTATGTATGCATTTTGACATGTATAAATTTCATATACTTTAATATATTGATATAAATGTCTCATAGATGTGGCCCAACTGAGGCCGAATAGCATGAATTTGCACTCCACACATACTCTCTGTAATTATTTGAGGACAAAACAGTGAACAAGAGCAGAAAAAAGAAACCAGGAAACAAGTCTAACAGGAGGACAAATCCAAATATTAAGGATTAAATAATGTTATGCTAATGAAGGCCTTCAAATAATTGATCAGTTAGTAATGAGGTATTTGAAGCTAGAGATGGGCTACCTTGAGGGATAAGGACACAGGTAAAGAAAGGAGGTTTGAAGAAAAGAAGTAAAATTTAGAAATTAATCTCAAAATGAAATAGTTTTTAAAAATCATAAATCACATCATCAAAAACTAATGATGTCATGTATGTTGATTAACATAACATAATAAAAAAAAAAACATTAACTGAAAAAAAAATAAAAATAATAGTGTAACTTAGTTGTGGCTTCCTGAGCAAAGAATAACACTGTCCATAGTCCTAAAACATCAGTGAATTTTCAGGCAAGGTTGTTCTTCCCTATACCATGGAGGGTACAGAGACCTCGAGTGGGAAGAGGGAAAAAGCAATGGTGGGGGCCGGGTGGGGGGGAAAGAAAGAGAGAGAGAGAGAGAGAGATTGAGATAAATAAGAGGAAATAAACTGTCAAAGACTACTATTATAGATATTAATATATTATTAAGGAATTTTTAGGGAGAAGGGAGACATTTTACCTCATTTTCCCAGGAGAGAAACATGATAAGGGGAGGGCATACAGGTAGCATTACCTTCATGCAATCAATGCTACCCTCACCCCACCTTCTGCTACACTGTAGTTAAGATTCTGAGCTCAAATTCAGACCTTGGTATTGGTTCCTGGAAGAGAAAGGAATTGGAATACATGTATATTATGAATTTTGAGAGACTGTGAGGCCAGTGTTAGAAGAGTAGATTTTTGGTTCAAGAGGGAGAGGCTGGTGATGAGAAAGGTGCATTCTACTACTCTTTGTCTCATGAATCAAAAGAAAGAGAAGGGCAGTCCAGCAATGATTGTTCCAAAGAAAATTATATTAGAAATTGGTTTCACTTAATATAAAAGGGGATAGCTTTTTAAAGGTTCATAATGTAGTGAAATACTCTCAAGGGGAAATTAGAAATGGTTAGTATTCGTTTTCTATTTTCTACTGTAACAAGTTACCACAAACATAGTGGCTTACAGTATATTTTATTGTCTAACAGTTCTGTAGGTGAGAAGTCCCAGTGTGGGTCTCACTTGGATAAAACCAGGTGTTGACAAGGCTGCTTTCCTTTCTGGAGTCTCTAGAGGGTAGAGCCTTGCCTTTCCCATATTCTAGAGCCTGTTGACATCTCTTGGTTTGTGGTCTTCTTCCAGCATCTTCAAAGTCAGCAATGTTGTATTTCTCTTACTTTCTTTTACTGAGACATCTCCCTGTGACTCTCTTTTCTGCTTTCCTCTTCTACTTTTGAGGACGTTTGTGATTACATTGGCCCCACGTGGGTAATCCTGAATAATCTCCTTATCTGAAGGTCAGCTGATTAAGACCCTTAGTTCCATCTGCAACCTTAGTTCCTTTTTGCCATGTAACCTAGCATTTTCAGTTTCTAGGGAAATAGTTGGGGATTTAGGACATGGGCATCTTTGGAGTCAGGCATTATTCTGTCTGCCACAGAGTAGGAAAAAAGACATGCTCATATCCTAATTCAGCTCCTGTGGGAAGCTTTCCATGATTCCACCTTGTAGATATACTCTGCTCCTTTATGAGAATAAAATGAGAACAGGCATGTGAAGTGGTTAGAACAGTTGTTTGGCTCTTGGGAAACTGCTGGGGATTTTTCATTTTCTTCCTCATGCAAGGAAATAGTGCACAGAGACAGATATTAAGCCTAGGTCTGCCTGGCCCAAAACCCATGCACATAGGCATTATAAACTGGCAAGGTGCAGTCTTAAGTAGCAGAAATCATATACTGATGTTCTACTGTTATATTTCATAATAAAAGATGGAAAAAGTACCAGGGTTTATGGAGAGGCTGATTAAATTCATTTTGTATCAGATATCTGTAGAATACCTACACAGTACCAGGCCTTGTTGTAGGCACTGGGGGAAATGGCAGGAAACAAGACAGACAAATTTCAAGCTTTTAGGGAAAGTATATTCTGTTTGGATTTGGGGGGGTGGTGAGGGGAGGATTTGGGGTATTCAGCAATGCAAATATAAACATAATATACTTTGGAGATTAAGAGGCAGTGTGGTAGGTAGAATAATGTCTTTCCCTTAAAAAAAAAAAAAAAAAAAAAAAAACAACAAAGTCCATATCCTAATCCTCAGAACCTATGAATGTGTTCCTTTACACAGCAAAAGCAACTTTGCGGATGTTTTTAAGTAAAGGACTTTGAGATAGGGAGATTATTCTGGGTTTTCTGGGTTGGCCCAATGTTATCACATAGTCTTTAAAAATGGAAGATGGGGGCAGAAGAGGAAGTCATAGTGATGTGATGTGACAAGGACTCAACCCACTCCCACTGTTGCTGTCTTTGAAGATGGAGGAAGGAAACTATCAGCCAAGGAATGTGGGCAGCCTTAGGAACTATAAAAGATAAGGGAATGCATTCTTCCCCTGGAATCTCTAATACCATGATTTTAGCCCACTGAGAACTGTGTCAGATTTCTGACCTCCAGAACTGTAAGATAATGAATCTTGTTTTAAACCACTACATCTGACATAATTTGTTACAGCAACGATAGTTAAGACAGGCAGTGAGAGGGAAAAAAAAAAAAAAAAAAGACAGGCAGTGAGAGATATAACAAAGATTACACTGACAAGCATCTTCCCTGAGATACTCTGTATGCCCAAGAACACCTTTTTCTCCTGAAACAATTAGTAATATTTTTGTCATAAGTAGTAAACCACACTGAGCTAGATAGAACAGAGAGAGTTCTATATAAGGGTACAGTGATATCTCACAACATCCAAGGAAATCAGTGTTGCCAATCCCTTAAAATAGGTCCAGAACCATGAGCAGGAAGACTGTCTAGACTTTTCCCTTTACATTTCCTTTCTCTTCCTCTCTAAATATCTCTCTAAACTGGCTCCCTTATTCTCTTCAGTCTGCCTGATTGAATATAATTGTTGGCAGATCGGAGTTATGTGCTACAAGTCCAGTCACCCAAAGGCAGAATCTCAATGGAAACTTCTAACTTCTCCTTCCCATCCTTATTTTTAGTAAAGAAATTCTCATTGTTCCAGCTTGGGTTAGGTACCTTCTCTGGGCCCATCATGTAGGGCCAAGGGCAGAACAGGGAAAGGGAGATTGTTATAAACTGAACAGACACCCAGTATGTTTATTCCATGATGCTTATACTGTAACTGGAGAGATAATTTTAGGAAAATATATCACTATGTTTAGCCAATCTCATTTAATTTCTGTTCAAAACAAAGAGTTTGTGTGAGGCAATGTGAAAGATATGAAGGCAAGCAACAGACATTTACCAAGCATCTATTTTTATGCCAAGAACTCTGCTAAGTACTTGGGTCACAAAGACATAGAATGCTTAAGGAATGGAGGAGAGAATAATTCACATTATTATGTGATATGTGCTGAATGGAAGATCTGTACAAAGTGCCATCAGCACACCCAACAAAACATCACATCTTGCTAAGTTGGCTGGAATGGGAGGGGACTGGGACAAATTCCTAGAGAAAGTAATTGGAACTTCCAGGTGAACAAGGGAGGAAAATGCCTCTCAGGATAAAGGAGAGCATCTACAAATCCTGCAGTCATAAAAATAACCAATGAGGCCTGGGGCCAGTGAGTCGTCCAGAGCAACAAGGTTTACAAGGGGAGAAGATTCCAGTTATTCAAAGCTCATAGTCTAATAGAAGAGTAAGGATAGGTAATAAACAACTGTCACAAGGTCTGAATACATCAGCGTAATAATGAAGTGACAAAACACACAGAGTTTTGGAGGTAAGCTTGAGAATCAGGGGTCAAGTTAAAATCCAGCTGGGAAGACTAGATGTATTCCTGGGATAAGCTGGCTTTTAAGCAGTTTCATAAATAGTCTGTGGTTAATAGGAATGAGCAAGATAGAACCTGAAATTAATTAAAATGCTCCTCTTTGGTTCAAAGCCTACAAAATTATGCAAAGCAACTTACTACTATGTGGATCGCCAAAGCATAGACATAGCATTTGCTTCCCAAGGTGACATGGTTCCTGCAAAACTAAAACTCTGTAATGATTTCTATCATCTCTTCTCTTTCTTCAACAATTGTCTGGTCTCTTAGAAGAGAAAGCTGTACTATGTACTATGCCAGGAAAAATATGAGAAAAGCACCTTGGATATCGAGTGGCAATGGGAAATCCCGGAGGAAAAGAATTTCCATCACAAAGTGTTCCCTTGTCATGGAGTCTTTGAAGTAGGTCACTGGACTGCACATACTACATCCCCCTGGCTTTGTTTCTTTTTTTTAAATTAATCATTTGAATATGTTGGGGCTTCAAATGTTTACTGGGTGATTATAAATACATTGAAGTACTGAAGGAAAGCTCCCGGGACGCCGTATTCACCCTTATCAGTGTTTTAGATTTTATTTTGACACATCATCAATTGGAATTTTTTTTTAAAGATTTTATTTATTTGAGAGAGAGAGAATGAGAGAGAGAGAGAGAGAGCATATGAGAGGTGGGAGAGTCAGAGGGAGAAGCAGACTCCCTGCTAAGCAGGGAACCCCATGCGGGACTCGATCCTGAGACTCCAGGATCATGATCTGAGCCGAAGGCAGTTGCTTAACCAACTGAGCCACCCAGGCACCCCATCAATTGGAATTTTTAATTCAGACTATTTTCAAATGTTACAGCAATTTTGCATAGTATATTATCTAAGTTCCATGTCTTTTGATAAGGGTAATTAAACATGCCAAGTTTGTTGCTACAGCCCTGAGTCTTCAGTCACTCATCCACTGGTAATGTTCCTATATTCCATTTACTGCTTTCTATGTATTATTTGTATAGTGTTTGAGAAATGTATTCACTTTTAATTCCTTGGAAGCTTAGCTCCAAACCTAGAGAAAAAGGACCCAATCTCTTACAACCTACGTAGGTGAAATTCCCAAAGACATACCATGCTTCTGAGGCATTTTTTAAAAAAATGTTTATCTTCTAAAGAAAAGACTCCATCTTTTAGGACTCAGGTATTGATTATATCACTCCTTTTGACATAATCCTTTACTCCTTATGCAGACAAAAACACCATTGATTTTTATAAACTAGTGACATTTTTTTCCCCATCACTAGAAGTTTTGTTTGGAAAAAGAAGAATGGAAGCCAGTCCAGAGTAATCTATCTTTCTACATAAGTATTTCTGTGCCACTTATCACAGCAGTACCTGGGCACTCAAAAGCACCATTAGACTAAAACACATACACTGGAGGAGAAAAAAAAAAAAAAGCAAAACAATAAAAACACTAGAAGCTAAGAAAACAGAAAGTTTAAAACATCGAGAGAAATAGAAAAAATTGCTCTTTGTTCGTGGACAACCAATAGGAATTGAAGGAAATTTTCAGGAGCAATTAAAAAAAATATATCCTTTCTCCAAGTCTGTTTATTTATTTAAAAGCTTCTAAAGGACTAGTCTAGGCCTTTGATTCAGATACAAAATACCATTGAGACTTGCTGTGGTAAATCAAGGATGGGATATGACACTTATTCTAGCACTCTGGATATAAGACAAGAAAGAAAGCAAAATTATATATATATACATATATATATATTTATATATATATGTATATATATATGTATATATAAATAACTGAGGTACCAGTTGACCCCAAGAATGTTTTGAATTCTCCAGTAGGACAGTCCTTTTTCACTGGGATACTCAAATGGACCTGATGCTTGTCCAGTGAAATATGCAGAATGTGAGATACATTTAGGAAATGAATTGTTGGATGGTGAAACTTGCCAAGCTAACTAATTTAAAGAGAAAGGGACTGATGTCATAAATTACATTCCAAACTGACTTTGTAACTTAAGTATCTTTATCTCCTACTATAAGATCAGTAAAATTTTAGTATTATATGCCAGATGTCAATTAGGAGGGCAGAATAGTTTGCAGTGTCAAAAGCTATGTATTCCACTCTTCTTAATATATAAAAGAGAAATTACTGAATAATTGCCTATTTATATCAAAAATATAATCTACTATAAAATTGTTATATATGAAAATTCAAATTTGAAGATAGGCCAATTTTCCTTGAAACATGTGATTTACAGATTTATATTACAATTCAATCCAACATATTGAGAAAAAGCACGTTAATGGGAAAGGAATAAATATCTAATTTATAGGAGAGTAACCGCCATAAAGTTTTATTTGTATCATGATGTAATTTCTGAGTAAAAATACTTTCTGCTCCATTTCATGGTGGGTAACCTGGCAATTCTTATGATTTCCCTCCTATTTTAACAAAAACGACTCAATTTTTTTATGTGAACTTGTTTTACAGTCAGAAATACTGCTGATAGAAATTACATTTCCACGAGTAAAGCCATCTTCACCTCAGATTTACATAGAAGTTGGCAAATTAAAAGTATTTTAATAAGGCTAGCAGTGATAGTTCAGGAATGAGATTTAAACTGATCTTCTGTGCCAATGGGTGCATTAACTTTATTCAAAAATAGTGTATGTAAAATGGCACACAACTGACATGAGCTGATTATGATAATGTCTTAGTGTAAATTTTTGAAAATCAGGTACTATAAAAATATACCATTAACTTTATGTTAATAAAATATTTTGCTTGATGCCTTTTAAATTATTCATTTGAAGTAGTCTAAAAATATAAAGGAACTCTTATTATCATTCAATTTACATGATTACTTTTAAGTTCACTTTTTTGGTTTAACATAAACAGAGTGTAAAATTCACATCAAGCTTTTGGTATTTAAAATGTGTAATTTTTATGCAAAAACTGGGTGCTGTGTTACATTTTTAAGGCTGTCATTAGTATAAATATAATTTTGACTTCTGATTTGAAACAATTTAACCCTTAGGAGAAATTATCATGTTTCCCAGGTTGACTCATTATTGCTGCTTTGATTATAGATGAATTCCTTTGTAAAAACACTTTTTAAAAAATCTAAGCACTGACTTGAAACCCCAGGGGTTCTCACAGATGCATTTGAAGAAATGATGAAAATTATCAGGAAAAGAGGATCATTTTTTTTCCCCAAAAGCTAGTGTGATTTTAAGGATTAAACAATCATTATGTGCTCAGGTCTGTGTTGGGCTCTTCATGGCTTTACACAGGAGGACAGCACACCAGTTGCCTGTCATTGCTTACAGTCAAATGGAAATTCCTATCATCAGTTACAGTTATAGCACAGTGTTGGGCACATACTGCTACCCAGGAAACTGGATTTATGTTGTCAAAAAAGTAGAAATATGAGACAGTAAAACTGGATAAGAACCCTAAATATGGTGGGTTTTGACTTGAGTAGGAGGGATCTAATCTAGATTTTTAAAGAAGAGAGGATGTAGCCCTTCAAATGGGAGAGAAATTTGAATGAAAGATCGGTTGTCTTCTTTAGAATATATAGAACATACCAAAGTCTAGTTCTGTTCACAATATAAATAATTTATCTTTTTAAAAAGATTTTATTCATTTATTTGACAGAGTGAGAGAGCACAAGCAGGGGGAACAGCAGAGGCAGAGGGAGAAGCAGGCTCCCTGCTGAGCAGGGAGCCCGATGCGGGTCTCCATCCCAGGACCCTGGGATCACGACCTGAGCCAAAGGCAGATGCTTAACTGACTGAACCACCCAGGTGCCCACAACATAAATAATTTAAAATTGAAATTTACATATATACTTATATATACTTCAGTCCATATGCAAATATAAAACTAGTTATAAAAATAATTACTTGAAGCCATATGCAATTTTAAAAAATATATAGATTCATGGAGCACTGGGTGTTATATGCAAACAATGAATCATGGAATGCTACATCAAAAACTAATGATGTACTGTATGGTGACTAACATAACATAATAAAAAAACTATAAAAAAATAAAAAATCTATAGATTCATAGAAAGTTCTCCAAATGCCAGACAATAGCTCTTTTATTTCAAAATGTGTTTCAAAACTCTATTCTTGGGAAGGAAGGGAAAGAGGAAGAAAAATGAAGCAGGAATTTGACTTGTATGTGCTGTGTATCAGCCTGATGCTTCTTTTCCATATAGACCCAAGTTGTGATTGCCTCAATTCTGCATAATTAAGAGAGTGAGTCTCTGTCACATATCACTGCAGGCAAACCTGCCATAATTTAAAATCTTTGGCATAGTCAGAGAAGAGTTTCTGACTTTTGTGTGGCTCCGTATAATCCTGTCTCCCAAGAATGGTACTGATTTGACATGACTGGACAAGACACTGAATGAGGTTCCTAGGAGTTTGGTAGTATTTGCAGAATTAGATTATCTTATCCTATCAAAATTGCAAGGAACCTTACAAGCTAGTCATCTCTCCTCCTACCCAATTGAAACTCCTTGTACAATAATCTGAAGAGATGTTCATCTAAGTTCAATTTGAATGGTTAAAGAAAAAGAGGGGGCATTATTCTGTGCACGCCAGTTGCTCATCCACAGGCCTTTCAAAAATTTAAACACAGGTACCATAATATTTCAGTATCCTTCTCCAAGCTGAGCATGTCTGTTCCTTTATCTTTTTTTTTTCATGAGAGAGTTCCCAAATTATCTTCCACTTTCCTCATCTTCTTCGGGATACTTTCAAGTTTGTTTTTTTCCTAGAAAACATATTTATGGATGCTACCATATGGTGATCCAGTGGGGAGACACAAACCCACACACATACATATCACTGGACCTTGCCCTCAAGAAAATTTAAAGAAGAGGGAGGTAAACATGAATCAAAGTACAACAAAAATACATAATTGTGAACTGTGTTAAGCATGTCAAGGAGATCACCCCAAATCAAAATGGAATATCCAGCATTCTATGTAAATTTTGGATCTGATAGGACCTGCACAAAAAGAGAAACTATTACTGACCTTGATCTGAATACTACATAATACTGCAGCCAAAAGGTTGCTTTAGCTGGCTCAGTTTGAGCTTGTGGTAACTTGCGTTTTATTTTGTTTTGTTTTGTTTTGTTTTCAAATCAACTTTTATCACATCAACTTTCTGTACCTTCTACTTAAATAATTGATTTTTGAACATCAACACAAAACCTTACACTTATAAATGTAAAATTCCATCATCTTGGTTTTAGCCCATGGGTCTAACATGTCAAGGTCATTTTTGAATCATAATTAAGGTGTCCAACATCTTAAGTAAACTTTTGTATCAGCTGAGAAATTCATAAGCATTTATTCAGTGACTTCATAAAAGAGCAATACCAAATATAAAGCCCCAAGGTATGCATCAAAGACTTCTCTTAAGTTGATACACTGATACATGTATAAAATCTTTCAATACCTAACCATAAGTATAGACATATGTTGTTTGTGCTTTCTAATATCCATTTCTCCTTCCTCTGGAAATACATTTTTCTTGAGGAAATGTTCTTCTGCCATTATCACTTCATATAAATTTGATACAAATGTTGAACTCAGTCTATCCCTGGTTCACAGAGTGTCATATGACCTAACTTGATCAATGAGAATATTGACTACTGCTGGCTACAGAATTGGGCACATAATCTAAGTCATTCTAGTGAGATTAAATTCTTGACCTTTTGTGGAATTGCTGGGAAGAGAGATTCTTGCTGAAATTGAAACTGGGAGGACTTCAGATTGGAATTGCTGGGAATCACCATATGGAGAGGGCCTAGCTAAGCATTCAAGTGACATATGAAAGTGGAGCCAAGAGATAAAGAGAAAGAGACCAAACCCTCACCCAGCTGTTCTAGATTCAAAGCCAGGTCTAGATTTTTCTGTTGCATAAGCCATAACATGAACTCTTTAGCTTTAGCCAGTTGGCGATAGGTTTCTGTCATTTGCCAAGTGTTCCAACTGATACCCCATATTATTATCTAGTCCATATTTTCTTTTTGCCCACAAGAATATCATGGGAGTCTTTGTCATCTGTTTTATTGAAATCTAGATAAAGAATATCTACAGTACTTTTTTGGCCAATCAATGTAGTTAACCCTTTTGTTAAGGAAATTTAGATTTGTTTGTTTGTAGTAAATTTATGCTGGTTCACACTGATCATCTCTTTTCTGAAACCATCTGGTTAATAATCCACTGTAGAAACTTAACTAGTTTAGAAGATAAATTCCATATGCTCTTTGCATCACTAACCATGGAATAATATTTTTTTTTTCCTCTGATCTTTTGGATGTTTTTTCTAAAGTCTCAGGCACATTATTCCCAAGGTTTTTGACATGAGTATCTTTTTAAAATACCAAAACTTATCTCAGACCTTCAAATTCTTCTGGTTGTACTTCATTAGTTACTGTTTATTTAAAACATATATAAAGGCAAAAATTATGAATGTTTTAAATGAAATTCTGTTGTATTAATCATAGCATCTGTAAATATTTGACAAAGTATCCTATCTACATATAGGAAATATTAATTATTCAATCTGTGTATAAATCTAGGTAAAGATGACTTCCCAATCCCTTTCAATCTGCCCCCAAGTGTAAGTGGGGAAGATGGCAAAATCCTGTTAAAGTGTATTTGTTTGATGATGCCTAACATTTTATCCCTGGCCCTTTTCAAACAAATGCAAGACCCATGGTTCCTTTCTTCTGAAATCCCTTTCACTTCTTCCTGTCAACCTCTAAGGAGGTTGCTCTTTTGACTCTGCTCAATAGAAGTCTTGAAATGAAAAGTGATGACCTCCTGATAGGGAAGAACATTTGGGCTCTCAAACCCACAAAGATACTGGGGCATAAACTGACACCAGAAAAACTTCACTTAGAACCAGAAGGTGAGGTTGGGTATGGGGCAGTTCCCTTGGCTTTCCCTAGCACAGAAAGAAAGTGAGACTACAGTCCCAAAACTCTCAGGCGGTAATTACCAGACAGACTGACCCTAATGAAAAAAGCACTACAGAGCACCTTCTTAAAAGCCTTTGGTGTGTGTTTTTTAGATAGTGGTGCTCAAATGTGGACCACTGATGATGCCCAAAGTTTCCCTGTCTGCTTTAGGTGGTTTATTTTTAAAATGAGGTTAAGCAAACTGCAGTTTAGGGGAAAACCTATTTATTTTTACCTTAGTAAACTGATTGTCATTTTGGCATATCACCTTTATGGTTGGCACAAACTTGACAGTGTGACACATTAGCTCAAACAAACAGATTTTTCAGAATCAGATCCTCAAATACCAGGCAGCAGTGTTTTTCTTTAAACACTTTGTTGCCGTTGTTCTTAGGAGTTGCTGCCTATAAAAGGTCGTGGGCTATAGTCTGACACTCTATGACTGCCAGTTGGTAATTAGTGCCTGAGATGTCAAACCTTGCTTTTTGATTCCCATGTAACAGTGAGATACACACTTTTTCCAATCTCTGCCTTAATTTTTGAGAACATGAGACACAGTGGATATAAAACTGATAAATTTATCCAATGTCTCCACATTACTAATAACTGAAATCTTGGCAGAGGTTGTCTCTAAACACCAAGGCATAAACTACTTGAATGAAGAGTTTTGTAGTGTGTAGTTATGAGTCAAGTTTATCGTAAGAGATGTAGTACATGAAGTTGAAGAATTTCAGAGAATGGTCCTCTTAATGTTCAGCTTAATGTAAATAGCTGAAGAACTGACATATTCTGGTTAAAATATCTTTGTAAGTGGCCAGTTGTTTGAAACCTGGGTAGGCTAATATGTAATGAACACTTACAATAACAGGCCACTTATTTTTATTTTTCTCAAATATCCTTCTAGAGAAGCAGTTGGCTTCATGACTCAGGTTTGGAGTATAATGATCATTCCACAAATATCCCAGCAGCTTGAGACTTCGACACCTGATGCCTGAATCACTGAAAGTATCTTCCAAGTTGTCTTCTTGTCTCAGATCCACTTTACTTTTTTCTCCCAGAAAAATCTTCATAAAATACTCCTGTAGCACATATTTTTTTCTGCCACTCTGCATTCGCATTTTAGTTCTACAGCCTGGGAAAAAATAAATAGCTTTCAACATGCCAGTTCCTACAAGTCTGAAATCAAAAGTGATGGAGAGATGTCCCCTATTTTTTGTGCTGTTCTTGTTTGCTCTGTCAGATGTGTACATTTTAGGGATAGAATAACACACTGAAAGGCAAAGAGACAGAGTAGAAAGATCATGATTCAGGACAGGGTCAGAAAAATTGATCTGTATAGAGCAGATAGTAGATATTTTAGGCTCTGCAGGCCTAAAATAGTCTCTGTCGCAACTACTCAACTCTGCTATTGTCGTACGAAAGCAGCCGTAGACACTACCTAAACAAATGTGCATAGTGTTCCAGTAAAATTCTATTTATGGACACAGTAATTAGAATTTCAAATAATTTTCATGTCTTACGAGATATTCTTCTTTCGATTTTTTTTTGACCATTTAAAAAATGTAAAAATTGGGGCACCTGGGTGGCTCAGTCAGTTAAGCATCTGTCTTCGGCTCAGGTCATGATCTCAGGGTCCTGTAATCGAGCCCTGCATTGGGCTCCTTGCTCAGAGGGGAGTCTGCTTCTCCTTCTGCCTGCTCTCCCCCTGCTTGTGCTTGCTCTCTCTCTCTCAAATAAATAAATAAAATCTTAAAAAAATAAAAATTTAAAAAATCATTCTTCCCTCATGAGCCATACACATGCAGGCTGTGGGCCATATTTAGTTTGCATGGCTATAGTTTGCTAACCCCTGGTTTAGGAAAGAGATTGATTTGGGTATGACTCTGAGCTCTGCCATGTACATGAATAAACAGGGTATCTAGCTTTTCTGTGTATTAATTTAATTATTGAATTATGTGTGTTGGGGAGGGATCTACTTGCAGGGGTCTGCAGTGTTTGATGAGTTATCATAAGTAAAACAACTAGCATGGTCTTAACTAGCATGAATTATGACATACCCCTACTCTGGGAAAGCAGATAACATGTCTCTCATATGTAACCTTAAGAGCAGTAGCATCTAATATGTACTCAGGAATTACTGCTGACATGGAAAACACTAGATTTCATCTTTCTCCTCTCTTAAGTTGTGAGGTGAAACATCTTTGATCCTCCAGTGTGGATCTGGATAAATTTCTGAAATTCTTTGACTTTTTAGTAATTCATATTAATATGGAAACAATAATGTTTCCTGCCATATAAGTTGTTGGGAAATTTTTAGGAAGTAATGCATATAAAATGCTTAGACAGTGCCTACTATGTTTTAAGGATTACTCAATAAATAAAAAGTTATCTGTAATAATACTACTACTAATATTATTAAATGGCTTCAGAGAACCCACTGGATAAAGTTCAAATTACACAACTTTATTCCAACTGTCTGATCAACTGGCTTATCCTAATATTTCAGAATTCTTGCTGTGTGCCACGTACTTTTCTTCTGCCTGTTTTCCCTCATCCTACTCATAACTTGCTCATTCCCACTTAAATGTCTTTGCTCACAAACTTTCTCATATGTGAAAATTTTTTCCCCAACTTTTCCTCAAAGATATGCTGTCAGAACTTCCAGGTTCTTCTCAATTTCTACTTCTGTTGGGTCTTCCCTAAGAACTGTAGACCTCACTGATTTTTCCTTCACTTTTAATACCAGGAACACGTTTATAGTGTCTAATATAATTTCACACCTGGTTGTATATATTTGTTTCATTTTCTTATTATCTCAGAAGTCTTACAGGAACCAGGTTGTGATCTCCTGTAAAGGAAGGAATGGTGAGATCAACTTGTTCTGTGTCCCTCTTCTCCCTAAAATATCCTGTCACTTTGAACACCTATCTGCTGACTGATGGGGTCACTTAAGTAGAGTAATCTGTATTATTCCTGATCCTGGATCCTATACTGATCCTGACCCTCTAGTAAAGACCTCCATTTGATGGAATACTCCCTGTTGGCTGAAGGTTGTAATACACTGCCTATTTTCCCTATTGCTTACTTACCTGTAATATCACACTGCTTGAGTTCTGCTTTCCTGCTGCTTCTGGTGACAGAGACACATTTTACTCTTAATATCAGTTTATTTGTTCAAAATTTTAAGTAAAGTTTTAACATTACACCTAAATAAAAATGTATCCTTTTAAAAATGGGTTCCCTTCTGAGTATTTCCTGTGGATTCTGAATTATTCAACATATGATGCCTGATTTTTTTCACTGGAGTTAATTAGGCACCCAGTTAATTGTGATTCATTGGGTAGCATTTGGCAAGACTAGATGAGGTCATTCAAACAAAGATTTTGCACTTCTGAACACATTGTCTTTTGTTGCATTTGAGATTAGGGAGAAGTAAATTTTCTTTTCCTCGCCTTGCCTTTTTTCTCAAATATTGTATATACATTTTTTCTTTCTTCAAGGAGAAGAAAAAAAAAAACAAAGGGTGGGGCCTGGAAGAAGGGTAAGAACATAATGACATTGTTATTTTCTGCCAGTGAGGCATCCCTTCTTTTCAGTTCCTCTAGCCAAGGAGGTTCCAGTCAAATGCCCTTCCAAACTTGTGATTTCCTCTACCCCATCAGCCACAGGGTGCATGGCAGGGTAATGCATGATGCTTCTCTGTCCTGCAGACTAGACCTTCTGGTTTCACAATTCCAAAGCCCCATGCAAAGAGCAGAGGGAAAGCTGCCTTGGTATCGAGTTGTAGAGTAGAGAGAATGAGAAGAGACTTAAATGAAAATATTTGCCAGCTCCTCTATTGGCCTCTTATCTCCTTCAGCAGGAGAAGATTTCAAGCTGCTGAAATTTAAAATGATAGGAAAATCAAAAGCTGCATCTTCTTAATAAATCCTGTCCCCCTGAGCACCAGAGAGAATGGTATTAAACCCCAACATTGGTCAGAAAGACTGGCCCTCTTTCTGGGAGCTCTGAAAAGGAAAAAATTGAAAAGGCAAGCATCTCTTTACTATAACAAAAGCAAGAAGAAATATTTTTCAGTTACAGCTCTGTCCTACCTTGCTTTATCCTTTTGTTTGGACAGCAATCACAGATCCATATGCTAAGTGGTAGAAGATATTTTTTAAAGACATTTGTCTCCTTGGGAGGCTTCTAGGCTTGCTTTATTGGCACTATGAAATCACCACTGGGTCTGTCGTGTGGTTATTCTACAGATGGTTTGCATGGGTGGCTTGTTTCTACTGGATGAACTCTTCCTTTGGACTCCAGTTTGGATTTGAGAATTTCATGCACTACTAGTCTTTACTTTCTTTTGATAAAATTCTAACACTGTTTCACCTGTAGACTATTGCCTTTGGAGTTTTTGATGGGTAAGAAGAAAGTAACATGGTGGAAACCTAGTCAAGTAGCACTGATGCAAAGGAACAAAGCTTCACCAGCCAT
This sequence comes from Mirounga angustirostris, assembly GCF_029215605.1. NCBI lineage: Eukaryota > Metazoa > Chordata > Mammalia > Carnivora > Phocidae > Mirounga > Mirounga angustirostris. The sequence continues at coordinate 98,293,477 of NW_026991715.1, read as the reverse complement.
CATGGTCCATTCTAGTTTGGATGGGTGACAGGTGGTCTGGCAATTTTCTAAGTACATACAGAAACCAGGGTCCATTGGAAGCTCAAAATAATCTTACAGAATTTTACCTAAAGGCAGATAGTAACACTTCTTTACACCTCTGGGGTTTTTTTCTCCCCCTTTTCTTCTCCAAAACAATCACAGTTACACATGCAGTTCATGCCATGGACATTTATATATGCCCAAGAGAGTACAGTCCTTTCAGATACATTCATTTCAGTATTATTACTTTAAAAACAGAATGCAAATGTATGAAATGGATAATTCCAATTTGCAGAAAAGGTAGTTTACACTGTAACTTTTTAAAGGCTTTGGTTCATTTTCATGTCTTCAATTGCCAAAAAAAATTTAAATTTATTGTACTTTTCCCGGGATCCAGGAGGTAACTGTTGTGTCATGGGATTGGCTTTTTAGAGTTATGCAAAAATAGTTTTAAATGGCTACACAATTGCTCACTGATGGGTGGTCTTTGGTCTAAATGGGAATAATATGGCCCTATATTTAACATTTCTGAGTCTAAATGGGAATAATATGGCCCTATAATCAGGGGTTACATGAGGATTAAACAATATAACATGTAAAATCTTAGGAAAGAGTTGTCACCTAATAAACTCAGCTATTGTGTATTGAGTACTCTCTCTTTGGTAGATTCTGCTTTTTGCACTTGATATGTCCTAACTCAGTTAATTGTCGTAACAACTTTACCTGCTAATATTATACCACCACCCCCCACCCCGCTCAGATGGGAAAACTAAGGGAGAAAAAGTTTAACTTTACCAAGCAAACAAAGGGAGTAATTTGTGGCAGTGGGACTTGCTCCTGTGCGTTTAATCATTACTCCATTTTGGGGCTCCATATAGTATGTAGATGACCAAAGAATTTTAATTCTCCTTGCCCCAATTTTCTAGTCCTTTATTTACTTCAGCTGTATAATTGATTTGATTAGACCAGTGACTCTTCACAGAGGTGCCTGTTAGAAAAACCTGAGGAACATCTTGAAACTGAACAAGGCTAGACCCAGTCATATGAAGATCCCGATTTTGTAATATTTATTTATTTGGAATCTTGAAATATGAATTATTCCACTGCAGAGGTTATTCTGATGCAAGGCACCAAAAAGATAATCAGGGAAGAAAGAGGCATAGTAACCAACAAAACATTCTTAACCTTCTGTTTTTTAAATTGTTGCATTAATCTGGATGCAGAAGAAAATCTCAGGTTTTGAAACAAGGTAACTGGAGTCAAGCTATGGCTGTAATTTTTGCCTCTCCAATGTTTCACCACCTGGTTCTCCTTTGTAAGTGTCCTTGGGACTTTAAAATATCCACATGGAGCTGTCCTGCTTTTTGTAGTTTAAACAATTCTCATTTCAGCAATGTGTTTGGCAGCAGCCTCTCCCTTCTTACATGGCAGTAGTACAATACAGGCTTTTAAGCCGCTCTTAACAGAATTACCCCCATGCTGCTTTCTTTTCCTGGTATGTCTTTGCCCTTAGTTCATTTTTAGCACTTATAAAGGATAGTATGTTTTTTATTAGCATTCATCTGTACCAAGTGTAAGTTGTGATCAAATTCTTCAATATTAATAAATGACAGATGAAAGGTTTTTTTTGGCACAGGAAAGAAAAAATGAAATTCACTGTGCTTCTAAAGATTAATCTGAATGAATCTCTTTCTTATTATATCGACCCACTTATTATTTTTATAGATGCATGTGCCCATTCTAACTGAAAGTAAAAAGGGAGTGTCTGCTGACCTAGAACAACAAACAAGTGTATGTGTATGTGAAAGCTCATTGTTCTTCAAGGGCATCTACAGATTAAAAATAACACATGCTATCAAAAATCATTTTGATTGTGTATCGTTGTGTATCATTATAATAGATATTGAGAGTATCTGAAAATGTAATATCAGACATCATCAGGAAATCAAAACCTACAAAAGGTTGTCTTTTTAAAATAATTCCTTGCACAGATAAAAAGGGGGTCACAAATCTTGAGCAACATACAACATAGCTTTTTAAATAGTTAAGACTGATTGAGTCCTTATCATGTCACTGTTTAAAATGCTTTAGGTGATATTATTTCATTTAATCAACATGGTAACTGTGTGAAATAGGTACTGTTATTTCTATTCCCATTTCTCAAATAAAAAACTAAGCCTCTGAGATATTAAGCAACTCATCCTAGGTCATCCAGCTACAGATGGTAGAGTGAAGATTTAATCTGATTCCATAGACTGAGTTCTTTATCATTGTCTGACATGGCTTCCTGATGGATGAACCAATAGGTCAGAGGTCCAAATATCCAGCTGTTAGAAGTAAAATGCTATTGCTTACATGACGAAGAGGAAAGCATGAAGGCACCTTTCAGCTGCTATGAAAATCACGTTGCTCAACCAGAAAGTTGAGAGTCATGGGAGAAGTAAGAAAAAGACCACAAAATGGAGAAAGCTAAAGAGCAATAGACAAGAGAAGCCACAGGTAATAGAAGCAGCCATGGAGAAGCAAAGAGCTTGCCAGTCTGAAGAGCAGAGGAGAATGCTAGCTACAAGGAAAGAGAAGATAGGATGGATAGCTCTTTAATAGGCCACATGGGTATACATCTCCATGCCCCCTTAGGGCCCTGGGGTGCTGCATTAGAGACATGTCCATCACTGACAGCTTTGCAGTGGGAGCAGGCATTGGGACACTTATTAAAAGGATCAGTCAGGTCTTGCTTTCTGCCATAGCTTCTGAGAGTATGAATCATTGTTTTCACCTAATCTAACTTTGTGCTAATCAGGACAGATGATGGGAAGGATTAATTGAGAATGACATTAAGTCATTCATTTTACTGCACTGGAAAGCTAAGCTATGTTATAGCAGAGCATACAAGTTAGAACTTTTGGCATATAACATAAAATATGTAGTTTAAATACATTCCAAAGCATGTAGTCTAAACCTGAAGGAAAATCATAGAGTATCCCTCTAAGGAAATTAATTTTAATTGTTTCTTTGAGCAAGCCCAGGCAGGGTGCCTGGTATGTAATTGACTCTCAGTAGGTGAGAGAAACAAAGAAGGAGAAAATAAGAGGAACAAAAAGTGGAGAGAGAGAGAGCAAGGAAGGAAGAGGTGGGGAGAGGAAAGAAGGATATGTGTATAAAAACACTGTGTTCCTGTAACTTTGTTTCTTTTAAGTGAGACATGACAGAAAGCTAAATACAACCAGTAGAAATAAACCAACAACATATACAGCCAAAAAACGCTTAATGGGTATTTCAGAGCAAAGACCTGAATAAAACCAACAGTTGAGCAATTTTATTTTTTAAATTTTTTGAACAGATTAAACCTATCTATTTTATTTTAAACTAGTCAAATTGAACCTCAGGTAAACTTCCATAAACCCTAGATTTCTATAAAAATGAGAAGTAACTGGGAATTACCATTATCCCGGAGCTTTCGAATATGCCAAACATTTAACAAAGTAAGAATATACTTTTCTGGCCAATTCATTGATCTTTTGGTACATTCAATGAATGATCTTTTCAAAATGGTCATAAAACTAATCTGCTGTCACACAAAGTAGTTTACTGTGAGGGAGAAGAGATGGTGTCCTGTACTTTTTTTTTAACCTTCTTTATAGGTATTGATACTGCTATTCACTTGATCTGATCTTAATCAGAATATTGAAGTACTGTATTAAAAGACTGTTGAAGCCCATTGTAACTTTAAAGGTCAAATGATTATGTTTTTTATACCCTAATCTCTTTGAATAGTCAAGAGTCTTTTTTTTTTTTTTAATTTTGAACTTGCAGTCTAGCTCTGTGTTATCACCTTGTAGTTATAAACAATTTGCAAATTTTGAAGTATCCTCTCTTTAAAACTCTTCTTTAATGGTGCTGGATTTTTTTTTTTTTTAAGAGAGAGAAGGAGAGCACAAATCAGGGGTGAGGAGGGGCGGAGGGAGAAGGAGAAGCAGACTCCCTGAAGTGGGGCTTGATTCCAGAACCATGAGATCATGACCTGAGCCGAGGGCAGACGCTTAACCAACTGACCACCCGGGTGGCCCAGTGGTGCTGGATTTTTGGCACTCCTTCCCCATCAGTGGGTTCACTATGAGTCAGTCAGAAAGACCTGTAGGTGTAGACTTATAAGAGGATTTTATTCCTTGTGTTGCTAATGCAAGATCTTTTATTACATTCTGACTCTTGTTGACAAGAAAAAGGAAAAGTAGAGCACCATGAAGCAAGATCTTTTTCTAGAGGAGGAGGAAATTGCTTGGGAGATTGATATTTTGAGTTTTGATTCCCTAATATAGTTTGTACAGAGCTGGTTGTGTTATGTCTTTCCAGAGGTCTGATATGTGAATACCTTTTTTTTTCTATTTTTTTAAAGAAAGATGCAAATGTCCTAAATAAAGATAGCTACCACTAAAGGATCTTTTGAAGAAAATAAATTCTTGGTATTGGGGTGTCATTCATTTAACTCTGCAACCAACTGAGTCTCACACCTGTGAAATAGTACCATGACTGATGATTATAATGAATGGTTTATGCTATCAAGAAAATATAAACCCTTATCTAGTGTTCCGTATTAAAGATTGCAGAAAGGCATGCAACAATTTTAGAAAGAGTTCTATTTCCCAACAATTAGCAGTTTTAAAATTTGGTTCCCTGAAGTATTATATTAACTACTTGGGAAAATTCACTTGATCTACAAGAACTTTCAATGCCCAATAAGCCAATCTATTTCTTCTTAACCAAATATTCAATTTTGGACATACTGCATAGAATTAAATCTGAAGTAAGTTTCAGAGTTTCAGTCCTGTTTTGCCATTCCCAAGTTGTGACCATCAGCAAGTTACTCAAACTCTTGAAATCTCAGTTTTCTCATGTAGAAAATGGGGTTAGTGATGCTTTATCTCACAGTGTTGAGGAATGTGCATTGAATATTCAGTACAGTGCCTGGCACGTTTGATATCCTTTTTTTTTTTTTCTTAGAACGTGAGTGAGGGGAGGGGCAGAGGGAGAAGCAGACTCCCTGCTGAGCAGGGAGCCAAATGTTGGGGGTGGGGGGCGCGAGGAGGGTGTCTTGATCCCAGGACCCTGAAACCATGACCCACGCAAAAGGCAGACGCTTAACTGACTGAGCCACTCAGATGCCCCAGCATTAGATATTCTTAATAAATGGCAGCTATTTTTACTTTAAATATTTTACATTACATGTATTTGGAAGCAATGCATGGGTTTCTATACATTAATTAATGGCAATATATTTTCCAACAACTTGGCAGTCATACCCTCAAAATATAATTAGGATGAAATTCTCAGCACAAAACTATAGGTTCTTCAATAGTCATTAGTCCTGCTATGTCCTTTCATGAGCTCCAGGAGTTCAAACAGTCTCCAAAAATCCCAACTGCTAGATCAGATTCTGTTGTCAGATGGTCTCCAGGTCACTTTATTTTTCCCTGCCTAAGCCATGTCAGAGTGGTAACACAGTCTCAATCTATATAGCAAGAGATGGCAGTGGGAAGAGCTTAATGTGTTTATAACAGTGAATAAGCAATAGAAAGTCTGCATTTAATGAACGCATACTATGAATCAGGCATTAAGATGAATGTTATGAACACATGATTTCATTAGCATGGTGTAATAATGGCTTCTAAATCAGATAGCTATGGGTTGAGGTCTTAGCTCTGCCCTCATTGGCTGGATGACCTTGGTATGATTTCTTTTCCTCATTTTTTAAAATGTGGTTGACAATGTACTTCAGAGGGCTGTGTGAGGGTCAAATGGAATAATGAATGTTATGGGTATTTAGTACATTGTAGGCTTATTCTTGAACCTCTTCCTTCCTTGCCTCTCATGACATTCTTCGGTTTTACCTCTAACCCCACAGTCTGCTCCTTCTAATCTTCCTGCTCTGCTTGACTGGGAGTGCCTAAACATTCTGACCTTGGTCTTTCCCTCTATACACTCACCCTAGGTGACCTCATACAATCCCATGTCTTAAAACACCACCTCATTCCCAATGAAAGCTCTAACTTCCCACCTGATGATCTGTTGAAGTAATTTAGAGGGGTTAAATAAACTGGCCCAAGTCATATAGGAAGGGTCAAATTGTCTGAAACTGAAATCCAAGTTATGAAAATTGCAGGAAGGAGAGAATAAAAAACAGATGATTTAGTACAAATCACTCAAGTACCAACTGCCAAACTTAACAAAAAGAGGAAATGTTTGAGTGTTTACTTGACTAGCTGTATATGAAGAAATAGTTTTTCCATATGATAGTTCAGCTTATCCTTTAATTAAAAATTTAAAAACAGTTTTTGAAGGTTAAGAGTTCTATCTAAAACTTCACATCATTTTCAAGGAAAATTAATGAAAATTATTAATTGTTATAGCTCATTTATAAGAAGCTAGATGAGAACATTATGAAAAATTAGTGAAATTATTATCAGATGGAATAATTAAAGATCAATTGTGAAATAATCACATAATTCTAGCTATACGCTGTATTGCTCTTCATTAATCAAAGATAATCTGGAATTGCAATACTTAATTAAATGCAAAAAAAACTGTGTGTTCTGGCTCTGAAAGGAGATAATTGGAGAGTACAGAGCTGTACAGTTATCAGCTTTTGCTGATTTTTTGAGAGTCTAGAAATGTAAATTCTGCAGTGTGGTGGTTGGTCATTTTGTGGACTATTGAAATCTGACCTTAGATACTCCTTTTTTACATGAAATAATATTCCTCTTTTAATCCTGAAAAGGGGAATTTTAGATCACCAATAAGAAAGAAAGTAATGTATCTAATTTTGGCAGATGTATAAGATCTCAAAGACCCATGAACAAATTCCATTGCATTGTGCTTTCTTTGCTGCCAAAGTAGTGACCTATTGGCTAAAATCCTCAGTGCTGCTCAAAAGAGGCAGTAATTCATTCTTTCTCCCATTTGTAAAATAAGGTTATATTTAATACTCATGTCAATTGGAGCATCTAAGTAGCTCATTCGGTTAAACGTCTGACCCTTGATCTGAGCTCAGGTCTTGATCTCAGGATCATGAGTTCAAGCCCCACATTGGGCTCCACACCCAGTGTGGAGCTTAATAATCCTATCAATCTCTGTCTCTCTGCAGGAACTATAGTGAAGTCACACATCAATTTCAAATGCAGATTTTAAAATTTTATTAAGGTAAAATCTACATATAATGAAATGCACCTATTTAAGACATATATCAATGACTTTTGACAAGTGTATACACCCATGGTATCACCATGACAATGAAGGTATAGAATGTTTCAGTCACTTCAGAAAGGTGCTCATGCCCCATCACAGTCAATCTCTACTTCCACCATTGGTACAAAGTACTACCAATCTGCTCATCTGACAGTCTAGTTAAATTTGTTCTTTCTAGAATTTTATCTAAATGGAAGCATACAACATGTATTTTTGGGGGGTCTGGCATCTTCTGCTTGGTATGATAGTTTTGTGATTAATTCCTCCTAACTCATTCTTGTTTTACTACTAGTAGTTCTTCATTGGATGAATATGCTACAAGTTGCTTATGATTAACCTGTTGGTAGATGTTTGGTTTATTTTCAGCTTTGAGATATTATGAATAAAACTACTATGATGAACTATTGCCTATAGTCTTTTGTTTGGTCATACTATAATTCACTTTTCATACTGTTTGCCATCATTTGTTTGCACTTGCTCACTGTATCAGCCAACTAAAAATTAACATTAAAAATATCTCCATGATGGAGGAAGATAGGTTTCCACACTGTATGTGAAAATATATTAAAATATGGAAATGTCTTTTTTGGAAAAGAAAACACTCTTTAAACACTATTTAATTCCTTCTTCACATTATGCTTTTGTAATAGGCAAGGAAAATACTATTATTACCCTTAGATTGCAGATTTGTAAACTGAGTCTTAGAGGAGTTAAGTGATTTGTTCAACACCATACAGTTGATAACTGCTACTTAGAGTCCAGACCAGAGCCTGTTTTACAGCTTCTTAATCTGGTGCACTTTCCACTCTGCCATGTAGAAAATGTTTCACTTCCTCTAACACATTCTTATTAAGGTCCTTCTGCTTGCCTAACACCGCGTTAGGATGTAGGGAAGCATGTAACAACAACAACAACAACAACAACAATGAAAATCCATGTTGTTCCCTCATGGAATTTATTATTTAATTGAGAAGACAATACATGTACTGGAAAAAAATCGAGTGCAATTGTAAGGCAATTAGTTAAGGTTGTTAGAAACATGTATTCTGGGCTGCTTTGAAAACAGGTGTTGAATTAATAGATAGCTAAATAAAGGAGTAGGAAGTTATCTGCAAGAAGTTCATTAAGGAAGTGATTTTGTGCTAGACATTGAAAAACAAAAAGTATGGATTGAGAAAGAATAAGTACAAGGAAAGGCTATGTATGTCTATGTGATGAAGAGGAATTTGGAATCAGCAGAACTGAGGGGATTTACTTTCAGAATGAATATATAGGGTGGGGCCGGTTGAATGCCAAGTTGAATTATATGGAGTTTACTCAGTGGACAGCAGGGAGACATTTTAGATTCTTAAGCAACAGAGGATAATGACTGACATGGTACAAGTGATATTTTAGAAATTATTGATTGGTTAAAGCTTGCAGAATGGGATAGATCTAGGAATGATTATCAAAAAGGCTAGTTCAAAGACTGTTGTAACTTAGGTATGAGGTGATGAACACCCAGACCAAGGAAAGGGAAATACAAGTCTAAATGTTTTTATGAAAACAGACAAGCTGTAATAGCTCTTCCTTGAATGGTAACCTAATTCAGAGGCATTCAAACAAAATTTCTCTAGAAACTAAACATTCTTGTGCTAACAGAACTAGGTTTTGCAGCCATAGAAATGATTATAAAGCTGTGTTTATAGGACTTAATTTGGCCTGGAGCTTAATTCCTTTTACTACAATTCACCACCTGTGAATTTACCAAAGGATGCACTCACTTGCTTATTTCAGCGTCTCTCTTTAGTATAGCTTAAAGTAGCACCCATCAGTCTTAATCTCACCTATAAGTATTGGAAGTAGTGACCCTGTAGGGGAATAGGACAAAAATAGCTCACCCATAATTAGAAATGAAATCTCCTTTCATTGAGCAATAGGAAATTGGCCAAACCCAGCAGCTTTTCATACTATGCTGTGTTAAGGATTCCTTAAGGCAAATGTTCCCTAAATTCTTTCTCTAGTTGCTCGATGGTCTGGTGGCTTTTATTTTGTCCCCATTTTCAGGCTGCCAGCTTTAGGCTCATTCACCATGCCCTGGGCACACATGTAGGTTGGATCCTAGTAATTAAATGAACCATCCTCATAAGCAGACCTCAAATAAACGTTTATGTGGGTCATGACAAGTTGAAGAAGCCCCCCTACCCCCCACCCACATGCATACTCTCTAGAATACAGACTAGAGGTATAGCTTTTGATTGATTGGGAAACTAAAGATTAATCCCCTAACCAGAAATTTATGGTAGTGAAGTTAAATGACTCTTGTCTTTCTGAAATGAGGCTTTTTGGTTCTTAGTCCAGTGATCATTTCTATGCATTATGATGGGGAAGACCCCGTAAACTTGGGAAGAAGATAAACTTCAGATCCTACTCTATGTGCATATACTCTTACATGATTGTCATTTGATATTAGACATGTGACTTATCTTTCTCTGCCTCAAGTTCCTCATCTGTAACATTAGAATAATACTAGTACTTGCCCCCAAAAGTGAAGAAATATTAAAGTGATCCATTTTAAGTGCTGTTGTACCTGGCACATAATAAATACTCAAATATTAATGATTATCTTTGAGCTGGTGTTTCTGCTACTGTTGTTTTGTTGTTGTTGTTGCCTCAATCTAAATTTTTAGTAATTTCTCTTAAGGTATTTCACTCATTCATTCAGAAATATAAACACCCCAAGGTCAAATTTGAAAAGTTCTATGTATAGGTACAAACACTGTACTATGGAAAGAACAGAAGAAAGAATAATTCTTCAGGGGCAATCAGAGACCATTTGATGGGTCAGATACATTAAAGCCATGGTTTGAAGGTAGACTTTTTAATTAAATTCCAGACAAAGGAGTGCTGCTGAAGATTTTTGAAGGGAGAATCCAACCTGTGTTTTAGGAAGTTAGCTCTGGCAACAATGTGAAAAAGTCAAAAAGTAGAGATATATAAGAAATACAATATAAAAAGTAGAGGCATGGAAATGATAGCAAAATGGAATGGTTACTTTTTGTTGATTGTTTTTGTGAAATTATAGAGCAAAAGTATGAGGGAGGTAGGGAGATAGGAAGGAGGTGACAGTGGCATGGGGAAGGGCTATGGTCCGCTCTTGATCTAGGTACCACATCGAATCAAGTTCTGTGATTGAATATTCCTTCAACATAAATCTTGGAACTCACCCACTTTTCTCCCTCTTACCTCATCTGAACCTTTAGCAGCATTTCTCAAATTGGACGCCCCTCTCTGCTTCTTGAACTTCTTTCTGCTTTTGACTCTCATGACACACTCTGGTTTTCCTCCAACCCCTGGATTCTCCTTCTCACTCTTCCAGATGTCTGCTATTCTTTTTGACCACAAAAGGCTCCAACCTTGGCCCTTTCTATCTATACAATCATCTAATTTCATGCTTAAAAACATAACCTATTTCCTAATAGCTCCCTCTTGTTGAACATATTCCAAACTTCATGCCCATAACTTCTAATCTGACTTACCCCATGGATGCTGTAACAGATTAACATCCTCTTTGAACTTGCTCTTCTCTGAGATTCTCTGTCTCATAAATGGCACCACATTCACCTAATTGCTGGAGCCCAAGATCTAAAATTTTTCTTTGATTTGTTTCTTTTGGCCAAGCTCCATATTCGGTTTATCAGTAGGGGCTGTCATCATTACCTCCAAAATCTCCCAAGTCTTGCCTCTGTTCTCCCTCTCTACTTATTCTCACCTTGGATTCATCACTGTAACTTGTGCTAGAGTAAAAATTTATGAACTGATCTAACTCTATCTCTTTTTGACCTCTATAATCCATGACCTACTCAGGAGCCAGAATGATCTGTTAAAAATCTTAATTTCAGGGGTGCCTGGGTGGCTCAGTCGTTAAGCGTCCGCCTTCAGCTCAGGTCACGATCCCAGGGTCCTGGGATCGAGCCCTGCATCGGGCTCCCTGCTCAGCAGGGAGCCTGCTTCTCTCTCCCCCACTCGCCCTGCTTGTGTTCCCTCTCTCACTGTGTCTCTCTCTGTCAAATAAATAAATAAAATTTTTAAAAAATCTTAATTTCAGTCATGCTGTTTTCTTTTATAAAAGACTTTACTTAACATCCCATCTCTTATTCAGCTTAAGAAGTCCTATTTCTCTGAATTCATCAGCTTTTATTCTCCTCTCTCCCATTCTACTCCAGACATACCACCTCTCTTTCCCTTGAACAAGCTTGTTTCTGCTTATTATACTTTGTGACTGCTTTTTCTAAATCAGTCAATGCTTTTTTGATGTCCTCTCTTCAGAGAATACTTCTTTCCTAATCTCCCAATCTGAAATCCCCTCTAACTCCCCCTGAATCCCATTACCTACAGTAACCTCACTTCTTTTGTCTATTATTTATTTATTCATTCTTCCTCTCAGGTCCCTCCAACTAAAACGTAACCTTTACTAGAGCAGCAGTCTTGTCATTTGTATTTAAAATGCTTTTCCTAACATCTAAAATAGGGTCTAACACATGGGAGCTGCACAATAAATAGTGTTTGAATGAATAAGTCTCTAATACCACCATTCTTTTTTTTTTTTTTTTTTTTGAGAGAGAGAGAATGAGAGCAAGGGGGGGGAGGGGCAGAGGGAGAAGAGAATCTTAAGCAGACTCCACACTGAGAAAGGTGCTTGACAGAGGACACGATCCCAGGACCCTGAGATCATGACCTGAGCTGAAACCAAGAGGAGGTTGCATAACCGACTGCACCACCCTGGTGCCCCTCTATATCCCACTCACTATCCTTTCTTGCTTGGAATACAATAAGCTAGCTTATAATTTATATCTCTTTAATAGCCACCCCTTGTAATTGACTCTATACCTAGAATCTTTTAAAACTGCAGTCTGATTATTCAGCCCCCTCTCCTTCATAAACACATCCCATATAGGGTGTGACCCACATCTTCTCCAGCTTGTTTCCTGCTAATCTCTGCTTAGCTCAATGTGCCGCTTTGTCAAATAGTGGGGAGGAAGATTGGAGATGGTTTCACTACATTTTTAGTAATCAGTATTCAGGAATGCTGTTAGTTTTCTACTCTTGTAACCTCACCGTATTGCCTGTGCACCTTGCACCAGGGTGTTTTTTTCAGGCTTCTTTTTAATTTGTAAAAAGAAAGAACAGGAGGCCCAAAGGTGATTACCAGTCAGAGCAGTTCATCATTAAAAAGGTCTGAGACTTGTGGCAAATGGATAACTGTAAGACACAGGTCAAATGGATTTTGCACTATTCAGGCTCCGGCTGAATTACAAAAATTAAATAGCACTCTAATTAACCAGAGTAGTTAGCACATAATTCAGATCTCTAGAACTCCAGCTGATTGTGGATTAAAAAAAAAAAAAAAGTATAACATACAAATCGAACAACAACGACAACAACAACATCAAAATCCTGCTCTGGTTGGTTTTCCATATACAGGCTTTAAGGGTGAAAAAACATTACAGATTTCTGCAAAAACAGAAATATTCTTACTCTACAGGAGAATATAAGGTGGATTCTGTTTTTCAAAGAGAATTCAATATTAACCTAGTGAGGGACAAAAGAAGTTTTGCATTCTGTTTGTTAAATGCTACCTATGTCCTGATGTGGGCATCTTAGGACTGTACCAGATGAAAGAAAAAACTGGGAGTTAAGATGAAAACAATATTATATGCAAGTTATAGAACTAACTCTGCCTCACTGATTGTTTTCTGAAGATGTAGAGTAGCCATTCCCCACCAAGTTTAAGTTAACACGCTGCGTGCACCCTGGATGAACCTCAGATTTGCTAAATAAAGAGAATAATTACATCAGCAAAAATTACTTAAACTCCTGGGGTGCCTGGGTGGCTCAGTCGGTTAAGTATCTATCTTCAGTTAGGTCATGATCCCGAAGTCCCCGAATCCAGCCCTGCATCAGACTCCCTGCTCAGTGGGGAGTCTGCTTCTCCCTCTGCCCCTCCCCTGCTCATTTCTCAAATAAATAAATAAAGTCTTTAAAAAAATTACTTCAACTTGATAAATAGCTGCAAAACATGTTGGGAAACTTTTAACAGAGACTTAAGATATGAGAGGGCACTGTAGAAATACTAGAGAAATTTTGGGATTATAGTCTCTGCTCATAAAATGAAAAATAAATTGAAATACGATTTTACTTTTGCACAAAAGAAGCTTTGGCAGTCACTGTGCAGTGTGGGCAAATACAAAAGCTGAGACATCAAGCAGGCAAGTGGTTTCTTAACAATTAAAGAAATATTAACACAGGGAAAATATAACAAAAATCCTGTGTTGTCAAATATCTAACTTTCAAGATTCAATTAAAATGTTTCAATTCGGGGTTAATTTCACACTTTTCACAATATATCACTTCACTTTTTAACTTTTTCCTAAAAATAATGAGGCTAATAATAAAAGCTAACATTTCTTGAGCTTTCACTATGTGTCATACACAATGTTAAATACACATTCATTACCCCACTGGACCTCATGATTCCAGGAAAGTAAGAATTACTGTCTGTATCTTACGGATGAGGAGACTGTGATTCACAAACTCCTGTAAATTGGCCCAAGAACTCACATATAGTAAGAGGGTGAGTTTTGAATCTAGGGGTTTCTGGCTCTAACACCCATATTTTTAGTTGCTACCCTATGCTATTTCCTTAATTTAAATTGTACCTTTGGGCGCCTGGGTGGCTCAGTTGGTTAAGCGACTGCCTTCGGCTCAGGTCATGATCCTGGAGTCCCGGGATCGAGTCCCACATCGGACTCCCTGCTCGGCAGGGGGTCTGCTTCTCCCTCTGCCCTCTTCCCTCTCGTGCTGTCTCTTATTCTCTCTCTCTCAAATAAATAAATAAAATCTTTAAAAAAAAATTATACCTTTTCTATGGAAATGAACAGCTGACTAAAATCTGCTTATATGAATCACACTTAAAAAGGATTGTAGTCACTCATAATGTATTGCTCACTCATAATAATATATGACTTTAAACTTTGGAAAAGTAGTTTACTACTTTTTACCCTAAATTTAAATGAGGGACTCATTGGATAATTATTCATTTATGTGGTAAACAAATATTTACTGAGTACTTGCTATATTAAGGCACTCCTTTAGTGATAAACAATATAATTTCCTTCTCTTTATGGAGCTAACAGTCTAGTTGTGGAGGATGGGAGGAAATACAAACAAAAAGAAAATTTCAAATAATAAGTACTATGGAGACAATAAAGCAGAATGACATCATAAAATAATACTGATGGGTGAATGTTGTATTTAAAAAAATGTGGTCAGAGAAGACCTCATTGAAGATACGACATTCAATCTGAGAACTTTGTAAGAGTGAGCCATGAAAAGTTCTGGGGAAGAGCATTCCAGGCAGAGAAAAAGGGGCAAAAGCCCTAAAATGAAAACACATCTGGTGTGTTTGAGGAACAGAAAGTAAGCCAGTGTGTCTATAGTAGGGAAAATGTCAGATGAATGTTGAGATGAAGTGGGCTTTGGTAAGAATTGAGATTTTACTTTATTGCAATAAGAAATCATCGGAGGGTGATTTACAGTTCGGAGGATTAATTTGGGGCTATATGATTTATCTAAGAACTTTGGATTTTATAGTTAGGAGTACCATTTCTGTCAGCCTCAAACAAAAATAAGATATGGAAAAAGATTAAGAGGGCTATAGCCATAGTGCTGTATTGAAACCAGAGCTTAAGCCCTCACATCCAGAGACCATTCATTGAGATATAATTTATACATTTAACTTAATCACAGTGTCAAGCACTATTTTTAGGTACCAGGGACATGGCTGTGAATAAGAAAAGTGGGGTTTTTTTGCCTTATATTCTTATGGAGTACTCGTAATACTGAGTACTTACTGACAGTTCTTTCTAATAATCTATCTTCCTTGTTAGTTTTTCAGTTTCAGGACTTGACTGCATTATTGATCAATTATGACTGATCTAGAACCTATTAACAAGCTTAGCACATAGTAGGTACTCAATATCCTTAATTGAACTGAATTGAAGATTATCACGTTAGCTTTAATCTCATTGATGCAGTATTCCATTGTGTGAAAGTATTTTCTCTCTTTTTTTTCAGAACCATGTCCTATTTTGAACATAAACATATTGGGAAATCATTTCTTTTTTCCAAGAAGGCTTTGTCTTTTTACAGGGTTTTGCTGTATTAGTCACTATTTTATCCTCATTCTGTGCAATGCAGTCTACCTTAATCCTGTGAATTTAAATCTATATGGGATATATCTATTTTGGACTTAAATTATGTGAAGTCAGTTAGCCCCCAAATTTTTTCGTAAATAAGTTTTTTCATAGCCACCTTAACATTGTTTTCACACATCATAAAGGAAGTAATGAAACAGAGAACCTTTGTCCTTTCCTATTTCCATCTATACATCCTATTATAAAACAAAAAACAAAAAACAACTCACTAGTTTCTGATTGTTAAAGAAGTCAGTTTAAAATGCCATTGTATTTTGATCTTTCTTTTGGGCTTTCCCTTTACTTTCTGTGAACTATGGACAGATGGTCCCCCAAAAGTGTCCTATTCTCTTTCATGCTGCCTATTCAACAACATTGGAATGTCTTTCTGTCTTCTCGTTTTCCTTCCTGTGTAACTTATTTTCAATCTCTGAAACTTAGCTTAACTTTGACCATTTCTGAAAGTCTTTGTTTGATCTTCCACATCTGGGTTATCTACTTGGGTTTCTCCTATTGCCAGCTTTATCACATGCTATTGTAATTTCTATTTATTCCTGGTTTATTTTCCTAGACTGTAAACTTCCTGAGGGCTGGGACCAGATCTTAATTACATTTCTCATTTCCACTTCCTAGTCCAGTGACTACCAAATAGTGGACTTTTAACAAAAGTCTATTAAGTGAATGAATAAATGGATAAGTTAGCTGTGATTTTCTAACGCAGATCACAATTTAATTTGTTCTCATTGGTACATTTAAAAAAAAGGCTTTGTTCATACTGTGACTTTTCCAGTCTCCTGAGTTCTATTTTTATAATTTTATTTTGTATAGTTTGATACTTAGCATGTTACTTTAGAGCAATATAGCTTTTATGTCTGAGGTAGAAAAGAAAGAAAAGACAATCTAGTATTGGTATAAATCTGCCCTTAGGACCCATTTCTCAGGAAAAGCAGACAAGAGTGAACAGTGGTTGAGGATCTAAGAGCAGGCATGTGTCATTAAGAAAGAGAACAGGGCATCATTTCCACATTCACTTTCATTCCTCTGATATTTCAGCTCACAAAAGCTCTGGCTTGATTGTTGACAGTCAATGTATAAGAACTGGGGTTTCTACTGCCTTTATACAGGAAATCAGTGTGGCTATATAAGAAGGAGTGAGAGATGGTGTTTCTGTCTCATGAATAAAAACTGTGTATCTTGATGTTGCTGACAAAGAGCTGAAGTTACTAAACCAATGAGATACTCCCAGGGAAATATAGGTGAAAAAGATACTTACTATTTTTTTTTCTTTTTTTCCCTTTCCTAGCTCTTTATCAGTGTTCAATTCAACCCAAGGAACCAGGAACCGAGGAGGAAGGAAGTAATTGACATTCAAAGCCTCTATTTTTAGACACCTTTACACTTTCTTTTGCTTCTAACTAGCAAGGATTTTTCCAAACAAGCTTTTAATTAGCAGGTGAGTTTAATTGATATGTGGGTTTCTCAGAAGGGGAAAGGACCTCAATGTAGAGAAGGAGGGGGAGGGACTCCAATCACTCTCACTCACAATAGAAGACCATTAATTCATTTGCACCTGGATGTTTTAAAGGATCAATTTACTGTAGCAAAGAAAGAAGGCAGAGAATCAAAAGGTTGGAATGTGTCAGAGAAGAAAGAGAGGCACTATAATTTAACATGCTATGTGGATGGTGTAAAACTTGGAAAAATATTGCTACTGATGTTCAAATACAGAAACTAACCTATTTGCATTTAGTCAGGTTCTGTCCATGTGCTGAGAAAAGATTAATGTTTCAGAATCAATGAAGTTATTTTTTTTAAAGTTTTTAGTCTGCAGGAAAGTAAAAAAATAAAACAAAATACATATTTAAATCACTTTCATTGCTCTTAAAGGAGTATTTTATTAATGTAACTGAATGTGAGGATGTTTTAAAAGTTAAATTCAAAGTGGTCTTGTTATTTATGGGGGCAAGAGAGGATACTTATCCTATGTCCAATTTTCTAAAGTGGGAGTTTGCAGGAAGTGGGAAGGCGTATACATCATGAATCAGAGACCATTGGTTGCATGCAACAGAGACCAATACTAACTGATGTAAGGAGACAAAACAAAAGAATAAATTGAAATCATACCTGGCTTTCTCACAGAATCGAATGAATGGCTCAACAATCAAGCCTCACAAAAAGAAACTAGAGAAGCTCTGAAATTTAGGTAGTAGAAAGTAGTGGAGGTCCCTTCAAGGATCTACCTCTTCAAGGACTCTGGAAAGAGGAAATGATCCGTGAAGCTTGACTTCATATGCCCACTCACTGACAGGGAGGTGAGATACTTCAGTTCTACCAGCATTATCTGTAGTGAGAGAGAAATAGTTCAGCAAGTAAAAAAAAATTCTGGATGCTGATACAACTTTTGACCTACTCCAAAGCTTTATGTGTATAGATACACATGTAACATATAATCTCTACATGCATATGGAGACATATATTGTTACAAAATGGTAATTACCCCATTCTTCCCCAATATTCCAGTACCAGTATTCCCTGCCTGCTTCAGGATGATTATAGGTGTTGAGCAGGCATGTTGAAACTCTGTGCCACATCAGACATTGTTAAAGTGCATGTTCTCCATTAGCCAGAGTGGAAGTGTGCCTTCCAGAGGAAGAAAATTCCCTTTGATTCCCTGCAGTCAGCAACTATAAAAAAAAAAAAAAATGGCCACACTTTCACCCTTTAAGATGCCTTTTCAGATTACTTGATATTTATTCTTAAGAAAAAACTTAAATAATAGCCTGATCCCTGCTGAGTTCACTATAGAACTGTCAGAGACTTGTATTTATGGGACATATGATAATTACAAAGAACACAGAGTCCTAGAAGAGAAGTTGGCTATATACATGCCTCCTACTCCTAAATTTCTGCTTTAATGAGAGTCCCAAACTGAGATTTTTAGCGAGTATTACTACAATAGAAAATAATTATTTGTTCATAATAGGAAGGGATAGTTCATTTATTTATGAATGAACCACTCTATTCAGGATAAATTTTGGGGACTCTTTATTATGATGCTGGGCGGTGGCAGCAAGCTACAGCTCCCAGTCAGCTACACAGTCACGAGGGTAAACAACTAATACACTTACAATTCTGTACCCATACAAACATTGTGTTTATTACTTTCAGTATAGCATTTAATAAATTACATAAGACAGTCAATACTTTGTTATTAAATGGCCTTTGTGTTAGATGATTTTGCCCAAGAGTAGGCCAGTACAGGCGTTCTGAGCACGTTTAAGGAGGCTAGGCCAAGCTCTGATCTATGGTAGGCTAGGTGTATTAAATGCATTTTTGACCTAGGATATTTTCAACTTAGGATTCGTTTATAGGGATGCAACCCCATCATAAGTCGAGGTAGGTAAGTATTTTTTTTTTCTTTATTAGGAAACAGAATATGTGAGGATGATTTGAAGATTATTGCCTGACCTCATGGTTAATCCAAATGGGAATGCATTACAATCTTCGGCAAAGTAATTAGATTCATAACTTGGCTAACTTGGCTTAGTATTGGCACTTTGTATATTCGTAAAAAAAAATCTGAACTGAATGTCATATCCAGTTACAATTCTGCCTTGTGTGATTTGAGGCTCCCTGTTTGTATCCTTCTCTAGAATGTTAGCTAGCAATATAAGCTCTTGTAGCAAGCAGCTTACCCAGGTCCAGTGTGTGTTGATGATAGGAAGGTAATAAACAAAAGAACCCTGAATGCTGTAATTGGTGATCCAGCCTTCTATACTACTGAAAATTAATTGGCCAGATGTTCCCTACCCAACTGTAAATGGGGGATAATGTAGGAGACTGAGTTTTCACCCTTCCCCAGGTGTGCACATTTGAGCAGAGAAAAGTGATTATGAGTGACATGATGACAGGTGCAGTGCCCATGTTCCACACTGCCCTTGTGTATCTGTGATATATTTAGGATTTTTTCCCCTGAGGCACTTCAGAGATATGAAAATAGACAAGGAGTGAAACCAAAAGACCTTTAAAATAGAAGGAAAAAAAAAAACCCTTGGAAGTTGTGAATATTATATTTGTGTATATTAACCGTGTTGTTATTTAAGGTTACATTTGAGCCTGTCACTGTTAGCTGGTGTTATAATTATGTGCCCAGCCCTGTACTAAGCACTTTACATTTTGTGATTAACCTTCACAGTTTTACAGGTGGGTACTTCTATCATCTCTGCTTTTTTAGATGAGTCAGCTGCCATTCTCAGAGATGGAATCAATCTCTCATAGTTACACAGGAAGTGAGAGAGTAGCCTTGAGTATCTAACATGAGAGCTCATGGGCTTACCTACTAAGCCATATTGTTTCCAAAATAGAAGGTCTGTTCAGTTCTCCAAAGCACACTGTGATAAGCCCATTACCTGTATTATCTCATTTAATCCTCACAACCAAGAGAGGTATAAAAGACTGTCCTGGTTTCACAGAGGAAGATAAAGATACTATAAGAGTTTGATCAACTTGACAAAGGTCACATGACTTTACAGAACAGAGAAGGTGCTCAAATACACTTTTCTCTAATTTCAAAGCCCAGGTGTATGGTGGTGCTACAGAAACGATAGGTCTTCTGGATGTGAAAGCATAACATCAGCACTTTGATTGAAGTCTGATTTCCTTTATTGTCCTTACTCACATGTTTACATTCACAGCAAAAGTGATTATTCTGCCATCTTCTCCTATGTAACATTTCCTTGAGCTTTAATTTTGAATGGGGCCCAAAGCATCCCTTGATTATTTCATGCAGTTGCCCTCAAGGACTATTTAGGAAGAAAATGTTGTTCTTCTAAAAAAACAGCACAACTGTCTCAAAGAGCTTTTAATCCATCTTTTTAAAAGATGTGGACTTTCTAAAATAATGTCGCCCCCATTTGTCTTCTATGAAAGAAGATATTTCAAAACCAGGAACACCTATCATAATAAACCATTAAGATGACTCCAGCCTTTCAGTGTATTTTTAGAATTTCATATTTCACCAAATGTTGTAATATATAATTCATGGTAGTGGGATATGATGGGATATGACAGTTATCTCATTTGTGAAGAAAGACCAAATAACTCATTGTCCCACATCCACAAATAAATTATTCTTGTCCCCAAGCATAAGATTCTTTTTTGTTCGTTTCCTTACCTTAATGGATTTTCTTTTCTACATTAATATTTTTTGCAAAAGACTATGACCCTTTCATATCAATTTGACTGTTGTGAAAAAAAGGAGAATTCTTAGAAATTAGCCTCACTGATCTAAAAATGAAGTATTATCAAAGTAGCCCATGCCTCTAGAAGTAAAAGGAGTCCTTGAGTGATAATTATTTTGTACGATTCCATTCAGTGTTTTTTGTCACATGTCAAACATGTGAAGAGAAAGCCTAATTTTTCCCTTTGAGACCCTTCGAGCACATACCATCTGTTTCAGCTCAAGGAGGGTCTAGGGTTCTGTTTTTCTTTCTTCATCAATTTCAAAGAGTCCTATATTCGATTCTGATATTACAGTGCTATACTATCGAGAACTTCCAAATATTAAATTTGGGGTCTTAATGTAATGCTTTAGTTCAAAGGGCATTTAAACGCATACATGAGTATAAGTAAATGAAAAGTTTCCTTAATTAAATTACCTCAGTGTTTAAGAATATGCCTCACTAAGTTTTGCCTATATTTTCACTTCTTATTCTTTATGATCATGTATATTTCTTATGGTTTTTAATCTTACCTGGTGTGAGTTTTAGTCTATGTAGTCTTAGTTGATTGATCTCCTTAAAGAGATTATTTCCTACTCTTTCTTATTTTCTCAGTTTGTTGGACATTCATAAAAGCACTCCATAACTCTTTTTCAAGTATAAGCGAAATTAATTTAATGCTTTTCAAGAAACAGAAACAGTCCCATGTTGTCTCCTTAAGGGTACAGTTCAGTGTCGAAGGAGAAGATGGCTAGTAAGGAAGCATTTGGAGGAAATCTTAACTCATGCTTTTATTATTTTGTTTCTCATAACATTTTCCATGGAAAATAGTGTGATGTTACATTTTTAAGCCCTTTATAATGCAAATTTCTAAGTACATGTTCACAGAACAGCTTAAAAGTTGTATATACATTTTTCTCGTAAATAACCAATTTATACTATATAAGTAATATATAGAGAGAACTTAAATTTGCATTTGTACATATATAAGCTAGCATAAAATAACTTACTTGATCAAAGCATTATCACATATCTATATATTTATGTAACTATGTACAATTATCCAGTTATGATAGGTAATAGATGATTGATAAAAAGACCT
The DNA here is from genome assembly GCF_029215605.1 of Mirounga angustirostris. Classification (NCBI taxonomy): domain Eukaryota; kingdom Metazoa; phylum Chordata; class Mammalia; order Carnivora; family Phocidae; genus Mirounga; species Mirounga angustirostris. The sequence goes on along the minus strand of NW_026991715.1, from coordinate 98,271,662 downwards.
ATCTTAGTTGTAGAGTGTGTGTGTGTGTGTGTGTTCTGTTTGCTCTGTGTGAGTCTATGTGTGTCTTGCTATTTTCTAAATGTTGTCTGTGTGTGTACAAATGCTCACTGCATCAGGCAGCACTGATAGCTTAGCTCTAATCTTTTACGAGAATATGTGTAGGGCAGAGAAAAAAATACCCAAGTTAATACTCCCAGTATCATCAGTAACCACACCTCAGCTGGACTTCCTGGACTTTGGTATCACACGAGTGCAAAGCCAGTAATAATTCCAAAAGTTAGATGGCCCCTGGCCTCTACTAAGAGTTCCTCAGAAGGGGATTTTTGGAGCTCACCACAGTCAAGAGTTTTAGAGCAAGGAGAGAGTCCTGCTAACATCCTTTTACTAACATCTTTTGAGACACCCAGATCGTTAACTACTTGAGCATTCTGCATTAATTCTGATTGCTTTTCAGTAATCAGATGATTAAGACAAATATGCAAGAAGTAACTCTTCAACAGATTCTACAAAATATGATTGTTTATTTGGACCTGTAGTAACCAGTAGAATTCTACTGTTTACTGCCTTCCATATTCAACATAAAGATTGAGAGGTAGAAAATAGCAGGAATAGAACAAAAGAAAGATATAAAATCAGAGAGAGGATGGCAATGGAGCTGAACACATTTTGTGTGTCTTTGAGGTGTCAGTTCCTCTGGCAGGTGTGTTATATCCCTGATCTCATTTAGTTTTCCTCCTTAGGTGGAGTAGATTGGTTATCTACAGTTTCCAGATAAGGAAACAAATTCCAAGGGATTCAGTGACTTGCCAATGCATTTTACTTCTAGGAAGCCTTTCTTTCCCCATCAAAATTGGAGACAGGTATCCCTGTTTACTGTCTTCCCTCCCCGACCCTTCAAATTTAAGCTCCATGAAATAATTAATAAAAATAAACAACACTCCCTGTCCTCAAAGAGCTGACACTCTAGTGTAGAGGGACACAGATAAGCATAAAAATTATGCAAAATATATAGAATGTGAAATGGAGAAAGGCATTGTGAAAAATAATAAAGCAGGGCAGAGGACTAGAGAGGGAGTGGTCAGGGATGTCTTCCCAGAGAAAGTGGCATTTGAACTAAGAACTAAGGAGGCAAAGGAGGGAGCCATGAAGTCAGATCAAAAGGAAGAGTATCCCAGGCAGAGATAACAGTTCCTTGGTATGGGGCAGAAATGAGCCTGACATGTCTGCATGCAGCAAGGAGATCAGTATGGCTAGAGAGGAGGGAATGAGAGGGAGAATAGCACAATATCAAGTCAGACAGGTAAGGTAGAGGAGGGTGAAAACTTCCAGGCCCTTCTAGGCAATTTACTGTGAGTGAGATGGGAAGACAAGGCATATTTGAGTAATGGGCTTGGTGTGACCTGATTTACCTCTTCCTCAGATGATCACAGATTGCTGTGTTGAGAACAGACTGAAAGAGGTCAAAAATGGAAGCAGGGAGAATGTTTAGAAAGTATTAAAATAATTCAGGGAAGCATAATCACATATGGCTTAAACTGAGGGTGGGTGGCAGGGAAGGTGGTGAGTAGTGTGATTCTGGATATGTATTTGTTGAAGGTAAATCTGACAGCATAGATATGGGATGTGGGTAAATCTGACGCATAGATATAGATACAAGTCAAGGGTCACCTCGGGTTTTGGGCTGAGCAACTAGAAAGATGGAGGCACTAATAACAGATAGCTAGTCTATTGCAAGACAGTATGTTTTGAGGGAAGGGTTTGGAGCTCAGTTTTGGACATGCTAAATTTGAGGTGTTTATTAAACATCTTACCTGAGATATTAGTCTGGCGATTAGATATCCAAGTCATCTGAGTCCATAGGAAAGTTCAGGGCTTGGGATATGAATACGGTGTCATCACTATAAAGATTATATCCAAAGTCATGGGACTGTATGAAATCTCCATGGGGTTAGTGAGGGCCTGGCAGATATTGATTATAGTTGATAATTTAAAATTACCTGTATATGAAAGAATGGATGTGTGCAACAGAGGTGAAATGAGAAGAAACTAGTTTGTCTGACGTCAGAGCCATTGTGTTTCTTACTCTTTGTGTAGGTCTAGGTTTTTAGTTGAACAAGAGAAATTGCCTAGTTATTTTAAAAAAGAACAACGGCAAAATGGGAATTTACCCGAAAGGTATTGGAACACTCACATATTTTTTTTTTTTTGAAAATTAAAGAACCAGGCTTGAATGCTACATAAGCAGAAATAAGGCCTATAATTACACAACCATTAAAAAAACGTTATCAATATGTCAACTTTAGCAACAGAGTAAGAATGGTGATGGTAATAATGATATCAAGGAAGTGGGAATCCTTTTCAAAAATGTCTGCCATGTTGCAGATCTTGAGATCATTTAATCCTCACAGCACTTTTGTGAAATGTTCACTGTTATTCTCACTTGATGGATGAAGAAACTGAGGGTCAGAGATGTTAATTAATTGAGCACCAGAGTCTGGATTCCGATCCGGATTTGTCTCATTCCAAAAACACTTTTCCCATTTTACCAGACTGTCCTTTTATTTATTTATTTTATTTATTTATTTTAAAGATTTTATTTATTTATTTGAGAGAGAGAGAATGAGAGAGAGCACATGAGAGGGGGAAGGGTCAGAGGGAGAAGCAGACTCCCTGCCGAGCAGGGAGCCCGATGCGGGACTCGATCCAGGGACTCCAGGATCATGACCTGAGCCGAAGGCAGTCACTTAACCAACTGAGCCACCCAGGCGCCCCAGACTGTCCTTTTAAAGCAACAAGTAGGTACAGCAATTCAGAAAAAGCTGCAAATTCTCTGCAGAACACTGTGAGGTAGCCTGGGCTGATGGTTTATTCCTATTTAATAGAAAGGAAAACTGGAGCTAAATGATCTGGCCCAGCTTGATAACCTATAGAAGCCAACCTGAGATTTGTCTCCCAGTCCACTAAATGTGAGTCTGAACTTTCTCAACATCACTCAGAACTAGCAAGACTAATGATGATCCTAATAAAAATATCTCTATCCTTTTGCAAAAGTTTTTACAAACTATTGATTGCCTTCAGTCATAAATATATGTGAATGTACTAAAGTCCTATATTTATTGATTATGAAATTGGATTTCATTTTGATATTCTAATGGTACCTCTTTATGCATTTCTGCTTAACTTCAATCCTAATTGTGACAGTATTTTCCTCTATCACAGAATTGCTCTGGATTCTGATCATTTTCACCTTTCACTTTTTTTTTTTTTCAATTATTAATTGCTTCCCCCTTCCCCAACCACTCTTGTTTGGAAATAAGGAGCCCTCTTTTCCTTCCTCAGGTTCTGTCATTCTGATGTAGAGAATCAATCTCTTTCGTCAATACAGTATTTCTCTGCCTGCTTTGTCATTTATTTTTGTATTGGATTGTCTTTCACTTTATTTCACTGGTCTCTTTCCTTTTGACTCTTTTAAAAATTTATTTCTCCCAACTGAATCACTTCAGTTCGGCGGAATGAGATTTTGCTTGCTTTTTCTCCCTCAACATGTTATGTTTATCATGAGATTAACATCTTTATTTTTTGGCTCCGAAGTCTCTTGAACGTTTTCTCTGAGTCATTTTTATTTTCCTTCTCGTCTCTTTGGTTCTGTGTTGTTAAAGTTCTTCATGGCCTGTTTTCCACCTATCTTTTAGTTTGGTCTGTTTTCTTACATCAGCTTCTTGGGAGGTTTTATTCTTCAATTTTTCACATGACGATATCAGAAATCTCTGCTACTAGGTATGGTCAAAGAATTATAAGTCCTCTGCTCTGTTCCGCTCTCTGCACATGTTTATTAGTGAGTGGATAGTATTGGAAGAGCTTCCATTCTTATACTAGGCTTGTCCAGAGTTATATTTATTAAAAAAAAGTACTTCAATCTTAAAATAAAGTGTATCTCAAAATAAGATTCAGTTTTGTAAAAACTTACTGTTATTCAAGTAGTCTTGGCAATCCACAACAAATATTTTTCTGAATTATTACTTCATATTTAGTTATTTTAAGTTTTGATTAATATTTTTGAAAATAAAAAGTACAATACCTGCATATAAGAAAGATCTTATAGTTTATATTTAAGTGTATTGAACAGAGTTGATAAAGTTGGGCAGCACTTGGGCCTAGTGGACAGAGTTGAGCTTTGGAGTTAAACAGATTTGAGTTTGAATCCTTGTTTTACCTCCTTCCAGTGTGTGGCCTTCAGCAAGATGAATTTTCTCAGCCTCAAGTTTCTCTTTTCTTAATATTGGGGTAATTGTATCTCCTCTATGGATAGTTAGAAGATTCACCGTGACACCATTTTTAAATGTTTTAATTCAGGGGCTAAAATATTATAAGTGCTTGAACTTGTAGACATTATTATTTTATATAAAATATCAACATTTCTGATCTTTTTTTAAAATGTGAGATTATTTCCGAAAGTAGCCATGACCTTTCTTTCATCTCTTTGGTTTGAGAACATTTGCCTTCTTACTATTAAATATTCATTATTTTATAATTATAATTTGAATACATACTTGTCCTGATAGGAAAAAATATACATGGCAACCTAGAGAAGATTTGATAGCTGTAAGTATGAAGTAGATTTTGCATAGGAAGAAAAAAAAACACCTTAAAAATGGTTAAATATTTCTGGATTATATCATCACAAAGTAGGAAAATTATAATTGAGGGAAGTCTGAGTAAATCCTTTAGAATTAAGGCGCCTTAAGAACTGATATAAGAAATCTAATGAAGCAGGAGGTTATGTAACCTCATGGAGGTTTTTTTTTTTTTTAAAGATTTTATTTATTTATTTGACACAGAGAGAGAGACACAGCGAGAGAGGGAACACAAGCAGGGGGAGCAGGAGAAGGAGAAGCAGGCTTCCCTGGAGGAGGGAGCCCGATGCGGGGCTCAGTCCCAGGACCCCGGGATCATGACCCGAGCTGAAGGCAGATGCTTAACGACTGAGCCACCCAGGCGCCCCCATGGAGTTTTTAATGATGAAGATAAGACACATTTCCTTAGTTCTTCTAGGAAGAACTAGATGCAGATGGCATCCTCAAGAACTTCAGTTAAAATTAGCTAGTTAAGAGTATACACAAGTAAGAGTGCCATTCTCATAAGTCAAGGTTTTGTGTAGAGAATTAAATTCTGACTGTGAAAGTGTTTGCCTTCTGGGTCAACTCCATCTATATCCAAAACCTTTCTCATCTAGCCTGACCTCCTTCTTGAGAGTTGCTGTTCTATTGGTTGACTGAAATTTAATGTATCCTCTAACCTCAGCTTCCACAAGTCAAAACATCTCTGTGCTTTCTGGCCACCCACCTACCAGAGCAGTCCTACATTTGCTAATGTGTGCCAATGGTCACATAATTTCAGTGAGTCCTTTAAATCATCCTTAATTCTATCGTTCAGTCTCTCTGACCTTGTATTTTAATTCCCTTGATTTCTACTTTAGACCTGTAACTGACAGTCTGTCACAGGCATTTGATATTCTACTTGTTTTCATGCTTAAAAAAAAAATAAAAAAGTCTGGTAAATGCTTCCAGATAAAGTATCTGGTCTAATGATCAGAATCACAAACAAATCTATTAGCATGTATAAAAATGTCATTAATATTATGTTGTATTCTAAATTATAAATACTATTAAAATGCTGCTTAATATTAGCATAGAATGGCATAAGGCCAGCACGTGTACCGAAACATAACATTTCCCCCCTTCCGTTTACTACTAGGGACTCACTAAATATTACTCCTAAAGGTGAAATATTTTGGAAACCACAGACCCCTACACATAAACTTTCTTTTGTTCCTCCTTCAGTCTAACTATAATTCTAAAAATTTTGTCTGGTAAGGAATTTATTCTTTATGGTTTATACACGACTGTCACATGAGATGCATCTCCCTCATGCTATAGGTACTGAGAGATTTAAAGGATTTTCAGGGCTAATTTTCCCTATCGGATTTTTGCCTTACATGCTCCTTTAAAATACAAGGAATGTTAATTTGGTATTCCACAGTCCCATTTCTTACCTACTTAGGTGGCTATTTACTTACAGAATAAATTTCAAGTTTTTAAATCTCTTACTTAATTCTTCAACTTCTGCTTTTATTCTTCCACAGACCCTTAAGAGCATCCCATCAGACTTGCTCAGTTTCCCCTATTACAGACTGTGCTTCTGCTTTGAAAACTTGGCCTAGTCTCCTTTATGTGTAATAATCTCCCTCCATGTCCACCTAGAGAATTCCTACCTGTCTAATAACTTACACTTAATCATCCACTGCTGGAAATAGGGTTTCCTTCCTCTGAACTATGACCCTAGGTTTCTAGCACACTTTCACCCCTTGTATCCACCATGCTCACTGTGAAACATGAACAATGCAGAAAATCAAGAAAGAAAAGAAAAAAAAAACTCATTATCTCACCCCCTGAGATTACAACTATTAATATTTAATAATAGACTTTTCTTGCTTTTTTCTCCTTTTTATACCTCATCATGCTTCTCATAATTAAAAGGAGAAAAGTAGAAATTCTATCCTTACTTTATTATGTGTCAGAACACTATTTTAACCTTTTAGAACCACTGATTCCACAATCTTCACAACTACTATAGGAGTATCTTATTTTTATCCTCATTTGTTAGAAAAGAAACCCAAAACCAAATTGTTAGGCCACTCTCCCAAGGTCACAAATCTACAAAGAGGTAGGAAGTGGGTATGAGCCAACATTTGCTTCACTTCACAAGGCTTGGATCTTAACTACAATATGATGCTGCCACTATGGACATATATGCTGCTATATGTAATCACAACACATTGTTTTTTCTGACATATGTAAAAAAAGTTTAAGAGAAAAATAGAAAAATGGCATTTCTAAGACTAAAAGTGAAACTCTATATTAAGGAGACTCTATGAATCATTATCTTAAAAGGGCAGATTTAGTCATAAGAGTAATAATTATGGTTCACACCTGTGTGGGGCTTATTACCACATACTAGGCAGTGTTCTAAGTGTGATAAACATTAACTCATTCACACATTAACTCCATGGGAGAAGTACTGTAATGGTCACCGTTTTACAGATGTGCATACTGAAACAGATGAGTTAAGTGATCAACCTAAGACTATTATGATGCCTCAGCCTATAAAAGAGCATTATACTGTGTGTATGTATGTATATATGTGTGTGTGTACAATGTATACATATATATGTGTATATATATAATTTATAAATAAATTTATATATAAACTTATATAATACTTCTACCTCTAACCTTCTGCTTTTATATATATATTTTTTTTCTTAATATAACCACAGTGTACTTACTTCGGCCATAACATGGCATTTAATATGTAATCAGTAGCTCAAAAACGGGGAATGATTCTTGAACCAGTTTTGTTTGTAGAAACAAGGCACTAACTTTAATTAACTTTAACTAGGACTGCTCATAGCTGCATGTGAGAAGAGACACAAAAAGGCCCATTAACTCTGAACATCATTTCCATGTTTTTGCCTCTGTATGCCCTCAAGATAGTACTTTTTCCCTGCTGTTCTTTGATTTTTGCCTCTTTTTCCATTTTTTAAAAATGTATTAGCAAAGGGTGTGAGTCTAAAATTAGTCACGTATCTGCTGTAGCTTTTTAGTTCATCATTTCTGGGGAAATGGTAGAGAATTTTGAGGAAAAGTATTTTAAAGGTTGAAAAACCTTGTTTTTAGGAATCCCCTCATCCCATTCATGGGTAATTATTTGGTCTCGGTTTTTTTTCTGAATGTATGTGAGCATGTATGTTTTACAAAGATATTCTTTGCCAACAGAATCTTCTCTCCCAGTAATGCACGCTTACTTGCCTGTGGTTTGGTAATATTGAATGAATATTGTTAACTTTCAGATATTTAATGTGCAGTTGTAAAAACTGCATGATTCCACATGTAAACATTTTCTGAAAACTAGCATTTAAAATTACTTTTTACTATTTTCATGACCCTAGACTTTGAAGGAATCCTTCAATGACAGCTGAAGCAAGACATTAGCAGCCACTGTCCTTTTTGTATTCTGTGCCAGGTGCAAGGACTCCATTCCTCTTGAAAGTTTTATCATGTACAAGGCTATTAACATTATGAGGATAGGCTGAAGCATGAATAAATCCTGAGACTTACTGATGATGTCATTACACTGGTCAATAAAATACATAGAGGGAAGGGCTTCCCACGCTACCAGATTCGGTTAACTAAATCAGGATACATGAGCAATTAACTCTTTAATTGAGATGAATGGGTGACATTAGCCCTCCTTAAACTCTGCTCGTCAGCATTTACAAATAGAAAAAGACAGATGCCTCCTTCCCAAGAAATGTGGGTTTTATTTTTCATTCATTGACACAATCTCATTCTTACTACTTCGTAAACAAAGTCAACAAAGCATGGAGGTGGTCAGAGATATTTCAACAGGTTCATTTCCTCAGTTATATCTCTTACTATTTAAAGATCCCATTTTGGAATTTATTAGTTTTTTTTTCCTTTACAAAGCTAACTTTATCATTATTATTATTGAACACAATTGCTTTGCCTTTTTCCCCATTGCACACAAGGAAGATTCATGTCAGAATCTTATAGATGAATGCAACACAGCATGGAAACAGTATCTATCCATTTGTTCTTCCAACAGCTATTCACTGTTATCTGCTACTTTGCTGTAACTTAGCTTAGTCTTGGAAGTCTGGAGATGCATGTTTTACTTCTTTTATGTCTCTAGTTAGCCTTATGAATGTAGATCAGGCGACTGTTTCTGAACCTCCATTTCCTTATCTGTAAAACTTGATTACTGGAGGAATTGGTCCTAGAATTCTCTTTCAGTGATATTTCACACAGGATAAAGGAAAACAAAGATATGATTCATTCTAAGAACAAAGTGTCGAAACCAGCACTGTGCAAAAACAATATGAGGTGATCTGTAGATGCAATTTCAAATTCTCTAATATCCATGTTAAAAAGGGGGAAAAATGGAATTTTCATATTTTATTTAACCTAGTTCATAAAATACTATTTCAACATATGTATTTATTTGCACAGATATATACACACATAAGGTTATGTGACCTATTATATATATATATATATATATATATATAATCTATTTCATATTATTGTCTGTACTAATTTTTTGAGATTTTAGAGCACACTTAAATTCGGACTCATTCAAAACCTACATATGGTTAGCAGCTGCCATATTGGAGAGTATAATTCAAATGTTAACAAATACAAGTATACCCAAGATAATTTTCCAAAAAATAAATAACAAAACTTGGATTGTCCGTGGGCAATAGAATTTCTCTGAATGAATATAATTTCTTATAAGGGGAACAAACAGTATTAAACAAATCCATGTGCCACAGTGTGTCATAAAATGAGAAGACCCAAGCAAGTGTGGGAACAAAACCTTCCACACTGTAAATGATAAAAAGTTTGTACTCTTCGCTTATAAGACCCTCAACTACATGGTTCGTGATATAGACAGTCTAATGGGTCAGATATTCTAATCAATAGAAGGATACTAACTATTCTCTATAGAAATTTACCATTTAAAATGAGTCCTTTATTTCTTAACTTCATTAATATTTTAAATGGAAGTCATTGAATTTTAAGGTTAGTGACATATCCATCTTTTCATAGCATTTTCTACTTTAGCTGATCCCATTTTTCACTGGATTCAATAAATACTTACTGAGTTAAAAAATAAATTGAAGTGTAAAAATATTTTGTTAAGAGATTATAGATTTTATTTTTACAACTTGTCATCTCACATTATTTGGATTTTTTTCATTTTGAGGTATTTCCTCTAATAGAGAGTAATAATGACAGTAGTAATAATAATAACATTAACCAAAGATTATTTAGTGTTTACTAAGTGCTAGGCACTATGCTAATAGGATTATGGATTTTATAGAATAAAATCTGACTTGGATCTGTATGGATTAAAAAACTAAGCACCAAGTAACCTCTCTGATTCTGCATCTAAGTAACCTCTCCTCTATATGAACACTAAGAAACTTTATAGATCCCTTTATTTTCTCTGTGAATTTGATTGAATGCATATTATTGATTTAAATTACTTAGAACAGGAACTAGAACACAAAGCATTCAGTAAGTATCTGTTGAAATTGTTTAAATATATTATAAGTTTCTAAATAAGGCAGTTATTTGGGAATATCTACTGAGTGTTTTCCATGTGAGAGACCCATTTTAAAGTGAATAAAATAGATATTTGAAAACTAAAAAGCCATCTTTCTATACGCCGCACTCTTTACCAAGTGAAAAATATACATGTTAAAATAGAGTCAGTTTTCCACCTTATAGGAGCTTACTTTTTAGTGCATGAAGCAGATGTACAAATGATTCCAAGACCACATTATAAAATGCTTCTCTAGAAGGTTTGGAACAGCAAGGAAGGTTAAGTCTTTCAGGGGATAGTAAAAAATATGGGGAAGGTAGCATTCTAGGTGAGTTTAAAAGAAGTGGAACTTTTCCAAGTATGAATGTCACAAACCAAGGGGACACAGAAATGGGAGAGCAACAGTAGACTTTTGTTTTTTTAATAGCCTGTGAGCTTAATAATTATCACGTAGTAGGAAGTAGCAGCATATCGGCGGGTAGAAAGTAATATATGTGTGTATGTGTGTCTCATAAAGAATTTGGCCTTTGATTTGTAAGCAATGGGAAGCTTTTAAATAAAGACATAAAATCAGAATTGAATTTTATAAACAGTAATTATGGCATCAAAATGGTGGGTGATTTGAGAAAGCACCACTCTTAATTGTAGGCCATTGTACTAGTTGAGGGTGAAGACAATGAAGGTCCAAGCAAACTCAGAGTGGTAGATGTGAGAGAAGATTTTAAAACCATTTCTAAGGCAGTTTTCATAGGGCTTGTTAAAGGTAGGCAATGAAAGGGAGATACCAGGATATCAAGTATAGCTCTAAAACCTCTAATCAGGTGAATGCTGGTATTATTAAATATTAAGACTACCCTGAACTTAATTTAATCATTTTGCTAGTTTCAAAAGCACTTTCAGTATTAGGTAATATTCCCTGTCAATTATTTGAGCAGTAGTTTATTATAATGTTGTGGAAAATACCTCAACAGCGAATAAGAACTATTTAATATACCATCTTGGCAAATGACCCACAGAATTCTTTACTCTGAAGAGATAGAGCACGAGTGCAAGCGTCAGATGTCTAAGCAGTTTTTGGCTATGGAGAAGTCACTTAACCTCCCTAAGTCTGACTCTTCTTTACAGTCCAGTATTTATAGGAAAAAATAGTAATTAAGCACATATGCACTTTAAAAATCAGGCACAGCGGGGCGCCTGGATGGTGCAGTAGGTTAAGTGTCCGACTCTTGATTTCAGCTCAGATCTTGAGCTCAGTGTTGTGAGTTCAAGCCCCCTGTTGGGCTCCATGCTGGGTGTGGAGCCTACTGGAAAAAAAAAATCAGTCACAGTAAGTATTGTAGAGGAAAGACCTTGAAATCATCCCAAATGTTCCAGAAAATCTAAAAGTTAGTTAGAATTTTAATGAGTTAGGGAACATAAAACAAAGATATCTGTGCTTTTCCTCACTCCAGCTAAAAAGTTTGGAGATACCAAAGGACTATCTAAAACTATCCTTTTTCATATCTTCCCAAAAGAAAGGGCAATTCAAAGGTCATGCTAAGCAACATCACAAATTGGCAAATCTCTGTTTGTAGTAATATAGAAATAAGTCATCATTATGTTCCTAACAGTATGTTATGATATTACACTTGGGGTTATAAGCAGTTATCAGCCACATGACCCTTTTGGGTTGTGGGACTATAGACCATTGGCTCTCAACCAAGAATCATTTGCCTTGTAGGAAACATTTGTCAGGTTTTGGTTGTCATGACTAGGGATTGTTGCTGGGATCTAGTAGATAGAGACCAAGGATGCTGCCAGAATATTACAATGCACAGGACAGTCCCTCCCCCACCACCACCAAAAAAATGATCTAGTTCAACATGTCAGCACTGATGAGGTTGAGAAATTCTGACATATACCATGTATGAAGCTTCTTAGGTGTGCTTGAGAGGTGCTGTCATAACTTAAAGAAAATTGTTTAATTTTTTAACTTATAACCAAGTGGGGGACAGTTCATGAATGAAGCACTCAGTGACACTCAGATGGATGGAAGTTAGGAATATGAAGTTTGCGTTAACCTCATATTCTCTATCAGTAAGCATGTTTTTCCCTGCTTGTAAGACCGATTCTATTTGAAGTCGTTAACACGGCATTTAGCATTTTCCTTGGGAAGCTGCTTTAAAAAAATCCAGGTTGAAGTTGTAATACCAGGGAAAATGGAACACAGACATTGGCATAGTATTCCACTTGGGAGTGATGCCTTGTGTGGTCCATTTCTACCTATCTGCTCACAAAAATGAATTTCACTTAAAGCTAGGGCCACACATTAAAATGCTTAAAGCGAGGCTGATACTCAGCACCAAGCCCACCGGGTACTGTCACATCCACAGCAGGTGGAAAGTAGGTCCACTGAAAACTCTGCGAGACCCCACAAGCTGCCCCACCCAAGTGCCCTGGGTTCTTTCCTAGGCCACCTCTCACCACTGTGCATGCAGTCCCACAACAAAAGGGTTAACTCACAGCATTGCAGGGAACCCCAGACACTGCTTCTGGGCCTGCAATAATTCCAGTTGGTTGGGGCCGGAGCTATACCTGCTGTTCAATATTTATCTGTCTAGATAAAGTAAATGGTGAAGTGGTCCAGGTGTAAGATGTTATGGGGAGGATGACATTGAGCCTCACTGAAGAGTAAACACTCAGGAGTGGTGGGGACAGTGGGGCACTGGATAGCACATGCCACTGTAAATCTGAGCAGCCCCTACTCAGATTCAGCAGATGGTCGCCATGTGGGAATGCAGGGCCAGAGTTGCCAGCTTTTTCAAGGGAAGCAGTGAAATCTAATGATTTTTAAACATTGACAATTAATTCAAATGTAAAACACTATTCAGCCCCCACTGCAGCCTATATAATCCCTTCTGGGGATAACCCGTGGGCCAGCAGTTTGCAAATTCTGCTTTAAAAGGATAGGGAGAGGAATGTCTTGATTCTCGGTTCCAACACGGAATTATTTCTTAGACTACAGGCCTCCTCTCCTGCCACTAAAAAGGATTTCTGTGAAACACCATTCTAGGTGAATTCAAACTGCAGCTGGTATTTGAGACAACAATGAGCCTGCCTCTTAAGGAGCCAGACAATTGACACTTTTGGTTGTGTCTTTTAAGGCATAAAGCTCCTATCTCCACGTGACCAAAGACAGAGAGCCTCCATGTACTCACATGTCGAGTTTGCAAGAAAACATTTCCTATAGGTGGCTTAAATATGAGCTTCATGTTATGCTCAGGTAGGTATGAAATTCAGGGACTATATTTATGATTTTACCTAAGGAAATGTATCAAGTGAAAAACAGATGCTAAATACTCTTTTCTATGTAGATGCTACTAATGAAAATACTTCATGAAACAACTAAAAATGAACCTCTCTAAAGGTGACACAAACATTCCACTTAATGTTAAAGTCTGGAAAAGAAATGATTCCATAATTCTGTTCCAAAACAACTGATCCTCTAAAGTGCCTCCCTCTTTTTCTTTTTATTGATACCTCGGTCATTTTTTTTTTTTTTAATACTGAGGGACATTTGGATCACTTAAGCAAGTATTTGCTGTCCCATTCCCAAGTTAGGGTCTTTATCCCAGAGTAATAACTTATATCATGACAGAATTGAGAATAAACTTCTTGATAAATACAAAGAGCATCAAAGTTTCAACAGAAGGCCAAACTGTGGAATCTCTGTTATGAAGATGAGCCTGGGAGGGGACAGGGAGAACTACCCGGCAGGTAGGCAATGTGCATGAGGATTGAAGATGACCCATTTCCTGTAGCCAGGTATGAAATTCCAAGAAAAAGGTGTAAGAGGAATAGAGAGGGTTCAAAAAGCAAGGGCCATTCAGTTCACAACAACAATCATATTATGGATAGTTACTCCTGGAATTTCTTTAGAAGAAATAAACTTTCAGCTCTTTCCTGCTGTAGCAGAGGATATTGAGGCCTAGAAAGGTGATGTTACAGAAGCTCTCAAAGTCACAAAGCTAGTTTTCTGATGACTGTTCTCTTTACTGTATTTCCTTCTGCCACCATCCCTGCTGCCATATTTCTTGGGACCATATCATATGATAGAAGTAAGAAAATGTGAGCTGAAACCCATGGGTGTGTATATGTGTATGCTTTTGTTGCTGATTCTGTTCATATGTTCAAGGAGGAGGAGGCTATACCCAGAAGGTAAAATGAAATTTTAGTATTTTAATAATTCTCAACTCTCTTTTATGCTACATAAGTCAAGATTGGTTAATATGTACAATAACCTATGTTGGTTCTGAGGAACTGAAGGTTTTCTTTTTTTTTTTTTTAAGATTTTATTTATTTATTTGACAGAGAGAGAGTGAGAGAGAGCGAGAGAGAGAGCACAAGCAGGGGGAGCGGCAGGCAGAGGGAGAGGGAGAAGTAGGCTCCCCGCTGAGCAAAGAGCCTGATGTGGAACACGATCCCAGAACCCTGGGATCATGACCTGAGCCGAAGGCAGATGCTTAACCACTGAGCCACCCAGGTGCCCTGGAACTGAAGGTTTTCGAGAGGAAGGGAGGAACATGTAGTGAGGGCCTATTATGTGCTTTCTCTTAACATACTTTATGTCGCTGTAACCTCACAAAAGCCTGAGTCTGAGACTCAGGAAAGTGAAGTTGCTTTCATCAAGCCATGCTGTCGGTCACTGGCAAAGCTGGAAGTTAGGCGTGGTGGATAGAGTACCCTGCCACAGCACACTGCTCTGGTGTGAACCCTGGGCTCTCACACTCCCAAGATGGAAGCTGTTGGGCTACTTATTTGAATCTCATAGTGTGAGTTCCCTCATCAGTAAAACAGGAATAAAAATAGTTCTCACATAATTTGAAAAATGGTAATGAAAACTCATAGTCGTAACTGTTAAGGTTGTTTAAAAGAGTCAGTAAAAAATTCATGGAGAACACGTAGCTCACGTGTGGCCCATAGTAAATGTTCAGGAAACATTAATTGTATTATTGTTACCATTACTACTGGGGCTCCTGGGTGTGTGCACACATTTTTTCTATACTCCTAATCATAGTTTACCACCTTGCATGTTATACTGTTATGTTAAAATTGTGTAATGAAGATTTCCATTTTTCAAGTATCTACAGGCATTTTAGCAATAATTTATTTTCATAATGGGTTTCTAAATGAAGAAAGTGTTAACAAAGCTCAGCTAAAAAATTAGGCTGGATGATTGAACCCAGAATACCCGAATACCCCCTACCCTTTTACTAATCATGTACACCTTGACCACTTTCCTAATGTGATGCATGCAGATTAAGTCTTTTGTTTATTGATTGGCCAAATATATGCAGGGCGAATGTATGCTACTTCATCCTTGGCTCTTCCGAGGGAGACTGTTACCATAGTAACCAAGGCATCCTTTGACTCCTATTTCTACACAGAGTTATAGAAATGCTTCTTAAAAAATACTTACGACAATATTTAATGTCGAATCTAAAGTAATTTTTCTCATTGTTTGGGGAGCGAAATTGATTTTCTCTGGGCAAAGTTTGTTTGGCTACCCAAATGTACTGTTTATAGTAATGTGTTCCACCAAATTTCTTTAAAAGCCAGTTAAACATATTTTGCCTTAACTTCTAATCTAATTTCATCATTTGGAAGTGCCTCTTGCTGCACTGTGCCTGTTTTGATTTGGAAATAGTGCACATTCCATCTTTGCTATGTCAGGGTAAGGTGGAAGGGAACAGAAGGAATCATTTGATTTCTTCTATCAGAGAACAGTATGTGTGGCATGGGAGGGAGAACACATGCTTGGGTGTGTTCAGGAGTCTGGCTTATTTTAAAGCCGAGATTTTCAGGTGGCAGCTGGTGCCTGGTTTATGATTCCAGTGGTTCAAAACCCATTCTTTCCTGAGGCATCTGTTTTATTTTTTTTTTCAAAATTAAAGTTATTTAAAAACAACTTTTGTTGTTCTCATTACAAGAACAGTACATAATCGTTTCAGAAGATTCAGAAAGTATAGATAAACGAAAGAAAGATGCCCATAATCCTGCTTTCTGGAGATAACCGCTGCTAACTATCTGGGTGTGTCCTTCCAGAGTCTTATGTATTTATACATATATTTTCTTTCAAAAAACAAGACCATAACTGTTTATTACTCTGGGACCTGCTCTTTTTATATAACCATGCACTGGTACTCTGACATATTAAAAGATCACTTCTAACTAAGCTTTTTGTTTAATGGTATAACTTGTAAGGTGTTATACGATATTGGTAAATTAAATTAATACTCATTTGTTGGATATTTAAGTAGTATCTAGATTTTTTCCTTGATTTAAACAGAATTGTGATGAATTTCTTGATATATTTACCTTTGCCTATACTTTTTATAAATGCTTAAATGGGAAAAGATAAAGGTAGATTATTATGTCTTGCTGGAATGGAAAAGATGTGAAGGTATGGTTGAGGTGGCTCTTGATTATGCTTCCACTTCCTTTTATGAGCGGACACCCAGACATCCCTAATAGTGTCTGCATCCAGGAGTCAGAGCAATGAACTTGATATCAGCTCATCCTCTGTGACTCTGAACCATTCAGATGCTGGACCCTCGTTTCAGTTTCCTGTGATCTTGGGAGGAATTTTAGCTTCACTCTGTTATTTATTCCACAAACATTTATTGGGAATCAATTATATTCTAGTACTCTGCTATCCTTTGTGAATTATATCGCTTACCCATACTATACATCTGACCCCATCATATACTAATAACATGTACACAAGCATTTAAATTAAGGATGTTGGAAAGTAGCATAAACTTTTACTTCTGATAGTTAGGGGGTCTGAATTCCAAGTCTCCTACATAATAGTTAATTTATATTTCTGAAACTCAATTTTCTCATCTTTAAAGTGGTAAAAATGAAAGTTATTTCAAGGGTTTTTTTTTTGTTTTTGTTTTTGTTTTTTTTACTGTTGTTGCAGGATTCAGTGGCTTCATATATAGAAAGTGCTAGGCATGATGCCTGGCATACATTAAGACAATGGCATTGGTGATGCCAATGGCAATGGGAAAGCATGGAAAAGGGAGCTACTCATCCTTTGAGGGGGTTCAGGAAGGCATCCAACTTCTCGTTCTGTGCTTAATAGACTAAGCAGAGAGCTGCAAGTTTAAAACTCCATGTCTAAGTGCCAGCTCTCCACGACTCACTGCCTGACCTTGGGTTAACCACTTAATCTCTCTCTGCCTTGGTTTTCCTCTTCATAATATGAGCATAATAACTCTTACCCACCTCACTAGGGCAAGGATGATTAATCAGTGTTTATAAAACTCAATAAATCCTTTGAGTATGAAGTGCAGTGAGATTGGAAAGCATTATTACTATTAGCTGCTTTCTTAATATCTAAACCAGCATACCAGGGACTGCTGAATGGAGTACCACAGAGTTATACCCTCATCCTATATTTGTCAAGAATCTCAGCTCCTTTAGCCCTGCCCCTGCAAATATCAGTTTTTCTACCACTATTAATGCTCCCTGTTCAACAAGGAGCAATCAATTTCCTGCTTACACCCAAGTGTCGATAGCCACCCACACCCATAAGCAATGTTTGTTCCTTTAACAAATATTTATCAAAGAGTTGGAAGATGCTATGCTGGATACTAGAGATACAGGGATGCATAAAAATCAATATGGCACTTATCTTCAAGGTATTTAGTACCTGGTGACTGACCCAGACTGGTAGCCAGCAGTCCTGTTACAGCCCCAGTGCTCTGATGGAAGAAATACAGGGCCCTAGGGATACACAATATGCATGTGCACAGTCAGCAAAATCTTTCTGCTAGAAGTGATATGGAAATGAAAACTGAGAGAGAGGCAACATTATAGCCAAGGAAGTTGAAGGGAAAGGAGAGAGAAAAAGGAAAGAATGTTCTAGGAAGAAGGCAAATTATTATCAATGACCCACAATGAGAGTGAGCAAGATCTGTTAAGGAGATTGAAAGCACTTTCATAGTATTGAAGCTAAAGAAAGGGGAAATGTTATATAAAAGGATACATCCAACACCATCTAATCCCATCTTTTTATCAGGCTAGCTTCTCGACCTGACCATCGGTGCTTTCATTTAACGCACCTCACAGTCTAGGATACTGACTCCTCTCCAGCCTAAACATCTGAAGTGATTGCTTCCTCAACTCTTGGACTTCAGTCTCCTGGGCCTTTAACCTCTTGTGAGTTTCTTAGTATCAGTACTAATGAACATTATTTATATATATATTTATTATTATTAATTATTATTATTATTATTATTATTATTATTATATTATTTTGTCTGTCTACTTGCTATTCCCCCATCCCTGTCTAACTTTCCTTGTAGCTATTGTTTATTCTTTAGTAGAGCTGTCAACCTCAGGGATAACACTGGTGTAAAGCAAGAGCCAAGTTTTTAAAAACTGGAACTTTGTACACATTAAATGAAAGGACTAAATAAGAGAGTGAAGCATATCTGGGAAGAGTTAAGTTGAACATCACTATGGTACTCCTATGTATAACTTTGAAAGGAATATGCATGATTTAGATTCCTCCTATGCAGTGCGTATTATACATTAATTTTGCAAGCATACAATAGAAAGTCCTTGAAAATAGCAGCAGTAAGTATATATATCAAAACGTAAATGACATAATGAAATCTTAGACACGATGTGAGAATTACACTGAAAGAACTAGACCCCCAAAAAGAGAGAAGAAAGAAACTTGTCAGTAATAAAAACATGGTATAAAACTTTAATCAACATCATAGTTAATCACCTCATTTGGTAACTGGCAGTTCAATGAAGTTTCTGTTTTAAAATCATGGGCAAAGCAGACTGCCAGGTTTTATTTGTCATCTGATATAAGTTGAGCTATAGTCTGAGATGGTGGAAAACCTTTTTTGTTGGGTTTTACCTCTTTCATCTCAAATGAAAACTGGCACTCCATCTGGATAATGTCCAATGTGACACATTTTGGGAGTCATCAACTACCTAGCCTTACAAATCAAGAACACTGATTAAATAATCAAGATTTCTGAAAAGCCTTGAGGGAGCAATACGTTTTTTGCATCAGTAATTGCCATTCTGTTTGTAGCACAAGATGTTTTTGAGCTCTGGATAAGAACTTGTATTTGACATACTGGCATCGAATATCTTATTTGTGGATTAGCAGGAGTTTAACATTCTTAGAAGTAATGTGATAGCAAATAGGGAAATTGTGGGATTTAAAAAATGTCTTAAACTATTGAAATTTGTCACTAAGAAAATGAAACAAGTTAAGTAATTGGTTATATATTTTTGAGGGATAGAATAAAGGTAATGATATTTTGCCCAGCATCCATTTAAATAAAAGCTGTTATTGTTCTTCCTGATAGTATGTAATATACAACATGTATCTACATAATTATAATCCTCCATACATAAATTTAAAAATCACCTTTCCCTTATAATACACAGAAATGTAAAAATTCTGTTCATGACACATGGTCAAACACACCTTTATGGTGATTTAAAATAACCACTGCTCAAATTAGTAAGACATTGATTAGAATAATAACTGATTTCCCAGAATTGCATGCATGAAGGAGCAATTCTTTCATTAGAGATGCCAAAATTAGTCCAGAAAATATCAATGAACATTATTAATGTTATGTTCAGCTTTGGCCCTAGGCAAAATTGTCAATTTGGTAAAGTTATTCTTTGCCATTTCTCAACATCCCTTTGAAGGATTTTTCTTCAATGCTGGTATTCAATCATTTATTCATTCAATAATTTTTTATTGAGAGCCTACTAGATGGCAGGCACAATCCTCAGTGCTAGAGGTACAGCAGCGAAAAAGATAGTTAGCCACCCTGTGTATATAGAGCTTACACTATAGAAATAAGGGTGGAGTCAGATAATAAAAAAACTGAATAAGTTAACAAAAAAGAAAAAAATTAGATTATAGTAAATACAATGATGATTATATTATATATAAATAATAAAATAGAGTGGTATGTTAGAGAGTATCCAGGGTTACCTTAAGTCAGGTGGTCATGAAAGACCCCTCTAATGAGCTGACACCTTTGAGCCAACCATGGGACAATGTTGGGGTACACCATTACAAACAGAAGGATTCTGGCAAATGCAAAAATCCCAAAGCCATAAAACTGAGACTGGGGGCGTACTTGGACTTTGATGGACAGGAAGAAGATTTGTGTGACTAGAATGTAATGAATAAAGAGAGAACGGTATAAGGCAAGAGAGCCAGACAGGGGTTTCTTGCTTATGCAGATTCTAGAAATTTAATAGAAACTCTTTCAATCTGATGGGAACCCACTGCAGAGTTTTAGTAGCTATCTGTCTTCTCCCTTTCTTCTCTCTTAGAGCTTCTATTCCCTTGTTTTTTTAGAATCTTCTACTATTGTAGCTCTCATGATAGTTCCTTTGCCTAAGATCTTTTATATCTCTCTTAATAAAATGTACCTTTCAACTTCCTACTCTTTTAGGTCTTGCCAGGTAATTTGTAAACTAATATGATAAATCAGTATGAGTTAGAGCATTCGTAGTAAATGTGGCTTAAAATGATACCCCTCTAAGATAGCATTTTTTCTGTAAAACAACCTGTATTATTTAGACTTCAAGGAGTAAAGACTTTGGAAATTATAGCTATTTACCAGGGGGTAAAAAAAAACACATTTAAGCAACTGCTTTTTTTCCTCCTATGCAAGAAATATCCATGATTGTATGAAATCTTCAGACCAGTAAGAATTATTATCATCCTTGGTTTTATGATCATTATGATTTGTTAATCCCCTTTTGAGTGCCAGGCACTGTATTAGATACTTTATATACCCATTTTCATTTAATTCTCACTGCCAATCCTATACATTCCCAATTTATAGATGAAGCAAGTAAGGCTCAAAAACTTATCTGTCTTTGTTCTATATTGTGGACCTGGAATGAAAACAAGGTCTAGAAACATAAAAGGCAGTAACTGTTTTCCGGAGAAATGTATGATTGATTAAAAAAATAATAAAGTAATAATGGCCACTCAGCCTGGAAGTTAGTGGGTCAATCAAGCTGAATTCAGCCCTTACAGACTTAGGAGCCCACTCTCTATATAACAGCGCCTTCCTCATTTAGTATGTAATGGGTTTGACTTTCTGATCTACAACTCAGAGAAAAGTCCATTCAAAGACAAGAAGAAACACACCCAGTGAGGCAAAGCCTTCAGTTAGTTAGAAGATTCCCCCCCTTCTATTTTCCGGGTCTGGGAGCAATTTACTCTATCTCCTGGGGATATCAGCCTGATTAGATGACTAAAGTCTGATAATTGTGTTATTTTGATAAGAGCAAAACTTGCCCAAAGGTGTTTGCCAGGAACATACACACACGTGCACAATTGCGCGCGTGCGCACACAGACACGCACACATATACACTGTAAATGGGAAAATGCCATGTGGAACACAAAAATATCCAGGCTTCGCCTCCAGTCAGTGTCTATAACCAAACAAGCTTGTTTTTGGGTGATGTTCAATATCTTACCAGTTACAAAGAAAATACCCCTGTGGTGTCTAAAAATGTGATGAGTTATCTTCAAGGAATACAATTTTGTTCTTTGATTTTAGCGAGATCTACACATCTCTGTCAGAAGCTGAACAAGTGCCAGAGTCTTTAAAACAGAAACAAACAAGTGTGTGGCTCTGAGTCATTCTTTTCAGGAATAACACTGAACTCTTGGATAGGCACTCTTCTGAAGATATGATGCTTCTATTTGTATTATAAACTTGAACTTAAGGGTGAGTTAGAGATTTCCCAAAATAATGCTCTTGCAAAGCATTCATGGCAGGGGTTACCATGTGGGAAGAAAATGTTCCTTGATTAAATCTGTTTAGGAAATAAAGTGAATTATCTGATCTCTTAGAAATTCACAAAGACCATTATTAAAGAATCAAAGAAGTCCTCAAAAACAAACCACAAGGGTGCCTGGGTGGCTCAGTCGTTAAGCGTCTGCCTTCGGCTCAGGTCATGATCCCAGAGTCCTGGGATCGAGTCCCGCATCGGGCTTCCTGCTCCATGGAAAGTCTGCTTCCCCCTCTCCCACTCCCCCTGCTTATGTTCCTGCTCTGTGTCTTTCTCTGTCAAATAAATAAATAAAATCTTAAAAAAAAAAAAACAAAACACAACAATAACCTTTATAACTTTGTTTACCCAGTATATCTCAAACTAACTTAGCCACCATAATTTAATAATTTAATTTAAGACACCATAAAAAGTCCATGGAATTAATTGTCTATGGACTATCCTTTGGGAAATGCCAAATAAGGAACTTTAAGTGGTTCATGATAGGTAGAAAAGTAAAGTTCCCATGTGTAGATAAAGCTTTCATAACCTCTAGTGACTTACGGGGTAATTTATAAGATTTTAAAGGAGAAACATCTTTGGGATAATATAAGCTATTTATATTTGGTGATATTACTTCCGACCCTTTAACTATACATGATAAATCATGGCAGGTGGGGACACAGGCTGTCAGGTCAAGTCCTAACCCTGCCACTTAGCAACTTACATGACTTTGTATGACTCACTTAAATTCTCTGAACCTGACCTAGAAAAAGTACTTAGCTCAAAAGAAATTACGGTGATAATATAAGCAAAGAGCTTAGCATTATGCTGGGCAAATAGTAAGTGCTCAATAAGAGGCAACTATTTCACTTTTTTTCCCTGATGCTTCTTACGAGTTTGTGCAGAACCATTCACATTCTCTTATGCAGCCCTCTTCTTGTCAGGGCATGCATTTGTAAGAAGGCCGAGTGGGTATTAACTATCTCAAATACAGACCTCATTAGTGCAATTCACAAACCTAGACCAAACTTTTATGGATACAAAATGCAAAATTATTTCTTGCAGTGTTACCCACATTCTTCTTTAGCTATAATATTCAGTTAAGTGGCACTTTAAAAAGCTATTAGCACAAAAGTCATTCACATCAAAACTAGTCTTAACATTAAAAATCAGTTTTCTATAAAAATCTGTGAATATCTTTTATACTCTTACTAAGCCTGTACAGGGATGTCCCCTTAAAAACCAAAATGAGTATCATAGAATGATCTCCCAAGGAAATTTGTAGTATGACATAATAGACTCATGCTTACCCTAAGTAAGGCCAGTAGTTGCCAAACAGACATTTGTATTTACCAGATTTACAAGTTACTGATAGAATTATAAACAAGCGCTTCAAGTTATCCACAAGAAATTTGCTGCTCACACATCTGTAACCTACATTCATAAGGGAAAAATCCCACCGCAGATTTATAAAAAGATTTTGCTACATATATTCTTGAGTTGATAATGACTTAAATAGGATTTCCGTACTATATTATTGGGTTTATTATTTATTTTGGAGGCAGAACATGACAGTATGTCTTAATAATTTAAAATGACTATATATTATTAATCTTGTTATTCCTCTGCTACAATCCAAAGGTGTCCCATCTCATTCAGAATAAATGTGCAAGTCCTCGAAATGGGCTGTAAGGACCTCTGATCTCACCCCTTCTGTCCACTTGCTCATTCTGCCACAACCACACCATCCTTCTTGCTGTTCCAGGCATGGTCGTGCCCTCAGGCCTTGGTCTTTTCTGTTTCTTCTGCCTCAAATGCCCTTCCTCCAAACACTCACAATCGGTCCCCCAGTTCCTTCAGGTCTCAGATCACATGTCACTTCGCCACTCTATATCGACTAATACTGCTTTTCTCAAAATTTCCTCATCGCCATCTCTGCTTTATATTTCTCCAAAGCACTTAATACTACCTGACATAGTCAGTAATACATGAGCATGAGAGCCATTTATTTAATTTTCAAAAATTTTGTTAGGTATTCTTTATTTTTGTTAAATCATTGTTAAAATTGCAGCGCCTGGGTGGCTCAGTCAGTTAAGTGTCCTAACTCTTGATTTTGGCTCAGGTCATGATCTCCTGGGTCATGAGATCAGGCCCTGTGTTGAGATGTGCTCAGTGGGGAGTCTGCTTGAAGACTCTCTCCCTCTGCCCCTCCCCCCAATCACATGGGTGGGTGCAGGCGTGTGCTCTCTCTCGCTCTTTCTCAAATAAGTAAATAAATCTTAAAAAACAAAACATTGTTAGGGGTACTTGGGTGGCTCAGTCGGTTAAGTGTCTGCCTTTGACTTAGATCATAATCTCAGGGTCCTGGGATCGAGCGCCTCATTGGGTTCCCTGTTCAGCCAGCAGTCTGCCTGAAAATTCTCTCCCTCTGCCCCTCCCCCTGTCTTGCATGTGTGTATGCTTTCTCTCTCTCTCTCAAATAAATAAATAAATCTTTAAAAAAAATTGTTAAAGATGGAAATTGTTTTAACAATTGTTAAAACATTGGAAGCTTGAAACTGACTATGAGGGGAGTGTTTACATCATGGAAATTGGCAAAATGCTACCAGAGTTTCTATTTTTTAGAGAGCTGGTTTACCAGGATACCATAAGATATAATAAATACATTTACTTGTTTTAATGTTTACTGTTGTCTACTACTAGTGTATAAGTTTAATGAGAGCAGAGGGCTTGTTTTGTTCATCACATTCTATGTAGTGTCCTGCAGTGTTGGATACAAAATAGGTGATTGATAAGTACATGTTGAATGAATGATTAGCAAGGATTGGGATTTTTTGGCCTTTAATGTTTGTGAAGAAAGAGATTGATCCTTTTATCCATTCACTAATTTAAGCATTCAATAAATATTTTTGAAAGCCCAGGTCCTGGGTATTCACACTACTCTAGAACTTGGAGACATTTTAATGAATAATAGAGAAATAATTCCTACCTCCATGGAGCTTACATTATAGCGGGAGGGAGAAAAACAAACAAGAAACAATAAAAATAATAAGTTCAGATATTGGTGTTTGTTAGAAAAAAATAAGTTCAGATATTGGTAACTGTTAATAAACCAACCAAAGAAACAAAAGCAGAATAAGGTAATGGGTAGAGAGAGACTGGAGAAGGGGTTGATTTTTTAAATAGAGAATTCAGGTGAAACCTTTGTGAAAGGTACATTTGAACTGAGATATGAATGATACAATTAAGCCAGCTAAACTTAGATCTAAGGAAAGAACATTCCAAGCAGAGGCCACAACATAGTGCAAGGTCCCTGAAGTGTGAATGAGCTTGGTGAACTTAAAGAACAAAATGAGGGCTGCTAACCCTGAAATATACTGGGTTAGGGAGAGAATAGCAGTGATTGAGGTCAGAAAGGCAGGCAAGGCCAGATCACTCAGGGTCTTATGAGCCATAGGAAACCATTAGAAAATGTCATGATCTGATATAAAGTTTACAAAGATCATCCTGGCAATGGACGATGGTAAGAGAGCAATTAGAGGCTCCTGTAGTGGTTCAGCACATATGCAGTAAAAATATAAAATATATGTGAATAGAATGGACCCAGTGGGTCCTAATGATTTTAGAGGGGAGTTTAAGCAAATCTTCCACAAGCATGAAATCTTTGGCTTTACAGAGAGTTCAACAAGAGATAAAAAGATAGAATATTTTGCAATTTTAATTTAAAGGTAATAGAACCTTGAAACCCAAACAAAACAAGGAAAGTAAGAAAAAAACTATAGCCTATCTCAATTAAAATTCTATATGCAAAAATCCTAGGTAGAATATTAGCATGCTAAGTAAAGAAAATCTAAGAAACACTTTGTGACCAGAGAGGATTTCCTTCAAGAATTCATGGATGGTTTAGCATTAGAAAAACTATGATTGTAATTAAATATTCCAAGAGGTTAAAGGAGGAAGGATTATATGGTAATCTCAAAGGATACAGAATTAAAAAAAAAAGGATAAAATAATTAGACAAAATTAAAAAAAAATTCTCATTAAAAAAATTAGATTCAGGAAACCTAAGAAGACATCATTAATATGATGAAGATATCTACCAAAAACTTACAGCCAACATCTTAATGATAAAAGTTAGAAATACTCTTTTTTTTAATTGAGATATAACTGACGTACAACCTCAGGTCCACAACGTGACGATTTGCTATGCTTATATATTGCAATATGATTACCACTGTAGCATTAGCTAAAACCAAAGTATTCATCCCAAAGTCAAGAAAAAATCAACAGTGTCCTTTGTTCGCCTTTCTGTTTTACATTGTATAATGATTCTAACTAATGCAAAAAGATTTTTTAAAAATGTATATAGGGGGTGGAAAGGAAAAAATAAAAACCAATACATTCATTATTCCTAAGAGAATCTAAAGGCAAATTATTAGAACCCAAAAGAGCTATACAAGATCTAATAATACCCTATATACCTACAACAAACAATTAGGAATACAACTCTAGCAAAGATATGATTTAAATCAGTGAGGTACTTAGTAATAAATATAAAAAATGATGACTTAAATTTTATGAAAAAATAAGCATCCAAAATGCTGATGATAATCATAAATTTAATGTTATTAAATTTTAAAACTTATGTATTAAAATATACATCGTGAACAAAAGGAAGAGAGAAGTCTCAGACTGAGAGAATTTTGCTACCCATGTAATTCTCAAAGGACTATAATCCCTTTTATATTAATAACTCTTAAAGACTACCATAGAGCCCGATCCTTGGTTCTCTTCTTTTTCTAACTTACACCCTTGCTAATTTTATCCAGCCTCATGTCAACTATGCTTTTGATGACTAATAGACATCTCAAACTATGATCTACCCTCAGCCTTCCCATTTCATTTGCTGTACCTCCATCTTTCCAGTGTCTCAAGAAAAACTCTAGCCTGGAGCAGTTCCTGACTCCTCTTTCCTTTCACATTTCACATCCAGTCCCTCTTTATTTTCAAAGTATATCCAGAATCTAAGCACTTTACATCATGCACATTACTACCATCCTGGTTCAAGCCATCATCTTTTGCCAGTGTTAACAACAATCTCCTCCTAAGTGATCTCTCTGTTTCTATTGTATTCTTACACAGCTTAAAATCTTAGGGCAGATCATACGTCAGAACTCTGCGGTGGCTTATCTCCACTTACTTCTTCCTCCCTTGCTCACTCTGGTCCAGCCACACACTAGCCTCCTTCCTGCCCTTAAGACATGACAGGCATGCACCTACCTTACAGACTGTGCACTGTTTTTATTTTCATTTTAGCGTCACCTTGCAACACACTATATATTTTACTAATTTTTCACTTTCTTTATCTACGCCTCTTCAGAAATGTCAGCTCCACAAGGGCAGCCATTTTGTTTTGTTCACTGATGTTTCTCTATCTCCTAAAAGAGTGCCTAGAACTAGTGAATGTTTAGTAAGTAGTTGTTGAATAAATGAATGAACGGAAATCAATAATAAAAAAGAAAAATAATGAACAAATCTTATAAATAGATTAATTCATTGAGAAGAACACTCAACTGAGCAATACACATAGGAAAAGCTGCTCTATGTCATAATAATCAATAAAATGAAAAACTAAACAAAAATATTTTGTTTTCACCTCACTGGCAAAACAAAGTAAGTTTGATAATACAAAATGTTGGTGAGGGTTTATGGAAACAAGCAGTGATACAATGTGTGGTTTGAATGTAAATTTGAATAATTATTTTGAAGTTCAATTTAGTAATGCTGGATAAAATTATCCATACTCGTCAACACAACACCTTCACTTCTAGCTGCATTCCCCAGATAAACTCTACTACATGGACAAGGAAATATTGGCAGCACTGCTTGTAATAGTAGAAAAAGGAAAACAATATAAATCCTTCAATAGGAAAACAGATAAGTAAATTGTGACTTATTCATACAATGCAGGTTTATATGGTTGTTAAATTTAATAAAACACAACTACATGTATTAACATGAATTAATTTTATAAACCTAATGTGGCGTGAAAACAAGTTGAAGAAGGTAACCCTATCTAAACTTTTTAAAGACAGAAAGAACAATAGTACATATATATATATAAAGTTCAAGAAAATACAAAATACAAAAAATACATGGGAATGGCAGTGCCTATCTCAGGAGAGTGACAGCCTTTGGGGAGGGAGTAAGAGAGGGTTTGGACAGTAGACTTTTAGTGATATGTTTTTTTTCTGTTAAAAATATTTTTTAAGTATGACAAATACTAACATTTACTTAATCTCAGTTTTTGTAGACTTTTATATTGTGGTAGTCTTTCATATAATTCTGAATTGTAAATTTTAAAATGTTAAACTAACATTTTGGCAAATAAGGGTAAAAGATAAAAGGAGAGATTGGATGATTACCTAAGGTAACAGCAAGAAAAATATAAAATTCTATTGTGATTGAGGAGATCTAAGTATATTTGTAAGCAGGAAAGAAGGGGCCTTACAGAAAGGGGAAATAGACAATACAAGAGAAAAGGTAAAAGAGTAAAATCATGATGACATGTGTAGGATGTCAAAACAAAGGCATACAGGTAGCTCTTAGTTTTGACAGGAGGGAATCATATTTCTTCTACAAGAAGGAGGCAGGAAATACTGGTTGAACATACAGAGTAATATTGAGATACAGAAGTGAAAGGTAAAAGGAACTTAAGCAAACTTAACATTCTCAGTAGAATTGAAGACAATGGGGTATCAAGATTATTTCCAGCCAGTAAGATAATCAAAGATTTTGGTAATTTGAGGAGACCAGAGAAGATATGAAACCTTTTCATGTACATAATAAAAAGCCAGTATATAGATAGTTGTTACCAAGCAAGTTATAAACCTAATTGTGTTAGAAATTAGTGAGTTTTGTGTGGTACCTGATTTTGTAACTTCCCCCAGCAGTGTTCAGTAGCCAAGGAATACAGGAAATGGACTGGGAGTTGAGGGGAGGACTGACTCAGGGTTGGAAATGGACAGAATTCTAAAGTCAAAAAAACAAAACAAAACAAAACAAAACAAAAAGGAAGCCATGAATCTATGGTATTAATGAGAGTATCAGTGAAATAGCTTAATCTGTTATCAAGGCTGGAAAAAGAGACAAGTGATTCCTACCAAAATCTCATAAAATGAGGAAACAGTGAGAAGTTGAAGACATGAAGATTATTGTGAGGACAAAGGAACATTTTCATCAAGATTGCAGTGACAGGAAGAATGAATGAATGAATGAATGAATGAATGAAAGAAAGAAGGAAGGAAGGAAGGAAGGAAGGAAGGAAGGAAGGAAGGAAAGAAAGAAAGAAAGAAAGAGTGATGGTACTCTAGAATTTTGGAGACAGACATCTTAGATACTCCTTAGTTCAGGATAAAATTTTAAAAAAATTAAAGATGGGCAAAATGAGTGAAAATGATCATTAAAATGTGGAAGAGTCATGTGAAATCCAAGTACTGGATGATATCTTAAGTGTAAATGTTGCAATGGGATAGCTGAGGATGATGGAAGTGCTGAAAGGAAAGATCTCCGGGATAGCTGTTCAACTACTAGAAAGAGAATATTACTATTAATTTAAGGACATGGGTAAAGAGTTAATGCTGTTTTCATGTCAATATTTATAAATTGTTTATTCAATGTAATGTTATTTGAGATGTACCTATGTTGATAACATGTAGATATAATGCATCTATTTTAATTTTTCTATAGAATCCATTTGTATGAATATGTTAATTTGTTACCTAAGTTTATTTTCAAACATGCTTTATTATGCATTAATGAGAGAATTTCTCTAAAACATTTGTTTAGAAGAGAAATTTCTGGATCATAAGGATATAAATCTTAAACTGAAATATGTGAGTTGTAGAATGATGTATATGCTAAATATCATTTTTGTGAATTTTTAAAACACAAACCAGGACAAACACTTAACTCTAAAGAAGGAGAGTTAGCTGTTTATTACCTACTTTATAATGTTTAAAATATTTCATAATAAAAAGAAAATGTTTTCAAAATGATATAATTCATTATAGAAACTTGAGATAACACAAAGAAGCAGATGAGAATAAAGTAAAATAACCTTTTGTCCCAAAACTCTGAAATAAGAATGATTAATGTTTTGGTATATGTTTTCCACTCTATATGCACATATGTAAATATAAAAAATGTACACTTTATATCATATATGTATTTTAAAACATACTTCTATTTCACTTAACTGTATACCATATATTTTGGTATATGTTTTCCATTATATATGCATATGTGTATATATGAAAAATGTACACTTTATATCATATATATGTTTAAAACATACTTCTTTTTCACTTAAAGGTATATCATAATAATCTTATTAAACTTCAGATTTCAGCTCTGACATGTAAAGACTTTGGAAGTTATCACTCCTATCCTTAAACAAAAAAAAAGCTGAGTAAATTGAAAACCATTATCTTTTCTTGAATCCATTATTGAACTGTGGTTGCAGGGTAAACCACCACTGCAATATGTACAATGAAAGGAAAATCCAGAAAGGCATAACCAATATCTGCATACTGGAGCAGAAGCTGCTGGATCCATAAACTAGTAGGAACATTTAAGTGGTAATTATCACAAATTTTTAGACTGTAAGTGTTGGATACACTTGACAATGAGAAACTCCTGGGAGCCACAGTCTGGAGCTCTCCACACATTCATGGGCTTTACTTCCACAGAACTCTACCAGGTTCTCACGAAAGATTCCTTCATGGCTCTGGCAGAAGAATGGAAGAGTATCTGTTGGGAAATGTGCCCAGTGCATTCTCCAGAATGAAGGCCTACTGTCCAGGGAAAATACTTCACCAGAATCTTATCTAAAGTCAGGAAATAGCACTTCTCCAAGTCAAGCCCCTGGAGGGGTTGGGTTAGGGATCCAAAATTACTTTGTGTAGGTCACAGCTCAGGGACACATGACCACTAGAAGATTAAGATCTATTCATATGATTATGGAATGCTTCCCCTCTCCTATACCTTATTATGACATGAACAGAGCTCCAGTATAATAAGAGTGAATTAAAGCTGAAAGAGCTGTAAGACACAGACTTTATCTGAGAAAAAAGTTCTTAGGGAAGTCCAAAGACAACATGGGAATCAAAGATAAGGCCTCTAGAGAAATTTAAAGTCTCTGGCACCTATAGCTGTAGCAAACATAAAGCACAAAGCAACTCCTATTCAGATTAATGTAAAACCTCACACTAAAAGCCTATTAATCTCAGTTCCAATTACTTACAATGTATGCTGAAAGGAAGAAAAAACACAGTCTGCAAAGACAAAGAATACATGAAAATAAGACTCAGATATGACAAAGACTTTGGCATTATCAGACAGAGAATTTAAAATTACTATGATCAATATATTAAGAGCTCTAAAGGAGAAAGTAGACAACATGCAAGAACAGATAGTCAATATAATAAGAGAGATGGAAACCCTAAAAAAGTATCAAAAAGAAATACTAGACTTAAAAGATCCTATAACACAGATGAAGGATGCCTTTGATTGCCTCATCAATGGACTACACATGGCTAAGGGAAGAATCCATGAGTTTGGAGACAAATTAGTAGAAAATTTCCAAATGGATTTGAGAAGGAAAAAATAAAGAATGAAAAAAATAAAACAGAATAGGAATCCAAGAACTGTTGGAAAACTTCAGAAAGTGAACATATATATAGTTGAAATACCAAGGAGAAGAGAGAGAATGGAACAGAAGAAATACTTGAAGAAATTATGGTTAAGAATTTTATAAAATCAATGAAAGACACCAAGCTACAGATGAAGGAATCTTAGAAATCAAGCAGAATACATACCCAAACATCTACATTTAGGCATATTATATTCAAATTTCAGAAAACCAAAGACAAAGAGAAAAGTTTGAAGGATGCCAGGCAGTGGGGGATCACTTATCTAGGGAGGATTCAGTGGACATCTCACTAGAACCATGTAAAAAAGGAGACAATAGAGTGAAATATTTAAAGTACTGAAAGAAATAAACCACCAATCTGGAATTTTATATCCAGCAAAATTGTCCTTCAAAAGTAAAGGATAAATACCTTCTCGGACAAACAGAAATTGAGGGAATCCATCTCCAACAGACCTGCTCTGTAAGAAGTGTTAAAAGAATTTTTGGGGGGTTTTGGTTTTGTTTTTTTTTTTTAGGCAGAAGGAAAATGCTAAAGGTAAGAAGTTTGGATCTAATAATGAAGGAATGAGTGTGGGAGAAGGAATAAATCATGATAAAATAAAATATTTTTTATTTTCAATGGTGCTAAGTGAAAGAGGCCAGTCTGGAAATCTACAAATTATATATGATTCTAACTGTGTGACATTCTGAAAAAAGTAAAACTAGAGCAATTCTATGCAGGTCAGTGAATGCCAGGGATTCAAGGAGTAGGGGTTTGTTGAATAGGTGAAGCACAGGGGAATTTTTAGGATAGTAAAACTATTGTGTATGATACTCTAAGTATACATACATGATACTATGCATTAGTCAAAACCCATAGACCTTCACAGCACTAGGAGTGGCATGTATGCAAGTTTTAAAGAAATCATTTAGGTGTTCAGGGGATTCCAAGGTGGAAATCAAAATGTGATAAAACAATCTAAGTATATTACAAACCTATAAAATAATCTCACTGAAGCTGTGGGAGAAAAGGTGCTGACCTAAGTAACATTGGAAATGAGTAGTGTCTGTAAGATTAAAGTGAAAACAAACTACAAAAGTACTATACTGTAGCTGGTATATTTGATTCTCAGGGATTGACTCAATAACTATGAAAATACAATCCATGAATCCTGGAATGGAACAATTAAATAAAAGGATGGCAAATGGTGGGAGTCAGGGTTGTCACTGTTGAAGCGGGAATTTACAGATAAGCAAAGGGAGAAGTCTAGAATGATGCAGATAGTAATGGATTACAGCTGGAGACATTAATATGAACTCATATTTAGATTAATATAATTACGGATGGTTAAATATGGAAATATTATAAATATATATACTCTAGTTAGTAAACTCACATATATCTCATTGTTTTGTCAAGCTCAGAAGCAATGAGCCCACCTAGTATCCAGATCTTGGTTTCTAATACTATACTCCAGTAAAAGGAATGAGGCCTCCTTGGAGAAAGGACTGATTTTAGGACTGGGTCAAAAAATGTACAAGATGATGGGGCGCCTGGGTGGCTCAGTCATTAAGCGTCTGCCTTCGGCTCAGGTCCTGATCCCAGGGTCCTGGGATCGAGCCCCGCATCGGGCTCCCTGCTCCCTTCTCCCTCTCCCACTCCCCCTGCTTGTGTTCCCGCTCTCACTGTGTCTCTCTCTGTCAAATAAATAAATAAAGTCTTTAAAAAAATGTAAAAGATGAGCTTGGAGCATCTTATGGTGTAAGACAGTAAGACAGTGCTAAAAACCAAACTGAATCCAAAGCCAAAATAAAACATCCCCCGCACATTGATGAGGGTATATTAAAGGGACATAAGAGTCAAATGTAACATTCACTGGCCAAAGCTGAAACTATCTGAGCAATAAAATGAAGTAAAGCATAAATTAGAATCTGACCTATAGTATAAAATATCTGTAAGTTTATGCAAGTTTATACTGATGTAAACTATGCAAGTTTATACTGATATAAATAAATTATTGAATAAATAAATGGGGAGAAGAAATACATCTCTCATGCAGAATAATTATAAACAAAAGCAGATATTCCACTTTCAAGGAGTTGGAACATAACTCCCGGCTCTAAAGTGTGGACTCTGTATAGTGACTTCTTTCCAAAGAGTACATCTGAAAAGAAGGAAAAAAAGAGCAATTTCACAGTAAAGAAATCTAACAAACCCTACTTCAGCCAGGTGATCAAATTCAGTGTCACCTGTGATAAGCCATCACTGATATGATCTGATTAAAATGGTACTTTACTGGGTGCCTGGGTAGCTCAGTTGGTTAAGCGACTGCCTTTGGCTCAGGTCATGATCCTGGAATCCCGGGATCCAGTCCCGCATCGGGCTCCCTGCTCGGCGGGAAGTCTGCTTCTCCCTCTGACCCTCCCCCTCTCATGCTTTCTCTCTCATTCTCTCTCTCTCAAATAAATAAATAAAATCTTAAAAAAATAAATAAATAAAATGGTACTTTACTCTGTGGCTCCTCCCCCAAACCCATAGCAGCAGTCTCTTCTTTGGAGAAGTTGGGGAAAGTCTTTCTGAGAAAAATAACAACTGAGATAAGCATGAAAGGCTGAGTCTGCCTCCATAAATTTGAATTCCTTTTGTAACATTAGCATCTTACCTACTTCCCCATTTTGTGTGGATGAGACCTACTATTCAGTGACATAATTTCAGTTCCTTGTGTGCTCCATGACAGGAGTGATTGGAAGCCAGGGGCATGGTGGTATGGGAGGCATCAGGAAGCACCTTTAAAACAGAAGGCAGTCATCAATAATATTCATGAATCTACTTGAGTTGCTTTCAGTGGGCTGGCCAACATTTCACTGCCCACTTAGATGGAATGTTCCTTCTACATGACGCAATCCTTGGTACCACAAAAATGCCTGATGAATCCTCAGTGGGACAGATGCCTTGATATTTCTCTTATTACTTTGGTCTTAGTTTTAAAAGGTAGCAAATATCATTGTTATAAAGTACAAATTATAAGGAAGCATCTTCAAGTCAGAGAGCACAGATGTCTACTTGTGCTTGTTGGAAGGAAGAATGGTAGGGAGGGAAGGAGGAAAGGAAGAATGAAGGGATGGAGACAGGGAGAGAGAAAGAAAGGGACAGAAGAGCAAGGGAGGGCGGAAGGGAGGAGAGGAGGGAAAGAGGGAAAAGGATAATGAAAAAGCAAAATGAAATAATTCCAATTTGTTTTAATAGGCTTATTATTATTTCAGTATGGTAAGGCTAATAGCTCAAGAAATGACTACCACTGAAAAGATAGTTCATTCCATTCATAGATTCCAAGGTTGAGCATACAGGCCACTCCTGCAGGTGTAGGTGGCACGCAGGGGATCACTGGGTTCTATTACACAGAGGTAGGTGGGGACTCTGGGCAAGCATTTTTAGTGTTGTTTCCATGAAGAAAGAATGACACAGCAGGGTAAGCAGGTCTAGGATTGGCTAGCTTGAATAATTTCAGCAGGGTCCAGGGCATAAAGGTTCTCTGTGGTTATCTGGTACCTGGCTCTGGGGTACGTGTATAGTGGCCAGGGCTGTGACAGCCTGGTAAGGGAGGTGGCTGGGGTATGGACTTATCTGCTCAAGGAGAAGAATTGATGGGCCTCTAGCCAGGGCCTCAAAATTGGATTAACACAGCATTTAAAAAATATATATACGCATTGAACACTACCAGACCTAAAGAAGCAGTTTATATGCTCTATACTTTATTAGGGCGTGAAGGGGAGTATTCTTAATTTTGGCCACTAATTTTTAAATGATTGAACAAACACAAAACCCAGTCTAAAAATAGTTAGGTTCATAGAGAATTTGTTATATCACTCTGCATATTAAAAGAAGTAAAGTCAGTTACAACATGCCAATTAAAAATATCTTTATTTTAAATAGATATGAGGCAGGATTTATCTGCAGGAAAGGTGGAAAAACTACTCACCATTAATTATATTAATGTTTGTTTTAGCACTATTCACAAATTTGAGGCAATCTATTTCAGTGTTACTTACCAGTAGCATTTTACTTGAAAGTCATTAAATCCTGGTCTCCTATTACTAGTGTCAAGGCAGGCTTATGTAAAGATTCTGGAAAGAGGAGAATGAATCTGTGTGTCCAGAAGTCTAACCTGCAGGTGATGTAACAGTGTCTCTGGAAAGCCCAGTGATGTAAGCTAACATCAAGCTCATTAATTCTTAGATTTACTAATAAAAATGTTTCTTTAATGAATTGAGGAAATTAAGGAAACAAGGGCAGGTAGTTAAATTCTGTGGTTAAGTATATGACTCTCCATCTGTCCAAATAGTTTGTATTGACATAATTTCTAATATGAATAAAACATCACTAAGATCAATATATAGTGTATGTTCCAACCAAAATGTGATATTAATCCATCCATGGTAGCATTTATTTGATCAAACACTTTTGATCAAAGACAATCTATTTAACAAAAAGCAATAACATTTTAGTGAAAGTTAAATTAGGGCTTTAAATACAAGATAATATTCTTCCTAAAAGTATTTTGGCATGAATCACTCATTCCAACAGTGACATATTTAATATTATCTAGCACTTACAAGACATTCTCATCTTCCAAGTGTTTTACTAACACTGACTAATGACTTTTCAGTATATTGCAACAAGATAGGTAAATAGAAATTAAGGGAAAAGCTGTTTTTTTTTTTCTTTTCTTTCCTAGTCCAGATGGGAAGTCAATGTCAAAGTTTAAATTATGCTTAGGATTTTGGCTTCAGTCCTTTGTCCCAGTTATTAAGTAAAACATACCTATCTCAGTATTATCAAATGCTGTGAAATCATGTCTTTCAGGAAAAAGAAAAAAAATTTACAAGCTCAAGAACCAAAGTTGAAAGGATAATTTCAATTTTTCAAGACTCCCTCTGTGCTTTCCTATGGAGGAAAAAAAAAAGTAAAAGGAAAGAAACAAAGAAAAAAAAGTAGTGCTTTTCCTCTCTCCCTCTTGATAAAATAGCTTTATAATCCTGATAATGTCACACTGTAGTCCCTACAATATGAAGTGTGGTAGTTTTCAAATTATCTTTAAAATAACAGAGTATTTTTCATAAAAGCATTGGGGAGAAAATAGTGAAAAGAATCAGATGTGCAAACTATGTTACAGCTCAAGGATGTCTGCATAACAATGTGAGAGGAAGAATTCTTTTCAAATACACTTACACTCAAGGTATCTTTATATACCGGAGACTTAAAAAAAATTATTACAGTTTGAATAATGCATACATTCTTTAGTCACAAGATTGCATTCTTTAAATAAATAATAAATATCTCACAGTGCTAGCCATAAAAGAAAGCCACATGAAGATTTCAAACTATGCTTAATCGAAAGGAAGGCATTCCCTTTGTAGGAGTGACTGAGATACAAGCCTCACATTATATAAACTAAAGAAATGTTCATTTTCCCAAGTCACATTTGTAAATCAGAGCAATGTTAAAGTCAAAGAAGTCTCTAGGCTATGCTAGAAAAGTTTGACTTTATGTTTCTTTCAGGCATTGGCAAACTATGCCCCTTGGGTCAAATCCAGACACTCACCTGTTTTCATAAGTAAAGTTTTGTTGTAACACTGAAATGCCTATTTGTTTACACATTACCTATATCCACTTTTGTGCTTCAACATTAGACTTGAGTAGTTTCAACAGAGATCCTATGGCCCACAAAAGTTAGCATGCTCTTTAGAGAAAACATTTGTCAATTATTTCTCTATTAAAAGTGACGTGTCGAGTCCCTGAGACAAGTCAGACTACACTCCTTAGATAAGAAGGAGGCTACTAAATGTGAAAAAAGTAAGCAAATTTATATTTATATAATGAGTACCTAATTTCTGAGCAAGGTGTGATCCAAAATTCATTTTTAAGTTATTTACCCAGTCTAAAAATAGTTAAGGCTATGAATATTTAAAGCATTGTCTCCCTTTACCTTTCAAGAACTTCTGTGGGTCCTGAAGTTACTTAGAGAAGATCTAAACCATCCCTATTCAGAGTACTTCATCCCCATGAAGCCAGCAGATTCACTGGGAGTGAGCAGTGTTAACATGTCTAGCTTGTTTCAAAGGAGTTCTGTAGAGATCACAAAAATTATTTCTTCACAATGAAGAGCAGGAAGGAGACTTTTGATATCTTTTTTTTTTTCTGGGGTTGTATATGTTGTATCATATTCTTACAAAATAGAGTCCTCTAATGTTTCTGAACTTCTCGGACTTTCTGAAGCCATGATAAAATCTTCATGTTGTCTCACTTTTAGTGATGATGATGATGATGATGATGATGGTATGGTATATAACAATGAGTGTGTACCGTGTTCTCTTCACTGTTCTAAGCTTTTGTATGTTGTGAGTCAATCCTCAGATAACAGCAAGAGGTAGAATTGTTATTATCATTACTTCACAGACAGACAATGAGTAATTTCTAATAGGTTACACAGCTGAATGGTAATAAAGAGAAAAATAGGTCCCTGTCAAAGCCTTAAAGTTGAGCTGATTTCTCTCAACCTCATAAATCTCTCTGGAAGACCTCCTATAGGTTTATTTTAATCCAGACAAATTCTATGTTTAAATTATCTTTCAACCCAATTATCTATTGATGTGACTAGAAAGCAATACTTATGATACCTGAGTTTTACCCTACATCATTCCACCTCCGCCTCAATTCCATTTTCCATTGTTTTATGAGTTTTTGAACGAGAGGTTAGAAAATAGTGCAAGTTGTTAGTTATATTTGGGAGGCTTGGGTTGGGTCACAGGAAGGAAGGGGGAAAATGTAAAACAATCTGCTAGAATTAAATCTTTCAAAGAATGGGTATATAGCTTTATTGCTGTTTGCCTCAAAGATAGTTATATTTTAATTGTGGATAGAAGTAATAAATTGCTTGCTGTTTTAATACAAGAGAGGAGAGCAAAAGCACTGAAAATGCAATCAATACTGTGCATGGTGGGTTCATTCAGCTTTCAGCATCTGCTTGTAAACTCAGAACCAAATAATAGGATCTAATGAGAAAAATATATATATGGTATTACATATTACAAAATAAAAACCCTATTAGATTCCAAGTATGTATATATATATATACACATATATGTGTGTGTGTATATATATATATAATATGTATTTTCTTAATCAGCAGACCATATGTGTTAATAAATACTGCTTTTCTAACTACTAAGGTTATTTTAGTCATGTTAATACTGTATTAAATTTTCCTTCACCCTTATATATATATGACATAAAATGACTTTTATGAAAAAATGTATTATTTTATATTATTGCAAAGATTATTTGGATTTAAGCTTTCTAGTAAGCTCTATTAGATGGTGGGGGCCCTGAGAAGGATCCTGTTCATAGGGCTGTTTTCCTTGGGGTATTTTCTGATCACTGAGCAGATGACCTGAGACACTGAAGATTATACAATACTGTTAAGTAGATCATGGATCTAAGGTGGGGGGGAAGGGAGGGGTATATTGTCAAACTTGATGCACTTTAGTTTGTGATTCTGAGGGACTTAATTCTCAGAATAGCAGAAAGTTGGTAAATTCTCACACGAACTGCAAATCAGCTTCCAACTAACCCAGACCTGAAATTGAATTGAGGAATCATAGATTAACTGCACCCCCGGGCATCTTACGGAAACAAACATTAATTTTTGTACCAAGAGAAAAATATCATCATCCTAGTCTTTAATTTATTTCTACTTCAAAACAAAATTATTGTTCAGTACACATTTTTAAAAACAGCACACAAAGTTATAAGATAACAAATAAACGGGCGCCTGGGTGGCTCAGTCGTTAAGCGTCTGCCTTCGGCTCAGGTCATGATCCCAGGGTCCTGGGATCGAGCCCCACATCGGGCTCCCTGCTCAGCAGGAAGCCTGCTTCTCCCACTCTCACTCTCCCTGCTTGTGTTCTCTCTCTCACTGTGTCTCTGTCAAATAAATAAATAAAATCTTAAAAAAAAAAAAAGATAACAAATAAACCTGGAACAAGTAACTTACAATATGAATAAAAATCAACACAAAGATAATAAAAACAGATTTATTGAGACTGCGGATACTGAAGTTATGTGATATAGATTTAAATTAAACATTTTCTATGATAAAGATAATAAAAGAAAACATTAAAATTATGGAACTAAAAGAAAAATAGATACTTGAAAAATACAATAACTATAGTTAAGTACTCATTGAGTAACTTTATTAGCAGATTAGACACAGACAGAGACTTAATGAACTAAAAAATCAGTAAGAAAATGTCCAGAATAAACCATAGAGAGACTAAAGTATGGAAAATCACAAGAAAGTATTAAAGACAGAGGCTATGACAAGAAGGCCTAACATGCATGCAGTTTGAGTCCCAACAAGAAAAGAAAAAAAAGATTAGCAGAGAAGCAATCGGTAAAGAGATAATGACTGAGAACTTCCCCAAATTGATGAAAGACATCAAGCCTCAGGTTTAAAACTCCTATGAATTTTGAGCAAAATATATAAAAAGTAATCCAGGCCTAGGCACATAATATAAAACTGTTTCAATCTAAAGACAAAAAAACAAAATTAAAGCAGCCACATAAAAAGGATAGATTCCCTTCAAAGAAGCGAATAAAAGACTCACAGCTGACTTCTCAACATTATGACATAGCAAGAAGATAAACCCTAAAGTGTCAAGAGAAAATAATTATCAAATGAGAGTTCTATAGAAAGAAAAAATATCTCTCAAGATTGTAGAACAGAAATAGATATTTCCAGACAAATGAAAATTGAGGGAATTTGTCACCAACATTCCCATGCTAAAGGAAATCTTAAAGGGTATTCTTCAGGCCAAGTAAAATTATCCCAAATAGAAGATTAGAGATGTAGGAAGGAATAAGAGTAGTAGAGTAATAAATATGAATGTAAATGTAAATGCATACTAACTATAGAATAATAATGCTAATACTACTTAAAATACTATATGCTAAAAATAAAGCAATATTAATATGTCATGTCTCATTGAGTTTAAATACACACACACACAAAATAAAACGGTGTTAAACAGGAAGTGGAGTTAAAGAATATGGTAACAACCAATTAATGTTAAACTTTGGTAAACCAAGCATATAAGTTAAGTTTCTAGGGTTACCAGTAAAAGAACTGTAAAAGAGCATGTAACTTCACAAATAATAGAGTAAAATGAAATAACCCCAAATTTTCAATAAATTGAAAAGAGCAAGGAAAAAAGAGACAAATGAAAATAAAATAGCACAGAATACTTAGCATGATTTTATATTTAAACATAAATATTAAAAAAATAGGAATATAAAAAATTTGAATAACATGATGAGTAAACAATCTAATGAGTATATGTAGTATACCACTCCCAGTTAAACCATAAAATGCTTGTTCTTTTCAATGCATGTCAAACATTTACAAACCAACCATTTGCTGGGTCATCAAGCAAGTCTCAACAAAAGACTGAAATCATGCAGAATATGTTCTTTGACCATGAAGAAATTAGCTATAAAAGAATGCAAAACTACAACTAGGAAAATGTTCACATAAGAGGGAAATTTTAAATATACTCTTATAGACAATCCATTTGGGTCAAAGAAGAAACCAGTAACAGAATTAAAATATTTTTAATTGATTGATAATGAAAATTCTATTTTTTGAATTTTTTTTAATCCCAAATTTCTTTTTTTTATTATTATGTTATGTTAATCACCATACATTACATCATTAGTTTTTGCTGTAGTGTTCCATGATTCATTGTTTGCATATAACACCCAGTGTTCCATGCAGAACGTGCCCTCCTTAATACCCATCACCAGGCTAACCCATCCCCCCACCCCCCTCCTCTCTAGAACCCTCAGTTTGTTTCTCAGAGTCCATAGTCTCTCATGGTTTGTCTCCCCCTCCGATTTCCCCCCCTTCATTCTATATTAAAAAATTGTGTAAGCTGCAGCAAAGACCATTCTTAGATGGTAATTTATGCCATTAAATGTATTCATTAGAAATGGAATCATGCTGGGGTGCCTGGATGGCTCAGTCGGTTAAGCGTCCAACTCTTGATTTCAGCTCAGATCATGACCTCAGGACTGTGAGATCAAGCCCAGGGTTGGGCCCCCTGCTGGGCATGGAGCCAGTTTGGGATTCTCCCTCTCCCTCAGCCCCTCCCCCACCTCTTCTCTCTCTCTCTCTCTCTCTCTCTCCTTCCCTCTCTAAAAAAAAAAAAAAGAAAGAAAAAAAAGAAAAGAAATGGAAGCATGCTGAAAATAGCTTTTCCAGAATTTAAAAAATAACCACAAATTGACCATAAAGTATAACAA
Organism: Mirounga angustirostris; assembly: GCF_029215605.1. NCBI lineage: Eukaryota > Metazoa > Chordata > Mammalia > Carnivora > Phocidae > Mirounga > Mirounga angustirostris. The sequence goes on along the minus strand of NW_026991715.1, from coordinate 98,229,587 downwards.
CGAAATAAAAAAGAATAAAACCAAATAAAATAGAAAATAAGCAATGCTGAAAGTTCTATCTTTGAAAAAAAAATTGATAAACTTCTATTTGGACTAAAATAAACAAACAAAAAGACACAAATTACCAATTTCAAGAATAAAAAAGAATCAATACTACAAAATTACAGATACTGAAAAGATAATTAGATATTATGACAACTTTATGGCAATAAACATAAACATTTAGATTAGACAAATTCACAGAACTACATAAAAATCAATTAAAAATGTAAGCATACCTGTAATTAGTAAAAAAATAATAAATTCATAAATTAAAACCTTCTCAGAAAATAAAATACCAGGCCCAGGAAATTCTTTCAAACATTGCAGAAAGAAATGATGCTAACTAACACAAACTCTTTCAAGCCCTAAAAAAGGAGCAAATTTTATGTATGTGTCCAGCACAAATAATCTTGATACTCAAAACATGAAAATGTCATTATAAGAAAAAATTAATGGCCAGTATAACTTATGAACTTAGATGAAAATATCCTACATAAATTATTAACAAACAAAATCCAGCAATTTAAAAAAGAATAATGCATCGTAAATAGGCTTATGCCATGAATGCAAGGTTTGTTTAATATTTGAAAAATCAATGCAATACAACATGCTAACAGAAAAAAAGGAAACTATCATATAATTTTCCTAAAAAGTACAGAAAATTTTTAATAAAATATAATATTCTTTACTGGTGAAAAGTTAAGCAAACTAGGAAGAGGACTTCCCTGATTTTCTAAAAGTTACTCACACACACAAAAAAAAATAAAAAAATTTAAAAATCACATCCAGCATCATTTTTAATGTAAAATATTACAAGGTTTCCCTTTGAGATTGAGTACTAAACAAGTAGGCTTAATAAAATAACTTCTACACAATGTTTCACTAAAGGTTGTAGCTAATATAATAAATCCAGAAAAAAAAAAAAAAGACTAATGACTGGGAATCATGAAATAAAACTGTTTGAAGACAACATGGTTATCTATATAAAAAGTCCAAAAGGGATGCATTAAAAATGCTGTAATTAATAAGATCAATATAAAATTAACTATCAATTATATTAAACAAGCAATTGGGCAAAGAATTTTATAGAATCACACCATTTGTGAAAGCATCAGAAAAATAAACCACCTAAGAATAAAACTAATGGAAGCTGTGTATAACTCTACAAATAAAACTATAACATTATTATTGAGAGAAGATAAAGATGACCTAAATACATTGAGTGGAGGTTTTAAAAATGTTCTTTTGCTTGGTGTAACTTGACAAGTTGACGGTAAATGCATGTGGACAGGCCAAGGACCAAGAATAACCAGTGTAGTTTGGAAAAAAAAAAAGCTGGAGTATTTACTCTACCCAATATCAACACTTTATTATAAAGCTATAATAATTACGACAGAACAGTGTTTCTATAGATGTAAACAAACTGAGAAATGAAACAGAAATTCTACAGTCTCAACCATAATTGTTGATTTATGACAAAGTTGGTACTGCAGAGTGGGATAAGTACAGTCTTTCAATAAATGTTGCTGATTCAATTGGAATTTCACAGAAGAAAAAAAATGCCCCCCCCCCCCCACATGTCATACACAAAAATTACTCCCAGGTGGGGCGCCTGGGTGGCTCAGTTGGTTAAGCGACTGCCTTCGGCTCAGGTCATGATCCTGGAGTCCCGGGATTGAGTCCCGCATTGGGCTCCCTGCTCGGCAGGGAGTCTGCTTCTCCCTCTGACCCTCCCCCCTCTCATGTTCGCTCTCTCTCTCATTCTCTCTCTCAAATAAATAAAATCTTTTAAAAAAAATAATCCCAGGTGAATTGTAGCTTAAATTATGAAAGATTAAACAATAAAGAAAAATAATGCTTCTAGAACATAAAATTTGGTGTAAGGGAAAAATTTTTAAGAGACACCCTATGCATAAATATGAAGACAAGCATTGGTCATTAGATGGCATATATATTAGGAACATTGGCATATTAAAGCACAGGATTAATCATGTGAAAATTTAAGTCACAGAGTGGATATAGCAAAAATATACAAAGAACTCCTAGAAATCAATTAGGAAAAGAGAGTTAATACAATAGAAAAAAAAAAAAAGAGAGATAAATACTTGAATAGTCACTTCACAAAAGAAGATACCCAAATGCCTAATACACATATGTAAATTGCATTAGCATCATTAGTTATCAGGGTTATACAAATTAAAACCACAATGTGAAATGATTACAAACCCAGCAAAATGCCTAAAAATTAAAAACAACAACAGAAACAACAAAAACAAAAAACAACTGAGGATCCCCAGTGCTGGTAAGGATGCGGAACACCTGGAATTCTCATACACTGCCGTATACGGCACACCGACACACAGGGCAGCACACCTTTGAGAAACTAGAGTTGGAAATATGTACAGCTTGGAATTTCACTCTTAGATATTAGCTTAAACCATATAAAATTGCCAATAGTGCATTACAAATGGCAATTTTATATGATCCAATCTGAAATATTCAACTTGACATACCCAGCTGAAATGTATACAGATATACATAGAAAAGATGTACAAGAAGGCTCATAGCAGTATTACTTATAATAGTTCCAAACTGAAAATGACAAAAATGTCAAAGAAACAGCAGTAAAGTGGATAAATAGTGGTAAATTCACCCAATGTGATACAATATAGTAATGGAAATAAGTGCACTAGTGTTACACACAATAAGATAGATATAAAAGAATGCATTCTTTATTATTTCACTAATAAAATCAAAACAGGCAAAATCTTTATTTTATTTTATTTTTATTTTTTTTATTCTTATGTTAATCCCCATACATTACATCATTAGTTTTAGATGAAGTGTTCCATGATTCATTGTTTGTGCATAACCCCCAGTGCTCCATGCAGAATGTGCCCTCCTCAATACCCACCACCAGGCTAACCCATCCTCCCACCCCCCATCCCCTCTAGAACCTTCAGTTTGTTTTTCAGAGTCCATCGTCTCTCATGGTTCGTCTCCCCCTCCGATTTCCCCTGCTTCATTCTTCCCCTCCCGCTACCTTCTTCTTCTTCTTCTTTTTTTTTCTTAACATATATTGCATTATTTGTTTCAGAGGTACAGATCTGAGATTCAACAGTCTTGCACAATTCACAGCGCTTACTAGAGCACATACCCTCCCCAGTGTCTATCACCCAGTCACCCCATCCCTCCCACCCCAGCCCCCACTCCAGCAACCCTCAGTTTGTTTCCTGCAATTAAGAATTCCTCATATCAGTGAGGTTATATGATACATGTCTTTCTCTGTTTGACTTATTTCACTCAACATAATACCCTCCAGTTCCATCCACGTTGCTGCAAATGGCAAGATCTCATTCTTTTTGATGGCTGCATAATATTCCATTGTGTATATATACCATATCTTCTTTATCCATTCATCTGTCGATGGACATCTTGGCTCTTTCCACAGTTTGGCTCTTGTGGACATTGCTGCTATAAACATTGGGGTGCACGTACCCTTTCGGATCCCTACTTTTGTATCTTTGGGGTAAATACCCAGTAGTGCAATTGCTGGATCATATGGTAGCTCTATTTTCAACTTTTTGAGGAACCTCCATACTGTTTTCCAGAGTGGCTGCACTAGCTTGCATTCCCACCAACAGTGTAGGAGGGTTCCCCTTTCTCCGCATCCCTGCCAACATCTGTCGTTTCCTGACTTGTTAATTTTAGCCATTCTGACTGGTGTGAGGTGGTATCTCATTGAGGTTTTGATTTGGATTTCCCTGATGCTGAGTGATGTTGAGCACTTTTTCATGTGTCTGTTGTCCATTTGGATGTCTTCTTTGGAAAAATGTCTGTTCATGTCTTCTGCCCATTTCTTGATTGGATTCTTTGTTCTTTAGGTGTTGAGTTTGATGAGTTCTTTATAGATTTTGGATACTAGCCCTTTATCTGATATGTCATTTGCAAATATCTTCTCCCATTCTGTCGGTTGTCTTTTGGTTTTCAAAACAGGCAAAATCTTAGTGTTTAGAGCATGCTTTGTAGGAAAACCATAAATACAAGCAGGGAAATGAGTACTAAAAATGTCTGGAGATTGATTATCTCTGAACAGGCAGGGAGGACTTATGATTGAAAGAAAGCACAACGGGGCTTTGGGGAAATGTAGTATTGCTTCACCAGGGAGGCGGTTCTATCACTATTCACTCTGATAAATCATTGAGCTTTACATTTTTGTTTTGTTCTCTGTAGGTGAATATTTTTACAACAATAAAAGGTTAAATAAGATAATAGACTTTAACAGCTAATATATATGCCAAATTAAAAAGGGAATGTTATCCCCCCAAATTATTATGAAAGAGGGAGTCAAAGTATTTGATTTGTTATAAAGATCTCACATCATGGGGAGCTTTCTGTATTATTATTATTTTTTTTTGAGCAGTAGGCTAATTTATTCAACAACTCTTTTATTCATTCAGCTAATACTGACTGTTAAGTTCAAAGCCACGGTTTCTAGATGCTGTGTTCTAGCCATGAGCACAATCCAAAAATCCTTGCTTGTCATGGAGCTTACAATCTAGTGGGCAAGATAAGTAATAAAACCAAACCGATTAAGAAAATATATGTCAGATTATCACAGATGCTAAGGATATGATGACCTCTGTGAAATAAATAAAATGACAGTTCATTGAGTGAGGGATCCAGCCATGTGGATATCTGGGAACAAAGCATCCCAGTCAGAGGAACAGGAAGTGCAAAAAGTAATGGTAAACACACTATCCAGGTATGATCTCAATCAAAGCAACGTTCATATTCTTATAGAAATCAGTGATGAAACCAGGAAAAAAATAATAAATTTAACACAAAATTAGTAAGTATTATTGTGGTCTGACCTCACACCTGTAAGTGTTGCTTTCTATTGTAAATAAATCTTTGAAAGTACCTTTCAACAGCAATAAAGTGGTTACATCTTGGAGATCATATCTATGACCTTTCCGTTTGAATGGGGAAACAAGGAAAGAAACAAAGTGTTCAAATGTTACGTGAAAGAGTGCTTGTGGACTAGAATAAAATTTCCATTGAGATTATTATATATGGATTGTAAAAGCTTTTCAGTTCCAAGAAATTAGAGTAAAAACAATGGGCTTTGGGAAACTGTTAAGTTAAAAGGTAACTTATTGCTGTCGAAGATGTTGCAAAGAATTGAGTAAAGGTGTTTTAGGAAATATGAACGTATGGGAAAATTCCTAAATTAATACTTAATAAAATATCTAATTCTAGGCATGTGTCCAAACGAAAACTGTACATGAATGTTTAAAATAATAATAGTCCATCAAGTGACTGATAATCATAAGTGGCATATCCATACAATGGAATGTAATTAAACCATAAAAAGAAAAAAGGAAGGGAGTACTAATCAACACAGAACTTTGAAACATCATGCTAGGTGAAATAAGCCAGCCCCAAAAGACTCTACTTTTTCCTTGGTCATGTTTGAGTGTTGGAAGATGCAAGCAGGAACAGATTCAGACCTTAGTGGTTCTAATCAGGGAATGACTATGTTGCCAACAGCTATACATAATTCAAAATAAAAGAAAACAAAACCTAAACCCAGAACTTATATGTAGGTGGAAATTAAAATAGCTTTCCAGCTTTTTTGATTGCAAAACTCTATATAAGTTTATCAAAACTGCCTTCTCTCTCCTCTTCTCCCCCCACCTCCTTTTTTTTTTTTTCTTTTTTTTTCCTGCTCAGATGGCATACTCTGCGATGATGCCAGTACCCTAAGTAATATTCCGTCTGCCTGTTGGGTGACCTCGCATGGAAAGTAGGAAAAGGCAGATGCTGAGCACCAGGACATATCTTACTTTGGCTCTGAGTAGAAAAATTAGCATGTATAGAAATACAAGAGTCTAACTATGCTGTGTTGTTAACATTTACATAGAAGACATTTTCTTTCTTTTTAGAAATTAATTTGCTTCTGCTGTAAGTCCCTGACGTAAGTCTCCCTGTCTCTGGCGCTGGAAAAGATACCTGAAGTAATCATGAGAGTAGGTCAAACAAAGAGTTTGACTTGATGTGGGCAAAAAGCGGCAGGAAATTTATTAAAATGATCAACCTGCTCTTCCTCTATATTTCCAAAAAACGGAGGAAGCTAATAGAAAAAATGCAATCAGTGTACACAAGCAAGCATAAGCCGTGTCTATCTGTGTTCTCACAATGACTGACTCATTAGTGGTGCCATATTGTTTAGGTATCTTCCACACTGCCTTGGGCATGACAGTCAAAATGTTACTACGCTATCCATTGACAGTTTGACAGTTTCCACTTGAATCAAAATCCTAAGACAAGCTTGCCATTTTAGAAAGTGAGTACCATGGCAAAATTAAACCTAAAAACAATTTACAAATACATCAGCAGTTACATATTAAGCAATCACTTTACAATTAGCATAGTATTAGGCCTTTCAAAAAAGGTTTTCTTTGGTAAAAGGCGAAAGATTTATGCGTTTTGAAGAGAAACCGGAGTATAAAAAAAAGGTTTTCTTTGGTTATTCGTTGTTCTTTTATTTTTTGTCCCCCACAGTGTGTTAAGAAACCCTTCTTTGCACAATTAAAGTTAAAAAGAAATTCTAGTAACATGAAAATATTAGGATGATAAACATTCACTAAAATGGAGAAATGTTAAAATGTATTATGATCTAAATATAAAACCAAAAACAAGACAGTTGAAAAAATTAAAATATATAGAGGGATTTTATCTGTTACATCCGTGTGTTTAACATTAACAGAAATCCAATCTTGATTTTATAATTCTGGAGCCTTTTCAGTATTCTTTCTCCAGTAACTAACCTGTATTTACTCAGAATATAAATCAGCTGCATTTTTGTAGTGCATAAAACACTCTCTAATTGAGCTTTATTTAATTTGTTTAACTCAGAGTGCAAAGGAGATGACACAATGTGAATTACTCATTATAGTAACCTCTCCGCAAAACTACAAATGGGTATGTAGTGATGTCTGTGTGTGTTTTTCTACTGTAACATCACTTACGGAAGCAGTTCCTCAGAAAGATGGTAACACTAATAATGATACTTAGCATTTATATAGCATTTTCTATCTTCACAGCACTTTATACACCTTAACTAAATAATGGTACTTGCCAAAATGAGGTTACAACACCAGTGAATTATCATGGCCCTTGGGGTAACTGTAGTCCTCAGCAGTGTCACCTCACTGTGTCTGTTTCTCTGGGAAGGATTGCCTCTCATGATGGATTAAAACCAGATACAGTTGATTGGCTGATCTTGGCCTCACTCTGAAGGAAGCTGCACAGCCTTTGGATCTTTATATTGATTAACTCAAGCAAAGGCATCTTTGTTTTTGGTCACAGACGAGCCCTCCATTGGCATAGCCAAGTGCAGAGTTTAATTATTTGGACAATTTAGTACCAAATCTCCACTTATTCTGAGTCATTGAGGTAGTTGCCTCAATATTCTATATCAAGGTTTCTTAAACTCGGCAGTATTGACCTTTAGGGCTGGAAAATTCTTTGTTGTTGGAGCTGTCCTGTGTATTTGACGATATTTAGCAGAATCCTTGGCCTCAGTCAGCCAGATGCCGGCGGCCCACCCACGGCATCCCCTAGTTGTGAAAACCTAAAAATATCTCCAGACATTGCCAGATCTTTTCTGGGGAGCAAAAATGCCCCGTGTTCAGAACCATTGTTCTATGCTTTGCTGATGCCTAGCCATCCTCATTCTTTATCTTTACCTATTTCTCTCTAGGACATTTCTCACTGTCTCCTATGGCAGTGAATTTCAGGTGCATTATTTCAGTTCGATTCCCACTAAACTAGGAAACCCCAGTATCTTGGTTTAGGAAACCTTCTTTTCAAGTCTGTTTGGATGACATATGGCCTCACTACCACCCCCAATAACTTCGAGTCAGTGAGTGCAAAACAGCAGTATAAACATACCCTGAAAATCAGTTTAGCATTACAGGTTATGAAAAACTTATTTCACAGGGTTTTAAGATAAGTTGACAGAGGCTAGTTTGAAAGCTCAGCCTTACACATTTTACTTCTCAGCTGGGCTTAGAAAATTGTTGCGACTATAGTTGTAAGGAAAATACTACCTCAAGGTTCCATCATAAAAGCTTCTATCAGACAGATGTCTGCAGTTATTTTTGGTTCTGGATTCAATAAGTTTTATAGGGACCTAATTCCCAGAAAAACTCCCCAGTCTGTTTACATGGGCAGGGTAAACTGGCTGTGTTTTCTTTGTATTCCTAGTGTGAGCTGGTAATTATCCATCTACTGCTGGGATATTTCATGTAACTGGTGGACATTTTAGACACCATGTGCATCCTTCATCCCCCTAGGATTCTCTAGGGACAAAATTATTTGATATGAAAACCTTTGATATTACAAGTTGTGTTTAACATTTCAAGCCTCATTTACATCAGTTCAGTTCAGTGAGCTGCTAAGCACACTGGATGACATATCATGGAGGGAAGGAAACCCATAGATGCACTCAGTAGCCTGGAGGTATATTACACAAAATAATAAAAATGAACTCCTGAAGAAGTATCTAACATTTATTAGCACAGGGTGCAGTTAGTGAGGCAGTTGAATATCATCTCAGATTATTTCTCCAAACAAATAAATAAATGAGAAGATAAGTGGGTAGTGAAAATGATTAAGAAATGCTTGATGTATAGATTACATATACTACGTATATGGTATAACCTATTGTAAATTAATTGTCCAAGCATGAATGTACCAAATCCACTATTGATGTAAATATTACAGTGTAAAAGTCTTGTTTTCTTTCCTGCAAATCACTAAAGGCTTTGACAATTTCCACGTGGGCTAGAAATAAGCAAGCAGTCGAACAGTAACTGTACATCAAGGAGGTACTAATGGCTGTAGCTGAAACACCTGCTAACCTGCTATTGTAAGCATTTATCCAGTATTTGCCTGAGGCAGAAATAAATGAATAAATAAACTTTCGCTAGTCATATTACATGAGTTAATGCATTATAGCATTATGTAAAGTAGCAAAGCGCATTCTTCTGGGGCTTTTTAAAAATCATTATTTGTGGCAGGTTAGAACGTATCTGCTGGCTTTTCTGCTCCGTTTTCCTCACTCAGGTTTCTGTCAGAGCCCTCACGACTACAGGGCTAGTTGGCCTGTGCTCTCTGAGGATTACCTTTGAGACAAACAACCTTACTAATCCTCAGAGAGTTTTAAAATGGCATTACAAAGAGGATGGATATATTAAACGCCTCAGCTGTCAATGAGTAGAATCAGTAATGGTGGGGATAGAGCTTACATTATATCTACCTACACGGGGTTTGCCCATATTTGGAAAGGAAAGCTTTTCTTTTGACAAGTTGGCACCAGCTGTTTCAAGAAATAACACAGCTGTATATCCCCAACACACCTGGCTCTGCTTTCATAATATGAGGAAAAAAGGTATGAAGCAGTGACCAGAAAGGGCAAGACCACTGCTAGAATCCTCATTTGCAGATATATTCTCATTTGAATGTTAAGAAAGTATCAAGGCTGCCATCAACCAAAAATAAATAAAATGAATCCACCCCACCCCACCCCCAAAAAGTGTTAAGGCTAAATTATTAATTAAAATGGAAAATAAAAATCTAGAGTCTGTTGTTCTAATCTCCTAAAGCTATAAGGGTATAATACGTCAGTCAATAAAACATATAAACTACATCTCTGGGCAATAAGATTATTAAACACAACTCTCATAATGAATAGCATCACTGAACATAGTATGAATAAGGATGTATTGTGCTTCAAAGTATCCTGTCCATAGACTGTCTTGATTTATATTGCAAGGTTAAATTTATTTTTACATTTTTATAGGATTTGCTCCCATTTTAAATATCTTTCCTTTTCTAATTCAGAAATCCTATAAGGAAAATTATGCATGTCAGGATGTACTATAAGAGTGTGCTTTGAGAGCTAGATGCCCCTAAAAAAGGGGAGAAGAGAGTTTAACCCCGATTGTTTTTAGCATCATCTTTAAACATTTGGTATTTTACTGCCTAAGAGAGAAATAGTTCTAATTTAACTTCTTCAGTTGTTGTTGCCTAATCTTCTTATACTACAACAGGAGTGCAGTGGTAGAAGTTAAAAATGAAAACTATCCTTGGCATTATATAAATCTGCATAAAATCAGCCATGTGCCGTATTCCCTTGCAAGACAATTGCCTAAATCATTTATGTTTAATGCATTACATTTTGGATATATCTATGAAAATGAAATTAAGAAAACAGTTCCACTTATAGCATCAAGAAAAATAAAATAATTAGGAATAAATGTATCAAATGAAGTCTAAAATGTGTACACTAAAAACTACAAAACTGTTGAAAGAAATTAAAGATGATCTAAATAAACAGCGAGACATTTACTGATCATGGATCAGAAGATCTAATATTGTTAAGGTGGCAATAATCCCCAAATTTATCTATAGATTCAACACAAATCATGTCAAAATCCCAGCTACCTTTTCTTGCAGAAATTGACAAAATTCCAAAAATTCATGTGGAACTGCAAGGGACCCAGAATATACAAAATGATTTCATAAAAGAAGAACAGAAGTAAAGAACTCACACTTTCTGATTTCAAAACTTACTACAAAACTCTAATATTCAAAACAATGTGGTACTGGCCTGAGGATAGACATATAAATCAATGGGATAGAATTGAGGTTCCAGAAATAACCCTTACATTTATAGTTACTCAATTTTCTATAAGGGTAGCAGGCTGATTTTATGGGGGAAGAATGGTCTTTTTAAAAAATGGTGCTGGGACAACTAGATATCCACGTGCAGAAGGATCAAGTTGAGCCCCTACCACCCAGCATATACAAAAATTAACTCAAAATGAAACATAAATCTGAAAGTAAGAGCAAAGTAAAAATTCTAGGAGAAAATGTAGAAGTAAATCTTTATGGCCTTGAGTTTGGCAATTTTTTCCTATTTGACAAACAAGAGCAAGCAGATAAATTAGACATCAAAATTTCAAACTTTTTTGCCTCACACCATTGAGGAGGTGTAAAAACGAACTCTATAGAGCAGGGGACATATTTGCAAATCAAACATCTAGTGACTTGTATCCAGAATAAATGAAGAACCTTTAAAATTCAATAAAAATAAAAACAATTCCATTAAAGAATAGGCAAAGTATCACGATAGACATTTCTTTAAAGAATATGGACAAATGGCCAGTAAGTACATTAAAGGTACTCAATATCAGCAGTCACTAGGGAAATGCAAATCAAAACCATGATGAATTACCACTTCATACCTTCTAGCATGGATATATTTAAAAAGACAGACAATAACAAATGTTGATGAAGATGTTGAGAAATTGGAACTCTGGTACATTGCTGGTGGGAATGTAATTTGGGGCACTCATTTAAAAAAAAACAGTTTGCCTTGGGGTGCCTGAGTGGCTCAGTTGGTTAAGCGACTGCCTTCGGCTCAGGTCATGACCCTGGAGTCCTGGAATCAAGTCCCACATCGGGCTCCCTGATCGGCAGGGAGTCTGCTTCTCCCTCTGTCCCTCCCCCCTCTCATGCTCTCTCACATTCTCTCTCAAATAAATAAATAAATAAATAAATAAATAAATAAATAAATAAATAATCTAAAAAAAAAAAACAGTTTGCCAGTTCCTCAAAAAACTAAACATTAGAGTTATTGTATGACTCAAGGTATCCTGTAGCCAAAATAAGTGAAAACATACCTCTACACAAAATTTGTACGTAAATGTACAAAGTTGGTGCATGCATGTTTATCGCAGCATTACTTATAATAGGCAAAGAGTGTAAACAGCCCTGATATCCATCAACTAATGGATGTAGAAATAAAATGTGGTATATCCATTCAGTGGAATATTATTCAGCAATAAAAAGTGAAATATTGATACATGCCACCACAAAGGTAAACCTGGAAAATATTACAGTAAATGAAAAAAAAAGCCAGTCACAAAAGACCATGTATCATACGATTACATATAGATTTACCAGACATGTAATAATGAAGGATAACTAGACATAAAACCTGTGTTTTCTTCAATTTTGTCAATAACAAGTCAGTTTTTCAATACCCATAAGATACCATGAATATTTATTAGCGTTACCAAAGGGGAAAAAAGTCATTCCAATTTAGGAAATTTCTCTGAAGTTTCCAGAGAAATTTTCTCTGAGAAAAGGTTTTTTTTTTTTTTTTATTGGAAGGGAGAGGTCAGTGATTTGAGGCAAAACACCAATATTACTGGATGTTACATGAAAAATAATTGGTGTGAAGGTAAAAAGGTTGCTAAGTTTATTCATTTAAGCACAACTATGTATTGAACCCCTACAATGTGTCAAGTGCTACTTGAGGCCAAGGGTCTTTAATGGTGAACAAGCTTCTGTGAAAACAGATGCTAAACAAGTAAACAAATTAATAAAGTGCTTGCAGATGGTGATAACTGCTATGAAGAAAACCAAAGAGGGTAATGGGATGGCGAGCATCTGAGCAAGTACTAAATGAGGCGAAAAGGTCTGCAAAATCCAAGGGAAGAGAGCTTCAGGCACGCATAAAAGCAAAATGTGAGCAGATGAAGAGGGGTGAGTTTGACGTCACTGGGAGCAGAAGAAGTCTATGCAGCTGCCCTGTGGTGATTCCCACAGAATGGGAGGAGGTCAGAGGAATGGGCAAGGCTAGTACGGGCCAGGTCTAGTACGACCACCAGAGAGTCTGGAGTTTATTTGAAGTACAATTGCCAGTCAGTAGAGGGTTTGACATTGGAGGGTGGGACAGTGCCAGGAACAGATAGAGTTTTAAAATTATATTGACTGTGTAGGAGGAAAGTGGAGGCAGGTGGCCAGGTAGCGGCTCTTGGGGAAAGGTCGGTGGTGTGGTGGGCTAGGATGGCAGCTGCAGAGATAGTGAAAATTGCTCAGATATGAGTTACTTAAGACATTTCTTTTTCTGCTTGATTTTCTTCTTGTAGGATGTGAGAATATTGAACATTTTGTTTAGAGTTTACAAGTGAATTTCTGACTGATTATCTGGCCTTGCCAAAATGAAAGGCGCACAATGGCATCTGACTATTTTTCTGGGCAGCTCCAGCCACCTCTGCCTCAATGGTGAGGGTGTAATCAATAAACATAACAGAGGCTATTCATTCCACCAGGATGGATTCCAACAAAAGGGGTCTATTCACACTGGTAATAGACAGACTTTACTTGTTCTGTCACATTATGTATTATGTCTAGTGTCTTCAGTAACCTACCTCCTTTACTGCTCAATGATGATGAAATGCTCAGTTGGCATAAGAATGATTATAAAGCTGGGCTGTTTACACTTCTGGTGACCAAGACACTGTCCTTCCAATTGAGGGTGAAATACTGTTCAGTACAAAAGGACAGATAATCCACAAGTGTTAAAGATTTTGAAATCTGGTGCTGGCTGAGGTTTGGGTTGGGTTTTAAAGGTGTTTTCCAAAAAAAGATAATTTTCAATTGAACCTTTTAATTTATGTTAGTAAGTATAGTGAATTTTAGGGGGCACATGCTACTGACAATGTTTCAAAAAGGTGTTTTTTTCTCCTATCTTTTGTCCAGTCTCTTCTGTTGTGAAGAGACCATCTACCTTATCTAAGATCTGAATTCATGAGGCCAATGGCAGCATAGATACTTACGAGCAATAAAAAGTTCACATTCATTAACTTGAACTTTTTAGTCGAAGGCTGGTGCTGTGAGTTTATTTTAGAGCAATTACATATGATTTATTCTCCATCATTTATTGACTTATTCATCCAGCAAATGATTATTGACTGCTTACTGCTATGTTATACAATGTGAGGCAAGGAAGGCTAATTAATAATAATGGCTAGCTTTTGTTGAGTAGATACTGTGAGCCAGCACTCACTTAGTGCTGCATCTGTTTTATCTCAGTTATTAAAAATACCTGACAATACAGCTGCTCTTATTATTATGGGGAATAAAAGTGAGACAGAGAGAGCTTAAAAAATAAGCCCAACATGGTATGTAATAGATCTGGAAATTGAACTCAAGGACTGTTTCAACAGCCCTTGCTTAGGTGGTAAGATATTCAGGCTGCGAAAAGATGGCAAACATTCTGTCCTCCAGATGTTTGCATGCTAGTAAGGGAAACAGGACATCTCTACAGAATAGTTCACTGTTAATTCAAATACAGAAACAAGTACAAAGAGTCATAGGTATTGAAAGAAAAAAGTCCCTTCCTCCCAAAAGCAGTGGTTTTCACCTTTGGCTGCAGGTTGTAATCACCAGAGGATTAAAAACAACAACAACAACAACAACAACAACAACAACAACAACTGATGCCTTAGCCCCAACCCCAGAGATCCTCCTTTAATAGACCTGGCACGTGCCTGTGCAGCTGAATTTTTACAAGTTCCCCAGGTGATTCTAATGGGCATCCAATTTGAAAACCCTGGGCTATAGAGACTAGAGGAAATGTGAGGAAGGGGAGCAGTTCAGAGTTGATTTATTAAGAATAAGTAACTATTTTAAAAGTCGGAAATGTCAGGGGTACAAATGGAAGTGGATGAATATGTTTGATACGGAATATATCCTTGTTATGCAAAATGTGGTCCTGGGACCAGCAGCATTGGCACCACCTTGAAATTTGTTAGAAATATGGAATCTTAGGTTTCCCAGACTCCATGAATCAGACTATGCATCCCCAGGTGATTTGTATGTACATTATCTTTTGAGAAGCGCTGGCATAGGAAAAAAGGGGGGGAGGGAACCATACGGCATAATTGGTGATTGGCAAATGGTACCAGGGATCAATGCGTAGAGTAGAGAGTATAGCACATTTGTTGGGAAGGTGTGATGAAGTAGAGGTACTTTGATTGTTATAATAAGCAGTTAAAATTTGTTCTGTAGATGGTCAGAAGTTGAAAATGGTTTAGGATAATTAATCTGGTGATGATTTGCAGGACTAGTTAGGAAGAGGGAGAAGCCAGAAATGTGGAGGTACTCAGAGAGGGCTCCATATGAATTCTAAATTCACAAATACACAAAGAGTGAAACTCAGACCAGGGTGCAATTCAGTAGGCAAGTTCTTATCTTCAAAACACATTGTTTTACTTTGAGGAATTCTTATCTCCTCCAACAGCCTGATTTTGGAGCTACATTATGTATTTGAATAGAGATATAGGCTACATCTTACTCTGAGTGGCAACCAGTGTGTGTAGAACATCTTTGTTATTTCTTCCATAATACACTCCTCCCCATATTAGAACACTATAGAGGCAAAAGAACAATTCTAATGACACAAGAAAGACATATATGTTTGTCCAGCAGCAATAAGGTAACTGTTGTATCATCAATTTTCTATGTGATCATGAAACACTATTTATTGTGGTTGATAAACTATTCAGACTGAGAAGGGTTACTAAGAATTCTTGGGAGATTGTCTTTAGATATTACACCAGTTGAAAGTACTTAATCCTGAATCTCTATTGAATGTAATTTTTTTTTATTTGATGATTATGGGATTCTTTAGGATCAGTAGCAACTACAGTGCCTAAGGATCACCATTAAAATGGTCAGTGATCATTTTTTAACATATAAATGAGCTAATTTATAGAAATTTGTGGTTGCCCAAGTGCTGGGCACATGCATTGACATTATACTCATTTAATCTAAGAGAAAACTTTTCATTATGTAGTATCTAATATATTGCTTTGCATGTAGTAGGTTTATTTGTTAAAGGAACAAATGCAGACTTGACATGGAAAGGTACTGTATTATGAATAGACTTTAAAAATCAACTTTATAAAGATATAATTTATGTAAAAAAAACTGCATACTTTTAAAGTCTAGACTTTTTAAATTGAAGATAACTGGAGAAACTGAATAATCAAATGCATCACAAGTATCTTTGAAGTTATCTGTCAATAATAAGTATAATCATATATTACTGAAATGATCATATGGTGGTAACTCTTTGTGTAGTCATATTTTCCAATTCAAGCTTGCAGGTAGAAATTTCCAAACTGTATCCATGTCTTAAAACTTGACACTGCAATTTGTATACACTGCCACTAGATGGTGGGGTTTGCTTTAGTCAGGATCACATGATCTCAGCCGCTGTTCTCTTAAAATAGATGATCTGAACTGATATTCAAAGCATGAATACCGAAGTCTCTTTTCATTTGTGGAAAACAGACTAACTAACGGATTGCTTTATTGTTGGCACACATTTCCAGATAAATAAGAATATAACCTGGACCTACACCAACCCTGAAATAACATCCTAGTGAGGTATTAAAGAAGTAAGATAATTAGTATGATCACAAAAATCACATAGTAATTTCATAGAGATACATGGAATTGTTAAGTTTAAGAGGTGGTAAAGAAGCACTAAGAGGCCATGCTGAATTGTTCCTGGTGGAGTGTAGGAATAATTTAGAATAATGTTTTTCTATTATGCAAAGGCTTGAAGGATAAATAGTTCACCCAATATGGAGAAGAAAGAGAATATTGAAAGGGCATGAAACAAGACATGCCGAGGTAGAGAGCATGATATATTTTTAAAAAGATAGTCTTTGTGATCAAACTTTGGGGCCCATGGTTGGGAAGTGGAGGAAGATAGTACTTGATAGTAGATTAAAAATAGATGGTCAAGGGCAAGGTATGCCCTGTTTGGTTTAAACCTCATTTTTCATGCAATAGGGAGCAACTGAAGGTTTTGAAGAAAGAGATGGCATGATAAAATGTGTAAGATAAAGAGATTTTAAGAAGTACATTCATGGATACAATTTTGTTTTATCAGGAAGAAACACATCTCTTAAGGATATCCTTGTGAGGAAATCTTCCCCACAAGAATTTCCCAGCAGTCTCCTACTTCTTCTGTTTTGTTTTCCCTTGCTAGGTTATCAAATCAGTTTGTGCTGCCCTCTTACCTTAACATTCAGGGAATGGAGTGACACAAGATTCCTTGTTAGAGCCATTGTCCTATTTCTTCCTCACTACCTTCTCTCTAGTTGAAATGTGGATTGGAAAATATTATTGGCTTTCTTCCCCTCTTCTTTTTTTCTTTCCAGTGACCAATGGCTGTGCCCTGGGCTGTTAGAGCTCTCTATAAAGGTTTGCAACCCATTTAATAGGAGTTTGGGGTAGGAATGGGATAATTACATTTCCTAATCTAAATCCTTTAATGGCT
Organism: Mirounga angustirostris; assembly: GCF_029215605.1. Classification (NCBI taxonomy): domain Eukaryota; kingdom Metazoa; phylum Chordata; class Mammalia; order Carnivora; family Phocidae; genus Mirounga; species Mirounga angustirostris. The sequence goes on along the minus strand of NW_026991715.1, from coordinate 98,212,327 downwards.
ACTTTGTTTATTACTTGTCCTTACCTTGACTCTTTGGTCTTTTTCATAAAATGGAAGTGAGGGCAGTGTGCCCTCTGTCTGCTCTTTTCTAAGAATAGGTGGTCTGTTCATATGGGGTGTTAAATGCTGCCTAAGTCTGGGTACCCTGGGATAAAGGCTACTTCTCTATTTTCCATAGAAACTGCTTTTTGGAACTGGCTCCTCTCTCCACTTGGCTTGCCAGAAGACCAAAGGCTCACTGATAATACTAATCCTCTCTGACAATTAGTTGGCAACCTTTCCTATTAGAATATCTTTGAAGTGTGCCTTGTTGCGAGTGGGGGGTGGAATTTGGGCTGGCAGGAAAGGACACGGGCCTTTTAATCTCAGAAATACTCTTCTAGCTCCCTTATTTCTTAAACTTCATTGCACTGTGGAAGGCATTCTGCCCCTCTAAGTCACTGTAACATTATGACATGGAACTTCCAAGAGCTTTTGGAAGCTCGCAGTGCAGGCTGTCTCCTTACCAGAGAAATACAGTCAGGAAAATGTAGTGGGTACTGCATTCTTGTGATAGCGCCCCTCCTCACAGGTTTCTGGGCAAAGCACTAGCCTGCCCTTAACCTGTTACTTCTCTGAGCATGTTTGTTGATGGCTGTGAACTGTTCAAAGGCTTTGGGGAAGGAAAAGAAAGAAAAATAGAAGGCTGAATTCCAACCCCTTCACTATCTCATATTTGAGCTAGCACACTGTGTACTGTGCCTCTCAGAACATGGAGTGTGTGAGGGGACCACAGCAGCGAAGGTTCCCGAGGCCTCTTGAAAGCACGTACAAATGAGAGCAGCTTCTGAACCTTTTTGCTGCTCCTTAACAGAATTGCACACTGTAAGAAAGATCTTTCTTGATATTGCTGCCATCCCTGTCCTCCTTCCTCCCTCCTCCCGGCCCCACCACAAACAGCTTATTTTAAGCACCATCTTTTCTGCTGGAGAGGGCTGACTCTGAAACCACCTCCAAACCACTACTAACACTTAGGTACTGATCCATGCCCTTGCCATGGGTTAGTTCCTTTGCTGCTCACAACAACCCTGATTAAGTGTTAGTCACCATTTCTTGGAGGAAAAACCGAGGCTTAAGGAGGTCCCATAACTTGCCTGAAGTCACTGAGCCCATAGATGGAGAGGCTCACATGTTCTCTTCTACATTCCTCCCTTGTCTCTGTGACTTTGGCATCCTTGTATCTCCTATCTGAAAAGAGTTTTTTGCCTTTTTTTTTTTTTTTTTAAATTATACCAGCATTAATGAGATCCCTGCAGCCAGGATGACAATAAATTGTGCATACCTGCCTTACTGGATTCTAGTCCCTGTACCAGATACCTGTTCTCAGAATAAGCCTGCCCATTTCAGAGACTACACATCTTGTTTATCTCATTGACATTTTAATTACTGTGGAGGACGCAGCTGAATCATACAGTGAGTTTCAATGGCGTTACCTTGCTCCTTCCACCATTTTTGGCAATCTAGAGCCCACTACTTGGGAATTTTTTGGCATGGCTTTCAACAGGCCAGGATATATAACTTTGAGAGAGAGGAAGCAGAGGAGAAAGAGAAGGAGAAAGAGACAATACTTGATTTTTTTTTTTTTTAATGCAGCACCTACAATATTCTGGGCATTGTTATTTGCTTTCCATGTATGGTCACAAATAATGCTCCCAGCAAATCTAGGAGACAATTTTTGCCCCCACTTTGTAAATGTAATAATTGAGGTCCAGAGATGTTAAATAATAAGGACCAAGGGTACACAGCTAGTCAGGGGCTGTGACTATCTAAAGCTATCATCTGAAGCCCTTGCTCTTTCATTCTATCAAGAAGCTTTTAAAGAAATAATATGACAGTTGCTTTTAGCCAAAGGGAAACTGGAGGTTCATGACCCAGGACTTCATTCTCACAATGGTGCCATGCCATTTGATGGTAATGAGGATTTTAGGGGCCTGGGTCTGTGGTGATCCTGTGAGTATTAAATATAGATCTTCACTTTGGAAATGAAGCTAAATCACCCTTGCTATGTGAATTGGTTTAACCAATAGGACATGTTGGCTCATTTACTTTCTATGTATTTATCTATTACCGGGTCATCAGACATATAAGCGTAAGCTTTAGCTGGAATTTCTCTTTCTTCCTTCCTTTCCTTTTCCTCTTCTTGCTCTTTTCCCCCTTTCCTCGCTCCCAGCATCATGGCCTAGTGTTGGGTGTGTAACATACAAGCTGTCTAATGACCTTGGCTGGAAACTTAACCTTTCTAGACCTCGGTCTCTTTATAAAAAAGTGTTTATACCAACAGTCCCTGAAACAGTTGTTTGGAGGAGAAAAAGAGTTAACATATACAAAGTACTTTAACAATACCTAGCATATAATAAGCCCTTAGTAAAAGTCAGTGTTCTACCTGAAACAAATAGGTGTCAGTGTAGACCCGGTGCGAGGCACGTGGGGTTCTTTGCTAGGAAGAAATGGAAATCTCCCTGGTAGAAGATATCACTAAGTTTCATCACGATGCCCTTCTCTTGTATGATTATATTTCACATATAATTTTAAAATTTGTTTTCAGGAGCTTTGTTTCTTCTTTCGTGCTCACTGGCATCCCATCTTTCCTTTTCTCTGAGGGTATTTGGCACCATGTCTGTGCGAGGGCATGTGGGCTTGTGAGCAACCTGGGGGAGAAACCAGCCTGGTCACGTGGGAGACTGAGGTACCTTGGAAAAATAACAATTATGTAGCCCTCACCAAAAGCTTTTCATCTCGAAAGTGCTTTGAAAACATTAACTAATTAATTAATCAAAAAGAATTTCTACCAATCAACGAAAATGCTCCTTACAATGTTTTAAGCCTCTTGAAAGGTATTATTTATTCAATGGTGTTTTCTCTTTAGTCTTAAAAGAATCATCAGTTTCTCTTTTTTTAGAGACATTTCAGGAGATTTTGTGGAATCTATGCACACCTCTCTCATTCTGTGCATCCCAGAAAGCATGAGCATGTGAACCTACACACATAGACACAAAATGTTCTTTTAGGATGATGCCCCTTGACATTAAACACATTAAAATATTATATAAGATTCTTTAATCTACTGTGCTTACCAGCTTTTTATTGACCTGCCGGCAAAGTCAAGACTACAATTCCTGTTGAGTGTTGAGAATCAGTGTCACCTGTTATATCCATCTACACTCCTGTCTCTTTTCCTGACCTGGGAGCTCGGCTAAAAGCTGCAAATTTATTGCCATATCCTCAGAGCCTAGCTACTCTTAGAGCCTCCCCAACATCAGCCCTATTCTCTAGCCCACAAAATATAACTTAATCTCTCTGTGACATAGCAGGAGAGTAGTAATAATAATCTTATGTTCATTAATTCAACAAATATTGAGCGTCCAACATTCATTTGTTTATATATTCCTATAGCATACACTTTTTTGGTACAAGTCTTTGTGTGAATCATTGTGATGGATTCAAAGATGATCTAGACAGGGTTATTGCATTCAAGGAGTTTGTTGTCCAGCAGGAAAAAGAAGGCAAGAGCATAAATAATTTTAATATAAGGGGGACATGATGTACATCTGCAATGAGGTTCCTTTAGAGAAAGGGGAGGGAATTTCTGGCTGGGGCATTCAGGGAGGAATTTGGGGAGAAAGTGACACCCGATTGGGTTACTGAAAGAGAAATTGGCTTATAGAAATGATGAAGGAGAAGGTATTGTTCCAGATAGAGACAGCGAAAAAGGAGGGAAGCCATGGGTGAAGGAAAATATAATTGTATGGGAATTACTGATTTTTGTCTGGAGCCGAGGTTGGAGAGAAGGTTAGGGGGCAAAATCTAGGATATGAGGATTGGCTGTGTTTGGAAAAATGCATGGCATATGCAGCACTCTGTTTTGTCCCCATCAGTAAGAGCCGTCACTGGTCAATCCCAGCACTCAGAATCATAGAGATCCTGTGGATGTGGCCTCCAGATCCCTCTTGAGAGCCCTCTCCAGGCATAACTACTAATCAAATGCTTCAAAACGCATTCGTTCAGGAGAGGAAAAACACATGCCACTTCTGAACCACAACATGGAAAACCTGAAAACTCTAGGCTTTATTTTTCTGGCATCAGGTAGTAATCAAGCATAGATTTAGAGTTAATATCATTGATAATATTTGCTGGTCTACAGTATTGTAATCCAAAGATGCTCGGAATGTCTGTTAGAGTGTGGGTATTTGGAGACTTACCCATACATTAAATTAAGCCTTTCAAATACGTGATGTAAAATTTATATTTCATCTCCTTTTTTTATTTTCTGGCTATTTTCTAATAAGAGCAGTTTGCCTCTTGTTTGCTAATTCTGTATGGGCTTGTAAATTCAGACCTGTTACAATACGACATAAAACTAAAGTACTTAGGCTCTGAGCAACTGTATGAGGGGTTTTCAGAATTGAAATTCAGACGCTATTCCATCTATGTGAGCTGCTCAGACATCATTGCTTCTTATCTGAGTGATTTCTGGAAAGAAGAATGATTACCGTACAAGATACAATCTCTACCCTGTAGTTATAGAAGCAAGACGGTCATTCCTTACCCTTGTCTATACAAGATCCTATGCAGAAATGCACATGCTGACATACGTGTGAGCTACTCAGCACCAGATTCATTCAGCGGGTTGAGATCACATTCCAAAGGGTCTTTCCTGGCCTCTCTTAAAAGCAGAAAATCATAGCTTCTACTGAATCTCTAAAAGGATGTTGACAGATACTGGAAACAAACATGGCAAACTACAGTGATCTTAAAAAGCTCCTTTTGTCTCTACTTCTACATTTCCCGTCTTTAGGAAAGTAAAGTCTCCCAGTATGTATCCTGTAAAGGATTCTAGGAAACCGAAGAGAATATCTATCGAGAGAGAATGATCTGGGAAATGACTGACAACTGCGTTGCAGGGCTACTTCAAAGCGAAGGAAAGAAGGCTTATCAAGGGAAACTCAGAAGCCTTAGCTCCAATGACACTCATTTGGATTGGTCCCTCCCACTCTGCTCCACATGCTTCACTTTTCCAATTTGCAGAATAAACTAAAGTGTTCCTTTCGAAAGGCTATCTTAAATGAGTTTGGTTTTCTAAGAGGATAGCAGGATCACTATACATGAAGTATTGTGCACACCAAGTGCAAATCAGCCACCACCCTGCCCCCACCCCTTCCCACATCCAGCTCCACCTGCAAAGGAATGTCAGAAGTTCAAGGCAACAGATGTAGGGTTCGCCACACAGGTTTGGGCATCAGACAGACTTGGACTTGCACCCCAGCTGTATTACTCCTTGCTTGTATGACTTTGCCATAAGTGGTTGGCTCTTTCAGACCTTCTGTTTCTTCATCTATAAAATGGGAATCATGATTGTACCTTTCTCAGACAGTTGCTATGGGCATGGACAGTGTCAATCTCTTGGAAAGTATTCAACATTTTAATTATTAGGGGACTTCTCAGAAAGCTTTAAAGTTCATGTCCTGGGGGCCATAGCAATACATCCACCAGTATTCCAAGTTTTCAGCACCGTTTTCCTTGAAGATTGCCCTTCATGACTTTCTTAATGGGTTATTCTCATCACGAGTTAAAAGATTCTGCTGCTCTCATGAGAAAAATCAACCTAATGTATATGTAGGAAGGGGTTATCGAGAATCCCAGAGAGCTCTCTGCCTCTGAAACATTTGCTAGGGAATAAATTTATTCTTAGGGTGAAGGAAAGAGGGGTAAATATTTAACAACCTCTTAGCAACCCCTCACCCGTTTTATTCGTCAGATTTCAGTGTAGGGCAAGTTAATAGCCAAACAAATGCAGGAGACAAATCCATAGTCGAGGCCTGGTGTGTAGTTATAGCTGGTACATATGTCCATAGCTGCCAGGTATGTAAATAGATGGGTACAATTTGTGGATGGTTTTTTGTGTGTCTATAGAGAGTACAGAACAGGGAGATGAATACTAGAGACAAAAATTGAGATATTTTTCCCTATCTAAGCATTTCATTCTTCTAGACTCCTAAGAATTCTTACCGGCTGGGAATCTCTGCAAAGGGCTACCCACTGATATCCCATTTTGAGGAACTACTCCAAAATGGAAAAGTAGTTAACAAAAACTTCCCGTATGTAATCAAAGCCTCCCCTAGTCACTGCGCATGCCCAGTAGCCTGCAAGCGGAACTCTACAAAATGCAGTTTTTACTTTCCTGTGGTTCGTAGGCACTGCTGCTGCAAATTAGCAGGGAGGCAGTGAAGCGTTGGGTTCAAGATGAGGCCTGAAAAGGCATGGGAACAGGGAGGGGCCAGAACAAAGGTGAAACCCAACCCAGAGGACCGGTAACAGGTAGGAAGGGTAATGCATTGAGATTTGCTTGGTTCACTGCAGCTCTTCCCTCTGAGTGAGGATCCCCCTGCTCTCGGCCCCCCACTCCACCCCCCACTCCCAGCCAGAAACCTCTGAAAATCTTGGATATTCTTTTCTGTCACTCAGGACATTCCGTATCACAAATTTGCAGTGAGGGAGGCCTGGGTTCAAAATCTAGCTCTGCGTTATGACACTGTCTGTGATCTTGATCAAATAACTTTCAGTCTCTGAATCTCAGATTCCTTATAAGATTTAATGAGAGGGAAAAAACACCGCGGTGGCTCTCCCTCTTTATAGACCCAGCTAAATCTTCAGGCACTGTAGCATGGTGAAGCTGTGAATCCCACAGTGACCATCCCAATCCTAACTTCCCCTGAAATTCTAAAGTCAGACCTAGGCTAAAATCCCAGCTCTGTGACTTCCTAGCTGTGAGATACTGGGCAAGTTGCTTGTGTGTATGTGTGTAGAAGAGAGAGGGAGTTTACTGTCAGCCTGGTACTATTGAATAAAATGTAAAATAAAAATAGGCATATCACTTTTCCCCTGGAGTTTACAGTCCAGTGGATTTGTTTTTGTTCGGGAGCCTCTGTTTTCCTTATCTGTAAAATGGGAATAACAACACTTGGCCAGAATAATTGTTGCTAAAGTTAAAATGAGAAAAGCTCTGAGCAAGATGGGCGCTCAGTAGTAGATTACTAAATCCTATTGCATGCTTTTTCTGTTTTTTACAGTATTGAATTTTCTCTATCTCCCCTCATGCTATCCCCAGCAATCTGTCTACTTTATTTCCCATGAGCTGCTTTCTTTCAGTCCGATCGGCTCCTGGATACCACTGGACAAGCAGTGGAGCCTGAAGGCTAGTCATGTGGACTTTAGTGCCAGACAGACCTGTTTTGGAGTCCTTCTCTGCCACTTATCCAGATGTGTGACCTTGGGCAAGCTACTTAACCTCTGTCTCATTTTATTCATCTGTTAAATGGAAAGAGAAACAGTTTTCCTACCCTAGGAATCATTATTCCTATTTCAAGGGGTGTGTTTGTGTGTGTGTGCGTGTGCATGTACATGTGTGCATTTGTGTATGAAAGGAGATGGATCAAGAGCAACATCTAGCAGGCACTATGAGATTAATGCAAAATTAAAATAGACAAATTCCTGTCCTCTTGCAGTTCACAATCTAGAGGGTTGTGTGCATTGAGGAGACTTACACCATTGAAATCCTAGCACAAATGGCAAATTGGTACCTACAACATCTTTTAGAAAGAGGAGTTACATGATGCTGTGAAAACCTATAGTAAGGGGGATTTGATTCAACCAGAGAGATCACAGATGGCTTCCCTGAAGAAGTGTCACTGGACTAGATTGCTGAAGGACAAGGAGGAGTTTGCTAGATGAACATGGGAAGATTTCTTCCTAGTGAGCTGTTACTCCGCATCATCAGCATATGATCATCATCTTCTTGCTAGACTTTAAACTCTGATACTCGCATGTCTTTGTCATCTTCTGTCACCTCTAAGACAGTGACTTGAAGAGAGTAAATGCTTAGTAAATGTAAATATTTGTTGAATGAGTGAATGTTAGTAGGAAATCAATACGTGTTTGTTGAGTGAAATAAAAAGTAACTGCTACACCCTCATCTCATGGCTTTATTTGGATTGCAGTTAAGGAAGACACATAATTTAGTAAAAACAACATGCACTTTGGAGCCAAACAAACTACGTCCCCTCATTCAGACCCTGTCACCTTGGGGAAGTAACAGGACATCTGTTTCTGTCTCCTCATGTGTAAAATGAGAATAAACACAGCTTTTTTACAGGGTGATTTTCAAGATTCTACTGCTAAGTATGCAACACCTAATGAAAGAGTGGCCCAGGGTACATAGTCAAGAGATGAGTATTGTTAATATTATTAGTGTTGGACAATGGAAAATTGCGGGCATGCAGTTTTTCAAAGATTTGTAGGTTGCTGAAGACAGAGCAGGTATGGCTGGAAGGCCAGAGGCTGTTGTCACCCAAACATCCAGCAGACCTTTCTCTTGCTGGAAATGCCTACAGTTCATCAGTGCAGTGCCTTCTGTCTCTAGTGTCTGAGTCAGAGTGCCGGGTTTGGATTCCCCGAGCCATTGGCAATAATTGACTGACAGTTGGTAAAATACACTGGGACCTCGGTTTCCTTCTAGGGTTGCTCAATCGGTGTTTGGAAAGGATAAAATCCAGTATTTCATGCGCCTCACGTAGCACAGAGCCTGCACAGGATAGGTAACCAGTATGTGTTAGCTGTTCCTATAACTATTGACAGGCCCTCTGGATTTTCTCTCAACTACCCGGTAACTGAATGAGCCTTTCCTGGGCCGGGAATTACTTCCTTTTGGAATTCCCTTTCTGAAAGGAAGAAAAGCAACTCCTCTGTGAGGTCTGGACGCCTAGCTTCCCAGCGCCACGCCCTCTTGGGCAGGTTCAGGGCCACTGAGTAGTCCAGGTGAGGCAGGTTAGCAGGGGCTAAAGGCTCTGGAACCTCTGCTTTTCCCTCTGGAAGCCACCGAACTGGGCTCTGCCCCTCTCAGCGTTCCTAACCCTGGAAGGCGTGTTCTGGGTTCCAGCCGAGTACTGGGCATGCTCGCGAGTCAAGGCAGGCTTGGGTCGTCCGCAGGACGCGCCGGCTTGCTATTTTCCCGGGTGCAGGGACCCGGGTGCAGCTGCGGTGCGTCAGGTTTCGCAGAGCTGAATCCTCGGTGCGTGCAGGCAGCGCCCAGCCACTCCTGGCCAGCCCCAGAGCGGAACTGAACTCTGCACCGCTGGGGCTTTGCGCACTCAGTGTCTGGTCTTGGAAACGCCCGGTTGGGGTTCTCTCTGCAGACAAAGGGGTGCACGTGCCCCTACCGCCCCTATCTCGCAGGCGTGAACCCCTCCCCAGTCCTACGCTCCGCAGCCCCAGCAGCTACAGCCCCAGCGCCACCACCCAGCCCCGGCGGCCTTGGCCTGTGCGCGCACTCGGGGCCCGGGGATTGGCGCGCACTCCCCATTCGGGGCTGCGCTGGCTGGCTGGCGGGCGGTGAGCGGCGCTCAGTGTGTGTGTTTGTGTGTGTTGGGAGGGGGAAGGGGGGTGCGCGCGCGCGCGCGCGCGTGTGTGCATGTGTGTGTGCGCGTGTGTCTGTGCGGCGCGCGGGCGGGCGCGTGTGTGCGCGCGAGGACTCGCGTGCAGGAGCCACTGGGTGTGCGTGCGTGTGTTATGGGTTTGATTCCAGAGCAGGTTGCACATTGGTCCTGGGTGGCTCGCAGGCTCAGGTCGTGCTTGGGCGTCCTCCTCCTGATCGTTTCCGAAGTAGCAGCACCAGCAGCAGCCGAGGCGGCGGCGGCAGCGGCAGCGGCAGCGGCAGCTCAGCTGCACAGCAAGCAGAACTGTGCAGAAGCGAGCACCGTTTGGGGAGTCCGGGGGGCGGGTAAGAGGGAGGAGGGGGAAAGCCTGTCTTGGTCTTTGGGATTATTTTTCCCCTTCTTTCCCTCTTTCTTGAGGGTGTGTGTTGCCCCCTCGAAGTGAAGGAATTTTGCTCCAAAGCGAGCTGGGACCGAAGACTCTAGGCTAAGTTATCTCTCTATGTAGATGGTGTCAGGGAGCGAAGCTACTGACCGAGCCGCTGGTAAATGTTTTTCACTTCTTACTCTTTAATGCTAAAGGCTTTTTTCCCCCTTTTCTTTCTTTCTTGTTTCCTTTCTGTTGCTCCTCATTCTGCAATCGCTCCTGAATCAGCTGCAGTTCTCTTTCTCTCTCTCTCCTTGCGTTTGTGCAGTTTGCAACTTGTTTCGTGGTTTTCTATGTATTTTTTTTTTTCCTCCTTCATCCTCAGATGAATGCTGGAACATTTAAAATCGGCACTTCGGGAGGTCATCATTAGTTGCATGAGTTTCAAGGGGGAGGGGAAAGATTGGTAGAGCAGACTGTTATTTCTCTGCAGAAGGACTGCCGGTTTCTCTCTAATGTTCATCGCAATTATAGGGCTTTTTTTTTTTTTTAGGATGCATTTTAACGTTGCATTGATGTTTAAGGTTATCCTTCTCCAGGATTACAATGCATTTTGACTCAGTTTTGACCGCATGACAGATGCCAGTGATTCCAGAACTACTGTATGGTACATGCTGGCTAAAATATTCAAAATTGGGGGCATAATCATTTGCATTCCAAAAGAGAATTTCTTAAAAATGCTGTTTTGCATCACATTGGTGCAGATTTGCATGAGACAATATAATCGACACCACTACTTAATGTTGCTTGCAAAGATAATAAACATATGAGTGGCTTAGTGCATCACCTTCTGTCCTGTTCTCCAGTGATTGAGCTATTGCTAAATTTACTTAATAAATTTAGAGCTATGGAGAAGAAGAGAGATTGCTGGTATTGTTTTATTCAAAATTGTGAAAGGTGTACAGCAATTTCTAACGCCAAGCCTTCTCTTAGATCTTAGTTGAAGTGGCATCTTGTCAATTGGGGAGGGGAAGGGCAGTTTCTGCCATACACATGGAATAAAATTATTTAAAATAGCCAGCATAATGCATGCAAATTGAACTCTAACTCTTTTCTTAAAAATAGAACTGACTCTGTAACTCTTGCTTCCAGGATCTGTTTTAAATATTATTTAAAAATTAATACACAACAGTTCGTTAATATATTCATATCATTTAAGTTCTTTGAAGGGTTCTTAGCAGTTACCATGTTTCATTTGTTTTGCTCTTTCCCCCCTAAGTTTTCAGTTCCAGTTCAGTAGAAAAACTGAAGGGTCAGTAAGTAAAGGCAAATCAGCAGTTTAAAAAGAAATCAGTTTATAGTTGTAACATTTCTGCTAAGCCATGGGAAAATGAGCTACAATAATGGCAGCATAAATGTAGGGAGGGAAGCCTGGGATAGAGCAGGTTGTATTTTCAGTTTGTGTATTATTATCTTGAGGAGTTCTGAACTCTATAGACTCAGATGAGGATATCCATCTCAGGGATAATCTGAGGCACATAGATTTTATAGAGGGAAAGTATTGTTATTTAAGGAAGCCTGTTTCTGCTTTGTGGTTGCCACATCATGGAACAGCAGGTTACCTATGTACAAAGAGTATGTTTGCAATGATATTGTTAAACTTTGTCTTAATGTAAACTTAACTGGTGTTGGAGGAACAGCATAAAACAGTGCATGCAGCCTGTTCAGGACTGAAGAACAAAAACTGTAAATTAACTCAACTAGTCAGACCCTCTTTTTATAGAGCAAAGCCTACTCCAAGACACCATGCAATTCACCTGTTCTGGGTTGCCTGTGTTGACAAAAGCTTTTCTTGAAATTGTGGACAGGATTCCTGAGATCTAAAGCTTATTTCTTCTTTTGTAGTTTGCAGATGGTAATAAGGCATTTTATTTAGAATGAAAGCTCAGCTTACTCATAGGTCCCTTGAGATGGCACAATTGCTATTTTAAAATATTTTCATGGACCCATGCTTGCATTTACCATTTTGATCAAGTTTTTTTGGGGAAAACTCAGCTTCCATTAATTAGGATCACAGCTATCTTTGAATGAAGCATTTGTTTGTCTGTGTACTAAAGAAAAATGAATACGTATAGTAAGCTACGATTCTGAGAACCCAGGTCTTCTAAAGCATCATGATTTTCTCATTCTAGGACTAAAACCAGAAAGCAATGTACCCCATGCTGAGCAGCTGCATTATTTCTCTGGCATATTCTACACACATGGGCACAAACAGCTAACTGACCAGGCTAAGGACTCATTTTATGTGGCCTATGGGGCAAGATTTCTAATTGTTATGTAATATATTCAGAGTGTGAATTTACTTATGAAACATCACAATTAGCTTCAGTTTCAGCATCTTCACTAGACGTGAATACCAAGAGTACATTGATTTAAAGAACGTACTCTTTCCTGCTGAGGTTCGTTTTTACCCACCCACCCCTCTTTCTACTTCTAGTTTCCTGGCAACTTCTTAAAAGCTCTGAGAATTTATGTTAAAATGTTAAACATATCTACATTTTGGGGGTAATGCCTGGTTAGATGACTATTCAATCAGTGGGATTTGTGATTACTCTTATATGGTTCTGTGTGGCATAGTGTTTGTGGCCTGTTGGTGATTTTATTATTATTGTTATTAAGTTTTCCATTGAATCTTAACTGAGCTCATTTTAATTTTCTGTGCCTGGTGTTGATCTCAGGTTATGTAGCAAAGTGATTCCGTATTTTTGCTGTTTGTTGATAAATGAGTTAGTTTACTTTCAGTTGGTGTTTGTGTTGAATTTCAGCATTTCCAAAAGCATGGAATCCAACATCATGGGGAGAAGGTAACTTATTTTGGGGGAGAAGTCTATATAGAAAGAGACTGTTGGCTCATGGAACTTGACAGTCACATTTGCCTGTATTATTAGGATTCCTATTTTTATTTTGATCAGAGTGGAGGTTTCTCTGCACATATGAGGTGTTTATTATGCTAGCGTTACTGAATGTTTCTTAAAAGTAATGCTGGTTTTTTTTTTTTTTTTAATTGTGTAATTGAAAGGAACTTTGAACTACTTGGAAAACCTGTATTGGCAAGCTTCTCCTTTGTTTTCTGTTCTGTGTAGACTAATTGTGAGAAGTGATTTCTGGTGAAATATGGTCAAGGTCATTGGCAAGGGCCTTTTTAGCCCACCCAATTTAAGAACTCAAACTTCAATTGAAAAGTCAGATTTAAAGACACAAAACTCTAGTGAAACTACTACCTCAAATGGAGCTATGTGAAAAGTATATGTTTTGTCTCTCATTACTTTGTGTAAAGCAAAAGTTTTGTTCCTTGAATTACTGGATCTCCGTAAAGCTGATATACTCACAGTCAGAAACCATCCATTCTGCCCTCACAGTGCAATACAACAGATTCACAACCTTCGGGGGAAATGGCAAGAACATTTTTCTTTTCAGGGAGCTGGGGGTAGGTGGGTGTCTTTTGATATGTTCTAAATGGAAGGGGACACAGCAGCATTTCATAAAATGTGATGTAGTGTCTAATTAGATAACTCATTTAAAATTTGTAAAACCCACAGAAATTTTATAAGTCTTGTGTGGTGAGGGCAAATAGTAGCTTTGTCAAAGTATTTCTTTGTACTACGGGTTTCTATTTTGCTTTATAAAAGGAACGTTCACATTGTTCAAGACTGTTCCACTGGTAACATTTTTTTTATTAAATGGGGTTATTTTCTCTACCTAACAAAGATAAAGCACTACTTAGCATAATAATTTTAGCTGTTAAGAGTATCCTGCTCTTATTTCTGAAAGATTTCATAAAGTTGAAGAGGTATAAAATTTTTTCTCTAAAATTCACATTACTTATTGCCCCAGTCGACTTAATATATTGTACACTACAATGTGATTTTGAACTTGAAATATTGTAGCCTTTTTTATGAATTCTTAATGACAAAAAATGAAACACCTTGGGAAATAGTTTGCAAATAAAGTTCCCTCATTTTTGCTGAAAGACTTTAATTGGCCACCTCTCCTAAGTGTAGGATTATGAGCCTTTTAGACAAAAAGAATTATCAGAGAAAAAGTACAGTTATGTGCTTTTTGGCTGCAGTGAGAGAAAAAAGAGAGCAGGTGTTTCAACTCTTTTCATGTAAGTTTAGTGAATAGAAATAGAGACTAAATAATACAGTTGATATGTTAAAATAAAATCTGTTTTCCCCAGTAAAGATCTCCCCCCAGCCCGCCCTGCCCCAGACAATATGAATTGATCTTTGATACTGATGGGACAATTGCCTGCATTCCTCATCTCATCACTACTATGTGGCTCCCAGCAGAATACTGGTGATGGGTGTTATTGATACTGCATCTGTCTAGGGAAAAGCATGAGAGCATGATTTGGGAGGACAGACATGATTTCTTTCAAAAGTTTCAACTTCTCAGGCCTTGGCTGCAATTCTTTTGGAGGAGGCTTTGCTTTCCTTGATATTTATTTGGATCACCTACGAAGACTCCCCAGTGCTACTCCTTTTGCTAATGTAGGTCTGCCATAGGTTATTGTAAATACAAATATGATCCCAGGTTTCTTAGTTCGGTTATTCTTATTATTGTATTAGTTAGTGATTTCTGAAATGCGATGCAGATCTATCAAAGTTTGGAACTCAGCTTTCTAGAAGACAGTCTGTTTAATTGTGCTGATGACTAAATTATTTAGCAATATAGGCTCAAGCCTGTTTTAAAAATATTAGAAATTTTGTATGATCCATTTCTGTTAATATAATCTTGGTAAAGTACTGATTTTTAAGTTATATAAAAGGCAGTTATGGACCCTGTAAAATAAAGGACTTTATTTATGAATTTGGTTCAAGAGAATAAGTCATTTCTTTTGTTTATTTAGGTTCCCCAGTCTTCAAAATTGGAGGCAAAGGCTAACGTTGGAGACTATAATTCATATGATGAAGCTCAAACTGATACTAACAATAACATACTGATTTAAAATCTTTAGAGAGGACAATTCTACAGAGGATTCTTTTGGAAAAAGCTTATGTTTAAATGTCATTTTTATTATTGCTTAGGATTTAACTGATACTCAATGTTTTGACATTTCTCCTACTTTAATTACAGGAATAAGGGTATACGTGTAGAAAAGAAATAGATCATCAAGTAGAAATGATTTTAGCAAAGGTTAAAAAAATCTCATAACGTAAAATAACCATTTCACAAGATTGTATAAGCCGCTTGCTATATTTGTAACATGTTTTTTAAAAAGTGCCACTTCAAAATTTTGAATGTTAGAAATAGTCAAGTTATATTCCTCGATTATTTCTAAGAATGAAACTAAACTATTAGAGAAGATGGCTATGTCCATGCATGTGGCTAGTTCAAACAATAAATATCTACATAGCTAAAATCATAGCTATTATTAGAGAACTCATTGCAACAGACTTTGTGATCTTAGCTGTGATAATGTTTCTAAACCATTTCAAATGTAAGAGTATATGGTTATGTACTGCACATTAGAGTAGATATTACTTAGCAAGATTATAGGCAAATTAAAGCTGCAGGAATGTATATTATCATCTTTCAGTCTTTTTCCTTTCCCTTTCAATAAGCCATTTTTTGATTCCCAAGCCAGGTCAGGTACTGTGCTCAGCTAAGAGCTAAGTCTTATGGTAAGAGTAATTTGATGCCAACAGGATGTCTAAGAAAAATAAATGGAAGTAGAGGAGGGTGCTTGTTGGAAACAGCAAGATAAAACTTTGCTCTTTGTGTCACTCAAGAGTATATTTGAAAGGTGATTTAATTTAATTTTGCCTTAGGATTTATTCAGGCAATAATTGTATACAAATATCTGCTCACTCTCCACCTCCTAGTTTGGCCAGCTTATTCTTACTCATGTAGTCTGGTGTGACAGGACACCTGGAATTGGAGACCCAAGTTAAAGTTTGGCACTACCTGCATGGATTTAAGGGAAGCACGGGGAAGGGCAGTGTGAATGGTGGGAAGAGAATGCAGACCAGAGGGAAATGTATTCTGTAAGTGGCTACTATTTCCTTATGGCAATAATCATGCCGCTGGTTTTATTTTTGGCCTCACCTAACTTTTTGAGAAGACACAAACTGCTTCTCTGTATTTTAGCCCTAGGAATAATAATGTAATTATTACAAAAACATTTCACAGTGGTTAGGGCTCTGCAATTTGTGTGACCCAGCATCTAATTTTTCTCCTCTCTAATCCTGTTTATATATCCCCACACATAATCAGACTCAGTCAGATGAAACCAATTACTAAGGGGGAAAAATCAAATTTATTTATTATATTTATTGGATGTGTCTGTTGCTTAATTATCCATTGGCGAATTTACATGTGGCCACAGAGAGGGCTGTGGATGAGTGTGGAAAAATGATCAATCATCACTTCTCACAGTCCAGAGGAGGCTGCCAAGAAAACAAGAAAAAAACCAAACCACGAGAACATAAAAACCTATCCTTTCTCATTGCTATCAGTGTGGGGAACTAAAAACAGAAAAGTAAGCATCACCCCAAAAATGTGGTTGGCTTGACATAGGAAAATCTGGAAACCATTGGTAGTTATCACTATCAGATGTTTTCCTAACAACCTGATAATGATGTCAGGAAGAAAAGTAAGGAGTTCTGTAACACTTTGAAACAAATAATGATCTAGCTGTTCAAAGGTGTGTGTTGGAAAACTGGCTTGAATGGGTCTAAAAGGCAGATGACCAAGCCCACCCTTGGCCGTGTCAAGGACTGTGGGAATCTGGGAAGGTATGGTGGGGTGGGATCGGGTAAGGTGACAGGCCAGGCGGTGTTGGCAAAGTTATTGACCAGTACATGTAACTCTAATGAGCACATGCTAAGACAGCAGTGAATTAAAATATATGTTGTGTTTGGCCTTTGATGGTAAAGACATACACAGACTTTTATTTTGATAAAAGTGTGTTTTTGTTTAAAAAAAATGCCTTACCTCAACCCAAAATGGTTTTCTTCTCTTTTTTTAACCCCCCCCCCAAGTTTAAGGGGACCGATCTTCACAGTTTATCTTACTTTTTCCCCACCTGCTCTCATCATACATTTTTGGAAATTTATCATTGTGGAAGTAGCTTTTCAAAACAGGGAATAGCTGAAATAGGCATCATTTCAAGTGAATGTGGCAAGGCTAAATTGTTAATGGAAGCATCATCTTATTTCTGTAATTCTTCAGTTCCAGGGATCACTAAATTTTTATAAATCTGTCCTATCCACACTCCCAAAGTAGAACATGTATATGAACTTCAGGGAGGAAAATAAACCACATTTGAACTTGAGGCATTTGGAGATTATCTTCAAGGAGACACTGAAATGTGTTTTAAGAATTGGATCACGCCATTAATGCATCGTTTAAAGGAGACAATGGGTAAATTATGATTTATTGCTAATTACCATTTATTTGGGGATTCTTCTGTTGAAGAAGCTATTTAAGCATTGTAGATTATGCTTTTGTTACGTTTGGCTGCAGAGAAATTAAAATGGCAACATGAATCTTGAGAATCAGGAGGGAGAGGTGGTTTCATACCTGTTGACTTAGCAAGAAAATATTAGATGCGCAAAATTTTGCATTTATTCTAATCTGTGTTTTAAAAGTTATTCTCTAATAAATCTATTACAGAATAAAAGTTGCTCTCAGCTGGATTCACTGCAGAAGCCAAACAGTAGCTAGACAGAGAACCTGAACTGCATTTTGTGTACAACAGTGATTTTTCACTAAGCTATTCCCTAAGGCCACTCTAGGTAGATGAGGGGCAGCACTTCTTTTTATATGATTTGTGTATGTTCCCATAGATTGTGAAGTCTATTCCTGGGCAATTTTCAAGTTAAAATTGTGTTACGGCTACCCTGAAGGTTGTCATTTCTTGGTTTTTCTCTTGTCAGTCAATTCATAAGTGTTTATTAATCCCCCATGGGGTGTACACAGAGCCGTACACAGTTTGGGTGTTGTGTGTGTATATGATTGATCTCTGGTGTAGAAGCTTACGGTCTATAGGCTAACGTACCATGATGTGTGCGCACGTGTGTGTATAAAATAATATTTTAATTACAGAAGTTAGTGGTTTTCTTGTTTTTTCTTTTGTTTGTTTGATTTGATTTTGTTTTGTTTTGTTTTGAATTGCATTGCCCTGGAATTCCAAATGTATTTA
Organism: Mirounga angustirostris; assembly: GCF_029215605.1. NCBI lineage: Eukaryota > Metazoa > Chordata > Mammalia > Carnivora > Phocidae > Mirounga > Mirounga angustirostris. The sequence continues at coordinate 98,194,287 of NW_026991715.1, read as the reverse complement.
CTCTGAGGAAAGCATAGCTGCAGGCGAGGTCAGGGATAGAACTTTGCAGCTTTCTTTTCTTTCTTTTTTATTTTTTAATTCAGATGTCTAATAACAGATGTGTTTAAATAAAGAGTAAAGCCAGAGGGTGAGTATTAAGCTGTGGATCTTTGCCATGTGGAATCAGATCATGGTTAACATGTAGGTTTGAGAGTGAGGGCAAATTCTGATGCTGGTCATTTTTAGGATGTGCCTGTTACCTTTGTCAATTCAATCAGTGAATAGATGAATGACTCCATGCCCCACAGCTGTCAATTTATATTTTTCACGACCAATGAATCAATTTATGATTTACTTTTCTTTTATGAGGGATTTTTGAAAAAAAAATGATAGGAATTGTGAAGGAAAGAAAATTTTCCATTGTTCCCAAAATGCCATGGGTGAAAAATGTTCTCTAAAGGACTTTGAACTTGAAAGCATATGGTGAATATGTAGGTTCAGAGTTAATTTTCAAAACTTATTCACTCTCTTAAATTCATCTTTTATCAGTCAATTGTGGAAAGGGGAATATTCTTGAAAAGTACCAGGTGAATCACTCCAGAGTAGATGGCATAGGAGGAGTGCACAGAGGCACTGACCCTTTCCCCAGCCCCAGGTAATAGCTTCCTGGACTTGAGGCAGTCAGTTCTGACTTTTGATACCACTGGTCAGGCTCTTGATTAATGCTTATTTTTACTGTGGGTTATCAAGATGTGCATATCTCATTTCCAGCAAATCATAGATAAACCATCAAAATTTATTTTGCATCTTTTTTTTAAGATTTTATTTGTTTATTTGACAGAGAGAGATATAGCAAGAGAGGGAACACAAACAGGGGGAGTGGGAGAGGGAGAAGCAGGCTTCCCTCGGAGCAGGGAGCCCAATGCAGGGCTCAATCCCAGGACCCTGGGATCATGACCTGAGCCGAAGGCAGACAGATGCTTAATGACTGAGCCACCCAGGCACCCCTCTTTTCCATCTTCTGTTACTTCCTTCTGTTCCTGTTGATCTGAAACAGGAAAGCAGCGGTTGAGAAAAATAGGAAGGGTCTTCATTGATGTGTTCCTCATTTAAACTTTGATTCTTGGCTCTTTTCCTGTTGGGTAACTGAATTTCCAAGGATCTGTGAGGTCACTTACCATTTGCTGCCAGGATCCTCCTGGATGGGAAGTTTCCTAGCCTTTGTGAAAATGGAATGTTCTTTACAACTCACAATATTGCAGGAGTTCTTAATTTATTTTCCAGCAGTTCATAAAATTAACCAACACAGAATAAAAGCACAATTTGAATTACTATTTTTGATTATGGGATCCGGTTATGTCCTTGCTTGTAACCTACACAGACTAATTCTGGCTAATGTAAACAGTAAAGGAATGTGTTAGAAGGACACTGGGAATTATGGAATCACCAGGAATGATGTGGAACCAGGCACTTCGGCTTCTGCCACTGCGTACTGGGTGGCCAGCTGGAACCCTCCACATCCCTGGCACTGGCCTCTGCCTCTGCCATTACTGTCGACCGGCACTGCTGCCCAGGATATGTGGCTATTTGTACCAAGTCTGGAAGGAACCCCTATCCTGTCTTCTGGGAGTCCCTGGCTCTCTTTTCAAAGTTCTGGGCTGGTGATTCCATTTGACCGGCTGTATCCTGATGAAGTGTCCACACCCATATAACTAGGAAGTCTGGGAAATCCATAGTCTGGTCTCTTATGAGACAAGAAGACTGCAACTTCCAGTAATATATAGATGGTCGAATTCCCTCAAAATTAAAAAAAAAAAAAAAAAAGAACAGGAAAGGGAGCTGTCAGCAAAACAGATAAATGAAAAGCCTCCAGCAAATATTTACCATTATTCTATGAGTGACCTCAGGGTCTTAGGGAGGGATAATGATGGCCTCAGTGTATAAACTTGAAAGGCTAGTAGCAGTGAGAACTTTTTCCTTGCTTAAAATCAAATGGAGGACATTTTTGGCTATAAAGGTATTAAGCACTTTAGATTTTAGCACACACCAATTTCAAATGTTTGTTACGTAGAGTTTGTTATCACCAAGTGCCATATTAAAAAGTTACCCATTTGAATTCCGTTCATGCTGAAGTTAAAGATAATTTACCTAAAATGAGCTGAAGTTTGCCTGTGTATAAATATGTAAAGTTGATAAATGGTCTGAAAAAAAGGTAAATGGGATTTGTTTAAAGTACATATGGAGAACATCTGGACGTCTACGTAATCTCCTGTAAGCAAATTAATAGGAATTCTGGACAATAGATCAGACCAACTTTTTACTTATTAATTGGTAATAATTGTGGTATTTGAAAGAAAGAAAACCGAACCTCCCCCACCCCCATAATATGGACTCTCTGAGTTTAAACAGGTCTTCTTCACCTAATTATGAGTAAACCTAGTGAGGTGTACGACGCATGCAAGTAATCCACATCTCTAGTAAAACTTTTGCATCTAAAGGCTAGTCTTTTATTCTTCAATTCCAAATTAATATATTTATCCTCCCATCATTGTCTCCCAAGGATTTTGAGAATTAATTAGAAACAAAATCACTTTCAGTCCTTGGATGTTACATTCTGTGCTGAAAAAATATGAGATACAGAAGTGTTATTAATAATGACAAAGGTTCATACAATAAAATAATCCTGGCTGAATTCTCACATGGTTGGTATTTTCTAATATAAATTACTATAGGATTAGATAGTTAAATATTGAATATTGTCTCATTTAATGCAGTTCCATGAAATATTAATGATAATGATGGTTCTCCAGTTTGGGGAATAGGGAGATTTTTTTTTTAATAGCTTTGGCTGGTAACATAATACATTTTACAAAATGATAATGAAGATATTTAAATGAAAGTGAAGCAGGAAATCAATGGCCACTGAATTGATAGATTTCAAACAGGTCAAATGTCACAAAAATTTTTTAGTCTTTGTATTAAATAGTTTTCTCTCTATTCTAATGATACCACTATGATCACTGTGGATAGCTTTAAGAATTTGTTAAAAGAACAGATTTACCTTATTAGGCTCTAGAAGAGGAGTGCTGTTGATGTTGTTTAGTTGACATGAGGTGTCAAAGTCTGAAAATTGGATTGCGCTTTAAGGAGGGCTGGCTGTGTTGAGTGTGACAGTTTGAAATAGGATTGTTCACGAAGTTAAAAAAAAAAAAGAAAGAAAAAAGTGAGCAAAAGAAAGGGAAAAGGGACGATGTGTGTGGGTGTGTGGAATGAAAGAGAGAAAGAGAAACATTGACCAAATAGCCCAACTAGAGAGACAGGCCTGCTTGCAGTGGACTCGTGAATGGAGCAAAAACTTTCAATTAAGATTTTTTTTGTCTCAAGTTTTTGTTTTGATTTTGTTTTTGTTTTTGGTTTTTTTTGGTGGTGGTGGTGTTTGTTTGTTTTTAAATATCCCCTGTTTTGACTTAACGTGTGCACTTATATCTCAAATTAGGGAACTAAAACTGGATGATAAACAGGGTAAGTGACTATTGTTGAAATATTTTGTCATGAGTGCAGAATAAGAACTTATACTAGTGCATCAATTGGTTTAAATCGGGTGGGTTTTTTTGTTGTTGTTGTTGTTGTTGTTTGGTTTTTGGTTTTTTTCTTTTCTCCAGAGGGGAACTTTAATGTTTTGTGAGATTATTTTATTTGAAATTGCAGTTATCCTTGTTTCAGACCTAGTAATTTAACAGTTGAAAAAGCTCCCTTTTTTGTTCTATGTAGCTAATGTATGTGGTGTGAGTGAATGCATTTTATTTTAAAAAAGTGTTTTGGGGTAGCATTCTTTTAGCAAACTTATTCCTTGATAAAGGAGCTGGCTGTAATTTGCCAAAATGACTGTTTCGTTTTCTTTAGTTGTTAGATAATTGCTCTTTGTATACACTGTGAAAATGTTCATATAGACCAGGGACAAAGCCTAGCAGATGCACTTGCAATTATCTGGAATTTAAGTAAATTTTGCATCTGATACACACAAAGCAAAGGCTTTGTCCAAGCAGGCTCGCATAGTGGCATGTGGATTGCTGTGAATACAATGAGTAGATTTTTAATGGAAAACAAATGGGACTATTAGTAAGTCTTGTCTTTTACTTGAAAAGACACCCGCTTTAGGCATGGCTTACAACTTATTCATATTCATGGTTGGTTCAGTTCTAAATATGACCTTTGAAACTGAAACACATTTTTAAATGTTTAAAACAAAATGTGTAGCAGTGTTTTTATTGGGGTCACATTCATAGTTTTCTGGAAAAAGGATGGTGAAATAAATATTTGTTTCATATTTCGATGTTACTTTTTTTCTGACTGTTAAGGAGAGCATTCACTTATTAAGAATCTGAAGATGTAAAAGGGAATTTCGTATTATAAATAAATCATGCTATAGATAAAAGATAATTACAATGTTACTTTAACAACCTCAATTCACAAGGGGGACCATAAGAAAGAATATATGATGGGTCCAAATTCTACTTCATATTGTAAACAAAAGAGATCTAGCCAGAGGAATAGTTTTCTGCAAAAACCTCTTTTCTGAGTTTTGTTTGAGATTAATCCTTTCCACTGTGTGTTTTTTCTTGTTGTCAGACTTACTTAAGTTGGATATTTGAGGGCTTAATCTTTTCCCCCATACTTATTCTTAGAAAATATTAAATGTATGGGGCTTCTTGGATTCTCTTAAAGACCTTTAGGTCTTTGACGGGGGAGGGAGGGGGTGTTGAATCATTTTTACTTCCAGTGAGAGGTTACAAATAATTGGTCCAGTGGAAGTCTTATTTTATAGTTTGAAGGTGCTCCATGCTATTCTGGCCTTTGAATGAAGCAAATTTCAAAAGTAACTCAGGCAACATAAAGGCGTGCCTATCTTGCTCACTTTCTGCTTTCTTCTCCATCTAAAATGGAATCTAATAATAACTGGAGATCTTTTCTAATTCTTTTAAGAATCAGAAGCCTCCAGGGGGTCTGAGGGTTGAGTAATTGTTTGGAAAGAAAAAAGTAGATAAAGTAGATTTGGGAAGAAATTTTTAAGAAAGAAAGGGAGAGCCTGACAGCAGTATTTTAGGCTCCAAATTAGAACAAGACAGATGTGCCCTTACTGGAATATGGTGCCTACAAATTATGCCTCCACCTTAACCGCGTTTCAAAAAACAAAACATGAAACTTCTTGACTAAGTACTTTTTTTTTTTTTTCATGAATAGTTGGGTTTATTTCAACAGTGGGTTTGAAACCCTCGCCTTAGGCAAGAGACTACAGTAATTATACCAGAAATAGACAGTTTCCTACACTGTCAAATATATAAAAGTACTTTCGATAGAATTTCACAAATGACAGAACTTACTCAGATGTGCACTGCCAGATGATCCGTGTGTTCTAGAATCTCTCCAGTGCTGTCCGTGACCTCCTCACGCACCTCTCCTTACCCCCACCTCTACTTACATTTCTTTTTTTTTTTTTTAAGATTTTATTTATTTATTTGACAGAGAGACAGCGAGAGAGGGAACACAAGCAAGGGGAGTGGGAGAGGGAGAAGCAGGCTTCCCGCTGAGCAGGTAGCCCGATGCGGGGCTCGATCCCAGGACCCTGGGATGATGACCTGAGCCGAAGGCAGACGCTTAACGACTGAGCCACCCAGGCACCCTCTGCTTACATTTCTTAAACTATCACAGGCTGTCTTTAGGCTTGGAGAGAAACCAGGTGCTTTCCTTGGCATTTAAGCAACTTGCTATTTTGAAATTCCCTTAGAGAACTGTGGGCATTTTTATTTCTGTGTCTTGAAGCATCCCTTTCCCTTTGCTGAAGGAGAAGCTGCTTATATAACACCCAGAAGCAGACCCTTGGGAACCACCAAACTATTTTATGGATGTTTTGCAGGAAACGGAATGCAAGTGCTCCTGTGTCATGCATGTCCTCCCATGGGGGGTCTCAATTTGAGATATTTGCACAATAGCAGATTCTCTGCAGGATAAACATATACAAATCCATCTTTCAAATTGAGTGGAATCAGTAGGAAGCCTCACCTAGGAGGATGAGAGCCCACTAATCGCTCAGCCCGAAAAAAGATTCTTGAACAGTTCCAGAGCCGGGACCCAACTGTCAGCAGAGCTTGCCAGAGAGACAGATGCTGTGGTTGGAAGACAGTTTTCCTCAGTTAGATATTGTGTTCTTGTAGATGGCCAACCATGACTCATGGGGGAAACCAGAGAGAGAGAGAGGAGAAAAGAAGAGTAAATTAATCATTTTATTAATCCCTATTTAGAATTCAGTCATGTAACTAAATGTCAGCCCGGTGAACTTTCCATGGAACCAGAAGGGTTGTAAGGATAGGTGTGGGGTTTGAAAGTTACGCCGGGTGATAAAGGTGCCTAATTGAACCTGCAGATTTGATAACTGACACCGTTTCAGAAGGGTACCTGTGGAAAATAGTAATGCGGGAATTATCTAATAATCCAGGCTCAAAGAGAGCATGCTTTCGAAGGACTGAAGGGCCTTGAATCATTTTTCTAATGACAGATAAGTTTGTTCTCTGTTCACTCTTTCTGTGTCTGTGTGTGTATTTATGTATCAAAGGTGTGTATGTGAGAGATCATCTCGTCTTCACTGTTCTTCCTCTTCCCTTTTCTACTTCTCTCAATACGTATGTGATGTGTGTGTGTGTGTGTGTGTATACAAATATCATACCTACGCAGATGTGGTACATTAAGCCAGGTCACTGCTATACCCTGAAATGCCAGCTTCCGTGTACCCTTATCATTCACCTCCCGATCTCCTAACTCCCATCACCAGCAGTTGATGAGATAAAAGCAGACTGTTGTCTGAAAGACAGGGAAACTCAGTCTTTGTAACTCGTGTCTGTAACCAGATTGTGAGTTACCTACAGGTTCCCAGAAAGGGGTTATATTGTAGGTAATTGTCTTCGCTTTCCTCTGTTTCCCTGTTTTACACTTTCCTTGTTTCCTTTGAAAAGAAACGGGTTTGGTAGTTTCCCCCATCTTCACTTGTTCGGGGCTGAGTACTTTAGGCTCCCTTTGAGCCAAGTTTATTTCATAAATCTACTCTGTAGGTCTCCCAAGCTGGAATAAGTTATGTGTTTGAGTGCCTGACAGAGCCCCTCTGCCAAACTTTTGATCACTTTTTTTTTTTGATAGACTCCCAGAAAGGTCCCTTTTCAGATCTGCATGTCCTTCATGAGCTGCGATGGCAGATCGCCAAAAGGTGTGTGTTTGAGGAAAAAGCAGGCTTTTATTTCTCCCCCCACAACCAGCTATTTGGAGGGTACTCTAGGAACTGAAAATCACAGCTGTGGAGCCAATTTAGAGAGAGTAATTCACAATTGACTTGTGGAAGAGGTAGCCTGCCTTCTTGAGTCACGGTGCTCGTCTGGCCAATATGGAACCGTCTGAGATGAGGCTCTTCACCCGAGGTTTACGTGTCTTTCACTGTATCTCATGTCAAGTCAAGCACTAAGAGACGATCCTGTCAATCTGTAGCACTCTCTGGACAACTTTGGGTCTCAAAAGCCCTGGGTCATATTGATCCTTGAATGAAGGTGGTTGCATTTCTTCTGAGGTTTATCAAAATAATGACGACATTTTTCATTTAACTCTTTCAGACACTTATTTGTGAATGCACAAAAAGATGAATTTTTCTTGTACACATGCCAGAGAGGTTGCTGTATTTCATATTGTGTTGTACATAGTATGTGCTTGATAAATATCTGTTGAGTAAAAGCAACGTGGACTTCTTTTCCTTGGAGAATATGGGAAGAATGTACTATGTGATTTTTTTTTTTTTTTAACCATGACCGGCTGAATGAGTTATCTCGGTCTCATGGATATATATATTGATATTTTATCATTATAATTTCCTTTCTCTTATAAATAAGGAAATTGTTACAAATAAGAATAAAGAATGTACTGAGGTGTTGAACAATAAGTTTGTGGCGGAATTAGGATTAATAGAGCCCTGAATTAGCTGTCCATCAAATTATTAATATGAAGATACTTTAAATAATTATTTTTACTCTTTATCCTTCCTATTAATTAAGATACGCTACAGTAATTACAGTGTAGTACTTATAAAAGTAGTAGTCTTTTTGGCTTGAGAAAATGCATCATTACCACTTTCAGTTTATGAAGAGAAACCAGTTATATCACATTTTGCTTGGAGTTAGGAAAAAGCTAACGAAATTGGTATAACATAGGGGTCAGCAAACTCTGAAGTGTGGGCCAATTTTGACCAAGTACCTGCTTTTATATACCTATAAGCCAAGAATTGTTTTTATATTATCAAATGGTTGAAAAAAGCAAAAGGAGAATAATATTTAAGGGCACTTAAAATTATGTAAATTTAAAATGTCTATGTCCATAAATAAAGTTTTATTACAACACAGCCATGCCCATTCAATTGCATGTTTTTGATGACTGCTTTTGTCCTACAACAGTAGTGTTGGTTAGTTTGGCCCACAAGCCTAAATATGTACTATTTGTCCCTTCACAGAAAAAAGCTTGCTGGCCCTTATCTAAGGTTGTTTTGCAGTGGTTCAAAGGCAATGCAACAAAATTGGTGCTCTTTTTTTTATGGGTTCATATATATTATGGGGTTTGACCTGCTTTGGGATTTTTGAGTTTATGGGTTATTGAGTATGTGAGCCAAAGTAAGATGTTGTACCCGAATAAAATGCTGCCATTTTTAATGTTAGCTCCTGGTTTTACAGCAGAATAGACTGAATATTTCCCTATGAGATGAGCAAGAGAGATGTTCAAAGGATGGGACTTTACATTGGAATTTGAACTTTCCATTCTTTGTTTTTACGATTCTTTTCAGGCCAGTTGGATTCGTTACCTGATCGCCATCTTTACATACCCAAAGCTGTTATTCCTGACAGATCTGTTTTTTACCCATACAATTACTGGGGGCATGTGTTACTCGTTTTCATTCATACACGTTTGGACCCCTACCCCTACACCCCAAGGGTATTTCTGGCCCAGGGAAACCAGATTCACTTATTGTCACTTAAGAAGTATGAATAGAGTAGTACTATGATATGTCAGAAATTGTGCCTTGCCCTGGAAATTAGAAAAATGAAAGAAAGAAAAAATCTTTCTCACCATGCCATCAAAGACCTGCCAATAGTAATAAGTGGACACAAAATAAATCATTTTGGTGTGAGTCGTTAAATAAAGTACATCATTACCATTAGGAATAAAAATAGATGCTATTTATTGATCAGATGTTCTAGGCACTTTCCATATATCATGTAATCCTCAAAAGAGTCCTATTCTTTGTAAAAGGAGGAAACTGAGGCAAAGAGATTGTATGGATCCACCTGAATACTTCAGTGATGGAGCAGAGATTGGAGTCCAGGCCGGGTTACTACAGACCTTACTCTTGATCACTATTCTACAGGGCTCTCCCTGAAGTGCAAACAGCACATTTTATATGCACAGTATACTGTGGATGTACCATAAATGAGTGCCATTTTGTTTTATATAAAATGTAATGAATGAGTCAGAATGAGTGAGGCAGAAAAATGGAGGCAAAACGAAGGCACACCAGTTATCACATAGTGAGGTGTAGAGCCCAGAGGGGAGGTAATGGCTTGAGGGAAAACAGATGTCCTCATTCACTTGATCTGAAGCAGAGCATTAGTGAAGGAGAGTGCTAGAAACTGTAGGAGTCAGATCCGTCATGGGTCATTGATTTATCTAGCAAACACTTACTGAGATTATGCTGAGTACCAGGCACTTATTTCAGCACCAGGATGGGAAATGGACATGCAGTTTATGGTCCAGTGTGATAAGAGAGACAAAATATAAAAAAACGAATAAAAGTCAAAATAATTTCAGGAAATGATAACGACTTGGAAAACAAGAGGGAGTGTGATTTATGTACATAAATGTATGTCTATGTGCACACATGCAGAGAACAGTCTTCTCTGAAGGCATGGTACTTGAACTGTGACCTCCCTCACAAGAGGGAATCAGGCACTTGGAGAGGTGTGGGTTTCTTTCAGGCCAAAGGAATAGTAAATGCCAAGGCCCCGAGATAGGAATGAAAGTGGAGTGTTGGCAGGATGGAGAAAAGACCAGATGTGGTTACGAGAAGGTTAAGGAGGAAGAGAGTGACCCATGGTGAGATCAGGAAGATGGTCAGTGACTAGACTGTGAGGGATTCTGTAGCCACAGTGAGGACTCTTCAGATTTTATTCTCAGTGAAATAAGAATTTATTGGATGATTTTAAGCAGAGTGCCATGATCATATTAATATGTTTTTTAAAAAGATCACACTTCCGGGTATTACTGTATCTAAATTATGCCTCAATGCATCTGACTTGAGGAGAATAGCTATCAGACTTGTAGCTCCAATGATCGGTTTATAGGAAAGAGAAGGAAAGAGGAATATGTTTAAATGGACACTGCAGGGATATAATCAGCACAATTCTAACTGTGTCCTGACACTCCATTTTCCAGACAGGCAATGATGAACTCAGGTGAAAGTGGTGTTGATAGTAAGATACAAATAGATATGAAGTGTGTTTCTGAGGTAGAGATGACAGCTTTTGCTGTTGTATTGGGTGCAAAAGGCAAGGAAATGGTAAGAATCAAGGATGACATGTAAGGTTCTGGTTAGAGCATTAGAGTAAAAGGTGGCACTATTTACTGAAAAAACATCTTTTGGGGGGCAAATACGAATACTACACCTTAAAGTAATGGGGATCCACTGAAGGCAGATTGACTGGTGGCAGAATTAAGAATAAATTAGCAGGTTGAAGTTTGGGGTCAGAGGGTCTGAGGTGGAAGCCCACTGTGGTGATTCCGGTGAGAAATGCTGAGCACATTGATTCAAGTGATAGAAGTCAGAATGGAGAGAGGCAAGGGATCTATAGCGTATTTAGGAAGAGGAATCCACATGACTTAATTGGAGGTAGGAAGGAAGGAAGGAAGAGGGAAGCACCCTATAGGGTCTTCAGGTTGATGGTGAGCAGTTTGAATTAGGGCAAAACAAGTTTTGTAGGAAAAAGTTAGAAGCCCAGTTTTGGCCCCCTGATTTTGAGATGCCTTTAATAGTGATGTCCTGTATGGTTAGATGTATAAGTCTGAAGCTCCCGGGAGAAATACGGACAGGAGCCCTTTGGTAGTGTCAGTGTGAACAAAATTTCCTGGGTACTTAAAAGAGGAGGAGAGAAGAGGGCTGGGGAGGGAGTATTGGGAAACACCAGCGTTTCTAGCATAGGCTGAGGAAGACCGAGTGTGGGGAAAGATGGAAGAGAGATCAGAGAGCAGGACCCAGGGAAAGTACTGTACACTGAGGCAGGAATAGTTTCAAGAAAAAGGACACTACCATCGGCATCATGCATTCTGGAGGGGTCTGTAACATTTGGATTGGAAAGTATCATTGGATTTGGTCATGAAGAAGCCATTGTTAAATTTTAGCAAAATCATAGCGGAAGGCAAGGCTACATTGAGTAAGTCAGTTAATGGGACTTCAGAAACAGGGAACAGTGGTACCTACTACAGCCAAAAATTAAGTGAAACCAAAGAGGGATCAGGAAGATCAGAAAGAAAGGAAATGTTTCTATCAAATATCAAGGGATAGATGCCCAAACCTATTTGAATTGTTAACAGTTTCCTCTATCACCATTAATAATCAGGAAATTTACTAAAATTTGCTTTATGGTATTGGACTGTTCATATGAAGACTTTATGTTGCAAATCACATTTACAAGTTGATAAATGGAGACATATTTGACAGCAATCTGCAGCCAGACCTTTATAATTCAAAAGTAATCTCTAACGACTAAATTCATTTGTGTATTTGTTGCTTAAAGAAAAGCCCACCAAAAAATGTAGTGGGTAAAAGACTCTCTTTAGCAAAAATAACAATGTTTAGGTCATGTTATAGACTTTTGGAGTATATCATTATATATTTGGTCTGATTAGGAGCCACTTGTTTAATAAAAAGGGGAAAATAGATTGGAAAATTTAAAACAGGATATTTTTATACCCAGAGATATCCCAATACCTTATACAGAGCTGGGTTTTGGAAGGAATAAATGGTTAAATTTATTATAAATGCTAATGTATAAATAAATGATTATGTATATAGGTAAGTTTATTGGAACTCTTAGCTTTCTTCATAGAAATTTATTCTTTCCAAAATTTAATTCCGTGGTTTTAAAAGATTTTATCATTTACTCACGTAAAAGTTCTCTAATCCGCAGACCTTCTTAAGGAAAAGTTGATTGTTGTGTTTATTAAAATTTTATTTGTGCTGTTTCTGTTATTTCCTGGATTTCTACTTTGCTTAGTACAAGATGACAGTTTAGTCCATTAGCCAGTTATTTAATTGGCTTGTCATGTGGAGGTTTTGAGATGGAAATGCAGGCTGGTGTGAAAGCTACCTCAAGTTGTTATAAAATCCAGAAGTTCCACATTTCTAAATGAAGACATTGTTTTGATTTGATGAGAAACTCAAATTTTCACTTTACGGGTATACATTTTCAAGGAAGAAGGTTGGCCTTGTAACCTTCATGCATAAGCCCCGGTTAAAGGTACTGAAGTTTGATAGTGGAAGGGAGGTCACCTCCTAACACTAACAGCATCACAAGTTACTCTCCTTTCCTTCGAGCTTATAGAAAAATCATTCTCAAGGCATTCATATTTTCACGTTTCTTATTCTCCAGAGTGTAGGCAGTAATCTTGGATCTTGAATCTTGATTTCGTTCTCTACAGACCAGTACTGACCTGATTTATGGGGTTGGGGAAGCTATGGCGTGCATGAGCATCTACCATTATACTTCATTGCATGAAAAGGACACTGTCCAAGACCTACCAAAAGTGGAATAAAAAAAAAAATCCAAAGAGTAACAATAATGAGAAAAACAAGTTAAGTATCTTTTATGTTTGTATAGTCCTTGACTATGAGATTCAATCAAATTTCAGGCTTTTCCAAAGCTGGCTACAAAAACCTGCCTGTCACATTTTATTGCAAATGTTGCTTTCTGGAGTATATATGAGAACACCCCATTGGATCCAAAAATACTCTATCGGTGGCAGTGATTGTTTTATACAGCAAAGCACAGAGTACAAGCTTGTTGATAGCTGGAATTTGACTACCCTTTTTGTTCTCCCTCTCTCTGTCTCTTTTTAATAGACAAATCTCATTGGAGTCTGCAACTGCTTATTTTATTTTGCTTTCTCCTGCTCTCGCCTTTTACGTATTCAGTGAGTTACTTATGGAAAGAGTTACTTGCTTGAGTTGATTTAATTCATATCATAAAAATGCTTTTTGCACTTATATCAGATTGATTCTATTATTCACAATAACATTTTACCCTTCTTGTAACAGTAAAATGACAAGGGATATTTTTGGACAGACTCTGTAGTTCATATGAAAAAGAACTATGAAAGAACGATCTTTTTCAGAAAAATATCACCGGAGTAGCAGAGCCATTTTGGCTCTGTAAATCACTTAGGAGAGCATTTAGTTTAACCTTCTAAACGGGTAAATTTGGGCCAAAAAGCAGTTAAACAACTTCCAAAAACATCTGTAAAACTTGTTGTATTGCCTAAATGAAACTAATCATAAGATACTAAATTGCATGTTAACTCTATCTTTAAAATAGAAAATTAACACTATAGTTAAAATCTCATCTTGAGAAAAGAATTTGAACTATCAGTAAAAAGGAGTGTAGAGTAAAATAAATTATAAGCAATCAAATTTTGTAATAATCAATGAATAATTATAATTGTCTTTTAATTATTACAGGTAAGAGTTTCTTCTTTAAAAGTAATAGATACTCGAGGTCATTTTGCAATGATGTGGATTTATTTTCCCCTTAATTTAAAGTTCCTCCACATAAAAAAATAATTAAATACAATTAATGTCTTTAAAATTCTTTCTGCTTGGTGACATTTTTTCATAAAACCCTCTAGGACTCATTTGCAAAGCTGCTTTGAAGTTAATTTCATGCAGATCTTCCTGATTTGTACTTGTAGTGAATTATTGTTAAACTAAAGGAAAAAATATCAGAAAAACCCAGATCATCCAAACTTACCATTTATTTCATCTTTTGTTTAAATTGGTTTACTTTAAACCATGCAAGTAATACTAAGTACTTCAAGCCTCTCATAAACAGATGTGATAAAATCTTCCTATGAATTAATATAGATACAGAAGAACTGCTGTTTAATAATCCAGGTGTCTTCACCCAAGAACACTTATTAAGATACCTATCACCTCATTAAAATGTCCCTACAAATAAAAACCTCTTCTAGAGTGTTCTTTTCCTTTTAAACTATAATTTGGATAATTGGGGGAAGGGTATTTTCATCATGCAAATTATTTCAGGTGCTCAAATGAGAATTGCTTAATTGTAAGCGTATAGGTCAGTTTATTATTCCTCATTAATATTTGAGGTTTTAGCTGAAACCACTTCAACGCACAAATGACAAGCTTCTGTCTTGTAGCATAATATAATTCATTGTGACCACAATGTCAGGTTTATTTTAAACTCTCTATAATGTGTATTTGTGATTGACAAATCACCATTTGTTGTGGTTGGTAAGGTAGAACTTGTTTTATATCTTAAAATTATAAGGGCATTTGAAGATAAATATAATTTTAGGGCAAGACAGTTAACCCTACAAGTGTCTCATTTCTAGGAATAGAAAATTCAGTGAATAAATACTTAGACTGATAATCTTGGAAGAGAGACCCACATTGTACAAGAGAATGTACAACACTTTACATAACATGTATACTCTTTTCAGAGGGTTCATTATTAACATGGAGTGTGTCTAATGAGCATTTTAGCTTCTTACTTAGAGAATACACTCAACTATCAGTTATAGGCTTTTGGACTCTCTAGTTTGTGGATTATCTGTAACAAAATGTTAATCCCAGCCATGATTCTGAGTCAATTCATTTGCTCAGGAATTGTAACTCATTTTTAATATTAGCCTTAGGGGTAGAAACATGATTAGAAATGCAGAATAATGCTTTCATTCAAAACCAATTAAAATGACTTCTGGATTCTCCAACATAATGGGTAATTCAGAACGCTGTACTTCTCCATTAGGACAGATTGAGTTTGATGTATTGAAAGATGATTTAAAACTTAGTCACTGAAATATATTACAAGAAAACATTTAATTCCAGTTTTCACTGATGAGGAAAATACTTAGTTTTGTGTCTCATTTGAAAAATGTGAAATTGTTTTGTATCTTGGCAAAAGAAAAGTTCAGTTTCTTTTTTTTTTTTGATCTGTTACAAAAAATAATGTTTCATATAAACTATACCACGTTTACCTTAAGCTAGCTATTTGTTGCCCTTCAATAAAGTATCATTTTACAGTAGATAGAGAAACTGTCACTTATAAAAGTTATTTATTTGTGGCAGTATTATGTAATCTGGTCCTTTTTTTTTATTTTGAGCAGGAAAAGGAACAGCTGAGAAGAAGATAGTAAAAGGCATATTCTCTAACTATTATATTTGCTAGATCCATGGGCTTTGCTTTTTAGAGATCTTTGTGTTTAAAACCAATGATGGGAACTGTTATTACTCTTTGAATAAGTACGCAGCTTATTGTTTTGTTATGAGTTGTTACGTTAATAGGGAAATAAAACTTGGTATGTAAAATGATTTTAAATAGTTTTCCAGCTTGCAGCGTGTGTTCATTTTGGGGACTGTGCTCCATTGGGTAAACCGGCCTCGCGTTTTTGAATGTCCAAGACGAACTTTTCTTCTACCCTGCAGCCTGCTTTTGTGAAGGGCATGTGGGAAGGAAACCCGGCCGATGTACTTTAAAATTAAGTAAAAGGAATTTAGTCAAATCATATTATTTACCTAGACCTCACTTTTGAACTGACCTTTCTTTCCAGCTGTTTTCCTAAGATGATTGGAATACTGAGTTAGGAAAAATAAATTAATTCAGTCATTCATTTACAAGATTTAAAAGGTCAAGAAAACTTCTACAATGCAAGTCATTAAGAAAAATTTTATCAGGGAATTAAAAAAAAAAAACCCCACAAAGTCTAGAAAGGAATTTGTTTTAGTTTGGTATTTCTTTTTATTGGAATTCTGTGAGTCTCGTTTCTGCCTCACTGTTTCCAAGGCGATGCGTTATGGATGGATTCAATGGCTTTCTTCTGTAGTGTCATTGACTGTTTCTGCATGTAGTATGTATAAGCTTATGGAAAGATTTCTCGTATGTTGGGAATAGTCTGTTGAGGGTAAGTAACATTTAAAAGATGGAAAGATTTGTCACCTCTCCTTGGGTATCAAGTAGATGTATTCCATTAGTTTGTCAATCAAGAGAGGGCCAGTTTCTGAATGAGACCAGCAAAACATTCTTTAGGAGCACTGTTGATATTTAATAATAATGATAAAAGGTTACTCTATTTTAACCATTTTAGACTTTCACAATATGGCTTCCTTGGCTTCTGAGAGTGCAGAAGAAAAAATAATCTCTTGCCATGAATAATATGTACTATACCAAACATTTAACTTCATGCATGTTTCCATTGTGTTTAAACTGTTTAAGTGAATCTTCACTTCTTTTGATCTATGTAGATGTACTTATTGATAGCAAATGCTCATTTTTTTGTTCTAACTGCTGACGTCTTTAATTGTAGTAGTACATAATAGGCTACAAATACAGCCCTTTGAGCCTAGATTAGATTTCCTCATCCTAAAGGATCTGCAGTTTTGGGGTTCCCTCCAACTTTATTTTCCTTGGAGCTAGCCTAGAAGTCCTGAAATCGTGCGCTCAGATCCCAGATACACTATGGCTAGCTAACCAGGTTAATATGTTTACCATGATTTTTTTATACCTGTAAGAATGACCAGACACTAGATACTTTTTAGGGAGTTTTTGGTCAGTTCAAGAGTAGAAGACAATGTACATACCCTTTTCCATAATCATCTGTCAAAATTGCCAAGTAGATGGGAGCTTATTTCTTTACGAGTACCTTTTTTTTTTTTTAAGAAGCAAATTGTTTTATCACTTGGTTTGTTTTTACTGGAAAATGGTAGGGGTGCCTGGGTGGCTCAGTTGGTTGAGTGTTGACTCTTGGTTTTGGCTTAGGTTTGATCTCGTGGGTCCTGAGATCTAGCCCCGCAGTGGGGCTCCACACACAACAGGGAGTCTGCTTGAAGATTTTTTCCCTGTGCCTCTACACCCACTCGTCTGCTCTTTCTCTCTCCAATAAATAAACGAATCTTAAAAAAAGGAAAATACTAAAGCATGACATTGTCTGAAAGCAAAACAATGCAGAAAATTAAAAAGAAAAAAAAGAAAACTTTTAAAATCAGCCATATTCTGATAACCTAGGTATAACTACTATTAAAATGTAGATGGCATGTGTTCTTCCAGAGAAATACATTCTTATTTATATGTATGTATATGTATACATACAGAAATGTAGGTACTTGATATATTTAACTATGTAATATGAACCATTTATTTATTTATTTATTTGAGAAAGAGAGACAGAGATAGTGAGAGAGATAGCCAGAGAGAGCACAGGCAGGGAGGAGAGGGAGAAACAGGGAGCCCAACTACGGGCTCCATCCCAGGACCCTGGGATTATGACCTGAACCAAAGGCAGATGCTTAACCGACTGAGCCACCCAGACGCCCCAAGAATCATTCACTTATATACAGTATAAAACATTCTTTTTTTAAACCTCACATTATATCATACTTCTTTTTTTAAGCCAGTCAAAAATTTTCAAAAACATAATTTAATGCCTATGTAGTCATGATTCTGTTTAATGCATTTTAATTCATTTACTCATTCTCCTGCTATTGATGCCTTGGAGTTTTATAACTAATGGAGATGCTTGCATCTTGAATATCATTATTGCAATGCTTTAACATACCTATTTCCATTTCTTTCTGCCTTATTCCCCCATTGCCCAGAATGACTGTATGTGATTCTCTGTTAATTTCAGGATCACATATGTAGACTTAAGTCCCAAAGGCATTTCTCAGCTTGCAGTTAAAAGGGCAAACCTATTAACTCTGAGAAAATATTTTAATCTGAGCATTTTCAATTAAAGAAAAAGAGCTTATAGAAGTTAATTTTGATGCAGCATATCTGATCTTTTACCTTATTTGTCTGTTCATTTATGGATGCAATGTACGCATAGGCCAAACAAAAGTATAAAAGTATATACACGTAAAAAGTTGCCAGTTCTCTCTGTTCCCCATTCCTTCAGTCTGCTTCTCCCCCATCATCCCATAGTAGCTTTTATGTTAACATCTTGATGTTTATCATTTCATACTTTAGTCTTATGTAAATAAATAAATAAGGCTTCCCACTCCTAGAAAAGAAAATCTGGTGTCTTTTCATATGTCACGGTCAACTCTGTAGTTAAATGTCTCTAATTTATTCTTTTTTATAGCACATAATACCCCATTGAGTAGCAGGTGAGGATCAGTCTTTCCATTTTGTGTCCACTGGCTCCTGGTGCACTTTCACTCCCACTAGCCAGCATCTGCTTCTCTCTGAGGGGCTTGACTCCAGCTGCCAGAGTCTGTTTTATATCCCCTAGGCAGAGCCTGGAACCCGTGACTGACAGGTGCAAGCATCTGGCTAGGACAAGGCTGAACGTGACCACAGTAGTCTCCAGAATCTCTACGTACTACTAAGCCAGTTTCCCACTGTGGGTCACTTCCATCCCTGTCCCCCTTCCTTCCCTCCTTTTTTTTTTTTTTTTTTTTAAATCTCAGGGTCAGTTCTGGGGAATTCAATCTAAGACTTATAGTGCATGTCATGTTTTTCTTCCCTGTTCATGGACATTTAAGTAGTTTATACTTTTGCCTCTTACAACCTTTCCTCCGATGTTCAAACTTATACATACATCCTGACATGTGGCTGTTTTGTTGTTGTTGTCGTTGTTGTAGGACAGAAGCTTCCTAACATTGAGCTGTTGTAGTTTTTAAATTTTAATAGACAGATCCAGAAGAAAACCCCAAAAAAGTTGGCAGTAATTCATACTCTTTCCAGCAACAGATGAGTGTGCCTGTCTGTTTTCCCATACCCTTAAACACACTGGGAATTAACAATTTTTTTCACGTTGTCCTTAATTTAAGGAGTCAGAAATGTTTTTTGTTGTAATTGCCATTTACCTGCTTACTAGAGAAGCTGGGCTTTCTTTCATACGTGGGTTTCGTTTGTAGTGCTTTGTTTTTCCATTTGCATTATGTTTGTGAATTGGCAGTCTATTTCATATTGGGTATGCTGCCTTTTTCTTAACAATTTGTAGGATATGTTTGTATTGGGATATCTTAACTCTTTGTCTACGTATATGTTAAAAACTATTTTCTTTCAGTTATTTGTGTAGACTTTGTTTCAAAAATCACTTAGAAGGAGAGGCAGATAAAAATACTGAGGACGTTTCTAAGGAAACATCCACGTTTGGGAACTGTGCCTGCCCATTTGATTCCCAGCGTATTGATGTACACATTTGTGAATCATATGCATCATTCCTATTTGGGTCAGTGTGCACAACTTGAGTAAATGCAGACCATCCTATTTATAGGAATACGCTTTAGGAATTCCCACAACAAAGCTTTTAGCATCAGTCCTACAGGCTGTCCCACTTACGGCTTTGTGCTTCACATCGAGACATGAGAGGAGGAAGCGGATCAGAGGCCTTGCTGTTCAAGTGTGTGGTTATCAAGCACTTGTAAGAAAATGAGCTTCCACCAGAAAACGTGAGAGGATCAACTCCATTGTGCCATTGAGATCAACTCATTTACACCCTTCAAAAGAGATGTGAGCTCCAAAGTTAAATTTTAGGCTTGAATTATCTGTTGTGATAGTTTATATTGATTAAATGATCAGGTGCGTGCGCGCACACACGCGCACACACACACACACACTCACCCATCCTACTCTATTTCTTTCTCTCCCATGGTTAATCTGAGCAAAGAAATAGAAATATTCTTTCTGGCACTACTTGCTCCTTTGCCCTATTCACCTTTTATTTCCTTTCTAACCCCTTTATTAATCTTCCCATATGTCTATGCCTTTCTTATTTTTAATAGTTAGAAATACAAGGTTATTTACTGTTCAAAACAAATAAATGGCTAAATAATTAACAGACGTTTTGTGAAGTACACTTTGTCTTTGGAATAAAGTGTTAAAATGTCTAATTAATAAATTTAAGTAAAGGATTTCTGTTTCTAGTTTGTAGCCCCAGTGATAGAATAATTAGGTGGCGTGGTCCCAGGTTTATGGAGATAATCTTTTAAATCTCCAAATTCCTCAAAGCTTCTTTGGTCTTGGTGTTGTCAAACTTGATTTTTATTGGTCTCTGCATTTCAACTCATGCACATAAAAACGTTTTCTACCCAGATCATAGGAAAGGAGCAACCCTGTGATATATACATTTCCTAATTAAAGCTTAAACCTAGTTCCCAGCAATTGCGCTTCTGAAATGTTGGAACCACAGAGTGAAATATTTTTAACTTTTTCCATCCATCACACTGGTTTTTAGGTTGCTGGTAATGTAAGCCAGAAAAGTATCTGAATTAAGAGTATTTTTCATAGGGACTTCTACTGTACTTCTTAAATGGGTAAGTTAGTATTAAAGATATCACTGGAATTTATCCCAAAAAGTAATTGAATTTTTTATTGGTTTTAGGATACAGTTCTTAGTTCAGTTCGGATGTGAACCATAGGAAATAAAAAATGGGGCGCAAGTTGGTGTCAGAACAGCAGTAAAATTTTACAAAGAAACTAGATCTTTTAGGAAGTCAAACCATTTGCCTAGAGATACTGTCCATTTGGCATTTTAATGGACAGCTTCTTGGACATGTGAACGAGGGTGGCCGTGCTAGGTGAGAATATATGGAGTGATACATTTTGGCAAATCATTTTTTCATAAGGTGAAAAAAAATTTCCTACTTGGGTATCTGATAGAGTTGACTATTCTGCCACTTTATGTCTACTTGGGCAAACCCACTATTTCATTATAGCTAATAGTTTTTACTTTAAAAATTTCACCATGGTATTTAATATCCCTCCCAAAAGAAGCACTCTATTTGTTTTAAATGGGAACAAATATTTTGATTCTATTTCTTGTGGCCTTTTTTGTTTTTGTGTGGCACAACTTTTATGAAACTAGAGTCATTGGTTGAATATGACGACAACAAAGGCCACAGCTTTTTGGATGAATAATATTAAAGTGATGCAACAGCAAACAATGAACAAATATGAGGTGTGCATGTGTGCCTGGTGTTTTGCTCAGCAATTTAGAAAACATTATATCATTTGTTCCTCATAACACCCATGTGCACCAGGTAGTATAATTATCCATTTTATAGATATGAAGAAACAAAAAACAGGTTAAATAATGTGTTCAGAAGTTTAGGACATTCTGAAATATAAATTCTTTGGAAAGCAAAGTGAATGCTTTTTGGTTCTTACAGTAACTCAAACTAACTGCTCATTACTACATTCTCTGCTTTTCTCGTGCAAGGGAATGGTTAACACCATTCATCTTGAGCAAGAGCCATTGTAACTGACCAAAAAAAAAAATGGTGAAATCCATTAACTTCTAAGTAAGGAATTATACAGTCTGTAGTAATTTGTACTATCATTTCCTTTTAATAAACCCTGTCTTCATCACGGAAAGGTGAACTTAAGCCAAGCTATGGGTCATAATGTCTACAATTCCCAGTATGAATGCTTAAATGTTTGGGTTTTTTTCTGAGTATGGACAAGAGCAATTTCAGCATTTATGGAGACTTTAAAAATGTAGTGTTACATATAAATACTAGTAAGTCTCTGGGCTCCTTGGGCACTTAATGGGAGAGGATGAAAAACTTGCCCACAGGGGGGCCTGAGCTGCAGCACCTACACCACAATACTGCACAGGTTGGGGGAGTCATTCTTGTTTGTTATATGTACTTGCTTGGCAGCCAGGGTTTGGGAGTCCCTCTTCTCTTATTAATGGGAGAATTTGAGGCCAGACAGGGAGTTAGGGGTTTGTACCCTCTATTCAGAATTGAGAGTTATGTTGATTTCTTTGGTGAACTCACTTGGCAGGTGACATAGATTATGATTTCACTTCCTATCTAAGAAAGTAATATTAGTAGTATAGATTTATGTCACAGGATGTGATTTGTTATAAATTACATATGTCTTTGTTGTGGAGATCAAGGTTATTGACTTGTAAAAGTGCAATGTTCTGTTGGTTGTGAATCAACCAAGGTTTATTTTCATGGAGGTTGATAGCCGTGAAATCTTTCAGCTTTGTCTCTTCTGACTGATAGCTCCATTGCTCTAGGGTTCTTTCCTCATGGTGTTGTGGACTCTCTGTAACCATAAAAATCAGGATGCATAAGACAAAAATGATTTGGCTTAGTTTCTTAACAGAGTTTATTGGCCTTTTACAGCTCCTTACTTTATAGAAGTCTTGCAGGGCCCCAGATCAAACACATTCAGAATAAAAAGCTTTCACAAAGATTATCACTAGACTTCCAAGTATGTCTGTCCATTGATTACATTTTCCTTCTGCACTAAGCCCTAGTCCCTGCATCTAGCCATCATTTCAGCACATATTTATCAAATGCTTACAACTGTCAGGCATGCCATTGGTTCTGGGGACACAGTAGTGACTAGAACTGACAATATCCCCTCGCTCTTAGAGCTCATATTCTAGTGAGGGCAAGACAGATTATAACATAAACAATCAGGAAGCAAGATAATTTTAAGTAGTAAAAATGCTACAGATGTATTAAAGCATAGTATGCATAGAGAGTGGTGTGGCTGGGAAAAGGGTTTTTGTAGTCAGGGAAGAGCTCTCAGAGGAGGTGATATTTGAGATCTGAGTGATGAGAGGGAAGCAGGTGTGAGAAACTTGGAGGAAGAACTTCCAAGCAGAGACATTCCAGGGCTGTCATGGAGTGTTATGTGGTGTGTTCACCGCACAAAGGGGAGAAGAAGTGGCTGAAATCTCATGCTTTTCTTACATAACATTCTATCAGGGATGGGGCTGCATCTTCCCACAGAGTAGTGGGATTCTTTTGTTTGTTTAAACCACAAATACTGTTCTTTTTGCCCAGCAAAGTACCTGAGGGGACTATGTCCACCAGGGGGTATATGTGTATGAGTTTTATTTTTTGTTCTTCTTTTTAGTAAAGACAACTTTATAGGCTGGTAGTGGCCTTGAGTTAATTAGGTGTGTAAGGCCTGATAGTGGGTGTAGCGGAGTGTAGTGTAGGAAGTAATGAGAATAGAGTGGTACAAGGTGAAGTTAGAGACGTAAGTGGGAACCAGAACATGTAGGGTTCTGTAAGGAGTCCAGATTGTATTCTAAGTATAAAGAGGCCATCGGAGGGACTTCTTCAGGGGGATGGGAAAATTGTAGCTTTGCTTTAAAAATATTACTCTGACTTTTTAGAGTAAAGAAAGAACTTTGCCAGGACAAAAAACTTACTTGAGCAATATTCTGTCCTCTCATCTACTCTCCTTCTGTTCTGACCTGAAAGATTTCTTTTTTTTATTATTGTTATAACCTGAAAGATTTCTGATGCTGGTTTTCAATGGCCTTGCCTCCTATTTTAATAATCAAAATAGGCCAAGACTAGAATCTTTTAGTGGCTTATGTCAGAGAATAAAAATATAAGGACTCTATATTCAGAAAGCATGGCATTTTCCATCTTTCCCATCTTTCCATCTTTCCCATAGCCTGTATACACAGCTCCTTTATTTGACAGTAGTATTCCAAATTGATGGAAATGAAGGAAATAAATAGATGACATGTTTTCAGGAAAGCCAACCCACATTAAAAAGTCCAAGCAAGTCTACAGGAAGAAGATAGATTTGACTATAATCTCAGCGCTTCTATTTTCAAATCTAGGTAGTATTAGATTATAGGATTATTAATATGAGAGGTCATTGTAACTTGTATATGATAAAGTTTTCCAATATGATTACACTCATAAGGGAATGTTGAAAAGTTTCTCCTGAAAACATAGCAGGTTGGTAAACTGGTGTACGTGGGGTTGTGAAACACTGATACCACGAAATCGGGAGTGAAATCTGAAGAACCAGTACATTGTCATCACCTAAAGGAGTAAGGATTTAAATGCATTATGTAGGTGTATTTTGTGAAAAGCATGTACTGCATTAGAGGAACTAGGAATTATTTACTGGTGTTTGATGTCATCTAAGATTACCAATCATTTTTCCCCAAAATGGTCATGAGCTTTGTAAGAGGAAGACCCTGATAGATATTTCGGGATTCATCATTTCTGAGTGTCACAGAATTTGAATTTGAGGTGGTTTTTTGGAGAAAGATAAAATAAGGCATGCAGTATTTTATATTTTTGGGTTAGCAAGAGAGAAGAGCTTAGTGATCTGCTTTTAGCCCTGGAGGAAAGAAATGGAAGAAACAGTTCAAGTCAGTGGGTCTGAACTCTTTCCCTCCTCCTTTCCCCTTTCTCTAGTAGATCTGGCCCAGTAAGTCTGTTTAAGGATCACTTCCCTATTCACACTATCTCAAGGAAGGTAATAATATGGGCAGGCCTGTGTCCTGAATTTTAACATGTTGTATCCCCTTCTCCTCTCATACCCCGCTTGGTGAGGAGAGGTAAGGTACAAATAGGCCAAATACACAAAAGATGTATTAATGCAATAATCCTACAGAACCCTGTTGCATACACAGAAAGAACCCAGACTGGGTACTCCAAAGTGAAGTGAACAGATGTGGCTGGTTAATTCACTTGCCCTGACCAAGCGATTAAGGGAATTAAACCTGGCCCGTTTCATTACGCTGAGTATCCTTAAACCCACTCTTCTTTCCAGATACAATGCTTCTTGGAGTCTAAGAGTTATCCTCAAAGGCCAGGGTGAAACCAAACATTATCAATCCCAGATGTGACATTTCACCCTTTCCCCTGAATAAATGCATTTGTAAATGTAGGGAGTTTCTGCTGGGTCTACCTAAATTAATCCCTTTTTAAAAGGGTACATAAAAACTGCTGTAGCTTTGTTTTATGATTTAGCTGTCTACTGAAAGGGTTTAAAAATTTATATAAACCATCCTTATACAAACCTCTTCTCTAGCTTTAATGCAAGGCTTTCTTGGGTACAGTTTACTATTTATATATAAAGCGTGTAGGTGGTTTAAATGTTTTTCTAGCGCATACTAGGCTCTCAATAAATATTTTAATTAGTGAATTTAAGAATGAATGGACTCATTTATCTTACTGGTATCCTGTGATATTTTTAAAAATCTAAATATTTTTGGTTATTTCAGTGGCTGAAATAAAAATGATTTTTTTTTCCTTCAAAATGCCATTCTCTTCTAAAATGTGATGAAAGTATGGGTAATGTAGTAATTCTTGCTGGTTCTTTCTTTGCAGAGGGGAACATTTACGATCATTTTTAGATTTAAGTAGGGGTAGTAAAAATTATTTGCACAATGATATTTTAGCATGCAGGTGTTTGGCTGAGGTTCCAACCTGGAAATCACTTTTGAAACATAGGCATTTGTCCAAAGAGCATATGGAACTTCATTATCAGAGCATAAGAGTATATTTTGTGGTACATTTTACTATCTACTCATATACTTCCCAGGATTACTGGTTGGTTTTGAATTATTTATACAATAAACTTGAAAACATTCTTCTTACCCATTACTTAGACAATTGTTATTACATAAGATAATACGTGACTGTATTTACAAATTGTTGTTTTTGTTTGTTTGACATCTTTCCATTTCACAATGACTGTGTTTTCATGGTAAGGATACTGTTGTTCCAAGTGGATAAATCAGGTCATTATGCTGCAAGGACAAGATGGAAGTCCCCCACCCCGCCCCTTGGATTTGAATAGACTGTTGTTGATTTACCAGTCTGTGAGATTGAGTCATCGTGGTATTTACTTCAAATATACTTAAAGGCATTTCTTTTTCTGTCTCTTATATCAATTTACTTTTCCCTCTTCTGCCCTGAATAATCCTCAGAGGCCTACAAAGTAAGGAGAATTCCAGTGTGGGAACAGAGACAGAGGCCTCTTGTCTACTTTCTTTTCTTGAAGAATCATTAGTATACTCTGTTAATCACATTGACTAATGCCATCTCTCAAGGTAGTCTGTTTAATTTTTGTTTTTGAATATTAGAAAGGAAATAGGACCAAAAAAAAAAAAAAGTATTCTCGATG
This sequence comes from Mirounga angustirostris, assembly GCF_029215605.1. Classification (NCBI taxonomy): domain Eukaryota; kingdom Metazoa; phylum Chordata; class Mammalia; order Carnivora; family Phocidae; genus Mirounga; species Mirounga angustirostris. The sequence goes on along the minus strand of NW_026991715.1, from coordinate 98,168,083 downwards.
TAGTTAAAAATCATATAAATTGAGTTTATATTGGCAAGAATAGTTTTTCTTCTACTTGTTGGGTTGAATGAAAGAATGATAAACCTGAGCCAGTTCTTGTCTGATAAAACTTAAGCCCTGAAACTAGGGTAAATTCACTTACTATGGCTATAAACTCTCTCCTGGTTATTGTAACTCTTCTGGGAAGGCAGGGAAAGGAAAATGTTTCAAATCTTACTAATATCATCACTTATCCTAATGAGGTCACAATAGACTACCCCTATGAGAACAAGACACTTTTATTGACTCCAGAGCCTACCCCATTACTACCTAATGAGAAAATGGCATTCAGTGATAACCAGGATTGCAGGAGATTATTTGTCATGGATATTTATTCGGAATATCTGTCAGCTGCTTAACAGTGATGCCTCAATTCAGATACCTACTCATACCCCAAACTGAAGTCCCCAGCTTCTTGCCCCCACCCCTCTCATCTTGACCCTGTGAGGTACCAGATATATACATTATGATTATTTCCTTCAGAGATTTGATTGAGTGGTAGGTATTTTTCCTTTCCGGTCTTATTATAAACAAAAATTCTTCATCTTGAATATTATACTTGTGGGATTTTTCATGTCTACTGAGATGAACAAATATATTTCAAGTAGGTTAATTTTGACAAAAGAAACAGACCAATTTCCAATCCAGCATTCTTGTGTTCCTTTGGCCATAGAACTAAAGAACACCAGGGGAAATCTGAATTATTTATCTGGAAACACTGCAGTATAATTATTTATATTGCAATAGAGAAGTTATATAATTTATACTATAAATGTTAAATGCATACCCCATCATATTTTATAAAATATTAGTAAATATGTTCATTTTCTAGATATTTTGTCCAGTGGAAATTAATATTCATGGATAGTAATGAAAGTAATTAATATTCATTGAATACTTACTGTGTGCCAGATACTTGATATGTTAGTTTATGTAATCCTCAGAACAGTACTGTGAGATAGATATATTCTTATCCTAAAATTTAGAGGAGTGATGCTTTTGGCTGTCAGGAATAGTGTGATTGAACTGGTGAAAGCATTAAGGGAATTTGGTCTTATGTAACTCAGAATCGAGAGAGATAACAGACTCAGGCAGGCTCTGGTTAGAGTTCTGGTTTACTCTTTTTGTCATTCTACTCAATCTGTCTTAATCTCTGCATCAGCATTATTATCCTTAGACTATTTTCCTTAATGGTTAGAAAAGAGTGGCCAAGATTGACTGGAGCAAAATACCTTCTTGCTTATGTCCAGTGGTAGGAAGAGAAACTGGCTCCTTATGAGTCTCTGGAGAAAGGAAGAATTCTCCATGAAACCTCTTTAGCAAGGCTTCATTTAAATCACATTGGCCATTGCCAATCTTATGCCCATTCCTGAACCAATCAGTGGTAAGAAGGAAGGGGTTACTATGATAAGTTTATACAAATCAGAGCTCATGCCTGAAGGTGGAAGTGGGGTCATCTTTCCCCTCCCCTTTCTTTTTTTTTTTTTTAAGATTTTATTTATTTATTTGACAGAGAGACAGTACAAGTAGGCAGAGAGGCAGGCAGAAGGAGAGGGAGAAGCAGACTCCCCGCTGAGCAGGGAGCCCGACGTGGGGCTCGATCCCAGGACCCTGGGATCATGACCTGAGCTGAAGGCAGCCGCTTAACCGACTGAGCCACCCAGGCGCCCCTCCCCTCCCCTTTCTTTGATTACAATGGGGAGATGATAAGTGAACACAGATGAGATTCCATGAAGAAGGAAAGCATGAATAGATTCTGGGCAAAGATGACTGTTTACTACAGAGGGACTAGGTAATCTCTAAGGCCTTATAACTACTTACTGGTGGTCCCTAAACTTAAATTTAGGTCTGTTTCATTTCAGAAGCCCAGGCTTCTATATTGTCTATTGTGATGAATATCAGGGTTTATTTTTTGAGAATGTATTTCTTTTTTTTTTTTAAAGATTTTATTTATTTATTTGACAGAGACAGAGACAGAGACAGCGAGAGCGGGAGCACAAGCAGGGGGAGTGGGAGAGGGAGAAGCAGGCTTCCTGCTGAGCCAGGAGCCCGATGTGGGACTCGATCCCAGGACCCTGGGATCATGACCTGAGCCGAAGGCAGTCGCTTAACCAACTGAGCCACCCAGGTGCCCCTGTTTTTTGAGAATGTATTTCTAGTAAAACTTCAAAACTAATCCGTGCAACCTTAGCAAGTCATTCTCTCTTGGCCTCAGCTTCCCAATACACACAAAAAGAGTAAACTGAAGAAATAATTTAGGCTTTGTGGAGCATGAGGTCTTTATCACAGTTAACTACTCAACTCTGACAATACAGCATGAAAGAAGCTATGGAGGACATATAAACAAATGCACATGTTCTAGTAAAACTTTCTTTACAATAACAGGTGGTAGCCTGTGGTTTCTGTTTTGCCAGCCCCTGAACTAGGTAATCACTAATGTCCTGCCCTACTCTAATATTGTAGGCTTCTGATTTTATCCATTAGTAGCAATTTTAATATACATTTTCAAACAGAAACTTTTATATTAGCTCAATTTCTGTGTTTGATTTGTCATAGATTTAAGAGATATTAAAATTAATAATTGCTAAAACTTTACATCCTGTATCTCCTAGTATAAAATTTTCAAATTTATTTTCTGTAATATGAATACATACAGGAAATATGTCTCATTTTGGGTTGCTACAGCATTCTAAAAACCTTTTCCCCTGGATCATGTTGACACTTGTGAAAGTAACATTCCTTTCTTAACTGGCATGCTAACCTGTTGGAGATGACAAGTCAATGTCAATAAAGGTAGGATGAAAGGCCTAGGAAAAGTGAAAATGTGGGAGAGACCCTTAACAGTTAATAAGTGTATGATTATCAGGCGTTTATCTTTTACACAAAACAAAATTGCTCACGGAAAATAACATTGAATAGTCTTTTAAGTTTCTTAACCTTCATCATAATATATTCTTAATTTAAAAATGTGCAAGTAGATTAAAGGTATAAAAGCCACTCAGTAACCTTCATTAACATTAAATGAGCTACACTGCATATAAGAAGACGTGTTCAGTCAATTTCCACTGAAATTATATATCACAATTCTTGTTACTTCAAGAGTAAGATAAATTGGTTTTAGTGTTTCCTTTTATTAGGTCAGTGTTATACCCCAAAGAGGCAGGTGCTTAGCCTAGCACTTCAGACAACAATGAAGCTAATTATCAGAGAACCTGATACCAGAAAAGCCATCCCACCTGTTTTTTTTAAAATTCCACTTAAAAATATATTTAATATAAAATCTAAAAATATATATAATAATATGTAACACAAACCAGACATCATCTTTGAGTCATTGAATGAAGAAATTAATAAAAGTTCATTATAATCATAAGGTATTCCTTTTGCTTCTATGATGAACAATAATTCATGTAAAATAAAGACTTTAATCGTAGGGATGTGTGCTAGTAATTGCTCATTCATGTGTCCACATGTATAAAATTGCAAATATCATGTAAGAACTGAGATTTCTGCCTCAATCTAGTCTCTATCTCCATTCACCCTCCATTGCTATGGAACTACTTTGGGGAAAATATGTAGAGCGTCTAAGGCAAACAAACGTGAAAGAAAATTTAAGGATGATGTGAACATTTAAAGAGGGCAAACATGGGATAGAGATCTGGGAGACTATATACAACTTAGTTGATCTTGAAAAAAGTTAATCCATTCTTACAGCTTCAATTCTCACTTTTGTAAAAATGAGATGAATAATACCTTTCCTGGCTGCCTCAGAGGCTTGTTAAAATCAAATGAAATGATACATATGAAAATGTTTTGTAATCTAATGTGGCTATATGGAAATGAAGGATTTAAATCTCTTGCCCAAAGTAGATTCCTTCTGAAGTCTAGTGAACACATTAATTGCAAACTCTGCCTTACTATGTTCTTTCTACATTTCCCATTCTTCTCTTTACTTTGATTTACCTTGCCTAAATTCCATAAATCACAGGTTTAGATAAAGGAATCTTCTCTTTTATGTATTTATCCATCCGTCCACTCATCCACTGATTCACTCAGCATTCTTTTTCTGCCACCCAGAGGGGTTGGGATGAGTCTCCAAAAGAGTGGTGGTGGTTCAGCAGTACTTGATGGATGTTTTTCTGACGCAGAAAGGCCTTGAGGGGAAATTGGTATAGGTGAGGTCAAAAAAGAACATGACTGGCAAGCCATTTGCCTTGGTTAGATCACTGAGTGGATAGCAAAATGGGCTGGCGAGGTCGGTTGTGGAGAGTTTGTGAATGACCCTGCTGAGCAATTTGGGCTTTTTCACGGAAGGAACAAACAGCACAGATTCTATAAATTTAGACTACCTCCATGACGATTTTGGAGCTCTCAAGCCCTCATAATTAGAGTAAACTAATTTAACAAGCTTTCTTTTCCTCTTAAAAAAAAAAATAGGAAAAAGAATTGTATTCAGGGCCAAGAGCAAGTAGGTAATTTACCAAATTCTAGTGCTTTGGGATGAGGGATAGCACAGGTCGGGGGAGGGGGGACAGGCGGCAGTGAATGATGAGAAATGGAGGAAGAAAAATAAAATATGGGAGAGTATCAAAAAGATTTTCCCTATTTCTAAACTTTACCTAGATTCGACCCTGTGCTCTGAATGAGAAATAGTCATCTAATATTAAAGTTTTTTATCTTCCGGCCCATCCTGTCATGTAACCACATATAATACATCTTGTATGGGGAAATTATTCCAAGTAAAATTTTACTCACAAACACTTCTGGAACATAATGTATCCGTGAGTAGGTAGTAGTCAGCATTGAGTTCAGGAAAAACGGTGCTTCGTGCACCTGGGCACCTTTTAAAAGTCAACATTCTATATGCCTAATGACTCAAGTTACTGGGAATCATTTTGGAAGTTAACAGAGGATTAAGAATGCTAGAACGAAACTTGTCACTTTTTCCTCTTCTCTCACTTTACAGCTGAGGAAAGAGGTTTGCAGGTGTGTGGTACCTGGGCATATCTGTCCTTGGTCTTCTGGAGCAGTCCCTGTCCTAGGACTATGAGCAAAGTGTGCCCCACTCGGTAAAACAAAGGAAATCTTAAGGAACCTTTCCAAAATAGGAGAAGCAGGTATATTAGTCATTTCACTCCTTTGGACCTCAATTTCTTATCTGTAAAATAAGCAGTGTAGACCAGGTGAGTTATAAGAGCCCTCTTTACGGGGTGATTGAGTCTTCTTTTTGGAGATGCAGGTGTTTGTTGGTCTGAGTTTGAGGCAAGGTGATTGATTACCTCCCCGTCTGTTTACCAGAGTTGGCTAATGGCTGATTAGGGAAGCACCCAAGAAAAAGATGAAAGTGTGTATGTATCTCATGTCTGCAGTATGTCTTAGTCGTTGCATAAATCCGTCATTTTTGAAAGAGGTATTAAAGAAATAGGGAGCACCCTAAAAAGAATACCTAAGCTTTCTTCTACTTTAAAGTGCAAAAGTGGCCTATGTCCCATAACCTTTCACATAAAATAAGGTGGGCAGGTGAGTTTGCATGAAGAAGGCAGGAAAAAGTGACTATTTCTTTGATTTGGAGGGAAGGTATCTGAGTTAAATTTACTCAAATGATTGCTGCGAACTAAAATACAGTAGTACAGGAAATTAATTGTGGCGAAAATTTAAAATGCTATAAAGAACTGTGTTAATTTAATTTCCCATTACTTTGTGGAATGCACAGAACATAAAATTCACAGAACGACTCATAAAGTCAGTGCCATACTTTACTCTTCTGACTCTGAGGCTATAGTCTCACCTTCATATTGTTCTACTTTTTTTTTTATAAGAGATTATCTTGAAAGACTCTTTTTTTTTTTTTTTTTTTTTTTTTTGGTCTTCACGTACAGAATGGCAGCACAAATTACACCTACATTGCTCTTTTGGATCTGGCAAATCTTTGTTTATGAATTTAAACCTGAATCAAATTTCTCTGGCTCAGCTTTCTATAAAAATGATGGGTATTTTGCCTAGAGTTTGAGAGGCTCCTGTCCATTGATTTTAAGTGTTTTTGGTTTTTTGGGTTTTTTTAAAGATTATGGAGTAAATACTTAGGCTTTCGGGCCAGAACACCTGGATTAGAATCCTGGTTCTGTCATGTACTAGCCGCATGACCTTGGACATTATACTTAACTTCTCTGTGCCTCAGCACTTCATCTGGAAAATGAGAATAGTAAGAGTATCAACAATTCATAGGAATGAGAGGATTAAGCAGCTTACTGCATATAAAGCACTTAGAACAAGACCTGATACATAGCACCTACTTAGTGAACTTACCTCCATGGATCTACTTTCAAAATGAAGAGGAGGGTCTTGCACTCAAGGAACCTTGATATCTACTAGTTACAACAGAACCCCAAAGAAACAGAAACATAGTGATTGGATAACAAACTCTAACAAAGTGGTTTGAATTGAAGACCCAAATGAAGTGTCCCTTGCAATTCAACAAGGCAATATTTATTTTAAAACTTTGGTGCAGCCCAGGTGATGACTCTAGCATGCAAATTTGTTTCACACATGTGATCGGCAGGTACAATAGAGGATACATGGTAAATGTGAATTTCAGAGTAAACAACCAACCTTTTTGGTATAAGTATGCCCCGTGTGATTCTCAGGACATTCTGATGCTAAAAGATTCACTCTTTATCTGGAATTCAAAATAAACTGGATGTCTTGCAGTTTTATTTGCTAAACCTGGCAACTCAATTCACATGATGTCTTTATAAAAGTGGGTATTAGTTGCTTCTAAAATTTGGAAGATTTTACATAAAAATGCAAATTCTCAAATTCTTTTGAAAAATTAGAAGATATGTTAAAACTGTACCTTGGTGACAATAGGGTCCACCAAGATCTGTAGCTTCTCCTCCCTTTACATGGTGCATGTCTTGTCAGTTGCCTCAGTCCTGTCCATTTCTCACTGTCCTTCTCTGTTCCCTCTTCCCTAATGTGTGTGCCTTTCTCCTGGAGGCCTTTGGCTTTGGGATCCTCAATATAATGGCTACATAAGAACTTGGAATTTTAATATATTTTGTTCATTTCAGCACAAACAGCTTTAATAAAGATTCAAATGTACATTAAATTAATAAAGATAAAACACAATCTGTTTACTTTAAGATCTGTAGGTACTTTTCCATGATATTATGTAGCCACATGGAGACATTTTCCTCAGAATTGTGAAGCACTAATATGGCCTCTGGGACTTCCTACACACTGGCCCTCTTAAGTGTTCCATCCCCCTTCAGAGAATTTTAGCCTCCAAGATGCTGGCTGGCCATTAACAGATGAGGAATAGTAATTCTAACATTCTGCACTACTGGGTTCAATCCAAGGACAGTAACAAGAATTCTTACAGTGCCTTGCAACTAAACTTTATTAGCAATTTCCTGCTTACTGTGTTTTAATTCATGGCATTCTAAAGTGGTTAAAATGAAATGGAGGATATTAACTTAGATTAGTAATATTTCAAATTATTCTTGGTTTGATATGTGAAGAGTATTACATTATACCTGTCACAGATAAGAAAGTTATATACCTGGATGAATGTAATCCTTTTATTGGTTTGTGTGGACACAAACCATCACAGGGTTCTTTGAAAATCTTTTGAGATTCAGAGAAATCAGATGTGATATTAGAACTATGAACTCACTGTGTGAGTATAAAAGCGTAGGTGATTTTTAAGGGCAAAATGCATCCAATAAAAATGTTATATTTTCTCCCTATATCCTTGAAGAGTGGCTGTTTATACTTATATTGTTGCCCAGAATGACAATAGAATCAGAGAGTTGATGAATTAAAAGAGTTTCTTTTCTAAGCCACCCTCTGTGAGCTTTTCACTTTTATGCACCACAAGCCAACATGTTCACTGAGAATGCATCTACAAGTCCAAAATGGAAATTGCACCATGAAAGTCTCCAAATTATTATCAGGAAACAAATGAGCCACATATTATTATCTAAGCCCACAAGTCTAGCTTCAGCTGCATTTTTCTGCTGTTCTGTTGGGACAGAAAACATAATTCCCTTAGTGAATTACCCCCTGGTCAACAATTCTAAAAGCGTATTACTCAAGAAAGCTTGTTAATGGGAAATACCATTGGCAAACAAATACATATTTATATATTGGAATTTTTAAAAAGTCCTGCATTTCACTCAAAGAAAACACATTTCATTAAACTTTAATATATCCACATTTCTAACTGAGGTAATAGGTTATTCAAATAAATGAACCAGCAATCAAATTAGCCTTAAGAACAGAGATTTATCAGAATTGAATATTAATTAATTAATTTCTCCTTGGTTTAGTCATCAGCTCTAAGATGAAAAAAGGTTCTTAAAAATTTGGTAGACTATGAAAATTAAAGCTTCATGGTTATAATTTGTTGTGAAATACCATATGTGCATTCTTTTATTCACTGAATAGTTACTGAGGTCCCCCTATTTGCTGGTCAACTGTTCTAGGCAGTGGGGATGGAAGAGTGGCTCAAAGATACAGGTCTCTTCTGTAGCTCCCATTCTAGTAGGAGAGACCTAAGGTAAGTGTAAATAAGAGGTCATCAGGCAGTGTCAGGGGTCATGTAGAAAATAAAATACGAGCATCAGGGCTGGCGAAACTACTGGATATTATGGAGTCAGTTTTGGGCAGGAAAACATGGGCGACAGACTGGAGCTATCCATGTAAGGATCTGTGCGATGAGTTTTGTAGACAACAGAGGCAACAGCAAACATAAAACTTGTAAGGTGGGACTAGTGTGGCTAGTTCAAGGAGCTGAAAGAAATCATTGTGACCTGATGCTAGTGAGCAAAGGGAAGAATGGTGAAGATGAAGATGACTGGTGAGTGGGCTAAACCATGTGGGGACATCCATACATACACCTTTCAACCCAGGACTCCCGGATTCACCTTTTCATAATATCTGAAAGCATTCTGCCACTTCCTCTTAAAAAAGTCTTTCAGCATCTCCCCACTGTGCAATGAAGTTTAATCACTTTAGCATGGCACCTCAATCCTGGCTGCCCATTAGAATCACTGGGACATGTTTGAAAATATGAGTGTGTAGGTTCCACTCTCAACTAATCTAAGCAGACTGGACATTGATAATTTTTATCCAGCTTACAGTTGATTCTAATATACAGCTAAGGTTGAGAAACATTGATCTAGGCCTGTGCAATCCAACAGAATTGTAAGAGAAGCTACATATATTCTAGTGGCCTATTATAAAAAAGTTAAAACAAAAAACCAGATAAAGTTAATTTTAATAAGGTATTCATTTAACCCAGTATTTAGTGAGGTATCCCCATTACAATATGTAGTCAACACAAAAATTAAGAAATAGGTTTTAAATTCCTTTTTCCACACTAAGTCTTTGGAATCCTGTGTGTATTTTACACTTAGAGTACCTGTCAATTCAGATGGCAAATGTTCATCAGAAATACATGACTTATACTTGCTGTTTATAAAGTTTATGGTTGAAAACCTAGATTCCCAAGCCCAAGGTGTTCATCACATTCTTAAAAAGTTTTCTAGTAACTGAATTTAGTATCATTTTTAGAAATTTAATTATAAACTAATTAAAATTAAATAAAATTGACAGCTAAGTTCCTTAGTCATATTAGTGACATTGTATGTGCTAAGCAGCCATATGTGGCTAGTGGCTACCCAACTGGACAGTGAAACTCTAGACTATGAATCCAGTTTACTTTCCAGTGTGGTATAGTCCTGGGAAAAAAACTTGGTTTTGTAGTCAGACATTAATGGGATTCCATCCCAGCTATGTGCTGTGGGATTATAGATTGGTTAATGTCTGCCAACCTTCATTGTCACATCTACAAAGGAAGAATAGTATTGTTGCCATATTATCACTAGAATTAAATATGAAAACATAGGTAAAGTACCAAGTGTGGTGCCTGATATATGATAGGCTTTCAATTAGATGTTTCTTCTCCTCATAGCACTCCACCTATCTTACACTTAATTCTTCAACTCCATGGAATCTTTATATTAAAAATAATAATGTAAAAGACAAAGACTTTCATTACCTTTGGTTATGTTCATCTTTCCCTCTAAATTTCCTTAATCCCTATCTTGTTTTTCCTTTTTCTTCACTGTCATCTTGTCCATGAAACCCCCAACCAAACAACTTGATGTGCATATATTAATGTATATTTGAAGATATTTTACTTTTGTCACTGATTTGAATATAATTTCCCATCAGGTTGTGTATTCTTTATCTGAGTGGTTATACACTGTTAGTAGCCCAGAGGCCAAATCCAACCCACAACCCTGTTTTATTTTGCCCAGTGCAAAGTTGGTCTGTACAGCATTAAAACATCGGTTGTTGGCATTTAAGAATCATTTAGATTTGTTTAGAACTTACATTTGCAGCTTCTTATGAGAAAAACAAACAGACTGTTGACAACACAAGGCCTGCATTTCCACATGATAATAATCTACTGAGTCAAGTTGAAGCTTTCCCCTTAAGCATGTATTCTTCAGGTATCCACAGTCTCCACCATGCTTTCTTGTGTTTCTGACTCTGAAGCTAAGTGTCCACTGCTGTTTATCATCACTCTTATACTTGCGATTTTATTATACCTGTCACCATTATTTCTCTGGCCAAAGTATGCTAATGAATTTATGACTTCTGGTCTCTTTCACTGTTAAGACTGCTCTCTTCAACCGCACACCCTTCCTGGCCCTCCAAAAGTAGCTAGGGTAATTAACATACACAAACATTAGATCATTTTCTTCTGATTCCCAATGCTTCCTATCGATTTTTGGAGGTAGGACTTGAGTGCTGTATTTGAAATGAGATATGTGGGTGTCCTGAAATGTGTGTCTTTTGCCCTACAAAGTGTGTAGATGAAAAGCTTCCACTTTCAGTAAAACCCTACACTAAGTGATCTTCAAGCTTAAAGTACAAGCCATGTTCTAAATGAGATTTTTTGGAGAATGGCAGCAACATAGTGAATGAGCTACTTGAAGCAGAGCCCACGGATGGTTTTTTTAGATCAGTCAACATTTTTGTGATGGTGTGATTATATCAAAGACCCTCGCAAAGCCCTCAGGAAGCAGAAGAACTGATATCACTTTTCAGTCTTTATCATTGGAATGAGACCACCCAAGTAGGAGTTTATATGTTGTTTAGTTCTTAAGGGTCTCTTCAAGGACTTCTGGAAGAATTTCAAATGTTCATAGCTCCACTTAGGAACTTTGAAATATGACTTTGTCCTCTATAATCTACAGTTGCATTCAGACAGGGATTGAGGGATGTTTTGAGGGAATATGAATTACTAGGGAATTATTTTGTATTTTTGGGTTTGGAGAATTATTATTTTTTTGAGATATAAATGCCTTCAGGGGTCATCAAGCTCACATTTCTCATTTAATGCTTTAGAAAATGAGATCTAAGGAATGTTCACTGGCTGAGTCTAGTTTACCCAGCTAGATAGTAATGAAATCTCTATTTGAATTCAAATATCCTCTCAGTAAAGTCCTGGAGGTGCTTAGATCTCTATTAGCACTTACTTTAGATGCAAAATTTATGTTAGGATCATAAGAAATTCTGCTTGCTTTTTAAAAAATGGTAAATATTAGAAGTTACTTGGAAAACTTATGGTACTGGTATAGATCATCTTGTGCCCTTTTGTTTTGTGTGTGTGTATGTGTTTTTAAAGTACTTTTAATATAGGAAAAAAAGCAAAATCAAAATATATTTATTATTTTTTTCCTGATTATAATGCCTGGTCATTTAAATTTGATTTAAATAATTCAGGAACATATAGAGAAGAATGTACATATTCAAAATCTTATATCCAAAAATTATCAATATTAATACTTCGGTGCATATTGTCCCAGACATCTCTTTATTCATACCATATAAAATTTTACATAAAAGTCATCATGTATTTATAGTTTAAGCTTTTTTTTTTTTTGCCCTCTCAGTTATAAGAACTTACCATCATGCCCATGAATACAGAACAATATAATTTTTTTCATGCTGGTATAAGAATGTCCTAGGATAAATACAGTATAACTTATTTTACTAATTTCTTACTAATTTCTAATTAGTAAATTAGTTTCTAATTTCTTACTAGACACATTAAAATGAAAATCCTTATTCATATACTTTTGAAAAACTCTCAAATTGTTTTCTTAAAAATGAATCCCTAGTATTAGAATTAATCTGAAGGTATGCATACACATTATATATTTTGATACACATTGTGAAAATTCTCTCCAGAGAATTATCAACTGTATGCTTTGTGTCAGTTGACCTGTGTCTTCACCAACAGTGTGTTTTATCACGTTTTTACTTTTTGCCAATCTAAGTGAAAAGATGTATCCCTTTGATTTTCCTTTATTTGATTGTTATTTCTTTTCTAAATTTCTTTTGCCAAATTTTGTAGGCAGATGTTTCATTTTCCTTATGTCTAAAAACTCAGTATATTAGATCTATCAAATTATATATATATATATATATATATCAGATGGGTTTAGCAAATCGTCATATTTATTAACTTTTTCTTTCATGTATTTTTTCCTTAGAAAATGAAATCAAATTCAGTGGGTCCACTTATTAAAGTAACAAAAGACTCTAGGTTGGTTTTATCTATGAGGTGGTCAGTAGTATCTGTTCCAAAGCTAAGCTCTACCGCTAATGAGTCAATGTGATTTGAGGCTTATATTGTCCTACTTTCTGGATCTGAATTTCCTAACTTACTAGATGAGAGGATTATACAAAATTATTTATAAGGACGCTTTCAGGTTTAAAATTCTTTGAGTCTGTGTTTGCATTGTATCGGGGTTTTCCATGTTCTCAGTGAAGCTTTGAAAAATATTATTTGAATTTTTTAATAGCAGGACATGAAAAATTGTAACTCAGCAGTCCAATCTCATCAGTTAAGAAGAGTTGTGTTTCATTTTATTCTTTTTATCCATGCGAGCCAGGTCATTTTAATTGTATGGCTTATATTGACGATCATAGGATGAGCTCCCCAATGAATACATCTTTTTGTTGCATTGTCACTTCCAGTGTCGGATGCTCAACTGACGTACTTTGTACTTCCCTGATTCCCCATCTAATAGTACAGACCCTTGGCCTTGCGAATTCTCACAGTCATAAAGATAGCAAGCATATCATTTTCTTCATAAAATATCCTAAGGGCAGCTGGAATTTTTAAACAGTCTCTTTTGTGCTCCAGTGGGTCCATAGATACAATAAAATCAATGCTTTGATTTATCTGAAACATTTTGGAAGGGTGGAAGAGGAGTAGCTTACCATCTCCAGTATGTTGGATGCTTCGACTGCACTCCACACTTGGTACTAGTAGTGTAGACTAGTGATTAGACGCTCCTAAATCGGACCCATTGCTTCCTAGGTACAGGACAAGTCACTTAGTGTAACTCTCTAAATCTGTTTCCTCATCTCTAAAATCCAGATTACAATAATTCCATCCTTCTGGACTTGTCAGGGATGATTGAGATGTTAATAATGGCTGACGTTTGTCCACTGCTCACAACCCTTGCACACTCAACACCTGGTCATGAGTGAAGGTTACTTTATTATTTTCACAACCATCTTCCACAAGTGAAAAAAAATGAAACATTTTATTCAGTTCATATAATAGTTTCCATTCACAAGGAATGTGCAGTGGGTGCTGTTCCAGTCCTGGCTGGACCTTGCTAATTACCTGAGTAACTGATTCCTGGGAGCAGCCCTGCAGCTTGTCCTCCAAATCCTTACCAAGGCAGAATTACTAATAGCCACATGGATGTTCTTCTGATTTGGGCAAAAATAGTGATTTCTTAAAAACAAACATGTTGAATCTATGACTGTCAGGGACCGGCCACACCTCCTGGCTAATCTTTAAAATCCGCCAGTCCTTTGTTCAAGAGTTCCTTTTCAGCCCTTGTTCATCATGTTTTTTCTTCCTGGGCTCTTTCCTTCATCACTGGTCACCTTCTCACAGTTCACGTATCTCCTTGAGTGGTGATGCAAGCTGGGGGCGGGTTTGGTTGGTGGATAAAAATATGTATGTATCCTAATTGGTTATAAAAACTTAAATGTTAAGAGTTTCAGATAAAATTGAGATTTCTGGCTTTTCTTGAAGAAAATAGTAGATATGGCTGCCCCAGGCTATTATTCCCGCATAACTACAATTGGCTGGCAACCTCTTAGGTGGGTCACATGCTCCTACCCCCCACCCTCTTTTCCAATTACCCAGCTTCATTTTTATTACTTGCCTAGCCCCTGTAAGACATATGTGTTTGTGGACTTTGCCCTATGAGGATTTGTTGTTTTCTTCTTAACTCCCATTTGCTGGCCTCTTTGTTCTGACCTTTCTCCTTCCTTCCTCACTCTCAGGAGCCAGCTCTGGTGTTTGCATCATTGCTGCTTTTTCTGGCTTCTGTCTCTATAGTAACAGGAACATAGCAGGGAAGTGAGAAATTCTGGGTAGTACCAGCAGGGGGTAGGAGAGTCCTGAGAAGGGGAGGGAGGGAGATTCTCTGTACAAAGAGGTGTCATCCTTGTCCTATGTTTAAACATTGTTGATGCCCACCACGCACCCTTTATTTACCCCCTCCTCACCCCCTCATTCCTCTTGCCCAGAACATTACTTCCTGCAGGGGTTCCTTGGAATGTTATAGCTCCTTAGAGCTGAAGGGCCTTAATCCAGGGTCATCTTGTGTGCCTAACCACTACCAGAAGCATTACTTCTGGCAATTTCGATGCAGTAGAACTGGGATGGGACCTGGGAACATGTAGTGTTTACACATGATCGAGGTTTTTCAAGTGGCTGGTCCACAGTCTAAAAAAACTTCACTGTGAAAGTAGGAAAACCGAGACCCGGACAAAGGGCAAAATTTTCTGAGAGGCTCATGATACAGAAGCATGCTTATGTCCAGGATCCAAGATATCTACCTTCTGTAAACATTCACTGCAAGTAGCAGAAACTATTTGTTTTTCAGTTTAATATGCAATTTAGGCTAGCTTTCACTTAAGCCGAAGGTAAAGAGAATTTTAATGTTAGAAGTTTCATATTTTAAAAAAATTCTAGCTATTTTGGCTTTCCTTGAGAAATGGCAATGCTTCATTCCCACATAACATTACTTAAGTTAGTAAACATGCAGTCATCTGAGTGATTGAGTCAGTAGTTGATTCCAAAATAGGACAACCTCATATATCTCATAAATATATATATATATGAAATTAAACTTAAGAATAAAATGAATGGCTTTTTAGGCTTGGAAAGATTTCTTCCTCCCCTTCTCTCTTTTTATTCTGTTGAATTCTTATTTTGAATTTTTTAAAAGCTTTGTGAATTGTTCAGTTCCTCTTCCTGCTGAAATGACCTCCGTACAGGTTCATTGCATAGGTTCGGGCTATGAACAGCAGGACATTTTCTAATCTTGCTTTGCCATAGTTAGAAGATAGATAGCCATGATTGCTGGATTAAAACAGCGAGGTATGTGAACATTAAATTCAGCGTTTTGTCAGAATTCCACAGAGAATCAAGAAGAGGATATTAATTTTAAGTGAATAAGTACAATTTTATGCAGTCTGGGGAATATGATAAGATTACATGTATAGCTAATTTCAAGAATTTTATGAGCTTTTGTAGAATACAAACCCAAAGGTAAAACCACCAAAAAAACTGCATGCATGTAATTGAACAACAAATAAGCCACAATAGAGATGCGTAGTGGCACAATCTGCAAGTCGCACATTAGAATTCAGGTTGAATAATGTCTTTAGGATTCCGTGGGGTGTATTTTTGCTGCCTTTGCTTCTGGGTTTCTGTATTGTCAAGGGTGGATCACAAAACAGTTCTGATCATTAGTGGGAGAGCTTTTGTGAAGGGGGTGAAAAGCCTAGAAAGTAAAGTCTTGGAAATCAACTAAATGCCCTTGTGTTTTATTAGCTAGCACTTTTTATAGCTCATAATAAAGTCAGCTCAGAAGGTCACTTCTTGAACATGGCTATGAATATTGTAGTGTATGAGTTCTCAAATTGTTTATAAGCAGACTGGGTGAGGATTTTTAATAAAAACTTGGCCAAGAGAACTATTCCTGAATCGTTGAATAAAAAGTCGAATTGGATTCCTCTCTCTCCCCCCACTCCTTACCTCACCCCAGGCCAGCAAGTTCCATCTACATTGAAGCTGTGGTTATTCTAGTCTTGTTTTTCCTTTTGCATTTCGTATTTGTAGAAATTGTGGGGTTTTACAGAGCTATTTACGTACTTTATTTCTAACTCAACTGAAGGATTTTATCACCCTTTATTTCCTGCCATCTTATATCTACTTTTTAAAGTTTCTCTGTGGTGAATACAAGGCTCCTACAGATAAAATTCTCACCTGAATTCCTTTATTTTTCAGCTCCAAAAATTGAAGTGTAATTATTGGAAGCAATACCAAGTAGGTTCATGTAGGCAAGGCAATGGGAAAACTTCAGTGAGAAACAGAAGTTAAAAGTAGAAAGCATATAGGCTTGCTTGCTGGAATAATTTTCTCAGTGTCACATGCCTGACTGACAAGTGTTAGATCAAAGGACTAGGATGCAGGTTAGTAATATTTGCAGGAACAGCATTAAACTTAAAGTCAATAGTATATTGTGGTGAAGCACATACATAATTCACATCTCTTTATTCTTGCTACTTTGGGGGGGGAAGTTCACTTCATGAAATAATGCATTCAGTCCAGTAAAATGGAACTAATACACCACATTGCTGATGTACAGGTGTTCTGCATACTTGACTTGTAGAACAAGGGGAATAGAATAATGCAGTTTGGCCCAACTTCAACTTTCATCCACTTGAGCTTCATCTTTTAAGCTGTAGATTTCAACATGGTGTTGTCTCTAATTGTTCCCCTTTCCTACTTATAAAGCTAATTGTAACAAACTGATTGTTGTCTTCAACACTGATGAGTAACCTTTGAAAGATGCTTGAGATTTTCCTTGATATTTATTTTTGTTGAAGGTATGTTTAAAAAGTGAAAACCAGCTAGTCAGTTCTAGTTTATTTCGCAGTGATTTTATAGTTTCTCTTCCTGTCTTTTATATGAAAATATATTATGGACTTTTTGTTCCTAATACTAAAAAGAGATGACAGTGAAATTTTTAAAATTGCATCATTGGAAAGACAAGCATGGGAACATAAGTAACTTAACCATATTATTCTGGGTAACATTGATACTCATTAGGAAAAACATTTTTGTTTTTAGCAAATTTAAGTAGACATACTGCAAACACCTAGCTGTCATTCAACATTTATAACTCCATACATTTTGCGGGGTTGGGTATGGTGTTCAGGTTTTTTAGATATAATAAGTGTACTACAACATAACATTTTTATATCATGTTGTAGAATTTACAGTTTTCTTTAATGATTTTTTGACTTTAAATAAAACAAATATTGAAAAACAAGAGGAAAATCTCTTCGATGAATCTTCTTTTCATGTGTATTCATTATGTTCATATGCATGACTTTCTGACTGTACATGTATCTTGTCTCCTAAATCCTCAAGATTATCATGAAAATAGATACCCATGTTTGAAAGTAGCCCCTTGATAAAATGGGATACTGGAGTTGGCTACTAGAGGTAGAAGCTTTATGCATCTTGCGGAGAGGTGCAGAAAAGTGAGGGAAACCAGCTCTGAATTCCATGGGGAAATCTAGAGAAGTTTTTGACTACGTATACCTGGAAATAGAAAAATGGCATTGGATATTTCTATGTGGTTTCCTACTCCCCAGACCAGCCCTGATGCCCCCAAAACACTACTGATGTCTCTTGCTGCCTCACTCAATCTTGAGGGTTCAGCAGCAAAAACTAGTTCACCCTTTCAGAGGTTTGTTTCACTTAGATGTGTTCAAATTAGGGGATGGGACAGTTGATTGTCCTGGAATGATACCCAACATGGAATTCCTTCTGACAGTAGGGAAGAAAAGATAGTGAAGAGAGAGGCAGGCGTGATATTATTTTTAAGGTGAAATTGTTTTACACCAGTGGTTTAGGAAAATGAGTTTGAATTGTTGTTATTATTTCCCTCCAGTATTTGCTCCAAGAGACTCTTTAACTGTGTTGATAATTTCTGAATCCTTTTGAGGTGGAAAGCCGTGGGTTGGCTACTTCTTCTGCTTTGCTTGATTCGAGGTTCGCTACTCTAATCACATCGTAGGGTCACAGGAACCCTTGCTGCAGTAGGAATTAGTATTCCCTTCTAAGACTCCAAAATTCCTCCTCAAAAGGGAAAGTATTCTTCTAGAGTAGGTTAAAAACCTTTGTGTTGGTGTTTCTGTTATAAATGAAAGTGCTTCCACATTTCTTGGTGTGTGGGCCAAGTTAGATTTCCTAATGAATATACAACAAACCTACATCCATTTTATAATGTTTAGGATAGGTGGGGGGGGGCATTAAACAATCAGTTTTTCATAGATTGACTTTGTATTCAGGTACCCAGTTGTAATTTGTAATCTAATAGCAATTTAATTTTGTTTTTCATTCTTTCCATTCCTGAAATGTCACCACAGACTCTACTTTATTTGAAACATACACATGCAAAGATATTACTATGCATAGTAGTCCTTTAATTGCGGCATATTTCATTAGGTTGCACACATTAATTCCACTCTATTGGAAAAAAAAGAAAACTGGAAGTAACTACATGGTAGTTAACTTCATATGAATTTTCATGAGTAAATATACACATTGGTTGGATGCTATTAGATGAGTGAGCCTCGAAATTTCATTATTTGAGGCCTAATATGGCCAAATGTGTAATTACAGAGTTGGCAATTTAACCACGCTGAAGAATTTGTTTTAATGCATCTGCCTATTTAAAACTTTAATCTAAATTCAGATTCCTTGCTGGGACACATTAATAATGATGTCATCTACCACCTTTTTCTCTGTCACATCTCCTTTCTTCTACTCTTGGTAGTATTTTTACAACCTACGACCTACCGGCCAGGTTATATATATTCATTTGTTCAGTGATCATAGATGGAGGAAGCTATTTTTGAGGACACAGTAGTGAAGGAGACAAGGAGACTGCCATCACAGGGCTTATATTGAAGGGGAAGAAAAGGTCAGACAGAAAGTAAGCAAGCAAACAGTGAATTGATTATAGGGTAGTTAAGGTTAAGTCCTGCAAAGAAAATTAAGCAAGGTGACAATGAGCTGCTGACTTGGTAGGAAGATCAACTTTAAGTATGATGGTAAGAGAAGGCTCTCTGTGGAGGGGACATCTGACCTGACACCAGCCAAGGGAAGATCTGAGTGAAAGAGTACTGTAGGTTGAGGGAAGAGCAAGTGCAAGGCCACGTAGGGTCAAACCTGGAGGTCCGTTTTAAGAATTACATAAATAAGTTTGGAAAGAGATAAAGCTCAACAGATACATGGGGTCTGGACTGTATCAGGCTTTATTTCATCTTTTTTGTAACTCATTTGCTTTGTTTTGAGTAATTGTTAAGCATTTCCAAGATAGCTTACTTATAAACAAATCATACTCTTCAAACTCTTAATTTTTCTACTCTGTAGGCCAATAAAACAATTATTATTTCAAATGGTAATATTAATTTATTCTCTACTTAAGTTGTATCATGGGTTCTCAAATTATATCAATGAAACATCCTTGTTTTGAATTCTTTTGTTACATTTAGACATATATATTTTTCCAGAATTGAGGTATCTTTCTATGAAGTTCTTCTCCCCTACCTATTATTTTATAACTCTGAGTTGGAAGGCCAAATGATGTTGATGATTATTTTCCTGAGGCACCGAATCTAGGATTTATTTAATTGTTTGCATAATCAGTTGAATATGGTTTGAGCCATCCTGTTTTCTTGGGGCCTTATTCTGTTAAATATATGCACTTTCTCAATTTCTTTTTTTATTTGCTGCTCTGTTCCTAACCTCTAAAGTCTTCTTCTTATCTCTCACCAGTCTTTGCCCCTCATACTGATTTAATACTACCTGTAGGTTTAATTAACTTGCTGTTTATTTCTCTGGCCTGGACCATTAATGAAGATGTGAAGTGAGACCCAGCAGACCCTCCCACACTGGATATGCTTTGCCATTTAAATTCTATTTCACTTGGGGATCCTCCATTTCATTTTCAACAAAATCTCTCTCCCATGATCTGAATCTGGTTTGGAAACCAGATTGTATGAAACCTTGGTTTCTATTTAAAAAAAAAAAAAATCGGTGCAAAGGAATACATTTAAAGGCTTATTGTATTCTTCAGTTCTTGTAAGGACATTTTGCATTGCATTTTGAGGAAGACTTTAGCTAACCACTTTGCAGACTTTGCCATTTTCCTCTCGTTAAAAAAGCAACCCTTCAGTATTAGAACTTTCAAGCTTTTGAGTTAAGTTTATAATAATTTGATTAATTGAGGCATTAAATGATCATTTCAGGAGAAAAATTTGGTTTACTGATCTCAGGTTCTATAAATCACTTGTATTTATTACCATTGTTTTTACTAAATTCTGTGATTTGGAGCTTTTTGTTTTTAAGGTCTTCACTTGGACAGTTTTTAAAGAATGTTTTCTGGCTTCATTGCCCGTAATTTCCAGTTTGTAACTGTAGCAGGAAATTACACTGGGACTCTGGCTGTCCCCTTTCCATCTTAGGCCCCATATACTCCCACTCCAATATAGGGTCCTAGCCCAACCAAACAAAATTTGCAAAAGAGGTGCCTAAGAACCAGTTTTACCATCCAGCGATGACTACCATCCTTTCTGTCAAAGTGGCTAGAGAGGCTGGTGGAGGAGCTGGACATGGAGGTTGAGAATTCATGGAGGGGGTTGCAGGGTCTTGTGAAGGGACGAGGGGTAGGCCTTTCTCCAGAAGCCCACCAAGCTGGTCTTCAGAGAGTGATTGACCCTGCTGTCTTCAAGGCACTGTATGGTGGTGGGACTTTTGCTGGGGAAGAGCAAATGAGGGAACATGGCTAAGATGAGGGAGCAAGAAGAGGGACTGCTTTGTGAATGGCCTGTGCTCCCAGATTCTATTGAAGGAAAAGATATATAAGTGTTCCCTATGGCCTTTGTGGGAGAAACTTCCCCAAAGGAAGCCTCTTGGAAGACAAGACAGATACAGGACAAAGAGACTGAGGATGCACTATGAGATGAAGATGGAGGGGGGGACATGATACCTAGTAGCAGCCAGTGGAGACATTTACGTCCCTGAGGAGTCTGGTTGAGAGGTCCTCAGAATGGCAGCAGGTGTGGGAGGAAGTCCTTGAGCAGCTGGGCATCAGACATTTTTCATGACCAAAGGACTCTAAGTCCCATCATATCAGTGTTCGTCAAGTAAGCACTTTTATACCCTGTATCTTTTGCCCTTTCTCTGCTTCCCTGCTCCAATCCTGGAAGGATCAGAAATCTTGGCAGAGGAGCTAGGAGTAAGGAGAAACAAAGCAGTAAACAGAAATGCAGGGCACCATAGCTTTTCCCCATGAACATGGAGTTTGGGCTTGAAGCAAGGCTGCCAGGGAAGACAGGGGTAATGATTAAATGAACTTGAAATGAAGTAGTTTTAACTAGTGCTTAGACTAGACATTTTAATTATGGAAAAAGAGCATTTTTGTTAACTAAGAGTGACTTAAGGACTTTCATTATCTGAGAGTAATTGGAAAAGCCATGGTGTCGGGGTAGATAGTCCTTAAAGGAGAGAGAATAGCCATCCCTATAAAAATGGGTGTGAATTGAGGTGGTGGTCAAGATCAGTGTTCTTTCACCTTCACCTTGCATAGTTCTAGTCTTTAAACCTGACATTTACCTTTTTTGCTTTTGGAGATTACTAAGACTATAAACTTAGTGATGAGACTTGCTTTCAGCAAAACAGTTTAGAATCTCCTTGGAGTTGACCTTCTCAAGCTTTATTTTATCTACTTTTTGTCCCTTTTGCTGTGGAAATGAAGCCCAAATCTGGCTGTGGAGAAATTCAGTGGGAGATGTGAACATCAAGAGAAGGTAACAGGATGATAAAGGATCTGAGATCCTTGCCTTCTGAAGAACAGGTATAGGGGCAAGGCATGTATTTAGCCTGTAAAAATGAAAGATGTAAAGAAAACTTGGTACATGTCTTCATATATCATGTTTGAAGGACTCTAATTCTGTATGTGTTCACAGAATCAAACTAGGAGCATTTCAGGGAGAGAGATTATATACTAATCTAAATTACAACTTTGAAATGTACAGAGCTGTTTTTAATTACTGGAACTAGGTGTTCCTATTAGAGAGAGCTCCTCTCTCTAGATATTTGCAAGCAGATACTAACTAGCTATATACAGGGGGTGTTAAGAGAGGACCCCTGCATTGGGAAGAATCTTGGATTTCATACTGTGGGCTTCCTTGCCAGTGCTGAGATTTTAGGTGTTAATAGGGTGAAGCAAAGAGGCACTGGCTGGGGGAAACTCAGACCATCATTACTCTGCAGTTACTCCTATAATTATGCTGGTTATAACCTGCTGGTTAGGCACCTATGCTCACAGAAATAGCACTGGTAGTAAGATGTGTGTTCACTTAAGACCAGTATGGCTACTGCCTGAACCACAGTTGTGCAGCTGGATTTTCCAGTTGTGGTAGCAAGTGGAAACAAAACAGAAGATGAATATAATGTCAATTACAAAAATAGAAGGTTGAAGCAATATCAAATTTTGATTGGTGCTACCAAAACCATCTGTGCATGTGTGATGTGTAAAGCCTTAGGTCAATGTTACCATTGGTTTCACTTTAAAGACTTATTTTTCCAAAGTTACAAGCATATCTGTAATCAGAATAACTAAAGGTTCTCAAATGAATTTTCTGAATAAAGAAATTAATCTTTCATTATAGTAAAAGAAAAGAAAAGCCCAAGTGATTACCTTCTCAGTTAATGCTCCACCATCATACACCTTGAGAGTAGTCATGTTTGAAGGCATGGTTGCATTTTGCATGTCTCCTTGGGGGTTTAGTCTCCAAATTGAGACTCTAATAATCTTCTGTGTCTGCTGTTTACAATAGGAGTTCATCTGTCAGCATAACGACACAGCCTTCTCTCCGGAAGAAGAAATAGGACTTATAGGATTCATTTATTCATCCAAGAGTATTTTCAAACATGCCAACATGCTATTACTTTCATATATTAAAAAAAAACAAAACTCTGTGTCTTACACTCCTACCTTGCTAAATCCACCCCCCACACCCATTTATCTGCTTTATAGCAGAACTTTACAAGACCTATCTGTACTCACCGTTCTTCTCATACCATTCTTCTTGAACCTACTACTGGAGTGATCTCAAGTTTTCTTGTAGTTTTAAATGCTAACCATCCCTAACTTATATTACCATCTCAGATCTCTCTTCTGCCAAAGTCAGGGATCTGTGATGGTTCTTGGAGGGTAAGCCTTGACATGAACATAACTTAGGCAAGCTAGAAGTGGGCTGGTATAAGGCTGGAGTTGAAGTTCCCAGGTCAGACACATGGCCTTGTAAGTCTGAACATTAAACTAAATGAGTAAACAGCAGTCAACTTGTGAAATTAGGGTCAGGAACACAGAAGCCAATAAAAGAGTTGTCAGAACAGAGGTGAGATGCCAGAGTTCCTATGAGGAGAAACGCCAGCAGGTACCTAAGGGAAGCATTTGAGACCTTAAATGTTTATTTATACCTTATAATCTTCATGTCTGCGTCCAGTTCTGAAAAAATCTTCTTCTCTATCAATTTATTTTCCTAATAGAGGACTAAATGACCTACACTGTAAAGGGAAAAAAATAGATTTCTATACAGTGTATTTTATACATGTTAAAAATTATATGAATAATATTTCCCCCGCTGACAGTTTCTAATCCTGCTTTACTGTAGTTAGGTGGCTATAAATACATTGAGCTTTAATGAATCTTTGAAATAAATTATTGATGATCATGAATTTTCTCACACCAAAGCCAACTAGAGCTATACCCCTGCAGTTTTATGAAAGTAAATTGTGCCTGTATATTATAAGTCTATTAGGAGAATCATGATTTCCTGCTGTTGAGAGCTGTGAGTAGAATGCTTTAGCAACATGGTGGTCAGTTTTCAGTAACCTTTAGGTTATTAGATACCAGTAAGATGCCTTTTCTTTTCCATGACACACCAGGGACTTAGTGAAAGGGGAACAGAACACAATAAACAAACAATCCTGTGCATGTAGATGGATAGTGAGCCATGTAAACATTATACATTTCCTTAGCAATTGGCATTGAGGTTATGATAAGATGCCCTTGACTGCATGCACTCCCTGGGTGTATTCAACATTTATCTGGCACTGAGCACTAATGTAAGTGCAGATCCGATCTCATTAGAGGTGTGGAAATAATACATTAGGGATGTCTGATGAGATGCTTTGGTTGGCAAGATACCTGTAGCAGGCCATAATTGATACCACCAGACCTGACTGGGAAGGTCTTGAGAATCGACAGCCGCCACAAATGCGTAGGGAAGCAGAGTTCCTGAAATCGATTCTGATACTTTGGATTGAGCAAGAAAACCACATATATGTTGATATTTTTGTCTGTGAGCATAATTCATCCTTACCTTGACCACCACGTGTTCAATTACCTAATAGGGAAATTGTGAATGTGCTCAGGGTCCTAAGACATGAGGAACAGCAAAATATTTTAAACAATTCAGCTTCAAAAAACATAACCCGAACTTTGCAACCATAGTAATCTGAGGGAAAAAAACCATTTTAATTTCAGCATATGCATGAAATTATGGGTTTTATGGCTTAGGGTTTTTTTTTTTTTTTTAACTACAAATGAAGGAGAAGGTACCATAATCTTTTCAGCTTTGAGGGCCTTTTAAAGATCTTCAGCTGACCTTGTTCTCCACTGAAATGGAAGTAAAGCCCCCTCTGAAAGTGCACAAATGACCCATGCTCTGTCCTGGTCCAGCGGTGTCTTTGTGACCCAGAGATAATTAGTCTCAGCCCAAAAGGATGACTGGATTACTCTTATCTGCGCATGAGCTTGCAGCACGACAAATGTTATTAATGGTCATAAAATTATCTGATCTTTTTTTAACACCAGCCTTAGCATTTGTCTCTCTGACCTCATGTGGCAGTTATTCCCACAGGCTGACCGATGTGCAGGGTGAAGATGAATTTCTTTTTATTGGTTTGAAATTTATTGTCCATTAATTTCATTGGTCAAAGGGAATAAAAGATCAAAGAAAGGATAGCCCATTACATGAAGATACAAATCATTATTACTTTCTTTAATATTTTTGACATTAACATTAATCACTATGAATTATGGTGGTGTTCCTTTGGATGTAGTATGCAACTTCAAACACATTTTAACACCACGTTATTTCTCACCATGTTACTTAAGCAAGTTATCTTTTAGCACACTTTTTTTCCCCTCATTTGCAACCAAATGGGGGGAAAAGCATCATGTCTGTATCTCTAGAGGCTGTAATCACACATCTGTGTACCTGTATCTGCTTTTGCAGCAAAATACTTAATATTTAATAGACATGACTGAGCTATGTTCTTTTCTCAGTAAACTATACCAACTTGAAAGGCATATAAATATTCAGGATCTGTGGAATCAAAGACAAATTTGATATTTTTGGGGGAAACTTAGAGCTGTGAATGATAATAGGATTGTGTGTTTGATTTGAAAATATGAGGAAAAAGATAGAAAGATGTCTTTGATGCATCTATTAAAACCTACATTTCCTCACATTTTCTAGCCAAATGACTGTTTTCCAGGACAATTTTATGGGGATTTTTTTGGAGCTAAGTATGAAAAGATTCAGTTATATATGTACTTTTGAGAAGATGGTTTTGGAAGTAATTTGTTATGTCTTTTTACTCAACAAATATCTTTGGTTGTTTACAACAAACAGGGCTTTTTTCATTTTTTCTTTTTTCTTTCTTTTCTTTCTTTTTTTTTTTTTTAGATCAATTTGGTCCTTTTCTTTGAATGTTTACCCTATGTAGTTGGTTATGACCTCCTGTAACAAAACAGATACTGAAGAGCTAGAGAGATTTTAGAAAGTATCCTGTTCACCTCACTTTACAGATGGAATGCTTAAACAAAGAAGAGATGAGATGATTTGCCCAAGGACTTACAGCTGGCCATTTCCACCACAAGCCCTGGAATTATACATTTCTGACTTCTAATTTACTGATCTCCAAAGTAAATTTCATTTGTTCAATGATTAGATTGCTTCTAAGGCATACTGATTATTTTCAAAATAATTAAGGTTGCCTGTCCATTTGCTTGAGCTTAAAACTGAAGGTTTGGGGCCACCAAATGTTAAGTTGGGTTTGACAGCCATTTACTAAGCATCTAGAGTATGGTAGGCCTTGTGCTATATACTAGAAATACCAAAATGATTGAAAAGGTAGCTTTTGATCTTAAAGTCTAGTGAAGTGGATAGACTCAGGTAAAAATTAAAATAATATAATATTAAGTCTCAGTGCTAGACGCTTCATGCCATTTGTGCATGCATTCAAGGGAAGGGTGCTTACCTCTAGGAAAGATCAAAAACTGTTTCAAGAAGGTAATTCTTGTCTGAGATAGTGAAGAGAAAACACGTGTTTCCCCAGCAAAAAATAAGATCATTTGAGATGGACAAAGAAAAAACTGAGTGTGCAAATATCCAGGGATGTGAAAAATTACAGCCTGCTCAGAATATTCAGTTATGCAGGAGATATGGGAACAGTGGTGCATGTGATAGGAGATGGGGCTAAAGAGGGAGAAAACAGCCAAATCCTACACAGGTATAAAGCCTATGCAGATAGATAGCATTATCTGATTAGCATTTTAGAAATACTCTTCCTAGGACACTGAGGAGGAGGACTGGTTAAAAGGGGCAAGGCAGGAATGGGACTGGAGTCTAAGGACATAGGCCACCTCTTTGGTCTACGCAAGAGTGACAAGGTCCTGAATAACAACAAAGTGAGATGGTTTATGAGAGACAGTTTGGTAGACTGAGGAACTATTTGGAAGGGTAAAAACAGGCTGTCATGAAGATCAAAGTGTCAAATATGACATCCAGGATTTGGGCTTCTGTGAATGGAATACAGATGAAAAGTAGAGTGGGGAAGTGTGTTAAGAACACAGTGAGCTCGGTTTTCAGTATGTTGAGTTTAAGGTTACAGCATGCATTTGTGAAGTCATTGTGTCTAAAACCCAATGGGATCCACAGCTCTGGTTTTCAGATGAGAAATAGGTATGGTAATGAGGTAAAGGAATCCTCAGTTGGTACAATGTTGTTTAAATCTGTGAGAGCTTGTGAGCATCCAGGTAGTGCCTAGACAAGTAGCAGAAAAGAAGGAATCGGAGTGCCACCACCATTTCTGAGAAATTTAAAGGAAGAACCACTGGTGAAAAAGCCTGCTAAGGAATGGGGAGCCAGCAGGCTGATAGTTTAGAAGATAAGGGCATCATGTTTCAAGGAGCAGGCATTAGAACCAGAAGCTTCAGGTCATGGTGAGATGAATGTTGAAAAGTATCCATCTGTCTTATCTATTGGTGGAATACTGGTGACTTCAGCAGAGGCAGTCCCTGGCATGGTGCAGCAGAGATCTATCCAGAGGCAGGAGAGGAGAAGAGCAAAATGAACACAGACAACTATTCTAGCGCAAAGCAGTTGATGTTCAGAGAAAATGCAGGGGTCAAGGAATGAGGTTGGGGGAGAGGCAGATTTGAGCCATTTTAGAGACTGATGGAGAAGAAGATGATAGAATGGGAGAGGCTCAACCTGTAGGTGAGGGGCCCAGTTAGAGGAGAACATTCCTGGATGCCGTGTGTTCAACCACACAGATGGGAAGCTGCCTTAGATGAGGAAAAGGGAGAGGCACACTTACAGACCTCAGACACAGATAGTATGGATATATCTATATCCATAGATATTGACTGGGGAAGAGGTGATGTGGAAGAACCCTCCCAAACTGCATTATTCTGAATATAAATCCTGACTTACCTTGTCAGGTGTGTCCTTGGGCAAGTTTTATTATCTCTCCGATCTTCAGTTTTCTCTTCTGTATAATTGTGGCATTAATTATCTAAACCTTATTGAGTTATATGAATTAAATGAAATAATGCCTATAAATTTTCAGCTTAGTACCTAACACATTATAAGTGCTTAAAAGTGGTAGCTGTCACTTCTTATCCAGTTCATTCATTCAACTCATTTGCATGAAACTACTCTAAGCCAGGTGGAGGATCTATTGCAGTACTAAGACAGACCTGCTCATCCATGGGGAGCATACAGAATGCTGCATCAGCAGGAAAATCGATGGGACATCAGGAGTCCAGTCCGTACTTTCTGAGACTGATGGTTGCTTGGTTTTTCATTTGCGACTAAGGAGAATTAGTAATGGCTGCGGGATGAGTGGAGAAAGTAAAACATATTCATCTTCTCCAATCAGCTTCTTCCAAAGTGAAAGATCAATTGTCTTCAACATGATGTTCATCTATATCTTTCTTAGTTCCAGTCGCAAAATTTATCAAAGTTCCTTAGAACATATCAGTATAGCCTCTTAAAATCTTGTTCATGAGCACACAGAGCAAAAAGGTAAAAAATAAAGAACTCACTAGAAAAAAGGCAAGGCAGTCACCTTCCAAGTCAGAGTCACATGGAGTTTCACCACGGCAGACTCTGGTCACCTCTCCGCATGCCCATTCTCTCACACACAAATACTCTAAGAGGTATAATGAGACGTTTTTCTCAAATATTTCATTTATTTCTGTGGTGAAAAAAAAATCTTGTGATTTATTAGTCCATTTAAAACCCATTAAAGATCTACTTGCTTTGATTAAATGGCACCATTTTAAAGGTTAATCAGTGTCATTTTTTATATTTAAAACTTAAAGGTACAGTGCTTCTTACTTACTGAAAATTACTACCAAAAATGGAATGAGAGCAGTCATTGAAATGCATGCTTACTTAAAGTGTGGAATAAATACAGTGTGAATCATTTCTTGGTCAGATCCTATGGGTCAGTATGCTACTAATAATATACATTTTTCTCACTTCTAGCAACTACAAGGTCAATATGAGTGTCCTTGTTTATAGTTTTCTCCATGCATCTCTATACTAAGCAGGCTGAAAAATGCCCCCTCTGTCTGCCCTTTGATTTCTAACAAACTATGTTGGTATACCTCTCGCCACCAAAGCAGAAAACTGTGTTCTAGACTAATGGACAAATACTCTGTTTTTCTTTGTGAATGCTATATTACAATTTGCTTTATTTACTCTCTTTGGTATTCTTATTTATATATTTAATATCTGAATGTTCTTCCTGTAAGTAATATTGTAACATCACAGATAAGACTAAAGTCATCTTTGACCTTCATCCCCCAATCAACTCACTTCTCAGCTTCTCTACTTAATTTGGTATATATTTAATCATTTTTTTAATATAAAAGTATCCTACTGTAGGTATTCATCTCTACTTTGAGTTTTTCGACCTCTGATGTATCCTCAAGATGCCTTATTTCATTTTCTTAATTTATAATGTGAGACTTACAAAAAAAAAGAGTTCAAATTCATTTTGGAACTATTGAAAAGAAGAAACTCTTCATATGCAAATCAATTATTAGTAGGTATGAGGAAGGTAAATCCTGCAACTATTTAAGGGAAATTCTTGGTTTTATTAGGTGATAAGAGAAAGGCTAGTTTACATTTTTCTCTTGAGATTCCGACAATCACTTATCCTGAGATTCTCTTCTGAGCAGGATTTATCCCCATTTGTCCTAGAGTGTGCTTTCCTTGCTTGTGGTTTCTCTTTATAGTAAGTCTTTAGTTGTGAGAACTATTTGTGTGGTAATGTTCCTTATGGTGATTGCTTGGATTTTACTTTCCAAAGAATCACTGTATCAGGAAACATGCATCCTCTTAATATGATGCACACACACTAATGTTGGATAACTTATCTGTGCCTCATCACTGGAGAGAGAAAGAAGAAAGACACTATAGCAAAAACCTGTATACAGCTTGCTCTTTTTGTGTAGAGCATATTGAAGAAGCAATGTCACTCTGATGATGCTATGCTCCGTGGCTTTGCCACAGATAGAAGAATGCAATAAGAAATTAAAAAAAAAAATCTAGAAGAATTTAATCTGTATTCATGAATAATTATTTGGCTATGATTCCCTTGTTTACTGAGTAATTATGGTTTTAAAATCTGTTTGGGTTAGCATTTAGCATTTCTCCATCCAAGGGAATCATAACA
This sequence comes from Mirounga angustirostris, assembly GCF_029215605.1. Taxonomy (NCBI): domain Eukaryota; kingdom Metazoa; phylum Chordata; class Mammalia; order Carnivora; family Phocidae; genus Mirounga; species Mirounga angustirostris. The sequence goes on along the minus strand of NW_026991715.1, from coordinate 98,137,800 downwards.
TTGATGGAATATCTATCAGCCCATTCTTATGAGCTAAAGTAATTAAAAAAATTCTTTATTATTCTCTGTATGATAGTAACCTATAATAAATTTGGAATGAGTTGTTCAAATATTGACTATCAAAGCAGTGTCCTTCTGCTTTTATGAATAGAGGGGGGAAAGAATTTGAAGGGTTTTCTAAGCATTGATGAAATTCATGACTTCCGAATCACCATACATTGGAAAAGTCACACCATACATACACAGGACCAACCACAAAATCATACACAAATCTGATACCAATATTAATCAGACCACAGAAATGAACTTAGGATCTGAACTGCAGAAGAATGAAATTTTAGGAGAGATATATTGTAAGTTAAGATTGAGTACTATTTTCTTTTAAATTTAAACCAGGAAATTGACCCTTTTGAAAGTGTACCACACCTCATTACTATGTATACGTAAGCAACCATTATAAACTTGTGGCTGCTAAACAAAAATTCCTATTTGTGGTACTTTTTATCTTGAATTGCTTCCTAAATTAGGATAAGAAATTGTAAGAAGTTAAAAAAAAAAATCCTTCCGAGAAAATGAGTGCATTGGACAAGAAGATATCTGAGGTCTTAGTGCTACCATTATATAGTAATTCTAAGACAGCTATTATTCCAATGAAGATGCTTGGATTTATTTTCCTTTAAAACTGTTATTTGTGGCTATTTAAAATTTACAAGTGAGGATGGTGGAGCAGAGATAGGGGTTCTCAGCAGGTACTGGGAGAACAGTGTAGTTTTTTTGTTTTGTTTTTTAAGAACCACAATGTTGAAACTACGTAATTACATAGTAACTGTTGACCTTGTAATTACACTGTAAGTACCTGTAGTGACAAGATAAATGCATGGTTATTTCAGTCTTTTAAGCTATAGGGCTATCATGCGACCCTAACAATGTAAGCTACATAGTAATTTATTTGTAGAGTAAATAGTGCTTACCCACAAGTAATACCCACACATGTGCAGTGCTTGCTACACAGATCCAGAAAAATATGGCAAATCATTGCCCTCTAGGCACTTTTATTAAAATGACATGCAAACCACATGTATGTACACCACTGGGTTTAAGTTATTTGTGGAGCATTTGGGAGTTTTCATCATTGCCTTTCATCCTCAAATTTCCTGTTCTCTACATAGAGTTATAGGTGAGTTCTTTTAATGATATTTTTTGTTACAATCCTGTGTAACCATATGATTTGTTAACTGAGAGTTCTCTTGTCCTTACGAATTTCCTTCATTTAAATAAAGCTGCTTTTGCAAGAAATGTACATACATCAAACTACATTTATTTTAACAAGTTTTGTTTTGTTTTGTTTTTTAGAGAGGGGGAAGGTGGGAAGGGCGGGGGGAAAAGGAAAGAGAATATTAAGCAGGCTCCATGCTCAGCGCGGAGCCCTACATGGGGCTCGATCTCACAATCCTGAGATCATGACCTGAGTTGAAATCAAGAGTTGTACACTTAACTGACTGAACCATCCAGGCTCCCCTATTTTAACAAGTTTTAAGTGACAATCTATATGAATTTGCAGTAGAAAGTAAATAAGAGTTGTGAAGAACTTTCTAGAACATAAATGCTTTTGTAATATAAATGATAATGGTGGCTACTAGCATTTATTGAATGCTTATTAAACCTGAGGACATATGATAATTACCCCTAATTTTGTCATGTCTTCACAAGTTCAGATTTCAACATACTGAATGTTTTTGTGACAATTTGACTTTAACCAAGGAGCTAGATGACTTGTTTTTCAGCCATTTATTCATTCAAAGTATTTTTGTCAGTCTCTCCGTGTGCCAAATACTATGCTAGGTGGTCTTCAGCAACTGTTAGTCTTCATAATGAAAGAGAAAATTGACAAATTATTTCAGTTTATGGTATAAAAATAATAGCAAGCATAGGATGAGATGAGAATGAATTAAAGTTATCGGGTCACGAGAGCCAAGTTGGGGTTGTGATGGAGGAGGAGAGTATTCAGGCTGAGGGAATAGCATGCTACAAACACCCAGAGACCAAGGTGAAATGACATGGGAAATTTGAAGCCTCCATATCTGGGACATGGAGTTTGAGGGTGTGAGCTGGTAGAGAGAAGATTCCAAAAGATAGGCACCATACCTTGAGCAACCTTATGATAAGGGGTTTTGATCTCATCCATGCTCACTGAAGAATCATTAAAGAATTTAAGCAGAAGGAGAGTGGACAATGTGGACAATGGATGAGAATAAGGCAATACTGCCACTTGGGAAACATATTATTGAGGTCAGTGCAGGAATCCAGTGGAGAGGGGATGCTGCTCAGAATTTAGCACAAGAATATTGGAGGCTCCTCTTATATTCTGTCCACATAGTTCTTTATGCTGAAATGTTTAGTGTCACTGCCATTAGTGAGTATTATACATTTGTCCAGGTGCAGTGTAAATGCAAGAAGGGAGGTAGACTGATGCCACTGGAATAACCAGTCGAAGCATTAAATGACCAGGGTTTAGCAAAGACACTTATAATTGGACTCTGAATGTAATATATCATATAGTAATGTTTTTAAGTTCTGTAGGTGGAAGTTTGTCAGCCTGAAGGTGGTTTCAGCTCATGAGACATACTTCAATCTTTCCTTGTCTAAAACATTGAATCATTCAATAAATAAGCCACTGGCACTTTTCCCCCTGTGGCCTCTGTGTTGATCCATTTCCTCTAATCAACGCACAGTTTTCACATGACATATTTGTTCCTTTTTTGACAAGGGTTTGCAAGTGAACCTCCCTAGGAAAGACTATATATGTGAACCACTCCAAAGGGCTTATGGGAAGCTATATTGGGAATGTTTTCCTTAGCACATCAGTGTATGATCAGGAGAAAAGAAAAAAAAATAAAAAAGCAAAAGGCAAACTTTTGTTTGGATTCAAATGTCATCTTTTCCTGTGCCACATTTATTTTTATTTTCTCTCTGACAAGGAATGTTAACTTTCCAGGAAAACTCGACTTCTCTAAGACAACAGCCAACACAAACAATTTTTTTTAAGGTGTGATTTTCCTTGAGCCTGTGATTTTATCATTTGGAGTGAATGGTGGGTTGGAAAAAAATAAAAAGGCTTGGGAGTATATATTTCCTTTACTAGGACATCAATTTGAATCATGCCTTGGATATTGTGGCTATGGTTTTCCAGGTCTTTGCTTCTCAGGAGACCCTGATGTGAAACAAAATGGAAAACTCGATCCACATTCTCTTTGGGTCAGATCTCTAGGGGACCCAGATAAGGTGAGAAAAACTTCTGCTTGCTCATGACATATTCTAGACAGATATTGTCCCTGAACATATTTACATTGGCAGCTTTTTATATGGGGGCAACGTGGATTTTATGAAATGAAAGCAGTTTTCCCTTTCCTAACAGGGAAAGATTTCTCTTTTCAGGTAGGACATTCTCAAAACATTTTTTCTTTTAATTCAAAGTAGTCAATTATGCCTTGCGAGTAGCAGAATTCCAGGATTTTTGCCCGTGTGCCTTCTGTATTGCAAATAAAAGATCATATATTTTTATTTTTTCAATTCACTTGAAGCACAAATAGATTTCTCTATTCTCTCTGTGTGCTAGGAGACATCTTTATCTTCCTTGCAGCATTTCCTTTGTGCTTTTGAGCTTGAATGGATATCTTCTGTTTGTAATATGTATATTTTTTAATAATTTGTAGCATGAACAATTGACGGATACAGCCACTTATGTCCTCCATATATTATGACAAAATATAAAACTCATTTATAGATGATGCTTTGCATTTTAACCCCCTCTTAACTGTTTCTTTTATAATCATCAACTATATCAATGATGGTTATTTAGAGAATAGGTAGAGGAGGAGAGATGGATAGAATAGAATTACACTAACATTTATGATTATGTGATACCTTGAATTCCACCCAATACTTCAGTTTTACTTACTCCCTGAACTTTTACTATTAATGATATTCAGGCTGAAAAAAAAAAAGGTTGAAATGCCACCATCATATTGGAAGATAAATTTACATTTCATTCCCAACACCGTAATTTAATAAAAGTTTTATGGTGTTATGGGTACTTAATTATGCTCAAAGCAGAGCTGGAATTTAACAGTGTTCCACATAAAGAACAGTTGGTGGTGCTTTATTTTAAAAAGTTCCTTTGAAAGAGCATTGTAGTGTATGATACACCAAATATGCTGCATTTAAAATACACTTTATAAAATGATGAATTAGTTAAATTATAGTTCATTTCTGTTACAGAAAATAAACTTTCGTAATTCACTTAAGGTGATATACTATACTAGGTTACTGGATTATCAGGCTTTGAAATATTCATTCCTCTCAGAATTGCAGCTACATTAATGGTACTGTGTATGTAGCTTTTACATTTTAAGTCCAGACGTGAGTTTTCTGACTTTTTTTCTAAGTAAGCATTATTAATTCTCCTGGGCACTCTTGGTGATAGTTTTTATCACCCCCTTCCCTCCTCTCTTATCTCATTAAACTCCTGTTGATTAGATCTTTTTAAAGCTCATTGAGAATCATGTTACCCTCCTCTGCTTAAAATTGTTCCAAACCTCCTTCCTCAGTGTTGATTGACTCTAGTCTAAACTGCCATTTACAATTCTAGTCTGGCTTCTACCTACTTTCATTTGCATACTTCACATCCCAGCCAAACTCTAGTCCTTCGAACAGGACCCCTTTCTCACTCCCTTTACTTCATGCTGTTCCCTCTGGTAGAATTTTCCCTTTCTTCCCATTTCCACCTGGTGATTTTTTCATCTTTCAAGACTCAGTCCATATGCTACCTCTTTCCCAGACAGAAGTTTTTCTTCAGCATTGGCTTCCTTTACTATATACTTTATTTTCCTTTACATTTAGACCTACAAAATGTGTTTTTTTCTTCTACACGTGACATTTCCCTATTAGCTTCCACGATCCTTGTCAGAGGGTTCTACATCTCATTCATTCCCTGAAGCTCTTGTACAATGTCTTGTACATAGTAGCCACTTACTCAATGTTTGTGCAATGAATGGATTCACTTTTGGAGGGGATATTTGTATGTGTTAGAAGTGACTGAGGGGTCACACCTCTTTTCCTCCAAATACATTTTATTTAATGTCCCAATTTAAACTGGTTATAACCTCAAAAATATCAGCTGTAAACTACCACCCATGTCTATCCATGAACTCTTCCACCATTAGGAATTCTTACTTGGTTGGAAATATCAATTTTTCCATCCACTTTAAACAACAGGGTATTTATCTTTTATGTTAACCACCTCATCATTTTGTAGGGTTGCCTGAGTAACTTTGGTATTCCCAAGTTTCCCAAGTGTAGCACTTTATTTTGAGAGTCAGAGCTGAGTTTTTTTGTTTATTTGTTTTAGTTAGCTAACTTTATTTTTAAGAGCAATTTCAGTTTCACAACAAAATTGAGTGTAAAGTACAGAGAGTTGCCATAAACTCCCTGTCCCCACACATGTATAGTGTCCCTTTGCTGTCAAGTTCCCACATCAGAGGAGTGCACTTGTTAAAATTCCATGAACCTAGATTGACCTATTACCACACAAAGTCTGTAGTTTACATTAGAGTTCACTCTTAGTGTTTGACATTCTATGGGTCTTGACAAATGTATAATAACCTGTATCCACCATTATAGTACCATGCAGCATAGTTTCACTGCCCTAAAAATCCTCTGTACTCTGCCTTTTCATCCCTCTTTCCCCACTAACCCCTGACAATTACTAATCTTTTTACTATCTTCATAGTTTGGCCTTTTCTGGAACGTAGTGTGAAGTTTTTTCAGATTGGTTTCTTTCATTTAGTAATATGCATTTAACTTTCCTCTATGTTTTTCCATGGCTTGATACCTTATTTCTTTTTACTGCTGAATAATATTCCATTGTCTGGATGAACCACCATTTATCCATTTACCTACAAAGGACATCCTAGTTGCTTCCAAGTTTTGGCAGTGAATTATTCTCTTGACACTGCCTTTCATAAAGTATAAGTCTTTAATTTTAATAAGGTCCTGCTTATTACTTCTTTCATGGATCATGCCTTTAGTGTTGTATCTGAAAAGTCATAGTCATACCCAAGTTCATCTAGGTTTGCACTAAGCCTAGGGGTTTTATAGTTTTGTGTTTTATCATTAGTTCAATGATCATTTTGAGTTAATTTTTTTAAAAGATTTTATTTATTTATTTGAGAGAGAGAGAATGAGAGAGAGAGAGAGCATGAGGGGGGGAGGGTCAGAGGGAGAAGCAGACTCCTCGCTGAGCAAGGAGCCCGATGCAGGACTCGATCCCAGGACTCCAGGATCATGACCTGAGCCGAAGGCAGTCGCTTAACAACTGAGCCACCCAGGCGCCCCTTGAGTTAATTTTTGAAGGGAGTAAGGTCTGTGTCTAGGTTATTTTTTTCCATGTGAGGTCCAGTTGTTCCAGTACCATTTGTTGAGGAGGCTGTCTTTGCTCTGTTGTATTGTCTTAGCTCCCTTGTTAAAGAGTAATTAGCTACATTTATATGAGTCTATTTCTGGATTTTCTATTCTGTTCCATTGATCTGATTATCTATTCTTTCACCAATGCCACACTGTCTTGATTACTGTAACTTAATGAGAAGATTTTGACTGGAATTCCATTGATTCTGTAGAACAAGTTGGGAAGAACTGACATCTTGACAATATTCAGTCTTCCTACCCATGAACATGGGATATCTCCCCATTCAATTAATTCTTATGTGGTATCTTTTAATCGGAACTCTGTAATTTTTCTCATATAGCCCTTGTATGTATTTTGTTAGATTTATACCTAATGATTTTACTTTTTGGAGGGGACACTCATGTGAATGGTATTGTGTTGTTAATTGTAAATTTCAGTTGTTATTTGATGGTATATGGCAAAATGATGGACTTTTGTATATTATTCTTATATTCTGCAACCTAGCTATAATCGCTTATTAGTTCTAGGAGGGTTAATTTTTTTGTTCTTGTTGATTCATTTGGGTTTTCTCCATAGATCATCATGTCATCTGTGAACAAAGTTTTATTTCTTCCTTTCCAATCTGTATAACTTCTTATTCTTCTCTTACTGCATTATCTAAGACTTCTAGTATGATGTTGAAAAGCAGTGATGAGAAGGGACATCCTTGCTTTGTTCCTAATCTTAGTGGGAATGCTTCAAGTTTCAAGTAGTATGATGCTAGTTGTAGAGTTTTTGTAGATATTCTTTATCAAGTAGAAAAAATTTTCTTTTGTTCCTAGTTTCCTAAGAGTTTTTATCATGAATGAGTGTTGGGTTTTGTCAAATATTTTTTCTGCATTTATTGATATGATTGTGTGATTTTTCTTCTTTAACCTGTCGATATAATAGATTACGCTAATTGATTTTTGAGGATTGAACCATCCTTGCATACCTGGATGAATCCCATTTAATTGTGGTATACAATGAATTCTTTTTATATATTGTAGATTCATTTTACTAGTATTTTGTTGAACTTTTTGCATCTGTGCTCATGAGCAATATTGGACTGTACTTTTCTTGTAATGTCTTTTCTGATACTGGTATTAGGGTAATGGTGGCCTCATTGAATAAGTTATAAAGTATTTTCTCTGCTTATATTTTCTGGAAAAGATTGTAGATAATTAGTATAATTTCTTCCATAAATGTTTTGTAGAATTCACCAGTGAATTTATTAAGGCGTAGAGTTTTCTGTTTTGGAAGGTTGTTAATTATGGATTCAATTTCTTTAATAGAGATAGATCTATTCAGATTGTGTATTTTTTTGTGTGTGTCCAGGTTTTGGCAGATTGTGTCTATCAAGGGATTGGTCCATTTCATATAGGTTATCAAATTTGGAACATAGTGTTGTTTATAATATTGCTTTATTATCTTTTTAATCTCCATGACATCTGTAGTGATGTCCCCTCTTTCATTCTAATATTAGTAATTTGGGTCTTCTCTCTTATTTTCTAAGTTAGCCTGGCTAGAGGCTTACGGGTATTGATTTTTTCAAAAACAACCTTTTTGTTTAGTCAATTTTCTCTGTTGATTTCCTGTTTTCAATATCATCGATTTCAGCCCTAATTGTAATTTTTTTCTGCTTATTTAGAAATTTATTTGCCCTTCTTTTTATAGTTTCCTAAGGTAGAAGCTTAGATTATTGATTTTAGATCTTTCTTCTTTTCTAATATATGCATTCATTGTTAAAATTTTCTGTAAACATTGTTTTTGCTGAATTTTCATTTTCATTTCATTCAAAATCAAGGTGACCTTTGAACAACATGGGTTTGAACTGCATGGGTCCAATTATATGTGGATTTTTTTTTGACAAATACAGTACAGTACTGCAAATGTATTTTTTTCTTATGATTTTCTTAATAACATTTTCTTTTCTCTAGCTTACTTTATTGTAAGAATATAGTATATAATAGATATAGAAAATATGTATTAATCAACTGTTTATGTTATGTTATCTTATGCTTCCAGCCAACAGTTGGCTATTAGTAGTTAAGTTTTGGGGTAGTCAAGAGTTGTATGCAGATCTTCAACTGTTTGAGGAGTCAGTGCCACTAACCCCTGTGTTGTCCAAAGGCCAACCTTATTTTTCAATTTCTCTTGAGATTTTTTTCTTTGACCCATGTGTTATTTATAATTATCTTATTTAATCTCCATGTATTTTAGGATTGTCCAGATCTTTCTGTTACTGATTTCAAGTTTAATTCTATTATGGTATGAGAGAAGACATTGTATGTTTTCTGTTCTTTTAAATTTGTGAGGATGTGACTCAGAATGTGGTCTATCTTTGTGAATGTTCCATGTGAGCTTGAGAACAAGGTGTAATCTGCTCTTAGTGAATGAAGTAGTCTATAGATGTCCATTTTAACTAGTTGATTGATAGTGCTGTTGAGTTGAACTATATCCTTACTGATCTTCTGCCTGCTGGATCTATCCATTTCTGTTAGAAGGATGTTGAATTTCCAGCTATAATAGTGGATTAATCCATTTCTTCTTGCAACTCTAACCAGTTTTTGTCATGTATTTTGATGCTCTGTTGTTATGCACTACACATGAAGGAATGTATTAATCCCTTTATTATTATGTAATGCCCCTCTTTATCCATTTAACTTCTTGTTCTGAAGTTTCTTCTCTTCCTCTGTCTGAAATTAATATTACTACTGCCACTTTGTTATGATTAGCATGTTAGCATGGTGTATCTTCCCACATACTTACATTATATATATATATATTGTAAAGACTATATAGTTGGGTCTTATTTTTTTATTCACTCTGGCCATTTCTGTCAATTTATGTATTTAGACCATTTACTTTTAAGGTAATGATTAATACAGATTAATATATATTCTGTTTTTTGTTCTTTATTTCTTTGTCTTCCACATTTTTCTGCATTTTGTGGTTTTAATTGAACATTTACATGATTTCATTTTCTTTCCTTTCTTAGCATATTAATTGTGCTTTTTTTTACACTTTTGTTTTTTTTAATGAATCGTTGCCTAGAGTTTGCAATATACATTTACCATATCCAAGTCCACTTTCAATTAACACTGCGTCCCTTCATGAGTACTGTGAGTACCTTAAAATATATATATATATTTTTTCTCTATATATATATATTCTAATTCTTTCCTCCAGTTCTTGTATCATTTCTGTCATTCATTTACTTATACATAAACTTATATAAGGACCAAAATACATATATATGTGTATATATACATATATATATAAAAGCATATATAATCAAATACATTTTTGCTATTATTATTTTGAACAAACTTATTTTTTAGATCAATTTAGAATGACATAAATTTTTTATTTTATTTTCATTTATTAATTCTTTAATGCTTTTTATATAGATCCAAGTTTCTAACCTATATACTTTTGTTTCTCTATGAAACATTTCTTTTGTTTATCATTTCTTACAAAGCAGATCTGGTAACAGATTCTCTCAATTTTTATTTGATAAAGTCTTTAGTTCTCCTTCATTTCTGAAGGATAATTTTGCAGAGTATGGAATTCTATATTATTTTTTTCCCTCATAAAACATCAAGTTTTTCACTCCAATTCATGCTTACATGGTTTCTGTAGAGAAGTTGGATGAAATTCTTATTTTGCTCCTCTGTAGGTAAAGTTTTTTTTTTCCTTCCCTCTAGCTTCTTTCAAGATTTTTTCTTTATCTTTGATTTTCTGAAGTTTGAGCATTATATGCTTAAGTGTAGTTTGTTGGGCATTTATTCTGTCTGGTATATTCTGAGTTTCTTGGATCTGTGGTTTGGTGTGTGCCATTAATTTGGGGAAGTTCTTAATTATTGTTGCTTCCAGTACTGCTTTTGTTCTTTTCTCTCTATTTGCCTTTTATTCCCATTACACATATGTTATGCCTTTTTAATTGTCCCACAATTCTTAGATATTCTGTTCATTATTTTTTCTAGTCTTTTTTTTCTCTTTGCTTTTTAATTTTGGAAGTTTCAGTTGTCATATCCTCAAGTTTAAAAATTCTTTCTTCACTTGTGTCCAGTGTAGTAATGAGCCAGTCAATGGCATTCTTCATTTATGTTAGCGTTTTTTATTTCTAACATTTCTTTTCAGTTCTTTCTTAGGATGTCCACCTTTTTGCGTGCATTACTCATCTATTCTTGCATATTGTCTATGTTTTCCATTAAAACTTTTAGCATATTAATCATATATATATATTTTTTAAAAACATGGTTTAATAATTCTAACATTCTTGCCATATCTGACTTTGGTTCTGATACCTGTTCAATCTCTTGAAAGTATGCTTCTTACCTTTCAGTATGCTTTATAATTTTTTGTTGTTGTTGAAAGGCAGACATGATGTGCTAGGTAAAAGGGATAGTGGTAAATAGGTCTTTAATAGTGTAGTGGTAAGATTTAAGAGGAGGGAGAGTGTTCTGTAGTCCAATGATTAGGTCTCAGTAAACTTGGACTCTGAACTTCATCAGTGCTTCTCAGTTTTCCCATCTTGGTGGAACAGGATGGCTAGAGGGTGCTTGAGGTATGTATTTCCCTTCTCTCATGTGGAAGCCTGTGAAGGCTGGAGTTGGGTATTTCTCTTCCCCCAATGGAAGGCTGGAGGGAACTGGAATTGGTTTTTCCCTTCCTACAGATAAATTAGGTTCTGATAAATACCTGTCAGGTTAAGCTCTGGTAAAATACTTTCTCCTGAGATCAGGCCCTGTTAAAAATTATAGAATGCTCTGGAATATTTCAAAATGGTTCCTTTAATTCTCCTTTGCTAGAAGCACTAGGGAATTTTTCTCCTGTATTCACTGAGAGAACCTGATAGAGCTCCTAGAGGTAAAACTCACAAAGGTGTGTGAGACTCTTTATGACTGAGTGCCCCTGGAGTTTTCAACTGTTAGACTTGTCCACACTGTCTCCAGCAATTTGTTAATTTCAGTTATCTCTTCTTATCCTGGCCCTGGTTCCCATAGAGATTTCTAATTGTGGGTTTCTGCTCTGGTAAGTTGTGATTCTCTGTATCCACTTCTCTGTTTTTCCAATATTTGAGGGCAGTGGTTTGCCTTTGACCTTATTTCTCTGATATATCTAAGAAGAGATGTGATTTTTCAGTTTGTTCAGTTTTTACTTGTTGTCAGAACAGAGTGGTTACTAAAGAAATTATATACCAGAAAAGAAACTGGAAGTTGAGTCAGTTTTTAATTTTTGTTGAGGCTATCATTATTTGAGTAATGACCTCCATCTGTGCTCTTAATATGAGAGCAACATTTTGTTGAAAATACTGTATTTTCAGAATTTCATAAAATGTCTTAACCATCACAAGAAATTTTAATCATATGTTAATGAATAATAATAACAATAAATAAAATAAATAGAAAAAAATTAGAGGACACTAATCATTTGAGACCCCTATTTGAGAGAGCCATGACATTAAGATATATCTATAGATGAATTATAGGATATAAGATATTTGAGAGTACTGACTTGAATATATAATAAATATTCTATATATACCTGTTGATTGGTCAATTGATTGATACCATCTGTGCTAAATGTCACTTATCCAGTGGTGCAATATATGATGACTTTTATAAACTCTAATAATTAAAATGTGTTAAAAGAAACAAAGCTTTAAATAGCTATTAGTATTAGGTGTATTCTTTCCCTTAGAAGGTTTAAAATTTTGCCTTTTACTTTCTAGACCATTTAAAACTATACAGCCATACAGTTTTCAAACTGGGCTGGAGTAACTGTGAACCTCAGCAAACTCACTTGGAATCTATGAGCTATCTTAAACATTTAAAAGAAAGCTAGAAACATCCACCTAAACTACTACTATTAAGTTGTTTGGGCCTAACTACTGAATAACTGGAACTGTTATGTAATTCTCTTGCCCTAGGGGCACCATGAAAACATCACCAAGACACTAAGGGGACTGTGAACTGAGAATGTTTGGGGGCCTATAATATAATCCATCATCAGAATATGAGTATATAGCATAAAAGTCGGGAAAGTCAAGATTGGAATTTGCTTATCATCATTAAACCATATAAAATTCTATGAAATAAATGTATGGATCTCACTTTAGTAGAATAATAATGGATAATTTAGGAATATAGGTAGTCATTCATAACATGTTGATTTCAGAAACTTTAATTTATGTCAGCTCTTTAGAATTCATAATACCTTGGTCATAGAGAGAATATTAGCAAGGGTGATTATGTTCCACCCACCCATACAAATCTATCTATCTCATTATATAGTTATTGCCAGTTAAAATAATACTGGATTATACTTAACACTTTTCTTGACAAATGTTTCTATTATTCTGTGAATGAGGCACAAAATGAAAAGTCATACTTTGTAGTGGGCTGTATAAACAGTGTCCATAATACAAATATACAAACATACATATATTCTGCTTCAAGGAAATTAAAGCAAACACCAACCACACATGGGATTTGATAATCATTGAATGCTGGTTAAGGATAGTTAATGCTTTGTTCGTTTGCTTCACTAAAAAATTAAAGTTGATGTAGAAATTTATTAATGTGGCAGTTTAGTTGATGCATATATCTTTGTCAAATTTCTAAAAATATTCAAAGAAATCTTACATACTAAAATTGTTGTTATATGTTACTTGGTCCTGGTCTTAATTTAGAATTCTTTTACTACCTTTGCCTGGGAATGAAAGTATCAAACAATGTTGCTCAAAAGAAAAATAAGTCCACATAGAAATATAATGTCCAATAGAAATATCAATATAAGCTACACAGATAATTTAAAATTGTATAGTACCCACACTAAAAAAAAAATAAAAAGAAATACAGGAGATTAATTTTAGTAATATGTTTTATTAAAGTTAATATGTCTAAAACATTATAATTTTAACACATAATCAAAATAAATTATTAATAAGATATTTCATATCCCAGTTTTCATACTGAGTCTTTGAAATTCAGTGTGTATTTTTTTACATTCAACACATGTCATTTTGGACTAGCTGCATTTTAGAAGCTTAATGGCTGCCATATTGGACAACACAGGTACGGACTCTCTGTAGTAGAATCACCTGTTGCTGCTTGTTAAAAATTCAGTTTCTGGACCTTACCCCACAGTTATTGAATCAGAATCTCTTAGGGAAAGCCTAGTGATGTAATATTTTAAAATTTTCCCAGCAGATTCATTTGCATTTTAACATTTGAGAACCATTTTACTTCTAAGTGTGGTAAATAATCCCTTCCCATGTCCTCGTATACACCTAGCCCCTCCCCTGCTATACACACATATTGTGCTAATCTCCTGGAAGAGAGAGTAAATGCTCTTTCTTCTCCTCTTTCCCAAATATGTAGTGCCAAAAAAACCCCCAGAAAACAAAAAACACGCAGTGTGTTGGCTAGTGATAAAGACAAGTAATGTGACAATTTATAAATGGAAGGAATACTAACAAATATATTTTAGGTCAACCTGAATTTTGGGTAATTTGTGAGTCCATTTTATATTTTCAAAACTTAAATCCATGTAATTTTTACTATAAGAATACATGACAGTCGTTAGGTGACTTCATTAGAGTGCTTTTCTATTTTAACTAAAAAGAAATCAGATGGGGCTCCTGGGTGTCTCAGTCATTAAGCGTCTGCCTTCGGCTCAGGTCATGATCCCAGGGTCCTGGGATCGAGCCCCACATCGGGCTCCCTGCTCCGCGGGAAGCCTGCTTCTCCCTCTCCCACTCCTCCTGCTTGTGTTCCCTTTCTTGCTGTGTCTCTCTCTGTCAAATAAATAAATAAAATCTTAAAAAAACAAAACAAAGGACTCAGAGAATAAGCATCACAGAACAGTGGTGGCTAAGAACCTGGGGTTTGGTATCAGATCCAGATTCAAGGTATGGCCTTGGACATGATGTTCAATAATTCTGTGCCTGGATGTTTTCATCTTAAAATAGGAATGGTGGGAATTCTAACCTCATAGATATGAGTGTGTCAATTGAATGGAATAAAATGAAGACACGCACAGTGTTTTAACATGTCGTGGTTCTTACATGGTTAGCATATCACCCTTTTTTTTCCCTTTATGCCAGACAGCGAGAAAATAAAACCTAATCCTCTTTTATAAATAACTTGTAGTTATTTTTTTTGAAATATATTTGCTGGTAGAAAGAATTCACTTGTTTTCTTGAAAGAGTTCAAATTCTGAGAACCTCTGCTAGACAGGAGCAGCATCTCAGCCATGCTCAGCTGCTGCTAAACCCGAAGTTGGGCAGTTCTGTTCTAGTCAATCAGTGGCTATTTAATGGGATTTACAATGGACACAGATAATTTAACAGGCACAATTTATTACACCCCTTTTTTTAAGTGTTAAAGCATTTTCAGTCAATTTTATGCTTAAGAGTTGATGAAACATTACTCAGTACTTCCTGAGTGGGTCTGGGACACCCAGAGAAATGGTAAGGATGGTCATAATATTTTTTCTCAGAGATAATTGATTATCACATCCCCAGAAGTGACAAATGGTAATGAAAATAAAAGAAAAGAGTAAAAATATTAATGTCTCAAAAGAATCATCCAGTCACTTTTCTAGAGGCAGGTGACTTTTTACACACTTCCTATTGGTGAAGCAAATACAAACTGAATTCTTGTGTTAAATGTGTTTACTTTTGCACCAAAAACAGTAATACCGACAGTGTATTTCAATTAAAAGGAACCCTGGAGCAAAAATGTGTTCCAGTCAGGGGTAGAAGCAGAGTGTATCATTATCTTGTAGGCACAGCAGTCAAGATAATGAACAGCTAAGAAGACTGGACAATGGAAGGTGAAGTATGACTTGTCATGAAACTGTCAATAGAATCTGAGCTCACTTTCTATTAGTAGGTGCCGTGAAATTGCAGGGATGTGCTGAGCAGCAGAAGAAAAAAACTCAAGTAAAAGTGGCCTGATAGTACTTAGTAATTTTAAGCCCAATTTAATATTTTGCCATTGTTATCAAAAGCCTTAAATCAGTGATCTCATTGTTTAATTCCTCTTATTCTGAGTTGATAGCCCAAGTTTTTCCTCTGTTGCCTTGACCTTGAAACAGAAATGCCTCAAGTACTTTTCCTTTGAGGGGATTTTTGTTGTTGTTGTTCTTCCTTAGTAGGTGGTGTAAGATTTGAGTAAGGTTTGGAATTCTGTCCCTGCTGAGGGGCAATAGGATATTTTATAAATTATAGGAGAGATGGGCAGAAGATATATTGGGCTTGCGTAAAAATGGATTGCTTCTGAACTGAGTCCAAGTGTAAACATCCTCAATGAATAAAGCTAGATAGCAGATAGGCCAAAATAATCTTAGAAGAGAATCGGATTGGGTTTCCAATGAAAAAAATCACTAATACTATAAATCCAAGAAGATACATTAAAAAAAAAATCCATGCATGGTGATAGAAGGGATCAAGAAATTTTAAGTTAACTATTTTTTTGTTCATTAATTTATTGATTCAACACATATTTGGATACCCACTTCATGCCAGGTGTGTTTCTAGGTCCTGGGAACAGGTGAATGATAGGCAAGGCCTCTGCTCTGATATAGGGAGACAGATAAGAGACAGATACACAAATGAACACAATAATTTTACACAGCAGTAAGGGAGACAAGGAAGATGGAACAGGGAGAGGGAGAGAGTGATGGGGGTCCAGGACAGCGGCTCAACGACATCCTCACTGAAGAGAATATTTTCATTACAGAGAGGGAGGAAGCTAGAAGAAGGGAGAAGGTCTAAACTGATTCTAGTGCAAATAAAGGAAGGAATGCAGAAAGAAGCTACAGTCTTCCCAGCTTCCTCCTTAATGCTTAAATTCAATCTTCTTCCCCTAAACAAGTCAGAGTCCCTACCTTTTGTAGGAGGCCTAGTGGTTTCTTCCTTCCCAGATCTTCTTGAAGTGTCCAGTTGGTAGACACTTTGTAAAATTCTGGAAAGTATCTCCGGGATTTTTCATTCCTTTTAGTTTGTGTATAAGAATCTCTCTGCCCTCATAATATTAGGCAGCCTTCTCTCTGTACCTAGAGCCATGTATTGACTCTGCGGAGATAAATCCTGGTGTCTTAGGGATTCTGTGTATACCAAATGCCCAGTGCCAGGCACAGGGTAGACACACTATAAATATTTTCTGTGTAAAACAAAGAATGGAAAAGAAAGTCTCAGAAAGTCAAGCTGTTAAGTCATGTTCTCATGAATAGTTCCTGAATATGCTGCCAGGATATGCTCAAGGTCTAGGATCGATTTCAAGAGCGTTAGCAAGGATGTTTTCAAATTCCTGGGTCATACCCTTGGAGTCTCATTCAGGGGCTGTGGAGTGACACCTGTGCAGATGATCTTTTGCTTTAAGTTCTCCAGTTGACCCTCATCAGTAAGCAGTTTTATGAGGCAAGGAAGAAATTAAGATTTACTCTTCCCATGGCTTCTTTGACTTTTGTTGTCCATTTACTAATTTTTACTAAGTGGTGTATTTGAATTGTAACCAACAAGCAAGATTGTTCTTACTGTATTTAAGAGTATAGCAGATAATATGAATGTAAATTTTGTTGTTTAAGTTAAAAGTGCAGAATGCAGGTCTTCTCTTGAAATACGAGCAAAATCTGCCCATCTGTACCAGCTTTCAGTCCTACAATGAAATCAGTTCTCTTAGTAGCCAGAAGGTTAGACACGTTGAAGCATATTTAATAGTAGATACGCTCACATCCTGAAAGCTTTGGATAGTTAGGATCTTAGATTAGAATTCCACTTTTTCCCCCTATTAAATGCCAGCCGGGCTAGTTGCATTAATGACTGTGGTTATGTTTGAATGTAAATGGGGGACATCTGGCAATATCAGGAGATCAAACGTTGGGAGTCTGCATGATGACTCTCATCTGTTTGTCACCCAGCAGGTGTAATGGATGGCAAGCATGTGGGCTCTTTGCCCAAGTTAATGTACAGACCTAATATATGGAGGGGAGAAGTTTTTAATTTGCAATTTTAAAGGATCACAGCTCAAGATAGGTGTTTGGGGTGGGGGCAGGTGGAGTTGCTATTTTCCATTGCACCCATTTCTTTAGTAAAATCGCCTCTTTCTAGCCTACAGGCATTTCCCTTGCCCCGTTTCAACAAACTTCACAGCCCAATTTGTTATTCAAAAATTTATGGGAAATGTATGTTAAAGTGAAAAGGGTACATTGTGCAGAAAAGGGAAGCAGCTTGTAAGCATATCATTATGCGTGAGCCATGGGGCCCGCAGATGGCACTTCTACTCAGAAACGAGAGTGGTGCCAAAAGCTAAACTCTAAATACATTTAAATCACATATCTTTACTTAAAAATGGAGTATTTTGGAAGGAAAAGCAGATGATATTTAAGTACACAAGTGGTATTCTTTTGTTCCTCATATAATAGAGCCCTTTACAAAAGTCCTTGCCTTCTAAGTGTGCAGTAAGCCTTTGATTCCTCAAATTCCCCAGAGGATTTAGTCGCAGTGCATGGCTCAGTTCTTAATAGGATTAACCATTGAGGTAGTACCTTGCTAGGAGAACAAGTCTTCAAGTATCCTTACAGTTATTGAAAATTAAAGGATTTGTTTTGATTACTGTGTTCAATGCTAATAGCAAACCTTTGTTTGGCACATTAGAAATAGTAACAAAAAATTATCATGACATACGGACTTCTTATTTTAATTGAAAATAAATTTAGTTCTTAGACTGTGCCAATCTTTAATTAATTAGGGGGAGGGTAACGGAAGGGATAAAGACATTTGTTTGCTACTTAATATAATGATTTTGTGGAAATCGATGCTTTTTAATACAGTAATCATGCTGATTTCTTTAGAGAGTGGTTATATTTACACTTTGTGGAAAAATTGTATTTTAAAGGACACAGTTCATGTTGGTGAGACTAACACGGTAAATAACCAGTTTGTTTTTATTTCTTCTTTTGCAAGAGTGGCATTGCTCCTGCTAGCACCTGAAACAATGAGTATTTTACCTCTGAAATTGATTGTGAATGTGCATCCTTAATTTTTATTGATGCCATTAGATCTGACAGCAGTATGATTAAAACAAGCATTACTTGTATTTAAAAATTTAGAACAACGTTTTATTTTAATATTCTAACAGCTTCATCTGTTTAATGATTGTACTTTTAGGAAATCCGAAAGTATAATTATTTCTGTATGACATTTGGTATATGGGATCTTTAATTTTCAAAATATTGCAAACACATGGTATTTCCTCATTTCTCTACCTCCTTTTCCACTCTCTTATTCTGAAGTACTGAACACAGAATAAATCCCTGCCAATTCTAATGACCTGTATGGAGTTGATGTGTATGTGTGTGGGAGGCAGAAAATACGTGTGTGCACGCGTGTGCATATGTGCACACCTCTAAGTAGTGTGAATGAAGGGGAGAAATATGAATTGTTTTTTAAAGAAATGCATTTTCATTATTTTCAGCTAACTACAAATAACAGTGATGGTTGATAATGTGACAGTAAATAGAAGTCCTACTGGCAGTTATTCTTGATGCAAATATATGAATCAATTATGAGTTTTAATAAATTGATCATTTCAAACTGAGTGCTGATAAAGCAGATTTAAAGGTGCTTCGAAAGTTTTTGTATGCAGATGGGATAGCTGTATTGATTCTGTTAATTTTTTTTTTTTTTCTGCACAAAAATTCCTTGTCTTTACTGTGAAAATTTATCATAGACCTGCACTGGTCAGGTCAATGTCCATGCACTTGGCAACCAAATTCCTTATAAACCTATTGCCCCAAGCTTTTTCCTTTATATAGCTTTTGGTGGAATGCTGTGGCTATTTGTATTCTGTGGCAGTCCGGTGTTCTGGATCATGCTCTCACCAACAATGACTGTTGATACAAAGTTCAGATGGTTGGCTCACTTTACCACTTGTTTATGTGCTCACTTGAATAACCCTCCCTGGTGGTGAGGATGCAGGCCCATGAGTGAGCAGGGAGAGGTTCAATTGTCTCTATAGCAGGGAGTGAATATGATGGATAACCAGGTAACCCTTGGAAGATATTATGGGCAATAGTTGATATGAACAATTAAGTAGTTTGTTCATGGACAGAGGTCAAGTATGATAATTACTATATCACAAAACCAACTGAGTAGGTTGGGGTATCAGTTAGAAGATGGCTACCATACCCAAAGGTCAGACTCTTTATGATTTCAAAAGCGTTCTTATTCCATGGGTTAGTTCTCCATCTCTCCATAATTAAAAAGAGATGATGATAATATTTCAAAGCTCTTTATATGTTTCAGTGCAAATCCAACACCCCAGAATATTTCAGTGTAAATGAAATCCCAAGCAATGTCTTTTCGGCAAGTTTTTATTTTTTTTTTAATGATCTAAAAATTTCTCAAAAGGACCCATGTACATTCCTCAAAATAAAGGAAATAATCAGTAAGAGATTCACAGTTTCTGATGTGATCTACAGGTTTCTGCTTATACCATTTTATCTTCAAAACAGTCTATTGTATTCTAAAGCTATTCAGCAAATAAAAACAGTCCTTATATGATCTGATACTCTTTTGCTTGTACTCTGGACTTCTATATGAGTACTGTTATATACTTTAGCCAAAGTAAATAAACCTCAACTGTCTATGAATTAATTATAATTAGTGACTGATTTAATGTTTTCTTTTGCCTTCTTTTTTATATGTATCCCTTTGAAACATGCTAGACTGTAATACACAATTATTATTAGTTCAAGTTGAAGTGATTCTGTATAAAATTGGCCTCATATTTATTCATTCAGAAAATGAGCAGGGACAGAGTACATATTTTATAAAACTCCAGTAATTTCTGCATCAGATAACCCTTAAGCAAAATAAGATTTGACCCTTCCAAAATTGCTTAATGAACTGGCATTACATGGAGTATCTTTTTAAACTTCTGTATTTTTTTTTCCATTTATTAAAGCCTTCAAACATAAGCTTTGGACCACAGATCCTGCATTTAAATGTTGAAAATATGATTGTGTTTTGATTGGTTTAGTGCATCTTTATGATAGAAACCATTTATTTTGAGCAAAATTATGCCTGAATTTGACAGATTATTGTGGAAATTTCTGTGTGAGAGATAAAATGACTTAAATTAATTGAAATGTTATCCTAAAGAGTGAAAATTCAAAGATTCTGTATAGAAAAGACTTCTTTGGCCTGAAATGGCTTTAGAGGGAATAAAACATACTGTAAAAATAGAGATAAGTTATTTTAAATTTATTCTAAGCATACCTTGTCGTAACTATTTGGCTGCTGATAAATTCTTTGTGATGTTGGTCAGAGCCACCAGAGATAATACTCTGCTAATTAATCTCTACCATATATTTGACAGTTCTGTAATCTCTTTGTCACAACCACAGTGGGCCTTCAGATCCTTAGGGAGGCTCTGGGGACCTCTGGATGTTTTGAAATGTTTTCTCCTGGCTCCCTCCTAAGATCCAACTTAGCTTGCTTGGGGATATCAGTGGATTTCAAATAGCATTTGTGATGAGGCTGCTCTCCTGATCCACTGTACAAATTTGCCATTAAAAGCAAATAAAATATGAGCTCCTTGTCCCCCTCCTGACGCCTGAGAAGCACATCCCCAACCCCAGCAGCAGGTGCCGAACAGCAGATCGGCCTAATGCTCCCCTCATGATAAAAGAAGTGAGATGTATTGAACAACCATAACTTTATTAGAGAGATTTCTCTGCATAAAGCAGTGTTATATTTTAGGCTAGCGTTATATAATGGCTTTGCGATTATGTACCTTTTCCTGTCTTTCTGGTGTGTATTGCTAGATGGCAGAATTTCAGGGGTTGGCATGCACCTTATACTTTAATGCACCTTTCTCAGCATCTGACACAGGTCCTTGCATGGCATTAGTGCATGACTACAAGCACACAAACATGAATACAAAAACCTGCTTTCCTTATTAACCATTATAATCACCTAGAAAAGGGCTGTCCATTAGAAATCAAATGCAAGCCACACATGTTATTTGAAATTTGCTAGTAGGCACATTAAAAGTAGTAAAAAGAAGCTGGTGAACTTAATTTTCTTAATATATTTAATCTAACCCAATATATCAAGTAGTATTTTTCAGTATGTGCCCAATATAAAAATATGATTGAGATAGTTTGTTTTGTTATATTAAATCTGTGCCATCATGTATGTGTTTCACATTTACACATGTCATTGCAGACTATCCACGTTCTAAGTGTTCAATAGTCCGTGGCCACTGGTGGCTACTCTACTGGACAGTATAAACCTAGGGCTTGAGGTAGTTTCTGGAATATGGGCACCACTCAATTAAATATTAGTCAAGTAAGTAAATGATACTAGCTGACTGGTTTTTGTATATCCAGATCAATTAGTAATTTTTTATGTTATAAAATCATTTTATTTCTGGTCTAAATGCCTCATTGTCAAATTGCCTTGTTAAGAAACAGAGAGATCTTTTATTCGGACCTAGAATATTCTTTTTTAGAAGAAGGCTACAGTTCCTAAACAGTTACATGAGTAGTAGAATGCAAAATGGCTTATGTATTCTGAAAGTCATTCATTCTAACTCGTCATTTCATTTTCTGCTTTGTGGAATGAAATTCATATTTTTATGTCTCTGAAATCTTTATTTTTATTCATTAGAAAGAAGTCAATTAATCTGCATTTACTAATCTCCCATTCCTCACACTGTAACATCACTCTCTTTATATCTAAAGGGAAAATTGTTAGTATTTCTTTTAAGCCTATAAACTTAATTTCCATTAAGGGAACTGGTAGTTTGAATTCAAACTGGTAGTTTGAATACAACATCTTGCAAGTTTTATTCCTATTGTCTGGCTTTTTATAGGTTTGTCTATATCACTTCATTTTGTGGCACTTCCTATTGTGTAAAATATGTAGTCTGGTATTTGCTTAATTTTTCTGGTTTATATGTTTAGTGATAGAAAAGTGCATTTAAAAGACACAAATTGAGACAATCCTAAATTATTCCTCACATGTCAATAATATTTAGTTAATTTAAATAGTTCATTTTTAATACTTTTAAATAAGATATTTAAATTTCTCAGATATTTGATAAACATTAAATGAAAAGTTAAAATAATTTGATAGAATCAAAAGTGGACCCAGATTAACTGCATCAGTAATCTAGAAAATGCATTTCTATTATGGGAAAGGGTTTGGAATAAAAATAGGTGGCTGGCATTGTCCTATTTATGCATAATTTTGTCTCTTCCAGGTGATTTTATTTATAGATATCTAGAAGGATGCCCACCAAAATGTAAGCAGCAGTTACTCCTGGCTGCTGTGCTCTTGAATGACTTTTACGCTGTTTGTTTTTATTTACTATACAATTTTTTAATGATGATGCTCAAAAGAATATTTGAAAATATGTCTCGTAGTTATATAAAATCCCATGTGTAAAATCTAACAGAAATGTATATTTCAGAAAAAAATTTAGTTTGAGTTTTTAGTTTTATTATAATTTAATAACATATTTAAGTTCAATCAATATCTGTTTGATCTATCTTAATGTAGATGAAAACCTAATAATATATAATAATAATTATATATTATATATATAATAATTATATAAATAATAAATAATAACATTGGCAATAAATATATGCCTTAAAGCATGCATCATTTGTGACTGAATATTTGATGAGTGACATACATTCATTTGACAAATATCCATAATACATATAACAAAATAGGGGGTGAGTTCCATACTTCAGGAATCAGTGCATTTTGATGTAATTATATTTTACTAATAAAAACAAACTAATAATAGCTAGTTATTTGAGTTATGTATGCATTAAGTGAGTTATATATGCAATCTTTATAATAACCCTATGAGTTAGATACTGTTATCATCCCTATTTTACCCAAGATTCTAAGGAACAAAGAAGATTAAAAGTTGTCTTGGACCACGTGGCTATTCAGTGTTTTCCTTCCCTAGGCTGCAGAGTGTAGCAAGTTGATCATTACACTGTACCGAATATACTGTGTATACTGACCATACCTGTTTTTATTTTACATTCCAGCAGTGGGCTTTTCAATTTACAATTAACATGATGTAAAATAACAAAGCAAGTACCAGATTTGTTGCCTAAAATTTACAGCTGTCCTATTATAGTCTTATTATTATAGAGAATTCTTAACTTTAAAATACTTTTGTGATCTAGCTGAGACAAGTATCTGACTCAAGTGCAGGCTCATCTACAGGTCCAAAGTGGAAGGCTAGTGACTATCCCAAGGCTGCACAGCAAGTCAGTGGAAAAGCACAGAAGCTTTCTACGCTTCTACTATTGAGGCTTACTTGTATGATTTTGTACTACTCCTAATTATAAAAGAAATTTTTAGATTCAACCCATTGGTGAATCTTCTTCAAAATATTCTTGCAATTCTATTTAGTAATAAAATTGTTAAATTGTGGCTTTTTATAGCATTAGAAACTAATATTCAGGAGAGATTAAAGGATCAGAACTGCACAAGTGAGTAAACAGACTTGATTATAAGGACACCTAATTATTACAAGGTAGGATATAATTAAGTGCTAAAGTTGTGTGATACAAAGACAATAAAGGCTGCAGAGTTTCTCAGGAAGAAATCAAAGAACCATATTGCTTTCCTGGGCTCTGATCGCCAAATTGAAAAGTTGAAAAAAAAATAAAATTTAAACAAAGCAAGTTGACATAAGGTCTTATAATTCTGTCTGGTCTTGTCAGTTTGTCAAGACACACAGTCTTGATTAGACAATTCTATTTCATTCCCTTATAATCAGGTAATCAAGCTTCCATCATAAGCAAGTTAGCAATGACAAGGAAAGCAGAGATTGTGATTAACGTTTGTTGTATGCCTACTGTGAGCCAGAGACATTCTTTCCTTATTACTCAATTTAATAGGTGTTTTATCTCTGCTCCCATTTTACAGATGAGAAGACTGAGGCTCAGGGGGTCTGAGGAACCTTGTATGAGGTTGTACTTATTAGTGAGAGTCACAGTTTAAACTCAGGTCTGCTGTGATTTAAATTCCATACTCTCCACTGCATTGTAACAAGCCCTCTTACTGTCTGCAAGATCAGGAGGCTAGTGCCTAGTATCTAATCCACATTTCCAGGAGTCTTTGAGGAGGGCAGAAAGGCTTTTCAGAGTGGTCAGGAAGATAGAGTCATCTGTCTGAGAATACTGCTTTCCCTTGTGAGGAGGGTGTCCAGGAGTGTGTTATCCAGCTGTGGCCATATATGGGAGCTGGAGATGGGCTCAGCCAGACTGAGCTCATCAGGGGATCTTACACCCTTCCTTAGCATGCTGGTTGAGGAAGGTCTCCTTTGTCCTACACGCGGAGGCATACATTTAATACCCAAGATGAGAATGGCTTGAGCAAAACTTAGTGATTAAAGCTATTTGTTTTCAATTGTTGTCATTCCTTCTTTGTTCACCTCTCTTTTCTTTTTTGCACTAACACCAATCCCTTTGTGAACTTGCCTCCCTCACTGTCCCAGTTCTCCTGGCCAGGGGGAGAAGAGAGCATAATGAGGAACCAACATCTTAGTGTGGATTCACTTAATTATGTGGACTTTTTTGGTGGAGGGGAAGATGTTTGTATTTTTCAAAAGAGTTAATCATTAGGACGTGAGCTCAAAATCTCTGTTGATGACATTCCAGGTATAGCATTGGAGTGTTGGTAACAACAGTGACAGCAGTGTCACGTGATGTGTGTTGAAGGGGTACTATGTGCCAGGCCCTGTACTAAGTGCTTTTGATGGATTTTTATGTTTAATCATCACAACATTTCTATGAAATGGGGGCTATTATATCCCCATTTTAGATGATGAAAGCTCAGGTTATTTGCCCAAAGCAAGTTATATTGCAGTCAGGGGACTTTCCTGGTATATATAATACTACTCCTGTGTTCTGTTGACCGTGGTACTAATTAGCAAGTATTTGAATTTAAAAGTTGGCCAAATAACGCTTAAATCATATGGATGAGCAAACTGTAAATTTGAAGATGAAATAAATCATTTGTAAATGTGAAGAGCCGCTTAAAATCTATTGCTAGAAAGATGCGCTTAAACTATTCTCCCATTCTAATACTGTGTATTTCGGTGTTTGGATTACAAACAGCATCCCAGTTGAAGGATAACCAGTGGGAATAGTACTGTGGTAATTTTATGTCTTAATGATAACGGTGTGCCATAGTCAAAATGACTGATTTAATTAATATGTTTTCTACCATATTTTGCATTTCTCCATTGAAAGATATTCTAAAGGGTGAGGTGTGCAGTTTAGCTTATTTAGCTCCCAATTCCAACTTTCCTACATTTGGAAGATATATGGTATTTATTTGCATTTTTATTCTTTTTTTGTTTTATGTGCTCATTTGAATCTTATCTATTTTCTTTTCTTTTTTCTTTTTTTTTTTTTTTTTTTAACAGTTACATCCAGCTTTTTATTGCCTAAGCAGACTGGGGCTTGCTTCGTCGCTTGACTTTGCTGTGGCGCATTCCTGTAAAGCCAGCTGAATTGCACACTGAAGATCCACCCTTTCGGTGAGTGGAATCATAGCTACAATTTTGTGTTTAGCTCTGCCTCATGTTGTTTGTATTGTTGACCAAAGTGCTTTGATACAGAGCACAAAATAGTGCTTTTCCAGCTCTGTGCAGGAAAACTGGCTTCTTTTCTCTTTTTTTTCCTTACAGACACAAGTAAATTGTACTGTCATTTTCTCTCTCTGAAATCCGCTATTGTCTCTCTCTCTCCCAACCCAACTGAATGACTACAGTTCTTCACTCATGCATCTGCTTCTTCTCTACCTGGATGTGTCCCCCTCTGGGGGACACCTTTCCTCATCCCCTGGCCTCTTCAAATAATTTGGTTATTGCATTCCATATTTGCTGTGTATGTGTGGAAACAAAAGGTGATAGTTGTGGTCAGCTGGACCACATAGTATTCCACTGTAATGTGTAAGACATTAGAGATTAAAAAAAACTTGGCCCCCTTGATCTGTTTCATGTTGTTAATCTGTGCATGTCGTAAGACAAGCAAAAAGGAAACCAGCAAGCCTTTCTGATGTTCCTAATAAAATCCTCTCTGTTTTTATTGCCCCTGAACTGGCATCCTCAATGTATTTCTACAGCATCTAGTACCATATATCAAAGGTCTTCCCAAGGCTTTTCTTGGACCTTCTGCATCCATTTTTCCCAAGTCTTTTGCTTTTCAGATCTTGCCTTTATATTTTTACAGGTCACATCTTACCAAGATGGTGCACCTTGGGGAATGAGGCAATTAAAGGGTCCTATGGGTACAATTATAAATACATTTTGCAATTCTAATTTGGAGATGGATCATCTGACTTAGCTAAAACCTCAGTTATAGAATAATTTTAGTAATTTGAATATATATGGAGCTATTGTGACCAAGGATAGGGTATGAGAGGAGGTATGATAGAGACTTATAAGTGATTAGATGGATAAAAGGAACAGGTACCTGGATTAAATCTTTTTTTCTTCTTTCTTCCTTTTTATTTCTGGCAGAAGTTTGTGTGTGTGTGTGTGTGTGTGTGTGTGTGTGTTTCCCGTGAAAATGAGGCAGTGTCAAAGGGAATGAGAATGGGCTTAAGGGCAAGGGTGTTGACATGAATATTTTCATGAAGGAGGTGTGCATAATGCAGTAATCAGCCTGGCTGGAACAGTCAGTTTAGAAAGTACTTATGAAACAGATAATATAATGTCTGGATGGGAATCTCATGAGGCTGTGGTGAGAAGTAGATGATGCAATTAGGTACTTAACCTGGTACTTGGACATGTAGTTGGAGATGAATGAATGTTATCAGCAGTTCTGGCTCCATTTTGCTGGTGAAGAAACTGAAGTCCAAGCAACTTGTTGGAAAACTACCTTTCTACTGTGGCTAGTTTTCCACATTTTTTCTTGCCATCCCCATATGTTTTCTTGGGTATGTGGTCTAAGCTGAGAGAATCTTCTATTAGGATAGTAGTGACTTCTTTTTGGATTATATCGTTCTTGGATTCTGAGAAGGCACTCAATGGGATAATGCTCAGCACACTTTAACTTTCTCTGAAGCATAGATGTTCCTCATGTCTTGGAGGTCAGATCCAAACTAGGTTGTGTGGGGAAGGCTTGAGTTTATTATAGCACATCTCTGACGTCAAGGACGCTAGCACACAGATCAGGTGCTATCCTCTCCTAGAAATATCCCCCAGTACCACTTTCCTTCTTGGAAGCTTGGACCCATCATTGTTTTTGTTCTTAAGGAGATATCACTGAGTGCTTAGGAAATCCATTATAAACACAGAGTTGTCAATTTTAGAAGAAATGGGAGGTGTATGGTGAAACAGACCTAAGACTCTGAAATAGCCTATGCTAACCCATTTGTCCTCCCCCAGAGCAAATAATAGATCAGAACACTGCAGAAGAGGAGGAGGTAGGTTAGGTGGGGCAAGACCTGGAAGAATAGAACCTGCCTTGAAGAATGATGACCATGTTCAGATTCCTAGAGGATTTTCCTGAACTTGTTAGATTCATCGGTCATCCAGTTTTTCTCTTTGTTGCTCATCATCCTAACCTTCTCATCTAATTTAATTCTGTGACTCAGTTTCCTGGAAAAGATGGGTCTTTGGTACATAATAGTCAGGAAAATAGGTAGAGGAAAATGAGGAATATTGTGTCCACGTGGGAAGAGAGAGAAAAGGCTACATGATCTTAGGAACTACCTTGATAATAAATGCAAATTTTAGAATGCCAGTGATTTGCCTAACACGCTGGCCGGAAAACTCAATGAGAAAACTCAACGCTCTCATCAGGTTTTGCCATCATTTAGTTAAGATGATTTACTATTGCAACCACAAGTGTTTTGAATTTTGGCTAAATAACAAGGCAGCCAGTGAGGCAAGGCTTGGCTTGCAGAAAACTGCTGTCAACTTTCAGAAGTTCTTCATGGTAACTGTCTGGCATTGTATTTACATTCTATGGAACCTGTTCCCAAGAAATACCTACCTACTTTGAAAAGAACTCTGCAAGACTTCTGCCCTCTGCTGTTCAATTTAAAGTGTCATTTTCAGCCCTAGTAGAATAAATAAGAGTGGCTTTACTAGGCAATAGGCTTTAGCAACATTAACTGGTGTTTGCCCAAGTTTTTAGTTCCCATCTGTACCATTTCTAGCTCTTTTTCTTTTCACTTAGGCTTATGCCTGAAGTTTTAAATGCTGCTCTCTTTGCTTATAAGAGGCAATAAATATATTTATTGTAATTTATGTAATTAATTTACTAGATCATAGCTTATCGTACCATATTCTTCATAATAAAACCTAGGCTTTCTCTAGAATCGTCCCATATTTTTGCTTGTTCACAATATTTCAATTAGTGTATCAGGACCTTAAAAATTTCTATGCAAATCTTTTGCTTAACTGGAAGGAGTGTATAAAATGGTTTTTACTCTGTGTTGAATTCATAGAAAACACTAAATTTAAATGTAGATTCTCAAAGTTCTAGGATGGTCATATCTGCTTTCAATCAGAGTAGGATGAAATATAAGATATGATTCTGCCATCACTAAAATATTTTTTTGGCTGTTTTTTTTCAGTATTTAGGAAATGAAGATAAAAGAGAAAGAAACTTAAAAACAATAGAAAAAACCCTGATACTTTGAAAGATTGCCATTGATAAGGGAAAAGTAGAACAAATGTTTTTCAACTTCTGATAGTATTAAATTGAAACCCTACTGGGCGCCTGGGT
Organism: Mirounga angustirostris; assembly: GCF_029215605.1. Classification (NCBI taxonomy): domain Eukaryota; kingdom Metazoa; phylum Chordata; class Mammalia; order Carnivora; family Phocidae; genus Mirounga; species Mirounga angustirostris. The sequence goes on along the minus strand of NW_026991715.1, from coordinate 98,108,516 downwards.
GGCTCAGTCGGTTAAGCGACTGCCTTCGGCTCAGGTCATGATCCTGGAGTCCCTGGATCGAGTCCCGCATCGGGCTCCCTGCTCAGCGGGGAGTCTGCTTCTCCCTCTGACCCTCCTCCCTCTCGTGCTCTCTCTCATTCTCTCTCTCGCAAATAAATAAATAAAATCTTTATAAATAAATAAATAAATAAATAAATAAATAAATAAATAAATAAATAAATAAATAGAAACCCTACTTTAGGTAGAAGTTTTGGGAAAATCAACAAATCTACATGAAGGCTGTGTTTTCAGCAACACATCCTGCAGCGGGTGATGTGTGGATTTAATTCCTATCAGTGGAATACAACTTGACATTTTTCACTTTCCTTCCCATTTTAAAGAGTTTATAATAATCAGTATGTACTGAATATATAAGTGACCTAGTCTCTTAAAAAATAAGATTAACATTTTTTTTCTCTCGTTTAAAATCCACTTCTGTGTAAGAACTGAACTAGTAGCACCATGTTGAAAGTATTACACTGAGGGCGCCTGGGTGGCTCAGTTAGTTAAGTGACTGCCTTCAGCTCAGGTCATGATCCTGGAGTCCCGGGATCGAGTCCCGCATTGGGCTCCCTGCTCGGCGGGGAGCCTGCTTCTCCCTCTGACCCTCCCCTCTCTCATGTGCTCTCTCTCATTCTCTCTCAAATAAATAAATAAAATCTTAAAAAAAAAAAAAGTATTACACTGAGCTCTTTTTTTTCCTTTTTTGCCAGTATAGAAATGCGCTTTCATACACACCATCTAACCTTTAAGATGAGAGCATTTTGAGATTTTTTTTTTCTGCACTACATGCCTGAATTGCCTCTTAACGTCGTGAGATTTACAACAGGTTTTCTTTAAACATTCCAAATTCTCTCATATAAAGTCGTGCAACATTATATATTTCACAAAATATTTCCTTGGAAATTTAAAGACTGAAACAGAACTTATGTAACCAGAGCTAATATATGATGTGTGTGTGGTGTTTTAATATAACAATTATGAAGGGAGTAAAAGTAGAAGGGAACACTTATTAAATACCTGCCCTGTGCTACATTTAAACATTTTTTTCTCTGTAATGTAAATCATTTTATTTAACATAAAAACAAACTCTTCTTTACTTCTGAAAACTGAGGTCCCAAGAGGTTAAATATCTTACTCAAGTTTGCTCAGCTAAGAAGAACCATATTTTTTAGCCCAATCTATTATTCCAGATACTGATCCACTAATTGAAATATTTTGAACAAGGAAAAACATGGATGATTCTAGAGAAAGTCTAGGTTTTATTATGAAGAATATGGTATGGGGCGCCTGGGTGGCTCAGTTGGTTAAGCGACTGCCTTCGGCTCAGGTCATGATCCTGGAGTCCCGGGATCGAGTCCCGCATCGGGCTCCCTGCTCAGCGGGGGGTCTGCTTCTCCCTCTCACCCTCCCCCCTCTCATGCTCTCTCTGTCTCTCATTCTCTCTCAAATAAATAAATAAAAATCTTTAAAAAAAAAAGAATATGGTATGATAAGCTATGATCTAGTAAATTAATTACATCAATTTTTAAAGTATGGATTTTTTTTAATAAACTGTTGTCACTTAGGCTAAAGTGTGAATGGTGTGCTTATCGATGTTTGCCAACTATTATTGGATGCAGATTTTGGTTTTCAAATCCCCGAGTACATAAATCAATGAGATATTTGTAACGCAGAATAAAAAAAGTAATTATAAAATGCTATTTCAATTTTTGAGTAGCTCATTTGGAAAATTGAGTGGGAATATCTTTGAATGGCTTAGCTTACTATTACAGAACAGTTACAAAAGAAGAAAAGTAGTCTGTAGAGGCTTGTTGTATCATTAGAACTATGTAAACCAGGATGAACAAATAGAACAGAATTTGGGTAAAATCAAACTTTTTTTTTTAAAGATTTTATTTATTTATTTGAGACAGAGAGAATGAGAGAGAGAGAGCACATGAGAGGGGGGAGGGTCAGAGGCAGATCCAGGGACTCCAGGATCATGACCTGAGCCGAAGGCAGTCGCTTAACCAACTGAGCCACCCAGGCGCCCTAAAATCAAACATTTTAATGGGGTACTGAGAAAATATGGAAATATTGTAGGTTCAGTTCCGGACCACCACAATAATGTAAATATCACAATACAGCAAGTTAGTCAGTTCCCAGTACATATAAATGTTATGTTTCCACTATACTGTAGTCTATTAAATGTGCAAAAGCATAATGTCTAAAAAACCGATGTACATACCTTAATTTAAAAATACTTGAGTGCTAAAAAATGCTAACCACTATCAGCTTTCAGTAAGTCAATCTTTTTGCTGTTGGAAGGAAGGTCTAGCCTGGATGTTGATATGTGCTGGCTGATCAGGGTGGTGGCTGGCAAGGTTGAGTGGCTGTGGCGATTTCTTAAAATAAGACAATGACATTTGCCACACTGACTATCTCTCCCTTTCCCTAAAAATTTCTGTGTAGCATGTGACGCTATTTCATAGCATGTTACCTACAGTAGGTAATTTCAAAATTAGAGTCAATTCTCTCAAACCTAACCTTACCACTGCTTTATCAACTAAGTTTATGTAATATTCTAAATGCTTTATTGCCATTTCAACAATCTTCACAGCATCTTCACCAGAAGCAGATTCCATCTCAAGAAACCAGTTTCTTTGCTCCTCCACAGGAAGCAACTCCTCATCCATTAAAGTTTTATCATGAGACTGCAACAATTCAAATATAATAATAATGACAAAGTTGGAAATATTGCAAGAATTACCACAATTTGACAGAGACACGAAATGAGCAGATTTTATTGGAAAAATGGCATCAGTAGACTTGTTAAATGCAGGGCTGCCACAAACCTTCAATTCATAAAAATGTGGTATCTGTGAAGTACAATAAAATGAAATACAATAAAATGAGGTGTGCCTGTATAAGGAAAAAAAGCCATTATATTAGGATGAGTCCAATTTGCCTGAAAAACCAACAGATAAAAATATATTGTTAAGAGGTCAATTTAATATAAATTAAATATCATCCTACATAATATAAATTATAAATAAGTCAAAATATTACCGTTAAGGTATTTGAATGGATATTTGCTTGTGTGTGTATGTGTTTGTGTAGGTCTGTGTGTGTGTGTTGTATATCTGCATGCCATATCTAGGTCCATAGAAAATGGGTTACAAATGTAGGCATCTTAATAAAGAATGTAAGAACATAGAGCCACAATCATACAAGGAATAAACTATCAAGAACATAGGGAAGTAGGGGCGCCTGGGTGGCTCAGTTGGTTAAGCGACTGCCTTCGGCTCAGGTCATGATCCTGGAGTCCCGGGATCGAGTCCCACATCGGGCTCCCTGCTCTGCAGGGAGTCTGCTTCTCCCTCCGACCCTCCCCCCTCTCATGTGCTCTCTCTCAAATAAATAAATAAAATCTTTAAAAAAAAAAAAAAAGAACATAGGGAAGTAAATATAACAGTTGATCCTCCTTCCTTGTGGTAGTCATGTTCTATCAAGTTGCTGGACACTGAATTAGCAAATACTGAATCATTGCCCCAGGGGAAATACTGGATTAGATAAGTGCAAGCCTCAAGTCCCAGCATTTTCATTAACCAATCAGCAGATCAATATGTAACCTTGTTTTATGTGTGTTTCTGTTTAAGAACATCTTATTTAATATATGTTGTTGATTCATTAACATTGAACTCATGGCGGACAGCACTATAACTCCTGCCTGACCGAAGCTTCTCTAGCACATGTATTTTCTCTGTAAGGCACCTGACAGCCTTCTTGCACTTGGGATCACTAGACAGCACTTAAGTACGATGCTTGGGAGTCATTTAAAACAGCAAAATCAGCAAGAAAGGGCACAAAAACGTATAAAATGCAGCACTATATAGACAGTGAAAAGGACTTGTTTATAATATGAGCACTGAAATAAGAAGGCAGGGCATCTCATTATTACATCTCAGCCGGGAACGTGTATTAGGCAACTCAAATTATTCACTGCTCTGCATGACTGTAAAAGTGCTAGCAGTCTTGATTATGGGATTACAAATAAAGAAACGCCCAAAGTGGATAATCCTATGGTCAGTAGTTAATGTTTCAATATTTTATCTTACTTGGAAATAATCTAGATATTCAATGAATATCCAATATTTAACTTATCTCAGTATACCTTTAAAGTTTTCAGTTACCAAAAAGATTTTGGAAACTATTTTTAAGTAGACATACCATAAGCATAAATATTATTGAAAAGTATATGTATAAACTTTTATGTTACTTATATATTTTATTAAGAATTATGGTTAGATTATTTATGAAAATTTCATGAGATATTAAATGTCTAACCATCATCTTGTTATGTTATCTTTCTTGCTGACAAATTCTGTAACAGAGACAACATGAGATTGACTTTTAATAAATCTGTGTAGAAGAAAAGTATTATATTTAATGCTGATAACTCTAAAGACATGCCTGTTTTAATTACACCAACAAACTTAAGTTAGCTTTTATTTACCAAACATTATCCTAGATCACATGAACTTGAAAATCATTTGAGTTATTTTCTACATTTATGAGAATATACTTTATATAAATGTCTTTACAAATCAATTTTTGTAATACCATCTGAAGGTGGAAAAATATCACGTATCTATAACATATATACATAGACATACGTAATATGCAGACACGTACAGGGATCTCAGGGCTCTGATTTTAAAATTTTAGCAATGAGACAAATATGATAATGGAAAACTCACTAGTTTATAAAAGAACAGTTGAATCCAAAGTGTGTTCTGGCAGATAGAATAAGTTAAAGCTACCTGCTGAGATGGCTAAAAGCTTTTACTAATATTCGTGGAAAGATTTTTAAAATTTTTTATTCATTTAATTTCCATATAGCTTTCTCCCTTCCCTTCTCTTCCCCTCCACTCCCCTTCTCTTTCTTTTCCTTTATAAAAATTTCCTCCTTGAAGTTTGCATATTAAGAGATGGCTCTGGGTTCCTAGGGAAGAGCAGGTAGAATACTCATATCTCAAAGGCACAGAGAAAGTATGTAAATTTCTCCAAGAAAGCCTTTGTTTCTTAAATCCAGATCTTTCACAATATGTGAAAGCCTTTTGAGATGAATAGGGGAGGTTTGGGGATTGGCAAAAAGGATAGGTGGTGTTTGAATTGTTTCTAGAACCATGTTTCTGTTCTTATAAAGACTCAATTTGTAAGACAAGTACATTTTTTAAGTCCTCAAAGAATTGGGTTTCAACCTGAATGATAAACCAGAAGCTGACCACAGCCATCTAACTACATTGTCCTTAATCTGCTTCTTCATATCAGGGAGAAGATCTTCAACTAAGATTGAAATCAGAAGATTCCTATATTCTAGATTTAGAGCTATGTTTCTTTAGAATGGTTTGATAAATCCTTCCACAATGGCTTCAGAATGTTTTTCTTTTCCTCTGTGTACAGATTTTCATTTTGGCTCTGGGGAGAAGGCCTAAAAAAAAGTTCCTATCAGGCTCTGATATCAGCTTCCAATTTGGCCAACTTCTGATTATAGAGCTACTTAAAAAAATCCTTTCAAATATCTTGCTAGGTGTGAGCCAGGACCAACAGTAAATATTCCTGACAGTATTGAACAACCCCATGGACACAAGAAGCATACCCCAAAAAAGTACAAAAGATACTACCCTCCCAGTGAAGCCGGTGGAGCGAAGTTCTTGTCTCACAGAGTCTAAGAATGAATCTCATAGACAAAGGAGAGTGAACAAAGAGATAGAGTTTTATTAAGCAAGGATACAGAAAAACATCTCAGGAGTTAGAGGGGTCCCAACCACGTTGCCAATGAGGGCTTTTCATCTCTGGCCTTTTATTAGGACTTTAGCAGGAAACTTGCCAGTGGTTAGGTCAGTGGCCTGGAGCTAGACATGATGCTTATACCTTGTGTGTGAGTTTTTGTCTCTGTGACATCTGTGATCTATAGATATGTTTTGCTAGGTCTGGTTAATCTCTATAGTGAACTTTTCCTTTGAGGCCTGGTTAGTTTCTGTTTTTTTTTTTTGGGGGGGGGGTTACAGTGTAGTTAGTAGAAAAACATTTTAACCCTAGTAAGTGGGATAGGGTGGTCTAAATTTTCCTATCTTTGTTCTGTCTCAAGGTCTGTGTACCTGACATACCCTCAGAGCCTAGTTGGGGCCCCTCTTCTTTCCCTACCTAAAGTCCCATCCTTTCCCTATTTACCAAGATCCAGAGCCACTCCCAAAGATAACCAAAAGAAATACTTAAACAATTCCAGTGGAGAGCTGGCAACACTTGGGAGGACCCAAGCTGAAATCGTAGTACAAGTCACATCTCTATCTAGCCGTATTTTGGGCCGCCCCTCCCCCAACCTCATGCTTGCCAAACCAAGATCCTAGGACATAAAATTAGACAAACAAGGCAGTAGCTGTTCCTGGGTAAGAAAGGATCGATAATCATTATCTTTTCCTGCCAATCTGAATTTGGAAAGGAACAGACATGAAATTTTACCTTCCCTCTACCAGGTCCACAGGTGGAAATCTGGGAGAGCTGAGTTTGTTATTTATTCTTACCCTTTGTAGGCTTCTGCCAGTTTTCCTAGAATGCCATCTGCAGGATCCAGAGAGAATGGGGTGTCCCAGTGAGTCCTTGTCTTGGTCACCAGAAACGATAGAGAAGGAAAAAATAATTTTCCTTCTATCCTTTATAGTGAGTGCTTGGCTGAGACCCCTTTCTATCTACGGCACCTCTTAAGTGGATAAGCTTATCTGAGATGGTTAAATGTTCTCCACTGTGCCCGCTGTAATTCAAGATTACCTTTGGTAGGGGCGCCTGGGTGGCTCAGATGGTTAAGCGTCTGCCTTCGGCTCAGGTCATGATCCCAGCGTCCTGGGATCAAGTCCCGCATTGGGCTCCCTGCTCCTTGGGAGCCTGCTTCTCCCTCTGCCTCTCTCTCTCTCTCTCTCTCTCTCTCTCATGAATAAATAAAATCTTTAAAGAAAAAGATTACCTTTGGTAAGATGACCTACTGGTTTAGCCTTAAAACAAAATTTTATTCACCTGTGCCCTCATGCTCGCCCCAGACCTGCTTAACTCAGACCCAGTACAGCTCCAGTCCCAGTCCGGTTTTTAAGTCAGAGCTGAATCCGTGGGGTTGCTAAGTTGGACCTGGTCCACTCTGTCTGATTTTCGGAACACGTGGCATGAGTAGGGGTAGGGGGGAGAAATACACGAATGAACTCTGAAAGCTCATAGCGCAGAAGCTGCAGACCTAGGATCCAAGAGAGACGTTCTTACCACCCCTGCAGCGGCCAGAAGCAGCGAGAAAACAGCGAGCTCAAGGGGCTGAACAAGTAGCTACGCTGGGTTGCTCACTGCTTCCTGGGGACTGTTGGGGGTCTCCTTTGGTTCCATGTTCTGACATCAGAACTGTTGAAAGAGAAACTGAGGCGCATTAAAAATTTGAAGAGTTTGAGTAAAAATCAACTTAAATTGGGCAGCGCCATAGCGGAAGTTGGTAGGAGCACTCTACCAGCGGGAGCTCAGGGAATAGAGAAAAGGCAGAAGCAAAGTAAGGAAATTATTGAATGGCGACAGCGTAAAGCCTAATCGGCTGTTGGTGACTGGTTGTCCTTAGCATTTTGATTTTGTAACCTTGAGGCATTTATAGGCTTAGAGTTTGGTTTGCTTGTGTCAGTCTCCACAGCACCAGAGCCAAGCCAGTCTTATGTGCTCCTTATGTAACTGATTTAGTACTGATCATCTGCCATAGATGCACTGGTTTTGATTTGGAAGCCATTTTTGTAAGCTGAGCGGAAGATAAAATGTCTAGAGCACTGATGCTGTCTGTTCATGATGAAGCAGCATGTTTTTGAAAGTCCATAAAGCATATGATACCAACATTTGTCTTCTAGGCAAATTATAAAAGATATTGAAAACTCATTGTCCTTGGTATTGGCAAGTGTGTGGTGTTGGGGGGGGTCACCAATCACCGAGAGTGGATAGTGCTGAGGATCTTAAGAGGCTTATAAGGTTTGACCCTCTTCTTACACATTTAACCTTTTATGCTAAGAATTATCACTGAACAGAAAGATACATTTGGAAGGATGTTACTTAATGGAACATTTAAAATAATGGCCATTTAATTTTTATTTTTTTTTAAGATTTTATTTATTTGACAGAGAGAGACACAGCGAGAGAGGGAACACAAGAAGGGGGAGTGGGAGAGGGAGAAGCAGGCTTCCTGCAGAGCAGGGAGCCCGATGTGGGGCTCGATCCCAGGACCCTGGGATCATGACCTGAGCCGAAGGCAGACGCTTAACGACTGAGCCACCCAGGCACCCCTAAAATAAGGGCCATTTAAAAACAATTGTCTACCAATAACAGTTTAATGACATTCAAATGCTGAAATACTTTGCAGCCCTGAAAAAGTAATCTTTTTAAAGAACATGGAAGAATACCGGAATATTGTATTTTTAAAAAGTATATATAGCCTGATCCTAGTATACTTATTTTTTAAATGTACCAAAGAACATTAAGAAAAAGGTGTGAGGGACATATGAGGAAATGTTAATAGTGGCTATTTCTGGGGAAAGAGACAGCAGATCATTTGTATTTTCTTATTTTTTTTTCTGTATTTTTCTAACTTCTTACCATAAATTTGTTACTTTTGTAATTAGAAAGTAAATAAGGAAGAAAACAACTGAGGAGATATTAGAATGTGATACTCCATCTCCAGATGGAGATGCTTGTCTTGGATGTTAGGCCATCTCATTCTTACCAAAAATGTGAAGATCTTCTTGTTTATGAGGATTTAATATCCTCCAGCAGAAGATGGTGCTGTTTATATCAAGTATTACGGGCAGCCAACATGAAGGGGAAAAAATATCCTCAGAAAACAAAAGATACTATATTTTTTTCCCCTACTACCTAGATCACCTTTTTAGATTCTGTTGATGAAACATTTCTCATTTCATGTAATGATTAATTTTAAGAAATTACTAAATGTTTTTGGCCTTTTAGGCAAGTACAGTGTGTTAAATAATATGTGGTAAAAAGAAGTTTATGAGTCTTGTTTTCTAAAGGCTTCAGTTACTTTGGAAGAACAAGTTGGTTCTTTAAAAAGAAATGAAATAAGTGACACAAAATTCAGAGGGAAGAGTTATCATTGTAGTTATCATTGTGGGCAGAACACATAAGGGAAAGCATCAGAGAATGGATGGCACAGAATGAGCCGTGAATAATGGCTGGGAATTTGATAAACACACTGCCGAATAATAACAAGGACTGCTTATTGAGAGCCTATTACATACCAACTACTGTGCTAGACTTTCACTGTAGCCACTTCAAAACATTTACCACAGTTATCCAGGAGCTGATATCATCTCATTTTACAGATGAAGACTCAGAGATACTCAACAATCTTTCCAAGGTTAAATAGCTAATGAGTAACAGCAGAAAGGATTCAAATACCACCCTCTTCCTGCCCCTCCTCCCTCTCCTCCCCCTCCTCTACCTCCTCCTCATTGAGTCCTAATGCCAGGCATATGTTTTTCGGTTGTCACCTCTCAAAATGTTGGTTTCTTCTGCAGAAATGGTGTTAAAGTGGCTTGCCCAGGGATGCAGAGTATCTGGTGGTGCTGGGAACAAGGTGTGTTTGACTTAGAGCTGAGGTTTGATTAGTGACGGCTCTATGAGCTTGAGCAAGTTACTGAACTTTTTAGGGCTACTGGATCCCATGTGCAAAAGTGCTTTCTTCATGGGTTATTAGGAAGAGTCAATTCGTTATTATGTGTAAAAGTGCTTAAAACAGGGATGTAGAAACTACTTGATTACTACTTTCTTAAGTGATTATTATTAGCAGCAGCAACAGTAACATCATCATCATTATTAATGTTATTACTGTAGCTCTGTTACCAAAAAAAGGAAATGACTATCACCGGTGGTACAGGAGGACATTTCAGTAGCTAGTAGTTAAGTATCTGCTTTCAGCTCAGGTCATGATCCCAGGGTCCTGGGATTGAGTCCTGCATTGGGCTCCCTGCTCAGCAGGGAGCCTGCTTCTCCCTTTCCCTCTGCCTGCCACTCCCCCTGCTTGTGCTCTCTCTCTCTCTGACAAATAAATAAAATTAAAAAAAAGAAGAAGAAAAAGAAGAGCATCTCGGTTTATGTCTATGCTGACCTTAACCACTCTCTCACACTTGCTGATTTCTCTGTTGTAGGAAAAAGATATCAGACTCAGATTCAGCTTTCATTAGCCACTGGTATCTGGTCTGAAATTAGGAACATTTTAAACATTACATTTGTTTATACAGCTACCTTCTAATCATAGCCAATACTATGGGTTTTTTTATATTTAAAGTTTTTATAATTGACTTTTAAAATAGTGTGCTAAAGAAACAGTTCATTAAAGTAAATAAAAATACTAAGGAATAATGACAATGGTGTGAGATGGTGGCCATTGGGAAGAAATGGGGTTGGAAAATACCACACTATAGGAAGCTGGCAAACCAAGGGAGTGAGCACCCTCCGGGGAGAACCACTGCCATCAGAATAGAGGGTTTATTTACATGGAGAATGAGTGGGGTAGAAGGTTGGTAAAGCTCTCATTTCCCTCCAGAGTGCTGAAAACATGGGTCCCTGAGGCAGCACGGGTGTGTAGGCTCTCACTGGGGAGTCTCATCTCTAAACCACAGCACCCAGGTGAGGCCTATATAGTGGCCACTTCTCTTTGTGACTTAAATTCAAGAAATCTTTTTGGAATAGCCCATTTTATTCAGGCTTTCCACATTAGGAATCACAGCTCCTGGAGGGCAGCAGCTGTGTCTGAGTTCCTTTCACGTAAATCCTCAGTGCCTAACCAACCGCTCGGGACACAATAGGTGCCCAAAAAGTATTTTTTCTGAGTGAATGAGTAAATTCTATCCATTGAGCGTCTTTTACCGAGTTCATTTTACATTTGTGTGACTATGTCTAAGGACTTCGATGGGATTGACATAGAGAGAAAAAGTGAATTAATGCAAAATGTAATAGCTATCTGACCTTCACTAAGTTCAGCAGTGTCACTGCAGAAGTGTTTTGGAGACCCGCCACTGTCAGATGAAACATCAGTAGCACAAATTGAGATATTAAATCGATTCAAGAGGCCCAAAGCACATGTAGTTGTCACTCCCAGCATGACGTATAAAGGGCTTGAGGAGAGGAAGTGTTACTGACCACTGAGTTTCCTTAAAGAACCAAATCAGTTTTAATCATCAGGAGTCTTCATGGATTAACAGCAGTGGGGTGGAAAAACATGTCAATAGGGTAATGGAGAGCAAAGAGATTATGCTCCCGCGTAGTGACATTGCTATTTTAACCAACTCAGAGTGGGATGATTCATGAAACAATTTTGTACTGTACTGTGTGTGTGTGTGTGTGTGTTCGTGTTCCAAGTTAAGGTTGTCAAGGGAAATTCTTTCAGGAAAGTTACCTCGGGGCTCTAGTCTATCCCTCTAGAGCTTCCTCTTTCCATAAATCACATACTAAGGTTCATCAATTTAGAAAATGACATGTGAAATTAGCCATTTATAGGATAATTTTGCTTTTGGTGTGCTTCCTAATTCAGGTATAAGAAATAGTAGTGACTTTTGGTAGGGGGTGAGGAAGGTTACAGATATTTTGTAATAAAAGATGCCACATCACACTTCGCCAAATTCTTTGTACAGTGGTAAGTTCCAACTGCCACTGTTAACTTTGTCAAACAAAACCCGTCTGCCTATACTGAATGTTTTGAAGGTGTATCTGCATGACATCCAGGATTTTGCCTCTCACTATGCATAGGCTCTGAGTTGTGGGATTCCTTCAGAGAGCCATTTTAACTCTTTATGGATACAAAACAGACTGAGACTGTTCTCAAAATGTAAATATATTTTAGACCAAATGTTGAAATTCAATGACAACAACAATAATAACAATAATAAAATCTGGAACTTAATAATAGCTAACATATAGAGACCACATAATATCATGGGCCAGCTCTGATAAGGACTAAATGTACATCTCATTTGATTCACACAACACTTGATGGGACATTCCAGACTTAAAACTTCTGTACTCCCTAAAGCTCCCCTTGATCAATGAGACTTACCTAAATTTTTCTCAGCTTCTGTCTCCTGACTAAGCTGGACCCAGCATTGAAATAACACTTATTTTACAGTGTAGTTCAAGGTAGCATTGTTTTTAATACAAAACAGAAAGACCCAAATTTGTGTCACTCTCAGAACCCAGACTGGTATTATGTATTGTGTATAGTAACTTTCTGAATAAGTGATACCCACTCAATGAATGTCTTGATCAGACATTCTAGAGGGAAAAAAAAAAGTATTTCACATACATTTTTATTGTATGAGGCTCTTAGTCACAACATCACCTACAACTTCTTTAACATAATGGTCCTAGTAAATAATTTGCCTGACTCAAATATGATAGAATTATTTATTATAAAATTTATCAATTCCAGATCATGAACTCCAAATTGTTCTTTTGTATCCTTGAAGGAGACCTTAAGTGATAAAGAAATTCCCCTGACCTTGGAGTGACTCCAAGAGACAATTTAAAGGCAAGGCACAGCAGCATTCAAGAAAAGCTCAACATAAATTTGAATACACTCCGAAGAGGGGGTCATTGTTGTCACCATGGTGATTTTATTCTTTCCTGGACTGAGCTCAGAATGAAAGGGGAGGAGTTTTCAAAGGAAAGATGCTGACATAGGTGAATCAATAATCTAGACACAATATCGAGCTGTTAGTAGAAATTTGGTGCTTGGTTTGAAGTCTTGAGTCCATGTTTGGGATCAGATACTCAATTAAGATATTTGACTATTAGGTTGCCTGAGAAAGCACCATTCTATCGTTAAAATATTTGTAAGTAATTAGAAAGTTATCTTATTATCAATACTTGGCTTAAAAGCATTATACTCACACTGGTCTTTCTTCAACAAACATTTGGAATGTGTATTATTCCTATGCAATGTGCTAAGTGCGTCACATCCATTATTTCACTTAACACTTACAAAATATATGAGGTAGAGACTATAATTATTCCCATGTTAAAGATGCAGAAGTTAAGGCAAATGAAACATAGAAAATTTCTTTTGACTTTTGGTTTGGGTCTGATTTTGATCTTTTTTTTTTTTTCCCCCCAATGACGTATCCTTAGAAAAAATCAGGTTAAAAATTCCCATCTTCATGGAGCTTGCATTCTAGTGGTTTGCCTAGGTCGCACAGCTGGTAAGTAGGCCATGTGCGAGTCAAACCCAGGTGGAAATTCATAAACCCTACCGTAAAAACTAGAATCTGCCTATCAAAGCATATGTAAGTATGATATGATGTTAGAAGCTCTGTTTAAGAATGGCCAAACCTACAGGTCAAATTTTTGAATGATACAGGTAGGAAGACCACTGGCATGAGTCTGGAGTGCTCACAGCTATCATTAGTTGTGTGCCCTATTATGAGAATTTCAGGAATTAACTACCAAGAAGGTAACTTCTTCCCATATGACCCAGAAGCCTATCTGGACTTATGGCAATTTCTATGAGCCACAAGTGGAGCATGATTCTGTTCTAGTTAGGAAGGGCCTTCTCTTAAACTGAGCATATGAAGCAGAAATTTATCACAACCAACCCTGGCTGCCATTGTGGTGACAGATGTCACAGCTAGACCTCCCTCAAACAATCCTGGAATGACTCTCTGGAATTCTGCATGTGCCAACAGTCATTTTCAAACAGAACCGTTTTTTGCTTATGCTTTCTCTCTTGCTTTCCATGTGACCTTCATCACCTAATTCTTTCCTCAGTTACTCTGAATTCTGACTTTCGAAATTGTGGTTTTTCTTTTAGAGAAAAATACTGAGACTCCGGCAAAATGATTATCTTGGTGATGTTTATCAGCATGTGGGCACACTGACCATCTTGCTCATGGCCCAGAGGTCCTACAATTGTTCACCTCTTAACCAAAAAACAAACAAACAGAAAAAAAAATCCAAAACCTTCCTTTGTTTCCTTTTCAGATACTTTGGAGAATTCCTAGCCAGTATCTTCATTTCCCTGAAGGAAATGCATGGGAGCCAGCTGCTAAGGGCTGGTGTTTGCACGCACCTGTTTGTTTATTTTTTAAAAGGTAATTGGGAATATGCCTAGAACCATGAGTCTGTTTCTGTAGTGCACTCCAAGCAGATGTAGGCACACAGAAGACAATCACAACCTTGTGTTGTGCATTTATTGCACACATAGTTCTCTAGTTGGCATTTTGCAAAGATATAATGATCAGAAATGCCTGGAACACAAACTTTAAATGGGGAGATGAGGTACTGAAAAGTAACTGAAAACATGAACGAAAAGAACAATGTAACCGTAACTCCTTATCATGGATTCCAACACTCTTTATCATTGGCTTTTAATACTGGCTGCACTTTAGTATCATCTCAGAAACTTGGAACCCCCCCAACACACACACACACACAGCCTGGAATCTACCATTAGTGATTGTGATTTAATGGGTTGGGGGTATGGGCCACACATCCACATTTTGCAAAAGCTCTGCAGGTGGGCGTTATGGAATTGGGCCTGGAACCGTCTCGATGCCTACCTCTCCCACCTCCTCTCTGGTCATCTGCCCCTATGCTCATGCACTGTGGTCAACTGTCCTGCTTTGTGTTTGAGCATACAAAGCCCTTTCCTTCTTTAGAAACTTGTTCTATCTTCTCCCTTCTACAGAAATGCTCAGTACCTAGATCTTTGCATGGCCACTCCATTTGTGCCATTTGGCTCTCAGCTCATGTGTCATCTTATTGCAGTCTATACGAGCAGGACCTTCTGGACCTGTGCAGTCCCAAATGAGGGTAGCCATAAATAGGGCACCATCTTTCCTATCGGTCCTCTCTCCAAGTCCTCTCGAATCAACTGGTTTTATTTTTTTCCTTTTCTAAGTTACTAACTGAAGCCAATTTGTTTGCTCATACCAGTTGTACCACTAAAAGATAGGGACCAAGAGAGCAGGGACTTTCTCTAACATGTTCAGTATTATATTTCTGGTACTTAGAATAGTACCTTGCACCCAGTAAACATTTGTTAAATGAATGGTCTGTGTGTGATATATGAAGCTGAGAATCTCTGCCATCAGTCAATAATATGAGGTAGTTGAAGTTCATCAGGAAATCTTAATAGCTGAGGTAGGGTTCTAAGTAGATTTTCAATAAAGAAAGAGTGGTCTTGGTAAGATGTTGGAAGGATGTTCTGTTAGGGAAGCGGTATCTCTTAAGAGCCAAACCAAGTCACCTCAGAATGGAGCAAGCTCCTTAGCTTGGCTAGGATGAACAAGTTATGATTAAAATTAACCGAATCTCATGATATGATGAAATCATCCAAAGTGAACACAGTCTTTGGAAATAGACCACAATTGGTTTCTAATGCAAATATTTCTAAATAATATGATCATAACTGTCATGGAGAGCATACACTGTCCCCAGTTTTCATGAAAGGTTGGAG
The DNA here is from genome assembly GCF_029215605.1 of Mirounga angustirostris. NCBI lineage: Eukaryota > Metazoa > Chordata > Mammalia > Carnivora > Phocidae > Mirounga > Mirounga angustirostris. The sequence goes on along the minus strand of NW_026991715.1, from coordinate 98,092,957 downwards.
AGCTGTATTTGATCTTTAATTAATATGCTCAGAAAAGTGAGAAGCAGCTAATAATAATGATGATAATAGCAGATAACAACTGCCTTTGATGGAGTGCTTCTCAGTGCTGGTCACTGGACCACGTCGTATCATGTATCATGTATCTGTTGTATCATATTAGCCCTCGAAGCAGACTTAGGAGGTGATTAATATCCAGTTTACCACCAACAAAAGTGAGACTTAGGAAAGCCAAGAAATTGACTGAAGTCTCATCCCAGGTATGTGGTTGAAATGTGATTTGAGGGGCGCCTGGGTGGCTCAGTCAGTTAAGCGTCTGCCTTCAGCTCAGGTCATGATCCCAGGGTCCTGGGATCGAGCCCCGCGTCGCTTCTCCTTCTCCTCCCTGCTTGTGCTATTGCTCTTTCTCCCTCCGTCAAGAAATAAATAAAATCTTTAAAAAAAATGTGATTTGAGCCCAGAATTTTGGACCCACAAGCTGCTATATTCACCCAAAATGCCACACTGCTCCATTTGGACCCAGTTTCATCCAGTGTGACTCTGATGATGGTCTGTCTTCCATACTAATTGCATCTAAGTTAGAATTTTAATAAAAAGCACAGAAAGTCTTCACATTACAAATTCTTGTAAACTTTTTTAAGTCCACCATTTGGACCTCAAACTATGCATTCACAAAGAAAAACTGTTAGGAGTAGTGCTTAGATCACCAGGCCATAGAGGCCAAGTGTTGTATAACTTGAAACATTTTCTTAAATAGGAAAAAGAAAGTACTTTTATCTTGTATGTTGTTCTATGTATTATAGGTGATTTTAAAATTATGGCAATAGCATATAACATTTAAAAAAGATAGTTTGCCTCTGTTTTAATATACTATGCTGATATTTAAGCAAAATATTACTAACCGAAAAGGCCCAAGAAGTCCTCATTCAATTTTTGGTTTATACTTAAGCTGAATACAGATTCCTGGTTAATGATTTAATTAGAGCAAGTAAAAAAGATGTTCGGGTGATTTTGGATAGATGCCAAAGGAGATTAGGGGCTCTTTCAAAGAATTTAGGTGGATTGCAATTGTTTTTATGACATGTGATTTCCTTTCAAATTGGATTAGTTTTTCTTTTCACGTGAAGGTATCATTCCTCTTAAAGCATGATGATAGAACAAGTAGGATGGTGGGAGGGTTTGAACAGGATGTGCGTGTCCAAGATATATGAAAATGGGAGAGCATCAGGTGTATTGTCAAGCATGAGGCATTAAAGATGGAGGAGGTGGGGTGAGCATGGAGAGAGATTGTAAAGAAGAAATTTGGCCCAATTGCCAAGCTGTCTTGGCTTGGATCACTTGTTTTCCAGAGTCTGGACTACTGGCCACGGGGCTGCAGATGGGACTGGAACTAGGTGAGGAGAGGGCATGAGCTCTCCCAGCTCTGCAAGCAAGGCTTGTCTGCAAGGCCCCAGTGTTTCTAACCAGCGGGAGGGCCTGCTTTCTCTTTAGTTGTAGAGGACTGACAGATCGTATAAAAAGGCAATTCCTGTTGAATTCAGGTACCAGTACAAAGAAAGTACCAGTTTCTGATAATCAGCCTCAATTGATTTTGAGTGCACAGGTGGGTCTATTTTTCTTTTCTTCTTTTAATGATTTATTACTGTCAGAGAAGAATGATAATAAACCATTCTAATTTATTTCCTTTAAAAAGTAGAGCTACTGCTGGTTTGTTTTTAAAACAAATAGTTAATTCAAAACTAGCAGAATTCTCCTTTTTAAAAAAAGACGGTAGTTGCTTATTTACTTCATTTCAAAGGTTTTTTTTTTTTTTAATTCGGTCTCCCTAGCAACAGAGACATCTGTCTCTATTCTCTTAGTCATTAAAGCCGAAGAAAGTAGCTGCTTCAGAAATAATAAAGGCAATTTCTATGAATTGGGTAACTGTTAATTGTTGCCAAGAAATCTTAGTGAGATAATGAGGCATACAGCAATTGACAAAGATCTTTTCATTGATGTATGAGCTTCCAGCTAGCCCATGGTGGTTAGCTAATATATACAGTACCATCGATGAGGTATCGTGTGATTCACTATGTAACGCACATAGAGAAGTGATCTTTACTCTTTCTGATTTCTTTCAGAAGTATGCCTTGCTGTGATTTTTCTGATTGCTTAGTAACTAATCATAACTTGGGATTCCAGGGAATATATTTGCGCATTACATTTCATGAAAGTAGAAAGGTTTGAAGCATTCACAATGGAGATCAATGCGACAAATAGTATAGTAGTCGGTGGTGGTGTTAAAACACCATATACTTTTTATTTGAGTTGCAGATTCTGCAAAACCATTTGAGTGAAAATACTTAAAATTGCACTCGATTCTAAAATGTATATTGGCATTTGTGCTAAAACTGTTTGCAGGCCCCTTATAATGAAACCCCAATCACCCTCTACAATAGCTTCACTAATAAACACAAAACAGTTTGTCAATGCTTTCTGCTTTCCCAGCAGCCAAGGAAGCAAATTATATTAAGTCAGTATTTTTTATTATTGGCCCTATGTTTGGCACATGCCTGGCTGTATGTGAAACTACTGTTAAATGGGTAATAACAGAAGGAGAAACCAAGCATATAAAAACAGCTTTTTGTGATTTTTTTTTTTTAATCAGGAAATATGCCTCCGATAACCAGATGTGGAATAGCTCATTGAGTTATTGGCCCCATAAGCCTATTTTAGTTTCTTAAAGGGAGGTGGGGGGAGGGAGGATTACAAATGGGAAATGTAAAAAATGCTGAATCTTGTCTGAAAATTAGGATGTTTATAAAATTTACATATGTGCGGATAACTATAAAAAATAATGGATATTAAACGCCTATCAATTTAGTAGAAACTTGGATCAGAATTTTGCTTCTCTTGGAGCAATACCAATAAGAAACAGAGGAACTAAAACATGTTTTTAACCTCACAATGACATTTGTTTCATGTCAAACTGTAGGTATATATAGTTTGGTGCATTCTACAAGTAATTAAGGCATCACTGGTTGGAAATTGGGTAAGATCTTGGAATAAAAATGTAGACATAGTTAAGCAAATCTTTTTAGTTTAGGGCTATTTTTATCATTTCTGAAGTATTTTCTTTAAAAATCCTCTAAATACAGATATTTCTAGTAAATGCTTATGAATATAAATGAATAAAAGACATTATCTTTTATAAATTACAGTATTTATCTGCATAATTTTGCACCGTTAAGGTGACAAACTGTTAATTTCCTTTCAAGATGCCTTTAATATAATGAAAGTAGAAAGAATTTTTCTAACAACCAAGTAGAAATAGACTTGACTAGCTGTTGGTGACTTTTTGTCAAAAGTTTAAAAAATTCAGTGTAAAGGAAATCTTGGCACTTGGTGTAGCATTTATCACATACTCTGGAGGATCTCAAAGTTACAGTACTGGCTTTGTTGATCAAGTTGTACCATATTGTCTATCAGCATGTCACTTAACAGCAGGTGGAGGCCCTGAAATGAATATTTGCCTCACACAATGGCCATATATAGGATTTATCTCTTTCTCCAGTTGAGAGATTAGGAAACTGTGGCCTGTGGACCAAATTTGACCCACTGTCTGTTTTTAAACAGTCTATGAACTAAGAATTATTTTTACATTTTTCAAAGATTGGGGGAAAAAAAGAAGAAAAACATTTTATAAAATGTGAAAAGTAGAGAATTAACATTTCAGTTTCCAGAAATGCAGTTTTATTGGAACTCAGCACACCCCTCGGGTTACATATGGTATGTGGCTGCTTTAATGTTGTAGCAGCAGAGGTGAGTAGTCAGGCAGAAATGACTGGGGCTATTGGGGCGCCTGGGTGGCTCAGTCAGTTAGGCGTCTGACTCTTGGTTTCAGCATAGGTCCTGATCTCAGGGTCCTGGGATCGAACCCCCTTTTGAACCCCTCACTGACTGAGCCCTCCTGCCCCTCACCCGTTGAGCATCCCCATTCTGTCTCCCTGCTCCTTGAGCCCCACTCAGGTTCTGTGCTTACTGGGGTGTCTGAGGATTTCTTCTTCTCCCTCTGCCCCTCCCCCCTCAAATAAATAAATAAATCTTAAAAAAATAAAAGGAAATGATTGGGGTTACAAAGCCTAAAATAGTGACTTTGTGGCCATATTGAGAAATTTGCTGACATCTGCTCTAGGTTTAGGTTATAGTATCTGAGTGAATCTAAAAAAATATGACTAATATAATATATTCTAATACTAATACATGCAGCTAACATTTCATGAGAACCTTGTTGCACCAGGGAGTGTGCTAAATATTTTGTGTGCCTCTTCCCTTGGAATTTGTATGACAGCTCTGTGAGGTAGACACTGCAATTATTCCCATGCAATAGATGAGAAAACAAACTTAGAGGAAAGGCTTGCACAAAACCATACAAATAAGATGTCATGGAGCTAGGATTTGGAACTAGGTTTGTCTGAGGGCAAAAAGCCATATTTTAACAAGGACACTGTAGTCATTCCTAAAATTAGGAACCCTTACAGATCATGCCAAAAAGACAAGCACTTCATTAAAACAAACAAACAAACAAACAAACAAACAAACAAAGAGAATGAGCAGACATTTCCTCAGTGAAGAAATACAATTGCCTTCTTTCCTACATAACTGTTAATTTAGGAGGGAAGGTGAGAGAAATTCCTGAAGCCCTATTTGGTTTTCAGACTTGAAACCTGAGATTTGGATTTCTTTTCCGCTCAAAGTATGGCTAATAATTTGGCAGGGTCTCCAGAATTTCTGAAACATAACCTTCAGGTCACCACCCTGGCATTTCCACTGACTGGAGCTTAATTGTGTAAGGTAGCAAGGATGGGAGAGCTGGGTTACTCTAGTGGACTCTTCTATGAAAGAGAATTCACTGGGAAAAACAAAGTTGTTATGAGAAGGAAAAAGAGTGGTCCACAGTGGTTCATAGTAGGACATGATTCTGTGGTGTTGGGAAAGTCACTTAACCCAGATTCACTTTTATAACCTAGGGTCCCATGGAAGCAAGTGCTCATGGGACAGTTCTAAAGGTCGTAGGCCACTCCTTTACTTATCCCCCTTTTCTGGTCCTGTGCTTTGTGTCAGATTGTCTTTGTATGAACTAGGATTCTAATTTATAAGCAACCTAAACAGAAAAGGAACATATTGGAAGAATGTGAGGTAGTTTCTAGAATCAGCAGGAAGCCAGGAAAATAAGGTTGATAAAGGAGGTAAGAACAGAAGATTTGGCAACAAGAGCCATAAGGTTGGCCTGACCAACCTTATGGGCTGATTGGGACAGTGTCACTAGTATTAATGTTGCCAAATGCTGCCACCTTGATCAACTTTTGACCTCTTCCTACACCTTTGTGTCTTTTGTAAAAATTCACAGTCATGGATGGTAATAGTGAATTGTCCAAGTTGTTGACTAAGTGCCTTATCTTACTAGCCAGGTGTAAGAAGGAAGGACCATGTGGACTCCTTCCACTTCCAGAGTAGGAGGAAAAGGGTTTGGATACCATGTAGACAAAATGGAAGTGAATTTATCACTATATTTGGTGAGAGTCTGGAATGAAAAGATAATTTTCCTGGTCCTTGCTTGTAGGAGAGATTGATCCATAGTCATCAAAGTATTGTATCTCTGGGCAGTGTTTCTTGGAAAGTGCAATCAAGGGATTGCTCACTGACCCTGTGGATGATAAGAAATGCCTCTGACATCTTTATAAGAGTAGGGAATGGTGATGCCTCAGCTGAGTTTCAGAGGGTAAATAATATACAGGTGAAAGAGAGGAGGTAATAATGCATTGCCGCAGGCTTTTGGCAAATATCAGTGTTTACAAAAATTAAAATGCTGCTAATTTGATGGCATATTTAAAGTTTTAAGAAATCATTCCAATGAAGACTTCCTAGTTTATTTTTATATATTATGGCTTTATTGAGGTATAATAAATTAGACCTATTGAAAGGGCATCATTTGATGAGTTCTAACGAATATGTATACTCCTATGAAACCATCACTATAAGCAATTTCGTTACCTTCAAACTTTCCTTGTGCCCCTTTGTAATCACCCTCATTCACAGGAAACCACTGTTCTGCTTTCTGTCACTGTATATATATATATATATATATGTTTGCACTTTCTAGAATTTCATATGAATGGGATCATTCATTATATACTATTTTGGGGGATGTGCGATCTAGCTTCTTTCACTTGTGTGAGGAGATTGGCTCATGATGTTGTGTGAATCGGTAATCCATAGTTTTTCATTGCTCTTAACAATGCTCACAGAACAAATGAAACAGGAAGCTACATCGCTGGTCACTATCCAAATCTAACGCTAATTTTTTTCAACATGTTTATACAGTCCACTGAGAGTGAATCACAAAACTCCTCCAAAACTGATCATCTGAAATGGTTTGATTAAGCATTATGCTACTTGTGTGGGTCACCTGGAAGGAACCTGAGTGAATTCACTGCAGGTTGAGTTTCTTATCCTTTTAAGTCAGGAAGCCAAAGCTAATCCGCAGGTGGGGAATGTCCTTGTAAACCTCAGCAGCTATGATTTAAAATTAGCTAAATCAGTGCATTTCTTAGGGGCAAATGAATTTCCTTACAAAGTGAAATATTCTTGGAATTTATTGGAGAAGTTGTGTTAAATCTAAATTTAAACATTTATAAGTTCAGTGAGCATTTCATGGGCTTCTAATATGTGCCAGGCATTGGGTTTGGTAACAGAGATATAGAGATGACAAATAGATGGCCCCTGACCTGAAGAGACTTCTAGTGTAATGAGGGTACATGGTTAGAAAAGGTGTATATATTAATTCACAAACAACATTTTGCTGAGCATCTATTATATGCCAAGTCCTGAGTTCCACTCTTAAAACGGCCACCTCCCTTTAGTCACAGAGCTTGCTTTGTAGTGTAAGAGAAAACTCAGCTCATAAATGAGCAGGATTCATCTAGATTGGAGAAATTGTATGATGGAAATAAACAGGGTGACATTTTTCTAGAAAGAAATCATTAACTATTTTGCTGCAGAGCAGGGGAGTCAGGGCAAGAACGTTCCAGAAAGCACGGAGAATTGCAAGCACAGAGATTGAAATGGGCAGGGCTTTCCTGGTGAACAGGACCCAGAGGAGGAGGATTGGGCTGGGAAGAATGAATGGGTGAAGGGTGACTTGAGGTGAAAAAGTTAGGCAGGGGGAGATCCTGTAGGCTATGACCAAGATTTGGGTTGTTTTTATTTTATTGAGGGGACTAGGGAGCCCCTGGAGGAATTTAAAGGAGAGTACCTGACTCCCCCCCCCATTTTTAATTGTTATTTCACAAATGATGTCAAGGTAATGCAATAAAATCAATTAAATTTATACAATAAAATTAATAGATCTTATGTGTTCAGTTTGAATTTTGACAATTGTACACAACTTACTCTATAACCACCATCAAAACCAAGATATAAGACATTTCAATTTGAGGGAAGTTCCCTTGTTGCCTTTTCTGATTTGCTTTTAAAAAGATCAACATTGAGAACTTTGCTATGGGGTTCATTCACCTCCATAATGTCACCTGCCTAGCATTCTCACTTTCCTCTCCATGATCATGCTTTTCAAGGGTCACCATTCTTCTTCTTTCTTTCTTTTCTTTTTTCCTGGACCCAGTGGGCCACAGGCCTTTGGCTTTGATCACTCTCTTTCATTTATTCTTAGGTACTTTATTTTCAGGGTCACTTCCTAGTGAGATTTTAGTCTCTACCTGACCAAACTCTATAAGCCTTACCAGCCTCTGCTCAAACCCTACCTTTTCATAAAGCCTGAAGCCTATCATTAATCCATTTCAGACTGGTCTGTGTTCTCTGAACATGATCATGTTTCTCAGTTATTCCATACTGAGTTTTTTATTTATCCTACCTAGGGGAGGAGTAAAGAGAAAGGCATGGCTACAATGAGAATGAATATAGTAAATAATTTAGAGAAAATAATCATGATAATAATATAGAGAGGAAAAGCAGGTAAATTCTATCTCAGTGCAGCCTTAAAGGGAGAGTCTTATGCAACATGTGTAGACCTGGCCCAAACACATTGCAGTCTTGGTTTCACAAAACTGCTAAAACTGTTTGTTTGTTTGTTTGTTTTTTTCCTTTATCTTGCACTGTGAGTCGTTTTTGTCCGCAATCTAGTCAGCCAGTCATGAAGGCTTACACACTCCAGAGAACGCTGGATGCCTTTCTCCCGGGTTCAGACTTCACTGTCTGCTGCCTTGTCATCCATCTAAATGCTAACTAATGCCTTTCTTCTAGAAAGTCAAACGCTCAAGGCATTGGCTTGTCAATGGTGAGTGTTTGCCTGTGCTAGTGCCGTGGCCTGCTGAGGTAATGGATCAGCAGGATTTACTTATTTTAAAAATGATTTGATCTAGTATGTCTGTGTGGGGTTGATGTGTTAGAACTTCAGGATGCTATTTACGAAGAATTGCAGAGAAACCAAGGGCAAATGGGGCCTTGGCCAAGATTCTCCTCTTTATTGATGCTGCGATCACAAATATTTAATTGGCATCAAGGTAAATGTTCAAAGGTTAATGTAGCATGCTGTTAATGGATAATGAAGGTGTGCAATCCTTACTTTGCTTACTGCCTCGCTTTGCTCTTGGAATGTAATTATCAGTGTAGGGATAGTTAGATGTGGAAGCAGTGTATCATCTTTTGGCATTCACCTGCAAGTAGCGTGCATAAGAAATGGTGGTTATTATGATCCATTTTGTGTATTTTGATGCATTAGTCACAGTCCGTTGTTTGCATTTTTGTGTGTTTAAGATCCAACATCAGTGAATTAGATAGTGCTTTTTGGCAGCAAGACAACAATGCTGAAGATTTTACATTTACTTTAAAGTGGAGTTGAATTTATTTCTAATGCAATTCCCATCTTTTGCATTTCAGGGCACTGGGGGGAGGGAGATCTTTCTAAAAGTTCTTTTTCATGGCATGTATTTTTATTTTTCATGTTTCTCATATAACAAACTTAGAGAAGAGCCTAGCACATAATAAGTGCTCAATAAATGTAGCCCATGACTACTCCAATTTTCTTGCTTTATTAAGTGATTCCTTTTTTTTTGAGAGCCTTTATGCAAATGATTTGTAATTTTCATTGGTGTTATGGTTGCAGTGACAACTTTTGATTGACATTACTTATCATAAAAGTATCACGCCAAGATTTTCCCTCTATTTTTCCCTTTTAAAAAATTCTCTTAGTCTTAGAATTCTATTCCACGCAAATGAATTATGCTGAAATATATTACTTTTATATGGTCATCATCTGGGAAATGAATACAGAGTTAACTTATGCTATTATTTCTGCACGAATGCATTATTTTTAAAACACTTAACAACAATCATGATAAATAACGTGTGGAAGTAGGACTATTTGATCTGATGAACCATACAAAATCTAAGTCAAGTCACACAAATGACATGTTGATAGAAGAGAATGGTTATGACCATACAATTCTCCTTCCTTTGCTTCTTGTTTTCCACTTACATGTTGGTAATGAAGGAGAGCTGGTTTTGAATGGTCAGTCTTAGCTATGCCTCTTTAAACTTAATATTTATAAGAAAGCATTGAAATTTGAAGTCAGAGGTTGCGCGTTTGGGCCATATACCCTGGCGGAACATCAGCTGAGGCTCCTGCTTCCATTGATTACTCCAGCCTTGCTCTCATCTCTCTCAGAGCTTGTCATCCCTGTTGTTTCTGCCTGTTTTCTTATTAAAGAAGAGATTAGCAGCTGTTAAATGCATATTAGAACCCAACTGAGACTTTATTTGAGATGAAAACAGAAAACTTGAAAACACACTGAGCAAAGGGGAGCCCCTGAAGGAGGGCATGGTCAGTTTTAGAAGCATTTTGTCTAAAATAGATTGTTTCTAAGACCCGTTTTCATGCTTGGGGAGGTTTCTCTATCAATAGATATGAACCAAAGTGCTGCAAATTAATTGCAAACAACACTGCCTTGGTAAGCATGACTTTTTTCATTCTGTATCAACTAAGCAAACTCACTGGTACCAATTCTCTAGCCATGTCTATGTAGTCCCTTTGCATTAGCGTCCCCCTTGGGGGTGCTTGTCCAATACAGACCTCCAGGCCTGCACCAACCTGTGTAAGCAGGACCCCTGTGCTCAGGGCCCGGGGCCACAGTCTGCTACCTGAGATGTTTTCTAAAATTTCTGTCGAGAGATTTCTTTGTCAAAAATATGTATCTTGTGACTTTATTAATATAAAACTGTTAAGAATGTGGGATGCAGAGCCCAACCAGCGGGTTTTGTACCCCGACTCGCTGAGTGTGTGACCTTGTTCCAGTGACCTGACCTGTCATTTTTTTCATCTATAAATGGGAGATGCAATAGGACCATCACTTAACAGTTGTTTGGGGGCTTGGGTGGGACAACCCCTGTGAGGCAGTTTGCACAGTGCTTGGCAAATATCAAGTGTGCTGTTCAATGTTAATTATAATCATTGCCATACTAGTTGAGGTGTTATTGTTTTATTGATAATAGTAAAAACAGTCACATGGCGGCTTACCTGTGACAGACTTGTGGGACACTAACAGACGCTTCATCTTTTTTTGAGGCATCAAAGTTTCAACCTTTGTAGCTCTCTCTCAAAAGGCACTTGAAAATATCAAAATAGGGCGCCTGGGTGGCTCAGTTGGTTAAGCGACTGCCTTCGGCTCAGGTCATGATCCTGGAGTCCCGGGATCGAGTCCCGCATCGGGCTCCCTGCTCAGCAGGGAGTCTGCTCCTCCCTCTCCCGCTCCGCCCTCTTGTGCTCTTTCTCTCTCTCACTCTCTCTCTCAAATAAATAAATAAAATCTTTAAAAAAAAAAAAAGAAAATATCAAAATAAAAGCGAATGAGTTATCTGCAGTGGGCATTTCCTTTCAGTGGCTCTCAGGAAAGACATTCTAGGATATACCTGTAGAAAGCTGCCTCAAGGGCAGGATGACCAGTGTGGAGTGAGCCCTGCTGTAGTCTTCATTGACCGAACCATCTGGCAGATCTCCCGCACTTTATCTTCCAATGCCTTCACCTTTGAGGATGGCTCTGGCCAAAACCTGTGAGCAGCCTTCCACCCCCTCACACCTGCAGACTGAAGGCTGTCCGGTTCTGGCGATTTAAAATGTGCCCTTCACCTTTCCCCCTACAAAGATGGCCTCATGCTTTCATTGTGTATGTTTTCAGCCAAGTTCCCACACACTGGGTTTTTGGCGATTAGAGGGCTTTAATTACAGCTATTAGACAGACAGTCTGAGCAAATGACAGTGTTTTTCCTCTGGTCATGTAGCAAACACTTGAAAGGGGAAAGGCACAGATGGAGATGGTGCGTGAATGATTCCTACTGTTCAGATGCCAGTGGCACCTGGGTGATGTGAGTTGGTGATGCTGTTTCTCTTCTGGTCCCAGGAGACCTGCTGTGCTCACTCAGAGCACACTGGCCACTGTGTTTCTGGTTAGCACAAGTTGGTTGTGACTGCCTCCAAAGACTCCCTTTTTCTCTATTGTTCTCCTTGCTGGTAGACCACTTTCATTTTCCTTGGGGCCATGTTTTGGAAGACTGTGAGGGTCCTCCAAATTGCTCTTGATAAATGCATTAAAGGCTCTGATCCTTGTGCTTTAATAGTTGAATATTTTCTCTTTTCTCCATGCAAATAAAACATCTTTCTTTCTTGCCCTTTCTTTTGCTTCTGCCACATCACTTTAACATACTTAAGACCTGAGAAGAAACTTCTCAATTTTTTTTTTTGGCAACAAAATAAGTTTTCCTTTAAAATTATAAAATGCTTCCCTTGTATATCTGTTATAAACAGCAATCCAGAGAATTAATTCAGGCTATTTTCAGACCTATTTCAAACATTTTGATGACTCAGAATCTGAATCAGAGCAAATAGAACGCGATCTAAATACTACAAGGTGACACAAATTCAACACGAGTAGGAAAGGATTAAAAAGGCAGTAATTACAGTTATTCATCTTTAATTAGTTTATATTGAGAGAAGTAATGCTGCAGTTCTGCAGATAGATGTTTAGGTATCACTTGCATCATTTTTCAAATATATAGTCCTTAGGATATAAAAATAACTAAAATTTATGGACCCTGTAACCAAAATACAGAGGTTCTCTCTCCTTGCTTGAAGTTTTGAATGTCGTTGTTCTACAGTTAATGAATTCAAGATTTAGATTATGTCCCCACAATATTCAGCAGTGTTATAATTGATCTACTTTAATTCTAATAACTTTTTGGCTTTGTTTGGTATATAGAAAGACTATATGGTATAATCCCTGCCTTTGAGAAGACTCTAGTCTAGTTCTGAGGAGAAACTTATATGAAATTGAAACTAATGTGAAATTGTTTGTTTATTCAATAATTATTTATGGAATACCAACTACATCCCAGGCAGGTTTCTACTACTATTTATGTATGAACAGAGTGTTGAAGAAGAAATGAGCTTTATACCAATGTCACTTGTTGGGGGATTGTCTTTTCCAAAGACAAGGGCAACAGTAATATCTCCCATCCCACATGATCTTCTGCGATGTGGTCTGACCACTGCCTGTTCAAGAGGTGGAGTGAATTCCCCATCCCTATGATCTGGCTGGTCTTAGGGACGCACTTATAACCAATGTGTTTCTGAGGCTATGTCAAAAAAGGTCAGGCAATTTTTACCTGGATCTTTTGGAATGCTTGCTTTCCAGACACTCCCTGTCAGGGAATGTCCTCTTGGAACCTGGCTACCATATTGTGGGACATGAGGCTACATGAAAGGGCCCTATGGAGGTACTCTGGCTGTAGCTTTTGGGTCTCCTCTACCTCGCAATTAGACATAAATGGAGATAAGTTGAGACCCCAGACTTACCGGTCTTCCCAATAAGGGTCCCAGACATTGTGGAACATTCCAACCCCTGTGCCCTGCCCAAAATCTTGACTCACAGAATCTGATGTTGTTTTACACCACTAAGGTTAATTTGCTCATGCCAATTTCTAATGATAGAGTATTGAGCAAAACAGAGATCGGTAAAAGAGATGCTGATAATAATAATCAACTACTAAAAGTTCCTACTTATTATTATTGTGTGCCAGATTTGACCAGATGCTTATATAATCCTCACAAGGACACTGAATTTGCATTATTGCCCTTCCACACTTTCTAGATGATGGAACTAAGGCACCGGGAGGTGAAATAATGCATTCACATAGTAAGTGAAGGGAGAGGATGTGGAGTCTTTGTGCTTCACTGCTTGGATAGATGGTATATCTAAGGGCTAAATATGGTGCAGCCTAGCACGGGTGCGTGAGTTCAGAGACTGTATCATTCTGAGGTGGGGTGGTTTTAAACTTTGTGAGGTTTTGTGAGGAGATAAAATTTATACTGAGCCTGGTTAGGTGCGTTAGGTTTAGATAAGCTGAGTAGAAGAGGAGAGGCAGGTATTTAATGTGGAAGTAACCATGGGAACACAGACAGAAGTGAGAAAAGCATTCATGAGTGCTTAGATGGAGAATAAACAGGTAATAAGAGAAGCTGGGGAGAACGATGGTGCAGGGTGTTGGATGGCTTCTTTAGAGATGTAAGCATGTGGGGCATTTGACCTGGGAGGAGCATGTCTATAGATTCATACTTCAGTGGGAGCTTACTCTAGTAACAGTTCCGAAACTAGGCAAACATGAAGGGGATGGGCAACCAGAAGACAAAAGAACAGCTCAGATACTATTTCATTAGTCCAAGAGAGTAATAGGCAGGTGGCAATGGTAATAAAGATGAAGGGTAAATTTAGAGAAATTTCAAAGAAATCAATGGTATAGCTTAATAACAAATTGAATGTAAGTGTTGAAAGAATAGGAAGTAGCAAAAATAGCTTCTAGCCAATGAGGTCAGAAGCGTCATCAAAAGATCTTTAACATTCAAATATTGCCAGAAGTGATTAATGCTACTGAAGGCCAGTGTTAAAGGCCTTAATGTTAGAATTGCAAGACTCAAGTACTACAAAGTTGAAAAATCTTACACAATAATATCATAATTCTTTATGATTATATTGCCTTGTATCTAGAGAGCTCTTCACTTTTCTTTATGTGACATGCAACTGCACTATTTAATACTCATTACAAGACTATGAGATCTGTAGGACAGGTGGCTATCCTTGTGCAGAGGCTGTAACTGAGTATGGTAGAGGTTGAATTACTGGTTCAAGACCCCATGATAGATAAGACCTCATCTTGGGACCAGGTCCTTTGACCTACAGTCTCCTGCTGTTTCCATTTATAATAAAAACTGCCTTTTTGAAAAGATTTTGGACTTGTGTAGGTTTTTTTTTTTTTTTTTCTGAGACAGGAACATGAATATTTCTCACTATTCTGTACTTGTATAATATCTTGTGGTTTCTGACTTAGAAGATCAGCCTTATACAAGTTCTCATTATGTAAGTGGACTTGGATTAGTGGGTAAGTGAAAGAGTAAGTTTTGAGGAGGTTTTGTGAACTCATTCTGTCTGCAGATTAAGTTCAGAAACTTTAAAAAGCTGTGTAATTATCTCGTTTTCAAATTTTGGTTACTCAGAGCAAAAACCCAGGAGACACTTTACTTCTTAACCCTTTATGTGCAGTCCTGTTCATTTCACATTCTAATTATATCTAGAATCTTTGCATTCTTGTTATTCATATTACTACTACTTTTGCCTATACTCTCTACATGTTTCTTGGAGTAACTCAGCAGGCTTTGAATTTGTGCTGTCTTAACTTGGCACACCTGTGCTACCCATTCTCTATGCAAATCTGACCTTGTTTGAATTATCAGTGGTTTGAATGATCAGTGGTTTTTCCAATATTTATATAAGATTTTCCAAGCTCTTAGGCATAGAAGTCCCCACAAGGCCCTGTCAACCTCTTCAATGTCTTCTCTGGCAAGTCCCCCTCATAATTTACACTACAGTATTATTGGTAGAATGATGGGTTTACACACACACACACACACACACACACTTCTTTCCTCTGTATTATAACACCTGTTTTTCCCTTCCTGGAATGCTTTTCTTCATTTGGAGAACTGTTCAGTCTTTAAACCTATTCATGTCAGCTTATCAAACACATCCTGCTTTCCTCCAGTTTAACCATGTCAATGTCTCCTGCATTTGTACTGTGGATGGAGCCAGCACAAACTTCATATGGTTTGCAGCAGCCTGGGTTGTAATTATTTATCTTCATGCCTATTCTGCCTTCTAGATTGTAAACCCTTGAAAGCAAGGACCGTGATTGTTGACCTCTGTATCTCTTGAAATTTTTACGGTGTGTGGCACATTGTAGGTCCTCATGAAATGATTATTGACATGAAAAAAGGCAAAATGCTTTGGCAATAAAAGATTTTTGGCTGGAGAAAGTCATTACCATTGTGCCACAGACATGGATTGATTAAACACCTATTTTCATAAAGCACTGTGCTGAGTGCTCCTCAGAACAAATTATACAGATCTGCTTCTTGACCTCTAAGACCATATTTATAATTTAATACATATATCAGGGATGAGGGCAAATATGAAAAGGAAGACAATAATTGAATTATCAACATTAAACAGATATACAAATAGGTTAGATTAAATATTTACTTTGTATGTGTGTTACCCTGTAAAGGGTAATTTCATTTTTAGCAACTGACGAGTGTATGCGAACCATCTGAGTTTTATGTTTAGACAAAAGGAACCTATCATAATAATTATAATGTAAACTGAATTTCAATGTTTCTTTGGCGAAGATGGACATTAATATTCCTTCTGAGATTAATTTACATTATATTGAAAGAAGAAGTCATATACTTAGGATAGAATCCAAATCTAGACACCCCTGGCCAATTTAGAGCAAATGGAGCTTATCTGTAGAACTCCACCATTTTAAAAAATATGGATTCTAAAAAATATGTGTTTTTCATCAAAGGCAGGAAATAGGGTATTTGACAACATGCATTTGTCTACTGAATGTGATGGAATATGTGATGAAATATGTTTTGTCAATAAAATAAATTGCCAAACAAAATGTAATCCTTTCTGTAAATGCATTTAGTCTCCAAAATGAAATAAGCTACTTCCACAAAGCACACTTTTTCTTTTGAATTCTTTTAGGTCTGCTGCCTATCAAAAACTATGGAGAAAATGTGTTTTGTCAGACACTGTATTTCCAGATATATTAGATATAATATATTTAATTAGAAAAAAAGTAGCCTCAGTAGTGGAGGGTCAGTAAATGTTTTTAACACCTTGATGTAGTTTAAATGAATCCGTAAGTTTTGGCTGAAGAGGCTAAGTCCTCATCCTGGTGTTGGTTATATTCTTGAGGATGTTCAAGTGATACCCTGATGTTCTTTAAGCATACTCATAACACTTTTATTGTATCATGTTATCACCACATCACTGAAAGAGTTAATTACATGGCTAATTAGGTTCTTTTTGTTTCATTCTCTCCCTGCTCTGTGAATTGGTGCTTTGCCCCAAGCCTCCTGAGGAATCTTAACTTACATAATTAATTAATACAGTTTAACCCTTCAAATGTGACTCTAACACCTCACCTAGTGGAATGTAATTTTAGATCTCTGGTTAACAGCCTATGGTGCTATACAGTGGACAAGTTCAAGTCAAGTAATTAAGTGTTGTTAAATTCGGAAAAAATACAATGTTTAGAAGTGATCAAAGGATTAGTAGGCGTTGAGGCAGCTTGGAGGAGAGGGGAGTATTATAGATGGTAATGATGTGAACAGAAGGTTTTCTCTTTTCTCTTTTTCTCTTGTTTCTTGTTTTTTGTTCTTTGTTTTTTAAAAAGAATACACTTACTTACTTATGGTATCTGCTTAATCTTTAAGGATCGAAAGAGATAATATCCATAAAGCTCTTGGCTCTATGCCTGGCACTATTGCTATATTGATTGATAGTTTTTCAGTATTAAATAAACATTGTTCAAACTGTTCTTTTTTTCTGGGTAGGGCTCCTTTATTTCCATTTTATGGAAAAGTAAACTAAGTTTCAGAAGGTCGTAGAGTGTTGGACTGAAAAGAGGGATCCATCCCTGCTGCTGGGTGAGAGGGACTGTCTTAGAGAACAGATGACCTTTGAATTCTATCCTGAAAACTAAGGAAATAAAAAGGCAGGAACTACATGGAAATGATGAATGTCGGTGGCATGTTGACTGTACTGACAATAACCTGTATTGCTAGGGAGAGGGCTTAATTTACTGGGAAATGGGGCTAGAGCAGTAATTTGGAGTCATAAAGTACCCAACGTGCTAAGGAATTTTGGCTTAATTCTAGGGGTACAAAGAAGCTACTGAAAATGTTTGAAGCAGGTGGCTGACATGACTCAACTTATATTTTGGAAAATTAGCTTTGGGGGTTTGAAAAGGAATTAGAGCCAGAAGAATCCAGTGGGCAGGGAGTGTGTTCGTATATCAGTGCTTGTATTCCGGGTGAGAGACAGTGAAAGCCCAATCGGGGCTGTGGCAATAGAGATGAAGAAAGTGGGAGAGCGATTTAAGAGACATTTCTCAGGTCTAATCAGTGAGAGGACATGTGTGGTAGACAGGGTATGGGAGAATTGGGAAATAACCACAAAGCCGCATGGGAGATGAAGCCACTGAGATAGGTAGAGAACACAAACAAAACAAACAAAACAAATTGACATCGGTGAAACAGATACATTTGGTTTTGAATATAAGGGGCATGTCTGCAGGATCAATAAACAGATATGTTGTAAATGTGAATCCTGTGTCTGGGAGAGAGGCTGGAAGAAGGAATAAAGATTTGGAGGGTTATTTTATTTATTTTTGATACTGCTCCAATATATGAATGAAATGCCTTTATGAGAATTTCTTTTTTTTTTTTTTTTAAAGATTTTATTTATTTCTTGAGAGAGAGAGAATGAGAGACAGAGAGCACGAGAGGGAAGAGGGTCAGAAGGAGAAGCAGACCCCCCACCGAGCAGGGAGCCCGATGCGGGACTCGATTCCGGGACTCCAGGATCATGACCTGAGCTGAAGGCAGTCGCCCAACCAACTGAGCCACCCAGGCGCCCGAGAATTTCATTTAATATTCAAAATAATGTATTGAGTGAAAGTTAAATATGAAAGCCTAAGTGTCTTGTGTTCCCCTCGGTTTTACTAGGTAATAATTCTTGAGAATGTTCCAGGCTCGGGCTTAAGATGTTCATGAATTACCACAGTTAATTCAAAAACCTTGGAGAAAACTGGAGGACTAGGTATCAATATTCATTTTTTCCCAGTGAGAGACCGAGGCTGGAGAGATGAAATTAAGTGCCCACTGTAGAACAAGAATCTAATCCTTGTTTATCTCCACTGTGGTCCGTGTGAACCACACCCATATGGAAACACTGGAGTCCAATTTATCTTTAAGGCATCCAGTTCTTGTTGGTGACTCTTGTCAGGCTTTCATGGATAACCTAACCTCTTCTTTGATGTGAAATTATTCACAACTACCCAGCAGAGGACTTGACCTACAGAAGGCAGCCAAGGGATACTTACTTCTGTTCTCTTTTCACCCTTATCCTTCCCTCTCTCTTCAGCCTTCTAGGACCCCTTCTGGATATCATTTAAGACCCATCATTCTCGGGCGCCTGGGTGGCTCAGTCGGTTAAGCGACTGCCTTTGGCTCAGGTCATGATCCTGGGGTCCTGGGATCAAGTCCCGCATCGGGCTCCCTGCTCTGCGGGGAGCCTGCTTCTCCCTCTCCCACTCCCCCTGCTTGTGTTCCCTCTCTCTGTGTGTCTCTCTCTGTCAAATAAATAAATAGAATCTTTAAAAAAAAAAAAAAGACCCATCATTCTCTCTACCTTTAATGTAGACATTGGTACAGATTATTTTTTTCCTACTTGTCTGTAGGCATTTTGAACGTGAGAATAATCTTTGCCTTTCCCACAACAGCTAGCACAGGGCCTTACACTGGGCTGAATGCTCCACTTGCATTGCCTCATTTGTAATCCAAAGAAGTTATCCCGTATCTCTGCTTTTAGAAGAGAAATATGTAGCTCAATCAGAAACATGCCCAAGGACTCCCAGAATTGAGTCATGGATGAGGATATGAACATCTGTCTAAGCAAGAAGAGTGCTTGGTGACTAGTGCCTTGCACATAGTAGGTTTTCATCTTTGTAAGAACAAATGAACGAATGTAGTTTCCATAGGCAAGACTTAGGGGCATGAGCATAGTTCCCCTGTACTGTAGGCTTTTTTTTTTTTTTTAATCGGTGCCCATGGTAATAGGATTCTGCCTAATATGACTCATTTCAGAAAAGGCTTGAATAAAGGAGTTCCGTAATAATGCCCCAAAAGAAAAAAAAAAAATTAAGTCAGTCTTCTAGAGTATCTGAAAGGCACACGTTTGTTCCTTAATCTCACCAATCCAAATAATGAACAGGGGAGACCACAACAGAATTACAGAGATTGTTCCAAAGCTTAGTAGCTAATTTGATTTTGTATGGAATGTTAAGAAAGGGTTTTAAAGAATTTTTAATGAAAAGGCAATTAACGTTGAAACCTTCATTAATGGATAGTTGAGAGGAAAAACTGGACTTCTTGCTGAGTTTTTGACTTTTTAACTAAAAGCAAAAGTTTATGGTATTTTTACTGTATATTAGAAAATAGTAAGGCACTATCTATTTATACAGCTAAACCTTATGGGCAAATAGAACACTTTTAAAGGCTTTTAATTTTTTTTTTTAATAAAGAGGACAGAACCCCCAAGAACTAATTATAACTAAGCAGCTCTCATTTGATAAAATGGATGCAGAGTAATGAAATGTTCACCAAGAAACAGTAATTTTGACTCAACTTAAAAGATTCTTGAAATTCTTATTTGTTCCCCCCACATTAATGTACACTGACCAATGCTGCATACAGTAGAAAATGGACACTTTATAAGAAAACTATAAAGAGCAGTCCTGAGCATCAAACAACCACCAAAGAGATACTGCTTCAAGTCCTCTAAACTCTTTAAATAGAATTAATTTCTCACTTTAACCCTAATGATTAAAGTGAATAGAACGTCCATTCTTTGGTTTCTCAATATTTAATTTTGGTACCAGCATTTCTCAAACTTTGCCCTAGAAATGCTAATGACTGTCATGTTCCCCACCCCCTATCACATGTGTGGTCCATAGGGCCTTAGAGTAATGGAACTGAAGACAGAAGTCTTTTGGCTGGCAGATTATTAGAGTTTTATTGGCCATATGGTATACCCTCATTCATGGAGTTAAGAAATAATTTTATTTCTTGTCTTTCAGAGCAGTTTAAATAAAGAATTTTTATAAACTCCAGATTTAGAATAACTTTCTAACTTGTATCCCACCAATTTCTTTTACCTTACCTGGATAATTAACCACCATATAGCAAGACCAAGGGGTAGGGAGGGGTGAAGAGGCTGAGGGCCCCCAAAGGAGAGGTAGTTTGTTACCCAACCTTTGCCCTGTGGCTGGTATTTTTATATGACTTATTGCCCACCACTGAATCTGGTGACAAATCGCAAACATCCTGAATTTTAGAGTTGATATATCAGAAAAAGTAGAACAGTCTTTCTTGGCCTTTTTCATCTCTAACTGTGTTTACTTGCGGGGGGGGGGGTGGCAATGTAGAAGGACTGGAGGCATGTTCCTTGAACCAAAACAGTCTAGTTTCATTTGTTGACAATAAAGAAATAAAACAAGAGGCATGTGCCTAACCAATCAGCGCCATCCCATCTTGAGAGAATCCATAGTAGGAAATGAAGAATCAATGTTTGAAAAGTACCCCCTCCCTCTGAGTTCACTGCTCATTCTTTATCAATTGTAGAACTTATTTAATCTAATTACGTTGCACGTTTTGGGTATTCAACATATCTATTTCTTTTTTTAAAAAAGATCATTTATTTATTGAATTGAGAGAGAGAGAAAGAGAGAGAAAGCACTGAGCAGGGGGGAGGTGCAGAGTGAGAGGGAGAAGTGGACTTTCTGCTGAGCAGGGAGTCCAATGTAGGGCTAGATCCCAGGACCTTGAGATCAAGACCTGAACTAAAGGCAGATGCTTAACCCACTGAGCCACCGAGGCACCCGACAACATACCTATTTCTAGATTATCTGGTTAATTGATTGGTCAGTTAAGTATATCAACATGAATTTCCAGAATAAATTGGAAATAAGAAGATCTGTGGGCTGCACCTGTGCTACTTACCAGCTTGATTACCTTGAGCATTCTTTAATATATTGTTCTTTCACTTGGGATCTTCAGTTCCTAAATCTAGGTTCTCATGAGCTGAAACTATACTGTCTTTTTTGATTCTAACCAAAGCAGTTTTGGAGGCTCAGAGAAAGACAAGGGATTTCTCCTCAGTGGAAAATTTGTATACAACCATTTTTCATATACCTATTTTCCTGTATTTGAGAATTTGTACTTCAATTCATTGTAAGAAAAAGAAAGATGGTAGAAAAGAAAGAAATGTGGCAGGCAAATGCATTCTTCCCTTTGATTGGTTGTTTTACCCTACCATAGATTCTTCTCCGTTTTTTCTCTCATATTCTCTCTCTCTGTCTCTCTCAAAAGAATAGGAGTAATTCCTTGAATAGCCTTCTTTGGGAAGATGCAAACAAAGAATTTTGGCTGACAAAAAAAAAAAATTGCTGAACTTACGTTTTCCAAGAATGTTTTAAATGTATTTTATTATTTTAAATAATTTTGCAGGAATGTTTCTACAAACATCCCCCTCCTATTCTGGTTTATTTATATTACTGTTCTCACTTATGAACAATGTCACTAATTTATGTGCTGTCATTCTTTGATAATCCAGAAGAGGAAAATTTTACACATTGGACCTTGGGCAAGGTTTGGCGATGTTGGTTTTAACTATTGATGAGTCTAAGTGGTTGTGTGATAATCTGTACTAAGGAATAACTCTTTTCTTTCCAGATACAATTATTATTATTAATATGAAAGTCTGGCATATTCATTAAGTTGCAAAGAGCAAAAAGAAACCAAAGTAACATCTTATGTTGTCAACTCACTCAAAGATCAGTGTTATGGGAAGGGCTTACTGAACTAAGAAAACCAGTAAGATTTCATAGCCATTTTCTATGGATAAAGGATTACCCAAGTCCTTTCTCTAGGCTCAGGTTTGTCATCTATCCTTTGTTTGGTGTCTACATTTATTGTTTGTACTAACATATATATCCAGTCTGCACTCCAAACAACAAATGTAGATTTGGGTACTTTAGTTTCTTCCTTAAGTCACAGAATTCATCCACAGGCATTTTGAGTGAACCTTAATGCTCAAATATAATCTATTTAAGTGGACGAGGTGTAATAATTTTATGAGACTGTTTTATACACTCGTACAATGTAATTACTGAATTAACTTGTCTGTATCATTCCCTTTTACTATGCCTTATCCAAATTACTAATGTAAGTAATGTGTCCTTTTATTTCTGCATTGGATTTATTAATTTGTTCACTTGGCCATATGTTTGGATGTCTTGACATGAACTGGATATCAATTCCCTTGTCACTTTTTTCTTTATTCTGCCATATTGTGAGTTGACACCAAAATACACACTGCAAAATGTATGTTAGGCTGGGACATTAAAATGATTGACAGTGAACTTGCAGGGCAAGGAGGAGGCTAATCCATATATGACACACAGAAGCTGTTTTCCTGGCAACAACTTCATCATTGTTTCTAAACATGAGAGATGAGCCAATGTACCTAGAAAATCATTCAGGTAAACAGCAAAGAATTTTGTTTGGCAGGGCATGAATACCATAGTCTTTCTCCTTCTCATTTCACTGTGGTAAATGGAAATAGATTGTTCCCACTTAGATTAATAGCTGTTTTAACTCAGTAAAAGATGTGTAAATCGTTGGCAGTTTCCTATTGAGTCATATTCTGTCCTTTTATATGTCTGTAATAACATCTCAGAGTAGTTAAGATATAAGTCAGGCCCTTGGGAAAAAAATGTTCGTGTACATTCGGAATGTAGGCTAGATATGTAGACACATTTGGGGGGCGGTAATAAATTGTTTTGAGAACAAGCTGAAATCTGATGATAGCTTCTATCAAAATTTTAGGTCCAATATCTCATAATATTCGATAGTTCACATTACATGAAGGAAAGAGAAAATAGGAGACTAAGTTGGTTCAAAAAATTATATGAGGCCTAAGAAAAGACTGTTCCCAGATGGAATTCACTGAAGGCTCTGTTTCTGTGCATTTTCATTATAATTAATTCTTTAATATTGCCAGTTGACTCTCACGAATTGAAAATGTTCCAATCTATACAATCTGGCATCATGCTGCTCTTCTGAAATTCCAGGGAGCTTTCCTAAGGGAAGATGGGGAAATTCACAGTATGAATGGAGCAATTAGAGCAGAGGTGTGGCATCAAGAGATATGGGCCAAATTGATATAACATCCTGATAATGGCCTCTTTCCAAATGTACCCTAGTCAAATTAGCACATGGTGATAAGAATAGAAGAAAGAGGGAGAGGGGATGCTGCTCGTTGGAAAAGAGTATAAATTAAAAAAAATTTAATTCCATGATCTCCAAGTCATATCCTGAAAGAGATGTGCATCTTAGGGGGTTGGAAGCAGCATTAGATGAGTTGTCAAAATATGCAGTTTCAGGCAAGGGTGCATGAGAGTCAGCATGGGAAACAAGGAGGGAGACAAGCCATTGCCTGGAAGATAACTTATTGACCAGGGACCTTCAGGGTTAACTGGAATGGAGAATTAGCAAAGATGGGAACTTAATGGCATATGACCCAATTTGGGGGAAAAGAAAAGTGTGAGGCACAAAGGGGCTCACATATGCAGGCAGTGGCAGAGCCAGGGTCCATTACTTCATGTCCATCTCTAGGATTGCCCCAAAGCCTTAGAGTATTCACCCTTTCAAGAAGTTAAATCCATACGAAGTGTCAGCTTCCTTAAATCTTATGTAAAATTCATGTAATCTTTTATCTTACCTGTGACATTTTAATTGTAAAAGTAATACATACTCATTGTTGAAAACTTATAAAACTTTTAAGGGAATTTTTTTCTCCCCCTCCAAAGACAACCATGGTTAACTGTCTTATCCTTGGTCCTGGAAAACTGGCAATGAGTACAAAGATGGTGGGAATAAAACTCATAGACAACTATCTAGTTTTATTTACAAGCTTTATGAGACAGGAATAAGGTTCTAACAATCAGTATAGAGAAAGTCTACATCTGAGCAAACTTATATCCCCATTCTGCTCCTCAGAGGGATGTGGCCAGAGGCATGATTAAGATCTGTATCCTTTGTTAGCCCCAAACAAATGATCCCCAATCTTTAAACATCATATCTCTCCCCCTCCCTCAACCCCCACTGAAGAGCCACATCAGTTCCCAGAAAGACCATTTTCTTTATTTCCTATTTCTGCCAAACTTTTTAATTCTATCTCTTTATCTATCCATCTATCCATCCATATTGACAAAATCAAACTGATAGTGTGTATGCGGTAATGGACTGCCCTTTTCATTTATTTAATACTTCGAGTATTTCCCATATCAGTATGGGAAAACTCTTCAGAAACATGATTTTAAATTATGAGCTTAATTTTACAAAGGCAGAGGTGGACCCAATTAGATTTTTATTTACTTGGGAAAAATCAGGATTTGATTTAGAAAATTCTCATATTTAAAACTCAATTGCCAAGTTGTAAGGGCTAAATTTACTGAACTTCCCACTTGTATTATCAGGAAAATAATTACTAATGTCTGCTAGGGGAGATATCTGTTAAAACTGACTGTGACTGTGAGAGTTTACCTCTACAAGGAAGGAACGAATATGCAGAGGTTTCACTCACATAAGTTAGAATTCTTCATGAAAAAATCCACATCTAAATGTTTCTAATTTCTTTTTTGCCTTTTTTTTTTGTTTTCTTTCTTTCTTTTTTTTTTAACTTTACCTTCTCTGTTTTCTCTTGAACCCTCAACAGCATCTGTATTATGTACTAAGTCATGTTAATGGGTTCCATAGATAATTTCCAAAGGTTGAAAAGGCCTTTGGCTTGAGAGAAACTGAAGCAATTTTGAAAGAAGCCAAAGAGGTGTATATTAGAATCCTCCCCATGCACATGAATAGTGATTGACATTTGAATTTGACAGAAAGAGTGAAAAGATCAAGTTGAAATGTGGCACTAGAGAAGGGAATGCCGCCTTATCCATGCCTTCTCCGTTTGCTGAGAGAAGATACTCTGAAACTTTGAATGAGAAGTAAAGGGCATTAGCATCAAGTGAGAGTGCAGGAGTCAACCTGCATTTGCAAATAACAAAGTCATACGGCTAAACTTCAGGAAGACCTTGAAGCTGAGATCCAAGATCACAGGCTTAAAAATAAGTAACTTTTGTTAAAGAAGAGTGTGTAGGTGACCAAAGTTGAATTTGCACAATAAAGGAGAGATCACAGAAAGGAGACTCTGAAGGAGTAAGGCTACCCGGACTGGTTCTGGGAGTCTAACTCAGGAGGCTGGGCTAGTCTCAGAGTCTATAAAAATGATTTCTGAGAGGTGAGCAACTTACACTTCGGCTTTAAAAAAAAATCTGAGGACACCTACATAGACATTTATCTCCTTTAAAGGATGGACTCCTCACTGCAGTTATATGTATTTATTCTTAATAATAAGGGCTGCATTTCCCCTTGATTCTCTTCTTTAAATTTAGGGCACCCGTGGTTCACCATTTATTCACAGCTGAACACCAGGATTCAAATTGTAGGTTCAGATATCACAGAACTAGACTCACTTGGAATGAAGGATAATTCAGATAGGGAACTACTCATTGAAATTTACCTCCTCGAAAGCCATGGTCAGTAGTTAGTTGGTTATAAATAGTATTTCTGCCTCTGTTTTGTTTGATTCCGTTAGAACAAGAACACGTTCATGTATTTGGAAATCTAAAAATAAGTTTAAAAATAGAAAATGAATTATAGTGCAAGAAAAAATAGCACAGCGATGCTGAAAAAAGAATTTTAATTAGGGAATGAATTAAACGTGCTTTAGTAGTAATGTTTACCTGCAATAAATAAAATCGTTGGGAAAGTGTAGCATAGTGGTTAAGAGAACTTGGGTCTACTGTGTCATACTGTCTAAATTGAAGCCTAGATTTGCCAGGAAGTAGCTGAGAGATCTTGGGACAGCTCTCCATTTACAAACTCGGAATAATAATACATGCACACCTAACAGGGTTGTTTTGAAAATTACATGAGATACTTATACAGGAGTTAGCACATGGCATGGCACATGGTAAGCCCTCTGATGGTGCTTGTTCATTTATGAAGCAGAAAAGGCCTGTGTTAGCTCAGATCCTTTGAGAAGCAGATGCTGATACAGGGATTATACATGCAGAAGATTTATTGAGGGGAACATCTGTGAAGCATAAAAGGGAGGAAGCAGGAGTAGCAGAGAAAGGCTTCAGACCATAATGTAGGTCTGATGCCTATGAAAGAAGAGGAGGAAGGAAGGTAGATTGAGTAGGAAAAGTCTCAGACTGCTGCACAGTTCCAGGAAAGTTTGGGCAGTTTGATGCAGGAATACTCAAGCCAAAGTCATCTGTTGGAGGAATCCTGTCCCACAGCAGTGAACTTGTGCAACAATTGGCAGGGAACATCCCAGGAGAAGTAAGGGCTCTGTGTGAATGTGGTAGTGGATCCAGAGAGACAGTGGCCAGGAATGTTGGGCCTGTAGAAGGAGATGCAAGTGGTCCATTTCTGTGATTGCCACAGGGGCGTGCTTGAGCTGGTACTTTGGTACAATAGCTATAAATCATTAGTACTGATTGATTAAGGCATTCCATCATGCCAGTTCTCTGGCAGTGTTGGTTCAGGGTACTCTGTCTCTGAACCTTGATTTTATGACCTATGAAATGGGTTAAATAAAAAGCATTATACACATATTTCAGGATGGATTTAAAGATGTGAGATATTATGTGTAGATTTTTTTTAATGTGCTTTGGGAAAGTAAAATAGCACAAAAAATTTCCTTTAGGTATTTTATAATTCAAAAATTTATTTCTACTCGTCTGGCCTTTCAATTAGCCTGACTTTATAAGACTTTATTATAATTAATTCCACATGAAAACACACATCTGTGGAAACAAGTAGACTCTCTTATCTTTGAAATTACTAAGAATTTAAAGTTTACCACCAGAATGTTTTATCTGGTAACTATTGTAAGTATGCATGATAGCAAATTGGCCTTCACTATTCAGTGGACAGCTTATGGAACCTGAAGAATTTAACCCACTGAATCCAGAAACTAGTTTTAAAGGTGCTATAGTTTAGACCTCAGGAATACCGTTAAGTGATGCGTCAGTTGCTCATAGCTATATCATGGGGCCTCACAAAATGATCAGAACACAGAAAAGCTCTCAATAAATATTTGTTGAGTGATCCATTGAATCAGTTAACTTCTTGTCTTTTTTAAGGTTTGTCTCTGTGACCTTTCCTCACAGGGATTAGAGACCCTAAACATAGAAGGAAACACGATTAAAAGCCAAATCCCTGATGCTTATAGAAATGAGAGAGGTATGGGTCTGGTATTTGGACCATACCTCTTAGAATCACAAAGATGATGGAATCTTTGGAGCTTATTTAATCTGACTTCATTTTAGAACAGGTTTTCCCAATATGGGCCAGATAATTCTTTCTTGTGGGGAGCTGCCCATGCCTTGAGGGATGTTTAGCAGCATCCCTGGCCTCCACCCACCAGATGCCAGTAGCATCCCTCCCCCTATTCTCCAGTTGTGACAATAAAAATGTATTCAGAATTGATAAATATCCCCTGAGGGACAAAAATCATCCCCAGTTGAGAATGGCTGTTTCAGGTACTGGATGACTAATGAAACCTTGAGAATTTAAATAAGTGACCAAAATTCTTGGCAAAGCGAGTACCACAACTCTAATCCTAGGACTAAGTGTCCATCCACTTCTTTTTCTACTATCTGATACCACCTCTCTGGTTCAGTATATGATTACAAGTGTCTCCAATACAGTCGCTGTTATTTTATCATGACTATTCATATTTATTCATGGCATTCTTCCACTTCGTAGGCTGTTTGATATTATACGCATTTTGTTGCATGAAAGGCAAGGCTGGATATTTCTTTCTGTACTGGGTTAAAAATGAAGTTCCTTCTGGAGGTGAAAGGGGCATGTTTTGAAGCCCAGAATTGACAGGGGAGTGAGAGTTCAACAATCCTTCTCTTAGGGACTGACTTGGAAATGCATTATGCTTTCTTTGCCAAGCTTACACTAAAATAGAAAAATATATCTTTACACAAAGATTTATTTAAAAAAATGCCTGCCAAGTCCAGAAGACACCTCTCTAAAGTGGCAGAGAACAAAATGATCTCGTAAGGATGGTCGAGTGTAATTTCAGATAATTCTATATCAGGTTTCTGAGAACCCTTTTGGAAAGCTCTGTTATATATTAGTGCTGGTTCTCAAAGAAATGGAAAATTAGTATTTTCTTTCTCAGCCTACAATTTATTGATCAAAGAAAACTTATTTTTGGCTTTGTAGTGTTGCAACAATCTGAAGCATATTAATAAAGAGAGTTGCTTCTTGGGGAGATAACCTTGATGACTGTAATTTTTCTCATGAGTATCACTGCTGCTTATGTGCCAATATATCACAAGTGAAGGGGAAGGGAGGGGAGCAGATGTTGCCTAGCGAGGGAGTACCGAGTTCTGTGTATTTTGCTTTTTCTTCTTCCAGCCTTTCTCAAAGAGCTCTCATCCTTCACTCTTTCTTCTGGAGAAGGTCTTGAAAAGATAGTATTTCAAGAAAGGCTTTTTGAATATAGAGGTGAAAAGAGCTGACAAGGAGTTGCCTAGTTCTGATCATTGGTTCTGCCCAATGCAATCATCAGAGGACTCAGCCATGGTTTAGTCCTATATATAATGCATGCGTCCTTTCCAAGAGCCACACGGGTCACCTCCTGCTCATACTGCCTTTTCACTGTGTCACCCGGGTGAATGACTTGGTCTCTGTCTCAGTTTTCTCATTTGTAAAATGAGGGTATCAGTAGTACCTAATCCAACTGAAGATAAAAATGAGTGAATGTTTTAAAAGTATATAGAAAATTGTCTGGTAAATAGCTTTGTGTTTATTACATGGAAATAATGTGTTTAAAATTCATTAATGAGTATATAATACATAATGAGTACTCTGCTAGGAGTTGGTGACTTACTACAACAACAGCAACAAAAAAAATCTTCAAAGAAAGGCCAACCTCCAAAGTAGGGAACTGGTCACATTTTAAAAATTTACTTTTTAGTTCATTTTATTAAACACCTGCTTCATGAAGTCCACTGCGCTAGCTACAGAAGAAGCAGGGGTAAAAGTCAGCATTTCTGTTCTCTAAGAACTCTGTCTAGTGGAGGAGGGAAAATGAAATATAATTATAAGATAATGTGGTAGGTGACAAGCATAGACATAGTGTAACGTGATTTCGTAGAAAGACTCACATCTCTGCCTGCGGATGAGGTTAGAGATGGAGAAGACTCGAAGGGGAGGTGGCCTGTGAGTCTGGTCTCCTTGGCTGAATCAGTCTGGTTAGGACAGGGAGGAAGACACTGAACAGAGAGAGAAGTGAGCCTTGGAGCATGGGAAGGAGGGAAGGAGAGAAGGAGGGAAGTGCCGAGGCATGCCTACATCAGGAAGGACTCAGCGGATCACGGTCAAGAGTGTAGGCACCACCTTGAAAGAGATAGGAAGATATGAAACATTTTCAACTGGGGAGAGATGTGGTCCAAGAGGCAAGGATTTTATTTGATAAACTGCAGTCTCATGCCATGTGGAGGAAAAGCTGAGGGGAGGCCAGACTAGAAAAGGCTGAAAGCCCAAATTGGTAAAGCTCTGCAGAGAGATGATGAGGCTTGAACCTCTTCACCTTGAGAGAAGTGAGAAAGTGGAGATGGTTATGCAAACAGTTACTAGTAGGACTCCAACAAAGTCATACTGACTGTTATCCCAGAATGGGATTGGAATTGGGAAAAAAAAAAAAAGCATGACAGTGAATATACTGTTTCTTATAATATTGATAAGTCTTATGTGGCCTTTTTAGACCTTCAGAAGAGAAGGAAAATATGTCGTTAGTCGTCATCAGGAGGTGTCTTTCTGAGACATTCATGCCATCTTGTGATGTTGTGAACTTAGATTTCCTATTGGTGCCTCTTGCTGCCCAAGGCCTTGGTGTGTGGCCCTCATTTTTTAGCACTCTTGATTTGGCTTGGGAGAATTTTCATATATTACTTTTGACTTAGACACAGAAGTAGAAGGGCCTTTAATGTAGGATTTTCTTTGGCCCTTTTCTTAAATCATAGATATCTGAGCAGAACCTGTGAAAGTATCCTTGGAGATCATCTAGTGAAGTGGTGGCAGAAAACGTTTTATCGCAGATGCCATCAGCAAAGTCTTAATAGTGGCTGCTTGGAGAGCTGTGTTGACAAAGAATGTGAGGCCCATATGGTTTGGTGGAAAAGTGACAAGATCAACTAAAGATGCCCATCATGGGTGCAGCAGGGCGGAGCAGAAGCACATATGCTTCATATATCCATTTCTAGGACAAAGAATCCAGGCTCTTAGCGTCAGTGGATTTGACAAAGTTCACAGATTTAGTTAGGAGTATAGCTGCAAAGAAAACCAGGTCACGTGGCTCCCAGTGCCAAGATACTTCTTTCATTTCCTCAGTAAATATTTGCCAAGGTTGACAGGGTCCAGATCACTTTTTCCTGTGTTTTTGTTTTTAGTGCTGGATTTTCAGCCTTTCGCAATGCAGACCAGGTCCCTGCTTTTGTGGAGACCATCTTCCAGTGGGAGGTGGATAATAAATAAATGAATAGGTAAGATGAGATCAGATGGCTGTTGAAAATTAAGGAAACAATAAAAGCCTGGGTGTGGTGGTAGGAAACAAAACATGGCAGTGGGGCAGCCAGTCGGGGAAAATTGCTTCAGAAAAGAGGACTTTTTAGCTGAGACTTGAATGAGAAGAAAGAGCCAGTGACGCCAAGATCTGACAGAGGGATACACCAGGCGGTACAGATAGCAGGTGCAAAGACACTAAAGCTGAAAGTAGCTTGAGTGTTTGAGGAACAGAAAGAAGGCCTGCGGGGCCAGGGCACGGTGAGGGAGCGGGACAGCAGTACCTGGGAAGATGGGAGAGTTACACAGGGGCCAGATTACGTATCACCATCTGTTGGGGAAGGGAGTCTTAGGGTCCTGCTCAGTGGCCCCAAGCACTAGAAAAGTGAGGGGCTAGACTGTAGGTCTCCAGTTTCTTAGTGCAGTGTTTTTGAAAGTCTCTAGGAGTGCGTAGCCCTTTCTTTCTTTTTATAGGAAACTCCTTGATTATAACTGCCAAGATCAAACAACTGATAAGATCAAAAACCTTGCTCTATATAGATTAGAGTGGAAAATGGAAACCTGGAATAAATGTGTTTCCTTCAGGTGACCTTAGTAAAACATTCATGGGGTGCTGACAAGTACTTTGAATTTTATACAATGGGGAACACAGTTTAAATACTTTGATATATTGCAAGCAGCTTCTACGGAATCTCAAAAAAGATTGCGAAGCTCATTTAAATCTTGTACCAACCCTGTGAGAATTGGTAGGAAATAGCCATAGCTATTTTTTTTCCAGATGGATAAAATGAGGCAGAAAGATTAAATTATTTGATTTCAGATTTCTTCCCATAGTCTTGCATTCAACCTAACGGATGCATTCTACACATCCTAATTTATAAATAAATCTGTGGTTGAAATCCAAAATGTGGTAAAGCATCATTAGACTCTTTTGGGTTTTTAGTCCCAAGGTCCTGATTTGTGTATTTACCTTACTAATTATGAGTAACAAATAAAATAAAATGAATCTTTCAGGATTCATGTACGTGAGCAATATGCTGAGCCTGCTGAATTTATTTTATTTGGCAACTTGTTCCTAAATATTTGCTACTAGGGTTTATAGTGGTCAAGTTTCAGGCTGCCCCATTTGATATTTGCGTATATTCCATTAACTGCATTGTCCTTTTCCTTCCCTCCCTTTCTTCCCCACTCTCCCCCTCCCCAGGTTGATTTACCTGTTCTATGCATTCTGTTCCTTATAGGCTGTGCTCTCAAGTGACAGCTTATGAGCTTAATAAATCCAGGCAAATGTGTAAATGGATGTTAATGGTCCACACTCCCCTTTAGCATAACATGTATACACTTTAATGGTGACCTTTGATGGTTAATACCTAACTCAAAGGAATGACTAATGGCAGAATTAGGAAGCCAAGTAGATTTGGAGGTCAGCGTTGTAGCTAATTGAAAGTAATACATTTGGGGGAAGTCAAGGACTTTGTGTGACCCTCAGATAATCAAGATATGCCTATTTCCAGAGCCAGCTCTCCTCCTAAAAGGTGGGTCTCATTATACAGGATTTCATGGACCTCAAATGGTTTTTCTGATGCGGATATATAAAGGTGTGAGCTGTACTTAGAATGTTTCTCAACAAACTAACAGAACTTTATATTGATGTGCAAAGTAATGTGTGGACAAGAAGTGAACTTCAGAAAGAATATAATTATCCTCTGCAGAATCGTTTCTTCCTCCCCTTCTTAGAAAACAATTGTGTTTTTAATGAGTCTTTTGTTTACTACCGCAGTCTTTCTATGAGCAGTCCAGATTCTGGTCCTTCTTTCTTCTCTCTTGTTGACCCAGGATCTTAAAGCCTATTTCAAGTTGCAGTGAACCAGGGATATAACTTATAAGGGAGGAGTCCAGAATAAATGGACCTTGAGATTTTTTTTTTCAGTGTATCCCTGATGTATAGCACAGGATTGGATATGTATAGGAAAGCTCATCCTAAAAGGACACCTCACATTCTACTTTAAAAATATATCTATTTGGGGCCCCTGGGTGGCTCAGTCGTTAAGCATCTGCCTTCGGCTCAGGTCATGATCCCAGAGTCCTGGGATCAAGCCCCCCATCAGGCTCCCTGCTCGGCGGGAGGCCTGCTTCTCCCTCTCCCACTCCCCCTGCTTGTGTTCCCTCTCTCACTGTGTCTCTCTCTGTCAAATAAATAAATAAAATCTTTAAATATATATATATATATATATATATATATTTAACTAAGCTCTCAAAATATTGAATTTCATAATCTCCCCGTACAATATTTTCTTCCTTAAAGGAAGATAAATGAATCTTTAAATCTGCTTTCTATATAAAGGTATATGCAGGTATATGCAGAGAGGAAATGATTCTGCCAAAAGTACAGAAAAAGAAAAGTTATATTTATATCCAGAACAAGTTAGGCCATCTTCCAGAGCTTTTAATATCAGCAATGCATTTTCTAATTCTGTTGAGAAAGGTAGACTTGTTAGATCATATTATTCTGAATAAATCTGGTTTGAGCCCTTAGTTAGTAAAAGGATTTTTTTTTAATTTAAACAATGTAAATATGTATCTCTAGGACTGCTATAATTCAGGCCAGTACTGTCTGTGTGGAGACTAGCTTCACCTGCCACCACTTTCAGTGGTTAGTAATAACACTAGTCTAGCAACATGGTTTTTCTAAGAAGATTCACTCTGTAATCTTTGGCTCTTTACTTTTCACAGGACTTTGAATTCCTCATCTATAGACCAAATGGTTAGGGGAAAGTTTATTTTCAGGGTATGTCTCATTGATAAAATTCTAGGATTCCAAGAAATAAAGGCAAAAAATATAAATGTTTTTGTAAGGACAGAGGGAGATTTTATGATGTACTATCCTGGGACCATCTCCCTAATATTAAGTTGTGACTCCCATAGCAATTTGTCTGTATTGTTTTATTTTATGTCCATCTTGGGATATAATTATTTATATACTTGCCTTACTTCCCCTCCTAGATTGCAAGTGAAAATTGATATAAAATATGACTTTATATAAAACTTTGCCCCTGATAGGCATTCAGTAGATCTCTCCTGGAAGGTTACCTCCCACATAATGTTTTTGTGTAGCTTATAGAAAGGGGCACCATTGCTTTATTTTTAATTTCCGATATGGCATTCACTGCTTCCTTTGGTAAAACTTTCCCGAACATGTGTTATGAACAGAGCACTGTGCTAGATCTTGTGAGTGTTATAAAGCTTGTATCTCCTATCCCAGGGAGTTTATAATCCAGTGGTAGTACATGAACACCTGCAAATGAGAGAGTTACCAGTGTCAGGGGCCTTGGCAATGCCTAGCAATAGCCAGTGTTTAATAAGTGACAGCTGGTTTCTTCATTGGCTGAAAATACAATTTCTAGTGTTATTATTATTTTCATTATCTTTAGAATCTAAGATGATTAAATGTGAAAAACAACAAGAACATACTATCGTGATTAGACAGTGTTGATGTATCATCATCATAGGCATCTGGATTTGGTTAAAACTGGTTGGTGGTACCTTGAAAACTATACGGTATTTCCTCACAGTGGAACTAAATAGCTGTACTGCTTTGAGGACAATGCACAGTGTGGTTCCTAGAATAGAAACAACACCATCACCTAGGAACTTGTTAGAAATGCAAGTTCTCACTGAGTTGAATCAGAAATGCTGAGAGTGGAGTCCAGCAGTCTGTGTTTAAAGACATCCTTTGGGTGGTTCTGATGTGCCCTAAAGTGTGAAAACCATCTTTCCAGAATGTCTGCAGAGACGTGGTAGATGTACCTGGGGAGGAGCGTGTGATGGTGGTAACCCAAAGATAAAAACGGGTTAAAGGAAGAGGGATTTCATAACCCCTACTCCCAGAGAGTTTACAGCCTGGTGAGAAAGCAAGTAATCACTAAGATAAGTATGCGATCACAAACTCGGATGCATGTTGCAAACACAAAGAGCCGGTGCAGTCACGGCCTGTACCGGAAGAACTGAGGAGTGTAACGTTTAGGTAAGATCCATTGAGAAATGAGTTTGAGCAGAGTTTGTGCTGTTGACGCTGTGTGGGTGTCAGGAGGTGGCCTAGAGTCAGTTATGGAGCCTATTTAACAAAACGCTTTTGTGTAGTTCTTTTCCCTATATTTTGTAATTTTCTTGGAGTTAGTGGCCATATTCTGTCTGATGTTTCTTAAGCTGACCCAGTATTTTAATTATTTACACAGATATGTATAGATACACAGATATAAGGAAATATTTGCTGATGACTCTATTATTCAGTACACAACCTGCTTTGTACTAACTGGAGACAATCTGTATTAGGTACCGATGGTGTACTACTCACTGCCCTCAGTCCTTTACACATGACTTCTAAATCGACTTTCACAATATTTCTTCAAGTAGGATTGATGAGTTGAGTCTATCTATGGTAAGTAAAATGGCTTTGTGAGATGAAATCAGCTGCCGCAGGTCACACAGCTAGCAAGTGACGGAGCAGGGTTCAATCAGGCAGTCTTGTTCTAGATTTCTCTCTTTCAACCACTACATAGAGAATTCATGGGACAGAATGTTTCTTATTAAAAGTATGTGCACAAAAAGGGAAGCTCTGCCTCACGAATTTCTATTTCATCTTGACCTGTGATTTTCCTGTCCCACACTTCTCATGACTTGAAGAGAAGATATCAGGTGCTATAGTTCATTGGATTTGAAGCAACCTCATAAAACCTCAAAAAACATCATATGCACATTCAGAGAAGCTGGGAATTTTAACTTCTACAGATATAGAACTTGAGCCATTTCTGAAAAATGGCAAACCAGGACATAGATATGAGGATATGAGCGTGGGTTTGGGGAGAGGAGCAATATAAATAGATGATCGGGCGTATTTCAGGGCAGCAGCCCCTGGGGAAGAAGGCGGTGTCTCTACCAGCTGGCAAAAAGTGGATCCTACATCTTCCCTTGCCAACTTCCAAATTTTTCTCCATTTCTTGGCAAATGGTTAGGGTGTCCTTTCTATTTTCACATATTTCCCTCAACTTGCCCTTTTATGATTCCCCCTCTTTCTTTAAATACCCTTGATATTAATTTCACCTTTATGTTAAATGATATAAATAAAATTAGAGGGGCGCCTGGCTGGCTCAGGCAGTAGAGCGTGTGACTCTTGATCTTGGGGTTGCGAGTTCGAGCCCCACACTGAGTGTAGAGATTACTTAAATATAAATCTTTAAAAAAATAAAAAATAAAATTAGAAAAATACATGGTGTTTATTGTCCCAACTGCTAATTCCTCTTTATCGACTTAAGATGGAAGAATTATAAACTAGAAAATAACAAAAGGAAACTTATTTATTTCTAACAGTAAGAATGCTGACGGCATAATAATAATAATAAAAACAAATACCAGGATAATGACGTTACCTTATGGAACTGCTTTGAATGCCTTGCAAATTATAATTTGTTGATTTAATTTCCAAGCTAACACATATCTATTTTATTTAAACTTAAACACTGCATTAAGGAAAACCCCAAAGATCATCACTAAATTTCAGATGTGGAGTTAAGGAAAGTTTTAGGCCGCCAAGTTTCCCTGGAGTTTCTAACTTACTAAGGTAATTGTGTAAGGTCAACTTCTGTGAAT
Organism: Mirounga angustirostris; assembly: GCF_029215605.1. Taxonomy (NCBI): domain Eukaryota; kingdom Metazoa; phylum Chordata; class Mammalia; order Carnivora; family Phocidae; genus Mirounga; species Mirounga angustirostris. Next base: position 98,056,383 of record NW_026991715.1, on the reverse strand, counting down.
AGGTATGGCTCCAGACTATTGTATTAATATTTTGACTTATATTTTCATGCATAGTTATTTCAATAATCTCTAAAATCAGTGTATTTATAGTGGAACCATAAATTCACTAGATATAACAACGAATTTATAGGTGCATTTTCTTTACCTGCCTTAACATTTAATTGAGAACTGCCCTATGGCCTGAAGCTTCCCAAGTGGGGTGACATGTAGCCACCAGAAAGACATCTTTGACCAAATAAAATTAGTAATTTTGATTTGGGCTGAGAATAAGAATTTATTTATTTTAGTGAAAACAGAAATATTTCCCAAATGTGTACCTTCTCTATGAATGGTCCCTTTTAAAATATAAGCTCTCAGTGAGAATTAGGGATTTTTGAAATGAGCAAAAGCAGTTGTCTGTAAGGGATTCAAAAAGCAGTTTGTATGCAGCATTCCATACACTAAATAACTTCAGTGAAAACAGCACTGCTTTTATCTGGTTTCTTTAAATATGTAGGTTATTAATACATTTCAAATTAATTGTTCAGAAATTTTCATACCCTTCTACAACTATTAGTTGGATAGTACATCTCTACCTGCAAGAGTGACTTGATGCATTCATTTTACTACAATGAAAGTGTCATTTAGAAAGCCATTAAAACATAACCTTAAAATTAACATTGTGACCCTACAAGGAAACATTAAGTGGGTTGAAAAGGAATGATCTTGAAAAGGAAAGATCTGCCTTTAGAGTCCAAGTTTAAAAAAAAAGAAAGAAAAAAAAAGCCACTAATGAATAATTACTTTAATGAGCTTCTGGTCTCCGAGCCACTCACATTTACTTGCATTAATGCAAGTAATGTTGGATGGTGTGAACACATCAAAATATTCATTTTACTCCATTTTTATACAACAAAGCAGTGGCGTATCTGAAACTCCTCCATGAGGCACCTCTTTGGCAATTAACCTTGTCATCAAAATACTTATGCTGTCCAGGATCCTTCTGAAGGAATTTCCTAAAACACTAATAGGACCATGGATTTACTTCAAACCCTCTAGCGTCTTAGTACCCTCACCCGAGACCCCAATGCACAGGACATCTCTCCATAGAAGGCATTTTAGCAAAGCATTTAATACTGAAGGCTGCAGTGTATGACGCGGTGTACAAATACTACTTTTGCAGTCTGGGACAAATTGCACAGCCTTCCTGTGCCTCCTAGTTCATGTATGTTAAATGAGCAGAAACATAGTGCTAGTATAAGGAGTTACTTTGAAGGGTGAATGAGATGACCTAGGTGCAAGCTTGGCATAGCACCATCTTAATAAGAAAAGGGAGACTGTGATTAGCTTAAGAATGATATTTCTCAGCATGGCTTATAAGGTCCACTGTGAACCGGCCCCAGTTTATTATAGAAGGTTATTTCTTGTCATTTCCTTTTCACCTCTTGCTTCTCCCTTTATGTTCTGGCCCAGGAGGGTCTTCAACTTGAGGGTGCATCACAAGTATCCTGGAGGGCTTGTTAAACACAGATGGCTGGGCCCTGCCTTCAGAGTATCTGAATCAGTAGGCGGGTGATGGGGCTCAAAAGTGCATACTTCCAGCAGGTTCATGGGTGATGTTGCTGGTGTGTGGACCATGCTTTGAGAACCACTAGTCTAGTCTACCGTTTCTAGAAAATACCACCCTTCGTTCCCTCACCTGGAAAGTTGACACCATGGCCCTGCTCACAGGTACTGCATCCACGTCTTCAGCCAGAATTGACTGTTCTGTGGTTTGTACCTTTGTAACTGTTATTTCCATTCACTTTCATAGCACTAACCACCTTGTGCTGTAATTGTTCAGTTTGCATGTTGCATGTTTATCTACCCACCTGGACCATGCACTCTTCCCAGGGCAGAGACCATGTCAAATTCATCTTTGTATTTTTAGGGTCATATGTGCTACTTTGGTACAAGGTAGCTACTAAATAGACATTGCCTCAATGAATGAACAACTAAACATACACGTTGTGATCTTGGTTTATTCCCTTGCCTTCGTAAGAGTAGTTTTGTCCTTCAGAAATGCTATTATTGAGCCTGATAGTCCTGGTCTGTTCTTCTAGACCCTGTGCTAGTACATATTTTTAAAGTCGCAAAACCTTCTCTAACCCTCTGGAATAGGCACTCCTTCCCCTGGCACTCATTGCTCAGAAGTTTTGTTCTTTTCCCCCTCATTTTGACTGAGTTTTGTTAGGGCTACAACTATGCCTTGTTGATCCCACTGCCCCCAGAACCTGGTAAGGTGCCTGGAATGTAGTACACTCCAGGGAAATGTGTGTGGACTGATGGCATGTTGAGAGAGCATGCTCCAGGCCAGAGCAGCCTAGTCTGGGAAGCTGACTAAATCTATCACTGGTAGCCCCAGCTCTCCACTCCTATCCTGGGACCCTTCCTAAAGATATCCCAGAGTCTGACTTTCCACCGACTCTCCAGGCCATAGAAGATATAGAGAGTGCAGTTAGGAAGCTACCACCATAGCTCAAGCAAAATAGGATGAACCCCAAACTAAGCAGTAGTGCGAGAGCAAGGTAGAGAGGATGAATGGGAGAGGAGTCGTGAGAAAGTGAATCTCTAAATTGACCAGTTTGGAATATCGAGCCTCAGGCTCTGGGATGAAAGTGACCTGTGTTTGAATCCCAGCTTTTCTACAGATCTGTACTGTAACTTCCTGAGCCTTGGTTTCCTTATCTGTAAAATGGGAATAGTAAATTAGTATGAGTATTAAATGAGTTGATACATGTAAGCTAGCACAGTGCTTGGGATATGGAAAGTATGCAAGATCTAGAACTCTGTAGGGTAACTGCAATAAATTGTCAGTGCTTACTGGGCTCAGGCTGTGTCCTGTACACAAAAGGTATGTGATGTTCTTTATCCACAAACAATTTACAGCAGAGTTAGGTAGGAAAAGCTGATCACACTCGAAGAACCCTTTGATCATATGTCATCTAATATTCATTACCAAGGAAGTAATCCAGTGTAGACTTTCATGTGGTTGGAGTTCATAAAAGATATTGACCAGTGTTGGACAACCTGGACAACACTTATACTCCATAGCTTTGAAGGAGCTGTGGAGCTGAAGTTTAACAATTTGTTGAAACATGGGAAATAAAAGGAAGGGCCTGGGACCTTAGTAGAACCTTCTTGTATGTAAGGTTCATTGTATATTGTAGCATATTGCTATAGGCATTTATCTCTTAAGGCTAAGCAGTGTAAATTCAATTAGAGGGCTAGGGCACAGCTAATAACTGAGTTATTTGAACCCAGTGTACAAACAGTCACGCCATGTGAAGAATGACACAGGAATTTTAATGGGCTTATACAGACATAGAAATATAGATCAGAGTTTGTATATGTGTGTGCTTTTATAATCTGCAGATGGTGCTGCTCATGAAGAGATTTCCTAAACATCTTAGTTTGGGCAGACAAAAATAATAGTAGCTAACACATGTAGTGATGACTCTGTGCCAGGCCTAGTTCTGAGTGCATTTACATTTATTAAACCGTGTCATCCTCACGACAGTATGTGGTAGGTACTGTAGTGATTCTTAATTTGCAGATGAGCTAACTGGGGCACAGAGAGGTTGGGTCATTCACAAGGTCCCATGTGACATCAAGGCACTGTGGCTTCCAAGGTTATGCTCTCAGTCAGATGTCATTGGCAGTTCTGATTCCTGTTTCCAATCTGGAAAACTCTGCCTGCAGCCTGCCAGGGTTAGCGCAGCCAGGGTTAGCCAGGTGGGACCACACCCAGCCCTGTTTGTCTCCCACCACACACTGTCCGAGTAGTGCCAGTGATTCAGTAAATCCTGTGTTGAGTTTTTATCACCACCTTCCTTGGGATACCCGCACATTCCAAATGCTAGTCCCATCCTCTTATTTGCTCAGACAAGTAGATTTGTCACTTAAAACAATCTTTTAATTGCTTATTTTCCTCTGGCTTCTTTCCAGGGCTTTGTAGCCAATGTTAAATGCTATTTAAAAAATGTTTTTCTTCTTGTGGAATAGGTTAGCATGTGTGTTGGTTAACTGTTACATTTTGAACTTCCCACTTGGTAACTGACAGCCCGTAATTAAGCATAACTTGAACTCTGACCACGTCTGCATGTAGTTTTGTAGCCTGTCACCAAATTTCTGTCGAGTATTCTCTGTGAAAATGGCATACAACAAAATGCTTCCTGGCTTAGCAGTATCTCAGTGTGGTTAGGTTAAAACACTGGTGAAGGGTTAGATATCTAGAAATTCTCTTACCATGTTACAAATATTTTTATTTCTTCTTGAAAACATAGTTTTTAGATAATGTGTCAGTTACTTATTTTCCTTAGGGACACAAAAGCTCTAATCAAGGAATAGAAGGTGAAGAGAATGACGCTTCTTGAAATAGCTACTACATAACAAGCTGTGGGCTAATTGTTTTCTTGAGTGTAGAATGCGGTAATGGGGTAATGAACCTCCTACGTGGCTGTTGGTGATGGTCCTGATTGAGAGCCTGTGTCCTAGCACCTTTGACAGAGCATATGGCTCCGACTTGGGGATTTGTCTCCGATACCGCTGTGATTCCTAGGCCACAGTCACACCTATCCTGCACTATAGGGAAAGGTACAGACCAGCCAGATCTTTCCTTAGGGGATCCCCATCCTAGTTACTGAGATCCTCTAGAGTAGCACTGATAAACAGGATAAACAGCATTTCAGATTTCTGAACCAACAGAGATATAAAAAAGGTAAGGAATATTAGATCAGAATATCACCCTACTTACTGATAAAACTGATATTAGAAAATAAAAATGGAAAAACATGCCCTGCCAAGCATAGGCAGAATTTGGAACCCCATAGAAATGCCTTAGGGGGAAGAAATACCAAACCCCTCTTTTTTAAAATTTTAGTTTTTTGTTGTTATTGTTATGGCTTTTTATTTTTTTACATTTACAGTGATGTATAACTTACAAAAAGTCAGAAATCTTCAACAGCTTGATAACATTTTATATGTGTATGTCCAAGCATAGCCACCTCCTAGCACTTTTCCAGCATCCCGGAAGGTTCCCTCCTGAAGGTAACCCTGTTCTGACCCTGTATCACCATACACAGACTTTGGGCACACCCTTTCAAACGTTATGATCTAGAGAAACAAAGTAGCACTGTGTATCTTGTGAGAAGCTTGCTTTGGATAGAGAGAGAGAGGAAAAAAAAAAAAAAAAAACAGGAGAGAGAGAAAGGGACTGAATGATGGCTGAGAAGTTGTTCCTTTAAAATCCACCAAGCAGATTAAGTCCCTCTAGCCTCCCCTGGGAAGAAATTGGGGGTGGTGCTCACATTTGGCCAGGCAAGTTATGCTAATAGATCACCCTTCACATGGGAAGAAATACCAGGGTTGGAAAAGTCGACCCCTAAGTGGATATGTGAATCCCTAGAAGGTAGATGATGCTATAAAAATATGCACAAAATATCATAGGATTAACATGACACATCTTCCAGGAGCATCAATTTCACTCAACAAGTTGGGGGGGGCGGATATTATTTTAATACTAACACAAATATGGAGATATTTATGGAACAGAATATAAAATTCACATGAATTTTTAAAACAAAACATAATACCTTAAAGCTCTTTTAAGCTTGCTTTGGGCTGCTCTGGGCTAAGCCCCCAGGTCCCTCAGGGGTATATGTTCTTTCCTCTGCCTAGGGTAACTTCAGTGGAAAACATCTGGAAGCTCTCCTAGGACCCTGAGAGTGAAGCCTTTGTTAAAGCACCGGCATGAACTTGGCAGTGCGAGCAGATTGAAAAACAAGGAAGAGAGGGATTCAGAATCAGGGGGGAGACAGTCATCAGAGAGTCACATGGCCCAGGAGGCAGATACACAGCAGAGCCCCAAATGGGTAAGCTGACTAATGGCCAGGAAAGAAGGGAAGAAGGAAGGGAGGATGAGAGAGAGAACAGTATGTCTAAAGACAGAGATTGACCAAAATAACAAGGGAAGGGAGAAGGACTTGAAGGTCAGGGCTAAGGCAGAAACAGGCATCCTGTTCTGTCTCCTGCTTTTATGGTCCAGGGAGCCTTGTCATACAACTCTGCCTGGCTCTGTCAGGGATGCTCTCTGAGTGAGGGAGTTCACGTGGGATTTTGTTTGCAGAAAGGTGGTGCTCACTCATGCTTCCTGGCAGTTTAGCATATATATACCTGGTGGTCATATCCAGCCACTCCATAGGTTAGAAGAGAGGAAACAAGAATCCTGATCCTGTCAAGTGGGACTTGTTGCCGGAACTTGAAACATAGGTTCCTGTGTGATATGGTATGGCTGCCAGGTGTTATTTATTACAAATGCCGGGGATTGTGTAAATTTGAAGGTGGGTGCATTGTTTAAAGGCACTCAAATGGAAAAACAAAGGAAAACAAACAAACAAACAAACAAACAAAAAAAACCTGGCTGGTTAGCCAGTTCAGCTTTTCTGCTGTATTTGGTTTGCTAGACTTCAGTTTTGTCTCCCTGTCACCTCTAACAGACCTATTTCCCTGTAATCTCAACATATAGTTTGTTTTTTGTTTTGGTCTTTGTTTTTGTTTTTGTTTTAATGCCCCTAATCATCAGTGGAAGCCATGCTATTATTCACATTTTCCAAATAGAGAAATCAAGACCCAGAAATTATGTATTTTTCCCAAGGCCACAAAACCCATAAAAGTTAGGAACAAATTAGAAACAAAGATCTTTTTTTTTTTTCCCAGAAGTTTTAAATTGTGATATGTGCTTTAGAGCTTCCAAACCTCTCAAGAATGTTTACTACAGACCATAGAGGTAGAAAACCATGATCTTCTACAGAAATGTGGTTTGCAGAGTATTTATCCATCGAATAGTTATCAAATATAATAGTGCTATTTAACAAGATACAGTGACAACTTTACTATTTTAAATAACATGTTTCAAAATAAACAATAACAGCAAAGCTGGGACTCTTGAAAGTCAAGAGAAGAAATGGTTATTGATTTGGAAAAAAAATAATTGCTTTAATAGCAGAAATGTTTTAATATGAAACTTAAAAAGAAACTGTCAGCTGATGTGGTCAAAGACATTAATAGACAAATATTGGACAGCTTTTTCACTAGCTATTATCTTGGTGACATCACTTTATATAATGAATTTTGATTTTTTTTGGCATATGTGTACAAAGTCCAATGAAACACTGAAAGGAAAAATGATAAAAATTAGTGAAGGTGAGTGACTGCTCTAACTAGGTGATTGTTCATAGCATTCGTTATTAGCAGTAGATTTTTTACAACTTATGCTTGTTAAGTTCTACTTCTTATTTTATTTTTCTGAGAACTCTTATCACGAATGTTGATTTCATTCAGCAAGTGGAGAGTTTACAAAATGCCTGTCAAAGCGGAATCAGATTCTGAGCCTGACCTGACTGATGTTGCATATTTCTTTGACTTAGAAGTTAGAGACCTATCACTATTCAACTTTCTGTGATCCCTTTCCCCACTGTTTTAGTAGCCAAACATAGATTTCTTTGTCTAGTACCATCACCACCTTGGTTGAAGAAAGTAGTATCTTCTAAGTACATATGTCTCCTCCTGATTCCCAGCTTTTGGTACCTAGAATTTAAGAATAATGGTATAACTCCACTAGCCACAGAAGCCTCAGTAATGACTTTAAAATACCACCCCCAAAAATTATCTCTCTCGTGGATGTGAAGTCACATAGGAAAAACATTATTGTACCCTCACACTTGTGAACAATTCTATTGTTAACGATGGTATATTAAGCTGGTAGCCTTGTTCATTAATACAAAATACAGCAGAGTACATTTTCAAGTGTGTGCAGTGAATTGCATACACACTTCACATTATTGTCATCAGCGCTGTGCTGAGGGAATTTAGCAAAAACTCTTTAGAGGCACCCCATAATATTTGTCTGTAATTGTTTCAAAATTGGTTTTCTGGGATTTAGAGCTCGGTTTTTATTATTGTTGTTATTTATTAATCTCATTCTATGATTGTCACAACTGATCCTAGTTTTGCTAACACTTTCAAAACAGGAACACTATATGATTTCATTTCATCAAATAATTTCAGTACTACACTTCACCTTTAAGTAAGTAGAACCCTCATACCCTTTTGAGCTCTTAATAGAATTCCTTACATTTGGCATAGGGTTATAGGTCCACTGAGAGCAAATGTTTGCCAATAAATAGAAAATGCCATTCTATCTCATTTATCAAAGTTCTCTCCCTCTCTCCCTCCTCCCTCTCTCTCTCTCTCTTTTTCTTTCTTTCCTTCTTTCTTTCATTAGGTAAATTCCTATATCCTTGGTTCTTAAAAGATAAAGAAACAAATGGCATGTATTTTCACAATTCTTACAGAAGCACTTAATGAACTTGGTTATTTATCCTGGTTCATTGAGAGTACTGTAAAGCACAAGGTAAAAAAAAAAAATGGATATTATTTCTAGTTTATTTCTGGTATTTTATGTTAGTACATAACGGTTTTCCATTTCTTTAAGAATTTTTATTTTTAAGTTATCTCTACACCCAAGTTGGATTCGAACTTAGAACCCTGAGATCAAGAGTCACATGCTCTACCAACTGAGTCAGCCAGGTGCCCCAAGGGTTTTCTGCTTTTAATGAGCTTCCAACTTCATATCCCACCCCAGTTATTAATATATTACATAAACATGGACAACTTCTGAGCTCTGTATTTGATGGAAGAGGGTTATTAACCCTTAAATGTATTTATTAGTTATATTTTATGTTTTAAAAGCTTGCCATTAAACCAGTATTTTCTAAATTTAAGTCCTTACGGATTACTTTAAATATTTGTCAGATCTGCATATCAATCCAACTGAGCTATTATTCAATTTGTGGTTCTATCTCATTCCTCCTCACTGTGGTCTGAACCCTACTGGTTGAACTAATCAACACATTGCTGCCATTGCTCCAGCCCCCAGCCTTGGTCCTCAGGAGAGTGAGTCCTAATTCCCTCCCAGGCATTGACACTAATAGAATGGATGAGAAGTAACAGAATTGCCATTGGGTTGGTTTCTTGGTACTGATTGTGAATAAGCCAATGGAAGTAACTGGAACACGATGGTTCAGAAGCTCTCAGGGATATAGCCATGTTAAATTCTTCTACTCACTTTTTTCTTTTTTTTTTTTTTTCTTGTCCAAATTTCTCTCCAGTCCTGCCTTTGGGATGGAGCTAATTAAGATCAGATGTTGCCCCACGCCTATTTCTTCTTCATTTCCATATTGCTTTTTTCATTGTAATGGGAAAGGGTTCTGCTACTAAGATGACCAAGAGTGGTACCTGCTCAATGCAGCCTCAGGGAGTCCTTCTATCTGATCAGATTTCATTTGAATTCTTAGCTCATCCCAACCTCATGGTGGGCAGTTCTCTTCCTCACATTGTGTTCTTCATCCCAGAGTGTTGGATGTGCTTCTTTTTTATATGTGTCTCTAAATTCTCTCACTGTATTAGTCTTACTGGCCTACTATAACAAAATACCACAGACTGAGTAGGTTAAACAGCAGATACTTCTCACAGTTTTGGAGGCTGGATAATGCAAGATCAAGTTGCTAGATGATTTGGTTCTTGGTGAGGGTCCTCTTTTTGGCCACTCTCTGGCTTGTGTCCTCACAGGGCAGACAGAAATGATCTCTCTCTTCCTCTACTTAAAAGCTGCTAATTCCATCATAAAGATGCTACCCTCCTGAACTCATCTAACCCTAATTGTCTCTTAAAGGCCTGTTTCCAAATACCATCCCTGCACTGGACATTAGGACTTTAACACATGAATCTGGGGAGGGGAACACAATTCAGTCCATAGCACCGACCTCCTCTATTTTCTTGGTGTTAACTAACCTTGATCTCTTCCCCACCTCTTTTCAACATTACTTAGTGCTTTTACTAAAATTGGTTCACTTCTTTTCCTTAAAATACTTTTTAAAAGGAAATTTTATGCTGGTACCATAAGTAGAAGACCAATACCATTTGTCATAAATAAAAGGTGAATTCATAAGTATAAAACTACGGGGGCCAAAAAAGATGTGAACCCTTTTCTTACTCTTATATACCATACTTGGGGAACACTAGTGAATAAAGAAAACAGGTGCAGGTTCTAAATTTAAGAATTGCCCCAGGTGTCCCAGATGGGTTACTGATATAGCTTGATAGTTGGCTCAAGCCACGAGGTTTCTGTATGACTGTCTGAAAGACCATAATCTAGTTTAGAACATCTCTGGAGTAAGGAAAATGAGGAAGAATTGTGATTCATATTAATTGCATCACTTTTCCTTTCTGAGTTCATATTTATAGTTGTGAGTAATATGTATTTGTTTCTTGATATGAGCTGTAATGGCTACTGGCTTGTTAACTTTAATTGGTGGAACTGTGATCATTTAGGCTATTTACAGAAACTAGTCATGTGTTTTCAAAGAAACTGGTATAAATTAGAATCTTTCATTAAAGACCAATCAGCCATTTTCACATTTCAAAATTTGATGCCATTGCCTTCTTGATGGGGTAGCAAATTGGCCAGAAAATTCATCTAATCCATTTTTTAAGGGCAAGGGTCAAGAAAGTAAAAGTCTATTCATAATAATAGCTTAAAATATTTATATTATCAATTCTGGAATAACTACTTCAAGAGTAAGATTATAAAGCGATTTAGCCAGTGTTGCTTGAAAGTTAGACAAGGGAAGCAGCAGCAGAGACCGCTTCATCACTGTCTGCTCGGATCTCTAATGTTTGCTTTCAAGGATGTAGAAAAGAATCAAAGAAGCGTTTACCTAAAAAAGAATCAAAGAGGCATCTGGCTGTAGGTAAAGTGGCATATCTTGTGTCCCTAAGAACAAGATATAGCACTTAAAAGATAATGAAAAAAATTCATGATTTTTTTTTAATTGACTCAGAATAAATTTCTTAGTGAAGCCCAGCAGTGACCCAGGGCTGGCATGATGGACAGGGAATTCAGTGACTTCCTAGAAATGAGTCGATATTTATATAAAAGACAATTTGGTTGGCTGTAAGAACCTTGAAATAATAGTAGACCAATGCCTTATAATCCCATCTGCCACTTAGAAACTCTGATCTCAGGCAAGGCATTGAACCTTACTGAGCCTCAGTTTTTTCATCCATGACCGTATTTGTATGGCCAAATTGCTGTGATCCATTGTGCACATTTATTTTCCCTTTTTCACTTCTGCTATATGTGATCTGCTTTTAAGTGTTGACATTTCCTCAGTCGATACCCAGAGGAACACAATAAAGAATTAAGATAGTTTTCCTATATTGTAATTGTTTTGAAAGAAGTGTTTATAGAATATGTTTTATGTGTGTGAAATTCCGTTTTTCTGTGATCTCTATACCCTCATATTGTATGATACGTAGATCTGCATCTTGGGTGTATAACCAAATGTCAAAAAGAGTTTAGGGCATAAAGCTCTGAACTTCAAACAAATTCATAAACTTCTGGACACACACCCTTCCTTGTTGTCTGTAATGATCTTGGTAAAATAAATTCTAGGAGGCTTTCTGACACATATATACTATATATATAAAATAAATGTATTATATGAGAAACACTTTTCCCTGAGTGAAGTCAATCACCACCTAATATTAGTGTATTATTTTTTGTCAAACAGAAGATTTTATTGAAATGTTCTTTAATTCTTTACGTATAATTTATCCTCTACATGATCTATAAGAGATTTAATGCAACTGACATAGTGAACTTTTACAACAGAAGTTACAAATATGAAAAACTCTCTCTCAGGGTGAGAGAAATGTAAGACTGAAAAGTCAAAACCAGGGATTGTAATGACCTCAGAAATGCCATTGATTGCTTTCATGACAGTTGGTTCTGTATTGCTATTACTGGTCAGAAAGAAAGATGCTTGTCACTTGAACATTAGTTTTACATTTCATCCTAACAGTAGTATCATGAAAAGGATTTCACTCTTTCTTTTCCACAGGTGATGAGACTTATTTTTATAAAGGTTGAATGACTTGCCTCAAGTTTCTCAGCTAAAACGTGGCAAAATTCTAAATTGAATGCAATGCTAATTCCAATGGTGATTTGACATTTGACACACATGACTACACAATATCTGATTACTATTAATTCACTCTTTATTTGCCCTCTTCACTCCACAGCTAATACCTGCCCCTCACAACCATGGTTCCCTTAGGTAGTTTTAGATTTTTAGTAGGTTTTTAGGGGCTAAATATTTTATATTAACAAAATCTCAGATTTTGCCTGAGACATAAAGTGCTGTATCATATTATTTGGAGAATATGGGGGAGTTTTGTAATAAAAAATACTTTTTATAGAATCTAATACAGGGTGGGGAGTGTGGTAGGCATGCTGACAGAATTGCTATTGGGCTCTTATAAATCAGAGTGAGTGTCCCCAGCTCTGCTATTTGATTCTTTAGCCAGGCACCTTCTGATTCTTTAGAAATCAGATGGCTGAAGGGCAGAGTGGCAGCAGATGGGAGGATATATATATATATATATATATATATATATATATAGGCAATGAGAATGCTTTTAAAATGCTTGTTATCAATGGCTTAATAAAGACAAACACTTAAGATCAGCATTCAAGCTTTGTTCTATGCCTGCCATTAAACCCAGGTGGATTGTAGAGGGCATCGGGGCAGGACTGGGATGTAGAACTTGGCAGCAGTATCCCCTTCCGTATTTACATTGGGACACCTGTTCTGTCTGTTTTCTGTCTCCTTCAGTTTCGGTATAATGTAGTTTGTAGATTTTTCCATTCAGTTGACTCAGACTGCCTTTAGAATTTGTATCAACCAGATTCTCCCCGTGTGGAAATGTGATCAGGAGGGAAGGAAAACCACACACTGCGATTTGCTTTGTGCATACACAGCTCTATTTTTATTGTATATCCGTCAATGGAAATTAATTGCTAATTATCCAAACATTTCTATGATAATATTTCAAGCTCTCTTGTAGCAGATGTGGCCTAAACAATATTTGGAAGGGAGTAGATGGTATTGTGTTTCTTGATGGGAATGACTGGGTAGGGCTTTAAAATTTTTTTCACCATTTTTTATTTTAGAAAGAAAAATGGTTATCATTCTTTTGCAACATTTGCTAAATATTCATACTGACCAGAGTAATTATGCATTGACTATATTAGCAAACATATAACTCTGTCAACTTTAAGAAGTTGGGAAATTACATTAAACAGGTTGTGGATAATAGATTCGGTTATGTGCTCATACAGACATACAGCTTGTTTAAATAACTGACACCAGACTGCATTTACAGTCATCAGCAATGACCGACTTCTCTTATTTGGGGGCTCTCATGCTGAATTATTCTTTTTTATTGTGTTAGATGTCTGTCCTTCAGTGTCTGAACATTGCTTTTTCATTTCCCCTTGATGAATGCTAATAACATACTGGATAGAGTACTGGCTATTTTTAGTAATTCAGCATTTCCTTATATTTATACTGTGAACAAACTTGAGAGAGTTTAGCTCTGATTAAAACAGATCATTTTCTTCTTTTTAAAAAAGAATAATGTGGGACTGATACATAGCGAGGACAAAAGGAATTTGATGGGCACGGTGTCAAAGCTTAATTGTGTCAGTAATTATTTGTGTATTCGTGCCAAGTTTTTAGTGAGGAGTACTCACTTGTGTGTAATCATGATCAATGACAAGTAGTTAAAATATCTTCATAAAGTGGCAAATTGGGGGAAAAAAGAAACAATGTTAATACTGCCTATAGTTCCTTATGTATTAGCACATCTGAACTTCTGAGCAGAGTTAGTTATTAAAGCACTGAAAACCCCCATAAGCATGTTGCTGTGGGTGTTTAGATACATATGTTTATGTAAGATTTTCCCCTTGCATTCTAAGCTTGTCACGGCCTCTTTGGGGGAAGGACTCTTGCCACCTTGCTTGCCAAGTGGTCACTCCTGCCCAGAAACCTAGCCCTATCTAGGTATAGCCCCACTGCTATGCTAGCATAAGAGAAGTTCTTCTTCTCTTCACCTGTTTGCACTTTCCAAGTCATTAGGACTTGTCCGCCACCATTCTGAGACCCTTCGTTCTACTTTATTTAATGTCCTGCCTCTTTCTAAGTGTCTTGCTCTTAACTTTTATCCATACTTTTCAGCTAGCAAATTTGAGTGGCCCACACTGCAGTAAGTCTTGTCGAGAAGGAATGAAGGAAGTCACAGGAGTCTGGAGCACCTGTGGAAAGGTTGAGCCCAGAGACCTGTATTCCGTCTCTGCAAAGTGTGATGTCAAGTGTAAGATGCAGTCGTCACGTGGCAGAAGCTCAGAAACTCGTTACTTAAATCTTTGTCCACACTCTGTTTGCTTGCTGTCGTTGTAAGCTTTAGTTATCCGTATCAACTAGCCTCAAATTGTGAATGAGGGAAATCCAAATTAGTGTAGTCCTGTGGCATTGAATGAACTGTTATTTACTGATGAGCATGATGAGGCTTAGATATGACATGGATATGTGTAATTGAGACAATAGCTATAAAATGGTTTGCTTGGCAATAATGTGCAAACAGAAACACAATTTATGGATTTTCCTAATTGTGTTTGCTTTCACCTAGAATTCAAAATTAGCAGTAGTGGGAAATCATTAATGGTTTTTGTCTGCCTTACTGCCGTTTGGTAGAATGCCTATATTTTATGTCCTTTATTATAATTTCATTCAGCGTGATTTTCTTCCTTTGCAAATATTTTCTGGAGCTGGAAATCGGTATCATATATATTGTGAGATTAAAAGGAAGAAAAAAAATCTTTCACTTCATTTGGTATCTTAACAGTGAACTCTTTCCTGTATGAATATTCACGGAGGGGGAAAAAAAAACCCACACCAACCACAAAGTGGTTGCTAGTAGCAGATTTTGAGTAGGCCTTAACCACTGAGTTGAAGTCTGGAGACTTGCTGACATTTTGAAAATAGTTTTTAGAACAAAATGTCAGATGATGGGAGCTTTACATCATGCAAGAGTAACGTGTGCAGCTGATGCTAACGAAGCCGATTCTTACAAAGCCATATGAGGATGGATGACCACTGTGCTTTTAAAAGAACCAAATGCATCCACATATATATATTCAACACTTCACATTTCGCACATGCTCTGCTCTGCCTGGCTTATATGTGAGCCACAGTTGACCGACACCTTTGTGGACCAATGCAGTGCTGGCGATTGAGCGTTACCTTTAAAAAGGAGCCGTTGAATGTGAGACGTCATTACATATTCCAACTTCGAACCAATGGCACTGCCAGCCTTCTGTGATCACTCATCAAGGCAGCTGTGCTGTATTCACATTGAAATTAGGAGATTTTTAAAACCCAAGCAGCTGTATTATTCATACTTAAAATAAAAGCTTAGTTTCCCCAAATGGGTGTGACGTAAACATCTCATTAAATATTTTTAATTTTGAAAAAAAAATATTTTAAATGGCAGTGACTACACTGGTGTTGGCAGCAGTTTGCAGTCCTGTGTGAGCTTGGGGGAGGCTGTCTCTTTACTTTCGCACTGCGAAAAAAGGGTGTTCTCTTGCTCCTCGCCTGGGGCTGAGGGGTAAAGCTCCATGCGGCAGGTGGCAAGAGATTCGGAAACGTGGCCTGCACATTCCAGCTATTTGATAAGTTTTGATGAGGTGCACTGTTGTCTGAGAAGGAAACCCAGGTGCTTTGTTCTGGCCCCTCTTCATTCTCTTGAGTTATAATCAATGTACAGTAAGCTATGTCTAAAAAGGGGAAGTCTAGAAAGTTTCCATTCTCTTAGGTTGATTTTTGGTTTCTCTCCTCAATGAATTAGGTAGCCCTATGTGCTGGTCATGATTTGCCAAATGGTTAACACTCCCAGGAGGGTGACTCAGATTCCATAGACCCAGAGACCAACAGGATCCATTAGGACCTCATCTCTTTCCCGCAACTTTTGTGAGGAAATTGCTTATTAGTTCCCCACCCACCCGGCTGAATGCTATTAGTTAAATAGAGGCAGCAGAGATGACTTTTGTCCCTTAATGCAAGAGCAGCCTGTTTGCCCAGTCATCGGTTAAGAAAGCATCGCCACTGGGGGTATTCGTTTTCTAGCGCTGCTATAACAAATCGTCACAAGCTTAGTGATTGAAATAGCACAAATGTATCCTCTTACAGTTCTGGAGATTGCAAGTCCAAAATGAGTCTTAGGGAGTTAAATTCCAAGTGTCACCAGCGCTGTTTCCTTCTGGAGTTTTCAAGGGAGAATCTGTTCCTTGATTCTTCAGCTTCTAAGTGCTGTGGGCATTCTTTGCCTCTTGGCCACATCACTCCCACCTCTGCTTCTGCCATAACAGTTTCACCTCTTCTCTAGAACCTTCCTCTGCCCCCCTCTTAATAGGACTCTTGTGCTGTTGAGCCCACCGAGAAAGTCCATGATCATCTCCCTATCTCATCATCCTTAATCACATCTGCAAGGTCCCTTTTATCTGTATGGTAGCATGCTCACAGTGCTGGGGATTCAGACATGCACGTTTTCGGGGGACCATTATCCAACCTACCACAGGGTATGAACTGTGGAGTGAGTTGGATCTGGACATGGATTCTTTTTTTTCATATTTATTTATTTTTTTTAATTTTTTATAATTTAAATTCGATTAGCTAACATATAGTACATCATTAGTTTTAGATGTAGTGTTCAGTGATTCATCCGTTGCATATAACACCCAGTGCTCATCACATCACGTGCCCTCCTTAATGCCCATCACCCACTTACCCCTTCCCCCACCTACCCCCGCCCAGAGTCAAGAGCATATTTATTTTTAAATTAACGATACAAGGCATCACAGTGGTTTCAATAGTTTCATGTTTACTACTTTCTGCATGATTTCTGCTGAAACAGTTCATCTTTCTTTGATATGAGGTGTTCTTTTGCTTTGAAATAAAATGTTAATTCTAAAAAGAACCCAACAGAGTACTCTTCCCTTCCCCCCATGCCCATCCATCAGGTTTCCCTTTCCTTTCCTTTCCTTTCCTTTCCTTTCCTTTCCTTTCCTTTCCTTTCCTTTCCTTTCCTTTCCTTTCCTTTCCTTTCCTTTCCTCTCCTCTCCTCTCCTCTCCTCTCCTTCCCTTCCCTTCCCTTCCCTTCCCTTCCCTTCCCTTCCCTTTCCTTTTCTCTTTTTAAAGTAAGCTCTAGGCCCAACATGGGGCTCAAACTCACAACCCTGAGATGAAAAGTCACATGCTTGGATGTGAATTCTAACTTTGCCAACTGCCAACTGTATATCTTTGGGAAAGTCATTCTCCCTGTTTCTCACCTCTACGGTGGAGATAATACTGCCAACTCCACAGTTAACGTATGTAAAACAAGAGGCTTTACGTAGCAGATGTTCCACGAATTTAATCCACCCCCCCAACCTCCAAGAACTAAATGGAGAAGGAATGAAAAATTTCACAGTTCTATCAGGCCAAGTTATCGGTCAGTAGAAATGGCAAATCTTTTATTGTTCCTTCGGTGGACTGGATATTTAGAGAAGTATTAATGCACGTAGGGGGTTTAATGCATAAGCAATAATGCACATAGGGGGTTTAAGACATTCTTATGTTATTGGCACTACTCTGAACCCAGGGCATTTTCACAGTGCACCTCCCCATATTGGGTCAAGTGCACTAGTGATTTTTGACAGATTCTTTCTGTCACCCAGCTGCCTTGTGTCACGGGATGCCAATGGCACTGAAAATCCTATGACTGATTCTGCCCCTGTCGAGAACAATAGCCATTTGAATTTGATTTGCCCATCTTCTGGGAAGACAGTCAAAGTTCCCCTTCAGTGCGACCGAGTTGACAATAGGCACCCCTTGTACTCTTTACAGCTCGTTCACCTATTATGATGATGATGTCATTATTCACATTATTGCTCTCATCATTATTATTATTATCCGGTGACCTCTGTCCTGGGGTGGGACTCCCTGTGACAGATGGGAGCTTCATTTATCGGACTGCTTTATGCTGCACAATTCCCCTGCCATTCTGAGTTTATATTGAGACGGGCTGCTTTCCGAACAAAGGCAGCCTGATCACAATTTGTCAGTGTACATGGTAGCTATATATCACCAAAGCTCTCTGCCAGTCCTTCTGGGACCCAATTATTTATGGAGCTGACAATATGGGCTAACTTGTCTTGTTATGAATGCCACTATTAAACAATGAAAGCTTTGCTGTCTTGAATGGTAAGGCAACAGGAGTCCTGGTTGGTCAAAAATTCCATCAACCAAGAGTTGCCCCCTGTGATCTCTTGGTGCCCCCAAGTGAGTTGATGAGATCCATGGGGAAAGTTCCATTTCAATATTCTTCTCCGTTCAGACTTGGGAGATCTCTTGATAACTTTAGTTTCTGTGGCTTCTGTGTTAAACAGGTTGGGTTTTTAAGTTTGGACATAGCGTTTCTTCTGAGTACACTATGGACACAGTTTACCAAGTGCTGTGGGGAGTGGAAACGAGATGAAAGACTTGGGCTCTCTCTGTAAAGTGCTTATAATTGAATAAGGGAACAATCCAACTCAAATCTATATTTACCAACGCAGATGATAGAGAAATAAATAGCAGTCGCGTCCAGCTCGACTGCCTCAAGCCTGAAAATGGACTCTAATGCCCCGAATGCCATTCCAGTGAAGTGACTCCTTTATTCTCCGATATCCTTCACTAACTCTTGTGTCACACTGATTTGAAATCACATCCCTCATCTCTGCTTTTAAGATGCCTCAAAAGAACACTGAAGAGAAAGGAAACTAATTAAACCTAAAAGAAATTAAAGTAAAAAAAAAAGAAAAAGACACACACAAGGAAGAGAGAAACAGAAAAATGGAATAGTCATCATTTAATATAAAATATAGCATATTGTTTTTAGGAGTAGATGGTACACTTGTGGCATTATGAGGAATGGAGGAACCCATTTTTAGTGATACATCATTTGAATTTGATTTTTTCGACGTAGGGGCTTGGCAGAACCTAAGTATAACATCTATATTTCAAATATAGAGCATATTTACAGACACACCTTTTCCTAAAACATGTGCTTCCACAAGCCTTAATTGTACACAGAATTATTTTTATCCCTTTCTCTTTTATTAAAATGGTCTTTGAACTAGGCATAGTGCTTAAAAGATTAGATCTTATAGGGAAACATAACATATTGTATTTAAATATGCTAATCTCTTAGAGGAAATGAAGGATCTGAGCCTGCTCATTAAGAAATAAATTAATTCATCACCATTGCATTCATCATCAATCATCATCCAGTTGTGTCCAGTTTTCAATTAAGTTTTTCCAAACTGCTTTGTGCCTTTACCAAAAGAACTGATTATCTCTGATGATGATTTTTTGTGGGTATTCGGATGTTGATGGCGGCTGAATTGGCATAAACATGCTGAATGTCTTTTTTATTCAAGTGGTTAAGCAGTAGCTGTTCAGTGCATACAAATACATTATGATGACAAGTAAAAAATTCTTACTTTTTAAAATGTATTTTAGTGGCCAAATATCCAGTTTCTCAGACTTACAGGGAATAGTTTACATGAGCAAAGCTAACACCAACGTACACATAGAGCATTTATAATACATCCATTGTCCGTGAATTCATTCATGCATCATTCGCTGAAACATATTTACTAAACACCTATAAGTTTCTAGTACCATACCAGGCGCTGGATATACGAGTCAGTAAGTGCAATTGATATTACTCCTGCCCTGATGGAGCTTCCGATCCATTTTATTTAAGTTTCCTTATTCTGAGACATATTTTTACTAGATAGCACATTTTCAATTTTAGTGACTATACATACTCTCCCTTGGGTTGTTCTTTAAAATGAACACCAAAAGCCTCTATTACTTTTCCAGTGACCCTTCAGGTATATACAAGCCTCCTTATTCTTGGAGTTAACGAGCATTGCATGCCGGAAGAGAACAATTTCTGACTATCTCTTTAAGGTTTTCATGCAGAATGAGGATGTATGAAAATGACTCACCATGCCTGCCACTTATCTCTAGATTCCTATAACATGAAGATGATCACAATCTGCCATCGTGCTGTTAAAATGATGCATAACCCTCCCAGCACTCTGAAATGATCGAGTATTATTGCAGCCTCTTACAAGTTGGGCACTGAGATAATTTGGCTAGTGTTGGAGAAAGAATGTTCCACAACCCCTGTGGCTCACCCTTCATTGAATAAATACGGCATGCTGCTGCTTTTGTTCTCCTTGTGTATGGAGAAGCAATTAATGTGTCAAAAAAGAAAAATCACAAAAATGTGCAGACTTTTTTTTCCCCTATGATAATTGCACGACCATGTTCAATCTGCCTTAAAATTATTGTACAACATTACAGGATGTTGTTATCTCTGAAATATTAGATAACTTGTGGTTGGCATTACATTTCTTACTGTGGTTTCATGACTTCTCTGCCCATTAAGGATCCCACATTGTGTTTATGTATTTCTTTAAAAATGCCACTGGGCCACCTGTGTTTACACAGATACCTTGATGTGTTGTTTTTTTTTTTTTTGATATAGATAGTTTAAAGGAATCATTAAAAAAATGCAAACATCTGTAGATTTTAGTTAAGAGAAGGAATCATGAATATGACCAGACTGCTGCAATTCTTGCTTTCTGATCAATTATTTTCCTGATACTCAAGTGCATTCCTAGATTCATGAAATCTTTATGATGAGACAGGAATCAAAGATTGTTTTTCTACTGCTAGTATCAGAGGAATGAAAAGGGGAAAAAAGGAATTCAAAGTTTTTCTTTGCCCATGTTGTTTGCGGATGTAGTCCAAACAACTCAATTAATTTAATACTCTGTACTATAGTAAGTGCTCAATGAGTATGGGTGAATTGAACAGATAAACTAAATCTCAGCAGTAAAACTTATCACTAAGCTTAGGAAGGAACTTAGTCCCTAACAAATAGTCAACTAGTTCACCAATTCTCCTTAATAGTTTAAATTAGAACTACTTCATTATTTTAAAATGAAAATACTGTTGAACTGTATCTATGTATTTTTCCTCTCTCCTTCTAGGTTATAAGCTCCATCAAACTTGTCCTGTGTACCCCTGGAACTAGTGCCCAGGACAGTCTGACACAAATTAGGTCTTTATTATTTATCTAGTAGATTTTTCAGCCAGAAATATGACCTAGCGTGTTTCTGAAAAATGTACACATTCAAAATTACTAGATAATGTTTCTGCTTCTACATTATATTATGTGGGAAATTTTAAAGAACAGTGTGTGTTGTCTAAAATCTTGAGCACGTTCACAGAGTATAGACGGTCCAGCAACATAGACTTGATTCTCAGTGCCCTACACAGATCACATGGCTCCTCAATACCCTGCCTCTGTCAGCTTTCCCCTCTGTGTGGATCATGCGTCATGCTCTCCTGATCCCTCTTCTCCTGTGCCCACATGCTAATTTCTACTAATTCTTGAAGACTCAACTCAAATCAATTCCTCGTTCAGAAAACCTTCCTTATCTCTCCTTCCAAACCTTCTCAGTCTACCCCTTCCACATTTTTGCTTCCATCTGTGATTATCTGCGTACTAATTGCATTGGCTGGGACGATTGGCTTGTGTGCCAGTCTCCTCGACGTGTGAGGATCTTGCAGGCAAGGACTGCGTTTGATTGACTGCCGTAGCTCCAATGCCTATTAGAGTGTGGCACAAGGGAGCTATTGCCAATGCTGTATGGGAGGGAGGGAGGGAGGGAGGAAGGAAGGGAAGGAAAAGAAGGAAAGGAAAGGAGGGAGGGAGGAAGGAAGGAAGAGAAAAAGGAAACACTCAAAGAAAACTCTGAATTGACTATTACAAAGAAGTCTCCACTGGAGAACAACCATAAATTAGAAAGGGAGGGAAAAAATACAGGATTAAAAAAAATTACTCAAGGTGTTATGTTTCTCTATATGAAATACACTGTCCATTTCCTTCTATCTTCTCTTGGACCTGCTCATTTCTGATCATGCCTGTCCCTCCCTTTTCTTGGGCAACCTTTACCATAAAATCTCAGTGCACTTTAATGGTCACCTATATTGTTAAACTAGTGGCACAGTCTTAATTTCTGCTATTATTAAGATTGTTAGAAGCTTGCTTCTGACAGTTCAGAGAAAAATCGTCATTATGGGGGAGGGGGGACTTATTGCTATGTAACAAGCTTAAATATTCAAGCTTGGGTTCAATTAAATTTAATTAGCACATCATCTTGTTTTCAAAACACATCTCAAGGCCAGAACAGTGTTATGGTCCTAGACCTGCAAGTTTCTACGAACTGAATTCTTTAAGCTCTCACAATCCTAGCTGATACTTACATAGTACTTACTATGCCAGCAATTCTTCTAAGTGATCAACTCATGTAATTCTCACAGCAACCCAATCAAATATAGTTTCTGTCTTTTATAGATGGGGAAACTGAGGCAAATAGAAGTTATGTGATTTGTTCAGGGTCCTACATCTTATCTGGGGTTTAGTTGAAATTCTAACTCAGGTAGTTTAGATTTCAGAGTACCCTGTAAAACCTCTCATAGGATTTTATTCTGCATCTGGATGATGTAAAAGTTCTTTCATGGCCATGTTTGTAAGTACAATTATGTGTAATATAATAAGCCAATATAGTATGATTAAAATATGATACCCAAGAAAATTATGGGGTGAGCCTGGCCACATAAACACATGATTTAATGTAATTATCAGAACAGTCTTCGCTGATTGGTGATAATCTCCCCCAAAACTCACTTCAGAGTAACTCAAGGTCTATCAGGTGGTTGAACCAAGGCTATAACACAGATATTCTTGGAGTTTCTCCTAGTTTATTTTACTTATCTATGGATTTAAAGTTTATTTTAGCAAATCCCTCCTCCAATAGGGATCACTAAGTATTGGAAAATCTTTTATTCCTACAAAGCAGATTGGGAGGATGGAGAGCAATAAAGGAGATCTTGGGAATCTATGCCAAGTAGAGATCAATTAAAAATGGAAAGTAAGGGAATTTCTGAGCAGTATTTTATTTTTTATTTGGGGAAGTTTTATGAACATGCCTGCTTTCAACAAAGTGTATATTGAGTAAAGTGAGGTGTACCAGTAGATAAATAAGGAGTTGACCATGTGATGCTCTTAAGCTCTTAATTAAGATCTACTTTTTACCTACACAACACTTCTGTCACCAAATGTGTGGGTTTTCCACACCAAGCAATCCTCTCATTCTCTCTGGATGCAAATGGAAGTATTACAACTTAATTCAATTCTGACACTAACCACCTGGAGTTAGCACAGACCCCTAGGTGAAGGACTCAGTCCCATAAGATTGTCCCTCACTGCAGATGCCAGTGGCGGTTCTGGGTTTTCTCTAATTCTGACTGAGGAGTAATTAATTAGGAGAGTCACACAATCCCCTCCTTGGGATTGATAATTTGCTAGAACAGTGCACAGAACTCAGGAAGACAGTTTATTTACTATTGCTCATTTGTTATAAAGGATGCAACTCAAGAACAGATGGAAGAGATGTATAGGGCAAGATACGTGGGTAAGGGTACAGAGTTTCCAGGTCTGTCACCTTCCCGGCACTTCGGTGTGTTCACCAAACTGGAAGTTCTCCAAACCCTGTTGTTGAAGGTTTTTATGGAGATTCCATCACATATGCATGATTGATTAAATTACATCACTTAAGATTGACCTCAAACCTCCAGCCGCTCTCCCTTCCAGTTCAGAGTGGGATTGGAATCCTGTGGTCGGTTCCCTTGGCAACCAGCCCCACCCCATCCTTAAAGACTTTCCAAAAATCACCTCATTAACATAAACTCCCCTATGGTTGCAAGGGCTTGCTATGATTAACAATAGATACTCCTCTCACTCTTATCACTTGGGAAATCCCAAGGGTTTTGAAGCTCTGTGCCCGGAACTGAGGACAAAGACCAAATATAAATTTCTTTTTATATCACAATGGCACAGTAACATTTGGCATTTATGACTTGGGAGGATAATTTGGGGGAAAGTGGAGGAGCACTTGTTCTGAAGCTGCTACCTAAGGCCCATTTTCACAACTTCATAGCACTAGCTAAAAAAGCCAGCTCTTTTCTTTTTCTTCAAAAACGTACCTCACACCCTTTGGTAATATGCGGTTTTCCACTCTGTGGGAGGTCAATAAATCCCTGTTGACTCGCTTTACATTCAGCAGCTCCAAGTAAAAGAGAAAGACACGATGTCCATCCAGGCATCGCACACGCTATGGCTTTTTCGCATGCTCCATTTAGATACCTAATAGTTAAGCCAGCGTAGTGTGTGGGGCTCAATTTTGAAACACTGGCGGAGGCTCTTGTATGCCACGTTTGCTACTTTTTGCTGGGGAAATAATCACATTGGAAAAGCAAGACACTATATACGTGCTCTCAAGCTGTTCTGATTTCTTCTACGTATTTATGTACCATGAACTCTATTTTTTTTTTATTTATCCAAGGACACTTACATGGAATGAGGCAGAAATGTTATTATGAAGTTTATTCATTTTTAAGAACTTGAATAAGTGAAGTCCTTCAAACATCATTAGGATAATAATTTTATGTACATTTGCACACATGTGGTTCAGACCCGCTTGTGAATTTGCCCAGCGATTTGTTGTATGAAAGACTTCATGTAACAGTAATGTGAAAGCTAATGGGAAGGAGTTTCTTGCCTCTCAAACTGGAAATTATATTTCAGTATTCAGTTTTATGGATCCAAAATAGGGGTACAGCTTTAATATAGGCCTGGAAATTTTTCAGCTGTTTATACAGGGTTTAACTGAAGAGGAACCTCTCAAATATAGTCCATGTTAAGGACATGTGTGTTAGACATTTCTAGACATGCTGAAAAAGTCCCCACGCAAATAACGTGTCCTAGTTACCAGAGATTAGTTTGCCTTCTCTTGGGAATATTTAGTGACTTGGACTACGTTGGAGTGTCATTATTTTGAATGATCTGGACGTCACAGCAAATGCATACACAGATGTATTCCTTTTAGCTGCAATATATATATTTTTAACACATCAAAATCTGGATCAATTTGACTCTAAGAATGAAGATAGAAGGGTTTTCTTTTTGGTGTTTATTAGACATTCATTACATAATGAAATGTTTAATCCTCTTTCCCAATTTGTAAAAGACCTTAAAATTTTTTTGTTAAAATTAATGCAATTATCAGACTTTCCAGAAATTTATAACATTTCCTAGTATTCATATTTTCATCTTTTCTGTTTTAAAATCTAAGTTTTACTTTTAACTTCATAATATCACCAAATAGTGTTTCTGCCACTGCTGTAGAAACTGTAACAAATTCAGTTCAACGTGAAATCAATAAAAGCTGCTTTCAGCTCAGTGAAATACAAGGGCAAGGTCTCTTTGTGCATGAAATGAGACTGAGTGCTGGATTTCTTCTGGAGATGAATATTTCTGTTTATATTGACCAGACTAGGCATAGCCTGCCAATAATCAATTGATTTAAAGCTAAATGATAAAGATGACAAATGCATCTGTTCTTGTGTCTATGTGCTGAAGAATAGGGCCTTTGCTTTGTATGTGAAAATTACACTTATTAAAGCGAAATAAGCCAATGACAGATTTTGTTTGAAACATGTATTTAAAAACGTGTGAGCATTTTCCGTGTGCTGAAAATATTTATACTTTTGTACTGTACTGGTAGGTCATGAACCACACAGGTAATTATAGAATTGACCACTCCTCTCCATTGCCTTGTTAAGTTATGCAATTTGGTATGAATCTGGGCATGTGAATGAAGGAAATATGTGTGAAAGCACAAAGGATGCTGCTATTTCTATTACTGAAAATTACAAATAAAAACATCACAATAAAGCATAGTGGGGAAGTTATCTCAGCTGATAGTGGGTAAAAATGTTTCACTCTGATAAACCAATGATAAAATCAGATGATGTCTTCCAGAAAGAATAGAAGATTCTTCATCTAAATTAGGGAATTTTCTTAGGATTAAAATGCTTGCAAATTCAAATCCATAGTCATGTTCAAACTAGTCCTGAGTTATCTTTTTTCCATTGTGTTATTTACTAGCTGTGTGACCTTGTACAAGTTAACTTCTCAGTTCCTGAACTGCATTATTTGTAAAATGGAGGAAAATTAGAACCTAATTTTATTTTGCCTTTAGGGACAAATGAAATACTACATATAAAGTAATTAGAAGCGTTTTGGGCACATAGAAAGTGCTGAATAGATAAAAGCTGCTTTTATTAAATATTCCAGTCCTGTTTGCCTTTAAAAGCATGAAGGTCATGCATATTGCTTTGTAATCTTTCATGGTTTCTTATTGGAGGAATCTAATTACATCATAACCACCTTGATTGATAGTAAAGCTTTTGTCATTTTCTTTGATACTGCTAAGGAAGTGGTCAAGATATAACTGGTTGTGTAACAGGGTCCATTTTGTGGATCTAACATTAAGAATTCACTGAAACGTACATAGATTTTGCTCTGTCGAGAAGACCACTGCAAAAAAAATGAAACAAAAAACGTTTAATTATTTTGAGACCTGCCCTGTTAGGACATGCTACAATATCTTTGTGCTACATAGAGCCAAATTTTCCAAACTATGGTCTGAGATATATAGTATCCAAATATAATAAAAAGAAGTCCCCCCCCCACCCCAAGTGTTCCATGGTCAAATAATGTTGAGAGAGTAGATTAAACAAGCAGCTCCTGTGATTCAAGAATTCTTGGAACCTTTTAAGGCACTGAGATAATTCAGGAAGGGGAGGTAGCAGGTTTCAAACTTGTCCTGAAGCCTTTTTTGAAGGGAACCTGAAGAGCATCTTGCGCTTAATATAATGAACAAAAGGATTTGGGAAGCGCTGCTCTAAATCCATGACCATGACCCGAGGCACAATCCTGGGCTTCACTAGTGATTCCGGAGTGCCTTGACAGTGTTCTGCACTATGAGGTTTCCTCAATTAAGTATTGAGATTTTAGAATGATTAACAAAAAAGAAGATAAAAACCGACTCAAGGATATCTCTGTAAGGCTGTCACTGTTACTAATTTACATTTCAGTACATTTACCCCTTGAGTGAAAAGCAGGAAGCTTTGGGAAACTGACAGGGATTTTGCTGCCCTTCCGTGGTCATACAGCATGTGTGGAAAATGACAATATGCCTGAGCAGCACCGGACTTCTCAGGCTCTTGCCTTTCGAAATGATTCCCTGGGCCCTGCATTTTACTAACTGCTTCTGTTGTCACTCTTGCGTTGTCTGGGTATAGCTATAGCAAAGCACTTTAATTTTATGACTTTCAGCTGTCTTGTTAGTGGGCAAATGAAGTGATGGGACAAGTGGGTTTTGTCTAGTTGCTAAGGAATAAAAATAACAAGTGCCTTTATTACTTTGCTGACAATCTATTTATAAATTTCTGAAGGAGGTGCCTGGAGAGAAAATATGCATATGTTTTGGACATACCTGAGATTTCTCAAATAAGATGATTTATTGATAGCCCCTGCTCTACACTACTTAGGTGGCATGCACAGATATTGTTCCTGCATTTAAGGTAAGCTTCAGGCCTCATGGTTTGATGGCCATTATAGAAAAGACATCCAGCAAAGGCTGTTCCATTCACCTCTTTTTTGGTGTTACACATACTGAATTGCATATGGGATTTCCAAATATTATAGTGTTGTCACTTCGACCACACAGAATGGAAAAAGAGAAAAGAGGCAAACCTTTCTTTTCTTTTCTTTTCTTTTCTTTCTTTCTTTCTTTCTTTCTTTCTTTCTTTCTTTCTTTCTTTCTTTCTTTCTTTCTTTCTTTCTTTCTTTCTTTCTTTCTTTCTTTCTTTCTTTCTTTCTTTCTTTCTTTCTTTCTTTCTTTCTTTCTTTCTTTCTTCTTTCCTTTCTTTCTTTCCTTTCTTTCTTTCACATTTGCCCTAACCAGTGGTTATTCTGTAATGGAAATTAACCCATGAAGTTTTTCTGTGAAAGCTGTGAGAGTTTTCTTGGTTTTCACATGTTACCGTTCCTCCTCACAACTAGCTCTTCTTGATTTTCAAGTCAGAGAACAGCTGTTCAGTGATGCATGCATCCAAACCTTCTACTACATTGTCAGAGGTTGGGGCCTCACCCTGTGGGGAAGTGGCTAGAAGAGCATTGTGGGGACCGGTGTGCCAATGAGCACTTCCGGTCAGGTCTGTCTCATGCCCTGAGAGACCCAGAGAGCAAAATATGCTTTCATGGCTACATACAGTAAAATGACTCTAAAAATTCCCCAGTCTAAGAGCATTTTCAGTAGAGATGGCTAGACTGAACACCTCTTGGTGTCTTTGAAATATTTAAGTTGCATGTTTGTTCTATTTTAAGGGGGTTTAAAACTGAGGGGAAAAGAAATGATAAAATATGGTGACTTGTTATTTATATTTGAGTACTGTAATGTTTCTAACGTCTGAAAATCCACATTTTTTTCCAACTAAGCATTGCCATTTGTTTTCATGCAGATGTGATTCATAATATTCCAGCATTCTGAGTTAATAAAGCAGTTTTGTGGACTCGCATACTGTTGATACTGTGATAATTTGGCACTCTGTTACAGTAGGAAAAATATCCTATATAGTAGCCCCAGTAGTTCATTTACCTTATACAAAGAATGCCTTCCATCCTACTATTGTTCTCTAGTGTTTTGGTTTCAAAAGGCCTCTCTTTGTTGAATACAGAAAGATACAACATTTTTCAAAATAGAGTAAATCAAAGTGAAATGAGGGTGGATTGTTTATTGATAAGCCCCTCATTGAGAGTGAGTTCCGTTACCTGCTTAGCAGGTAACAATTTACATTTTCGTAGAGTACTCAAATATGAAGTATCCCAATTTCTACCAAATTATTATATCATGAGAGCATGAAAAGAATTTGTGCTCAAATAACCAAAGATGACATGATCAAAGAACCTGGAGATTTTCCAGAAGTGAAAGGTCTTTCACGATCAGTAAGGACTCTTAGACTTATATGTGTTCCCTTCTGATGTCTGGGATAGAAAAAGGTATAGTTAGGGAAGTATTTTATACCTTTATATTATACATATGTGTATTGTATGTATACACACACACACACATGAGATGCTGTAGTTAATTACTTATTATCATATTAAAACCTATCAACTATACTGTAGAATTACTCCTTATAAATTAAAATAAGGAATTACAAAACTAATTGTCCAGTTTGCAAGGTAAGATTTTTTATAATGTAAAAATTTTATCAACAGGGATGCTTTCCTATTGCTCATTTAATTTATACTTTTGTCTTGGTGTATCAAGATATGGGGGCAGCTAAGTGACATATACAGTAATTAAACTCTGTAATGAAATAACAGTTTAATTAGTGATTTATGATATGCAATTGGAAAGGAGAGAAAAATTCCACAGAAAATATGACACTATCATTACTCTCTCTCTCTCTCTTTATTCCTACTGTAGGACAAATCAAGTTATTTCGTGAAACCTGAGCTCTGTTTTGTTCTTGACTTTGAAAATTTGTGTCACGGCCTTGACTGAAATAACTGACATGTAAAATTTATTATTTGTTTGCTCGTAATTTCTTCTTCACTTGTTAATCATTTATTTTAAAGTAAAACACAGATACAGAACTGAATGAAACAAATATGTAACTTAATAAGTTAATAAGAGGCCGCACCCTTGTAACCACCACTGGAGTCAAGAAAAATAAATTGGCCAGCCCCCCGCCACTTGAACCCTGAGTCTTACACATGACATACCATCACATCATAAATCCCTGGCATTCCTCGAAAGTAACCATCAATCTGACTTTGTACGATCACTTTCTTGCTTTTCTTGATCACACAGAGATGTCTTCCTAAATGCTGAGGTTTAGGTTTGTTAGTTTGGGAACTATTTTTAAGTCTCTTAAATCCACAGTTCCCCCTGCATCCTTTTATTGCCCTTCCAATTAATTTGTTGAAAAAAGTGGATCATTTATTTGTTTTTAAAGCAGTGGTTTTTGACCTCAAAAAGGCAAAGTATCCAAACGGCCAGCATAGAGACTTTCTAGGAGGTGCTTTGTAATTATTCAGTTAGTTTCTGGTGTTCCCTCTACCTCACACCCCCTGCATTTCAGTTCTGCTCGGATAGTCAAGCACATTTGAACCCCAGAATTACCATGGTGATACCCTGTGCAATGATGGGATTCTGAATTCATAGGGCAAAATCGGTGCTGTATCTCCCACCTGTCCCCGGAAAGGAGTGGTAGAGTAGAGAAGGCATTCCCTCTGCACTTATTCACAGTATAGCCCATTTGAAATACAAACAGTCTCAAGAGGCTGTAATTCAGAAAGCTGGATGGAATGCACAAAGTTGGGAGTGGGCAAGTCATTGTAGACCTATGGAAGTCTCTAGATGCGTTTGGCTCCATGTCTCAAGAGAGAAGTGTGAGCAGGAGGCTTCATTTTGGCCCCATCTCTGCCAAGCTCTTGTATAGGTTTTAACTCTTTCCTATGACAGTATGACTTAAGAATTAATACCTAGTCTTGCAGATGAGGAATCTGAAATCCTTATTGAGAAACAATTTCTAACCGATCTCCTTGTTTTCCATGTACAAACTTTTAAAAAACTTAAATCAGGTGAAACCACTCCAATATCTTTTGCCCTTAGAGTGAAACCCACACTCCTTCATGTGAGTGCTGGGCAACTGGACCTAGGTCTGACTCCTGCACATTTCATGGCTCTCAACTGCCCCTACTGCTCTCCCACCTCTGTCCTCAGCACTGTGTCCCATTCCTACTGGCCTTCTGGCTGAACCTTGGATACAACAAGCTCATCCAACAAGATGAAGAAAGCTCTAGCTTGGTAGGTTTTACGTTTCATATTTTCTCTCTTGAGGAAAGTCAGCATAGACTCATTCAACACTGGTATGGAGGCCTTCACATTTTCTTTTTTCTCTTTCTGAAACATTTCACTGCCACATTTGCTTAGCCAGATCTTACATCTCTTTCAGGACTCAACTTGTGACTTCCTCGGAGAACTTCCCTACCCACTCAATCTACATTAACCTTTCCCTGTAATTATTTCCTCCTCTTTCTCTTTTTTTTCCTTTCTGGCCCTTATCAGCACTCTAATTATACATGTATTTGTTTAACATCCATCTCTTCTATGTGACCCCAAATTACCTTGAGGGTGGGGTACGTCTCTCTTGTTTACTGTGCTGTTTGTTCCCTGTGCCGAGATAGCTCAGGCCCCTGGCACACTATAGATTCTCAATAAAAATTGGTTGGCATGGAAAACTGAAATGGGTATCAGAGAGGTTAAGTAACCTGTCCAAAGTCACACAGCTAGTGTGTATCAAGGCTAGAGGTTTGAAAACACAACCTAAAACCCATGTATTTCCAGCTATAATTGGTTTTTCCAAACTGTGTTCCTTCAACACTAGTGTCCTGATGAATCTTAATAGATGTTTCAAGGAGAGAAAGATCTATGTCCAAATACATTGTGGATATAATTGTTTTTTAAAAAATTGAATATATTTTTTTTTTCCTGGAGGACATCCAAGAGATTTTAGTATGCAGATATGCATTGTGATTCTCCAAGAAACTGATAAGGTATTCAGCATTTCTCACTAGGGTTTGGCCATGATTTACTTCTTTCAGTGAAAATAGTATCTTGTGGGACACCAGTATTCAGCAAAAGCCAGGATGGAAATCACTCTTATACACTATTCCGCCCTAAGAAATGGGTAAATAGAAATTTCCATTGTAAATTGAGTCTAAATATTCCAGTATTTTTTTTAAAAAAGATTTTATTTATTTATTTGAGAGAGAGAGAACATGCACAAGTGGGGGGAGGGGCAGAGAGAGAGGAGGAGGGAGAGGGAGAGGGAGAATCAGACTCCCCCTGAGTGTGAAGCCCAATGCAGCTGGACCCCTGGCTTGATCCCAGGACACTGAGATCATGACCTGAACCACCGCAATCAAGAGTTAGACACTCAACAACAGACTAAGCCACCCGGGCTCCCCTACAGTATATATATATATATATATATATATATATATATATATATATATATATATATATATATTTTTTTTTTTTTTTTTAAGTTTTTTGTTTCATGCCCTCTTCCTCCACTCTGAATATTTGGGGAGATTTATCTTAAGAAAAATAAGATTAGAAAGTAGAAATTGAAGAAAGTGAAGTGGCTTGTGATTTGCATTACTGTGGAGAAGATATGGAATGCTGTATTTTAAGAAATAACTGATTAGAAAATAAAAACTAAATAAATTAAGTGGCTGGTAACTTAAAATGGTAAGCATTTTTTTTCCCCACTTCAGCATGCTATTAAAAATGACTGAGATGATTTTAAATGCTGACTTCCCTTAATGGAGAAAGTATGAAATTACAAAATAACCAATGTAATCACACCTTAATCTTGTTAAATTGAAACACTGTAATCTACATTCAAATTTCACATAAGGTCAATCTTGTAAGAGCTGGGTGGATGAGCCAGAGCACTATTTGGAATTTTAAATAGAGAGTCTTTCATACCTCTCCAAAGTCCATTTACTTCTGTATGAGAAATATTTCCCTGGGAGTGGGGGGAGGGAACTCCAGGCCACAAACAAAGCAAGTAATTTTTTTTCTTTTTTATAATTGAAGGGGAAAAAATAAAGTTTATTTCCAGAAGCCTGACACTCATGACAATTCCATCATAAAGAAAGCAGAGTGCACTTCAGAGAAACGTGTAACTAAATGAGGAGAAAAGCATTTTCAGCTATATCTTGCCAGAGCCATATTACAATCTGTTGATAGACATGATTTTTAAAAACAATAGCTAAAGTGAAGCATTTTCATCCAAAACTGGATGAATGTGCCTGTCAATTGAATGGGCGTGATATGCTACAAAGCCCTCATCTAGTCATGGATCACACATTTAGGGAGAGTTTCAAGAGTAGAGTGCCCACATTCGATTTGAAAAATGGTAGCCCTTGTTCAGTGGGACTACCAAATGAAAGACACTTGAATTTCTGGTGGCCCTTCTAATGTGAATACACATACCTGGCAGATAAATGAAATCATACTGGAAATGTACGTGACTTAAAAAAATTCTTCTGGAAAGAGAAAACTTGAGAATTGTAATAATGAAAGAATAAAAGATAATTCATTTGTGATTTATCTGGACTTTTCTATTCTACCTGTTACATGCCACTGTACTGGGTTTTAACACTTCCACTGGTAACTTGGAAAGTTACTTTAAATCTGCTCTTCCACAGGGATTTCTGATTATGGTAACCACAGGCTATGCTAACTGATGCTCCCAACTACAACATTACCAGGAAGATTTGGCGATTTCCTTCATTCCAGCTGGCTGTTGCTTCCCAGCAAGTCAGTTGTCTCTGGAGTAATTTTCTGTGTCTATAATAAGACATAACAAAGCTTTTTCAACGATTTCAGTAGACATAGTCTCCATAGCCAAGTCCTCTGGAGACCTGGAGGGAAAGAAAGATGAGACAAAGCTAGGTCTCCAAATCCTCTGTGAAATGGATGCTCATGTCATAGCCTTCCTCCTTAGCCTTCCACCTCCTGAGAACTTTCAGGGGTTCCCTGCACTTGTATATCCAGCACCCTTGGTGTTAGTGTGCAAGTGTGATTGCATTAAGAGTGCTAGAAAAAGTAAACCCATTTTTTCAAATCAGAGAACTGTGTGTCCTAGTGTGGCAAGTATCCCAGCTTAATAGAAGAACCTCTGTCATCTCAGTTGTCACAGGGACAAGCAGCCACAAAAAAGGGTCAGAAGATGCCTTCCTCGGTTTAGGAACAGAATCCTGTGTGGCGTTAGGTGGGCCACAGCATCTCTCAGACCTTTTGTTTTCTCTTCTATCAAGTGGGATTGTTGGGACTTCAAATTTTATTCTAAGAGGACCTTAGAGATTATATTTTTATGATGTACCTTCACTACATTTTAACTGTAAAAGGCATGTAGCCAAGTATGGAATAATAGGCTTAATTTCTGAATTGAATGAATGTGTTCTAATATTCTTACTATTATGCTCTGAGGCTAAAATATCCTATTGCTTTTGAGCTTACGTAAGCTGACCTCATTTACTATGGGAACATTTTAAGTATTTAGGAATACGAGGGTAAGCACCATAGAAAGAATAACTCAATCTAGATATAAGAAACTCTTTTTTTTTTTAAAGCTTCATTAACTGATAATTATTTGAGTGCAAAACAATGCCCTTACTGTTTGACATTTTAAATGAATATTAGCTACATGTCATGCTGATAAAAGTCATGAACAGAACTAGACCCCTTTGCATCTGAGGGAATTTGTTATTTTGATGCTAATGGATTATGTTCATTTTGGGTAGATAGATAATCTTGAATGACTCAGCAGGACTGCCTTAAATTAGATTTGTCCATCCATGCTTTGCTTATTAGGATGTCCTGAATATCTTGATATCAGTCTTATATTACAATGTGTGCTTCATAGAATTTATCTATCATGACCTAAAGATTTCTATGATAGGAAAATTTGATCATAAAAATCATTATTTGGAGGGTTTTTATTTGAAAGGGCAGCATTGTGGGGCTTATCCCCCCTCCACAACAAAAATGTATTCTCAGAATCAGCAATATGAAATAGCTTATTAAAATCTCTTCACAATGTATACTCTTTTGGATCTGTTGAATATTAGTTCTTTGTAGATATTAGCTTTTTATAATGGAGAGTTGTATTAGTCTGGGTAGGCTAACAGCTGTAATAAATAACCTCCACATCTCAGTGGCTTCACATAGTAAGGGTTTCTTTATTGCTCCTATCACACAGTCCAGTACAGGTTGGTGGGAGCAGGGAATGGAGTGCGGGGTGCCCATCATGTGATTGAGAGACCCAGGCTCTTCCTTTATTGTGGCCTCAACCCTTTCTAGGTACTTGGGGTATTATTTATTAAATGGGTGGCTGGGAAAAAGAATGGGAGGTTTCCTTAACTTTCTCAGCTTGGAAATGGTGGGCCTCGTTTCCACTCAGTTCCCATTGGCTGGATCTCTGCCATGAACTTCAGGGGAGGAATAGCATGTGGTGTGGCTGAGTGACCACCAAGAGGAGAGAACAAACAGACTAATGAGTGTTAACTGTCTCTTCCACAAGACCTAGACACCGAATGAATGTCAATTAAAGATAGGTTTGGTGAACACAGTACGTGAAAACCTTACCCTGGGCCTACCAGAAGTTTGTTGTTGTTGTTTTCCTGCTGTGTTAGTGAAGAGGCTAAGAAAAGTAAAGTGTGGAAATAATCATACTGTTAATAAAAGGTAGAATACAGCTTGGTATCCAGAGGAGTATGAATACAGTTTAAGGGAGATTAGGGGAGGGGGACATTCTAACTATTCGGGAGAACTGGGACATTTTCCTGCGATGAGACTGACATTGGGCTACAAGTACCAGAACTCCAACTTCCTCCACATTTGGTTGCTGCAAAATCCTGAATGAAATTTCTAGACCTTTCTTTTCTTGTCTGTAAAGTAAACATCATAAAACCTACCTGTTTCATGTTATGAAAATGAAGTTTGTATTAGGCAGTGAATGGAGAAATATTTTGTAAATGGTCGTTCACATATCAAATTAAAGCTGTTGCTATTATTATTATTTTAATTCCACGGTACAAGTGGGACTTATGTCTACAAAACACTGTTTTACACACACACACATCTTCAGATAGAAGGGGAAGAATCAGATGTTCTCTCCCCCCCCCTCCCCCCCAGTAGACACCTAGATATTTGGTTTCCTGACCACTGGTAATTTTTACGTCTGTACCAATTTTATAACCTGTCCTTGGAAAGTACTATCAGTTATCTGTGTCGGCTAAGGTAGGCTAGACATGAAAATCTATCCTTTCTGCCTCATAATATTGTTAAGAGCTTCGGGCAAAATTAAGTTTGTGATTGTGTTCTTTAAACTGTCAAGAAATACGTATATGGAAGGGAGGTTTATTATTTTGATTGTTTTAAGTTCCAAATCTCTTTCTAGTTAATTTGAGTCATCTGTATGAAAAGTTATTTAAACCACACCTCTATATAAACTTTTTGCCAAAATATAGTGTGCTTTAAATAACACATTAAAGCAGCAAATATGGAGGAGGCATTCAATATCTGCATTATTTTTGTTAACCTTCTTATTACTGGCCATTAAATACCCAAGTAGCCTGTTCTCAGTGATATTATAATGTTCCTCTCTAATAATTTCACATTTTTCTGGAGGTGTGAGGCAGAGGGAGTTGGAGTCAGTGAGTAGACATTTCTCAGTAATCTTGAACCTAGCGTGGCTGGTCCTCAGAGCCTAGGATTAGTAGAGACATTTCTTTAAAATCATTGACCAGGATCTAGATCAATCAAAGCCAGGTAATGGATCTGGCCTAAAATTCCTATAATTGGCAAGACCAAACCTTCCTTCTCATTTCTTCATTTTCCACCTGTGGCCACCTGGATGACTGTTTAAGACAAATTCTTGACTGACAAGTTGTCCGAGTTAACACCTGGGAGGTAGAATGGCAATTCTTTAGCTGGCATTATGGACTCAGAGCTGGGAAAATACAAAAGGATAGTGTCTTTTTTTTGGGGGGGGGGTTTGAATCAGCAAGTTCTACCTCCAAATTCTGACAAAATGTGGTGCCTTCAACTCTCTAGGACTAGGGAGAACATCACCTGATAAAATTAGATGATCTTTTTAATGATAACTTTAAGAAGTACATGAATTTTATTCCAGTCAGTTCCTACCCCTCCACTCCTTAGGTCTCTGTCTGTGTTTTTTTCTAAACTCAAATGTAATCACAGAATCAAGTTCAGACACCCTGTGGTAGCCAGCCCCTCTTGATCACTCCCCTATCTTCAACTCAGCTCTGGATCATTCTTTGTGACAGTTACCCAGATTCCCAGGCATTTGGACATCCTTCGCTCTCTGTTAGGAATATCTTTTCCCTTCTAAGCCACCTGGAGAATGGCTACTTATTTTTCACACCTCAGTTAAAAATTCCTTTCTCTGGAAGCCGTGGCAGAACGCAGCAGGCCGAATGAAGGCTTTCCTATGTGTGATCACAGAGCACAGTCCATATATTGGACTGTTACAGCACTTCAGCCAGCATATTGTGACTGCTCACTTCTCAATCTCCCTCAAGCAGATTGTGAGCTCTTTAAAGATGGAGATGATATTTATTTTTGTATCTCTAAAGCCTATCACCTGGATGGACACTTTGTAGGTATTTGGTAAACAATGAGTGAATGAATGAATGTCCCTCCTAGCAGGAGCAGGGGAATCATAAGGTCAAGTGACTGGTTTGTGTGCCTACTCTGAAAAAAGTTAAGAATTACAAATTTAGATCCACACCTTGAGTAAATGGAAAAGAAATACGTGGTAATTGCAGAGGGAGGGCAGCTAAGCATGTGGCTGCTTTGGGTATTTACTCATCAGACCAGACTGAAGCAGCCTTAATCAGGGAAAATCAATCTGCCTGTTTTTCAGTGTAAGTATAAACATGCTGACAGGCGCTGCCATATAGGTGTTCTGAAAAATCTTACATCAACCCTCAAGTTAGTTGTAGCTTTATTTACTTTCTCTACATAAGTTTGAATTGTTTGTACTTATCTAGAACAGAGAATTTATCTTCTTCAAGCAGTGTTTCATATCATCTCATGGTTGAGGTCAAACATCTCTTCATTTATAGAATATGGTCCACACTCTGCTGATATTTGAACTCGTCTTCAGTTTGCACTGACTCCTCTCTGGGTTTGCCGGCTGTTTTTGCTAAAACTGTCCACATGTCTTTCTGCATATTCTTTTTTTTTTTTTTTTTTGAAAGTCCACCTCTCTTCTTGAAGACTGACTGAAGTTTCATTCTGGAAAATTGTAGTACAAATCCCCAGTGAGGTCTTCATCCCCTGAATTTTCTTCTCCAAATAATCACCTGCTTACTTCTGATATGTTCTGAATATTTTTTTAAAAATTATGTTTAACAGAATAAAACCATAAGCTTTTGTGCTTTGTTTTCCTAGCTTTATTTTAAGATTAATGATAGAAGGAACTTCAGGTCTTTGCATTCAATTGTAGCAGCTAGCACAAGGCCTTGACCATAATAAGTGTGCTATA
This sequence comes from Mirounga angustirostris, assembly GCF_029215605.1. NCBI lineage: Eukaryota > Metazoa > Chordata > Mammalia > Carnivora > Phocidae > Mirounga > Mirounga angustirostris. The sequence goes on along the minus strand of NW_026991715.1, from coordinate 98,018,230 downwards.
AATGTTGATATTGAAAATGATACCTGTGTTTAATAATAACATTAAGCTTTGGAATGGAAGCGTCTGTGCAGTGAGATATGGTGCTTTCTTTGGAGTCAGAAGAATTGGGTTTAACTTGCAGTTCTGTTCTCTTGTTGGCAGTGTAAGCCAGGGCAATCTACTTTGACTCTTTATGCCTTAATTTTCTCATCTGTAAAATGGGATGATAGTAGTTGTAGAAAGGAAAATACGGAAATAAAACCATGTCAAGTTTATACTTCATGATAAGTATCCATTAAATATGAGTTAGTATTGGGGCACCTCGGTGGCTGTCAGTTAAGCATCAGCTCTTGATTTCAGCTCAGGTCATAATCTCAGGGTCCTGGGATTGAACCCTACGTCTGGCTTCATGCTCAGTAGGGAGTCTGCTTGTCTATCTCTCCTTCTATCCCTCCCCCTACTCGCACCCTCTCTTTCTAAAATAAATAAATAAATCTTTGAAAAAATAAATAAATATGAGCTAATATTTTGGTGATATTGTATCTCGTAGACACTAAGGTCAGCCTGCCAGGATTCACATCCCAACTCTGCCTCTTAGGTCTCTTACCCTGTGCAAGTCACATTAACCCCATGAGCCTCTGTTTCTCTCTGTAAAATAAAAAGGGTAGGAATACTCTCCTCACTCTGTCATTTAAAATAATAAATCAGACTACGTGTAACATATTCAGCACAGTGCATAGACCATATTGAAGAATCAATAAATATTAGCTGTTGTTTACAGTAAAAGCTATGCTAATTAAAAATTTCACTTTCCCGGGGCACCTGGGTGATGCAGTTCATTAAGCAGCCAACTCTTGGTTTTGGCTCAGGTCCTGATCTCAGGGTTGTAGGATGGAGCCCCATGTCGGGCTCTGTGCTCAGTGTGGAGTCTGCTTGAGATTTTCTCTCCCTCTCCCTCTGCTCCTCCCGCTTGTGCATGGTCTCTCTCTCTCTCTCTCTCTCTGTAAAATAAATAAATAGATCTTTAAAAAAAAAACAACATTATTTTTCCATTATGACTGATACCCCTTCCTCTTGAAGGGATAAAAGTCAAATGGGCTGGGGTTAGAGTTAATATGAAAAGTGTTTGTTGCTTCATATGTTTGTTTTGTGCAGTTGTGCATCTATAGGAATGAATTCCCCATAAAAGAGGAGCCTTGCCCAAGTGATTCATATGTATTTATATATTTTATATTATTTATATGCTTAGCGTACTCTTGGTGGATAAGGACATCTATCACCATGGAAAGTCTGTGGGCAGCAGGACTGCTCACCCACACTAATCAGGCGTGGTTAGTCTCGATGCCTCCTCCAGTGCCCGTTCCATCTCCCGACGACAGGGCGCACGCATACTCTTGCTTACTGCTCACATCAAAGGAATGTATATATTCACTGAAGTATTTACATGGAATCTGATTTCCTCTTCTTAGAGAATAGCCTATACTGTTTTTAAGGAGGGATAAAGACACTACAGAAGTCCTTGTAGGAAGATTAACAAATATGATTCTTTTCAATTCCTTCTCAGGGGAAAAATGCATAATCAAGTTATTACTACTCTTTTAAAAACCTAGTAAAGCCTCGTTGGTGTGCGTGCAGGTCAGCCAATTCTAGGACCATGAAGGCTCCAGGGAAGGAGAGAAGGAGAGGGAAGGCAGACTGGGAAGAAACACCCTGGACGTCCCCTTACCTTTGAACTCTTGCTCTTGCCTCTCTGTAGCTGAATCCAATAGGGCAGGGGTAGCCAGAGCTAGAGTTGAGTTTCCTAGCTTCCAGAGCAGAGCAGGAAAAGCAGAGAATGGATATGGGGAACAAACAAAGACAAATCCGCAGAGGATCTTCAAGAGTGCTTGTTCTCATTTGGCACTTGGAATTGTAATGTCATACCCAGGGGATCTATTACAAAATCAGTATTAAGTATTGTCACCTCCATTTTGGTAAATCAACCTCCACAGCATCCAAATGAACATGGGCTGAAATCACAAAAAGCCAGCATATCTTCTCCAAACAGCAGGAGTGATAGTCAAAATATTTAACAACATTATAAAACAGGCACTCAAAAATCAAAATAGTAGCTCAGCAATTGAGAACAATATAGCATACTGGAATATATAGCGCAGCGTTCAATATAGAGCATTTGCAAAAGATACCAGAATACAAATATCGGAAGGAGAGATTGTTCCTAAGGGTATTTGAGAAAATGTGCCTTATATCTAGGAATTTATGTGATGCCTGTGAAATAGGCACTGTGCTAAGCTCGATGTAGAGACTATCTCATTTAAACCTCTAACAAGCAGACTCAGTAGGTCCTTGTCATTTTTAACATTCATGTGCTTGGATCCTGAGGCTCAGTGAAGGGTAATTTTGCCTAAGACCACTCATCTAGCTGTGGTGGAACCGAGACCCACACCTAGACTGGGACTTACCATCCAAAACTCTAGTTCTTGTGTGGTCTTAATATTGGGACTGCCTCCGAGATGGGATAGTGGTGGTTCGGGGGCAGAAACTATTACTATTTTTAGGCTTCATTTTTTATTTTTGCTATTTTTAAGAGAAATCCCTGAGAAAGTCTTTTTTTTTTTTTAATTTCCTGTATGATTTTTATCTTTGAGAAAGCAATTTGGATTCATTTGGATTCAACCAAAATCTAGAGCAGAGTCTGAAGATACAGTATGTTTCTCCCTCTGACCACATCCCTTGCCTCAGTCCCTGTATAAAAAAGGTACCTAAAGTATACATGTAAACTATGGTAAGAGATTTCCTTTTAGCTTATTGTCTCTGATGTGGGGCCCAGATTTCTGAAGTGTGAATATTTATAGTAGGTGGCACATAACATTGTTTTGACAGAGATAGCTGTGAAGTGTGATCGCTAGGTAGCTTGGAAAGTGCTCTTGTAGAATCTATGTACCACCTACATAAAACAATTGATAAACCTGAATTTTATTACTTCCCAGTGTTACGGCTACCTTTTTAAACCCCAAATTTCTGCTTCTTTTCTCTCTGCTTAACTACCATCGGTAGTTAGAATACCGAAGAGAAATTACTCATTCAACCACTTCCTTTGCAATAATTATTTTGAATCCTTAAAGCCTGACTCATACCTGTTGGGGGTCCCAGATGGGCTAGGCTACCTGTGTGGATAATTGGAAGGCTCCTCTGGGTACTGGTTTTTCCATCACAGCTTATAATATCTTTGTAAAAATGAACAAACTTTGTGGACTGGAGGAAGCAAAGATGATTATTATGACCAGGAGCATGTTGGAACCTTGTTTTTTTTTTTTTTTTTTTTTTTTGGTGTGTGTATATCACACTTGTCTGCCTAAGTTAATGAAGGAAGAGTGAAGACTTGCTACTTATCATTTTAATACAGTTTTGAGTTTCCCAAGAGAGAATTTCTTCGTTTGTCTCAAGGTGATTTGTGTGTGTGTGTGTGTGTGTGTGCAGCGTACTTAAGTTGTCCAAATGATAAATAGTGCCCTAGGTAAGTTGCAGGCTGTATATGTAAGAAAAAGTAATATTGCATTGGAAAGTTTTCAGAGAAAGTAGAATTCAATTTTGTTTTGAAAAGCTATGATAAATGTTAACCACTTTTTTGCTGAAATTCTTTTCAGACATATCTTAATCTTTTTTAATGATCCATATGTAATTTTTTAAAACATAAAATGTATAATGAGGTAGAGCAATTCTGTTATTAATACCATTTGAGGGAATGGTTTGTTCTAGATTTCTTTTCTCCACTCCCTTGAAATAAAGACAGGGTTAAGCATGCAAGGCTATAAAGTGAACCGAGTTTTGTAGTTTTTTTCCTTTGTTACTAGAGTTCTGCAATTGAGAAAATTATTTCCCTAGTTTCCTCACAATGAAATGCTGCATGCTTCATTCAAAACAGCAATAATGGAAACATACCCTGCATGTAATATGTCTAAACACCCACAAATAAACAGTGATTGAGATTAATGCCACCTTCAACTTGGGCTTATTCTTATGTACTTATGTAGGCATGAAGATTTAATTTTCTCTGTCACATGAAGCAAATGCTTCCTCTCAACGGGCGGATTTGTTTTGGGGTACTCCCTGGTGCCCTCACTTCCCACACTGCTGTTTTGACACATTGTTAGTACTGTTAAATACAGACCTTATTTGATGAAATACTACAGAACAATGGCTAGTAAATAAAACTAACATGTGACAAAGTTTTATTTTGTGACCAGTGTAAATATTATAGATGCCCTGTTGCTTTGTTTTAAGATGGACCCTGAGTGCTTTCATCCTTTTTAAATTAATTTTTTTCATTTTTTGAAAACTGTTTCCCCTGTATCTTAGATTCCAAATATACCCTGAAACATATTAAGCATCACAGATATTCTACTTATTTGGAAGTTCATTATTATCAGTAAATTAATTTTCAGATGGCCCATGGTAGGACAGTTGGCTTTTTAAGTTTTCAACACTGTAACAGATTTCATGAGCGCCAAGCTGACTTATGTGATCCAAAAGCTAATAACGTCTCCAGCACTTAAGATTCTTTTCTGTTTAACATTTTGTCACGTTCTTAGATGTCCGCACTTGAAATGCATGTCCTTTTTACTTCTTCCCTTCCTCTGCCATACCCCACATCCAATTAATTGCCAAGTCCTGTATTTTCTACAACTTTAGTGTTTCTCCTCCCGGTCATGTTGTTTTTATTCTGACTGTCATTATTCTGATAAAAGGCCCCTGTTTCCTCAAGCTTAAACTATCACTGTGCTTCCACCTGCTTGTTGGAGGTCTTTCTCAATTCCAAACTCTTGACTGAAGTTGCCGGATTACTTCCTAACAATCTGGTAAATGTCTAAAATATTCAGAGATCTTCCTTCAAATAAATAGTAAGTCTTTGGAGATCTTCCCTCAATGAGGCTTTCTCCTAGTGGCCCAAACTGATCATCTAGAACATTCTTGGGGGGTACTTGACATTAACATAAAATGTAGAATGTAGAATAATGTAGTTATTGTTGAAGGTGCCTATTTTTCCCCCTGAGACTCTCCCCACCCCATTCTATGTACCAAACCCTTTCTTTATGACTAAACACAGCCCTTTACCTTCTGTGGTATCTCCCTTGAACCCCCAGCCAGGTAGGGCTACCCCCACCTCCCAAATTCACTGAACTTGTCCTATCATTTTAGTATTCTACCTCACTGGGCTGTGTGTTATAATACCTTTAATTATTAAAATAGAAACTATTAAATGTGTTATTATTTGGAAGCACTGGACAGGAGGGCTCACAATTGGATCTCATTCGTTCCTCAGCCATCTTTGTTAGGTAGATACAGTTGTAACTCAGAAATCCAAATTAGCCCTATGCTTCCAAAATAGCAAAGGTCCCATGCTTATCTGACTTCAAAACGTCTGTTCTCTGAAGTGGCCAATTACAGTCATTTGTATGTGTGACTTCTCTTCTCTGTCAGATTTTACGTCCTTTTGAGGGCAAGCCTTACTCTTAGGATTCTATCTTCTATTCAAGGTGTCTTACATGTAGTTTTATATTTTCTGAACACCATATAAAAGTTATCAATTTAATAAGTAGGGGAGAATAATAGCTTTCAGAATGGGAAAGAAAGCAGTCTCTGTGTGATCCCTGTGGCTTGATCTGGATGGGGGAATATATTTTTAATAATTCCCCTCTCACTTTCAGAGGCTGTAGGTAGCTCGACCTAAGAATTTTATCTGGGACATGGTAAAGAGAAACTGCAATGTTGAAGCTTTTGCAAGTTCTTAGCATGGCTGAGGGTGTCGGCCCAGGGCAGTTGTCTCTTTAGTTCATCATATTAATGATACTTTTAGTTATAAAAGTAACAACCAGGTGTAGTCCAGCCAGGGAAAGTTAAGACAAAGGGGAAATAAATTTGTTCTGCATGATAAAGTGAAAGATCTCTTTTCCCTGGTTTTTCATCTGGCAGCCTATAAGATTTAATGAGTGGATTTTGTACTGACTGGATGGTAGTTATATATTACAGTATCATTTGAGATACGTGTAAATGTAAGTTACAAAATATTACAACACAGGGGCGTCACTACCTAACTAGTAAGGGAAATAGGTAATTATACTAAAATCCAAAACCTACCTCTCTCTCCTTCTAGAATGGAGAAGGGTTCCCCCAGTTGTTTGAATCTGAAAATGACATATTTAAGCTCATTTTAAATCCCTTGAAGTTAGTTTGCTTAAAGAGGAAGGAAATAAAGTTCTTTGCAGAACCTTCTTTACTTACTTGCATGTATTGTAGAGTAGGGTGTCTGTCATTGTTTGGGTCAGTTATGAAAAGGTACAAGTGACTTGGTTTTATCTTAGGGACTAGAATGGGTATCCAGGCTCAGAGAAAAGATGGAGTCTGATGGTGGAGTATTTGACATGAGGAAGGGCAAGTGGCAGGCAGCTGCCCATTTTCGTATTAGAGAAAGTAGGTAAAATGTGGCCTGAAAGATAATTGGGGCTCAGAAAGGCACTGAAGTGAGCTGTCGTGTCACAAGGCTCTACATGTGAATTTGTATTACTTATCACTCCCTTTGCCAGAATAACAAAGTGAGGTCTATTGAATTAAATGAAACTCTCAGGACACTTACTAGAAAGAAAAGAAGTGCAGCAGATCCATATTGTCCCTGCTGCACGGCACACAAAGCCTCAAAGTCTCTGGCCGGAAGAGCATTTTAGCTGCTCTCCTGTTAACATGGATGGGAAGAGTGTGATCATATCCTTACACCTTACAGCATTCATAACCACAGAGTTGTAACTTCACTCTTACAGTGGCAAATGAAAAGTTAAAAACATTTCATTTGGAGGCAAATTTAATGTATTATTCCCTAAGTCCACTTGGCAAGTGAAGGAGGCAATTAATATAAGCTCATTACATTGCAGTGTTGCCTCCCTGCAACCACAATAGTTAGCTTTTTAAAATCACAAGTGACATGTTGAGGTTGAAGAATTGCTACATTTATAGGCCTCCTGCCAAAGTGAAACTTCCTGAATGATGCATACACTTGTCTGAATGTCAAGGCCTATGCCCTCAGACTTCAGGGTGTTTATACATTTGTCTTTCAAATTTGAAACTCTTTCTTACGGCATCCAGATTTTCTCCAGCTTTATTAAAGCAGCTCCGGAACAAGGTGAAGGAAGTGAGTTTCTCATCCTCGTTGGAGCTCTTGGTCCATAGCTGTGCTTTAGTGCACTCTCCCAGTGGGTAAGGATGGAGTGTCAGCGCAGACAGCAGAGTTAAGCCGGAATGTCCTGCAGAGACTCACCATCACAAAGGGTAATACTACTTTATCGATCCTTTCCACACTGTCTCCAACCGTTGTGTTAAGCCTGTGGCGAGTACAACCTTTACAAAATGAGATCTGGAGATATGACTTACTTTCTAACTTGAACGCAGACTTAAAAAAAAAAATGGATAAAAGTGTGTTTTGTAGGAATGGCGTGGTGTTGGCATTTCAGAGCGTAAATGATAAAAATAAAATCAAAGCCAAGTATCTCAACAGAGGGGGAAAAAGTCACATCGAGACTTGCACACATGCGTATAAAATATGACCACTGTCTTCCATTTAAAGCAGAAATATCTTAAATTTGACCATGCTTTATCAAATAACCCAACATTTACTTGTTGCTCTTCGGAAGGCAGTACTGTTAGCAATTCATTTTCAGATATTAGATGGTTATTTTAGTCTCAGGCATTTAAATAGGGAACATTATGTCAATGAGGTTAGGAGAGGTTCTCTACATTTCAAATGAGACCAATAGATTGATTTCACCAGAAATATGGATGATTTATAAGCCATTATATTTTGTGATTCTTTTCCTCTTAATAAGGCATCCCACTATCAGGGAGTTAAAAAGAGCATTTGCTGAGAGCTGCACAGAGACGTGTTTTTAATTGGCACGGTCACCCTTCCAAGGATAATGGGAAAAAGCTTATACTTCACTTGCATGATTTTTGATTTTACCTTTGTTTGTTACAATGCAGAATTAAGGGGGGGAAATTGGCCGTGAGGTACCTTTTTAAAAAGGCTTTTCCTTTCATTGTATGTACTAATGGGATGAGAGAGAAGTAAAAGATTTATTTTTATGTTTAACCAAGTCCAATAATTATTGCATTGTGGTTACTGCTTTGAGCATTACGTTTTCGGTTAAGTAATTTATCAGCTGTGTTCTTTTTTTAAAAATTTTATTTATTTATTTCTTCTGGAGAGGATTAACAGTTACCATAGGATTTATACGCTGCAGGCATTTTTCTTCCCCTTTAGTGAATAAGGCTTATTGATGGCGTAGGCTTCCCGAGGCCTCCCTGAACTTCTGGTTATATACTTAGAAGTCAGTTTTGACTCCCTTTTATTTCTCGCCCTGATTTAATTAAGAATGTCTTAATTAAGAATGTCTGTGTGAGCACTGGTACCTGAGCACCAGAGAAGAAATGCATGGTTGGGTAGGGTGACCACCTTGCCCCATTTGTCTGTGACACTTCTGGTTTTAGCCCAGAGAGTCCCAGGTCCCAGGAAGCTTCCTCGTCTGGGGCAGACCGGGACAGCTGGTCACCCTGCGGTTGGGGCCCATTGTTGAGGTTAGAATGTCCTGGTAGCGGCTTCATGTGGAAATTTTTAAAATAACAAAGGTGATATTCTTCCTAGATGGGAGAATGGGAGTGAAGGATCAGACAGCAGAGCAGATGTGAAGGCTACTCATCAAAGGCAGCTTTGGGAGAGCTAGAGAAGAAAGTGCTGCAGTCCAAGGCTGTCAGCCTGGGTACCATCTGACTGGATGCTCTCACTGGTTCTCCTCACCTTTCCCTCTTCCCTGGCACTTCTCAGATGAAGTGCTTATCTACAAATCTTCTGCTCCTTCCTTTCCTCACCTATCCTTTATTCCCTCTGGAGAAGTAAATCATCTGAGCCCGACATGCCAACTTACCTACAGGATGGTTGAGTTTTGCTGTCAGTAGGTGTTTCATTTTCTCAACCCTAGCAATTCGTAGATGCATAAGGAGAGTCTTCAAGCAGATCAGCAGACAGATTGGCTGGAAATAACTACAGGCTATATGTGAGCAATGGTTTTCCTAAAAGATTTTGTAGGAAGTTTGGGTACAGCAGCCATAGTATTTTAGAACCTGAGACAGCAAAAATGCTGAACTGGTTGGCCTGATTTTCCCTGAAATTAGACCATTAATGTTATAGAAACAAATCTAGTGTTAGCCGTTTACTCATCTCTCTTCCTTATCATAATGACTTTTCCTTCGTCCCTCCTAACTTCCCCTTTTCCCTTTTCCTTCCTTCCCTTCATTCTTTTAAATCAGCAGGAATGTTTGCATTTTTCTTAGTTCTCAGGTTTTTCTAGGAAGCAGCTCATTTGTATGTGCATGCCAGTGTGTGTGTGTGTGTGTGTGTGCATGCGTGCGTGTGTGTGTGTGATCCACATATCCTACCTTTAGGTCAACATAGGTAACTGACATACTGTTGTGTAAAGCGAAAAGATCTGTATGTGCCTTTGGTTCAACATGGGTAAAAGAAATATTACTGCTTAGATAAAATATCTAAATGAGTTCCTATTTTTGCATATAAATATATTATTGGAAACATTAAAATTCTACATAGTCAATTCTGTATATAATAAAAATTGTGATTGTATGTTGGAGTGATGGACAAACACGTTAAAGTGATTTTTCATTGTAAAACAGCACACATACAACAATATGCATTGCTTGCATTTTTTTGTCTTGTTATGACACTCAAGAAATCTACGTACTGCATTTTGCCTGAAATCTAGAGTTCTTTAGAAGGGACTTAGAATTAAAACACTTCTCTTTACTCTTCCTACCTAGGTACTAGGTATATGTAGTCTCTGTTTCTTTCTCAAAAAAAAAAAAAAAAGTAATTTTGAGTAGGAGATCTTATTTGAGATTTCACCCATAATGCAAGTTAAATTAAGGAAGATTTTTGTAATTTCTGATAACTAATAACCCCTATCAAATTCAATATGCAGGTGCAGTTTGTTTATTTTTTTTCTCAAAATTTAAATAAAGTAGCAAACATTTCAGTTACAAATTATTTTAGCATTTGCTATTTGGATGCTTACATGGGAAACAGCATTGTTGGTGATGGTGATTTAAATTGGAAAAAAAAAAAAGAGTTCCTGCATGGGAGAAAATTCTGCTAATATCTATATATTTTTAATGATTTTTTTGAAATTCATTTGAGTGAATGTGAAATTATTCTTCGAGGATGCTGCATAGTTCAATGCATCCATTAAAGGTTACATAAATCTTATTTTCTTGAAAGACTTTTGTTGCTTTTTAAAAATACTCTTTGAATTGTTTTGTTTTGTTTTTTATATTTAATTTGGAACTTCATTCTGATTTTTTTCCTCCATGTTCTACTACACTATTTGTGACAATATAGACAAAAACTTGTTCTTTAAAAAAATGATTTTAGAAATATTTCCAAAATATTTTCTTTTTTTTTTAAGATTTTATTTTTTATTTGACAGAGAGAGACAGAGCGAGCGAGGGAACATAAGCAGGGGGAGTGGGGGAGGGAGAAGCAGGCTTCCTGCGGAGCAGGCAGCCGGATGCGGGGCTCCATCCCAGGACCCTGGGATCATGACCTGAGCTGAAGGCAGCCGCTTAACCCAATGAGCCACCCAGGCATCTCTCCAAAATATTTTCTAAACTTTTTGTGTTCTTTATTGTTTTTACTTTAGAGTATCCCTAAGTGTAAAAGAATACAGAACTTCTAATTTTCCATTTGCCTTTTTATTCTATCCCCAAACAAATTGTCAGAGAAAGGTCTTATTTTTTAAGTGGAGTTACGGAAATAAAAGGAGTTTTCATACAAGTCTACCAACTTCCTATGTTGCTGACATTTCAGACATAAGGTAATCCATGATTCCCTTTCTCCTCTGTTGCTTTCACAAGTAAATCATCCCCAAATTAAACATAATAATAATAATAGCTTTAGGCTATCTTGCAGTCAAAACTATTTAGGTGTGCAAATAGCGAAAGGTATATGAAATGTGTGCATTTCCATTAATATGGATGCATTTAAAAATATACCTAATTTTAGCGATGTGAACATTTTGTTTCAACTCAGGAAGAGATTCTGACAGTAAAGTGTCCCTCTGTTTTGTTTTGTTTTTTTTTTTAAAAAAAAAACCTTATCTCCCATTAGGTCTTCATTTCTGTCCTTCTGCCTCTTTACCACAAATTCAAGCAAGGAGAACTAACATTCTTTATACAACTGAGGCAAGGTTGCATTTAAAGGCCCATTACATTATTTTTCACCGTGATTTGCTGTAAATCATCATTCATTGTTGTCTATTTTATACCTCACATTCACACACATGATTAGAGGTGATGGTACAAAAGGTCAAGCATGAAAATGATGCTGTTTTGATGATGCATTCAGCTTCACATAACTGATATTTATAGTGGTCCTGACTGTACCTCTTACTTGATATACGGTTTTTAGGAAATAATTTCCCCTCAATTTCCTGGTGTGCAAATCTGATAGGGGTCTGATACTTGCTAGTAAACAGGTGTTTAAATTGAAGTTGCCCTGTTAGCAGCATATTTATTTACATAGTAAAGACCTAATAACATGTTGTTGAACATCTTCCTTGTCAACGGATACCTTCCTTAATTTTGATCATTTATGTGGCCATATCATTGTCTTTGAATACAACTATGTGCCCAGACTCAGGCCAGTGTTTCATACTCAGCAATTATTTGTTGAATAAATATACCATGTTTAGGTTTCTTGTTATTTACAGACTCAGCTGTTGTTTGATTTCCCATTTTGGGGACACTCTTTCCTCCCCTCAAAAATACGGGATCTGTAGCTTATTTTAGAGATTTTTGCCAGCCTTCAGATTCTATGATTCTGTAACATATGTATTTTATACGTAAGTGGCTCATATCTAAGCACGCTGACTTGCAGAATCAGCAATATGAGCCACCTGAACCATAAAGAAAAAAATGGCCAGTTACTCAATTTTTAAGACCTATTTCAGATATAGATTTCAGAAATGGAATGGGTACCAATATGATTAATTTACTACAGCTAATCTGGTAAATTAATTATTAAGTACCCATCTCATTTTATACATTTAAGGTAATTTTGCATTTTCTTTTTGACTTACAAAAGGACAGAGCTTCCTCACATTTATTTTTTGCCCAGAAGCACACATGCCTTTGAAATCTCCGTGTTCAGAAAAATAGGGTATTTTTAGACCCATTTCTGGCCACTCAACCCGTGTACACAAAACTTACTCAGAAGAACAGATTACTTTGTGTTTCCAAGAATTATACTAATTCCTGTTGTCGAAACATATCCTTTGAAGATATCCAAGAAAATGAATTCTTGGCTCTGAACATAGTTTTGAACCCGAACACAGGGAGGAGAACGCAAGGTGAGGAAGTCAAGTTTATGTTGTTGTAACCCAGAATAGGCAATTTCCTTTCAGCCTTTTTTTTTTTTTTTTTTTTGCCCTGACTGCAAAAACCGAGGTATACATTTTTCCTCTAGCTGAGGCTTGTTAAATACAAACAATAGTTAGCATTTATATAGCACCTTACAGGAAGTTAGGAAAGTGCAAGAAATACCGAAAATGCCATTTATAAATAATACATAAACGTAGTGATGGTAACAAGTTTCTGTTTTCCTTCTTTTGGTTGGAGAGGGTGGAGAGAAGTGTCCCATTTTTCCATATTTGAGTATCTGGGGCTCTTAAAGGACTGTCCATGGTAATAGTAGACATGATCAATTTGCATTGGTTTGGGATCACTGTGTGCTGCGACTTAGCTGTTCATCCTACTGGACGCTGTTAGCAGAGTTGCTCTGAACTCAGAGCCCCAAGGAAGCCAACCCATCTCCCTTTCTTATGTCCTCACTGGATTTATGCTTTCTGATTGAACACCAGTCTGGTCTGCAACCCTCTGGATACCATCTGGTGACTTCTGCCACAAGATGAATTCAGAAGGGTCCTGTCTGGTTGTAAAGGTCTGAGGAGTAGGCCTTAAAGCTAAAACCTAGAATTCTGTCTTGGTCTTGCTAGATAAGATGATGCAGAAATCACTTTTACCATGCTTGGTTTCCTTGACTCTCTCATGGTAATAATGCTCTAATACAGCCAGGAGCTCAATTAATGTTGCCTATGTAAAAGAACTTGTATAGTAAACATTTTTGAGCATGCACACCAAGCAGTAGAACAATTAAACACACTCGCTAATTGTGTTATAGATAAATTAAATACATGTGTAACTGTACTAATCTATTATGCCTCTTCTTAAATAAAAATGATTATTTTTCTCAAGAACAAGATAAAGAGGGCGCCTAGGTGGCTCAGTCGGTTAAGCGACTGCCTTCGGCTCAGGTCATGATCCTGGAGTCCCGGGATCGAGTCCCACATCGGGCTCCCTGCTCTGCGGGGAGCCTGCTTCTCCCTCTTCCCCTCCCCCTGCTTGTGTTCCCTCTCTCGCTGTGTCTCTCTCTGTCAAATAAATAAATAAAATCTTTAAAAAAAAAAAAAGAACAAGATAAAGAATTATAGGTGAATAGTAGTTTTCATCTTTTCTACCCTCCATCCCAGTGATTTTCTTGGGCCCACACTTGGGGCACACATCTCCCTTGGTTTTAAATAATCTGGAAAATGCAAGGTATAAGGGACTTAGTCATGTCTAGTTTAGCAGGACTGCACACTGAATTCCAAACTTCAGCTGCTTCACGGATTTTGTTGGGACACATGAGTGCATGTCCACTTCTTTAGCACTCCAGAGTTCAGAGCACAGATTCTGCCAGCTGGTCATTAGGCTGATGTAGGAGCAAGCAAAAGGGACTCTGGGACTTCCTGAGTTTTTATCCAATCTGAGTATTATTACAAGTCTGCAGCCCTTTGTAAAAATAATAGCTGACATTCTTACAACACCTAAAAGTCTGCAGATGTCTTTCAGACACATTAACTCATTTAATCTTCCATATCTGCCTGTTAGGTACATTCAACATACTGATTTTATAGGTGAGGAACAGAATCTTCCTCATTTTCTGTAATACCATCTAGTGCCCATGGAAAAGGTACTTCCTATGGCATCTTGTTGCCTTAATTTTTTGCCCCCATTGCTTATTTAAACTTTCAGATACATGGATCAGAATCAGAAATCCTTTCTTTGACTTCCTTCCTACGGTAGCAAATTGAACAAAGCAATGTATGACCCTTTACAACTTCTCTACTTCCCTTCCTCCCCTCCCACCTTTCAGTGTTTCATGATTGAAGCTTTAGACAGAGAAGGTTGATAATCAGGGCTCTTTTCTTGTGTACAATAACCCATTAAATGTATCATTTTCCTTCCTGCATCTTGAAGCTAAATTTCAAGACCAAACTAAGCTAGTTTGATTTGGGGATTTTAGTGTGTTGGTATGGCATCGTAAATGACCAAAATAAGTTATTTATATCTTCTATAGTGATTCTTATCTTTGCCAAAATCCTGAAGTAATACACACATCATTATGTATTTGTGAGTACCTGCAATTTTCTGGAGTGAGGTTTTTTACGTTTCTCCAGATTCTCAAAAGCTCTATGACCCACAAGCAGTCAGTCTTAGGATTCAAGTTCTTCCATGAAATTCCTACCTATTCGCTGTGGCATAAACCTTATGATGTAGAACCGCATAAAAGGCAAGACTGGAATTTCAGTTGGTTCCATCTCTTAAAGATCATTTGTGGGCTGCAGTTGCTTAGAAACATGGCACGTTTTCAGATTAACCATAAACCTCCATGCTCCTTTCACCCCCCTCAGAAACCTCCAGAGTGTCTTTGAGGGGCACAGACAAGGTCCCTCTCTCTCACTCCAGATTTGAGGGTTTTGCTATGGTGACACCTATGTTCTCACCTATGCTTTGTACACATGAAATGGTCCCCGGCTGTTCCCACTGAAGCTACACCGATTGCTGCGAATATGTCTTCAGACCCGTTAGGTGGTGGCGGGGTGATTCTTCAGCAGAACATCGGTGATGTCTGTCTTCTTCCCACTTTATAGTTTAGGGCATTTATAATTTGGGGTAAGAAGACGAAACATTTAACAGACTGGAATTCAGCAAATGTCCCAGAGTGTGGCTTTTATGATTATAAAGTTCAATCAACCCTTTTAAAGATTCCTTTTTCTCCCCCTGAATTTCTCTTTGAACATCTGTTTCAAGAGGAATCTTTACTTCACTTAATAATACTCTCTAAAGTATTTCAACAAAGAAAATAAAACAGTAAAAAGAAGAGGAGCTATGAATTCTTATAGGTTGATTGTCTGTTATACACTGCATTTCAGGGAGGTGTCTCTCCCCTTTGACATTTAGGCCAAAATTTGAGTTCAGGGGTGAAGAACTGGACATGAGGTGAAGGAAATGATTTCTAGTGGAATACAGATGAAACAACAGCTGCTTTCCCCCAGTCCACCTTCAGTGAGGCTTGCTGAGCCAAAGAAGGAATCAGGTGTTAGAACAAATGAAGCTGTGAAAATGGGTCGGTATTAAAGCAAGCCTCGAGGAGTTTAGCGAGCTTCCCTTTGGGAGACCAAATTTGGAAACAGCCCTTGGGACAACGTGTGGTTGGCTACTCTGTCAGTCATGGCAGAAAGCGTGGGTCTTCACAGGCTGACAATGCAAATGTGGGGCATAGCGTCGTGTCCTACGTGAGGAAATAACCTGAATAAAAAAGGAAACAGAAAATCTAAATTGATGACCCGACCCCTGGCTAGAGATTAAGCTACGGCATTAAACAGATTGTGACTAGAAAGTCCAGTTGTGTGAATAGAAACAGTCGTTGTGAATAGGAGATGCAGACGGTCTGACCTGCCTTGTTTCTTTGAGAAGCCGAGTGTCGATCTCATTCCAGTGCATCAAATCATCTTTGAAAAGGAGAATAAATGATGTGTCTTCTGCTAAACAAAAAAAAAATTTTTTTCTTCTGTGATGTGAATAACGCTCCCTCACCCTCAGCCATGGCTTCAGACACTCAGTTGTCATTTAATTGGGTTTTCTTAGTTTCGTAGATGTGTCAGTGAGGTTTAGCAGAGAGAGGTACCAACAAATTTTTAAGCAGTCGTGAGAGAATCATTCTAATGCTTTGATACCTCAAATCTGCTAGGTGTCAAAATGCTATTTCAGCATACATTTTTAGATATTCTGTGAGACTCAACTATTCTCGGTTAAGTGCTTTCTGATTTAACAAAACATGTCATAATTAGTGCCTTGCCTTTCAAGAAGCGGATGGCCAAAGGGATGACTGACGGTGGACCACACTGGTCTTCCAGGGCTGCCTCCTCTGATGCTGATGAACAGCGCTGGCCAAAATGGCGCTCCCTCACGTGTCCAGTGAGGAATGGCAAAGCCAAGGATACTGGAAGATCTTAGCTTGCTTTTATATGAGACATTTGGCTGTGTCTTTCATCTTAGCTGCACATGACAGATGTTAGGGGCTTGACATTTTCTCCAGGTCAACCTAAGTACTGGTCTGGGAGCTTTTGCATTTGTTTACTGTGAACCTAAAGGTAAGAAACCAGACCTGATTGTTACCTGGGGTCTCTCTTTTCAGTGTAGGATGTGACTCCACAGTCCCATCAGCTTTAGCTATTAGGATTCCTCCTCCTCCTCCTCCTCCCCGTCCTCCTCCTCATCCTTCCCCCAACTTCTTCCGCCCTCCTTTCCTTCTACCTCCCCTTCCTCCCTTTAGCTGATGTAAGTTGAATTGAAAAGTTAGCAGCGGTGGATTTCTCATGCAACCTGTTCTCCTGGAAACCTGGTTGTTTGGAATTCACAGCCATCCCTGCCGTCCCTCCCATCATAAGGAGGGCCGGGGGTGGGATTGGGGAGGATTGCTGCAGCTCCTAATTTCCAAGAACAGGTGAAATACATCCTGTCGTGACTAAAACACACCAAGCCATAACTTTTGAGGCTATTTCACATTTTTCCCCCTGGCAGAGGCTGTTGTGTTTTGTTACAGCAGCACGAGGAGTTGTTATTAGAGTGTTATGGAAACCAGGTGTTAGAGCTGATTAGTCACTAATCTTCCATCTCTGGGAGCTTGGCTCCAATCTTCTGTTCATCAGAATCATTCTGTTGCATTAATTTATTCATCCCGGCTCTAAGAACCTTGTCAAATCAACATGGTGGTCTCTGCTGGGTCCCTAATGCACTATAGCTCAGATCACAAACCTACTATATGACACATAATTCAGGATAATTGGCAGTCAGTGCTCAAACAGCTCTGTGATTAAATGGGTATGGAGATTGAAATAGCCTCTCACCTATTAGAAGGTAGTTTCGCTAGGCCGGTGGTGTTCTTCAGCAGAGGCTACTGCTGGAAAGGGCTGTGTTACTTTTCCAGCGTTGTGTGGTTTGTGATTGATGAGATAGCACTTCTTTATCCTCTTAATATTTTACCTCTCAAAACACAAAATGAGCCACTTAACTTTATATTTCCTTTTTTAGACTCCATCTCAAAGTCTTCATTAGTAAATCTTAATGACTGCTAAAATTATAGGAAACCCTTCACTTGGTATAAAAGGGAAATAGACCATTATTTTCCATTTTTTTATGCTGCTTTTGCAAATAGCTCACTTTTGCAACTAACTGTTTATAATGCTACAAAGGGAAGAGTTTGACAAGATTTTTAATTTTTGACAAGCAATATGACCAGTTCTATATGCCTTGAAACAATTGCTTGTGATGAAAATAATTTAGCACAGCCAGAAGGGATCTTCAGGTGGTAAAGCCAAGTTTATGCTCTCTCTGAACATTATTTCTTATGCCTGTGTGGTTTTTTAAATGATAGAAATAATATCTTTTTGGAAATTTGGAAGATAGAGGCAAATAAGATGAAGAAAACCCATGATACCTCACTATACGGGGAGAAATTATTCGGCATATTTCTCCGTGGGCCATTTGTACATAAAGTGAACCCTTAGGATTTGTAGGTCAGATCAATTGTGAATGACCCAAGGATCCCAGATGTTTTTGTTCTGCTGAGGTTTATGTATTTGCTTTTTAATTTCAACACTTGTTTGTGTTACTCTTTACTCATCTTCATGTATGAAGCAACTCACATCTATAAAAAATTTGTCTCTTTGAATTATTTCCTTCACACCTGAGAAAAGGACCACAGTTAAGAAAGCCACTTGCTACAGCTTGAGATGGAGTGACAGTACAATCAAGCGGCCCAGGTAAATAAATAAATGAATAAACTGAGGCTTTTTTGCCAAAAAAACTACTTTATAAATTATTGTAGTTTATAAAATCACCAGTGGTCTGAAGGAGACTTTAAGTTTCCCATTTACATTTACTACAAAGTGAGGGAAGAAAGTATCTGCAATTGTAATATGTGTGAGTTTAGTTTCCTAGAGCCACAGGGTACAATTAGGGGTCCAGTTTATTATTTTAGAGCTTGTTGAATTTTCTCACTTCATGTTATAATGTTCACGCTCTCAAATCACAGAACCTTAGATCGTAGGATTATTAATGGATACATAGTGTTTGCCATATATAAGTACCAAAATCTAAATACCCATCCCCCTATTTAGAGGTGTGAGTATGTGTGTGTATACGCATGTATGTATGTATGTGTGTATGTATTTCCTTTTATTTCTCTTTTTCTTTTTCATTGTTTAGAGTAATACCTTACTAGGACCATGGGGTATAACTTTTCGTTTGTGATTTGAATTATTTGCATAGCATAAATTCTCCACGTTTGAATCTGGTGAGACATAATAGTGCTACCAAAGTCTAAGATTAAAGAGATAATTATTAGAAATAAACTAAAAAGAACTTCCAATATGGCACCCTTTACTTAAAACTTTGTCCAAATTCTTCGAGGAAGGCGGCCTTTGGATGTTTGACCTTCGCCTAGTTGTAATAATTTTACATTGGCATTGTTTTAGTTCTATTCTTTTTGGCTAATTGAACTGGAATGTCTCTATGAAAGAATCATGCCCCAGATCTTGGAGCTGGGAAGTTATAGCCTCAGAGGGTTGCCTTGGATGGTCACAGCCCTCAATCAACAAGGGTATTAGTGGGAAAGGAGGATAATAATGGTTTCCCTGGGGCACCTGGGTGGCTCAGTTGGTTAAGCACTGGACTCTTGGTTTGGGGCTCAGGTCACGATCTCAGAGTTGTGAGATTGAGCCCCTCCCTTTCCCCCTGCCCGCTTGGGGCCCCATACTCAGCAGAATCTGCTTCCCCTTTCCCTCTCTTTCTGCCCCTCCTCCCGCTCATGCACTCTCTTTCTCTCTAAAATAAATAAAAGTCTTTAAAAAAAAATAATAGTTTCCCCAATGTAATGTATAAACTCTGTGATTTAGGATTTTTAACACATGGCATATGGTATCAAGGGTGAGAAAATTCTTTTTTGAGCAAGACCAGGGTTCTTGAAAGCCATAGCTCTTGTTAAGATTAAGGTTCTCTCCACCTTTCAGGGAAGCTCCCCATCCCCTTTTCCCATGCCCCCTTTAGATAGGGATGCTAGCAAAGGTACAGCAAGAGAGGAATGAGATTTCTAGGAGGGGAATTTTAAACTTACTATATGTTTTGACCTTTTAATTTTTGACAAGTAACATGACCAGTTCTATGTGTCTTGAAACAATTGGTTGTGATGAAAATCATTTAGCACAGCCGGAAGGGATCTTTAGGTGGTAAAGCCAAGTTTATACTCATGCTGTACATTATTTATGTCTGCATGGTTTTTTTTTTAATTATACAAATGATATATTTTTGGGAATTTGGACGATTTATTATTATTATTATTATTTGCCAAAATCTTTATCCTTGAGGCAGGCTGGAATCTGTATTTTGCTTGATTCTCATGGTGTGACATAAGCCATGTGACCAGTAAGATCTCTGAGGACTTATCTAGGGAACTTATTTTTCCCCTTAATATTTTACCCCAGGTTTCTAAGGACCATGGCATGAGAGGAAGAAGGAGCCAGATAGCCTAATACAGTTTCTAGGTCAAAAGCTATAAATATTTTTAAGGCCCACTCACTTCCTCTTTCCTTCACTGTCAGCATCAGTGTTTGAGGGGGCCCATTTCAGCAACTCATACCAACCCATATGTGCTCATTGTTAAAAAAATTGCTAATTAAACAAGTAGGCAACGTTGTCTCTTTCATATTATTATTTGAAGCTTGAATCTTTCTGCATGAACTTGTTAACTCCTTGTGAAATATTTGTTGTGCTTCAGCTTTAAAAATCTATACATGTAGAAATGTGCTTAAATTACTTCTATGCTTTTCTATTGTATAACTGGTGATTGTTTTTCTGTTTTTCTTTGATTTGTGTTTTAGGCACAATAGTACATCAATAAATACCTCCAGGAATACATATATATATAATACACATATACATGCATATGATACATAGATACATGTACACTTTTGTGAATGAGATTGATTACTTATTGAAAACGGTTTCTGATCATTCCTGGAATTCTTTGCTTAGTATTCCATTTCTTCATGTGGATGACCATTCATGTGCTTCCACATACACTTGAAGTAAGTAGGTTTCTAAGATATTCCCTAAAATTCCTGCCCTCTCATATATACATTCTGTATAATCCCTTCCCCTTGACTGTGAGTGGGGCCTGTGAATATAATGGGATTTCACTCCCATGTTTAAGTTACCTTCTTTGGCAAAGGTGAGGGGTTTTTCAGACATAATTAAAATCCCTAGTATGTTGACTTTAAATTAGTTTTGGAGTGCCTGAGTGACACAATAGGTTAAGCATCTGACTCTTGTCTTCGGCTCAGGTCATGATCTCATGGGTCAGGAGATTGAGCCTCGCCTTGGCTCTGCACTCAGCAGGGAGTGTGCTTACGATTCTCTCCTTCTGCCCCTCACCACCACTCACTCTCTCTCTCTCTCTCGTTCAAATAAATAAATAAATCTTTAAAAAAATAATTTTAAGGAAGATTAGCCTGGGTGGGTCTGACCTAATCAGGTGAAATTTATGAAGGAAGATCAGGAGAGCAGACATTCTCCTCTTGCCTTAAAGGAATAAAGTGTCATGTTGTGGAGAAGGCTAGGTGGGAGGATACTGCAGGTAGTCTCTAGGAACTGAGGGCCTCAGTCCTACAACCGCAAGGGACTGAATTCTGCCAACAATCTGTGAATTTGGAGAGGACCTCAAGCCTCAGATGAGATTTCTGGTCCAGACACCACCTTGATCCTAGCCTTGTGAAACCCTGAGCAGAGTATCCAGGCGATGCCCAGACTCTTGCTCCCTAGAAACTGTGGAATACTACATGTTTTGTTTTAAGCTGCTAAGTTTGTGGTAATTTGTTACACAGCCATAGGAAACTAATACAGTTGTCATCCCTAATTCTCCTTTGAGCAATTTCTTAATAAAAATTAAATTCAGATACCTATAACTAACTCATAATAGTTCCTTGCTAATTTAGTGGGTTTTGTACTTAGAATGATCAAAGACCAAACACGAGAAGGTAAAAGTCCAGTAAAAGGAACCTTTTTATCTGAATAGAATTCTTGTGTCAGTATTTTTTTTTAATAGCAGCTAATATCCTAGGATAAGGTTTTTTTTTTTTTAAGATTTATTTATTTGAGAGAGAGAGAGAGCAAGCAGGCAGGAGGCGGAGAGGGAGAGGGGGAGAGAGAGTCTAAAGCAGACTCTATGCTGAGCATGGAACCTGACATGGGACTTGATCTCAAGACCCTGAGATCATGACCTGAGCTGAAACCAAGAGTCAGACGCTTAACCGACTGTGCCACCTAAGCGCCCCTATAGGATCGGGTTTAGAGGATGGGCACCATCATATTAATTTTTTTGTCATCTTTCCATAGAAGAAAATAATGCATATTAGTAGTAGGAGAAAATTACCATTTTGATAACAGGGAGATAGGTGTAGCTGAAGTGTATACAGCATAGGCAAGGTGGCAAAGAACAGGACATGGAATTTTTGTATATGACATTTACATATGTATATGTATTTATATTATGAAAGATACGCCACTGTGGCAGTAATCTCTTCATTTTAAGGACTCGCAAATACACTTCCAGTGGGATCAGATTGGTAATTTGTTCAGGTGTGCTTCTAAAGCAGGGAAGAAGTGGGTGAGACTCAACACGTGTGAGAAACTATCCTACCTCTTAATACTTGAATTCTGACTCTTTTACACAGAAATAACATGACAATGTGTCAGGGACAGGGAAGGTGATCTTGCTGGCACACTGACATGTTTCCAGATCCATTAGTAACATCCATACCTGGCTTCACAGGATTGAAAATAGTAATTTTATTCTCAAGAAAAATTCTTTAGTAGCCCTCAATGCTCAAGTTGGATGATACGTTTTTCTGTGCATCATTCAGTTATAACCTAGGTACAGCAAAGCTGATGCTCACTGCTCCCCCTCTTTCCTCCCATCTGCGTGCAGGCAGTACCCCTCAACCAAGAGGGCATTTCTGTGGCGTCCAGGTGGCACTACTGGAATCCATCCAACACAGTGATCCACAGAGTAACTATCAGTGGGTTGGTGTTGGTAAAAGACATGAAAACTTTAGGAAAAAAATTTTCAAATCCATTACTCTAAGTGTGAAGATAGTGAGGTCTGGGTAAGACAAGGAAATTCCCCACATGCCCACAGGTAACCGCGGCAGAGCAAGGAGTCCAAACTGATCCTCCAGACTTCTGACACAACTTGGACTGCTCAGGACAAATCACATGAAGAGTACGGTCTTTCCCCATATCAGTGAGGGAAGATAACGAAGAAGGAGCCTAGTTCTGTCCTGTGGGCTCTGGCCACTTCCACCATGGCATTAACACTTTGCTGAGGTGTGAAAGGGAATGATGACTTCTGACTCTCTGGGCTGTATCAACATGGAGTTTTTTTCAGGAAGGCGATGGATGCTGATGCCCTTTGTACCTGTCTGACATTATGGGAGGTTGAAGAAAGAAAGAAAAACAGTGCTGTAGGACATCGGTACGTGCAGTGGACGTGAGGGGGAAGGCATGTATGGGATCCAGTTTCCCTTTTGGGCAAAGCTGAGATTAGTAATGGAAAACACCCACCCTTAAATCTGTGCTGTGACCACAGCATAGAGGCAAAGACTGAGCATTTTTCCTCTCAAAGGGGAAAATGCCATTGTTGGGCTGGGGGGTAGCGTGGAAGGAACATGTAATATATCTTTTTCACAAAAAGTGTCATTTTAGTGTCAGTTCCTATTTCTTTTAAATCCATTAAGATCCGTACACTTCAGTTGTAGTGAGGAAAGACAGGCATCATTATACACATTGGTTCCTGACACCTTGGGGCACATTTTTAGCATTGTGCCCCTGGGAAATCACTGTAGGTGTGCAAGTCTTGCGACTGTTAAATGGAAGTGTGAATCTGATTCCCTATGTACACCCGGGAAACTTAGGCAGCGGAAATCTTTGTTTTCTTCAGTGTTTCAGCTCACTTTAAGCAGAGCCTGTGAATTCTTTCCTTTGTACACAGCCCGAGGAATCTCTCTACTACACAATTCGGATCAGACAAAAGGTGGGGGAAAAATCAAAACAAAAACATTCTTCTCAACATATGGGAAAGGCTTCTCCATTTTCACATACAAATCCCTCTAACCTTAGTCAGTCAAAGGCCCGAGGGAGGTAGAGTTATTTGTAGGTGTGGGTTTAACTTGTGAAGTTCATACTGTCATTTGAGCCTATTACTGTTTCTATTTGAGGTGTGATAGACGATGAGGTCTATAAAAGTAATTTTTGATCTTGTCGGTCAGCTTTTGATGACAACAGTGACAATGAAGGTGGTGAGGATGATGATACCTGCCCTTTACTGAGTGTTTACTGTATTGAAGTACTCTTCAAGGACCTTCACAGATAATAAGTTTATTTATAGCTTATTTGACAGAAATCGTTCAATGCGCTTTACAGGTACCATTCTTTGTCCTACCAACCGTTATTTCTAGCTCTTTGGGAGAGGAGACTGAGACTTAGAAAGGTGAGGCCCTCATCTCGAACCCAAGTTCTCTGCACGCCATCTCCAGGTACGACCGCCTCACTGCTAAGGCCGCCTCACTGCTTTTGTGTCCAGTGGGAAGGTTTTACCAAGTGTTCCCTCTGGGGCGATGAAACCATAGCGGCCCCCACCACCCTTTGCTAAAGTTGGGCACAGGATGCCAAAGTCATGGGAAAAGCTGCCTCCCTGGTGATCTCTCAAACCGTTATGTACCAGTGATACACTGGAACACATATCAGACTCTGACTCACAACCATCCCCCTCATCATAAATAATAGAAGATGACACATGAAGCAAAATACCTTCCTTCTCCCCAAACTCTCTGAATTTCTTCTAGTTCAGCATGACCCACTTTAAGCAAGATTTCCACTAATGAACACATAAGCTAGTTTCTGATTTCTAAATGTACATTAAAGCTCATCTAATGCAAAATTAACCTATCTTTATTACTGGAACTGTAGACTATTAAGATAGCATGCAGAGTTACCGAATTATAAATTTGGAAGAGATTTCCATGTGAGGCACCTGTGACTTTATGAAAGCTGTTCCCCTTCTTCTGAAATTGGGTTTTGAGTCAAGGATTAATGAAGGAGAGCAGGAACAGGGGGATGGGACAGGGAGCAGCTCTTGAAGGTCACACACACTAACTTTTGGTCCCCGGACAAACCCAATTTAGCAGGGATCATTATCCCTGGGAGGTACTGACATTTGCAACACAAGGTATAAAAATAGTAATGCTCCATAAATGTTAGCTGTGATAAGCACTTCCTTCGCAATTTCTTATTAATCCTCACAAAACCCCTGAAGATGAATGCTGTCCTCATCCGTCCATTGGAGATAGGAATAGCTGTATAGTATACAGCTGTTTACTAACAGAGCAAGGAGTGAGGTCTGCTGGTTGCTAAACACCACGCTCTTAGCAACTATACTATATTCCCATCGCTTATTTCCTAAAAGGGTTTAACTCTTGTAGAGAATTCCAGCTAGCCTATGTGGGCTTATGATATATTTATGCTGATCCGTGAAATTATAAAAATAGAATAAACACCAAGAGCAGCTGGTGGGATGTATTGGAGGAAGTCAGTAAAGACAATCTCAGTAGGGAAAAAAAAAGTCCCCTACCACAAAAGAGCTCTGTAATCTCACTTCCTGGAATTGATTTATTAGCTGTGTCCTTGTGCTAACATTTGCATTTTAAGGGGGGCTTTTCATGTCTTATCTGGGAGTGGTGACATATTAAACCATTATCAGCCATTAGTAGCTTAAATTAATGTGCCCAGTTAGTTCTCAGCCACCTACAAGGGACCTGGTCTTTCATACAGGAAAGGTGGAAGCTTTTATTGAGCATATATTATGGCAGGAATAAAGGTAGATCAGGGATCTGCAAACTACTTATGGAAAGGGTCAAATATCTTTAGGTTTTGTGGGCGATACAGTCCCTATAGCTGCTACTCAACCCAGCATTTGGGGCACGAAAGTAGCTGCAGACACTACCTAAAGGAATGGTGTGTTCTGATAAACCTTTAGCTACAGAACTAGGCAGCAGACTTGTTTGTGATAAATGATAGCTATTATTAGTATTATTATCAGTAGTAGTATTGTTTCATAAAAGAATAGGTATTTTAATATTCAAAAATAACAAAAATCACCTAAGACAAAAAAGATGATCCTTTAAATTAAATGAAGAGTGAATTTAACTTCATGAAGGACTCTTTATATCTTCTTATTTTCTTGATTTTCCACAGTCTAGTCTGCACACCTGCATTTGGATACCAATTTGTGTTTTATTATTTGCAATTCTTATTGCAAAAAAGTTTAAATATATTCTAAATAAACTGAATAGAATAATGAATCCCCATAAACCCATCATTTAACTTCAACAGTTATTATTATTCTGCCATATCATCTGTATCTCCATTTAGTACCCATTCCACATTAATTATTATTATTTATTTATTTACAGTATTTTATATATATACATATATAAATACAAAAATCTTAACTGAATTCTGACTGCATTTAATACTCACACTCCTTTGATGTCTGTAACGTGTATTATCATGCACCTCATGAAGCCATTCGCTGACTTAAGGCCCTGAATGCCAAGATGGACGGTAAATTCAGTGAGATCCCACCTGGAGTCACCAAGGAATGGGGCAGTTGCTTCTCTTTCTACTTTTCTAATAGAGAGGAACATCATTTGACCATTTTCATTAGTGTTCTGTGTAAGAGCCAAGTTATGTAAACTCAGAGAAATTAAGTGTTGTGACAAGGACGTGCAGTTATCAGTGGCAAGACCAGGCTTCCGACTCACATCTCATTCCAAAGCATGGGCTTTTTACAGTCTACAGCAAGGGTTGCTAGAAGCCCTAGGTGCATTCCCATGATTTCTAGTAACCAGATAAACCACGTAAACCCACCGAATCCATATTACTTGTAACTGGAACAGAACCTAGCTGTAGTATGTGCTCAGTCAACATTAGTTAAAAGAAAGAGAGGGTTGGTTCGGGGCGCCTGGGTGGCTCAGTCAGTTAAGCGACTGCCTTCGGCTCAGGTCATGATCCTGGAGTCCCTGGATCGAGTCCCGCATCGGGCTCCCTGCTCGGCAGGGAGTCTGCTTCTCCCTCTGACCCTCTCCCCTCTCATGTGCTCTCTCTCTCTCTCTCATTCTGTCTCAAATAAATAAATAAAATCTTTAAAAAAAATATTTAAGAAAGAGAGGGTTGGTCTTTGGAGGATACAGAAATTGGATTACAAGGGTCAGTGACCCTCTTAATATTTTTGCCTGGTGCTGGCAGAATTCAGTAGACAGAGTGTTTGGGAGCAGAAGCTACTCCTCATTGTAAGGCACATTTCTGCTGCATCCCCAGGCAGCAGAACATCAGGACATGGACAAGAAAAATGAATAAACTGTGTCTTGCGACTTCTCTGGTCACTAGCTCGGTACCATGTACATGACGAGAGCATATGAATATCTTTCTGTCCATATAATTATGAGCCAGGCAACCTCAACCCAAACACCTAGAGCTCTTTAAAACAGTTATGTCAGCTTAGACATACTCTAAGTCCCATTCTATATTATCTATTATAAAAGGGACTCTCCTGAAGCACTTGTTTCTTCCTGGACTGTGAAGGGTGGGGGAGAAGCAAGGAGGGACAAAGGAAGAGGGAAAAGTAAAGAACAAGGGAAGACGGAGACTTGAAGGTGTCTGAGAAGGAACTTGCTCATGCTGCAATATTCTCAGGTGATTTAAATTGTTACGATAATCGAGGTTATCTCCACAGGAGCCTGCAACCTCAACTGTGCAGGGGCTGAGCATAGAACATTGTCGGGAGTGTGAACTGAGCGACGACGTGGGAACCAGAGAGCACATGCTTTTCTAAAAGAGACAGTGACTCCTCTACTCTGGCCAATTCCACGATAGGCCACCGAGGTCCAGTGCTGTGCGTGCATCTCATTTTTAAATGAGAAACC
Organism: Mirounga angustirostris; assembly: GCF_029215605.1. Taxonomy (NCBI): domain Eukaryota; kingdom Metazoa; phylum Chordata; class Mammalia; order Carnivora; family Phocidae; genus Mirounga; species Mirounga angustirostris. The sequence goes on along the minus strand of NW_026991715.1, from coordinate 97,990,721 downwards.
AGATATCCATATGTTCAAATGAAATATTCTGCTTTCTGAAAGTCAGCCAATAATTTGTGTTTTTGAAAATTGCATAAAATTTTATGCCACTTACAGGACCAACATTACATTGGCCAAAAGAAATGCACTCAGAAAGAGAGTTAAGCCCAGGAGCTGCCAGTTTACAGTCTTGGATCTGGGTGTGACTCCTCCCTTCTCCAGTCCTGTTGACACAAGGACTAGAATGGGAAACGGCTTGCGGGAAGCTGCAGAATGAAGAGGCAAAGTCAGGGCTAGAATTTAGAGGACTTCTCTTTCCATATTTTCTTCTTTACAAACAAACAAAAAGCAAATTTCTGGTAGCTAGAGTTTGCTGACAGAGATCCAAAACAACATCTTATTCTGTGTCCCCTGCTTTGCAAGAAAGATCACCCCCCCATTGCACGTCGGTGGGGACAGGACGCAACTCCCCGTCCCATCCCAGCTGTGCCATTGATCATCCGCCACTGGCCTTGTAGTACACACAGTTGAATTGCTTTTCCCTGAGGGAGGCAATGCCTCCAGGTGTGCTAATAATAAAATTAATAGCTTAGAGAAACTGCTTGCTACAGCAACGGCGGCAGGAGAAAGGCAGGATCGATTTCAGTGTTTAACTGTCCTAATTCCATAGCGTATACCCCACCTCAGCCCCCCGTGAGCTGCGCTGGGTCTCACGGTTAATCAATAGATGCCTGATTTAAAACAAAGGACCAATTTCAAGATTAGAAGTCTTTGTGAATAAAAAGATGTATGGTAAAACTGTCAAAATCCTTCAACTCCCATCTTAACACTGCAACTTAGAGGGTAGTCACTAGCTGATATGAGAGGAAAAAATCCCATGCATCGTATCCCCTTCTGCCTATAAACAAAAGAAGGAAACTATCTAGGCATTGCTGCTGCTGATGGCATCACATAAATAAGAATTTATTGAGTTGCTCTGTGTTTAAAGGACTGTGAACATAAAGACATGTGAATACTTTCGGTTGCACAGAGAGTAATATGTTTCTGCTTTAATCGGCCTGCTATCTGGTGGTTCAATTTATACCTTATTATAGCTGGCATTCTCATCTTTTCCCTGGAGGGAGGATCAAATTCACGGTCAACTTCTGGGCCACTGTTTGAGTTACCAAGATCTACTGAGTTTCCCAAGCCCAGCACTTAAAGAGGCTTTTAATTCCATATTCCTCTCTCCTCCCATGCACCAAATCTGCCTTCCATCTCCATGACGGTAACTGACTGGATACTCTGCCATTTTCAGGGGGCAGTGGGCTCCTACTTTCTCTGTTTAGTCTTTCTCAGTATCTGCTCTTACTTCTACTGGCCCGTCTGACTCTTCCATGTTGTGTCCTTTCCCTTACTTCACATTTTCTCCCTTCTGTGAAATAAGCTTATTGAGGGTGGTGAGGATTGCCTTACCTCCTTTTGACATGATTCTCAACCAGCTGTCAAATAAGTCCTTAAATTATAATATGAGCTCCTAGAAAGAAGGGACTGCATTTTTTTTTCCTTGTCTGTTTACTGTTTTAAATGTCAGTGGAATTACTTTTAGACAGCCCTAAAAATAGCCCCATCCCTACTTTGTCCATGGTGTGTAAGCTGTACTTGGATTGAGGTATAAATGTCTTTGTACGCTGCTGAGTAGGAAGGGGGATAGATCACTGGTCTGGAAGGTGCTGGTATTTTGAGGTACTTTTTTGCAAGGCTGGTTTATACCAGCCTCCATTTTCCTCACCACCCACTGCCTCCTATGATGGTGAGCCAGCCATGAAAAGGGTTGAATCTTTTCTCTAATTCAAAGAGAGTAAAGCAGAAATGTCTTCCAGCAAACCTCCCCACACCACCCCTTTTTCTTTTGTGCGAATTCTCCAAAGGCAAAGCATTTAGTATGAAACCAAAAAGTGGCATTACGTTGGGTGGTTGTTGTTGTTGTTGTTGTTCATGTTTATTTTTTACAGTGATGGTGGGAGTTGATTCCCAGTATGGGCTCTTTTCAACTCATTTTCCCAGCATGAGAGACCTTTCCATATTAGTTCAGTCTGAGTGGAGCCTTTCACTTTCGAGTGAGCCCTTATTTCTGTCACCATTTTCTTGCATTAAGTTCTCCCTCTCTTTCTCTCCCTCCCCTGTGTACAGGAGGGGTCCAAAGGCAATGCCAGAGAAACTTTTCTGGAATTTTCTCTCTGTGAAAAGTGTCTCCTAAATTTGGATAAGGAGTGGGAGTGGAGAGTTGTTACATAGAACCAAGGTCTAAGAATAAGTCTTCCCCCAATATATAGGATCTTATGGAGATTTAAATCTCCCTTTTTGTTAAATGTGTTTAATTAAAACTTGTCTCCCCAGTGTTGCCAAGCAGGGAGAGGCATAACATGAGAATGAGTGCACACGGGGCAATCTAAGTGCAGCAGGATTACATTTCAGAGATTTTTCCACTAGGTAATATCTGTCAGAGGGTATACATTTCCTTTTCGGAATCCAAAGACTTGTGAAATTAAAATTAAATTTGTGGAATATCTTCTTTGATTACAAGAACCCATTGGCATATTGAACCAACTTCATTTACACACCAAATACCCAGAAAAATTGGGAAGGCACTGAGTTCAGAGAACCATGCACATTATATCTCAAAGGAATCCTGAGACAAATGAGAAATTCCAGGGAAGGAGGAAAGGATGAGGAAGAAAAGCACAGAACATTATGCCCAGCATACCATTAACCTTCCTGACAACTTCATTTCATCTTCACCAGTGGTTTTCAGTTTCTTTTGAGTATTTTTTTTCCCTCTGTGATGAAAGAAGTCAGAGTGGAATCGGGATGTACCTAACAAAAGTACTCACTTTCTAGCCAGATTTGTCAGAAAGTAGCTATTGCTTGAAGTGAGACATACTTATATGCAGCCGATCAAGCTAATGGCACCTGAATTTTGTTCCCAATAACATAATATCCGAGTAAAGGTAAAACTGTTATTGTATGCCAACTATTTGATTGGAATTATATTGCCTTTTAAAGACGTAATGCTAGGTAAATGAAAAAGAAAAGGAAAAGTCCAACTTTAATGACCTTCATTTCACATCCTGAAAATGATGGTAATAACCAGAAAATAGAGAAGTTCCAGTGAGTTAGGATTCATAAATATTAAATGTAATGGAGGAAAATCACAGATTTTTAAGAAATTAACTTAAACAAATGGTGATTTTAGTTACGATGTTGTCATTTTGAGTAATGGTCATTAGCACAGTGGATTGTAATGCGTATGAGCTTACTGTATAGAAAGAATGCCTTCTGATTAACTTGGGATTTTTTCTTGATGCTTCAGCCAGTTTACAACTGTACTGTATATCGCTTCATTTTGGGTTTGTGATTGGCTCCGGGGGCTCTTTGTTTAGAGATGCGTGTGCTCTATTTTCATGATTAAGCTTTTTTATGATTAGTCTCCATTTTCTTTTTTGTTTTAACTTTTACTCGGAATAATATGCAGTGCCTTGGAGAACTGATTGGCTGACTGATATAATTGAGTTCAGATGCAGTTTCCTTTCTCTCCCCACTGTTTCCAGTCTCTGCTCTGTTCTGGGTTGTTTCTGACTGCCTGGAGACCAGGCTTTCAGAGATCTTGTTTAGCATTTTCTTACAGTGAACTGGTTTCTTGCACAACCCAAATATAATTGCCTTCCAGGCAGGCAATTGTTGAAAGCACAAAGGGGACCCCCTCAGGTCTCACACAGAACCTATTCCCTCCAATGCACACACTCATACACACCCCAACATTCACTCCTAAAGATGCCAGTTGAGGATGTACTATTGACTTTTCATGGGAAGAAATACCATGTAGCAAAACTCTCTGAACATTCTGGTAAAGATTTCTTGGGTTCCCCAAATCTCCTCTCTCGATATGGTGGTCATGGCCTTCTCAGACTATTTCCTGTCCTTTCAGGTTCTTTCTCTAGGTCTTTCTCCAGGATCCCCTCACGTTTCCCTTCAGATCTGTCCTTCCCTACCTCTTTTTCTGTCTGCCTACCTCTCTCTGGACATATCCATACCACATGCCCACCCCCTCATTTTGCTCAGCAAAGAACCTGCCTTCCCCAGGATTCACTCTTCTCTGCAGGGGAAGTGAAGGGATTTAAATGACTAATAATGGTTAATTATATTTCTTATCAACTAAAATTAACTTTGTAGTTATATTTAGGTGTCCTGTAGAAGAAAGCAAGAGCTCTTCTTCATTTGCTGGCCTACATCATCATGTCCACAGTGGAATCCTCCTGCTTTCCTCCCCCAAATTCTACCTGTTGACAAGCATATTCCAACTAATGACTCTCCCATTCTCCCAGTCATCGGTGTGGCACCTGGGACTAGAAGAACCCCAGCTCCCTTGCTTTTGGATCAAGTTATCTCTGAGGTGTAACTTGTATTATAGAGTCACCTGGGAGGATGAGGTTGAAGCTAATCTCTTTGGCCTTAGTCTGAAAACTTGTTGGGTGTGTTCCCTTTTCCTCTTTCTTGGGGGAAGGAGACAAGTCTCTGCTGGGAGAGCTTCCTTAAGTCACTTACACATGACTCTTCCTCTCAGGCTCTGCTTCCAGGGGACTCAAACCAAGACAAATCCTATGTAGTATTATTTCCACTTGAGGAACCTGAGGTATAGTGATTATACATAATTTGCCAAATGCCACACACATCTTATAAAGGGAGAAATTGGAATTGGAACCTGTGCCAATCCAATTCAGAACACGTATTCTTTTCACCACACAATATCACCTCTCAGTGCTACTTGAATGATTTTCTGAAATGTGGTCTTGACTGTGCTTCAGATAGTCAGGGGTCCCTGTTTGCTACATTCCTTTCCTTGCATTCCGCACCCTCATACTTTCTGGCTAACGTAATTTCCTCGTCTAGGGTTCTACCACATTCCTTCTGTTACCCTTTCTGCCCATGTATGAAGAACTACTCCGTGTTCTTCAGATATGGCTTCTGCTGGTCAAAAGCTGCCCCTCTTTTTCTCACACCACAATTTCTCTCCGAAATACCTTTCCTATTCCCTATCTTCCACGGCAGTTCAAGAACTAACCCCATATTCCCCCTCGATAGTGGAGCTCACTTGTTACCACTTTCATGAAGCAGGCCTGCATCTCCCCAGACTGAAGCAATCGTTTTCTTCCTTGAACTACTGTAGACATTCATGACTTTCTTTCATGTCTGTCAGGTAGGAAGGAAAGTCCTCTGCATTTGAAGAGAGTGGACAGTAGAGACTCTCCTTAACAAAAGGTTAAAGACCATTGATTTCGATAAAGCCCTCAGTGGGTTAGAATATGTCATGCTATCATAACAGGACTCTAGCAAAATGTTATTGGCGGTTATCTTGGTCTTTACGATTATGGATTTTTTTTCAAATTTTATTTTTTATACTTTCTTGTGTTTTCTAAAATATGTCAAATAAACACTTTGCCTCTGTAGGCCAGATGAAAATAGTGCACTTTACATAAAGAAGGAAAGAAAGAAAGACAGAAAGAGAAGTAAAGAAAATAAAGAAAGAGGAATGGAAAGTCAAAAAGGAGTGAGGGAGGGTGGAAAAAAAAAGAGAATTTGAGAGCTATAGAATGTGAGGAGTTATAAAATCTAGGAAAAGAAAATCAGCCATTTTTTTTTCTTTTTTTAATTGAAGTATATAATTAACATACATGTTATATTAGTTTCAGGTGTACAATATAGTGATTCAGTAATTCTGTACATTGAAAATCAGCCATTTTTAAATAATAACGAGGAGAGGTTAATATTCACAATGGAAGGAGTGAGTAGGTAGTGTAAAGTTTTATATCTCACTGTCTTCACTGCGGATGTTATGTTCTCTGTATTTGCCAATGTTAGGGATTATTATAGGGCTTGAAAGAAAAAAAAAGGCAATTGAATGGAACTGAAAGAAATAAGAAGTAATGGCCTGAAACTAGGGGGTGGAGGGAAAGAGAAGGGTGGAATAAATTAGATAATAGAAAATAAAATTAATAGTAGGTCAATTAGACAACAGAATAATTTCCCAAAGAAAGTAATTGAAGCAATAGCATCCAAGCTGTTCAGAATGAGAAGAGATAAATCAGTGAGAAGATTAATGTGGATAAATCACAGTGGAGCAAGATGGACCAGAGTGTGAGAAAATCCCTTTAGCTTTCCAGATGAAATTCACACACAGATTTCCCGGAGCAGATGCCAGAAGATTCCTGCCCCTCGACACAGGAATTAGAAATGCATGGACATCCTCAGTGGAATCCAATTTAGGATTGATAATCTTAATTCTGGACTTCAGAGGGGCCACATTTCTAGCATCAGGCACCATATGCTGCAGTGGTCAAATTTACTGTGATGCCAGGGCCAGGGAAGCCCGGTGTCCTTGTCTGAGGACATTACTTCAGAGAAAATGGAATAATTACTCGGAGAAAACTACACCTCCTGCAGATTAGAGTCCTGTTTGCCAAAAGCTTTCTTCAAAAGCTCAAGAATTTTTGTTTTAAGCAGGGCTTTTAAAGTGACCTCTTTTGCTGTGTACACATAAATGCAGACAACTATGATCTGAACAACAGACCTCATGCATATATTACAAATGAGCCACAGGAGCTTCCTCATCAGGATGACCTGAGTTATTTGAAAGCATATCCTGACTTGCCCACTGATGAGCTGTTGGTCTTTGACCTATCGCTCATACCTATCAGCCCCAGTCTTCTCATCTGCAAAATGGGAGGAATAATATATCTCTTCCACCACTTTGGCATGATGATTAAATAAAAATGTAAAGCCCCTTGGGAATGCCCAGTACAGAGGGAATCTTTCCACTAAGTGTGTTTGTTTTCCTTTCAATACCAGTTCTTCCTCTTTCTCATTTCTACCCCCACTTTAAATAAATGTTAATCTTCAACTGACACATCAGATTTACGTGTAGATAACTCTCCTTTTGAGCTGCAAGGTGCTAGAGAGGATATGGAAGAATTTTTTCCTTTACATCATCCCCTAAAATTCTTAATTAAAATGCCATTTTCGTATTCTGCTGCCTAACAAGTGAGTGTCAATTTAGCGAATCAAAACAATGCAGGGCGCCTGGGTGGCTCAGTCAGTTAAGCGTCTGCCTTCTGCTCAGGTCACGATCCCAGGGTCCTGGGATCAAGCCCTGCATCAGGCTCCCTGCTCATCAGGAAGCCTGCTTCTCCCTCTCCCACTCCTCCTGCTTGTATTCCCTCTCTCGCTGTCTCTCTGTCAAATAAATAAATAAAATCTTTTAAAAAATTAAAATAAAAACCATGCGTATTTATTATCTCACCATGTCCATGGGTCAGGGGTCTGGGCACAGTATATCTAAGTCAGGTTCTCTGTTTAAAGGCTCACAAGGCTGAAACTAAGATGTCAGCAAGGCTGCGTTCCTTTCTGGAACTCTGGGGAAGAATCCACTTCCAAGCTGATGCAAGTGGTGAGGGGAATTTAGTTCCTTGGGGGTGTAGGAGTGAAGTTCCCGTTTCCTTGACATGGGGCCCACTTCATCTCAAGCCAGTGATGGTGCCTCTTGGAATCTTTCCAACGTCCACTTCTGCCCCTCCTTTGACTTTTTCTAGTCTCTCAGCCAGAAGAAAGCTCTACTTTTAAAGGCTTATGTGATTATACTGGACCTACCTGGATAATCCAAGATAATTTACCTATTTTAAGGTCAGATGATTAATAACCTTACTTGCTTCTTCAAGGTCCCTTTGCCATGGACTGTATTTGACATGACATCAGTGCCTAAGGGTGAGGGGAAAAGAGTTCTGCCTACCATTGTTACTTACACATCCAGCTGCTCTGCCTAGATTTCAGTGTCCTCAAACCTTATCCCCCTCAAAACGGAACTCACCATCATTCCTGACATGTTCAAAATGTTTCTGCCTTTATGTTGTCTTTTTCTTCTCTTGTCCCCTTTTGTCATGGTACCTATGACACCTTATTTTATTATCTCTCGGCTTACCTTCATCACTAGAAAAGGTCACATGAAGAAAGGGACTGTAAGCTATTGGTTTTTGGATCCCCAAAGTCTGCCACAGTATCTGATAAAATGCTTGGGAAGGGAATGTTTTAATCTACACTAGAGAGAACTAGGCAAATCCCAAATCTGATGAAAGATAATTTGGGGCACCTGGGTGGCTCAGTCAGTTGAGCAGCCAATTCTTGATATCGGCTCTGGTCATGATCTCAAGGTCATGGGATCGAACCCTGTGTTGGGATCCGTGCATGGCAGGAGTCTGCTTGGGATTCTCTCTCTCCATCCCCCTCTGCCCTTCTGCCTATTCTCTCTTTCTCTTTTTCCCTCTCTCTCTAAAGTGAATAAATAAATCTTAAAAAAAAAAAAAAAGGTAATTTGGGTGGATCATGTATCCTGGAGCAAACATATAACTTAGAATTTTAGTCCCAAGCTTTGACAATTGTGCAGTCTTATCTAAGTCACTTAATTTGTTTAGGTCACAGCTTTCTCTTCTGTATTCCATAAACAAGGTATTAAAAAAAGTTGATGTTTCCCAATCTTTTCACTAATCAAAGATTTCGGGGGGGGTTGATTTTGTTTGTTTGTTTTTTTAATCTCCCTAGAGATCCAGGTTTGGAAATATTTTTTAACAAGGAAGTATACTCAGTAGTAAATAGATTTCCCCCATGTTTATCTGACAAAATCATGTGTTACTTTAAAGCACACATCATTGAAACATTTGATTAGCAGCGACTATAACTAATGTTAGTTACTGTGACTTGAAATAATTATTGCTACATCAAAAAAATAAATAAATAAAAGAAGAGCCTCTTGAAGGAAGATGTAAGATGTAAAGAAGAGTATTAGAATCAAACTTTTAAATAAGATAATTTTGTATTAGAAAAAGAAAGCCAATTTAGTGCATTGGTAATTAGATTTTAATATTGGAAAAACTCAAGGAATTGACTTTTTAAGATTGTCCCAGAGCCCTGTAACACTTGATGGTAAATTTCGAGATTGAATGAAAGTCTACTCCAGTTCTAAAATTCTGATTCTTAAAATTCAGTTCTGCCTTCCATATTCTCTCTTGATGGGACATTGGTGACACTTCTCCATGGACTGGGACTCTTTGTTGTATGACACATGATCAGTGCAGTGTCTAAATTCAGATGCCTCAAGGAGGCTGCACAAAATAAATGGGCAAAGCCAAAACAAGGGAGAGAACACATGAGCACGGCTACTGAGCACCTGCTCATTGTTCTCGAACCATGAGAGACGATGGACTCTGAAAAACAAACTGAGGGTTCTAGAGGGGAGGGGGGTGGGAGGATGGGTTAGCCTGGTGGTGGGTATTGAGGAGGGCACATTCTGCATGGAGCACTGGGTGTTATGCACAAACAATGAATCATGGAACACTACATCTAAAACTAATGATGTAATGTAGGGGATTAACATAAGAATAAAAAAAAATAAAAAGCAAAAAATAAAAAAATAAAAATAAATAAATAAATAAATAAAATAAAACCAACCTGTAAAAAAAAAAAGAGAGAGATGCTAGCCTGGTGGTGTCAGATCTTCTGATTTTAAAGTGAACTGGAGATAAAGATTTTATTTATGTTACAAAAAAATTGTTTTTAAATATTAGCAAGGAATTCAATTTTTAAAAATTATGTGTGGACCATGTAAAACACAGCTGTAAGTCAAAGGAGGCCTGTGAACTGTGGGTTTGCAGCCAATCCTGAAGTCAGACGACTGGGGGCCCCTCGGGGCTAGCAGTTACTTATAGTTCTCTCTGTGCCAGGTGTTCTCAAACACAGGCCACACAACTTCCTCAGACTTGAGTTTCCTTTCAGCAAAATGAGACCGCATGCATAAGCATGCCTTCCAAATTTCTAAAGGGCTGCATAAAGAACTACTAAGGGATATTCTTATTTAAGTTTTAAATTGCACTTAAGAATGAAATAATTTCTTTTAGGGAGTAATATCATTTTTTAATTTGAAATCAACTCATGAGAGAGATGGACATTCTTGGAAAAATGTGTGTGTGAGAGAGAGAGACAGGAAGGGAGAGAGAAAACCGATATAGAGATTCTTGGTTGTCTCTGATATCCATGACAAGTAAACATTTATTCTTTGCAATGATATGATTGTCTAAGATAAACTGATACAGCTTAGTGTCTATTTTAATCATTCTAAGCTAATAGTAGATGACTAAGCCTTGAGAAACTTAGAGTAAAACCCTTTACGGTACCATGTCCTGGAGAAAAAGCAGTTGAATGGTCTCATAAATTTGCTAACTTAGAAGTGAGAAGTGCTGTAAAATAAGTAAGTCAGATATGCACCAAAGAGCTCTAGAATCACATGGACATAATTAATGTTTTTTTTAAAGGCATAGAGAATGCATATATTACCTGAAGATTTAGATTGCAATTCAATTTATTTTGGTATATTGGCTTGGATTAGAGCTCTTTTAAAGGTTTTCATTCAAGAAGATGTAAAGGTACAGGGATTTTGCTTAGCCTCACTTACCTGCTCCTCCTCTTGAAAATACTAGTGTAATTTAAGGTAAGTTAATGAGGACTTTAATGTTTTCCCATGTCTGGGTTTGTCTGTGTTCTTGAGAGATCTTTTGGCCCTGTAAATGTTGCTCCTGACATCCAAATGTACCTCTGATCATGCTAACATTGAGTGGGAACATGTTGCTTCTGTCTTCCATTTTGGAAGCCATTTCTCTTTGCTTTTTGTTCAAGTCAGTGGTCAGAGTGGGAACAAAGTTGCTCTGTGGAGATTTCTTTCAGCCTTGGGTAGGAGCTAGTAGCTTCTAGTTTTATCTAAGGGGACTCAAAAGGATGAATTAGAAAGCGATGCCCCTTGCACACAACTTTCTTCATAACTCCTCATGTTGCTCTTACTGGGTTCTTAGTAGGCAGTCACACTATCTTGGCACCTTGGGTGAATTGCTTATGTTCTTCAGGTTTCCTTTTTCTTATTTGTAAAATGAGAATAAGAATAGCACCTACTTCATAGCACCATTATAAGGAAAAATGAGAGCATGCATATGAAAAGCACTTAGTTTTCCTGGCATATGAAAGAACTCAATAAGTGTTATTTTTAGTAATATTGTTATTCCATAACTTATATTGACTGAGTGATTAAAGTTTCTAATTTAAGGCAGCTAATGATTTATTTTTATAGTATTTCCTGCTTTTTGTAAAACCACTTTTTTTCCCTCACATAATTCACCCAATTCAGTTGAAATGCCAGAATTTGAAATCCTGTTTTTTTCAGGGTCCGGGAGTAACCCAACCACTAAAAAAAGAGAGAAAGAAAAAAAGCAAGGTCTGGTTTTCTGGATAATGTCTGATGCTAATAAGGCTCAGTAAGCATATGCTTCTCTTCCCTTATTCAACTATATCAACTCTCAGCGGCCACTGAATTAATATGGCAATTAGTCATATGCAATAAACTGTTTCCTTTGTGCCTTGCTTACCTGGTATATTGCAAACTTCTAGGAGTAGGAGATCATGCCTTAATGTCTTAAACTTCATGCAGTGAATAGCACAGTGCTATAAATATAATAGTTTCAAATAAAATTGATGGCCAAATTTATTTAGTACATTGCATGGATTATTTCATTTATCTCACATGAGAGCTCCATGAAGTAGGTATTATTGTAGGTATTGTTCCTATTTCACACAGTAGGAAGCTGAGGTTTGGTGATATCATCTACCAGAGATCAAGTAGCCAATAGTGGTGGACGTAGGGCTGAAACTCAAACAATTGAAACCAGAGCCCATTTCTACCCACCCGGCTATGCTTCTTCCTGAGAGGTGAGATGAGTGAATGCATGCATGAAGGGAAGCAATCATATTGTATGAAGCAGTTCTAAATATTAAAATATTTGTCTAACCTGAAAAGAAATAAATTTCCCTTTTCTTGAATGAATATTCCTTCTTGAACTGCCAAATCTGTTTGCACTTGCATTGCCTTTTTAAATGCCTGCCTTTACACATTTTTTCTATGAAGTTTGAGCAATATAGTTCACACTTCAATTCAGTTTTGTAACAGTATATGGAACAAACACCATGAGCGAAATTAGTATGTTAGGCAATATGGGAGAAAATACATAAATGAGAATGTATTACCTTCCCTTCACAAGATTGTAATCTAATAAACCCAGATAAGTAAATAATGATAAGACAAGGTAGACTGTGGTAAGTACTGCAGTCACAAATGCCTATGACAACTCTGTGAGGAGGAAAGACTTGGGGGAGTTCCAAGGAAGGTTTTGGATAAAGATTCCATTTCAGTCTCTCTTTTGAAATAATCTCTTGTCCCCTGATTAATTTCTTCCTCAAAATAAGTATCTCACAGTTCTGCTTTTGGTTAAACCGGTTTCCTAGGCCCTTCTGGAAAAAGAAAATCAGTGACTATTGTGTCTAAGTTGTAATCAACCTACTAAGATTTTATGAATATTTTTAATAATTACATCATTTCAACCGACAGGATAAAATTTGGGTGATTGATTATGAATTCTACATTGGCCTAACTCTGAGGATAAGATTCTCCAAAATATTATAAATATTTATGTAAGAATTGATGAAATTAGATGGTTTGATCATCATCTATCACTGAGATATCCATGTGGACTCAGAGAATAATCATTTTTAATGCAATTGGGCATAACTGATGCTGGAGCCCATACTACAATGTGAGTTTCCTTAGAAATATATTTATTATTCACAATGCTGTGTTGAAGTGTACTTGGCTCAGGGATGTGTTTTCTTCACTCTTTCACCTGTATGATAACATAATAATGACTATTTCTTCCATCTAATGCTAAACTGATAAATTACCCCATGTGCCAAAGACTGTAACCCCAGAGGTGGTGGGTATTCTATATTTAGTACTTGCTCGAAAGTGATTTATTATTGACAGCTCTATGCGTAGACTGACTGGCCATGATGCTATGAGATTAGTTTGTTTCTCTTCTTAATAATACTAATGACAGATGACATTAGATTGATTTATATATTATAATATATGTCATATATATGATATATTAGCTGGTGATATGCTTTTCAGTTACCATTACTTTGTTAAGAACTTTACATGTTTTATCTCCTTTTCTCCGTAACAGTCCCATGAGGTAAATTTTATGAGTCCCATTTTACAGAGAGTAAAACTGAACAGATTATAGAAGTTACGTCTCCAAAGCACAAATTCTTACTTTCTCAATTTATAGTGCTTACGCACCAGAGCCCTTCTTTCTAATAGTTTCAGACATTTCTGTCTCATTGGCACCCCAGGCTTTGTTGAACACCGTAGAGAAGTTTGCTTTTAGCTTTTTGGCTTTGTAGCCAGGAAGAACATAGTAGAAATTATTCCTCAAGTAGACTAGAAGAGAGAGAAGCCACTCAACTCAAAGGCTTTCCTTGAAAAGCTTCCACAGATCGACCTGCGGGAGCAGCTCCAGGTGAAAGGATTCGTCTCTCCCCAAGAGCCGCCGCTGCCTTGGCCGCCACCACCGCCCTGCCATTCTCTGGGTCCCTGTTCATTAGTAGTCAAGGTTTTCATTGTGCTCAGCAAAACAGTCACAGAAAATGAATGTGCTGCACAGATGGGCCCATAGAAAATCTACTTGATGTATTCTTGAAAATTCACAGCTAAATGACTTTGAAGAGATGGGGGTTATTGTGTCCATGATTAAAATGAGGTGTGGCATGAATCCTTCAGATACAACGCTTCCAACGCTTCCCCTGTGGAGCTTTTTAAGACTGATTAGGTACAAAGTGGTAACTGGCCTTTGGCTCATAGATGTACCATGGCTTATTGAACCATTCCCCAGATGATGAAGTACATTTCAAGTATATTTGCTTTATACAAAGTTAAACTTGAAGAACTGCATAAAAATAAACCTGCTTTGTTTTATATAAGCTGAAGGCTTTCATTTAAGGCTTTTTCAGCTTGGGTTTTCAAAAAGTAGAGGAATTACATCAGTGTTTCATTGGACCACCTATAGCACCCACACCAGAATTTTCTAATGTTATCTGAGCTGCTTGCCAAAAATGCACTCTATCCTATATATACGTTGGAGTAGAAAACAGGAATCTTCATTTTTAACAAGTATCCCAGTTTATTCGTCTGACGAGGATGCTACATTTTATGTGAATTTGAAATAGTATAATTTTAACATAATAAAACAAAATGCATATTGTAGGCAAAATTTGAAACAGTGTGATTCCCTCAAATTATAAAAAATTACAGTTGAGATTTGCTATTTTAAAGCTGGCAAACCAGATGAATTATAAACTACCATCAGTAATGCTAGTTTAGTTGGTAATTTCAAATATCTATTTTTTTTGTATCATCGAACCACATTGGGTTTTTTTTGTACAAATAATATTGGTAAGTTTTGCTATATCATTGCTATATTCACTGTTGCTTTGTATTTTGTATATTATAACCATGCCATCCAGGTATTCATTAAATGGTAATGCTCTCACTCATGTTGAAAAATGCTAAGCACAGATTTTGAAAAGGGAGTTACATGAGATGATAGTTTTGTTAAAAAGATCTAACAACCACTAATGTACACTATATTATTAATGTGGGACACTGGCCTCCATAAAATATTAGAGGCAATACTAAGAAAATTAAAACTGGAAATAAAATCCATTTATGCTACTAATAGTTGCAGATGTATATTCCTATGGGAAAATTTACCTTGAATTGTATGTCTTGAATTATATGGGGTCTTCAGGAATCACAATTTGCATAAAAGTGAACTCTTAGTGCATTAGAGTTTGAGAACTACTGCAAAGCTGGTGACCAGTGTCCTGCCAATTTGGCCACTGTAGGCCATTTTTACAAGGATTAATTATTTGGACAGAAATGGACTAATAAGCCTACAATTCTGGCAAATAAACATCAGCATAGAGGGATGCAAGAGCATCATGGTGATCAACTCAGGAGGAAAATTCACATGGTAGTCTTCGGGGGAGACATTCACATTGGACTGTCTGTGGATGGCATGCGAAGCATGCCCCCAATGTGATTGGGGGCTTAATGATGGGACTAAGACATAGAGAGGTTAAGCAATTTGTTCAACATCACGTATCTAGTTAAAGATAGAGCCAGAATGAAAAACTAAGGTGATAACATTCTAAAGCTCCCATTCAGAACTAGAGCCAATCCAGTGTTCCTTTCCCCCATCGTGTGGGAGAGGATTCAGTTTAGATAAAAAGTACATGGATAGATTTATTCCCCCCGCCCCCCGCCACAGATCATTTATGGGGGAAGGCTTACACTGGGAGGAAGAAGGAACAGAGGCAAGTCTCAAAGTCTCTTAATCTTCATTGAAGGCCTACCCTGGCCTCTTGAGTCCTCTTCTGTCCAGGCTGCTATGTGCCCTCTTGCAAGGCTCATACTTATTTTCTACCTTTTTTTTTTTTAATAAGTTTTTTTTTAAAGATTTTATTTATTTATTTGACAGAGAAAGAGAGAGCACAAGTAGGCAGAGTGGCAGGCAGAGGGAGAGGGAGAAGCAGGCTCTCTGCTGAGCAGGGAGCCAGACGTGGGGCTCGATCCCAGGACCCCAGGATCATGACCCGAGCCGAAGGCAGCCGCTTAACTGACTGAGCCACCCAGGTGCCCCTACTTATTTTCTACCTTGTCGATCTGGTATTTAGTTTTCTCCTTCTGTAGTGCAATATCCTTGAGTACAAGGACCATGAATTACGCATCTTTATTTCCTTCATCGTGCCTATCACTATACTTAGCCTACATAGTAGGTCTTCATAGATCTTTAGAACAAACGAATGAATAAACGGTTCCTGTTGATGCTACAGGATGACACCTACACAGCAGTATTCTAGATTTTTCCATCATTACAAGATTATTGGTGGAAGATTCCTAAAATTACATATGCACGATATCATAGGTAACAAAAATATAGCTTGTTTTATCTAAATAATACATTTTCTGGTAAATTATTGGTATTCGTTTGGTCATTTTAGAAATGCATAATATACACACTTAGATTAATCTTGTTTTAGGTTGTTTTTGAAAAATACTGACCTTCAAGTGGCAAAGGCTCTGTCATGACTTCTTAATGAGTTTCTAAGCAAGAACTATGAGTTCCTAATGTATTTTACTCATAATTATACCTTATGATTGTGTTTAGAAAAGTCAGTGGTGTGACTCACAAATTCTAGTGGAATCCTTTTGAGAGTTTTAATTACACAGCACTGCCACCTAGCATCAACCACACAGACTTTTTTTTTTTAAGAATTGAAGTTTCTCTGTATATTATTAAGGGGATCCGTCTGCAATTTTTTTTTAAGAAGCAGGGACTGAGATTACTTAAGGAAGTATTTGCAGCAGCCTCCGACCAACGTTGTTTACTTGAAAACCCTTGTGACTGGGAGTGAATTGGTGTCAATGAAGAAAGGAGTTGAGAAATCTGCTGAAGAGTTTCAAATGTCAGAGCTGCATATTCATGAGTTGCAGGCACCTGTGGCCGCGCTGTCTTCCTGCCGATTCCTAGTGCTGCAGTCTTTAGAAGGGCACTGGAGGTGGTTTCCAAATGGCATTGTTGTTGATTTGCATATAAATAAATATGTAAAGGAAATAGTGGGGACTGGAGAATGAACACACATGAAATTATTCCGGGGCAGGAAAAAAAAAAAAAAAAAAAACCCGGTCCTCTTTCAGGAGAATGCCAGCTTGAGCTGACACCCTTCTGGGGAGTTGATGGTGGGTGCCCATTTCGAATCTGGATCCCTTTGGTTGATGGTGTGGTTAAGCACATTTCCTCTGCCAACCTGAGAACTCAGTGGAGGCTGACTCTGGGAGAGAAGCAGAAGCCATTAGTCTTCTTTGCTATTTCTGTTGGGTGCCTGGCGGTGTGATGGACCATGTGATTGCAGGACCCCATTCTCAATCTTCTCAGTTCCCAAAGTGTGCTTTAAAAAACACATCACAGCAAATCAATAGTATTTAAGGGGTGGGGGAGGGAACATCACACTTAGATTGATGCTTTACATAATGAGCCCTTTATGAGATGTAATGCCAACTGTTAATCAATAGACATGCCAGAACTGCCTCTAATACAACCTTGTAGAGTTTTTTTTTTTAATTAATCCTTATTAAAAATATTGACTTGTTGTGACTTGCTGGGGCCGCTCCCGGCTCTGTTTTTTATCCTAATTAGGAGGTTATGCTATACTGCTTAGGCTGCAGATAATAATGTAATGATTATTGTCTTAAAACCTGAGAATCAATATAAGATATTATCAAATTGTACCAAGTGTCACAATTATGAAAATGACTCGAGATTTTAAAGGTTTACAAGAGCGAGTTTTTTTTTCTTATACTTTTTTTTTTCCTGTTTGCTTATATCTAGTTTTCTCAGGATTAGACAGGTTTAAACGTTTGTGTGTGTGTGTGTGTGTGTTTTCCAAAAACGCTTTGTCGGATCATTATATTTTGACATGCCATCTTCCAAGGGAGCTGCCCTCTTCCTTGATGCAATCCTTTCAGAGAATCCCCTCTCTCCAGTGCCCCATACCTCAAAAGGCATTTGTGTGTTCAACTTGGCAAAAGTTCTAGTACAAAAGGACAAACAGAGCAACCAAAGACTTTACCAAGGGGCTCCACTAATCGAAAGACACACAAAAGAGAAAGAAAAATAAATGATTAAAAGTGAGACAATACGTTGTTGCTTTCCCAAGAGACTGAGAATATAAAAATGGGAGCGATGGAATAATAAGAATAATAGTTAAGATGTAGGCGGTACTTCCTTCCACCAACTGCATATTGTTCTGAATTCTTTACATACATGAACTCATTTTAACACTCCCTGTAGTCCTAGAGGATTGTACTCTTCTCCTGTTTTGCCAGCGAGGCAGTTGAGGCACAGAGAGTTGTATTTCCTTGTCCAAAGTCACTTAGGAAGTGGCAGAGCAAGAACTATGAAACTGAACCTCTGGCTTCTGTGTCTGTCTGTGCTATTAACTGCTGTGTTAATTAAGACCATCTGTCAAGCACAGCCTCCTCATTTTGCCACCGAGGAAGTTGGGTGGAGCTCAGCAAATTAAAAGACTTCTCTCGAGGTGTCAGCCAATAGTAAACTGTTAGATATCCCGTGTTACATAAATTACACATCTCGATCCCCTCCACTGTGCAGGCCAAAGGCTTTATCCCCGAAGGGGTTGAGACCAGTTGTGCAAAGCCAGTGAGTCTCAGCCTCCTGAGTCACCCTGGCATCTGTGTTCCCGGTCTCCTCATGGCCAGCTCTTGACAGAGCCATTGTTCCTATGAAAATCAGGGAGGGGTGGTCATGGAAGGGAGCCCCACTGTTGAGCTCTATGTTTGTGAATAAGGAAAATGTTTTCCTTCTATAGCCTCTTTAGAGACAATTAAGCATTAGCTTTTGTCGGTCGCTAAATTATGAGTGAATTTAGTTTAAAGTATGTGAACCATGCACCCTTTGAAATTTGCCTGAAAAGGCTCATTATAAAACTAATGCTATGAAAAAGCACTCCCTTTCAGATTAGGGAAAGCACCTGAATAGTTTTCATAAGTGGCTGCGCATCATTTGAAAGCATTCTAGTGTTGCCTGAAACGCTTTCAACACACCTTTCAACTAGGAAATTTCACATTCAGCATATCTGTAGTTCTACAAGACTTTCAATAATATTTAAATTGGTTAACTGTATTTCTTTTATATCTGTTTTAATGCTTTTATTGATTTGAGGTAGATAAACTTGATTGTGCATGAAATCTTATTTTTCCACACAAAGGAGATATGATTTGAGTGTATGCGAGGAGAACCGTACCTCTAAATCAGGCCAGACCTCTGAAATGCAAGGGTTTGGGTCAGAAACAAGTTTCCTGAGGTCATCGAACTATACCGGTACTGACCCCAACGTTTGTTTCCCCAAAAATCAGTGCTGCGAAAGAGGCCCTGAATGATATCTTTTTAGTAAAGCTCTCAGAGAAAAGACTCTCAAGTCTCACTATGGGAAGAATGAACGCTTCTTGTAAAAATCCAGTTTTTTTTCCTCTCTGTTTTTTTGTTTCTTTTCATAGCTCATAGACACTACGATTCTTACAGTTATTCGTGTTAGTTTCTTTCTTTTTGTAGCAAGGACGCTAAGAACCACATTTGTAGACATTTCAGCCAATATGCACAAGAACACAGTGGGCAATATAAATTGTTTTCTTCTAAATACTGTGCATTTTATAAGCCAGACCTGGGACATGGCTCATTTTACTTACTGCTCACACATATAAATCCGATTAGATTTTCGCATCACAAATAAGAATCGATGTGTGACACATGGAGCCCTAGCTGCCTGAGGGGCACCTAGGTTATTGGACAGTTTGCATCATATACAGGGCAAGTAATACATAACAGGGTCATGAGAGCTCTATAAAAGTGGGTTCAAATCTGAATCCTGCCCCATTAGCCTCATTCCCTTGTTCAAACTGCATCCTCTCATGGAGCCTCAATTTCTTCACCTAAAAAATGGGGATGATAATACTAGTGTTATACGAACAAATGGATGAGAAACTCTGTTGCAGCTCTTTATTGAATGCCTACTATGTGTCTCATACTTTACAAAGGTTTGGGGAGGCAGCTGCAATCCAGATGGGCATGACTTCTGCCTTCCTGGGACTTACCATCTAGGGGGGAAAGTCAAATGTGAAGGTCAGTGCCTGCAAGCAATGTGGCAGGTTGTAAGCACGTGATAAATGGCCAGCTACAGCACATGAAAAGAAAATCCATGAAAATAATGTTTTGGAGTTAGTGATGTATTTTGTACTTTATGCCTAGGACTGAGCTGGTAAGATGAGGGCTATGAAAATAGAGCCACCGCGGCACTCATGTGCAAAGATGAGGCGAGCGGAGGAAATCAGATCTTGTGTGTGTGTGTGTGTGTGTGTGTGTACCTATAGGTGGCCTCTGTCCATTGAGTCATAAGATATCAAGCTTTCCTCTTCAATTTCTGTGCTAGTGTTCTTTTTAAAGAATCCAAAGAAAAATAAATACCTGCAATTAGCAAGCATTTTATACATTACCAAAAATGTTTAGCGACAATGCTAAGAAAAATGGTGAAAAAGAGTAAAACACTAATTTTACATGTGAGGAATGGATTTGCTCAAGGCCATGCAACCAGTGAGTGGTGGGAGGCAGAAATTCAGTTCTCCAGGAATTTTGAGCTCTGCAGCTTCTCTCTTTTCTGTATCCAAATCCTGTACTTTTGGTTTAATCTCTCAGATTAAATGTACTCACTAAAGACAGACATATACAACATGACCAGATACTGTAGGTCAGTTGGAGGTGACCATCACCTCTAGATTTCTATCTGAAAAGACAAGGAGAGTAAACATAGCAGAATATTTATTGAAACTTCATATTTAAGGAAAAATCCAGTGCATAGCTCAACTCTAGGGAATTTTAGGTTATACAATAAACACTATTCCAATGTTAAAGCTGACTAAGAACTGTTTTCTGAGAAAAAATGTGGCCCACTCAAAGGGAACTTTCTTTTCCAACTGCCTCTAGAGAAATGGGGTTTCAGCATCTCTAGCATGTGTCTGAATTTGGATTTTTATTTTTAATAAAAACACCAGATCTATCCCTCTGCGCAGATGATGGTCAAGTAAATGACTTTAATTAGCCATAGAGAATATTGACACAACAGACTCCATGTTTGAGGACAGTCTTAAACTTTTACAAATCATTTTCAAAAATACAGTCACAAGAAATACTATTTATAGAAGATTAACTGAAAGGCAGTTGTTCTCTAAAATTTGCTTCCTGAGTAATTGAACAGTTTGTGCTCCTTGTCAAATCACTTGTGCAAAATATTGTGTTGTCATCATACCAGCAGACAACACTGATGGAAACTAAGAAATAATGGGAGAAAATACACTATTGTTTGTGGGAAAGACTGCGTGGGAGGTGTTGCCTACCAGAGCTACAAGTTCTCTTTTTTATAAGGATCCATCAGTGTCTGGAAAAGTGAACCACTTTAACATCATGGAAACTGTACAGCACTGGTGTTTCTCTCTTTGCTTTGGCTGCTAGGAAACACACAGTTAACCACATTTGTGGACTGCCTTATGCCTTTAACAGGACACCATGCCTTCCATTCTAGTTTGCAAACATTACCCTCATGTCTTTCTGGAGTTGCTTATTTTCTACCCTTGTGTCCCTTCAGCTTAGTTCCCTCGGTATTTGTTTAATTCTAAAATTGTTTTCAAAGCTGCTTTAAATCTTTTTGTAAAGCAGTGTGGGAAATGCAGAAATAGTTCATTTAACATATATTTTGTTTCATTCACATATTTAATTATTTAAATATTTTATTCACATATAAATTATAACCACTTGATCTCTCCTTGCATGTACCATTATTTCATGTATGATTTAATTAATGTGTAAAGTCTGAAAAAAAAATTGAGGAAAGTGGGGGGGGAAAGGCTATATTGGCCAGCAAATAGTGTTTGATTAGGTTTTTCAATAGTTTTCAAACCTGGTCGCACATCAGAATTGTCAGTAGAGATATTTTTTAAATGCAGATTTTGTGTCCTATCTCCAAATATTTTGATATTTTAGATCTTGGGTGGGGCCCTGGCATCTTCCTTTTTTTTGTTTTTAAGATTTTATTTATTTATTTATTTGACAGAGAAAGAGCGAGAGAGGGAACACAAGCAGGGGGAGTGGCAGAGGGAGAAGCAGGCCTCACACCAAGCAGGGAGCCTGATGTGGGGCTCGATTCCAGGACCCCGGGACCATGACCCGAGCCGAAGGCAGACGCTCAATGACTGAGCCACCCAAGCACCCCGCATCTTCATTTTATAAAGCTTCAGAGGCAATGTTGATATAAATCCAGGATGGAGAGCCACTGACAAAAGTGTTTAAGGAGTATAAGAACCTCCTAGAAGAATAAAATATACACAGGGGCGCCTGGGTGGCTCAGTTGGTTAAGCATCTGCCTTCGGCTCCAGTCGTGATCCTGGGGTCCTGGGATGGAGCCCCGCATAGAGCCCCACATCTATACACAGAAACGTAATGTGAATTAGTCCAATAACTGAATACCAACTTACTTGGACTGAAAGAAAATTGCTTAAAATTAACCAGACATGTGCTAAGTTCCATGGCACACAGAGCTGGATGGTAGATTATAGCAGAAAATGTTCAAGATGCCTTCGTATAACAGGGCACATTGCATAATGCCTCCCCTTTACTGCATCATTACCACCATCGTCCAAAAACATATGTTGGAACTACTCTAGCAAAACCCTTTGCTGTGTGGTGGAGATACAAAGTGTTTTAAGATACTGCCTTTACAGTCAAGGAGAGTCAGCTATTTGGACAGACAGGACATGTACATAAAAAAGATAATTAACAAAGCTTGGTAGCGTATGCTAAGTGCCAAATCAGTGGCAGCAAGAATAAATACTCTATGAGTTCGGGGAGGCTGAACATCATTGCTGGCTCTGGGGTTGGAAGCCTGATAGAGAAGGTGGAACATAAAAGCTTGACCTTGCTGTTTGTGTAGGAATTAGATAAATATTTTTCTAAAAGTCAGTATAACTGCAGCTGGCTGCCGGCTTGTGCAGATCTACTGAAAGTTGATTTTAAAGTAGAAGGCCATATCGTTGTATGTGTAACTATGGGTTTTAGCAAAATAATGTCCCCTCCTTCCTCGCCCCCCTTGTCATCAGCATCCTGCTCCTCTTCCTTTTTCTTGTTCTTCATTCTTCTTTTTCCATTTATAGCTCAATGTCTGAAGTTATCAAACTGGAAACCAGTTGGAAATATGTATTTTAGGGAAGCCATAAAGCCCTGGTCTATCTATAAAATTACATGCACTTATGAAGAGGGTCAGCATTTTCACTGGGATTTCAACCCCACCTTGGGTTGACTGCTATTTATCAGAGTTTATTGTATTTCAGTCTGAAAGCAAATCTGCTTTATTACAATTAAGGAGAGTGAAATAGTGCTTAACAATTTTTTGCCATTATAAAAATAAGAAAATGCTTGTTAACATATAATGCATTCACTTATTATGCTAAGAAAGCACTTGATTTCATTTTTCTCCTAAGTATAAAAAGCGTTTAGAAGGAGTTGTTTTTTATAGTGACTCAGAAGAAAATATCGCAGCCAAGATTGAAAGCTAGCATCAATGATTATGAGAGGGAAACATAATTTCTAAGTCTTTTGGGGGGTGGGGTTTGTTGTTATTTTTGTTTGTTTGTTTTGTTATTTTGCAGAACTTTCAATGTGTGTATGACAGCCTGATAGGGCGGACATGATTTATAGAGTGATCTGAAAATTAATAAACAATTATATCAGGAAGTGAAATGGTGCTTTAAAAAAAAAAAAAAAAGAAGAACCTTATGGGTTTTTTTATGAGCATGGGTAAAAATCCATGAAAACACTCAAGAATGCCCAGATGCTTTCTATCAAGCAAGTAAAGAGCACTTTAAAATGTCTCTGATAGAACTCAGTACAGAGAAAATAGCATTGGTCTAACTTTAATAAGTGGAGAGTTGGAAATAACACAGGAGACTGGTTCCCTCGAGTTACCAGCTCCAGCTCGGTCTTTGTGTATCCAGATGAAACATGAAGAATTTAGTCCGTTAATGAGTCCTCACACCCGAGTTAAGGGCAAACAAATACAATTTTTAAAATTCTGTTTCAAACGGAAGTTTCTTCTTTCTCTTCCTTTAGCTTCACTTTTACTCTTCTTCTGACTCCCAGAGCTAAAGGACTTCATTACAGCAACAGTGAAGAGCATGTTCTTGAGGCTGGGAGGTTTTGAAAGTTCAACAATTGAGGCTTTTTTTGTCACCATTGTTTAAAGGCCAGACTATACTTTGTTTCATCAGTACTCTGTTGTGCACAGACAAAATAGAGCCACATACCATTTTGAAGCAAAAATCAACAATAACCCAATTCTTAGAAGCCAGGCTACTTGAAGAGACCAACTTGAAAATGCCAGATTTCTATCAGACTGCACATCACAATTGCGGGGCTCTTGTGAAAGAAGCTTATTCCCTAAACTTAGCAGGAAGGATTGATTATATTTAGCAGAATTGTGTCCCTGATACATTTCAAAACAAATAAGTATTTGAAGACTTGAGTCACAGTGTCTAAACACCGTGCAGTGTGGCTTGTCCTCCCTCATGGACAAAGGTATGTATAAAAGATGAAAGAATGAGACAGAACCAAATCGTGATGAAGGCGACATAGGCCATGTCCATTTTTTGCATCCATTTGAACATACTTTACACTATCCCTTCTACCTTCATCTTTGACCACTTCTGCATGTCCTGATCCTTTATCCATGATACTCATTCTTCCTGGGAACCTGCCTCTATTAGTTGGCTAGCGCTGCCTTAACAAAGTACCATACTCTGGGGGGTTGAACAGAAATGTATTTCTCATAGTTTTGGAGGCTAGAAGTCCAAGATCAAGGTGTCAGTAGGGTTGATTTGTTGATTTCTTCTAAGGGCCTCTGTCCTTGGCCTACAGATTTCATTGTCTCCCTGTCGTTTTATGCTCTTCTCTGTGTACATACCTGTGTCCTCATCAGCTCTTCTTATGAAGACACCGGTCATGTTGGATTAGGGCCCACTCCAATGACCTTGTTTAACTTTCATCACCTCATCTTATCTCCAAATATAGTCACATTCTGAAGTACCCGGGGCTAAGACTTCAACATATGAATTTTGAGGGAAATAATTCAGCCTATAACAGTACCTTCTGGCTCCCCAAAAATCAATCTTCTCTCACAAGCATTGCCTACACACACCCACTATTAGGAGTCCTTTATATGCAGAAAACAGAATATAATTGAATCTGGCTTTAGTAAAAAAGGAAAGCTTTTGACTCACACAACTGAAAAGTTTGAGGTAGATTTAGTACAATTTCAGACACAGTTGTATCCGGATACTCTAATGATTTTTATCAGGTATTGATCTCACTCTCCATCTGTCAGTTCTGCTTTCTTTTGTAATTGCTCCATTCTCAGGCTCTCCCTCATGGTTACAAGATGGCTGCCATCTGCTCCAAATTATAATCTATTCTATTGGTAACACCAGAAAAAAAAAGACTGCTTTTTTCCATGTCTATTTTAGTAAAAGTCCCAGATTCAAGTCTCATTAGTCTGACTAAAGTCTTCATCCATTACTAAACCAATTCTATGGTCAGGTCAGTGGGATGCTCTGATGGGTGAGCCCAGCGTCATATGTGTGGCTCTGAAGCAAGGTTGGGGTGAATCTCATGGAACAAGAGTGAGGGAGTGGTGAGATCTCTCAGGAAATTGAAGTTGCTGTTATTAGAGGCAGGAGGAAAGACCACAAACTAGGCAAGATCCACAGATGTTTGTTCCACCACCCCTTCTCCCTCTTATACCATAAACTCCCAGTTATTTCTATTCTATGATCTTCCCTGAGATCATTTCTGAATTTCTTCAGCAGAGGAAGTATCACATGGTACCTTATCCACATCTTAATTATTACATGGACTTTTGGCATGCTCTCCATTCTCTCTGCAGCATAGAGTCTTTAAGGGGAAGAGAATCATCATTTTATCTTTCATACATCTAATTCCAAGATAGTGCTTGACATTCAAAAGTGTTATATATGTCTCCGCATGTGTGAGTGTATACACGTGTCATTTCTAGAATAAACAATAAAAAGTATCTGAGACAGAGATGTCATTGAAT
Organism: Mirounga angustirostris; assembly: GCF_029215605.1. Lineage (NCBI taxonomy): Eukaryota > Metazoa > Chordata > Mammalia > Carnivora > Phocidae > Mirounga > Mirounga angustirostris. The sequence goes on along the minus strand of NW_026991715.1, from coordinate 97,964,990 downwards.
CAGTGGCCAAAAGACACTGGAGTTGTAATAATCAAATTACTCCATTGTCAGAGAAGAATATATGACAGGAAGAAAGCTGACTGTTCTTAGGCAATTTGCATTCTGTCTCTGGTCCCCAGTTTCCCTATTTCTAAAACAATCTGAAGCTTAGATTAAATTTTAGAATTCTAGAATTCTTTGACGATCCTTTGAAGAGGTCTGTTTGATGATTCTGTGGTGATAGCGTAATATAGCAGGAAGTAGGCAGAAGTACCGAATCCAGGAATGTGCATAACATAAGGATTGAGTGGTCCATATCTTAGATATAGGCAAGAAAGTTCTAGAATTTGGGAAGCTAACAGAAGTTAAAGGAACATCCAGATGGAAGTTAGGATGCCTCCAGTTCCTTTCCACATCACCAGCTGGCTGGTATTAGCATGTGTCTCTCTCACCCAGCCTGCCTCTACTTGTATACTCTTTTTCTCAATCTGAACATAGAAATGCCTTGGTTCACTTAGTTTGGTCTGCTCTGATTTTTCTTTGCTCTAAGTGAACATTATCTTAGATTCATATGTCTATTTATTTCCAGAAACCTCTCTGGTTACTATTTCTTCTGTTAAGGGTAGATGATATCTTGGCAGAATAGCAAAATTTCTCTTGCCATTCCTAGGACTTCTCTTGATCAAGAAATACCTTGTGAGAAACTAGAAACTCCTATTTATGATTAGGCCATAAACTCTAACAGTATATAATTTTAGATCCATGAGTTTCTAAGTCTGTGATTGGGGAAACCCGTCCATCTACTTGATCATCTTATAACTCTTATCCATGTGCCTGTCACAAGGTAGATACTCAATAAATATAATTTTTAATGACTGATTGAGTAAATAGACAAATGAATAAGTGGCTTCCATTGGGAGATCCATATTTCGTCAGTTTTAAGAAATTTATATTTTTTTACATTTTAACATCCCTGAAACAATTGATGGCAACATTTAATCACTTCGCCGAAGACCATTGAAATGGAATTGTCATAGCATACATATGGTAAAAACTTTGATCAAGTCTTATACACCTGAAACTAATATTACACTGTATGTTGACTAACTGGAATTTAAATAAAATTGTAAAGTATGAAAACAAAACTTGTTCAAGTCATGTGCATTATCAGTAATATATGTTGAATTTAATTGCCATCTGCATTTAAATGCAGCAACCTGACATTTCATTTAGGGAACATTTAAAAAGGGAACATTTGGGCGCCTGGGTGGCTCAGTTGGTTAAGTGACTGCCTTCGGCTCAGGTCATGATCCTGGAGTCCCGGGATCGAGTCCCGCATCGGGCTCCCTGCTCGGCAGGGAGTCTGCTTCTCCCTCTGGCCCTCCCCCCTCTCTTGTGCTCTCTCTCATGCTCTCTCTCTCAAATAAATAAATTTTTAAAAAAAAATAAAAAATAAAAATAAAAAGGGAACATTTATCTTAGTTGTTGTCTAATAATCTCCCATTTAAACCTTCTCCTAAGATCAAGAAAAGCATCAACAATAAAACTTAGAGAATGGATGTCAACAGCTGAAAAGAAAATCACCAAGACCACAGTAGAACTCTGTTTTTGGAAATGCCAAATCATCAACTTTCCAGCATAGGGAAGTTCCATGTGTGGAAAAGCACAGATATTTATGATTCTTAGTAAAAAAACTAATTCTAAAGAGTGGGATTCCATATATGAAGCAGTGTTAGAAATTTTCTAATATTTCCCACAAAATAATAATACAATAAAAATCTGTGTCTAAATAAGTACTAGGAGCTCTTTCTTTTTTTTTTTTAAGATTTATTTATTTATTTTAGATAGAAAGAGAGCATGAGCAGGAGGCACAGAGGGAGAAGGAGAGAGAGTCTCAAGCAAACCCTGCACTGAGCGTGTAGCCAGATGCGAGGTTTGATCTCATGACACTGAGTCACAACCTGAGCCAAAACCAAGAGTTGGATGCTTAAATGACTGTGCCACCCAGGCACCCTCAGGTCTTCCAAAAAGTTAAAAAAAATAAATAAATGATAAAGCACTAGTCTATAGTTTGTTTTTTTTTTTTACATTTTTTATTAGTCATTTGCAAAGTAATGGTAGATCATACAATCAATAGAAGTTAGGTCCTATGAGAGTAGGAGAGATATTTTGGGGCCAAGCTCTCAGTTATCATACCTCAAATCTCACCATATAGAATATTTCCTTTAGTCTCCCTGATACTGAAAGAACTTATTGTCTATGAAGATAAGCTTGGAATAGACCTGAGGGAGAGTTTCTGCAAAGTTAGAATATCCTAAAGAGAAGAATTAGCTATAGAGAGAGGTTGTGAATTATTCAGCCTCTGAGATTTGCAAAGGAATTTTTTTTTCCTGTACCAGGGATGGTTAGGTTCTGCCTATGTTGTTTTTTTTTTTTTAAGATTTTATTTATTTATTTGACAGAGAGAAAGAGAGAGAGAGAGAGCATAAGCAGGGAGAGTGGAAGCGGGAGAAGCAGACTCCCCACTGAGCAGGGAGCCCCATGCAGAGCTCAATCCCAGGACCCTGGGATCATGACTTGAGCCAAAGGCAGATACTCAACCAACTGAGCCACCCAGGCACCCCGGTTCTGCCTGTTTACTTGCATAGAGCAGCTACCTTTGTAAAGTGGACATTTACTTTCATGAATGACTAGGCGAACTGGCCTTGCCTCCTTCTGATTGCCTAGGCCCAAGAAAGAGACCCACTGAAATAGTAAGAATTGGGATTTAACAGATTGTCTTAATCAAGGTATCAGAAGCCTGCGAAGAAGGAAAAATAGTCAAGTTGTTTGGATTCTCACTCCACTGATCAGGAAAAGATGTTCTTGATCACAGATGAAAGTTGCTTCAGTTTCTATTTTAGAAAAGAAGAGGCTGCTATTTGCTTATGATTAGATATTCTGAGAGAAACGTTTCTGGGGGCCCATTGTGCATTGTATTGAGGTATATAAAATGTAATTAGACAGCAGTATTTGCATACTTGGTTCAGAAACAGAGCAATGGCCTTATGTGCCTGAGTCTATAAGTTTTCCTATAAGCAGATGAAATAAACCCCAGCGGAACAGGTATCTGAGTCATTGCCTTTCACAATGAAAACAAAAAGATCTGGTATCTTCAAGCTGTCTTTGAAACATGTCTTGTCATGTTCACTTATCTAACCATAATTGATAATGTAGAACACCATAACTAATAGACACTTTTCATTTCTTTTCCAATTTGGACTGGGCTGATTGGCCTCTTGTAGACTGAGGGGGCAGTATGTAAGAGCACCAATTTCAACCAGAGGTAGAATCCGGGTCAGGATACAAGAGTCACACTTCATACTCCAGAGCTATACCACGCATCTCTCATTTCTCTGTGTTTGTTCCTTCTGCCAAGAACTTGCTTTCTTCTTTGCCTGTTCTTCCTTAGACATCCAGTTCAGGCATTATTTCCCCAAGACTCTTTTCACGTGGCCCCACTCTTCTAACATTGTGTAGTATACATGCCATAGTGCTAGTACCCCTACCTACATTTGTCTCAGGATTAACCAGACCGTGGTATACCTTTTATTAGTCTGTCTCCCCTACTAGGAGTCTGTGATTTGAGGGCAGGCATGTTGCCTAGATCCAGGATTAGGAAGTGCCTATAATAAAGGATATCTCTCAATAAATGGCGAAACAGTTGAGAACTACATATAAAGTTACATCAGATTTATTCATGGGTAAATTAATGAACTTATTCATGATATTCCTTATTAGAATTTTATTGAGGTTTCTCTCTAAAAATACATTTTCACAGACTCTTATTTTCTGGCACTGGGGCTTCTCGTATGTACTATTGTACTGATATGATTGAATAATATGACCAACGTCACTCCTCCGAGGAACAGGGTGGATAAGGTTTTTTTGATAGATGGCCTTTGATAGATGGCCTTTATTTTTTGCCTTACTTGTCCCTATTTATACTATTCTTTCTAATTATTAACCATTTCTTTATAATGCTAAGTCATTTGTTGCTTCATTCTTCCTATTTTTTTAATGATATTATTCTTATAGTGAACTCGTCCATTTTCTTAGTTTTACTCCCACTCATTTTCCAAAGCCCTTGCCTTATGTGTATCAGGTAAGAAGTCTTCACCCAAAAGGAGAGTAAAAATTATGTATATAATTTATTAATAGGTTTATTGGATCATAACAAGAAATAGCAGAACTAGGAGGCTTCAGGGTTTATTGACCCAGCCATTCGTGATGTAATAGGAACCCAGGTTCTTACTATCTTCTGGGTTTGTTATCCAAGCATGACTTTCCTTTGGCTGTGCAGAGAATGATCAATGGTAGCAATTAAGGCTATGTGCTTCCTCCTTCACGTTCAACAGGAGAGAGGGCACATCTCTTCTTACTGCTCTTTGAACAATTTTCCCATATTTCTTAAGAAACCTTCTCTTCGTGACTTCTTGCATTGGGTTGGGCCTCATGTTCATTCCTGAGCCGTTCCCTGTTGCCACTGAATGTATTGTACCAATTAGCTTAGACCTGGGCTCACAAACAAATCTCTGACAAGAGGGAATGAGAGTAACATAAGTAGCTTACTGCTTGAGCGGAGGCCAAACCACTAAGTATTATGGCTTCTGCACCATGGAAAAGGGATAGAGTGGATATCAAGAAGAAGCCACATGTCTCTATCAGTGTGCTATATCTTTCCTTTAGATGTTTCTGTGATAGCTCAAAACAAACATGTCCCCCAAATGGCTCACAGTATTTCCTCCTATAGCAAGTCCTCTTCCAAATTTTCCTGTACTATGAACTTCATTGAAATTTTCCTTCTCACTCACTTACTCCAAAAGACAAGGAGTTACTTTTGACTCTGTCTCCTTCAGGCTCAAACATGGTCCAATAAAAAGGGAACAAAATACCTAGTTCATTTATTTAGCTACTGTTTACTCTATATCAGGCACTAGGTATATAATTATATACAATGCCATTACTAGACAGATTAGTAATATAAGGTTGGTATATAATGGTAAAAAAATTCAAAAGTCTTATTCCTTACAAACATTAAACAAATTTTTTTTAAAGATTTTATTTATTTATTTGAGAGAGAGAGAATGAGAGACAGAGAGCATGAGAGGGGGAGGGTCAGAGGGAGAAGCAGACTCCCTGCCGAGCAGGGAGCCCGATGCGGGACTCGATCCCAGGACTCCAGGATCATGACCTGAGCCGAAGGCAGTCGCTTAACCAACTGAGCCACCCAGGCACCCAACATTAAACAAATTTGCACATACTTACACAAATTTGTGACAAAGAGTCTGGATGCAAATAGGGTGTCATGAAATAAAAATTGGAGTTCAGATGAAAACAAGTAGATAGAAAAGACTTCTTGGAAGAAGTGATATGTAAGTTCATTCCTGAAGAGTAAGAAGCATATAGGCTGACTAAGAGAAAGGACAAGCATTGCACACAGACAGAATTACATACACTGGCATAATAAAGGGACTGGAAGAATCTCAGCCGAGAGTATGATACAAGAGAAGTCAAGGGAATCGTGCTTCAAGGGGAAAGGACTGACAACACAGTTAAGTGCTGCCAAGGGCCGAATGAGTTGGGGACTGAAGAGCAGTGTTTGGATTTGGCAACATGGATATTTTTTGACACCTGAGCTGGAAGAGATTTAGTGGAGTGATGGGAATAGGAGCAAGACTGGGGGATTTGAAAATGACTGCAAGATGAAAAAGTGGGGACATTATATGTACACCACAATCTGAAGGAGTTTTTCTAGAATAGAACAGAGTAATGATTGGTAGCTGAAGAAGACTGTGTGGTAAGGGAATTGGATTGTTTTATTTTTATTTTTTGTTTTGTTTGTTTTGAGATGAGACTTACATTAGCACTAGCAGAGACTAGAACTCCATGGGATTTTTTTCTTTTTTGGTCTGTTTGTTTTTTTCTTTTTAATTTATCTATCCCTGACTTATAGAACACCTGATACATAGCAGATACTCATCAAACTTTTGATAATTAAATGAATGATATTCCTGATTATGTTCATGTGTGAGTGAGAACTATCAATTATAGAGTGTGAGACTAAAAGTGCAAAAGAAAAACCTTTCAGGAGTAATAGGACTCAGATCCTGTGCACATGTAAAAGTTTTGTCACTTAATGGAAGGAAGAAAATTTTTCTCATTGTAATAAAAGAGCAGGAAAAAAATGGGTGCAGACCCAGTTAGTATCTAGATTTGAAATGAAGTTCCCATCTTATAGTTTCTAGAGATTCTTAAAGGGAATGAGGCCAGATGATCAGATAAAAGTAAGGAGATGGTGTGAAAATGCTTACCATATTTGCTGAGGGTAGAGATGGAAGATAGCAAAGAAATGTAGTAAAATTTCTGGAAATTTGAAGGCCATGTCTCTTGGATTTATATCTACATCCTTCTGTTTTATTGGGTAAGACCCATCATTGTTAATGTGCATGGATGCAGTCGGGGTGGGAAACACCTGATGGCTGGTTGTGTTTACCCAGGGTTTTGCCAAATAAATTGAAGGGCAAGGGAACTGAGGCTATTTCTGAGGATGTTATTCTGGTGGAGCAGGAAAAGGAATGAAGCCTGGAGGGGAATACAGAAGAAGAAAAATGGGTCCTTGGAGATCGGCTCAGAGAATTATTGTAGTGAGCTAGGAGGATTGGAGGTTGTGTTCATTCAAGATGCTGGGCTATCTGAAGTTGTGATTTTGAAGGCTTCATTACCAGTGTCACTTAGTCACCTAGCTTGGACAGTCCATATTTCTCCCAGTATCTCTCTAACCTGCAGATTTTTCTCCATTTCCTCTGCCCCCACTTTGGCCTGAGCCCTTGTTACATTAGTCACCTTCAGGATCCTTCTAACACACCTCCATGCCTTCAGGTTCTCTGCTTTCACCTCTTTTTTGAAGTGAAAAAAAAACAATTTTTGCCACACTGATACCTGATTGATCTTAAAACAGTGTTCTCATCACACAGCATCTCTGCCCAAGGCCTTCATTCTGTGTCTGAGGCGTGTCTTAAAGAAACCTTAGCTTGACATTCATGTCTTCCTATCATTTTGTCCTATTTTAAATTTTGAATTATTTTCTTATAATTCCTTGACAGGAATTCACTTTGCACCCACACTGTTTCTTTATCATCCACTCCCCATCCCCCATGACTTGCCTGGCAACTCCTTCCTCTTTCTTTCCATCAGTGGAAATCATTATTGTGGTTTTAATATAAATCTTCTTACTATTATTTATAGTTTACTAAAGATACAGTTAAGTGCACTTTGTCTGCCAAGGACTTATTTCATCTTTTATGTCTTTTAATGTTCTGATGATTATATCAGAAATCTTAACATTTAAAGCTTAAGGATGCTTTTCTTTTTACATCACATTTTGATGCTAAACAGTAATCATGATGATACCTATAATAACAAGGACAACTTCAATTGTCCAAATATGGAAAAAAAAATTTTCTGTATGATTTACCTACAACTGCATTTATCACATGTTAACTAACCTCAGTCCCACACAACAGAACATTAATTGTATTTAAAGAAAAACAACACTGCTATTTTTGGTGCTTAGAACTATCAACCATATGGAAATGCATTTTTACTATGTGATCCATAAGCAGTGAAGTGGTTACATTCCTGATGTGTTCATGTCAGGGATATTTCTGCTTTCTGTGAAGAAAATTCTCACCCTCCATAGGTGTAACCTTCAAGGAAGTGAGAAGCCTAAGAGGTTAGTTGTTCTAGGAAGCCCCTTGCCAGCATTTGACATGTGGAGACAAACAACCAGGAGAAGCCCTGGGCTTCTGGAATGGAGAAATCTTAGTCACTAGAAACTCCTCCCATGGATAGGTGCTGGACTTTGAGTTAGGGCTAAGGAATAGTGTCTATCAGAACCTCTCAAGGGACAGAGAACCTCTTCCGGGGGAAGAGTGGCACTTCATCATTTGTATGCACCCAGAGTGCCATCCTGTGGCCTAAAAATTGAGCTGTGTTTGTGTGTAGTGACTGCCTGTGGTATTTTAAGGAGTTTTATGAGAAGCGAAAGTATAGTAGAGGTGAGATTTATCAAGCGTTCCTAAAAGCATGACCAAAAGGAAAAAAGAAAAAAAAAAAAAAAGAAAAATGCGAAGGAACGCCTTATAATTCTTGTCGAATTGGTTCCAATTAAAATCCTCATCTGGCCTATTGCTGGTTCTATTCTGATGCCTAATTCTTCCTTGCCATTTTAATTCCTCTGCTGGTTTCCATGGTTTCTTTCTCCTTCCTCCCTCAGATGTACATTAGCAATGATGTTTGCTTTTGTCTTAATTTCAAAACAGGTTTTAAAATGCTAATATTTGTTAATGTCAAGAGATTAGGTAACTTGATTTAAGGAAATATGGCATTTCACACTTGGGCAAACTGTAGTCAAACAGTGCCTTCCAAACAAAGGATGCACCCTGGCTTTTCTTCCACTACCTAAATCATATAAAATCTCGAGAAGTGAAATATGACATATTGTTTTAATTCCATTCCTTAACTCTAGTAAGTGTTCAGGGAAACAGGTACTCTCGTTTACTTGTAAGGGAAGCATAAGATGACCCAAACTTTCTAAATGACAACTTTGCACTGTACCTTAAAAAATATTTCAGATGTTCACATATGTTGACCCAGCCAGTGTTCTTTTAACAATTCATCCTCAGTAAATGAAGAGAATGGTATAGAAAGAATACAGTATGTTTATATTATTTGCAAATTTGATTACAGCAACTTAATTTTTTAAAATCCAATTATCTTATATAAGAGGCTCAATAAGGTATAAAGCATCGTACAATAAAAATGCTGAACAGAAATTAAAGATGGTGTTATGGAGGAAAGAATATTTAATGACAAGGGAAAACATTCTCAACATATTAAGATTCAGGCATCTTGTAGAATAGTAATTTGGATCTCACAAAGGGCATATATAAAGGACCAAAGAATAACCCCATTCTCTTCTCTCAAACTGAGGTGGAAACCAGCAGTGAAAGAGCCAGATAATGGAGCTCAGAATATCACCTTCATAATACTCTTTGTCACCTGTTGAACTTCCCCTCCCCCAGTGAAACCCAGGCCCTCCATCACAGGTAGACCCAAACAACGCCAGGCCTCCCCTGGCATGACTGGAGAGAGAGTGCCCCTTGTTCACTTCCTTTTCCCATTTTCACCAATTAGATGAGTTAGTCTTCCTGCCCTAAGGACAAGTCACCAAGGGGTTGGGAAGGGGTAGATCTGGTTCTGGAACTAGACGCCTTTTCCCTCCGGGATGTGGACATTTCTTTTCTACATCTAGAAGGGAGTAGGGACATAGGCTTTGCCATTTAATACTCTGCAGCTCTTAACTGCTTCTTAATTAGTTTAGGACTCAAGAGAAAAAGAAAGGATTGTTATTATTGTTACCTCTATAAACTGTAATAAATATATATTTATTTATTTGGGGTTACCAAAATTTTGCATGGGCGTACCGCTTTATATGGAATGGCTGGAAACATCCATATATTCATGCACAGTATTTTCTACAATGAACATTTGCTGCTTTTATGGGCTTTATATGTATGTATATAAATATATACTATATGAAGGAATATATATTTATATATACTTTTACATATTATATATAACATATAAATGCATTTAATACCCTTAACCTACCAAACATTATAGTTTAGCCTAGTCCACTTAAATGTACTCAGAACACCTACATTATCCTACAGTTGGGCACAGTCATCCAGCATAAAACCTATTTTATAACTAAGTATTGAGTATCTCATGTATTTTATTGAATACTATACTGAAAGTAAAATGTGAATGGTTTTAAGTGTATAGGTTGTTAATCCTGGGGATCACATGGCTGACTGGGAGCTTCTGCTTCCTGCCACTGTCCAACATCAGGAGAGTATCAGACTGCATATCACTAGCGCAGGAAAAAAATCCAAATTCAAAGTACAGATTTTACCGCATATGAAAGTCAAAAAACCGTAAGTTGAATCATTGTCAATTGTGGGCTATCTGTATTCCTTTATATATTTCTTTATAGTGTATTATATTTTATTATGTTTTCATATTATGATATTAAATACTTATATCTAAATATTATATTTCAGAAGAAAAATAAAAGGTATAATGACTAAGTTAAACGGATACATATTATGGCCTAAAACTCTGGGGTGTTTTCAAACAAGCGAAGGCAAGCATTCCATGTGGTGTAACGAGGCACCCTTTGTCTTTTAGGTGGAGAAAGTGGTCAGGAGAGAACTGCATGTTACCCACAGATTCCTGAGCAGTGGGGACCTTTCTGCTTACTCGTGTGTATATGATGGAGAGAGGTTTTTTTTGTTGGAGAGGTGGGGTAGGGAAGAGAGGAGCAGGTGTGTGGGGGGGTACCTGTAGATAAGAATGGATGATTGCTGGTACTTCTTATCCTCAGCTTCTCAAGAAAGCTCCCTACTCTAATCTTCTTGGACCCACCCACTAATTTGTCCAGCCCCTATCCATCATTCATTATGACAAGTTTATGGAAAATCAGCTAACACCAGGACAGCAAGTATTAATATACTTGTCCCTAACTGAAAGAACTTCTTATCAAGGCATCATTTCAGAGATCAACCAATTATTAAAATCATATCCCTAAGTACTTGAAACCATGTATCAGACGTCATGATAGACCTTTTACATGAGCTGATTTATTTGATCCTTGTTAACAACAATCCAAGAGCTAGATAAATTCCCACACTTGCTATAGATGACAAAATTTAAATACAGAGTTTAAGGAATTGCTCAAGGTCATCTAGCAAGTAAGTGACAGAGCTGAATCCATACCTGTGCAATTTGACTCCCAAGTTTATGCTCTCTGCCACCATCTCAAACAGTTTTCACAGCCTAATCCTTTCAGATGTGACATTAATTAACTTTCTGAAGTCATATTGCAGTTTGGGGATGGAAGGATACTTTAGTTTAATATTTTGAACCTTTTGGAGAACACTATAAAAGTTCAAGGGTGCCAAATGATTTTTATTAAAAATAATTAGAACGATATCCTAGTCATCAAGAATACATTTGTATTGGAGGAAAAAATAAATGACTAGTGCTTGAAATAGAAACCCCAAAGCAGTATGTAATCACATATAAAAATAACATGAGGATGCCAGCCCGACTCATGTGATTCTTCCCCTCCTCCCCCCCTTGTGATTCTCGGTTTATCTTATAGTTAAAAAGAACAAACCCCTGGGATAAATCACCTCATTCCATATCAGTTCTTTCTGCTTTTTTGAATTTAAATTTGAAAATGTGAAGCCTGAGAAATCCTAGAATCTAGTCTTTTTAATATGAAGTTTAATTTAGGAGATGGCACGGAAGAAGAGCTGTAGAACCTCTAATGGGTTTTTTTTTTTTCTGAAGGAACATGAAATTAAATATTGGTAATTATTTGACACGCTTTTAAATGTAGATTCTAAATCCATCCTATCATAGGAACTTCCAGATGTACCAAGCATTAGTGTGACAATTGAAATGGTGAAATGCTTAAAAAATGATGAGAAACCTCATTTTCAAAACCAGATGACAGATACAAAAAGTTGGCAGTATGTCTAAAAGAAAACATAGCATGCAGAGGGAGATCTAAAAATACTATAAACAAAAACTGAAAGACAACTTGGAATCTGACTTCAGAAATGTTGTAGATTTTAAAATAGCCCCAGTGACTTCTTTTCCCCTTTACAATGAAATTTGATGGATTTTCAATTTAAGAGTTTGGGTCTTTTTTTTTTTTTAAATGCTTGTGCCATTCTTTGTAAATTTCATTTTAGTTTATAGTTTTATTTTTTTTTATTCCAAGATTTAAATATGCTCTCTAAATACATTTCTCTATCGTGATACCCTATTTCATTTCCAAAATGTAGTGCCCAGAGAGTTAGTTCACTTCTGTTTCTGATAATGTTGCACCCTAGCACAGGGCGAGAGGTTGGCTGAGAGCAATGCTTTTTAAACTCTGCATCAGATTGTACACCAGACTCCCCTGCAGGGCTCCATAAAACAACAGATTGCTGGGCCCCATCCCCAGATTCTCTGATTTGGTATGTCTGGGAGGTGCCTGAAGATATGTATTTCTAACAAGTTCCTAGGTGATGTCTGTGCTGCTGGTACCTGGACCACACTTTGAAAACCCCTGACCTTCCTAGAGAAAGGTTGGGGATGGAGGGCTGCAAGGTTTCAGCATCGACCAACTTAGCTGAATCTGTAGATTGTGGACATAAATGAGACAATGAGTAAAATACGGATTTAGAGGACAGAGATGAAAAAAACCAATATACATCATAAAACATTTTGAAGTTTTTGATTGAAACATAAATTAGAAAGTGTGTAATACGCATAGATGATATGTTCTAGCGAAAACTAAAAAAGCAATAATGAAAAAATCATTGGCCTAAAAAAGGAATTCTGGTGATTGACTAAGTTAGTAAAGAGTGAATAGGCCACTGGAAGGAAATATCAGCATATCTCTGTAATTAGAGCTAGGTGTGAGCTGCTTATAACCATTGTGTCGATCCTTGGCAAGATGACAGTGGTGAAAGTGAGCCAGCTTCTTTTGAATGTATATTATACAATATAAACTAGATAAAAAAGTTTTTAAAATTTACTGGAGTGACTATAAAATATATAGCCCCTTCATACATATCTTTAGGACACAACCAGGATTGAAGCATTGTTGAAGTAAATCCAGGAAAATAACAGATGAACTACAAGGTATAAAGTACCGATTCTGTGGAGCTTGGGAGGATTCAGAAAGGGGTGAATATAAATAAGGTAGAGAATGGTAAATTTTGGCACCTAGCTATGCCATTTAGCTAATGAACATCATTGATAGAGTTGCCTCACCTTCTACCAGTCTATATCTCTCTACCTCTCTCTCTTCCTTTCTTTCTTTCTTTCCTCCCTCCCTTCCTTCTTCCCTCCTTTCTGCTTTATGTTCAACAAGTATTTCTACACATCCACTCTGTGCCAGATACAGAGTGTGCTGGGTTGGCTTTGGGATGCAGCAGTGAATGAGATGTTATGTTTGCTCTCATGGATCTTTGCAGTCTATTAGGGTAGATATTTGGCAAATGATTTAAATTGGGAAACATCCTGTGAAGGAAGAGTGTGCACAATAAAAGCATATGACAGAGGGACAGATCCTATCAAGGAATCAGGCCAGGCCTCTCTGGGTAAATGTTTGTACTTCCATGCTTTGAAAGAGAGATATTGCCTTGTCCATTCCTTATCCTTTGACCCTAAAACACTGCCTGGAATATTGTGTTCACTTAATAAATATGTGTCGAATACATAATTCTGAGCTCTGAGTGTGAATAGGCCTAGCTAAGTGGAGGATTGAGTGGTAATGGGGATCATTCCAGGAAAGTAGCACATGATGTTGTTCCCAAACATAAAGTTGGCTGTCCAGTATGGTAGCCACATGCAGCTATTTTGCATTTAGAATATGGCTAGTCCAAGTTTAGATGCACTATGAGTATAAAATACACAGTAGGTTTTAAAGACTTAATATGAATAAAAGAATGCAAAATAACTTATTGACAAATTTTAAAATATTGATTGCATGTTGAAATTAATGTAGTTGAGATATGCTGTGTTAAATCAAATATATTATTAAAATTCACTTCACCGGGCGCCTGGGTGGCTCAGTTGGTTAAGCGACTGCCTTCGGCTCAGGTCATGATCCTGGAGTCCCTGGATCGAGTCCCGCATCAGGCTCTCTGCTCGGCAGGGAGCCTGCTTCTCCCTCTGACCCTCTCCCCTCTCATGTGCTCTCTCTCATTCTCTCTGTCTCAAATAAATAATTAAAATCTTTAAAAAAAAATTTACTTCACCTGTTTCTTTTTTAATTTTTAATGTGGCTACTAGAAAATGTAACATTACATGTGTGACTTACATTTGTGGCTCCCATTATATTCTCTTGCACAGCACTGATATATAGTATGGCATCCAGATGGCTTTATTTGATGGGAGTATTATGTGAGGGGAGTCGGCATGTATTGCACCCTTTTGCTCTCTGATCTGAGACACGAGACCATTCCATCCCACTTGTTCCCGCACTGTGGCAAGTCCCTGTACAGAGAGAAATGTGTCTTGCTGAAAAGCTGTTGCATTGTAGAAGCTTACTGTGTTGACCTGTTATTTGATTGTCATATTGTGCATCTCAATACAAAAATTTTAGCGTCTAAGAATGCTGCTGAGTGAATAGATTTAGTGAACAGCTTCTGAGAAGTATAGTGATAGATGTAAATGCCAACCATATTTCTTTCATGAGTCCCATTCCTAGTTTGTTTGCTTGAGAGGTTATGTTGATTGGACAGTTTGGGGTTCATTTGGCCAAGTGGTGATATATTGAGGCAAATTGGTTCTCTCTTTTGAGGAAGAATAAACTTTGAGAAATGGAAGTAGAATGGGGACCATTCTCTATGAATACAACTTCAGCTTGTAGGTGTTTTAAATCCCTGAATAGGAAACAGTGCTGATGATTAGAATCTTTATATTCTGAATACATTCAGAAGGACTGTGGCATCTGGAAGGAAAAGGAGTGTGTTGTAAAAGTTAATTCCGAGGTCCAGCCTCACATGCCCACGGAGCAATAGAAGCATGAGGACTGGCTGTATATTTGCAATTGCTTTCAGCTGAGGGGGCTCTTTGGTTTCAAGCAAATAACTACATTCAAGAAGACTCACAGCACACAAAACTATATAAATAAAACAATGAAACAACACTATTCTAAAAGGAAATCTACAAACACAAACATTAATGTTAATAATGTAGGGGTTAAAACAATGAAAACGCATGCTAATGCCTAATGTTATATATGTGCTATACTTTTAGATGATGTTTTTACTGTCTCGTTCTGTCCTTCATTCACTTGAAATTGGGAGGGGCCAAGAGGGAGTATTTTGTTTAATTTTTCTTAATGAGGAACAGACACAAGGTAAGGCCCTCTCACTGCTTCCAGATTAACCATTTTGGGTAAATTCATGATATCCAGTTTGCATTCTCCACCAGTGCCAAAAAATGGCCAAGTGTCTGGGACTACCTCATCTTAATAAAAGGTGGAGGACATCTCAATGACCCTATGAATTTTACCTGTGAGATTTTTCAGTTTGATTAAGAAAATCACATTGACTTTGGACCATAGTTCAGTGAGGCAATATACTTCTTTGCCCATTGTGTAAATTTTCAAGATTTCGTTTGTTAGCTATACATTGGGTATAATTTGTCTTTTTTTTTTAAGATTTTATTTATTTATTTGACAGAGAGAGACACAGCGAGAAAGAGAACATAAGCAGGGGGAGTGGGAGAAGGAGAAGCAGGCTTCCTGCAGAGCAGGGAGACCAACGTGGGGTTCGATCCCAGCACCCTGGGATCATGACCTGAGCTGAAGACAGACACTTAATAACTGAGCCATCCAGGGGCCCCAGGGTGTAATGTTGTCTTGATGTACAAAGCTATAACACTGGAACTTTATCTCAGTCTTCTTGAAGACATGAAGGATAAATAATATTTGATAAATATTTGAATGCCTACTATGTGCCAAGGTAAATCTCAGGTTAGCATCACAAGAGATAAAGCATTATCTGCATTTGAAATACAGAAAAATTCTCATCAAAGATTGCTCAGGAAAACTAAACAAGGTAGAAAAATGTATTCAGGGCCAAAGTCAGGCCTTTTCTCGGGGCCTAGTATGATGGTGTTCTCCTGGCATCTGCTCAAGTAAGGGTTCATAAGGTTAATTTGCTCCATGCTTCTGAAACACAAAACAGGAAATTTTAGAGGGCTATGAAATATCCTCTTTGAGGTTAGGGAGAGGTTAGGGAAAACTTTGCAGAAACCAAGAAACCTATAGAATAGAAGTGCCAAAGGTGATAAAGAAAGGTATTGAGGAGGAGGAGGAGGAAATGTTGAGCCCAGAGCTTGGGGAAATATTAGCCTTCCATATAGTTCAACAAGTGTGATGGAATCTAGTTGTATTTGTTAAGGTAGGCCAACTACTGTTGTAAAATAGCTCAAAGAAATCATTTATTCCTCAATAACAATAGTAGGCAGGTGAATAACAGTGGGTGGTTTTCTTTCACACTGTTTTGGGGGAGAAAAGGACCCAGGCTGATAGAAACTCTGCCATCTTCAACATATATCTTCCAGGATCACTTTCATTTTGGC